>NC_138305.1:312500-1512500 GCF_965601325.2 Salmo salar
CGGTGTGTGTGTGTGTGTGTTGTCGGTGTGTGTGTGTGTGTGGTAGGTGTGTGTGTGTGTGTTGTCGGTGTGTGTGTGTGTGTGTTGTCGGTGTGTGTGTGTGTGTGTTGTCGGTGTGTGTGTGTGTGTGTGTGTGTGTGTGTTGTCGGTGTGTGTGTGTGTTGTGTGTGTGTTGTCGGTGTGTGTGTGTGTGTGTTGTCGGTGTGTGTGTGTGTTGTCGGTGTGTGTGTGTGTGTGTGTGTGTTGTCGGTGTGTGTGTGTGTGTGTTGTCGGTGTGTTGTCGGTGTGTGTGTGTGTGGTAGGTGTGTGTGTGTGTGTTGTCGGTGTGAGTGTGTGTGTGTTGTCGGTGTGTGTGTGTGAGTGTGTGTTGTCGGTGTGTGTGTGTGTGTGTGTTGTCGGTGTGTGTGTGTGTGTGTTGTCGGTGTGTGTGTGTGTGTGTTGTCGGTGTGTGTGTGTGTTGTGTGTGTGTGTGTTGTCGGTGTGTGTGTGTGTGTGTTGTCGGTGTGTGTGTGTGTTGTCGGTGTGTGTGTGTGTTGTCGGTGTGTGTGTGTGTGTTGTCGGTGTGTGTGTGTGTTGTCGGTGTGTGTGTGTGTTGTCGGTGTGTGTGTGTGTGTGTGTTGTCGGTGTGTGTGTGTGTGTTGTCAGTGTGTGTGTGTGTGTTGTCGGTGTGTGTGTGTGTGTGTGTTGTCGGTGTGTGTGTGTCTGTGTTGTCGGTGTGTGTGTGTGTGTGTGTGTGTGTTGTCGGTGTGTGTGTGTTGTCGGTGTGTGTGTGCGTGTTGTCGGTGTGTTGTCTGTGTGTGTGTGTGTGTGGTAGGTGTGTGTGTGTGTGTGTGTTGTCGGTGTGTGTGTGTGTGTGTTGTCGGTGTGTGTGTGTGTGTGTTGTCGGTGTGTGTGTTTGTGTGTGTTGTCGGTGTGTGTGTGTTGTCGGTGCGTGTGTGTGTGTGTTGTCGGTGTGTGTGTGTGTGTGTGTTGTCGGTGTGTGTGTGTGTGTGTGTGTTGTCGGTGTGTGTGTGTGTGTGTGTGTTGTCGGTGTGTGTGTGTTGTCGGTGTGTGTGTGTGTGTGTGTTGTCGGTGTGTTGTCGGTGTGTGTGTGTGTGTGTTGTCGGTGTGTGTGTGTGTGTTGTCGGTGTGTGTGTGTGTGTGTGTTGTCGGTGTGTGTGTGTGTTGTGTGTGTGTGTGTGGTAGGTGTGTGTGTGTGTGTTGTCGGTGTGAGTGTGTGTGTGTTGTCGGTGTGTGTGTGTGTTGTCGGTGTGTGTGTGTGTATGTGTTGTCAGTGTGTGTGTGTGTGTGTTGTCGGTGTGTGTGTGTGTGTGTTGTCGGTGTGTGTGTGTGTGTGTTGTCGGTGTGTGTGTGTGTGTGTGTGTGTGTGTGTTGTCGGTGTGTGTGTGTGTGTTGTCGGTGTGTGTGTGTTGTCGGTGTGTGTGTGTGTGTGTTGTCGCTGTGTGTGTGTGTGTTGTCGGTGTGTGTGTGTGAGTGTGTGTTGTCGGTGTGTGTGTGTGTGTGTGTTGTCGGTGTGTGTGTGTGTGTGTTGTCGGTGTGTGTGTGTGTGTGTTGTCGGTGTGTGTGTGTGTTGTGTGTGTGTGTGTTGTCGGTGTGTGTGTGTGTGTGTTGTCGGTGTGTGTGTGTGTTGTCGGTGTGTGTGTGTGTTGTCGGTGTGTGTGTGTGTGTTGTCGGTGTGTGTGTGTGTTGTCGGTGTGTGTGTGTGTGTGTTGTCGGTGTGTGTGTGTGTGTTGTCGGTGTGTGTGTGTTGTCGGTGTGTGTGTGTGTGTTGTCGGTGTGTGTGTGTGTGTGGTAGGTGTGTGTGTGTGTGTTGTCGGTGTGTGTGTGTGTGTGTTGTCGGTGTGTGTGTGTGTGTGTTGTCGGTGTGTGTGTGTGTGTGTGTGTGTGTGTGTCGGTGTGTGTGTGTGTGTTGCGGGGGGTGTGTGTGTCTGTGTTGTCGGTGTGTGTGTGTGTGTTGTCGGTGTGTGTGTGTGTTGTCGGTGTGTGTGAGTGTGTTGCTGGTGTGTGTGTGTGTGTGTGTGTTGTCGGTGTGTGTGTATGTGTTGTCGGTGTGTGTGTGTGTTGTCGGTGTGTGTGTGTGTGTGTTATCGGTGTGTGTGTGTGTATGTGTTGTCAGTGTGTGTGTGTGTGTGTTGTCGGTGTGTGTGTGTGTGTGTTGTCGGTGTGTGTGTGTGTTGTCGGTGTGTGTGTGTGTGTGTTGTGGTGTGTGTGTGTGTGTTGTCGGTGTGTGTGTGTTGTCGGTGTGTGTGTGTGTGTTGTCGGTGTGTGTGTGTGTGTTGTCGGTGTGTGTGTGTGAGTGTGTGTTGTCGGTGTGTGTGTGTGTGTGTGTTGTCGGTGTGTGTGTGTGTGTGTTGTCGGTGTGTGTGTGTGTTGTCGGTGTGTGTGTGTGTTGTGTGTGTGTGTGTTGTCGGTGTGTGTGTGTGTGTGTTGTCGGTGTGTGTGTGTGTTGTCGGTGTGTGTGTGTGTTGTCGGTGTGTGTGTGTGTGTTGTCGGTGTGTGTGTGTGTTGTCGGTGTGTGTGTGTGTTGTCGGTGTGTGTGTGTGTGTTGTCGGTGTGTGTGTGTTGTCGGTGTGTGTGTGTGTGTTGTCGGTGTGTGTGTGTGTTGTGTGTGTGTGTGTTGTCGGTATGTGTGTGTGTGTGTGTTGTCGGTGTGTGTGTGTGTGTGTGTGTTGTCGGTGTGTGTGTGTGTGTGTTGTCGGTGTGTGTGTGTGTGTTGTCGGTGTGTGTGTGTGTGTGTGTTGTCGGTGTGTGTGTGTGTGTTGTCGGTGTGTGTGTGTTGTCGGTGTGTGTGTGTGTGTTGTCGGTGTGTTGTCGGTGTGTGTGTGTGTGGTAGGTGTGTGTGTGTGTGTTGTCGGTGTGAGTGTGTGTGTGTTGTCGGTGTGTGTGTGTGTGTGTTGTCGGTGTGTGTGTGTGTGTATGTGTTGTCAGTGTGTGTGTGTGTGTGTTGTCGGTGTGTGTGTGTGTGTGTTGTCGGTGTGTGTGTGTGTGTGTTGTCGGTGTGTGTGTGTGTGTGTGTGTGTGTTGTCGGTGTGTGTGTGTGTGTTGTCGGTGTGTGTGTGTGTGTGTTGTCGGTGTGTGTGTGTGTGTTGTCGGTGTGTGTGTGTGAGTGTGTGTTGTCGGTGTGTGTGTGTGTGTGTGTTGTCGGTGTGTGTGTGTGTGTGTGTTGTCGGTGTGTGTGTGTGTGTGTTGTCGGTGTGTGTGTGTGTTGTGTGTGTGTGTGTTGTCGGTGTGTGTGTGTGTGTGTTGTCGGTGTGTGTGTGTGTTGTCGGTGTGTGTGTGTGTTGTCGGTGTGTGTGTGTGTGTTGTCGGTGTGTGTGTGTGTTGTCGGTGTGTGTGTGTGTGTGTTGTCGGTGTGTGTGTGTGTGTTGTCGGTGTGTGTGTGTTGTCGGTGTGTGTGTGTGTGTTGTCGGTGTGTGTGTGTGTGTGGTAGGTGTGTGTGTGTGTGTGTTGTCGGTGTGTGTGTGTGTGTGTTGTCGGTGTGTGTGTGTGTGTGTTGTCGGTGTGTGTGTGTGTGTGTGTGTGTGTGTTGTCGGTGTGTGTGTGTGTTGTGTGTGTGTGTGTTGTCGGTGTGTGTGTGTGTGTGTTGTCGGTGTGTGTGTGTGTGTGGTAGGTGTGTGTGTGTGTGTTGTCGGTGTGTGTGTGTGTGTGTTGTCGGTGTGTGTGTGTGTGTGTTGTCGGTGTGTGTGTGTGTGTGTGTGTGTGTGTTGTCGGTGTGTGTGTGTTGTGTGTGTGTTGTCGGTGTGTGTGTGTGTGTGTTGTCGGTGTGTGTGTGTGTTGTCGGTGTGTGTGTGTGTGTGTGTGTGTTGTCGGTGTGTGTGTGTGTGTGTTGTCGGTGTGTTGTCGGTGTGTGTGTGTGTGGTAGGTGTGTGTGTGTGTGTTGTCGGTGTGAGTGTGTGTGTGTTGTCGGGGTGTGTGTGTGTGTGTGTTGTCGGTGTGTGTGTGTGTATGTGTTGTCAGTGTGTGTGTGTGTGTGTTGTCGGTGTGTGTGTGTGTGTGTTGTCGGTGTGTGTGTGTGTGTGTTGTCGGTGTGTGTGTGTGTGTGTGTGTGTGTGTGTTGTCGGTGTGTGTGTGTGTGTTGTCGGTGTGTGTGTGTTGTCGGTGTGTGTGTGTGTGTGTTGTCGGTGTGTGTGTGTTGTCGGTGTGTGTGTGTGAGTGTGTGTTGTCGGTGTGTGTGTGTGTGTGTGTTGTCGGTGTGTGTGTGTGTGTGTTGTCGGTGTGTGTGTGTGTGTGTTGTCGGTGTGTGTGTGTGTTGTGTGTGTGTGTGTTGTCGGTGTGTGTGTGTGTGTGTTGTCGGTGTGTGTGTGTGTTGTCGGTGTGTGTGTGTGTTGTCGGTGTGTGTGTGTGTGTTGTCGGTGTGTGTGTGTGTTGTCGGTGTGTGTGTGTGTGTGTTGTCGGTGTGTGTGTGTGTGTTGTCGGTGTGTGTGTGTTGTCGGTGTGTGTGTGTGTGTTGTCGGTGTGTTTGTGTGTGTGGTAGGTGTGTGTGTGTGTGTTGTCGGTGTGTGTGTGTGTGTGTTGTCGGTGTGTGTGTGTGTGTGTTGTCGGTGTGTGTGTGTGTGTGTGTGTGTGTGTTGTCGGTGTGTGTGTGTGTTGTGTGTGTGTGTGTTGTCGGGTGTGTGTGTGTGTGTTGTCGGTGTGTGTGTGTGTTGTCGGTGTGTGTGTGTGTGTGTTGTCGGTGTGTGTGTGTGTGTTGTCGGTGTGTGTGTGTGTGTGTTGTCGGTGTGTGTGTGTGTGTGTTGTCGGTGTGTGTGTGTGTGTTGTCGGTGTGTGTGTGTGTGTGTTGTCGGTGTGTGTGTGTGTGTGTGTGTCTTGTCGGTGTGTGTGTGTTGTCGTTGTGTGTGTGTGTGTGTGTTGTCGGTGTGTGTGTGTGTGTGTTGTCGGTGTGTGTGTGTGTGTGTGTGTCTTGTCGGTGTGTGTGTGTTGTCGTTGTGTGTGTGTGTGTGTGTGGTAGGTGTGTGTGTGTGTTGTCGGTGTGTGTGTGTGTGTGTTGTCGGTGTGTGTGTGTTGTCGGTGTGTGTGTGTGTTGTCGGTGTGTGTGTGTGTTGTTGGTGTGTGTGTGTGTGTGTGTGTGTGTGTTGTCGGTGTGTGTGTGTGTGTTGTCGGTGTGTGTGTGTGTGTTGTCGGTGTGTGTGTGTGTTGTCAGTGTGTGTGTGTGTGTTGTCGGTGTGTGTGTGTGTGTGTGTGTGTGTTGTCGGTGTGTGTGTGTGTGTGTGTGTGTGTTGTCGGTGTGTGTGTGTGTTGTGTGTGTGTGTGTTGTCGGTGTGTGTGTGTGTGTGTTGTCGGTGTGTGTGTGTGTGTGTGTGTGTGTGTGTGTGTGTTGTCGGTGTGTGTGTGTGTTGTGTGTGTGTGTGTTGTCGGTGTGTGTGTGTGTGTGTTGTCGGTGTGTGTGTGTGTTGTCGGTGTGTGTGTGTGTGTGTGTGTTGTCGGTGTGTGTGTGTGTGTTGTCGGTGTGTGTGTGTGTTGTGTGTGTGTGTTGTCGGTGTGTGTGTGTGTGTGTTGTCGGTGTGTGTGTGTGTTGTCGGTGTGTGTGTGTGTTGTCGGTGTGTGTGTGTGTGTTGTCGGTGTGTGTGTGTGTTGTCGGTGTGTGTGTGTGTGTGTTGTCGGTGTGTGTGTGTGTGTTGTCGGTGTGTGTGTGTTGTCGGTGTGTGTGTGTGTGTTGTCGGTGTGTTTGTGTGTGTGGTAGGTGTGTGTGTGTGTGTTGTCGGTGTGTGTGTGTGTGTGTTGTCGGTGTGTGTGTGTGTGTGTTGTCGGTGTGTGTGTGTGTGTGTGTGTGTGTGTTGTCGGTGTGTGTGTGTGTTGTGTGTGTGTGTGTTGTCGGTGTGTGTGTGTGTGTGTTGTCGGTGTGTGTGTGTGTTGTCGGTGTGTGTGTGTGTGTGTTGTCGGTGTGTGTGTGTGTGTTGTCGGTGTGTGTGTGTGTGTGTTGTCGGTGTGTGTGTGTGTGTGTGTTGTCGGTGTGTGTGTGTGTGTTGTCGGTGTGTGTGTGTGTGTGTTGTCGGTGTGTGTGTGTGTGTGTGTGTCTTGTCGGTGTGTGTGTGTTGTCGTTGTGTGTGTGTGTGTGTGTTGTCGGTGTGTGTGTGTGTGTGTTGTCGGTGTGTGTGTGTGTGTGTGTGTCTTGTCGGTGTGTGTGTGTTGTCGTTGTGTGTGTGTGTGTGTGTGGTAGGTGTGTGTGTGTGTTGTCGGTGTGTGTGTGTGTGTGTTGTCGGTGTGTGTGTGTTGTCGGTGTGTGTGTGTGTTGTCGGTGTGTGTGTGTGTTGTTGGTGTGTGTGTGTGTGTGTGTGTGTGTGTTGTCGGTGTGTGTGTGTGTGTTGTCGGTGTGTGTGTGTGTGTTGTCGGTGTGTGTGTGTGTTGTCAGTGTGTGTGTGTGTGTTGTCGGTGTGTGTGTGTGTGTGTGTGTGTGTTGTCGGTGTGTGTGTGTGTGTGTGTGTGTGTTGTCGGTGTGTGTGTGTGTTGTGTGTGTGTGTGTTGTCGGTGTGTGTGTGTGTGTGTTGTCGGTGTGTGTGTGTGTGTGTGTGTGTGTGTGTGTTGTCGGTGTGTGTGTGTGTTGTGTGTGTGTGTGTTGTCGGTGTGTGTGTGTGTGTGTTGTCGGTGTGTGTGTGTGTTGTCGGTGTGTGTGTGTGTGTGTGTGTTGTCGGTGTGTGTGTGTGTGTTGTCGGTGTGTGTGTGTGTGTTGTCGGTGTGTGTGTGTGTGTGTGTTGTCGGTGTGTGTGTGTTGTCGGTGTGTGTGTGTGTGTGTTGTCGGTGTGTGTGTGTGTGTGTGTGTCTTGTCGGTGTGTGTGTGTTGTCGTTGTGTGTGTGTGTGTGTGTGGTAGGTGTGTGTGTGTGTTGTCGGTGTGTGTGTGTGTGTGTTGTCGGTGTGTGTGTGTTGTCGGTGTGTGTGTGTGTTGTCGGTGTGTGTGTGTGTGTGTTGTCAGTGTGTGTGTGTGTGTTGTCGGTGTGTGTGTGTGTGTGTGTGTGTGTGTGTGTTGTCGGTGTGTGTGTGTGTGTTGTCGGTGTGTGTGTGTGTGTTGTCGGTGTGTGTGTGTGTGTGTTGTCAGTGTGTGTGTGTGTGTTGTCGGTGTGTGTGTGTGTGTGTGTGTGTGTGTGTTGTCGGTGTGTGTGTGTGTGTGTGTTGTCGGTGTGTGTGTGTGTTGTGTGTGTGTGTGTTGTCGGTGTGTGTGTGTGTGTGTGTTGTCGGTGTGTGTGTGTGTGTGTTGTCGGTGTGTGTGTGTGTGTGTTGTCGGTGTGTGTGTGTGTGTGTTGTCGGTGTGTGTGTGTGTGTGTGTTGTCGGTGTGTGTGTGTGTGTGTTGTTGGTGTGTGTGTGTGTGTGTTGTCGGTGTGTGTGTGTGTGTTTGTGTTGTCGGTGTGTGTGTGTTGTCGGTATGTGTGTGTGTGTTGTCGGTGTGTGTGTGTGTTGTCGGTGTGTGTGTGTGTGTTGTCGGTGTGTGTGTGTGTGTGTTGTCGGTGTGTGTGTGTGTGTGTTGTCGGTGTGTGTGTGTGTGTGTGTGTTGTCGGTGTGTGTGTGTGTGTGTGTGTTGTCGGTGTGTGTGTGTGTGTGTGTGTGTGTGTTGTCGGTGTGTGTGTGTTGTCGGTGCGTGTGTGTGTGTGTTGTCGGTGTGTGTGTGTGTGTGTTGTCGGTGTGTGTGTGTGTGTGTGTTGTCGGTGTGTGTGTGTGTGTGTGTGTGTTGTCGGTGTGTGTGTGTTGTCGGTGTGTGTGTGTGTGTTGTCGGTGTGTTGTCGGTGTGTGTGTGTGTTGTCGGAGTGTGTGTGTGTGTTGTCGGTGTGTGTGTGTGTGTGTGTGTTGTCGGTGTGTGTGTGTGTGTGTGTTGTGTGTGTGTGTGTGTTGTCGGTGTGTGTCTGTGTGTGTTGTCGGTGTGTGTGTGTGTGTGTGTGTCTTGTCGGTCTGTGTGTGTTGTCGTTGTGTGTGTGTGTGTGTGTGGTAGGTGTGTGTGTGTGTTGTCGGTATGTGTGTGTGTGTTGTCGGTGTGTGTGTGTGTGTTGTCGGTGTGTGTGTGTGTTGTTGGTGTGTGTGTGTGTGTGTGTGTTGTCGGTGTGTGTGTGTGTGTTGTCGGTGTGTGTGTGTGTGTGTTGTCGGTGTGTGTGTGTGTGTTTTGTCAGTGTGTGTGTGTGTGTTGTCGGTGTGTGTGTGGTGTGTGTGTGTGTGTGTGTGTGTGTGTGTGTGTGTGTGTGTGTGTGTGTGTTGTCGGTGTGTGTGTGTGAGTGTGTGTTGTCGGTGTGTGTGTGTGTGTGTGTTGTCGGTGTGTGTGTGTGTGTGTTGTCGGTGTGTGTGTGTGTGTGTTGTCGGTGTGTGTGTGTGTTGTGTGTGTGTATGTTGTCGGTGTGTGTGTGTGTGTGTTGTCGGTGTGTGTGTGTGTTGTCGGTGTGTGTGTGTGTGTTTGTGTTGTAGGTGTGTGTGTGTGTGTTGTCGGTGTGTGTGTGTTGTCGGTGTGTGTGTGTGTGTTGTCGGTGTGTGTGTGTGTGTTGTCGGTGTGTGTGTGTGAGTGTGTGTTGTCGGTGTGTGTGTGTGTGTGTGTTGTCGGTGTGTGTGTGTGTGTGTTGTCGGTGTGTGTGTGTGTGTGTTGTCGGTGTGTGTGTGTGTTGTGTGTGTGTGTGTTGTCGGTGTGTGTGTGTGTGTGTTGTCGGTGTGTGTGTGTGTTGTCGGTGTGTGTGTGTGTTGTCGGTGTGTGTGTGTGTGTTGTCGGTGTGTGTGTGTGTTGTCGGTGTGTGTGTGTGTGTGTTGTCGGTGTGTGTGTGTGTGTTGTCGGTGTGTGTGTGTTGTCGGTGTGTGTGTGTGTGTTGTCGGTGTGTGTGTGTGTTGTGTGTGTGTGTGTTGTCGGTATGTGTGTGTGTGTGTGTTGTCGGTGTGTGTGTGTGTGTGTGTGTTGTCGGTGTGTGTGTGTGTGTGTTGTCGGTGTGTGTGTGTGTGTTGTCGGTGTGTGTGTGTGTGTGTGTTGTCGGTGTGTGTGTGTGTGTTGTCGGTGTGTGTGTGTTGTCGGTGTGTGTGTGTGTGTTGTCGGTGTGTTGTCGGTGTGTGTGTGTGTGGTAGGTGTGTGTGTGTGTGTTGTCGGTGTGAGTGTGTGTGTGTTGTCGGTGTGTGTGTGTGTTGTCGGTGTGTGTGTGTGTATGTGTTGTCAGTGTGTGTGTGTGTGTGTTGTCGGTGTGTGTGTGTGTGTGTTGTCGGTGTGTGTGTGTGTGTGTTGTCGGTGTGTGTGTGTGTGTGTGTGTGTGTTGTCGGTGTGTGTGTGTGTGTTGTCGGTGTGTGTGTGTGTGTGTTGTCGGTGTGTGTGTGTGTGTTGTCGGTGTGTGTGTGTGAGTGTGTGTTGTCGGTGTGTGTGTGTGTGTGTGTTGTCGGTGTGTGTGTGTGTGTGTTGTCGGTGTGTGTGTGTGTGTGTTGTCGGTGTGTGTGTGTGTTGTGTGTGTGTGTGTTGTCGGTGTGTGTGTGTGTGTGTTGTCGGTGTGTGTGTGTGTTGTCGGTGTGTGTGTGTGTTGTCGGTGTGTGTGTGTGTGTTGTCGGTGTGTGTGTGTGTTGTCGGTGTGTGTGTGTGTGTGTTGTCGGTGTGTGTGTGTGTGTTGTCGGTGTGTGTGTGTTGTCGGTGTGTGTGTGTGTGTTGTCGGTGTGTGTGTGTGTGTGGTAGGTGTGTGTGTGTGTGTTGTCGGTGTGTGTGTGTGTGTGTTGTCGGTGTGTGTGTGTGTGTGTTGTCGGTGTGTGTGTGTGTGTGTGTGTGTGTGTGTTGTCGGTGTGTGTGTGTGTTGTGTGTGTGTGTGTTGTCGGTGTGTGTGTGTGTGTGTTGTCGGTGTGTGTGTGTGTGTGGTAGGTGTGTGTGTGTGTGTTGTCGGTGTGTGTGTGTGTGTGTTGTCGGTGTGTGTGTGTGTGTGTTGTCGGTGTGTGTGTGTGTGTGTGTGTGTGTTGTCGGTGTGTGTGTGTGTTGTGTGTGTGTTGTCGGTGTGTGTGTGTGTGTGTTGTCGGTGTGTGTGTGTGTTGTCGGTGTGTGTGTGTGTGTGTGTGTGTTGTCGGTGTGTGTGTGTGTGTGTTGTCGGTGTGTTGTCGGTGTGTGTGTGTGTGGTAGGTGTGTGTGTGTGTGTTGTCGGTGTGAGTGTGTGTGTGTTGTCGGTGTGTGTGTGTGTGTGTTGTCGGTGTGTGTGTGTGTATGTGTTGTCAGTGTGTGTGTGTGTGTGTTGTCGGTGTGTGTGTGTGTGTGTTGTCGGTGTGTGTGTGTGTGTGTTGTCGGTGTGTGTGTGTGTGTGTGTGTGTGTTGTCGGTGTGTGTGTGTGTGTTGTCGGTGTGTGTGTGTTGTCGGTGTGTGTGTGTGTGTGTTGTCGGTGTGTGTGTGTTGTCGGTGTGTGTGTGTGAGTGTGTGTTGTCGGTGTGTGTGTGTGTGTGTGTTGTCGGTGTGTGTGTGTGTGTGTTGTCGGTGTGTGTGTGTGTGTGTTGTCGGTGTGTGTGTGTGTTGTGTGTGTGTGTGTTGTCGGTGTGTGTGTGTGTGTGTTGTCGGTGTGTGTGTGTGTTGTCGGTGTGTGTGTGTGTTGTCGGTGTGTGTGTGTGTGTTGTCGGTGTGTGTGTGTGTTGTCGGTGTGTGTGTGTGTGTGTTGTCGGTGTGTGTGTGTGTGTTGTCGGTGTGTGTGTGTTGTCGGTGTGTGTGTGTGTGTTGTCGGTGTGTTTGTGTGTGTGGTAGGTGTGTGTGTGTGTGTTGTCGGTGTGTGTGTGTGTGTGTTGTCGGTGTGTGTGTGTGTGTGTTGTCGGTGTGTGTGTGTGTGTGGTAGGTGTGTGTGTGTGTGTTGTCGGTGTGTGTGTGTGTGTGTTGTCGGTGTGTGTGTGTGTGTGTTGTCGGTGTGTGTGTGTGTGTGTGTGTGTGTTGTCGGTGTGTGTGTGTGTTGTGTGTGTGTTGTCGGTGTGTGTGTGTGTGTGTTGTCGGTGTGTGTGTGTGTTGTCGGTGTGTGTGTGTGTGTGTGTGTGTTGTCGGTGTGTGTGTGTGTGTGTTGTCGGTGTGTTGTCGGTGTGTGTGTGTGTGGTAGGTGTGTGTGTGTGTGTTGTCGGTGTGAGTGTGTGTGTGTTGTCGGTGTGTGTGTGTGTGTGTGTTGTCGGTGTGTGTGTGTGTATGTGTTGTCAGTGTGTGTGTGTGTGTGTTGTCGGTGTGTGTGTGTGTGTGTTGTCGGTGTGTGTGTGTGTGTGTTGTCGGTGTGTGTGTGTGTGTGTGTGTGTGTTGTCGGTGTGTGTGTGTGTGTTGTCGGTGTGTGTGTGTTGTCGGTGTGTGTGTGTGTGTGTTGTCGGTGTGTGTGTGTTGTCGGTGTGTGTGTGTGAGTGTGTGTTGTCGGTGTGTGTGTGTGTGTGTGTTGTCGGTGTGTGTGTGTGTGTGTTGTCGGTGTGTGTGTGTGTGTGTTGTCGGTGTGTGTGTGTGTTGTGTGTGTGTGTGTTGTCGGTGTGTGTGTGTGTGTGTTGTCGGTGTGTGTGTGTGTTGTCGGTGTGTGTGTGTGTTGTCGGTGTGTGTGTGTGTGTTGTCGGTGTGTGTGTGTGTTGTCGGTGTGTGTGTGTGTGTGTTGTCGGTGTGTGTGTGTGTGTTGTCGGTGTGTGTGTGTTGTCGGTGTGTGTGTGTGTGTTGTCGGTGTGTTTGTGTGTGTGGTAGGTGTGTGTGTGTGTGTTGTCGGTGTGTGTGTGTGTGTGTTGTCGGTGTGTGTGTGTGTGTGTTGTCGGTGTGTGTGTGTGTGTGTGTGTGTGTGTGTGTTGTCGGTGTGTGTGTGTGTTGTGTGTGTGTGTGTTGTCGGTGTGTGTGTGTGTGTGTTGTCGGTGTGTGTGTGTGTTGTCGGTGTGTGTGTGTGTGTGTTGTCGGTGTGTGTGTGTGTGTGTTGTCGGTGTGTGTGTGTGTGTTGTCGGTGTGTGTGTGTGTGTGTGTTGTCGGTGTGTGTGTGTGTATGTGTTGTCAGTGTGTGTGTGTGTGTGTTGTCGGTGTGTGTGTGTGTGTGTTGTCGGTGTGTGTGTGTGTGTGTTGTCGGTGTGTGTGTGTGTGTGTGTGTGTGTTGTCGGTGTGTGTGTGTGTGTTGTCGGTGTGTGTGTGTTGTCGGTGTGTGTGTGTGTGTGTTGTCGGTGTGTGTGTGTTGTCGGTGTGTGTGTGTGAGTGTGTGTTGTCGGTGTGTGTGTGTGTGTGTGTTGTCGGTGTGTGTGTGTGTGTGTTGTCGGTGTGTGTGTGTGTGTTGTCGGTGTGTGTGTGTGTTGTGTGTGTGTGTGTTGTCGGTGTGTGTGTGTGTGTGTTGTCGGTGTGTGTGTGTGTTGTCGGTGTGTGTGTGTGTTGTCGGTGTGTGTGTGTGTGTTGTCGGTGTGTGTGTGTGTTGTCGGTGTGTGTGTGTGTGTGTTGTCGGTGTGTGTGTGTGTGTTGTCGGTGTGTGTGTGTTGTCGGTGTGTGTGTGTGTGTTGTCGGTGTGTTTGTGTGTGTGGTAGGTGTGTGTGTGTGTGTTGTCGGTGTGTGTGTGTGTGTGTTGTCGGTGTGTGTGTGTGTGTGTTGTCGGTGTGTGTGTGTGTGTGTGTGTGTGTGTGTTGTCGGTGTGTGTGTGTGTTGTGTGTGTGTGTGTTGTCGGTGTGTGTGTGTGTGTGTTGTCGGTGTGTGTGTGTGTTGTCGGTGTGTGTGTGTGTGTGTTGTCGGTGTGTGTGTGTGTGTGTTGTCGGTGTGTGTGTGTGTGTTGTCGGTGTGTGTGTGTGTGTGTGTTGTCGGTGTGTGTGTGTGTGTTGTCGGTGTGTGTGTGTGTGTTGTCGGTGTGTGTGTGTGTGTGTGTGTCTTGTCGGTGTGTGTGTGTTGTCGTTGTGTGTGTGTGTGTGTGTTGTCGGTGTGTGTGTGTGTGTGTTGTCGGTGTGTGTGTGTGTGTGTGTGTCTTGTCGGTGTGTGTGTGTTGTCGTTGTGTGTGTGTGTGTGTGTGGTAGGTGTGTGTGTGTGTTGTCGGTGTGTGTGTGTGTGTGTTGTCGGTGTGTGTGTGTTGTCGGTGTGTGTGTGTGTTGTCGGTGTGTGTGTGTGTTGTTGGTGTGTGTGTGTGTGTGTGTGTGTGTGTTGTCGGTGTGTGTGTGTGTGTTGTCGGTGTGTGTGTGTGTGTTGTCGGTGTGTGTGTGTGTTGTCAGTGTGTGTGTGTGTGTTGTCGGTGTGTGTGTGTGTGTGTGTGTGTGTGTGTTGTCGGTGTGTGTGTGTGTGTGTGTGTGTGTTGTCGGTGTGTGTGTGTGTTGTGTGTGTGTGTGTTGTCGGTGTGTGTGTGTGTGTGTGTGTTGTCGGTGTGTGTGTGTGTGTGTGTGTGTGTGTGTTGTCGGTGTGTGTGTGTGTTGTGTGTGTGTGTGTTGTCGGTGTGTGTGTGTGTGTGTTGTCGGTGTGTGTGTGTGTTGTCGGTGTGTGTGTGTGTGTGTGTGTTGTCTGTGTGTGTGTGTGTGTTGTCGGTGTGTGTGTGTGTGTTGTCGGTGTGTGTGTGTGTGTGTGTTGTCGGTGTGTGTGTGTGTGTTGTCGGTGTGTGTGTGTGTGTGTTGTCGTGTGTGTGTGTGTGTGTGTGTGTCTTGTCGGTGTGTGTGTGTTGTCGTTGTGTGTGTGTGTGTGTGTGGTAGGTGTGTGTGTGTGTTGTCGGTGTGTGTGTGTGTGTGTTGTCGGTGTGTGTGTGTTGTCGGTGTGTGTGTGTGTTGTGGTGTGTGTGTGTGTGTGTGTGTGTGTGTGTGTGTTGTCGGTGTGTGTGTGTGTGTTGTCGGTGTGTGTGTGTGTGTTGTCGGTGTGTGTGTGTGTGTGTTGTCAGTGTGTGTGTGTGTGTTGTCGGTGTGTGTGTGTGTGTGTGTGTGTGTGTGTGTGTTGTCGGTGTGTGTGTGTGTGTGTGTGTGTTGTCGGTGTGTGTGTGTGTTGTGTGTGTGTGTGTTGTCGGTGTGTGTGTGTGTGTGTGTTGTCGGTGTGTGTGTGTGTGTGTGTGTGTTGTCGGTGTGTGTGTGTGTGTGTTGTCGGTGTGTGTGTGTGTGTGTTGTCGGTGTGTGTGTGTGTGTGTGTTGTCGGTGTGTGTGTGTGTTGTGTGTGTGTGTGTTGTCGGTGTGTGTGTGTGCTGTGTTGTTGGTGTGTGTGTGTGTGTTGTCGGTGTGTGTGTGTGTGTTTGTGTTGTGTGTGTGTGTGTGTTGTCGGTGTGTGTGTGTGTATGTGTTGTCAGTGTGTGTGTGTGTGTGTTGTCGGTGTGTGTGTGTGTGTGTGTGTTGTCGGTGTGTGTGTGTGTGTGTTGTCGGTGTGTGTGTGTGTGTGTGTTGTCGGTGTGTGTGTGTGTGTGTGTCGGTGTGTGTGTGTGTGTTGCTGGTGTGTGTGTGTGTGTGTGTTGTCGGTGTGTGTGTATGTGTTGTCGGTGTGTGTGTGTGTGTGGTGTGTGTGTGTGTTGTCGGTGTGTGTGTGTGTGTGTGTTGTCGGTGTGTGTGTGTGTGTTGTCTGTGTGTGTGTGTTGTCGGTGTGTGTGTGTTGTCGGTGTGTGTGTGTGTGTTGTCGGTGTGTGTGTGTGTGTTGTCGGGTGTGTGTGTGTTGTCGGTGTGTGTGTGTTGTCGGTGTGTGTGTGTGTGTGTGTGTTGTCGGTGTGTGTGTGTGTGTGTTGTCGGTGTGTGTGTGTGTTGTCTGTGTGTGTGTGTGTGTGTTGTCGGTGTGTGTGTGTGTTGTCGTGTGTTGTCGGTGTGTGTGTGTGTTGTCGGTGTGTGTGTGTGTGTTGTCGGTGGTGTGTGTGTGTGTGTGTTGTCGGTGTGTGTGTGTGTGTGTGTCGGTGTGTGTGTGTGTGTTGTCGGTGTGTGTCTGTGTGTGTTGTCGGTGTGTGTGTGTGTGTGTGTTGTCTTGTCGGTGTGTGTGTGTTGTCGGTGTGTGTGTGTGTGTGTGTGGTAGTGTGTGTGTGTGTGTTGTCGGTGTGTGTGTGTGTGTTGTCGGTGTGTGTGTGTGTGTTGTCGGTGTGTGTGTGTGTGTTGTTGGTGTGTGTGTGTGTGTGTGTGTTGTCGGTGTGTGTTTTTGTGTGTTGTCGGTGTGTGTGTGTGTGTGTTGTCGGTGTGTGTGTGTGTTGTGTGTTTGTGTGTTGTCGGTGTGTGTGTGTGTTGTCGGTGTGTGTGTGTGTTGTCGGTGTGTGTGTGTGTGTGTTGTCGATGTGTGTGTGTGTGTTGTCGGTGTGTGTGTGTGTTGTCGGTGTGTGTGTGTGTGTGTTGTCGGTGTGTGTGTGTGTGTTGTCGGTGTGTGTGTGTTGTCGGTGTGTGTGTGTGTGTTGTCGGTGTGTTGTCGGTGTGTGTGTGTGTGTGGTAGGTGTGTGTGTGTGTGTTGTCGGTGTGTGTGTGTGTGTGTTGTCGGTGTGTGTGTGTGTGTTGTCGGTGTGTGTGTGTGTGTGTGTGTGTGTGTGTTGTGTGTGTGTGTGTTGTCGGTGTGTGTGTGTGTGTGTGTTGTCGGTGTGTGTGTGTGTGTTGTCTGTGTGTGTGTGTTGTCGGTGTGTGTGTGTTGTCGGTGTGTGTGTGTGTGTTGTCAGTGTGTGTGTGTGTGTTGTCGGTGTGTGTGTGTGTGTGTGTGTGTTGTCGGTGTGTGTGTGTGTCTGTGTTGTCGGTGTGTGTGTGTGTGTGTTGTCGGTGTGTGTGTGTGTTGTCTGTGTGTGTGTGTGTGTGTTGTCGGTGTGTGTGTGTGTGTTGTCAGTGTGTGTGTGTGTGTTGTCGGTGTGTGTGTGTGTGTGTGTGTTGTCGGTGTGTGTGTGTGTCTGTGTTGTCGGTGTGTGTGTGTGTGTTGTCGGTGTGTGTGTGTGTTGTCGGTGTGTGTGTGTGTGTGTGTTGTCGGTGTGTGTGTGTGTTGTCGGTGTGTGTGAGTGTGTTGCTGGTGTGTGTGTGTGTGTGTGTTGTCGGTGTGTGTGTATGTGTTGTCGGTGTGTGTGTGTGTTGTCGGTGTGTGTGTGTGTGTGTTGTCGGTGTGTGTGTGTGTGTGTATGTGTTGTCAGTGTGTGTGTGTGTGTGTGTTGTCGGTGTGTGTGTGTGTGTGTTGTCGGTGTGTGTGTGTGTGTGTTGTCGGTGTGTGTGTGTGTGTGTGTGTGTGTTGTCGGTGTGTGTGTGTGTGTTGTCGGTGTGTGTGTGTTGTCGGTGTGTGTGTGTGTGTGTTGTCGGTGTGTGTGTGTGTGTGTTGTCGGTGTGTGTGTGTGTGTGTCTGTGTTGTCGGTGTGTGTGTGTGTGTTGTCGGTGTGTGTGTGTTGTCTGTGTGTGTGTGTTGTCGGTGTGTGTGTGTGTTGTCGGTGTGTGTGTGTGTGTGTGTTGTCGGTGTGTGTGTGTGTGCTGTCAGTGTGTGTGTGTGTGTTGTCGGTGTGTGTGTGTGTGTGTGTTGTCGGTGTGTGTGTGTCTGTGTTGTCGGTGTGTGTGTGTGTGTGTGTGTTGTCGGTGTGTGTGTGTTGTCGGTGTGTGTGTGCGTGTTGTCGGTGTGTTGTCTGTGTGTGTGTGTGTGTGGTAGGTGTGTGTGTGTGTGTGTGTTGTCGGTGTGTGTGTGTGTGTGTTGTCGGTGTGTGTGTGTGTGTGTTGTCGGTGTGTGTGTTTGTGTGTGTTGTCGGTGTGTGTGTGTTGTCGGTCGTGTGTGTGTGTGTGTCGGTGTGTGTGTGTGTGTGTGTTGTCGGTGTGTGTGTGTGTGTGTGTGTTGTCGGTGTGTGTGTGTGTGTGTGTGTGTTGTCGGTGTGTGTGTGTTGTCGGTGTGTGTGTGTGTGTGTGTTGTCGGTGTGTTGTCGGTGTGTGTGTGTGTGTGTTGTCGGTGTGTGTGTGTGTGTTGTCGGTGTGTGTGTGTGTGTGTGTTGTCGGTGTGTGTGTGTGTTGTGTGTGTGTGTGTGTTGCCGGTGTGTGTGTGTGTGTGTTGTCGGTGTGTGTGTGTGTGTGTGTGTCTTGTCGGTGTGTGTGTGTTGTCGTTGTGTGTGTGTGTGTGTGGTAGGTGTGTGTGTGTGTTGTCGGTGTGTGCGTGTGTTGTCGGTGTGTGTGTGTGTGTTGTCGGTGTGTGTGTGTGTTGTCGGTGTGTGTGTGTGTGTTGCTGGTGTGTGTGTGTGTGTGTGTTGTCGGTGTGTGTGTGTGTGTTGTCGGTGTGTGTGTGTGTGTTGTCGGTGTGTGTGTGTGTTGTCGGTGTGTGTGTGTGTGTGTGTGTGTGTGTGTGTGTGTGTGTGTGTGTGTGTGTTTTGTCGGTGTGTGTGTGAGTGTGTGTTGTCGGTGTGTGTGTGTGTGTGTGTGTTGTCGGTGTGTGTGTGTGTGTGTGTGTTGTCGGTGTGTGTGTGTGTGTGTGTGTGTGTTGTCGGTGTGTGTGTGTGTGTTGTGTGTGTGTGTGTTGTCGGTGTGTGTGTGTGTGTTGTCGGTGTGTGTGTGTGTGTGTTGTCGATGTGTGTGTGTGTGTTGTCGGTGTGTGTGTGTGTGTTGTCGGTGTGTGTGTGTGTGTGTTGTCGGTGTGTGTGTGTGTGTGTGTTGTCGGTGTGTGTGTGTGTTGTCGGTGTGTGTGTGTGTGTGGTAGGTGTGTGTGTGTGTGTTGTCGGTGTGTGTTTATGTGTGTTGTCGGTGTGTGTGTGTGTGTGTGTTGTCTGTGTGTGTGTGTTGTCGGTGTGTGTGTGTGTGTTGTCAGTGTGTGTGTGTGTGTGTTGTCGGTGTGTGTGTGTGTGTGTGTGTTGTCGGTGTGTGTGTGTGTCTGTGTTGTCGGTGTGTGTGTGTGTGTGTTGTCGGTGTGTGTGTGTTTGTGTGTGTTGTCTGTGTGTGTGTGTTGTCGGTGTGTGTGTGTGTTGTCGGTGTGTGTGTGTGTGTTGTCAGTGTGTGTGTGTGTGTGTTGTCGGTGTGTGTGTGTGTGTGTTGTTGGTGTCTGTGTGTGTCTGTGTTGTCGGTGTGTGTGTGTGTGTTGTCGGTGTGTGTGTGTGTTGTCGGTGTGTGTGAGTGTGTTGCTGGTGTGTGTGTGTGTGTATGTTGTCGGTGTGTGTGTATGTGTTGTCGGTGTGTGTGTGTGTTGTCGGTGTGTGTGTGTGTGTTGTCGGTGTGTGTGTGTGTGAGTGTGTGTGTGTGTGTGTGTCAAAAAATGAAAAAAAAAAATCTGAGCTATATTTGTGAAAATTGTTCTAAAATGTTTTTTTTAGGCCTGTCCAAAATGTCGCTAGTTCGGCATGACCGGGGTCATTGTTTTTGGTGACAAAAATAGAAATCTGCAATTTTTTGTGAAAATAGTTTTAAAATGTTTTTTTTAGGCCTGTCCAGAATGTCGCTAGTTCGGTCACTGTTTTTGTGTCGTGAAAATGAAAAAAAAATATCTGCATTTTTTTGTGAGAATGGTTATAAAATGTTTTTTTAGGCCTGTCCAAAATGTCGCTAGTTCGGCATGACCGGGGTCACTTTTTTTGTGTCACGAAAATGAACAAAAAATATCAGCAATTTTTTGTGAAAATGGTTATAAAATGTTTTTTTAGGCCTGTCCAGAATGTCGATAGTTCGGCATGACCGGGGTCACTGTTTTTGTGTCAAAAAATGAAAAAAAAAAATCTGAGCTATTTTTGTGAAAATTGTTCTAAAATGTTTTTTTTAGGCCTGTCCAAAATGTCGCTAGTTCAGCATGATCGGAGTCACTGTTTTTGGTGACAAAAATAGAAATCTGCAATTTTTTGTGAAAATAGTTTTTAAATGTTTTTTTTAGGCCTGTCCAGAATGTCGCAAGTTCGGCATGACCGGGGTCACTGTTTTTGTTTCAAAAAATGAAAAAAAAAAATCTGAGCTATTTTTGTGAAAATTGTTCTAAAATGGGTTTTTTTAGGCCTGTCCAAAATGTCGCTAGTTCGGCATGATCGGAGTCATTGTTTTTGGTGACAAAAATAGAAATCTGCAATTTTTTGTGAAAATAGTTTTAAAATGTTTTTTTAGGCCTGTCCAGAATGTCGCTAGTTCGGCATGACCGGGGTCACTGTTTTTGTGTCGTGAAAATGAAAAAAAAATATCTGCAATTTTTTGTGAAAATGGTTATAAAATGTTTTTTTAGGCCTGTCCAGAATGTCGATAGTTCGGCATGACCGGGGTCACTGTTTTTGTGTCAAAAAATGAAAAAAAAAAATCTGAGCTATTTTTGTGAAAATTGTTCTAAAATGTTTTTTTTAGGCCTGTCCAAAATGTCGCTAGTTCGGCATGATCGGAGTCATTGTTTTTGGTGACAAAAATAGAAATCTGCCATTTTTTGTGAAAATAGTTTTAAAATGTTTTTTTAGCCTGTCCAGAATGTCGATAGTTCGGCATGACCGGGGTCACTGTTTTTGTGTCAAAAAATGAAGAAAAAAAAATCTGAGCTATTTTTGTGAAAATTGTTCTAAAATGTTTTTTTTAGGCCTGTCCAAAATGTCGCTAGTTCGGCATGATCGGAGTCATTGTTTTTGGTGACAAAAATAGAAATCTGCAATTTTTTGTGAAAATAGTTTTAAAATGTTTTTTTAGGCCTGTCCAGAATGTCGCTAGTTCGGCCGGGGTCACTGTTTTTGTGTCGTGAAAATGAAAAAAAAAATTCTGCATTTTTTTGTGAGAATGGTTATAAAATGTTTTTTTAGGCCTGTCCAGAATGTCGCTAGTTCGGCATGACCGGGGTCACTGTTTTTGTGTCGTGAAAATGAAAAAAAAATATCTGCAATTTTTTGTGAAAATGGTTCTAAAATGTTTTTTTAGGCCTGTCCAGAATGTCGATAGTTTGGCATGATCGGAGTCATTGTTTTTTGTGACAAAAATAGAAATCTGCAATTTTTTGTGAAAATAGTTTTAAAATGTTTTTTTAGGCCTGTCCAGAATGTCGCTAGTTCGGCATGACCGGGGTCACTGTTTTTGTGTCGTGAAAAAGTAAAAAAAAATATCTGCAATTTTTTGTGAAAATGGTTATAAATTGTTTTTTTAGGCCTGTCCAGAATGTCGATAGTTCGGCATGACCGGGGTCACTGTTTTTGTGTCAAAAAATGAAAAAAAGAAATCTGAGCTATTTTTGTGAAAATTGTTCTAAAATGTTTTTTTTAGGCCTTTACAGAATGTCGCTAGTTCGGCCGGGGTCACTGTTTTTGTGTCGTGAAAATGAAAAAAAAATATCTGCATTTTTTTGTGAGAATGGTTATAAAATGTTTTTTTAGGCCTGTCCAGAATGTCGCTAGTTCGGCATGACCGGGGTCACTGTTTTTGTGTCGTGAAAATGAAAAAAAAAATATCAGCAATTTTTTGTGAAAATGGTTATAAAATGTTTTTTTAGGCCTGTCCAGAATGTCGATAGTTCGGCATGACAGGGGTCACTGTTTTTGTGTCAAAAAATGAAAAAAAAAATCTGAGCTATTTTTGTGAAAATTGTTCTAAAATGTTTTTTTTAGGCCTGTCCAAAATGTCGCTAGTTCGGCATGATCGGAGTCATTGTTTTTGGTGACAAAAATAGAAATCTGCAATTTTTTGTGAAAATAGTTTTAAAATGTTTTTTTAGGCCTGTCCAGAATGTCGATAGTTCGGCATGACCGGGGTCACTGTTTTTGTGTCAAAAAATGAAAAAAAAAATTCTGAGCTATTTTTCTGAAAATTGTTATAAAATGTTTTTTTTAGGCCTGACCAAAATGTCGCTAGTTTGGCATGATCGGAGTCATTGTTTTTGGTGACAAAAATAGAAATCTGCAATTTTTTGTGAAAATAGTTTTAAAATGTTTTTTTAGGCCTGTCCAGAATGTCGCTAGTTCGGCATGACCTGGGTCACTGTTTTTGTGTCGTGAAAATGAAAAAAAAATATCTGCAATTTTTTGTGAAAATGGTTATAAAATGTTTTTTTAGGCCTGTCCAGAATGTCGATAGTTCGGCATGACCGGGGTCACTGTTTTTGTGTCAAAAAATGAAAAAAAAAAATCTGAGCTATTTTTGTGAAAATTGTTCTAAAATGTTTTTTTTAGGCCTGTCCAAAATGTCGCTAGTTCGGCATGATCGGAGTCATTGTTTTTGGTGACAAAAATAGAAATCTGCAATTTTTTGTGAAAATAGTTTTAAAATGTTTTTTTAGGCCTGTCCAGAATGTCGCTAGTTCGGCCGGGGTCACTGTTTTTGTGTCGTGAAAATGAAAAAAAAAATTCTGCATTTTTTTGTGAGAATGGTTATAAAATGTTTTTTTAGGCCTGTCCAGAATGTCGCTAGTTCGGCATGACCGGGGTCACTGTTTTTGTGTCTGCAAAATGAAAAAAAAATATCTGCAATTTTTTGTGAAAATGGTTCTAAAATGTTTTTTTAGGCCTGTCCAGAATGTCGATAGTTCGGCATGATCGGAGTCATTGTTTTTTGTGACAAAAATAGAAATCTGCAATTTTTTGTGAAAATAGTTTTAAAATGTTTTTTTAGGCCTGTCCAGAATGTCGCTAGTTCGGCATGACCGGGGTCACTGTTTTTGTGTCGTGAAAAAGTAAAAAAAAATATCTGCAATTTTTTGTGAAAATGGTTATAAATTGTTTTTTTAGGCCTGTCCAGAATGTCGATAGTTCGGCATGACCGGGGTCACTGTTTTTGTGTCAAAAAATGAAAAAAAGAAATCTGAGCTATTTTTGTGAAAATTGTTCTAAAATGTTTTTTTTAGGCCTTTACAGAATGTCGCTAGTTCGGCCGGGGTCACTGTTTTTGTGTCGTGAAAATGAAAAAAAAATATCTGCATTTTTTTGTGAGAATGGTTATAAAATGTTTTTTTAGGCCTGTCCAGAATGTCGCTAGTTCGGCATGACCGGGGTCACTGTTTTTGTGTCGTGAAAATGAAAAAAAAATATCAGCAATTTTTTGTGAAAATGGTTATAAAATGTTTTTTTAGGCCTGTCCAGAATGTCGATAGTTCGGCATGACAGGGGTCACTGTTTTTGTGTCAAAAAATGAAAAAAAAAATCTGAGCTATTTTTGTGAAAATTGTTCTAAAATGTTTTTTTTAGGCCTGTCCAAAATGTCGCTAGTTCGGCATGATCGGAGTCATTGTTTTTGGTGACAAAAATAGAAATCTGCAATTTTTTGTGAAAATAGTTTTAAAATGTTTTTTTAGGCCTGTCCAGAATGTCGATAGTTCGGCATGACCGGGGTCACTGTTTTTGTGTCAAAAAATGAAAAAAAAAATTCTGAGCTATTTTTCTGAAAATTGTTATAAAATGTTTTTTTTAGGCCTGACCAAAATGTCGCTAGTTTGGCATGATCGGAGTCATTGTTTTTGGTGACAAAAATAGAAATCTGCAATTTTTTGTGAAAATAGTTTTAAAATGTTTTTTTAGGCCTGTCCAGAATGTCGCTAGTTCGGCATGACCTGGGTCACTGTTTTTGTGTCGTGAAAATGAAAAAAAAATATCTGCAATTTTTTGTGAAAATGGTTATAAAATGTTTTTTTAGGCCTGTCCAGAATGTCGATAGTTCGGCATGACCGGGGTCACTGTTTTTGTGTCAAAAAATGAAAAAAAAAAATCTGAGCTATTTTTGTGAAAATTGTTCTAAAATGTTTTTTTTAGGCCTGTCCAAAATGTCGCTAGTTCGGCATGATCGGAGTCATTGTTTTTGGTGACAAAAATAGAAATCTGCAATTTTTTGTGAAAATAGTTTTAAAATGTTTTTTTAGGCCTGTCCAGAATGTCGCTAGTTCGGCCGGGGTCACTGTTTTTGTGTCGTGAAAATGAAAAAAAAAATTCTGCATTTTTTTGTGAGAATGGTTATAAAATGTTTTTTTAGGCCTGTCCAGAATGTCGCTAGTTCGGCATGACCGGGGTCACTGTTTTTGTGTCGTGAAAATGAAAAAAAAATATCTGCAATTTTTTGTGAAAATGGTTCTAAAATGTTTTTTTAGGCCTGTCCAGAATGTCGATAGTTCGGCATGATCGGAGTCATTGTTTTTTGTGACAAAAATAGAAATCTGCAATTTTTTGTGAAAATAGTTTTAAAATGTTTTTTTAGGCCTGTCCAGAATGTCGCTAGTTCGGCTTGACCGGGGTCACTGTTTTTGTGTCGTGAAAAAGTAAAAAAAAATATCTGCAATTTTTTGTGAAAATGGTTATAAATTGTTTTTTTAGGCCTGTCCAGAATGTCGATAGTTCGGCATGACCGGGGTCACTGTTTTTGTGTCAAAAAATGAAAAAAAGAAATCTGAGCTATTTTTGTGAAAATTGTTCTAAAATGTTTTTTTTAGGCCTTTACAGAATGTCGCTAGTTCGGCCGGGGTCACTGTTTTTGTGTCGTGAAAATGAAAAAAAAATATCTGCATTTTTTTGTGAGAATGGTTATAAAATGTTTTTTTAGGCCTGTCCAGAATGTCGCTAGTTCGGCATGACCGGGGTCACTGTTTTTGTGTCGTGAAAATGAAAAAAAAATATCAGCAATTTTTTGTGAAAATGGTTATAAAATGTTTTTTTAGGCCTGTCCAGAATGTCGATAGTTCGGCATGACAGGGGTCACTGTTTTTGTGTCAAAAAATGAAAAAAAAAATCTGAGCTATTTTTGTGAAAATTGTTCTAAAATGTTTTTTTTAGGCCTGTCCAAAATGTCGCTAGTTCGGCATGATCGGAGTCATTGTTTTTGGTGACAAAAATAGAAATCTGCAATTTTTTGTGAAAATAGTTTTAAAATGTTTTTTTAGGCCTGTCCAGAATGTCGATAGTTCGGCATGACCGGGGTCACTGTTTTTGTGTCAAAAAATGAAAAAAAAAATTCTGAGCTATTTTTCTGAAAATTGTTATAAAATGTTTTTTTTAGGCCTGACCAAAATGTCGCTAGTTTGGCATGATCGGAGTCATTGTTTTTGGTGACAAAAATAGAAATCTGCAATTTTTTGTGAAAATAGTTTTAAAATGTTTTTTTAGGCCTGTCCAGAATGTCGCTAGTTCGGCATGACCTGGGTCACTGTTTTTGTGTCGTGAAAATGAAAAAAAAATATCTGCAATTTTTTGTGAAAATGGTTATAAAATGTTTTTTTAGGCCTGTCCAGAATGTCGATAGTTCGGCATGACCGGGGTCACTGTTTTTGTGTCAAAAAATGAAAAAAAAAAATCTGAGCTATTTTTGTGAAAATTGTTCTAAAATGTTTTTTTTAGGCCTGTCCAAAATGTCGCTAGTTCGGCATGATCGGAGTCATTGTTTTTGGTGACAAAAATAGAAATCTGCAATTTTTTGTGAAAATAGTTTTAAAATGTTTTTTTAGGCCTGTCCAGAATGTCGATAGTTCGGCATGACCGGGGTCACTGTTTTTGTGTCAAAAAATGAAAAAAAAAATCTGAGCTATTTTTGTGAAAATTGTTCTAAAATGTTTTTTTTAGGCCTGTCCAAAATGTCGCTAGTTCGGCATGATCGGAGACATTGTTTTTGGTGACAAAAATAGAAATCTGCAATTTTTTGTGAAAATAGTTTTAAAATGTTTTTTTAGGCCTGTCCAGAATGTCGCTAGTTCGGCCGGGGTCACTGTTTTTGTGTCGTGAAAATGAAAAAAAAATATCTGCAATTTTTTGTGAAAATGGTTATAAAAGGTTTTTTTAGGCCTGTCCAGAATGTCGATAGTTCGGCATGACCGGGGTCACTGTTTTTGTGTCGTGAAAATGAAAAAAAAATATCTGCAATTTTTGGTGAAAATGGTTATAAAATGTTTTTTTAGGCCTGTCCAGAATGTCGATAGTTCGGCATGACCGGGGTCACTGTTTTTGTGTCAAAAAAAATAAAAAATGAAAAATAAAAAATCTGAGCTTTTTTTGTGAAAATGGTTCTAAAATATTTTTTTAGGCCTGTCCAGAATGTCGATAGTTCGGCATGACCGGGGTCACTGTTTTTGTGTCGTGAAAATGAAAAAAAAATATCTGCAATTTTTTGTGAAAATGGTTATAAAATGTTTTTTTAGGCCTGTCCAGAATGTCGATAGTTCGGCATGACCGGGGTCACTGTTTTTGTGTCGTGAAAATGAAAAAAAAATATCTGCAATTTTTGGTGAAAATGGTTATAAAATGTTTTTTTAGGCCTGGCCAGAATGTCGCTAGTTCGGGATGACCGGGGTCACTGTTTTTGTGTCGTGAAAATGAAAAAAAAATATCTGCATTTTTTTGTAAGAATAGTTATAAAATGGTTTTTTTAGGCCTGTCCAGAATGTCGACAGTTCGGCATGACCGGGGTCACTGTTTTTGTGTCAAAAAATGAAAAAAAAAAATCTGAGCTATTTTTGTGAAAATTGTTCTAAAATGTTTTTTTTCGGCCTGTCCAAAATGTCGGTAGTTCGGAATGATCGGAGTCATTGTTTTTGGTGACAAAAATAGAAATCTGCAATTTTTTGTGAAAATAGTTTTAAAATGTTTTTTTAGACCTGTCCAGAATGTCGCTAGCTCGGCCGGGTCACTGTTTTTGTGTCAAAAAATGAAAAAAAAAATCTGAGCTATTTTTGTGTCGTGAAAATGAAAAAAAAATATCTGCATTTTTTTTGTGTGAATGGTTATAAAATGTTTTTTTAGGCCTGTCCAGAATGTCGATAGTTCGGCATGACCGGGGTCACTGTTTTTGTGTCAAAAAAAATAAAAAATGAAAAAAAAAAATCTGAGCTATTTTTGTGAAAATTGTTCAAAAATGTTTTTTTTAGGCCTGTCCAAAATGTCGCTAGTTCGGCATGATCGGAGACATTGTTTTTGGTGACAAAAATAGAAATCTGCAATTTTTTGTGAAAATAGTTTTAAAATGTTTTTTTAGGCCTGTCCAGAATGTCGCTAGTTCGGCCGGGGTCACTGTTTTTGTGTCGTGAAAATGAAAAAAAAATATCTGCAATTTTTTGTGAAAATGGTTATAAAATGTTTTTTTAGGCCTGTCCAGAATGTCGATAGTTCGGCATGACCGGGGTCACTGTTTTTGTGTCGTGAAAATGAAAAAAAAATATCTGCAATTTTTGGTGAAAATGGTTATAAAATGTTTTTTTTAGGCCTGTCCAGAATGTCGATAGTTCGGCATGACCGGGGTCACTGTTTTTGTGTCAAAAAAAATAAAAAATGAAAAATAAAAAATCTGAGCTTTTTTTGTGAAAATGGTTCTAAAATATTTTTTTAGGCCTGTCCAGAATGTCGATAGTTCGGCATGACCGGGGTCACTGTTTTTGTGTCGTGAAAATGAAAAAAAAATATCTGCAATTTTTTGTGAAAATGGTTATAAAATGTTTTTTTAGGCCTGTCCAGAATGTCGATAGTTCGGCATGGCCGGGTCACTGTTTTTGTGTCGTGAAAATGAAAAAAAAATATCTGCAATTTTTTGTGAAAATGGTTATAAAATGTTTTTTTAGGCCTGTCCAGAATGTCGATAGTTCGGCATGGCCGGGTCACTGTTTTTGTGTCAAAAAATGAAAAAAAAAAATCTGAGCTATTTTTGTGAAAATTGTTCTAAAATGCTTTTTTTAGGCCTGTCCAAAATGTCGCTAGTTCGGCATGATCGGACTCATCGTTTTTGATGACAAAAATAGAAATCTGCAATTTTTTGTGAAAATAGTTTTAAAATGTTTTTTTTAGGCCTGGCAAGAATGTCGCTAGTTCGGCATGACCGGGGTCACTGTTTTTGTGTCGTGAAAATGAAAAAAAAATATCTGCAATTTTTTGTGAAAATGGTTATAAAATGTTTTTTTAGGCCTGTCCAGAATGTCGATAGTTCGGCATGATCGGAGACATTGTTTTTGGTGACAAAAATAGAAATCTGCAATTTTTTGTGAAAATGGTTATAAAATGTTTTTTTAGGCCTGTCCAGAATGTCGATAGTTCGGCATGACCGGGGTCACTGTTTTTGTGTCGTGAAAATGAAAAAAAAATATCTGCAATTTTTGGTGAAAATGGTTATAAAATGTTTTTTTAGGCCTGGCCAGAATGTCGCTAGTTCGGCATGACCGGGGTCACTGTTTTTGTGTCGTGAAAATGAAAAAAAAATATCTGCAATTTTTTGTGAAAATGGTTATAAAATGTTTTTTTAGGCCTGGCCAGAATGTCGCTATTTCGGCATGACCGGGGTCACTGTTTTTGTGTCGTGAAAATGAAAAAAAAATATCTGCAATTTTTTGTGAAAATTGTTCTAAAATGCTTTTTTTAGGCCTGTCCAAAATGTCGCTAGTTCGGCATGATCGGAGTCATTGTTTTTGGTGACAAAAATAGAAATCTGCAATTTTTTGTGAAAATAGTTTTAAAATGTTTTTTTAGGCCTGTCCAGAATGTCGCTAGTTCGGTCACTGTTTTTTTGTCGTGAAAATGAAAAAAAAATATCTGCATTTTTTTGTAAGAATAGTTATAAAATGGTTTTTTTAGGCCTGTCCAGAATGTCGACAGTTCGGCATGACCGGGGTCACTGTTTTTGTGTCAAAAAATGAAAAAAAAAAATCTGAGCTATTTTTGTGAAAATTGTTCTAAAATGTTTTTTTTCGGCCTGTCCAAAATGTCGGTAGTTCGGAATGATCGGAGTCATTGTTTTTGGTGACAAAAATAGAAATCTGCAATTTTTTGTGAAAATAGTTTAAAAATGTTTTTTTAGGCCTGTCCAGAATGTCGCTAGCTCGGCCGGGTCACTGTTTTTGTGTCAAAAAATGAAAAAAAAAATCTGAGCTATTTTTGTGTCGTGAAAATGAAAAAAAAATATCTGCATTTTTTTTGTGTGAATGGTTATAAAATGTTTTTTTAGGCCTGTCCAGAATGTCGATAGTTCGGCATGACCGGGGTCACTGTTTTTGTGTCAAAAAAAATAAAAAATGAAAAATAAAAAATCTGAGCTTTTTTTGTGAAAATGGTTCTAAAATATTTTTTTAGGACTGTCCAAAATGTCGCTAGTTCGGCATGATCGGAGTCATTGTTTTTGTTGACAAAAATAGAAATCTGCAATTTTTTGTGAAAATAGTTTTAAAATGTTTTTTTAGGCCTGTCCAGAATGTCGCTAGTTCGGCATGACCGGGGTCACTGTTTTTGTGTCGTGAAAATGAAAAAAAAATATCTGCAATTTTTGGTGAAAATGGTTATAAAATGTTTTTTTAGGCCTGTCCAGAATGTCGATAGTTCGGCATGACCGGGGTCACTGTTTTTGTGTCGTGAAAATGAAAAAAAAATATCTGCAATTTTTGGTGAAAATGGTTATAAAATGTTTTTTTAGGCCTGGCCAGAATGTCGCTAGTTCGGGATGACCGGGGTCACTGTTTTTGTGTCGTGAAAATGAAAAAAAAATATCTGCATTTTTTTGTAAGAATAGTTATAAAATGGTTTTTTTAGGCCTGTCCAGAATGTCGACAGTTCGGCATGACCGGGGTCACTGTTTTTGTGTCAAAAAATGAAAAAAAAAATCTGAGCTATTTTTGTGAAAATTGTTCTAAAATGTTTTTTTTCGGCCTGTCCAAAATGTCGGTAGTTCGGAATGATCGGAGTCATTGTTTTTGGTGACAAAAATAGAAATCTGCAATTTTTTGTGAAAATAGTTTTAAAATGTTTTTTTAGACCTGTCCAGAATGTCGCTAGCTCGGCCGGGTCACTGTTTTTGTGTCAAAAAATGAAAAAAAAAATCTGAGCTATTTTTGTGTCGTGAAAATGAAAAAAAAATATCTGCATTTTTTTTGTGTGAATGGTTATAAAATGTTTTTTTAGGCCTGTCCAGAATGTCGATAGTTCGGCATGACCGGGGTCACTGTTTTTGTGTCAAAAAAAATAAAAAATGAAAAATAAAAAATCTGAGCTTTTTTTGTGAAAATGGTTCTAAAATATTTTTTTAGGACTGTCCAAAATGTTGCTAGTTCGGCATGATCGGAGTCATCGTTTTTGATGACAAAAATAGAAATCTGCAATTTTTTGTGAAAATAGTTTTAAAATGTTTTTTTTAGGCCTGGCAAGAATGTCGCTAGTTCGGCATGACCGGGGTCACTGTTTTTGTGTCGTGAAAATGAAAAAAAAATATCTGCAATTTTTTGTGAAAATGGTTATAAAATGTTTTTTTAGGCCTGTCCAGAATGTTGATAGTTCGGCATGGCCGGGTCACTGTTTTTGTGTCAAAAAATGAAAAAAAAAAATCTGAGCTATTTTTGTGAAAATTGTTCAAAAATGTTTTTTTTAGGCCTGTCCAAAATGTCGCTAGTTCGGCATGATCGGAGTCATTGTTTTTGGTGACAAAAATAGAAATCTGCAATTTTTTGTGAAAATAGTTTTAAAATGTTTTTTTAGGCCTGTCCAGAATGTCGCTAGTTCGGTCACTGTTTTTTTGTCGTGAAAATGAAAAAAAAATATCTGCATTTTTTTGTAAGAATAGTTATAAAATGGTTTTTTTAGGCCTGTCCAGAATGTCGACAGTTCGGCATGACCGGGGTCACTGTTTTTGTGTCAAAAAATGAAAAAAAAAAATCTGAGCTATTTTTGTGAAAATTGTTCTAAAATGTTTTTTTTTCGGCCTGTCCAAAATGTCGGTAGTTCGGAATGATCGGAGTCATTGTTTTTGGTGACAAAAATAGAAATCTGCAATTTTTTGTGAAAATAGTTTTAAAATGTTTTTTTAGGCCTGTCCAGAATGTCGCTAGCTCGGCCGGGTCACTGTTTTTGTGTCAAAAAATGAAAAAAAAAATCTGAGCTATTTTTGTGTCGTGAAAATGAAAAAAAAATATCTGCATTTTTTTTGTGTGAATGGTTATAAAATGTTTTTTTAGGCCTGTCCAGAATGTCGATAGTTCGGCATGACCGGGGTCACTGTTTTTGTGTCAAAAAAAATAAAAAATGAAAAATAAAAAATCTGAGCTTTTTTTGTGAAAATGGTTCTAAAATATTTTTTTAGGACTGTCCAAAATGTCGCTAGTTCGGCATGATCGGAGTCATTGTTTTTGTTGACAAAAATAGAAATCTGCAATTTTTTGTGAAAATAGTTTTAAAATGTTTTTTTAGGCCTGTCCAGAATGTCGCTAGTTCGGCATGACCGGGGTCACTGTTTTTGTGTCGTGAAAATGAAAAAAAAATATCTGCAATTTTTGGTGAAAATGGTTATAAAATGTTTTTTTAGGCCTGTCCAGAATGTCGATAGTTCGGCATGACCGGGGTCACTGTTTTTGTGTCAAAAAATGAAAAAAAAAATCTGAGCTATTTTTGTGAAAATTGTTCTAAAATGTTTTTTTTAGGCCTGTCCAAAATGTCGCTAGTTCGGCATGATCGGAGACATTGTTTTTGGTGACAAAAATAGAAATCTGCAATTTTTTGTGAAAATAGTTTTAAAATGTTTTTTTAGGCCTGTCCAGAATGTCGCTAGTTCGGCCGGGGTCACTGTTTTTGTGTCGTGAAAATGAAAAAAAAATATCTGCAATTTTTTGTGAAAATGGTTATAAAATGTTTTTTTAGGCCTGTCCAGAATGTCGATAGTTCGGCATGACCGGGGTCACTGTTTTTGTGTCGTGAAAATGAAAAAAAAATATCTGCAATTTTTGGTGAAAATGGTTATAAAATGTTTTTTTAGGCCTGTCCAGAATGTCGATAGTTCGGCATGACCGGGGTCACTGTTTTTGTGTCAAAAAAAATAAAAAATGAAAAATAAAAAATCTGAGCTTTTTTTGTGAAAATGGTTCTAAAATATTTTTTTAGGCCTGTCCAGAATGTCGATAGTTCGGCATGACCGGGGTCACTGTTTTTGTGTCGTGAAAATGAAAAAAAAATATCTGCAATTTTTTGTGAAAATGGTTATAAAATGTTTTTTTAGGCCTGTCCAGAATGTCGATAGTTCGGCATGACCGGGGTCACTGTTTTTGTGTCGTGAAAATGAAAAAAAAATATCTGCAATTTTTGGTGAAAATGGTTATAAAATGTTTTTTTAGGCCTGGCCAGAATGTCGCTAGTTCGGCATGACCGGGGTCACTGTTTTTGTGTCGTGAAAATGAAAAAAAAATATCTGCAATTTTTTGTGAAAATGGTTATAAAATGTTTTTTTAGGCCTGGCCAGAATGTCGCTAGTTCGGCATGACCGGGGTCACTGTTTTTGTGTCGTGAAAATGAAAAAAAAATATCTGCAATTTTTTGTGAAAATTGTTCTAAAATGCTTTTTTTAGGCCTGTCCAAAATGTCGCTAGTTCGGCATGATCGGAGTCATTGTTTTTGGTGACAAAAATAGAAATCTGCAATTTTTTGTGAAAATAGTTTTAAAATGTTTTTTTAGGCCTGTCCAGAATGTCGCTAGTTCGGTCACTGTTTTTTTGTCGTGAAAATGAAAAAAAAATATCTGCATTTTTTTGTAAGAATAGTTATAAAATGGTTTTTTTAGGCCTGTCCAGAATGTCGACAGTTCGGCATGACCGGGGTCACTGTTTTTGTGTCAAAAAATGAAAAAAAAAAATCTGAGCTATTTTTGTGAAAATTGTTCTAAAATGTTTTTTTTCGGCCTGTCCAAAATGTCGGTAGTTCGGAATGATCGGAGTCATTGTTTTTGGTGACAAAAATAGAAATCTGCAATTTTTTGTGAAAATAGTTTTAAAATGTTTTTTTAGGCCTGTCCAGAATGTCGCTAGCTCGGCCGGGTCACTGTTTTTGTGTCAAAAAATGAAAAAAAAAATCTGAGCTATTTTTGTGTCGTGAAAATGAAAAAAAAATATCTGCATTTTTTTTGTGTGAATGGTTATAAAATGTTTTTTTAGGCCTGTCCAGAATGTCGATAGTTCGGCATGACCGGGGTCACTGTTTTTGTGTCAAAAAAAATAAAAAATGAAAAATAAAAAATCTGAGCTTTTTTTGTGAAAATGGTTCTAAAATATTTTTTTAGGACTGTCCAAAATGTCGCTAGTTCGGCATGATCGGAGTCATTGTTTTTGTTGACAAAAATAGAAATCTGCAATTTTTTGTGAAAATAGTTTTAAAATGTTTATTTAGGCCTGTCCAGAATGTCGCTAGTTCGGCATGACCGGGGTCACTGTTTTTGTGTCGTGAAAATGAAAAAAAAATATCTGCAATTTTTGGTGAAAATGGTTATAAAATGTTTTTTTAGGCCTGTCCAGAATGTCGATAGTTCGGCATGACCGGGGTCACTGTTTTTGTGTCAAAAAATGAAAAAAAAAATCTGAGCTATTTTTGTGAAAATTGTTCTAAAATGTTTTTTTTAGGCCTGTCCAAAATGTCGCTAGTTCGGCATGATCGGAGACATTGTTTTTGGTGACAAAAATAGAAATCTGCAATTTTTTGTGAAAATAGTTTTAAAATGTTTTTTTAGGCCTGTCCAGAATGTCGCTAGTTCGGCCGGGGTCACTGTTTTTGTGTCGTGAAAATGAAAAAAAAATATCTGCAATTTTTTGTGAAAATGGTTATAAAATGTTTTTTTAGGCCTGTCCAGAATGTCGATAGTTCGGCATGACCGGGGTCACTGTTTTTGTGTCGTGAAAATGAAAAAAAAATATCTGCAATTTTTTGTGAAAATGGTTATAAAATGTTTTTTTAGGCCTGTCCAGAATGTCGATAGTTCGGCATGACCGGGGTCACTGTTTTTGTGTCGTGAAAATGAAAAAAAAATATCTGCAATTTTTGGTGAAAATGGTTATAAAATGTTTTTTTAGGCCTGTCCAGAATGTCGATAGTTCGGCATGACCGGGGTCACTGTTTTTGTGTCAAAAAAAATAAAAAATGAAAAATAAAAAATCTGAGCTTTTTTTGTGAAAATGGTTCTAAAATATTTTTTTAGGCCTGTCCAGAATGTCGATAGTTCGGCATGACCGGGGTCACTGTTTTTGTGTCGTGAAAATGAAAAAAAAATATCTGCAATTTTTTGTGAAAATGGTTATAAAATGTTTTTTTAGGCCTGTCCAGAATGTCGATAGTTCGGCATGGCCGGGTCACTGTTTTTGTGTCGTGAAAATGAAAAAAAAATATCTGCAATTTTTTGTGAAAATGGTTATAAAATGTTTTTTTAGGCCTGTCCAGAATGTCGATAGTTCGGCATGGCCGGGTCACTGTTTTTGTGTCGTGAAAATGAAAAAAAAATATCTGCATTTTTTTGTGAAAATGGTTTTAAAATGTTTTTTTAGGCCTGTCCAGAATGTCGATAGTTCGGCATGGCCGGGTCACTGTTTTTGTGTCAAAAAATGAAAAAAAAAAATCTGAGCTATTTTTGTGAAAATTGTTCTAAAATGCTTTTTTTAGGCCTGTCCAAAATGTCGCTAGTTCGGCATGATCGGAGTCATCGTTTTTGATGACAAAAATAGAAATCTGCAATTTTTTGTGAAAATAGTTTTAAAATGTTTTTTTTAGGCCTGGCAAGAATGTCGCTAGTTCGGCATGACCGGGGTCACTGTTTTTGTGTCGTGAAAATGAAAAAAAAATATCTGCAATTTTTTGTGAAAATGGTTATAAAATGTTTTTTTAGGCCTGTCCAGAATGTCGATAGTTCGGCATGATCGGAGACATTGTTTTTGGTGACAAAAATAGAAATCTGCAATTTTTTGTGAAAATAGTTTTAAAATGTTTTTTTAGGCCTGTCCAGAATGTCGCTAGTTCGGCCGGGGTCACTGTTTTTGTGTCGTGAAAATGAAAAAAAAATATCTGCAATTTTTTGTGAAAATGGTTATAAAATGTTTTTTTAGGCCTGTCCAGAATGTCGATAGTTCGGCATGACCGGGGTCACTGTTTTTGTGTCGTGAAAATGAAAAAAAAATATCTGCAATTTTTGGTGAAAATGGTTATAAAATGTTTTTTTAGGCCTGTCCAGAATGTCGATAGTTCGGCATGACCGGGGTCACTGTTTTTGTGTCAAAAAAAATAAAAAATGAAAAATAAAAAATCTGAGCTTTTTTTGTGAAAATGGTTCTAAAATATTTTTTTAGGCCTGTCCAGAATGTCGATAGTTCGGCATGACCGGGGTCACTGTTTTTGTGTCGTGAAAATGAAAAAAAAATATCTGCAATTTTTTGTGAAAATGGTTATAAAATGTTTTTTTAGGCCTGTCCAGAATGTCGATAGTTCGGCATGGCCGGGTCACTGTTTTTGTGTCGTGAAAATGAAAAAAAAATATCTGCAATTTTTTGTGAAAATGGTTATAAAATGTTTTTTTAGGCCTGTCCAGAATGTCGATAGTTCGGCATGACCGGGGTCACTGTTTTTGTGTCAAAAAATGAAAAAAAAAAATCTGAGCTATTTTTGTGAAAATTGTTCTAAAATGTTTTTTTTAGGCCTGTCCAAAATATCGCTAGTTCGGCATGATCGGAGTCATTGTTTTTGGTGACAAAAATAGAAATCTGCAATTTTTTGTGAAAATAGTTTTTAAATGTTTTTTTAGGCCTGTCCAGAATGTCGCTAGTTCGGCCGGGGTCACTGTTTTTGTGTCGTGAAAATGAAAAAAAAATATCTGCAATTTTTTGTGAAAATGGTTATAAAATGTTTTTTTAGGCCTGTCCAGAATGTCGATAGTTCGGCATGACCGGGGTCACTGTTTTTGTGTCAAAAAATGAACAAAAAAAATCTGAGCTATTTTTGTGAAAATTGTTCTAAAATGTTTTTTTTAGGCCTGTCCAAAATGTCGCTAGTTCGGCATGATCGGCGTCATTGTTTTTGGTGACAAAAATAGAAATCTGCAATTTTTTGTGAAAATAGTTTTAAAATGTTTTTTTAGGCCTGTCCAGAATGTCGCTAGTTCGGTCACTGTTTTTGTGTCGTGAAAATGAAAAAAAAATATCTGCATTTTTTTGTAAGAATAGTTATAAAATGTTTTTTTAGGCCTGTCCAGAATGTCGATAGTTCGGCATGACCGGGGTCACTGTTTTTGTTTCAAAAAATGAAAAAAAAAAATCTGAGCTATTTTTGTGAAAATAGTTTTTAAATGTTTTTTTAGGCCTGTCCAGAATGTCGCTAGTTCGGCCGGGGTCACTGTTTTTGTGTCGTGAAAATGAAAAAAAAATATCTGCATTTTTTTGTGAGAATGGTTATAAAATGTTTTTTTAGGCCTGTCCAGAATGTCGATAGTTCGGCATGACCGGGGTCACTGTTTTTGTGTCAAAAAATGAACAAAAAAAATCTGAGCTATTTTTGTGAAAATTGTTCTAAAATGTTTTTTTTAGGCCTGTCCAAAATGTCGCTAGTTCGGCATGATCGGAGTCATTGTTTTTGGTGACAAAAATAGAAATCTGCAATTTTTTGTGAAAATAGTTTTAAAATGTTTTTTTAGGCCTGTCCAGAATGTCGATAGTTTGGCATGACCGGGGTCACTGTTTTTGTGTCAAAAAATGAAAAAAAAAAATCTGAGCTATTTTTGTGAAAATTGTTCTAAAATGTTTTTTTTAGGCCTGTCCAAAATGTCGCTAGTTTGGCATGATCGGAGTCATTGTTTTTGGTGACAAAAATAGAAATCTGCAATTTTTTGTGAAAATAGTTTTAAAATGTTTTTTTAGGCCTGTCCAGAATGTTGCTAGTTCGGCATGACCGGGGTCACTGTTTTTGTGTCGTGAAAATGAAAAAAAAATATCTGCAATTTTTTGTGAAAATGGTTATAAAATGTTTTTTTAGGCCTGTCCAGAATGTCGATAGTTCGGCATGACCGGGGTCACTGTTTTTGTGTCAAAAAATGAAAAAAAAAAATCTGAGCTATTTTTGTGAAAATTGTTCTAAAATGTTTTTTTTAGGCCTGTCCAAAATGTCGCTAGTTCGGCATGATCGGAGTCATTGTTTTTGGTGACAAAAATAGAAATCTGCAATTTTTTGTGAAAATAGTTTTAAAATGTTTTTTTAGGCCTGTCCAGAATGTCGCTAGTTCGGCATGACCGGGGTCACTGTTTTTGTGTCGTGAAAATGAAAAAAAAATATCTGCAATTTTTTGTGAAAATGGTTATAAAATGTTTTTTTAGGCCTGTCCAGAATGTCGATAGTTCGGCATGACCGGGGTCACTGTTTTTGTGTCAAAAAATGAAAAAAAAAAATCTGAGCTATTTTTGTGAAAATTGTTCTAAAATGTTTTTTTTAGGCCTGTCCAAAATATCGCTAGTTCGGCATGATCGGAGTCATTGTTTTTGGTGACAAAAATAGAAATCTGCAATTTTTTGTGAAAATAGTTTTTAAATGTTTTTTTAGGCCTGTCCAGAATGTCGCTAGTTCGGCCGGGGTCACTGTTTTTGTGTCGTGAAAATGAAAAAAAAATATCTGCATTTTTTTGTGAGAATGGTTATAAAATGTTTTTTTAGGCCTGTCCAGAATGTCGATAGTTCGGCATGACCGGGATCACTGTTTTTGTGTCAAAAAATGAAAAAAAAAATCTGAGCTATTTTTGTGAAAATTGTTCTAAAATGTTTTTTTTAGGCCTGTCCAAAATGTCGCTAGTTCGGCATGATCGGAGTCATTGTTTTTGGTGACAAAAATAGAAATCTGCAATTTTTTGTGAAAATAGTTTTAAAATGTTTTTTTAGGCCTGTCCAGAATGTCGCTAGTTCGGCATGACCGGGGTCACTGTTTTTGTGTCGTGAAAATGAAAAAAAAATATCTGCAATTTTTTGTGAAAATGGTTATAAAATGTTTTTTTAGGCCTGTCCAGAATGTCGATAGTTCGGCATGACCGGGGTCACTGTTTTTGTGTCAAAAAATGAACAAAAAAAATCTGAGCTATTTTTGTGAAAATTGTTCTAAAATGTTTTTTTTAGGCCTGTCCAAAATGTCGCTAGTTCGGCATGATCGGCGTCATTGTTTTTGGTGACAAAAATAGAAATCTGCAATTTTTTGTGAAAATAGTTTTAAAATGTTTTTTTAGGCCTGTCCAGAATGTCGCTAGTTCGGTCACTGTTTTTGTGTCGTGAAAATGAAAAAAAAATATCTAAATTTTTTTGTAAGAATAGTTATAAAATGTTTTTTTAGGCCTGTCCAGAATGTCGATAGTTCGGCATGACCGGGGTCACTGTTTTTGTTTCAAAAAATGAAAAAAAAAAATCTGAGCTATTTTTGTGAAAATAGTTTTTAAATGTTTTTTTAGGCCTGTCCAGAATGTCGCTAGTTCGGCCGGGGTCACTGTTTTTGTGTCGTGAAAATGAAAAAAAAATATCTGCATTTTTTTGTGAGAATGGTTATAAAATGTTTTTTTAGGCCTGTCCAGAATGTCGATAGTTCGGCATGACCGGGGTCACTGTTTTTGTGTCAAAAAATGAACAAAAAAAATCTGAGCTATTTTTGTGAAAATTGTTCTAAAATGTTTTTTTTAGGCCTGTCCAAAATGTCGCTAGTTCGGCATGATCGGAGTCATTGTTTTTGGTGACAAAAATAGAAATCTGCAATTTTTTGTGAAAATAGTTTTAAAATGTTTTTTTAGGCCTGTCCAGAATGTCGATAGTTTGGCATGACCGGGGTCACTGTTTTTGTGTCAAAAAATGAAAAAAAAAAATCTGAGCTATTTTTGTGAAAATTGTTCTAAAATGTTTTTTTTAGGCCTGTCCAAAATGTCGCTAGTTTGGCATGATCGGAGTCATTGTTTTTGGTGACAAAAATAGAAATCTGCAATTTTTTGTGAAAATAGTTTTAAAATGTTTTTTTAGGCCTGTCCAGAATGTTGCTAGTTCGGCATGACCGGGGTCACTGTTTTTGTGTCGTGAAAATGAAAAAAAAATATCTGCAATTTTTTGTGAAAATGGTTATAAAATGTTTTTTTAGGCCTGTCCAGAATGTCGATAGTTCGGCATGACCGGGGTCACTGTTTTTGTGTCAAAAAATGAAAAAAAAAAATCTGAGCTATTTTTGTGAAAATTGTTCTAAAATGTTTTTTTTAGGCCTGTCCAAAATGTCGCTAGTTCGGCATGATCGGAGTCATTGTTTTTGGTGACAAAAATAGAAATCTGCAATTTTTTGTGAAAATAGTTTTAAAATGTTTTTTTAGGCCTGTCCAGAATGTCGATAGTTTGGCATGACCGGGGTCACTGTTTTTGTGTCAAAAAATGAAAAAAAAAATCTGAGCTATTTTTGTGAAAATTGTTCTAAAATGTTTTTTTTAGGCCTGTCCAAAATGTCGCTAGTTTGGCATGATCGGAGTCATTGTTTTTGGTGACAAAAATAGAAATCTGCAATTTTTTGTGAAAATAGTTTTAAAATGTTTTTTTAGGCCTGTCCAGAATGTCGCTAGTTCGGCATGACTGGGGTCACTGTTTTTGTGTCGTGAAAACAAAAAAAAAATATCTGCAATTTTTTGTGAAAATTGTTCTAAAATGTTTTTTTTAGGCCTGTCCAGAATGTCGCTAGTTCGGTCACTGTTTTTGTGTCGTGAAAATGAAAAAAAAATATCTGCATTTTTTTGTAAGAATAGTTATAAAATGTTTTTTTTAGGCCTGTCCAGAATGTCGATAGTTCGGCATGACCGGGGTCACTGTTTTTGTTTCAAAAAATGAAAAAAAAAAATCTGAGCTATTTTTGTGAAAATTGTTCTAAAATGTTTTTTTTCGGCCTGTCCAAAATGTCGGTAGTTCGGCATGATCGGAGTCATTGTTTTTGGTGACAAAAATAGAAATCTGCAATTTTTGGTGAAAATAGTTTTAAAATGTTTTTTTAGGCCTGTCCAGAATGTCGCTAGTTCGGCATGACCGGGGTCACTGTTTTTGTGTCAAAAAAATAAAAAATAAATATCTGCAATTTTTTGTGAAAATGGTTATAAAATGTTTTTTTTAGGCCTGTCCAGAATGTCGATAGTTCGGCATGACCGGGGGACTGTTTTTGTGTCAAAAAATGAAAAAAAAAATCTGAGCTATTTTTGTGAAAATTGTTTTGAAATGTTTTTTTAGCCCTGTCCAGAATGTCGCTAGTTCGGCATGACTGGGGTCACTGTTTTTGTGTCGTGAAAACAAAAAAAAAATATCTGCAATTTTTTGTGAAAATTGTTCTAAAATGTTTTTTTTAGGCCTGTCCAAAATGTCGCTAGTTCGGCATGATCGGAGTCATTGTTTTTGGTGACAAAAATAGAAATCTGCAATTTTTTGTGAAAATAGTTTTAAAATGTTTTTTTAGGCCTGTCCAGAATGTCGCTAGTTCGGCCGGGGTCACTTTTTTTGTGTCGTGAAAATGAAAAAAAAATATCTGCAATTTTTTGTGAAAATTGTTATAAAATGTTTTTTTAGGCCTGTCCAGAATGTCGATAGTTCGGCATGACCGGGGTCACTGTTTTTGTGTCAAAAAATGAAAAAAAAAAATCTGAGCTATTTTTGTGAAAATTGTTCTAAAATGTTTTTTTTAGGCCTGTCCAAAATGTCGCTAGTTCGGCATGATCGGAGTCATTGTTTTTGGTGACAAAAAATAGAAATCTGCAATTTTTTGTGAAAATAGTTTTAAAATGTTTTTTTAGGCCTGTCCAGAATGTCGATAGTTTGGCATGACCGGGGTCACTGTTTTTGTGTCAAAAAATGAAAAAAAAAAATCTGAGCTATTTTTGTGAAAATTGTTCTAAAATGTTTTTTTTAGGCCTGTCCAAAATGTCGCTAGTTTGGCATGATCGGAGTCATTGTTTTTGGTGACAAAAATAGAAATCTGCAATTTTTTGTGAAAATAGTTTTAAAATGTTTTTTTAGGCCTGTCCAGAATGTCGCTAGTTCGGCATGACCGGGGTCACTGTTTTTGTGTCGTGAAAATGAAAAAAAAATATCTGCAATTTTTTGTGAAAATGGTTATAAAATGTTTTTTTAGGCCTGTCCAGAATGTCGATAGTTCGGCATGACCGGGGTCACTGTTTTTGTGTCAAAAAATGAAAAAAAAAAATCTGAGCTATTTTTGTGAAAATTGTTCTAAAATGTTTTTTTTAGGCCTGTCCAAAATGTCGCTAGTTCGGCATGATCGGAGTCATTGTTTTTGGTGACAAAAATAGAAATCTGCAATTTTTTGTGAAAATAGTTTTAAAATGTTTTTTTAGGCCTGTCCAGAATGTCGATAGTTTGGCATGACCGGGGTCACTGTTTTTGTGTCAAAAAATGAAAAAAAAAATTCTGAGCTATTTTTGTGAAAATTGTTCTAAAATGTTTTTTTTAGGCCTGTCCAAAATGTCGCTAGTTTGGCATGATCGGAGTCATTGTTTTTGGTGACAAAAATAGAAATCTGCAATTTTTTGTGAAAATAGTTTTAAAATGTTTTTATAGGCCTGTCCAGAATGTCGCTAGTTCGGCATGACCGGGGTCACTGTTTTTGTGTCGTGAAAATGAAAAAAAAATATCTGCAATTTTTTGTGAAAATGGTTATAAAATGTTTTTTTAGGCCTGTCCAGAATGTCGATAGTTCTGCATGACCGGGGTCACTGTTTTTGTGTCAAAAAATGAAAAAAAAAATCTGAGCTATTTTTGTGAAAATTGTTCTAAAATGTTTTTTTTAGGCCTGTCCAAAATGTCGCTAGTTCGGCATGATCGGAGTCATTGTTTTTGGTGACAAAAATAGAAATCTGCAATTTTTTGTGAAAATAGTTTTAAAATGTTTTTTTAGGCCTGTCCAGAATGTCGCTAGTTCGGCATGACCGGGGTCACTGTTTTTGTGTCAAAAAAATAAAAAATAAATATCTGCAATTTTTTGTGAAAATGGTTATAAAATGTTTTTTTTAGGCCTGTCCAGAATGTCGATAGTTCGGCATGACCGGGGTCACTGTTTTTGTGTCAAAAAATGAAAAAAAAAATTCTGAGCTATTTTTGTGAAAATTGTTCTAAAATGTTTTTTTAGGCCTGTCCAGAATGTCGCTAGTTCGGCATGACTGGGGTCACTGTTTTTGTGTCGTGAAAACAAAAAAAAAATATTTGCAATTTTTTGTGAAAATTGTTCTAAAATGTTTTTTTTAGGCCTGTCCAAAATGTCGCTAGTTCGGCATGATCGGAGTCATTGTTTTTGGTGACAAAAATAGAAATCTGCAATTTTTTGTGAAAATAGTTTTAAAATGTTTTTTTAGGCCTGTCCAGAATGTCGCTAGTTCGGCATGACCGGGTCACTGTTTTTGTGTCGTGAAAATGAAAAAAAAATATCTGCAATTTTTTGTGAAAATGGTTATAAAATGTTTTTTTAGGCCTGTCCAGAATGTCGATAGTTCGGCATGACCGGGGTCACTGTTTTTGTGTCAAAAAATGAAAAAAAAAAATCTGAGTTATTTGTGTAAATTGTTCTAAAATGTTTTTTTTAGGCCTGTCCAAAATGTCGCTAGTTCGGCATGATCGGAGTCATTGTTTTTGGTGACAAAAATAGAAATCTGCAATTTTTTGTGAAAATAGTTTTAAAATGTTTTTTTTAGGCCTGTCCAGAATGTCGCTAGTTCGGCATGACCGGGGTCACTGTTTTTGTGTCAAAAAAATAAAAAATAAATATCTGCAATTTTTTGTGAAAATGGTTATAAAATGTTTTTTTTAGGCCTGTCCAGAATGTCGATAGTTTGGCATGACCGGGGTCACTGTTTTTGTGTCAAAAAATGAAAAAAAAAATTCTGAGCTATTTTTGTGAAAATTGTTCTAAAATGTTTTTTTTAGGCCTGTCCAAAATGTCGCTAGTTTGGCATGATCGGAGTCATTGTTTTTGGTGACAAAAATAGAAATCTGCAATTTTTTGTGAAAATAGTTTTAAAATGTTTTTTTAGGCCTGTCCAGAATGTCGCTAGTTCGGCATGACCGGGGTCACTGTTTTTGTGTCGTGAAAATGAAAAAAAAATATCTGCAATTTTTTGTGAAAATGGTTATAAAATGTTTTTTTAGGCCTGTCCAGAATGTCGATAGTTCGGCATGACCGGGGTCACTGTTTTTGTGTCAAAAAATGAAAAAAAAAATCTGAGCTATTTTTGTGAAAATTGTTCTAAAATGTTTTTTTTAGGCCTGTCCAAAATGTCGCTAGTTCGGCATGATCGGAGTCATTGTTTTTGGTGACAAAAATAGAAATCTGCAATTTTTTGTGAAAATAGTTTTAAAATGTTTTTTTAGGCCTGTCCAGAATGTCGATCGTTTGGCATGACCGGGGTCACTGTTTTTGTGTCAAAAAATGAAAAAAAAAATTCTGAGCTATTTTTGTGAAAATTGTTCTAAAATGTTTTTTTTAGGCCTGTCCAAAATGTCGCTAGTTTGGCATGATCGGAGTCATTGTTTTTGGTGACAAAAATAGAAATCTGCAATTTTTTGTGAAAATAGTTTTAAAATGTTTTTATAGGCCTGTCCAGAATGTCGCTAGTTCGGCATGACCGGGGTCACTGTTTTTGTGTCGTGAAAATGAAAAAAAAATATCTGCAATTTTTTGTGAAAATGGTTATAAAATGTTTTTTTAGGCCTGTCCAGAATGTCGATAGTTCGGCATGACCGGGGTCACTGTTTTTGTGTCAAAAAATGAAAAAAGAAATCTGAGCTATTTTTGTGAAAATTGTTCTAAAATGTTTTTTTTAGGCATGTCCAAAATGTCGCTAGTTCGGCATGATCGGAGTCATTGTTTTTGGTGACAAAAATAGAAATCTGCAATTTTTTGTGAAAATAGTTTTAAAATGTTTTTTTAGGCCTGTCCAGAATGTCGCTAGTTCGGCATGACCGGGGTCACTGTTTTTGTGTCAAAAAAATAAAAAATAAATATCTGCAATTTTTTGTGAAAATGGTTATAAAATGTTTTTTTTAGGCCTGTCCAGAATGTCGATAGTTCGGCATGACCGGGGTCACTGTTTTTGTGTCAAAAAATGAAAAAAAAAAATCTGAGCTATTTTTGTGAAAATTGTTTTGAAATGTTTTTTTAGGCCTGTCCAGAATGTCGCTAGTTCGGCATGACTGGGGTCACTGTTTTTGTGTCGTGAAAACAAAAAAAAAATATTTGCAATTTTTTGTGAAAATTGTTCTAAAATGTTTTTTTTAGGCCTGTCCAAAATGTCGCTAGTTCGGCATGATCGGAGTCATTGTTTTTGGTGACAAAAATAGAAATCTGCAATTTTTTGTGAAAATAGTTTTAAAATGTTTTTTTAGGCCTGTCCAGAATGTCGCTAGTTCGGCATGACCGGGGTCACTGTTTTTGTGTCGTGAAAATGAAAAAAAAATATCTGCAATTTTTTGTGAAAATGGTTATAAAATGTTTTTTTAGGCCTGTCCAGAATGTCGATAGTTCGGCATGACCGGGGTCACTGTTTTTGTGTCAAAAAATGAAAAAAAAAATCTGAGCTATTTTTGTGAAAATTGTTCTAAAATGTTTTTTTTAGGCCTGTCCAAAATGTCGCTAGTTCGGCATGATCGGAGTCATTGTTTTTGGTGACAAAAATAGAAATCTGCAATTTTTTGTGAAAATAGTTTTAAAATGTTTTTTTAGGCCTGTCCAGAATGTCGCTAGTTCGGCATGACCGGGGTCACTGTTTTTGTGTCAAAAAAATAAAAATAAAATTCTGAGCTATTTTTGTGAAAATTGTTCTAAAATGTTTTTTTTAGGCCTGTCCAGAATGTCGATAGTTTGACATGACCGGGGTCACTGTTTTTGTGTCAAAAAAATAAAAAAAAAATTCTGAGCTATTTTTGTGAAAATTGTTCTAAAATGTTTTTTTTAGGCCTGTCCAGAATGTCGATAGTTTGGCATGACCGGGGTCACTGTTTTTGTGTCAAAAAATGAAAAAAAAAATTCTGAGCTATTTTTGTGAAAATTGTTCTAAAATGTTTTTTTTAGGCCTGTCCAAAATGTCGCTAGTTTGGCATGATCGGAGTCATTGTTTTTGGTGACAAAAATAGAAATCTGCAATTTTTTGTGAAAATAGTTTTAAAATGTTTTTTAGGCCTGTCCAGAATGTCGCTAGTTCGGCATGACCGGGGTCACTGTTTTTGTGTCGTGAAAATGAAAAAAAAATATCTGCAATTTTTTGTGAAAATGGTTATAAAATGTTTTTTTAGGCCTGTCCAGAATGTCGATAGTTCGGCATGACCGGGGTCACTGTTTTTGTGTCAAAAAATGAAAAAAGAAATCTGAGCTATTTTTGTGAAAATTGTTCTAAAATGTTTTTTTTAGGCCTGTCCAAAATGTCGCTAGTTCGGCATGATCGGAGTCATTGTTTTTGGTGACAAAAATAGAAATCTGCAATTTTTTGTGAAAATAGTTTTAAAATGTTTTTTTAGGCCTGTCCAGAATGTCGCTAGTTCGGCCGGGGTCACTGTTTTTGTGTCGTGAAAATGAAAAAAAAATATCTGCAATTTTTTGTGAAAATGGTTATAAAATGTTTTTTTAGGCCTGTCCAGAATGTCGATAGTTCGGCATGACCGGGGTCACTGTTTTTGTGTCAAAAAATGAAAAAAAAAAATCTGAGCTATTTTTGTGAAAATTGTTCTAAAATGTTTTTTTTAGGCCTGTCCAAAATGTCGCTAGTTCGGCATGATCGGAGTCATTGTTTTTGGTGACAAAAATAGAAATCTGCAATTTTTTGTGAAAATAGTTTTAAAATGTTTTTTTAGGCCTGTCCAGAATGTCGCTAGTTCGGCATGACCGGGGTCACTGTTTTTGTGTCAAAAAAATAAAAAATAAATATCTGCAATTTTTTGTGAAAATGGTTATAAAATGTTTTTTTTAGGCCTGTCCAGAATGTCGATAGTTCGGCATGACCGGGGTCACTGTTTTTGTGTCAAAAAATGAAAAAAAAAAATCTGAGTTATTTGTGTAAATTGTTCTAAAATGTTTTTTTTAGGCCTGTCCAAAATGTCGCTAGTTCGGCATGATCGGAGTCATTGTTTTTGGTGACAAAAATAGAAATCTGCAATTTTTTGTGAAAATAGTTTTAAAATGTTTTTTTAGGCCTGTCCAGAATGTCGCTAGTTCGGCATGACCGGGGTCACTGTTTTTGTGTCGTGAAAATGAAAAAAAAATATCTGCAATTTTTTGTGAAAATGGTTATAAAATGTTTTTTTAGGCCTGTCCAGAATGTCGATAGTTCGGCATGACCGGGGTCACTGTTTTTGTGTCAAAAAATGAAAAAAAAAAATCTGAGCTATTTTTGTGAAAATTGTTCTAAAATGTTTTTTTTAGGCCTGTCCAAAATGTCGCTAGTTCGGCATGATCGGAGTCACTGTTTTTGGTGACAAAAATAGAAATCTGCAATTTTTTGTGAAAATAGTTTTAAAATGTTTTTTTAGGCCTGTCCAGAATGTCGATAGTTTGGCATGACCGGGGTCACTGTTTTTGTGTCAAAAAATGAAAAAAAAAATTCTGAGCTATTTTTGTGAAAATTGTTCTAAAATGTTTTTTTTAGGCCTGTCCAAAATGTCGCTAGTTTGGCATGATCGGAGTCATTGTTTTTGGTGACAAAAATAGAAATCTGCAATTTTTTGTGAAAATAGTTTTAAAATGTTTTTATAGGCCTGTCCAGAATGTCGCTAGTTCGGCATGACCGGGGTCACTGTTTTTGTGTCGTGAAAATGAAAAAAAAATATCTGCAATTTTTTGTGAAAATGGTTATAAAATGTTTTTTTAGGCCTGTCCAGAATGTCGATAGTTCGGCATGACCGGGGTCACTGTTTTTGTGTCAAAAAATGAAAAAAGAAATCTGAGCTATTTTTGTGAAAATTGTTCTAAAATGTTTTTTTTAGGCCTGTCCAAAATGTCGCTAGTTCGGCATGATCGGAGTCATTGTTTTTGGTGACAAAAATAGAAATCTGCAATTTTTTGTGAAAATAGTTTTAAAATGTTTTTTTAGGCCTGTCCAGAATGTCGCTAGTTCGGCATGACCGGGGTCACTGTTTTTGTGTCAAAAAAATAAAAAATAAATATCTGCAATTTTTTGTGAAAATGGTTATAAAATTTTTTTTTTAGGCCTGTCCAGAATGTCGATAGTTCGGCATGACCGGGGTCACTGTTTTTGTGTCAAAAAATGAAAAAAAAAAATCTGAGCTATTTTTGTGAAAATTGTTTTGAAATGTTTTTTTAGGCCTGTCCAGAATGTCGCTAGTTCGGCATGACTGGGGTCACTGTTTTTGTGTCGTGAAAACAAAAAATAAATATTTGCAATTTTTTGTGAAAATTGTTCTAAAATGTTTTTTTTAGGCCTGTCCAAAATGTCGCTAGTTCGGCATGATCGGAGTCATTGTTTTTGGTGACAAAAATAGAAATCTGCAATTTTTTGTGAAAATAGTTTTAAAATGTTTTTTTAGGCCTGTCCAGAATGTCGCTAGTTCGGCCGGGGTCACTGTTTTTGTGTCGTGAAAATGAAAAAAAAATATCTGCAATTTTTTGTGAAAATGGTTATAAAATGTTTTTTTAGGCCTGTCCAGAATGTCGATAGTTCGGCATGACCGGGGTCACTGTTTTTGTGTCAAAAAATGAAAAAAAAAAATCTGAGCTATTTTTGTGAAAATTGTTCTAAAATGTTTTTTTTAGGCCTGTCCAAAATGTCGCTAGTTCGGCATGATCGGAGTCATTGTTTTTGGTGACAAAAATAGAAATCTGCAATTTTTTGTGAAAATAGTTTTAAAATGTTTTTTTAGGCCTGTCCAGAATGTCGCTAGTTCGGCATGACCGGGGTCACTGTTTTTGTGTCAAAAAAATAAAAAATAAATATCTGCAATTTTTTGTGAAAATGGTTATAAAATGTTTTTTTTAGGCCTGTCCAGAATGTCGATAGTTCGGCATGACCGGGGTCACTGTTTTTGTGTCAAAAAATGAAAAAAAAAAATCTGAGTTATTTGTGTAAATTGTTCTAAAATGTTTTTTTTAGGCCTGTCCAAAATGTCGCTAGTTCGGCATGATCGGAGTCATTGTTTTTGGTGACAAAAATAGAAATCTGCAATTTTTTGTGAAAATAGTTTTAAAATGTTTTTTTAGGCCTGTCCAGAATGTCGCTAGTTCGGCATGACCGGGGTCACTGTTTTTGTGTCAAAAAATGAAAAAAAAAATTCTGAGCTATTTTTGTGAAAATTGTTCTAAAATGTTTTTTTTAGGCCTGTCCAAAATGTCGCTAGTTTGGCATGATCGGAGTCATTGTTTTTGGTGACAAAAATAGAAATCTGCAATTTTTTGTGAAAATAGTTTTAAAATGTTTTTTTAGGCCTGTCCAGAATGTCGCTAGTTCGGCATGACCGGGGTCACTGTTTTTGTGTCGTGAAAATGAAAAAAAAATATCTGCAATTTTTTGTGAAAATGGTTATAAAATGTTTTTTTAGGCCTGTCCAGAATGTCGATAGTTCGGCATGACCGGGGTCACTGTTTTTGTGTCAAAAAATGAAAAAAAAAAATCTGAGCTATTTTTGTGAAAATTGTTCTAAAATGTTTTTTTTAGGCCTGTCCAAAATGTCGCTAGTTCGGCATGATCGGAGTCATTGTTTTTGGTGACAAAAAATAGAAATCTGCAATTTTTTGTGAAAATAGTTTTAAAATGTTTTTTTAGGCCTGTCCAGAATGTCGATAGTTTGGCATGACCGGGGTCACTGTTTTTGTGTCAAAAAATGAAAAAAAAAAATCTGAGCTATTTTTGTGAAAATTGTTCTAAAATGTTTTTTTTAGGCCTGTCCAAAATGTCGCTAGTTTGGCATGATCGGAGTCATTGTTTTTGGTGACAAAAATAGAAATCTGCAATTTTTTGTGAAAATAGTTTTAAAATGTTTTTTTAGGCCTGTCCAGAATGTCGCTAGTTCGGCATGACCGGGGTCACTGTTTTTGTGTCGTGAAAATGAAAAAAAAATATCTGCAATTTTTTGTGAAAATGGTTATAAAATGTTTTTTTAGGCCTGTCCAGAATGTCGATAGTTCGGCATGACCGGGGTCACTGTTTTTGTGTCAAAAAATGAAAAAAAAAAATCTGAGCTATTTTTGTGAAAATTGTTCTAAAATGTTTTTTTTAGGCCTGTCCAAAATGTCGCTAGTTCGGCATGATCGGAGTCATTGTTTTTGGTGACAAAAATAGAAATCTGCAATTTTTTGTGAAAATAGTTTTAAAATGTTTTTTTAGGCCTGTCCAGAATGTCGATAGTTTGGCATGACCGGGGTCACTGTTTTTGTGTCAAAAAATGAAAAAAAAAATTCTGAGCTATTTTTGTGAAAATTGTTCTAAAATGTTTTTTTTAGGCCTGTCCAAAATGTCGCTAGTTTGGCATGATCGGAGTCATTGTTTTTGGTGACAAAAATAGAAATCTGCAATTTTTTGTGAAAATAGTTTTAAAATGTTTTTATAGGCCTGTCCAGAATGTCGCTAGTTCGGCATGACCGGGGTCACTGTTTTTGTGTCGTGAAAATGAAAAAAAAATATCTGCAATTTTTTGTGAAAATGGTTATAAAATGTTTTTTTAGGCCTGTCCAGAATGTCGATAGTTCTGCATGACCGGGGTCACTGTTTTTGTGTCAAAAAATGAAAAAAAAAATCTGAGCTATTTTTGTGAAAATTGTTCTAAAATGTTTTTTTTAGGCCTGTCCAAAATGTCGCTAGTTCGGCATGATCGGAGTCATTGTTTTTGGTGACAAAAATAGAAATCTGCAATTTTTTGTGAAAATAGTTTTAAAATGTTTTTTTAGGCCTGTCCAGAATGTCGCTAGTTCGGCATGACCGGGGTCACTGTTTTTGTGTCAAAAAAATAAAAAATAAATATCTGCAATTTTTTGTGAAAATGGTTATAAAATGTTTTTTTTAGGCCTGTCCAGAATGTCGATAGTTCGGCATGACCGGGGTCACTGTTTTTGTGTCAAAAAATGAAAAAAAAAATTCTGAGCTATTTTTGTGAAAATTGTTCTAAAATGTTTTTTTAGGCCTGTCCAGAATGTCGCTAGTTCGGCATGACTGGGGTCACTGTTTTTGTGTCGTGAAAACAAAAAAAAAATATTTGCAATTTTTTGTGAAAATTGTTCTAAAATGTTTTTTTTAGGCCTGTCCAAAATGTCGCTAGTTCGGCATGATCGGAGTCATTGTTTTTGGTGACAAAAATAGAAATCTGCAATTTTTTGTGAAAATAGTTTTAAAATGTTTTTTTAGGCCTGTCCAGAATGTCGCTAGTTCGGCATGACCGGGTCACTGTTTTTGTGTCGTGAAAATGAAAAAAAAATATCTGCAATTTTTTGTGAAAATGGTTATAAAATGTTTTTTTAGGCCTGTCCAGAATGTCGATAGTTCGGCATGACCGGGGTCACTGTTTTTGTGTCAAAAAATGAAAAAAAAAAATCTGAGTTATTTGTGTAAATTGTTCTAAAATGTTTTTTTTAGGCCTGTCCAAAATGTCGCTAGTTCGGCATGATCGGAGTCATTGTTTTTGGTGACAAAAATAGAAATCTGCAATTTTTTGTGAAAATAGTTTTAAAATGTTTTTTTTAGGCCTGTCCAGAATGTCGCTAGTTCGGCATGACCGGGGTCACTGTTTTTGTGTCAAAAAAATAAAAAATAAATATCTGCAATTTTTTGTGAAAATGGTTATAAAATGTTTTTTTTAGGCCTGTCCAGAATGTCGATAGTTTGGCATGACCGGGGTCACTGTTTTTGTGTCAAAAAATGAAAAAAAAAATTCTGAGCTATTTTTGTGAAAATTGTTCTAAAATGTTTTTTTTAGGCCTGTCCAAAATGTCGCTAGTTTGGCATGATCGGAGTCATTGTTTTTGGTGACAAAAATAGAAATCTGCAATTTTTTGTGAAAATAGTTTTAAAATGTTTTTTTAGGCCTGTCCAGAATGTCGCTAGTTCGGCATGACCGGGGTCACTGTTTTTGTGTCGTGAAAATGAAAAAAAAATATCTGCAATTTTTTGTGAAAATGGTTATAAAATGTTTTTTTAGGCCTGTCCAGAATGTCGATAGTTCGGCATGACCGGGGTCACTGTTTTTGTGTCAAAAAATGAAAAAAAAAATCTGAGCTATTTTTGTGAAAATTGTTCTAAAATGTTTTTTTTAGGCCTGTCCAAAATGTCGCTAGTTCGGCATGATCGGAGTCATTGTTTTTGGTGACAAAAATAGAAATCTGCAATTTTTTGTGAAAATAGTTTTAAAATGTTTTTTTAGGCCTGTCCAGAATGTCGATCGTTTGGCATGACCGGGGTCACTGTTTTTGTGTCAAAAAATGAAAAAAAAAATTCTGAGCTATTTTTGTGAAAATTGTTCTAAAATGTTTTTTTTAGGCCTGTCCAAAATGTCGCTAGTTTGGCATGATCGGAGTCATTGTTTTTGGTGACAAAAATAGAAATCTGCAATTTTTTGTGAAAATAGTTTTAAAATGTTTTTATAGGCCTGTCCAGAATGTCGCTAGTTCGGCATGACCGGGGTCACTGTTTTTGTGTCGTGAAAATGAAAAAAAAATATCTGCAATTTTTTGTGAAAATGGTTATAAAATGTTTTTTTAGGCCTGTCCAGAATGTCGATAGTTCGGCATGACCGGGGTCACTGTTTTTGTGTCAAAAAATGAAAAAAGAAATCTGAGCTATTTTTGTGAAAATTGTTCTAAAATGTTTTTTTTAGGCCTGTCCAAAATGTCGCTAGTTCGGCATGATCGGAGTCATTGTTTTTGGTGACAAAAATAGAAATCTGCAATTTTTTGTGAAAATAGTTTTAAAATGTTTTTTTAGGCCTGTCCAGAATGTCGCTAGTTCGGCATGACCGGGGTCACTGTTTTTGTGTCAAAAAAATAAAAAATAAATATCTGCAATTTTTTGTGAAAATGGTTATAAAATGTTTTTTTTAGGCCTGTCCAGAATGTCGATAGTTCGGCATGACCGGGGTCACTGTTTTTGTGTCAAAAAATGAAAAAAAAAAATCTGAGCTATTTTTGTGAAAATTGTTTTGAAATGTTTTTTTAGGCCTGTCCAGAATGTCGCTAGTTCGGCATGACTGGGGTCACTGTTTTTGTGTCGTGAAAACAAAAAAAAAATATTTGCAATTTTTTGTGAAAATTGTTCTAAAATGTTTTTTTTAGGCCTGTCCAAAATGTCGCTAGTTCGGCATGATCGGAGTCATTGTTTTTGGTGACAAAAATAGAAATCTGCAATTTTTTGTGAAAATAGTTTTAAAATGTTTTTTTAGGCCTGTCCAGAATGTCGCTAGTTCGGCATGACCGGGGTCACTGTTTTTGTGTCGTGAAAATGAAAAAAAAATATCTGCAATTTTTTGTGAAAATGGTTATAAAATGTTTTTTTAGGCCTGTCCAGAATGTCGATAGTTCGGCATGACCGGGGTCACTGTTTTTGTGTCAAAAAATGAAAAAAAAAAATCTGAGCTATTTTTGTGAAAATTGTTCTAAAATGTTTTTTTTAGGCCTGTCCAAAATGTCGCTAGTTCGGCATGATCGGAGTCATTGTTTTTGGTGACAAAAATAGAAATCTGCAATTTTTTGTGAAAATAGTTTTAAAATGTTTTTTTAGGCCTGTCCAGAATGTCGCTAGTTCGGCATGACCGGGGTCACTGTTTTTGTGTCAAAAAAATAAAAATAAAATTCTGAGCTATTTTTGTGAAAATTGTTCTAAAATGTTTTTTTTAGGCCTGTCCAGAATGTCGATAGTTTGACATGACCGGGGTCACTGTTTTTGTGTCAAAAAAAAAAAAAAAAAATTCTGAGCTATTTTTGTGAAAATTGTTCTAAAATGTTTTTTTTAGGCCTGTCCAGAATGTCGATAGTTTGGCATGACCGGGGTCACTGTTTTTGTGTCAAAAAATGAAAAAAAAAATTCTGAGCTATTTTTGTGAAAATTGTTCTAAAATGTTTTTTTTAGGCCTGTCCAAAATGTCGCTAGTTTGGCATGATCGGAGTCATTGTTTTTGGTGACAAAAATAGAAATCTGCAATTTTTTGTGAAAATAGTTTTAAAATGTTTTTTTAGGCCTGTCCAGAATGTCGCTAGTTCGGCATGACCGGGGTCACTGTTTTTGTGTCGTGAAAATGAAAAAAAAATATCTGCAATTTTTTGTGAAAATGGTTATAAAATGTTTTTTTAGGCCTGTCCAGAATGTCGATAGTTCGGCATGACCGGGGTCACTGTTTTTGTGTCAAAAAATGAAAAAAGAAATCTGAGCTATTTTTGTGAAAATTGTTCTAAAATGTTTTTTTTAGGCCTGTCCAAAATGTCGCTAGTTCGGCATGATCGGAGTCATTGTTTTTGGTGACAAAAATAGAAATCTGCAATTTTTTGTGAAAATAGTTTTAAAATGTTTTTTTAGGCCTGTCCAGAATGTCGCTAGTTCGGCCGGGGTCACTGTTTTTGTGTCGTGAAAATGAAAAAAAAATATCTGCAATTTTTTGTGAAAATGGTTATAAAATGTTTTTTTAGGCCTGTCCAGAATGTCGATAGTTCGGCATGACCGGGGTCACTGTTTTTGTGTCAAAAAATGAAAAAAAAAAATCTGAGCTATTTTTGTGAAAATTGTTCTAAAATGTTTTTTTTAGGCCTGTCCAAAATGTCGCTAGTTCGGCATGATCGGAGTCATTGTTTTTGGTGACAAAAATAGAAATCTGCAATTTTTTGTGAAAATAGTTTTAAAATGTTTTTTTAGGCCTGTCCAGAATGTCGCTAGTTCGGCATGACCGGGGTCACTGTTTTTGTGTCAAAAAAATAAAAAATAAATATCTGCAATTTTTTGTGAAAATGGTTATAAAATGTTTTTTTTAGGCCTGTCCAGAATGTCGATAGTTCGGCATGACCGGGGTCACTGTTTTTGTGTCAAAAAATGAAAAAAAAAAATCTGAGTTATTTGTGTAAATTGTTCTAAAATGTTTTTTTTAGGCCTGTCCAAAATGTCGCTAGTTCGGCATGATCGGAGTCATTGTTTTTGGTGACAAAAATAGAAATCTGCAATTTTTTGTGAAAATAGTTTTAAAATGTTTTTTTAGGCCTGTCCAGAATGTCGCTAGTTCGGCATGACCGGGGTCACTGTTTTTGTGTCGTGAAAATGAAAAAAAAATATCTGCAATTTTTTGTGAAAATGGTTATAAAATGTTTTTTTAGGCCTGTCCAGAATGTCGATAGTTCGGCATGACCGGGGTCACTGTTTTTGTGTCAAAAAATGAAAAAAAAAAATCTGAGCTATTTTTGTGAAAATTGTTCTAAAATGTTTTTTTTAGGCCTGTCCAAAATGTCGCTAGTTCGGCATGATCGGAGTCACTGTTTTTGGTGACAAAAATAGAAATCTGCAATTTTTTGTGAAAATAGTTTTAAAATGTTTTTTTAGGCCTGTCCAGAATGTCGATAGTTTGGCATGACCGGGGTCACTGTTTTTGTGTCAAAAAATGAAAAAAAAAATTCTGAGCTATTTTTGTGAAAATTGTTCTAAAATGTTTTTTTTAGGCCTGTCCAAAATGTCGCTAGTTTGGCATGATCGGAGTCATTGTTTTTGGTGACAAAAATAGAAATCTGCAATTTTTTGTGAAAATAGTTTTAAAATGTTTTTATAGGCCTGTCCAGAATGTCGCTAGTTCGGCATGACCGGGGTCACTGTTTTTGTGTCGTGAAAATGAAAAAAAAATATCTGCAATTTTTTGTGAAAATGGTTATAAAATGTTTTTTTAGGCCTGTCCAGAATGTCGATAGTTCGGCATGACCGGGGTCACTGTTTTTGTGTCAAAAAATGAAAAAAGAAATCTGAGCTATTTTTGTGAAAATTGTTCTAAAATGTTTTTTTTAGGCCTGTCCAAAATGTCGCTAGTTCGGCATGATCGGAGTCATTGTTTTTGGTGACAAAAATAGAAATCTGCAATTTTTTGTGAAAATAGTTTTAAAATGTTTTTTTAGGCCTGTCCAGAATGTCGCTAGTTCGGCATGACCGGGGTCACTGTTTTTGTGTCAAAAAAATAAAAAATAAATATCTGCAATTTTTTGTGAAAATGGTTATAAAATTTTTTTTTTAGGCCTGTCCAGAATGTCGATAGTTCGGCATGACCGGGGTCACTGTTTTTGTGTCAAAAAATGAAAAAAAAAAATCTGAGCTATTTTTGTGAAAATTGTTTTGAAATGTTTTTTTAGGCCTGTCCAGAATGTCGCTAGTTCGGCATGACTGGGGTCACTGTTTTTGTGTCGTGAAAACAAAAAATAAATATTTGCAATTTTTTGTGAAAATTGTTCTAAAATGTTTTTTTTAGGCCTGTCCAAAATGTCGCTAGTTCGGCATGATCGGAGTCATTGTTTTTGGTGACAAAAATAGAAATCTGCAATTTTTTGTGAAAATAGTTTTAAAATGTTTTTTTAGGCCTGTCCAGAATGTCGCTAGTTCGGCCGGGGTCACTGTTTTTGTGTCGTGAAAATGAAAAAAAAATATCTGCAATTTTTTGTGAAAATGGTTATAAAATGTTTTTTTAGGCCTGTCCAGAATGTCGATAGTTCGGCATGACCGGGGTCACTGTTTTTGTGTCAAAAAATGAAAAAAAAAAATCTGAGCTATTTTTGTGAAAATTGTTCTAAAATGTTTTTTTTAGGCCTGTCCAAAATGTCGCTAGTTCGGCATGATCGGAGTCATTGTTTTTGGTGACAAAAATAGAAATCTGCAATTTTTTGTGAAAATAGTTTTAAAATGTTTTTTTAGGCCTGTCCAGAATGTCGCTAGTTCGGCATGACCGGGGTCACTGTTTTTGTGTCAAAAAAATAAAAAATAAATATCTGCAATTTTTTGTGAAAATGGTTATAAAATGTTTTTTTTAGGCCTGTCCAGAATGTCGATAGTTCGGCATGACCGGGGTCACTGTTTTTGTGTCAAAAAATGAAAAAAAAAAATCTGAGTTATTTGTGTAAATTGTTCTAAAATGTTTTTTTTAGGCCTGTCCAAAATGTCGCTAGTTCGGCATGATCGGAGTCATTGTTTTTGGTGACAAAAATAGAAATCTGCAATTTTTTGTGAAAATAGTTTTAAAATGTTTTTTTAGGCCTGTCCAGAATGTCGCTAGTTCGGCATGACCGGGGTCACTGTTTTTGTGTCAAAAAATGAAAAAAAAAATTCTGAGCTATTTTTGTGAAAATTGTTCTAAAATGTTTTTTTTAGGCCTGTCCAAAATGTCGCTAGTTTGGCATGATCGGAGTCATTGTTTTTGGTGACAAAAATAGAAATCTGCAATTTTTTGTGAAAATAGTTTTAAAATGTTTTTTTAGGCCTGTCCAGAATGTCGCTAGTTCGGCATGACCGGGGTCACTGTTTTTGTGTCGTGAAAATGAAAAAAAAATATCTGCAATTTTTTGTGAAAATGGTTATAAAATGTTTTTTTAGGCCTGTCCAGAATGTCGATAGTTCGGCATGACCGGGGTCACTGTTTTTGTGTCAAAAAATGAAAAAAAAAAATCTGAGCTATTTTTGTGAAAATTGTTCTAAAATGTTTTTTTTAGGCCTGTCCAAAATGTCGCTAGTTCGGCATGATCGGAGTCACTGTTTTTGGTGACAAAAATAGAAATCTGCAATTTTTTGTGAAAATAGTTTTAAAATGTTTTTTTAGGCCTGTCCAGAATGTCGATAGTTTGGCATGACCGGGGTCACTGTTTTTGTGTCAAAAAATGAAAAAAAAAATTCTGAGCTATTTTTGTGAAAATTGTTCTAAAATGTTTTTTTTAGGCCTGTCCAAAATGTCGCTAGTTTGGCATGATCGGAGTCATTGTTTTTGGTGACAAAAATAGAAATCTGCAATTTTTTGTGAAAATAGTTTTAAAATGTTTTTATAGGCCTGTCCAGAATGTCGCTAGTTCGGCATGACCGGGGTCACTGTTTTTGTGTCGTGAAAATGAAAAAAAAATATCTGCAATTTTTTGTGAAAATGGTTATAAAATGTTTTTTTAGGCCTGTCCAGAATGTCGATAGTTCGGCATGACCGGGGTCACTGTTTTTGTGTCAAAAAATGAAAAAAGAAATCTGAGCTATTTTTGTGAAAATTGTTCTAAAATGTTTTTTTTAGGCCTGTCCAAAATGTCGCTAGTTCGGCATGATCGGAGTCATTGTTTTTGGTGACAAAAATAGAAATCTGCAATTTTTTGTGAAAATAGTTTTAAAATGTTTTTTTAGGCCTGTCCAGAATGTCGCTAGTTCGGCATGACCGGGGTCACTGTTTTTGTGTCAAAAAAATAAAAAATAAATATCTGCAATTTTTTGTGAAAATGGTTATAAAATTTTTTTTTTAGGCCTGTCCAGAATGTCGATAGTTCGGCATGACCGGGGTCACTGTTTTTGTGTCAAAAAATGAAAAAAAAAAATCTGAGCTATTTTTGTGAAAATTGTTTTGAAATGTTTTTTTAGGCCTGTCCAGAATGTCGCTAGTTCGGCATGACTGGGGTCACTGTTTTTGTGTCGTGAAAACAAAAAATAAATATTTGCAATTTTTTGTGAAAATTGTTCTAAAATGTTTTTTTTAGGCCTGTCCAAAATGTCGCTAGTTCGGCATGATCGGAGTCATTGTTTTTGGTGACAAAAATAGAAATCTGCAATTTTTTGTGAAAATAGTTTTAAAATGTTTTTTTAGGCCTGTCCAGAATGTCGCTAGTTCGGCATGACCGGGGTCACTGTTTTTGTGTCGTGAAAATGAAAAAAAAATATCTGCAATTTTTTGTGAAAATGGTTATAAAATGTTTTTTTAGGCCTGTCCAGAATGTCGATAGTTCGGCATGACCGGGGTCACTGTTTTTGTGTCAAAAAATGAAAAAAAAAAATCTGAGCTATTTTTGTGAAAATTGTTCTAAAATGTTTTTTTTAGGCCTGTCCAAAATGTCGCTAGTTCGGCATGATCGGAGTCATTGTTTTTGGTGACAAAAATAGAAATCTGCAATTTTTTGTGAAAATAGTTTTAAAATGTTTTTTTAGGCCTGTCCAGAATGTCGCTAGTTCGGCATGACCGGGGTCACTGTTTTTGTGTCAAAAAAATAAAAAATAAATATCTGCAATTTTTTGTGAAAATGGTTATAAAATGTTTTTTTTAGGCCTGTCCAGAATGTCGATAGTTTGGCATGACCGGGGTCACTGTTTTTGTGTCAAAAAATGAAAAAAAAAATTCTGAGCTATTTTTGTGAAAATTGTTCTAAAATGTTTTTTTTAGGCCTGTCCAAAATGTCGCTAGTTTGGCATGATCGGAGTCATTGTTTTTGGTGACAAAAATAGAAATCTGCAATTTTTTGTGAAAATAGTTTTAAAGTGTTTTTTTAGGCCTGTCCAGAATGTCGCTAGTTCGGCATGACCGGGGTCACTGTTTTTGTGTCGTGAAAATGAAAAAAAAATATCTGCAATTTTTTGTGAAAATGGTTATAAAATGTTTTTTTAGGCCTGTCCAGAATGTCGATAGTTCGGCATGACCGGGGTCACTGTTTTTGTGTCAAAAAATGAAAAAAGAAATCTGAGCTATTTTTGTGAAAATTGTTCTAAAATGTTTTTTTTAGGCCTGTCCAAAATGTCGCTAGTTCGGCATGATCGGAGTCATTGTTTTTGGTGACAAAAATAGAAATCTGCAATTTTTTGTGAAAATAGTTTTAAAATGTTTTTTTAGGCCTGTCCAGAATGTCGCTAGTTCGGCCGGGGTCACTGTTTTTGTGTCGTGAAAATGAAAAAAAAATATCTGCAATTTTTTGTGAAAATGGTTATAAAATGTTTTTTTTAGGCCTGTCCAGAATGTCGATAGTTCGGCATGACCGGGGTCACTGTTTTTGTGTCAAAAAATGAAAAAAGAAATCTGAGCTATTTTTGTGAAAATTGTTCTAAAATGTTTTTTTTAGGCCTGTCCAAAATGTCGCTAGTTCGGCATGATCGGAGTCATTGTTTTTGGTGACAAAAATAGAAATCTGCAATTTTTTGTGAAAATAGTTTTAAAATGTTTTTTTAGGCCTGTCCAGAATGTCGCTAGTTCGGCCGGGGTCACTGTTTTTGTGTCGTGAAAATGAAAAAAAAATATCTGCAATTTTTTGTGAAAATGGTTATAAAATGTTTTTTTTAGGCCTGTCCAGAATGTCGATAGTTCGGCATGACCGGGGTCACTGTTTTTGTGTCAAAAAAATAAAAAATAAATATCTGCAATTTTTTGTGAAAATGGTTATAAAATGTTTTTTTTAGGCCTGTCCAGAATGTCGATAGTTCGGCATGACCGGGGTCACTGTTTTTGTGTCAAAAAATGAAAAAAAAAAATCTGAGCTATTTTTGTGAAAATTGTTTTGAAATGTTTTTTTAGGCCTGTCCAGAATGTCGCTAGTTCGGCATGACTGGGGTCACTGTTTTTGTGTCGTGAAAACAAAAAAAAAATATTTGCAATTTTTTGTGAAAATTGTTCTAAAATGTTTTTTTTAGGCCTGTCCAAAATGTCGCTAGTTCGGCATGATCGGAGTCATTGTTTTTGGTGACAAAAATAGAAATCTGCAATTTTTTGTGAAAATAGTTTTAAAATGTTTTTTTAGGCCTGTCCAGAATGTCGCTAGTTCGGCATGACCGGGGTCACTGTTTTTGTTTCGTGAAAATGAAAAAAAAATATCTGCAATTTTTTGTGAAAATGGTTATAAAATGTTTTTTTAGGCCTGTCCAGAATGTCGATAGTTCGGCATGACCGGGGTCACTGTTTTTGTGTCAAAAAATGAAAAAAAAAAATCTGAGCTATTTTTGTGAAAATTGTTCTAAAATGTTTTTTTTAGGCCTGTCCAAAATGTCGCTAGTTCGGCATGATCGGAGTCATTGTTTTTGGTGACAAAAATAGAAATCTGCAATTTTTTGTGAAAATAGTTTTAAAATGTTTTTTTTATGCCTGTCCAGAATGTCGCTAGTTCGGCATGATCGGAGTCATTGTTTTTGGTGACAAAAATAGAAATCTGCAATTTTTTGTGAAAATAGTTTTAAAATGTTTTTTTAGGCCTGTCCAGAATGTCGCTAGTTCGGCATGACCGGGGTCACTGTTTTTGTGTCGTGAAAATGAAAAAAAAATATCTGCATTTTTTGGTGAGAATGGTTATAAAATGTTTTTTTAGGCCTGTCCAGAATGTCGATAGTTTGGCATGACCGGGGTCACTGTTTTTGTGTCAAAAAATGACCAAAAAAAATCTGAGCTATATTTGTGAAAATTGTTCTAAAATGTTTTTTTTAGGCCTGTCCAAAATGTCGCTAGTTCGGCATGATCGGAGTCATTGTTTTTGGTGACAAAAATAGAAATCTGCAATTTTTTGTGAAAATAGTTTTAAAATGTTTTTTTAGGCCTGTCCAGAATGTCGCTAGTTCGGCATGACCGGGGTCACTGTTTTTGTGTCGTGAAAATGAAAAAAAAATATCTGCAATTTTTTGTGAAAATGGTTATAAAATGTTTTTTTAGGCCTGTCCAGAATGTCGATAGTTCGGCATGACCGGGGTCACTGTTTTTGTGTCAAAAAATGAAAAAAAAAAATCTGAGCTATTTTTGTGAAAATTGTTCTAAAATGTTTTTTTTAGGCCTGTCCAAAATGTCGCTAGTTCGGCATGATCGGAGTCATTGTTTTTGGTGACAAAAATAGAAACCTGCAATTTTTTGTGAAAATAGTTTTAAAATGTTTTTTTAGGCCTGTCCAGAATGTCGATAGTTTGGCATGACCGGGGTCACTGTTTTTGTGTCAAAAAATGAAAAAAAAAATTCTGAGCTATTTTTGTGAAAATTGTTCTAAAATGTTTTTTTTAGGCCTGTCCAAAATGTCGCTAGTTTGGCATGATCGGAGTCATTGTTTTTGGTGACAAAAATAGAAATCTGCAATTTTTTGTGAAAATAGTTTTAAAATGTTTTTATAGGCCTGTCCAGAATGTCGCTAGTTCGGCATGACCGGGGTCACTGTTTTTGTGTCGTGAAAATGAAAAAAAAATATCTGCAATTTTTTGTGAAAATGGTTATAAAATGTTTTTTTAGGCCTGTCCAGAATGTCGATAGTTCGGCATGACCGGGGTCACTGTTTTTGTGTCAAAAAATGAAAAAAAAAATCTGAGCTATTTTTGTGAAAATTGTTCTAAAATGTTTTTTTTAGGCCTGTCCAAAATGTCGCTAGTTCGGCATGATCGGAGTCATTGTTTTTGGTGACAAAAATAGAAATCTGCAATTTTTTGTGAAAATAGTTTTAAAATGTTTTTTTAGGCCTGTCCAGAATGTCGCTAGTTCGGCCGGGGTCACTGTTTTTGTGTCGTGAAAATGAAAAAAAAATATCTGCATTTTTTTGTGAGAATGGTTATAAAATGTTTTTTTAGGCCTGTCCAGAATGTCGATAGTTCGGCATGACCGGGGTCACTGTTTTTGTGTCAAAAAATGAACAAAAAAAATCTGAGCTTTTTTTGTGAAAATTGTTCTAAAATGTTTTTTTTAGGCCTGTCCAAAATGTCGCTAGTTCGGCATGATCGGAGTCATTGTTTTTGGTGACAAAAATAGAAATCTGCAATTTTTTGTGAAAATAGTTTTAAAATGTTTTTTTAGGCCTGTCCAGAATGTCGATAGTTTGGCATGACCGGGGTCACTGTTTTTGTGTCAAAAAATGAAAAAAAAAATTCTGAGCTATTTTTGTGAAAATTGTTCTAAAATGTTTTTTTTAGGCCTGTCCAAAATGTCGCTAGTGTGGCATGATCGGAGTCATTGTTTTTGGTGACAAAAATAGAAATCTGCAATTTTTTGTGAAAATAGTTTTAAAATGTTTTTATAGGCCTGTCCAGAATGTCGCTAGTTCGGCATGACCGGGGTCACTGTTTTTGTGTCGTGAAAATGCAAAAAAAATATCTGCAATTTTTTGTGAAAATGGTTATAAAATGTTTTTTTAGGCCTGTCCAGAATGTCGATAGTTCGGCATGACCGGGGTCACTGTTTTTGTGTCAAAAAATGAAAAAAAAAATCTGAGCTATTTTTGTGAAAATTGTTCTAAAATGTTTTTTTTAGGCCTGTCCAAAATGTCGCTAGTTCGGCATGATCGGAGTCATTGTTTTTGGTGACAAAAATAGAAATCTGCAATTTTTTGTGAAAATAGTTTTAAAATGTTTTTTTAGGCCTGTCCAGAATGTCGCTAGTTCGGCCGGGGTCACTGTTTTTGTGTCGTGAAAATGAAAAAAAAATATATGCATTTTTTTGTGAGAATGGTTATAAAATGTTTTTTTAGGCCTGTCCAGAATGTCGATAGTTCGGCATGACCGGGGTCACTGTTTTTGTGTCAAAAAATGAACAAAAAAAATCTGAGCTTTTTTTGTGAAAATTGTTCTAAAATGTTTTTTTTAGGCCTGTCCAAAATGTCGCTAGTTCGGCATGATCGGAGTCATTGTTTTTGGTGACAAAAATAGAAATCTGCAATTTTTTGTGAAAATAGTTTTAAAATGTTTTTTTAGGCCTGTCCAGAATGTCGATAGTTTGGCATGACCGGGGTCACTGTTTTTGTGTCAAAAAATGAAAAAAAAAATTCTGAGCTATTTTTGTGAAAATTGTTCTAAAATGTTTTTTTTAGGCCTGTCCAAAATGTCGCTAGTTTGGCATGATCGGAGTCATTGTTTTTGGTGACAAAAATAGAAATCTGCAATTTTTTGTGAAAATAGTTTTAAAATGTTTTTTTAGGCCTGTCCAGAATGTCGCTAGTTCGGCCGGGGTCACTGTTTTTGTGTCGTGAAAATGAAAAAAAAATATCTGCATTTTTTTGTGAGAATGGTTATAAAATGTTTTTTTAGGCCTGTCCAGAATGTCGATAGTTCGGCATGACCGGGGTCACTGTTTTTGTGTCAAAAAATGAACAAAAAAAATCTGAGCTTTTTTTGTGAAAATTGTTCTAAAATGTTTTTTTTAGGCCTGTCCAAAATGTCGCTAGTGTGGCATGATCGGAGTCATTGTTTTTGGTGACAAAAATAGAAATCTGCAATTTTTTGTGAAAATAGTTTTAAAATGTTTTTATAGGCCTGTCCAGAATGTCGCTAGTTCGGCATGACCGGGGTCACTGTTTTTGTGTCGTGAAAATGAAAAAAAAATATCTGCAATTTTTTGTGAAAATGGTTATAAAATGTTTTTTTAGGCCTGTCCAGAATGTCGATAGTTCGGCATGACCGGGGTCACTGTTTTTGTGTCAAAAAATGAAAAAAAAAATCTGAGCTATTTTTGTGAAAATTGTTCTAAAATGTTTTTTTTAGGCCTGTCCAAAATGTCGCTAGTTCGGCATGATCGGAGTCATTGTTTTTGGTGACAAAAAAAGAAATCTGCAATTTTTTGTGAAAATAGTTTTAAAATGTTTTTTTAGGCCTGTCCAGAATGTCGCTAGTTCGGCCGGGGTCACTGTTTTTGTGTCGTGAAAATGAAAAAAAAATATATGCATTTTTTTGTGAGAATGGTTATAAAATGTTTTTTTAGGCCTGTCCAGAATGTCGATAGTTCGGCATGACCGGGGTCACTGTTTTTGTGTCAAAAAATGAACAAAAAAAATCTGAGCTTTTTTTGTGAAAATTGTTCTAAAATGTTTTTTTTAGGCCTGTCCAAAATGTCGCTAGTTCGGCATGATCGGAGTCATTGTTTTTGGTGACAAAAATAGAAATCTGCAATTTTTTGTGAAAATAGTTTTAAAATGTTTTTTTAGGCCTGTCCAGAATGTCGATAGTTTGGCATGACCGGGGTCACTGTTTTTGTGTCAAAAAATGAAAAAAAAAATTCTGAGCTATTTTTGTGAAAATTGTTCTAAAATGTTTTTTTTAGGCCTGTCCAAAATGTCGCTAGTTTGGCATGATCGGAGTCATTGTTTTTGGTGACAAAAATAGAAATCTGCAATTTTTTGTGAAAATAGTTTTAAAATGTTTTTTTAGGCCTGTCCAGAATGTCGCTAGTTCGGCCGGGGTCACTGTTTTTGTGTCGTGAAAATGAAAAAAAAATATCTGCATTTTTTTGTGAGAATGGTTATAAAATGTTTTTTTAGGCCTGTCCAGAATGTCGATAGTTCGGCATGACCGGGGTCACTGTTTTTGTGTCAAAAAATGAACAAAAAAAATCTGAGCTTTTTTTGTGAAAATTGTTCTAAAATGTTTTTTTTAGGCCTGTCCAAAATGTCGCTAGTTCGGCATGATCGGAGTCATTGTTTTTGGTGACAAAAATAGAAATCTGCAATTTTTTGTGAAAATAGTTTTAAAATGTTTTTTTAGGCCTGTCCAGAATGTCGATAGTTTGGCATGACCGGGGTCACTGTTTTTGTGTCAAAAAATGAAAAAAAAAATTCTGAAATATTTTTGTGAAAATTGTTCTAAAATGTTTTTTTTAGGCCTGTCCAAAATGTCGCTAGTTTGGCATGATCGGAGTCATTGTTTTTGGTGACAAAAATAGAAATCTGCAATTTTTTGTGAAAATAGTTTTAAAATGTTTTTTTAGGCCTGTCCAGAATGTCGCTAGTTCGGCCGGGGTCACTGTTTTTGTGTCGTGAAAATGAAAAAAAAATATCTGCATTTTTTTGTGAGAATGGTTATAAAATGTTTTTTTAGGCCTGTCCAGAATGTCGATAGTTCGGCATGACCGGGGTCACTGTTTTTGTGTCAAAAAATGAACAAAAAAAATCTGAGCTTTTTTTGTGAAAATTGTTCTAAAATGTTTTTTTTAGGCCTGTCCAAAATGTCGCTAGTTCGGCATGATCGGAGTCATTGTTTTTGGTGACAAAAATAGAAATCTGCAATTTTTTGTGAAAATAGTTTTAAAATGTTTTTTTAGGCCTGTCCAGAATGTCGCTAGTTCGGCCGGGGTCACTGTTTTTGTGTCGTGAAAATGAAAAAAAAATATCTGCAATTTTTTGTGAGAATGGTTATAAAATGTTTTTTTAGGCCTGTCCAGAATGTCGATAGTTCGGCATGACCGGGGTCACTGTTTTTGTGTCAAAAAAAGAAAAAAAAAATCTGAGCTATTTTTGTGAAAATTGTTCTAAAATGTTTTTTTTAGGCCTGTCCAAAATGTCGCTAGTTCGGCATGATCGGAGTCATTGTTTTTGGTGACAAAAATAGAAATCTGCAATTTTTTGTGAAAATAGTTTTAAAATGTTTTTTTAGGCCTGTCCAGAATGTCGCTAGTTCGGCCGGGGTCACTGTTTTTGTGTCGTGAAAATGAAAAAAAAATATCTGCATTTTTTTGTGAGAATGGTTATAAAATGTTTTTTTAGGCCTGTCCAGAATGTCGATAGTTCGGCATGACCGGGGTCACTGTTTTTGTGTCAAAAAATGAACAAAAAAAATCTGAGCTTTTTTTGTGAAAATTGTTCTAAAATGTTTTTTTTAGGCCTGTCCAAAATGTCGCTAGTTCGGCATGATCGGAGTCATTGTTTTTGGTGACAAAAATAGAAATCTGCAATTTTTTGTGAAAATAGTTTTAAAATGTTTTTTTAGGCCTGTCCAGAATGTCGCTAGTTCGGCCGGGGTCACTGTTTTTGTGTCGTGAAAATGAAAAAAAAATATATGCATTTTTTTGTGAGAATGGTTATAAAATGTTTTTTTAGGCCTGTCCAGAATGTCGATAGTTCGGCATGACCGGGGTCACTGTTTTTGTGTCAAAAAATGAACAAAAAAAATCTGAGCTTTTTTTGTGAAAATTGTTCTAAAATGTTTTTTTTAGGCCTGTCCAAAATGTCGCTAGTTCGGCATGATCGGAGTCATTGTTTTTGGTGACAAAAATAGAAATCTGCAATTTTTTGTGAAAATAGTTTTAAAATGTTTTTTTAGGCCTGTCCAGAATGTCGATAGTTTGGCATGACCGGGGTCACTGTTTTTGTGTCAAAAAATGAAAAAAAAATTCTGAGCTATTTTTGTGAAAATTGTTCTAAAATGTTTTTTTTAGGCCTGTCCAAAATGTCGCTAGTTTGGCATGATCGGAGTCATTGTTTTTGGTGACAAAAATAGAAATCTGCAATTTTTTGTGAAAATAGTTTTAAAATGTTTTTTTAGGCCTGTCCAGAATGTCGCTAGTTCGGCCGGGGTCACTGTTTTTGTGTCGTGAAAATGAAAAAAAAATATCTGCATTTTTTGGTGAGAATGGTTATAAAATGTTTTTTTAGGCCTGTCCAGAATGTCGATAGTTCGGCATGACCGGGGTCACTGTTTTTGTGTCAAAAAATGAACAAAAAAAATCTGAGCTTTTTTTGTGAAAATTGTTCTAAAATGTTTTTTTTAGGCCTGTCCAAAATGTCGCTAGTTCGGCATGATCGGAGTCATTGTTTTTGGTGACAAAAATAGAAATCTGCAATTTTTTGTGAAAATAGTTTTAAAATGTTTTTTTAGGCCTGTCCAGAATGTCGATAGTTTGGCATGACCGGGGTCACTGTTTTTGTGTCAAAAAATGAAAAAAAAAATTCTGAGCTATTTTTGTGAAAATTGTTCTAAAATGTTTTTTTTAGGCCTGTCCAAAATGTCGCTAGTTTGGCATGATCGGAGTCATTGTTTTTGGTGACAAAAATAGAAATCTGCAATTTTTTGTGAAAATAGTTTTAAAATGTTTTTTTAGGCCTGTCCAGAATGTCGCTAGTTCGGCCGGGGTCACTGTTTTTGTGTCGTGAAAATGAAAAAAAAATATCTGCATTTTTTTGTGAGAATGGTTATAAAATGTTTTTTTAGGCCTGTCCAGAATGTCGATAGTTCGGCATGACCGGGGTCACTGTTTTTGTGTCAAAAAATGAACAAAAAAAATCTGAGCTTTTTTTGTGAAAATTGTTCTAAAATGTTTTTTTTAGGCCTGTCCAAAATGTCGCTAGTTCGGCATGATCGGAGTCATTGTTTTTGGTGACAAAAATAGAAATCTGCAATTTTTTGTGAAAATAGTTTTAAAATGTTTTTTTAGGCCTGTCCAGAATGTCGATAGTTTGGCATGACCGGGGTCACTGTTTTTGTGTCGTGAAAATGAAAAAAAAATATCTGCAATTTTTTGTGAAAATGGTTATAAAATGTTTTTTTAGGCCTGTCCAGAATGTCGATAGTTCGGCATGACCGGGGTCACTGTTTTTGTGTCAAAAAAAGAAAAAAAAAATCGGAGCTATTTTTGTGAAAATTGTTCTAAAATGTTTTTTTTAGGCCTGTCCAAAATGTCGCTAGTTCGGCATGATCGGAGTCATTGTTTTTGGTGACAAAAATAGAAATCTGCAATTTTTTGTGAAAATAGTTTTAAAATGTTTTTTTAGGCCTGTCCAGAATGTCGCTAGTTCGGCCGGGGTCACTGTTTTTGTGTCGTGAAAATGAAAAAAAAATATCTGCATTTTTTTGTGAGAATGGTTATAAAATGTTTTTTTAGGCCTGTCCAGAATGTCGATAGTTCGGCATGACCGGGGTCACTGTTTTTGTGTCAAAAAATGAACAAAAAAAATCTGAGCTTTTTTTGTGAAAATTGTTCTAAAATGTTTTTTTTAGGCCTGTCCAAAATGTCGCTAGTTCGGCATGATCGGAGTCATTGTTTTTGGTGACAAAAATAGAAATCTGCAATTTTTTGTGAAAATAGTTTTAAAATGTTTTTTTAGGCCTGTCCAGAATGTCGATAGTTTGGCATGACCGGGGTCACTGTTTTTGTGTCGTGAAAATGAAAAAAAAATATCTGCAATTTTTTGTGAAAATGGTTATAAAATGTTTTTTTAGGCCTGTCCAGAATGTCGATAGTTCGGCATGACCGGGGTCACTGTTTTTGTGTCAAAAAATGAAAAAAAAAAATCTGAGCTATTTTTGTGAAAATTGTTCTAAAATGTTTTTTTTTAGGCCTGTCCAAAATGTCGCTAGTTCGGCATGATCGGAGTCATTGTTTTTGGTGACAAAAATAGAAATCTGCAATTTTTTGTGAAAATAGTTTTAAAATGTTTTTTTTAGGCCTGTCCAGAATGTCGCTAGTTCGGCATGATCGGAGTCATTGTTTTTGGTGACAAAAATAGAAATCTGCAATTTTTTGTGAAAATAGTTTTAAAATGTTTTTTTAGGCCTGTCCAGAATGTCGCTAGTTCGGCATGACCGGGGTCACTGTTTTTGTGTCGTGAAAATGAAAAAAAAATATCTGCAATTTTTTGTGAAAATGGTTATAAAATGTTTTTTTAGGCCTGTCCAGAATGTCGATAGTTCGGCATGACCGGGGTCACTGTTTTTGTGTCAAAAAATGAAAAAAGAAATCTGAGCTATTTTTGTGAAAATTGTTCTAAAATGTTTTTTTTAGGCCTGTCCAAAATGTCGCTAGTTCGGCATGATCGGAGTCATTGTTTTTGGTGACAAAAATAGAAATCTGCAATTTTTTGTGAAAATAGTTTTAAAATGTTTTTTTAGGCCTGTCCAGAATGTCGCTAGTTCGGCCGGGGTCACTGTTTTTGTGTCGTGAAAATGAAAAAAAAATATCTGCAATTTTTTGTGAAAATGGTTATAAAATGTTTTTTTAGGCCTGTCCAGAATGTCGATAGTTCGGCATGACCGGGGTCACTGTTTTTGTGTCAAAAAATGAAAAAAAAAAATCTGAGCTATTTTTGTGAAAATTGTTCTAAAATGTTTTTTTTAGGCCTGTCCAAAATGTCGCTAGTTCGGCATGATCGGAGTCATTGTTTTTGGTGACAAAAATAGAAATCTGCAATTTTTTGTGAAAATAGTTTTAAAATGTTTTTTTAGGCCTGTCCAGAATGTCGCTAGTTCGGCATGACCGGGGTCACTGTTTTTGTGTCAAAAAAATAAAAAATAAATATCTGCAATTTTTTGTGAAAATGGTTATAAAATGTTTTTTTTAGGCCTGTCCAGAATGTCGATAGTTCGGCATGACCGGGGTCACTGTTTTTGTGTCAAAAAATGAAAAAAAAAAATTTGAGCTATTTTTGTGAAAATTGTTTTGAAATGTTTTTTTAGGCCTGTCCAGAATGTCGCTAGTTCGGCATGACTGGGGTCACTGTTTTTGTGTCGTGAAAACAAAAAAAAAATATTTGCAATTTTTTGTGAAAATTGTTCTAAAATGTTTTTTTTAGGCCTGTCCAAAATGTCGCTAGTTCGGCATGATCGGAGTCATTGTTTTTGGTGACAAAAATAGAAATCTGCAATTTTTTGTGAAAATAGTTTTAAAACGTTTTTTTAGGCCTGTCCAGAATGTCGATAGTTTGGCATGACCGGGGTCACTGTTTTTGTGTCAAAAAATGAAAGAAAAAATTCTGAGCTATTTTTGTGAAAATTGTTCTAAAATGTTTTTTTTAGGCCTGTCCAAAATGTCGCTAGTTTGGCATGATCGGAGTCATTGTTTTTGGTGACAAAAATAGAAATCTGCAATTTTTTGTGAAAATAGTTTTAAAATGTTTTTTTAGGCCTGTCCAGAATGTCGCTAGTTCGGCATGACCGGGGTCACTGTTTTTGTGTCGTGAAAATGAAAAAAAAATATCTGCAATTTTTTGTGAAAATGGTTATAAAATGTTTTTTTAGGCCTGTCCAGAATGTCGATAGTTTGGCATGACCGGGGTCACTGTTTTTGTGTCAAAAAATGAAAAAAAAAAATCTGAGCTATTTTTGTGAAAATTGTTCTAAAATGTTTTTTTTAGGCCTGTCCAAAATGTCGCTAGTTTGGCATGATCGGAGTCATTGTTTTTGGTGACAAAAATAGAAATCTGCAATTTTTTGTGAAAATATTTTTAAAATGTTTTTTTAGGCCTGTCCAGAATATCGCTAGTTCGGCATGACCGGGGTCACTGTTTTTGTGTCGTGAAAATGAAAAAAAAATATCTGCATTTTTTTGTGAGAATGGTTATAAAATGTTTTTTTAGGCCTGTCCAGAATGTCGATAGTTTGGCATGACCGGGGTCACTGTTTTTGTGTAAAAAAATGAACCAAAAAAATCTGAGCTATTTTTGTGAAAATTGTTCTAAAATGTTTTTTTTAGGCCTGTCCAAAATGTCGCTAGTTCGGCATGATCGGAGTCATTGTTTTTGGTGACAAAAATAGAAATCTGCAATTTTTTGTGAAAATAGTTTTAAAATGTTTTTTTAGGCCTGTCCAGAATGTCGATAGTTTGGCATGACCGGGGTCACTGTTTTTGTGTCAAAAAATGACCAAAAAAAATCTGAGCTATTTTTGTGAAAATTGTTCTAAAATGTTTTTTTTAGGCCTGTCCAAAATGTCGCTAGTTCGGCATGATCGGAGTCATTGTTTTTGGTGACAAAAATAGAAATCTGCAATTTTTTGTGAAAATAGTTTTAAAATGTTTTTTTAGGCCTGTCCAGAATGTCGCTAGTTCGGCATGACCGGGGTCACTGTTTTTGTGTCGTGAAAATGAAAAAAAAATATCTGCAATTTTTTGTGAAAATGGTTATAAAATGTTTTTTTAGGCCTGTCCAGAATGTCGATAGTTCGGCATGACCGGGGTCACTGTTTTTGTGTCAAAAAATGAAAAAAAAAAATCTGAGCTATTTTTGTGAAAATTGTTCTAAAATGTTTTTTTTAGGCCTGTCCAAAATGTCGCTAGTTCGGCATGATCGGAGTCATTGTTTTTGGTGACAAAAATAGAAATCTGCAATTTTTTGTGAAAATAGTTTTAAAATGTTTTTTTAGGCCAGTCCAGAATGTCGCTAGTTCGGCATGATCGGAGTCATTGTTTTTGGTGACAAAAATAGAAATCTGCAATTTTTTGTGAAAATATTTTTTAAATGTTTTTTTAGGCCTGTCCAGAATGTCGCTAGTTCGGCATGACCGGGGTCACTGTTTTTGTGTCGTGAAAATGAAAAAAAAATATCTGCATTTTTTGGTGAGAATGGTTATAAAATGTTTTTTTAGGCCTGTCCAGAATGTCGATAGTTCGGCATGACCGGGGTCACTGTTTTTGTGTCAAAAAATGAAAAAAAAAAATCTGAGCTATTTTTGTGAAAATTGTTCTAAAATGTTTTTTTTAGGCCTGTCCAAAATGTCGCTAGTTCGGCATGATCGGAGTCATTGTTTTTGGTGACAAAAATAGAAACCTGCAATTTTTTGTGAAAATAGTTTTAAAATGTTTTTTTAGGCCTGTCCAGAATGTCGATAGTTTGGCATGACCGGGGTCACTGTTTTTGTGTCAAAAAATGAAAAAAAAAATTCTGAGCTATTTTTGTGAAAATGGTTATAAAATGTTTTTTTAGGCCTGTCCAAAATGTCGCTAGTTCGGCATGATCGGAGTCATTGTTTTTGGTGACAAAAATAGAAATCTGCAATTTTTTGTGAAAATAGTTTTAAAATGTTTTTTTAGGCCTGTCCAGAATGTCGCTAGTTCGGCATGACCGGGGTCACTGTTTTTGTGTCGTGAAAATGAAAAAAAAATATCTGCAATTTTTTGTGAAAATGGTTATAAAATGTTTTTTTAGGCCTGTCCAGAATGTCGATAGTTCGGCATGACCGGGGTCACTGTTTTTGTGTCAAAAAATGAAAAAAGAAATCTGAGCTATTTTTGTGAAAATTGTTCTAAAATGTTTTTTTTAGGCCTGTCCAAAATGTCGCTAGTTCGGCATGATCGGAGTCATTGTTTTTGGTGACAAAAATAGAAATCTGCAATTTTTTGTGAAAATAGTTTTAAAATGTTTTTTTAGGCCTGTCCAGAATGTCGCTAGTTCGGCCGGGGTCACTGTTTTTGTGTCGTGAAAATGAAAAAAAAATATCTGCAATTTTTTGTGAAAATGGTTATAAAATGTTTTTTTAGGCCTGTCCAGAATGTCGATAGTTCGGCATGACCGGGGTCACTGTTTTTGTGTCAAAAAATGAAAAAAAAAAATCTGAGCTATTTTTGTGAAAATTGTTCTAAAATGTTTTTTTTAGGCCTGTCCAAAATGTCGCTAGTTCGGCATGATCGGAGTCATTGTTTTTGGTGACAAAAATAGAAATCTGCAATTTTTTGTGAAAATAGTTTTAAAATGTTTTTTTAGGCCTGTCCAGAATGTCGCTAGTTCGGCATGACCGGGGTCACTGTTTTTGTGTCAAAAAAATAAAAAATAAATATCTGCAATTTTTTGTGAAAATGGTTATAAAATGTTTTTTTTAGGCCTGTCCAGAATGTCGATAGTTCGGCATGACCGGGGTCACTGTTTTTGTGTCAAAAAATGAAAAAAAAAAAATTGAGCTATTTTTGTGAAAATTGTTTTGAAATGTTTTTTTAGGCCTGTCCAGAATGTCGCTAGTTCGGCATGACTGGGGTCACTGTTTTTGTGTCGTGAAAACAAAAAAAATATATTTGCAATTTTTTGTGAAAATTGTTCTAAAATGTTTTTTTTAGGCCTGTCCAAAATGTCGCTAGTTCGGCATGATCGGAGTCATTGTTTTTGGTGACAAAAATAGAAATCTGCAATTTTTTGTGAAAATAGTTTTAAAACGTTTTTTTAGGCCTGTCCAGAATGTCGATAGTTTGGCATGACCGGGGTCACTGTTTTTGTGTCAAAAAATGAAAGAAAAAATTCTGAGCTATTTTTGTGAAAATTGTTCTAAAATGTTTTTTTTAGGCCTGTCCAAAATGTCGCTAGTTTGGCATGATCGGAGTCATTGTTTTTGGTGACAAAAATAGAAATCTGCAATTTTTTGTGAAAATAGTTTTAAAATGTTTTTTTAGGCCTGTCCAGAATGTCGCTAGTTCGGCATGACCGGGGTCACTGTTTTTGTGTCGTGAAAATGAAAAAAAAATATCTGCAATTTTTTGTGAAAATGGTTATAAAATGTTTTTTTAGGCCTGTCCAGAATGTCGATAGTTTGGCATGACCGGGGTCACTGTTTTTGTGTCAAAAAATGAAAAAAAAAAATCTGAGCTATTTTTGTGAAAATTGTTCTAAAATGTTTTTTTTAGGCCTGTCCAAAATGTCGCTAGTTTGGCATGATCGGAGTCATTGTTTTTGGTGACAAAAATAGAAATCTGCAATTTTTTGTGAAAATATTTTTAAAATGTTTTTTTAGGCCTGTCCAGAATATCGCTAGTTCGGCATGACCGGGGTCACTGTTTTTGTGTCGTGAAAATGAAAAAAAAATATCTGCATTTTTTTGTGAGAATGGTTATAAAATGTTTTTTTAGGCCTGTCCAGAATGTCGATAGTTTGGCATGACCGGGGTCACTGTTTTTGTGTAAAAAAATGAACAAAAAAAATCTGAGCTATTTTTGTGAAAATTGTTCTAAAATGTTTTTTTTAGGCCTGTCCAAAATGTCGCTAGTTCGGCATGATCGGAGTCATTGTTTTTGGTGACAAAAATAGAAATCTGCAATTTTTTGTGAAAATAGTTTTAAAATGTTTTTTTAGGCCAGTCCAGAATGTCGCTAGTTCGGCATGATCGGAGTCATTGTTTTTGGTGACAAAAATAGAAATCTGCAATTTTTTGTGAAAATATTTTTTAAATGTTTTTTTAGGCCTGTCCAGAATGTCGCTAGTTCGGCATGACCGGGGTCACTGTTTTTGTGTCGTGAAAATGAAAAAAAAATATCTGCATTTTTTGGTGAGAATGGTTATAAAATGTTTTTTTAGGCCTGTCCAGAATGTCGATAGTTCGGCATGACCGGGGTCACTGTTTTTGTGTCAAAAAATGAAAAAAAAAAATCTGAGCTATTTTTGTGAAAATTGTTCTAAAATGTTTTTTTTAGGCCTGTCCAAAATGTCGCTAGTTCGGCATGATCGGAGTCATTGTTTTTGGTGACAAAAATAGAAACCTGCAATTTTTTGTGAAAATAGTTTTAAAATGTTTTTTTAGGCCTGTCCAGAATGTCGATAGTTTGGCATGACCGGGGTCACTGTTTTTGTGTCAAAAAATGAAAAAAAAAATTCTGAGCTATTTTTGTGAAAATTGTTCTAAAATGTTTTTTTTAGGCCTGTCCAAAATGTCGCTAGTTTGGCATGATCGGAGTCATTGTTTTTGGTGACAAAAATAGAAATCTGCAATTTTTTGTGAAAATAGTTTTAAAATGTTTTTATAGGCCTGTCCAGAATGTCGCTAGTTCGGCATGACCGGGGTCACTGTTTTTGTGTCGTGAAAATGAAAAAAAAATATCTGCAATTTTTTGTGAAAATGGTTATAAAATGTTTTTTTAGGCCTGTCCAGAATGTCGATAGTTCGGCATGACCGGGGTCACTGTTTTTGTGTCAAAAAATGAAAAAAAAAATCTGAGCTATTTTTGTGAAAATTGTTCTAAAATGTTTTTTTTAGGCCTTTCCAAAATGTCGCTAGTTCGGCATGATCGGAGTCATTGTTTTTGGTGACAAAAATAGAAATCTGCAATTTTTTGTGAAAATAGTTTTAAAATGTTTTTTTAGGCCTGTCCAGAATGTCGATAGTTTGGCATGACCGGGGTCACTGTTTTTGTGTCAAAAAATGACCAAAAAAAATCTGAGCTATTTTTGTGAAAATTGTTCTAAAATGTTTTTTTTAGGCCTGTCCAAAATGTCGCTAGTTCGGCATGATCGGAGTCATTGTTTTTGGTGACAAAAATAGAAATCTGCAATTTTTTGTGAAAATAGTTTTAAAATGTTTTTTTAGGCCTGTCCAGAATGTCGCTAGTTCGGCATGACCGGGGTCACTGTTTTTGTGTCGTGAAAATGAAAAAAAAATATCTGCAATTTTTTGTGAAAATGGTTATAAAATGTTTTTTTAGGCCTGTCCAGAATGTCGATAGTTCGGCATGACCGGGGTCACTGTTTTTGTGTCAAAAAATGAAAAAAAAAAATCTGAGCTATTTTTGTGAAAATTGTTCTAAAATGTTTTTTTTAGGCCTGTCCAAAATGTCGCTAGTTCGGCATGATTGGAGTCATTGTTTTTGGTGACAAAAATAGAAATCTGCAATTTTTTGTGAAAATAGTTTTAAAATGTTTTTTTAGGCCTGTCCAGAATGTCGCTAGTTCGGCATGATCGGGGTCACTGTTTTTGTGTCGTGAAAATGAAAAAAAAATATCTGCAATTTTTTGTGAAAATGGTTATAAAATGTTTTTTTAGGCCTGTCCAGAATGTCGATAGTTCGGCATGACCGGGGTCACTGTTTTTGTGTCAAAAAATGAAAAAAAAAATCTGAGCTATTTTTGTGAAAATTGTTCTAAAATGTTTTTTTTAGGCCTGTCCAAAATGTCGCTAGTTCGGCATGATCGGAGTCATTGTTTTTGGTGACAAAAATAGAAATCTGCAATTTTTTGTGAAAATAGTTTTAAAATGTTTTTTTAGGCCTGTCCAGAATGTCGCTAGTTCGGCCGGGGTCACTGTTTTTGTGTCGTGAAAATGAAAAAAAAATATCTGCATTTTTTTGTGAGAATGGTTATAAAATGTTTTTTTAGGCCTGTCCAGAATGTCGATAGTTCGGCATGACCGGGGTCACTGTTTTTGTGTCAAAAAATGAAAAAAAAAAATCTGAGCTTTTTTTGTGAAAATTGTTCTAAAATGTTTTTTTTAGGCCTGTTTAAAATGTCGCTAGTTCGGCATGATCGGAGTCATTGTTTTTGGTGACAAAAATAGAAATCTGCAATTTTTTGTGAAAATAGTTTTAAAATGTTTTTTTAGGCCTGTCCAGAATGTCGCTAGTTCGGCATGATCGGAGTCATTGTTTTTGGTGACAAAAATAGAAATCTGCAATTTTTTGTGAAAATATTTTTTAAATGTTTTTTTAGGCCTGTCCAGAATGTCGCTAGTTCGGCATGACCGGGGTCACTGTTTTTGTGTCGTGAAAATGAAAAAAAAATATCTGCAATTTTTTGTGAAAATGGTTATAAAATGTTTTTTTTAGGCCTGTCCAGAATGTCGATAGTTCGGCATGACCGGGGTCACTGTTTTTGTGTCAAAAAATGAAAAAAAAAAATCTGAGCTATTTTTGTGAAAATTGTTCTAAAATGTTTTTTTTAGGCCTGTCCAAAATGTCGCTAGTTCGGCATGATCGGAGTCATTGTTTTTGGTGACAAAAATAGAAACCTGCAATTTTTTGTGAAAATAGTTTTAAAATGTTTTTTTAGGCCTGTCCAGAATGTCGATAGTTTGGCATGACCGGGGTCACTGTTTTTGTGTCAAAAAATGAAAAAAAAAATTCTGAGCTATTTTTGTGAAAATTGTTCTAAAATGTTTTTTTTAGGCCTGTCCAAAATGTCGCTAGTTTGGCATGATCGGAGTCATTGTTTTTGGTGACAAAAATAGAAATCTGCAATTTTTTGTGAAAATAGTTTAAAAATGTTTTTATAGGCCTGTCCAGAATGTCGCTAGTTCGGCATGACCGGGGTCACTGTTTTTGTGTCGTGAAAATGAAAAAAAAATATCTGCAATTTTTTGTGAAAATGGTTATAAAATGTTTTTTTAGGCCTGTCCAGAATGTCGATAGTTCGGCATGACCGGGGTCACTGTTTTTGTGTCAAAAAATGAAAAAAAAAATCTGAGCTATTTTTGTGAAAATTGTTCTAAAATGTTTTTTTTAGGCCTGTCCAAAATGTCGCTAGTTCGGCATGATCGGAGTCATTGTTTTTGGTGACAAAAATAGAAATCTGCAATTTTTTGTGAAAATAGTTTTAAAATGTTTTTTTAGGCCTGTCCAGAATGTCGCTAGTTCGGCCGGGGTCACTGTTTTTGTGTCGTGAAAATGAAAAAAAAATATCTGCATTTTTTTGTGAGAATGGTTATAAAATGTTTTTTTAGGCCTGTCCAGAATGTCGATAGTTCGGCATGACCGGGGTCACTGTTTTTGTGTCAAAAAATGAAAAAAAAAATTCTGAGCTATTTTTGTGAAAATTGTTCTAAAATGTTTTTTTTAGGCCTGTCCAAAATGTCGCTAGTTTGGCATGATCGGAGTCATTGTTTTTGGTGACAAAAATAGAAATCTGCAATTTTTTGTGAAAATAGTTTTAAAATGTTTTTATAGGCCTGTCCAGAATGTCGCTAGTTCGGCATGACCGGGGTCACTGTTTTTGTGTCGTGAAAATGAAAAAAAAATATCTGCAATTTTTTGTGAAAATGGTTATAAAATGTTTTTTTAGGCCTGTCCAGAATGTCGATAGTTCGGCATGACCGGGGTCACTGTTTTTGTGTCAAAAAATGAAAAAAAAAATCTGAGCTATTTTTGTGAAAATTGTTCTAAAATGTTTTTTTTTAGGCCTGTCCAAAATGTCGCTAGTTCGGCATGATCGGAGTCATTGTTTTTGGTGACAAAAATAGAAATCTGCAATTTTTTGTGAAAATAGTTTTAAAATGTTTTTTTAGGCCTGTCCAGAATGTCGCTAGTTCGGCCGGGGTCACTGTTTTTGTGTCGTGAAAATGAAAAAAAAATATCTGCATTTTTTTGTGAGAATGGTTATAAAATGTTTTTTTAGGCCTGTCCAGAATGTCGATAGTTCGGCATGACCGGGGTCACTGTTTTTGTGTCAAAAAATGAACAAAAAAAATCTGAGCTTTTTTTGTGAAAATTGTTCTAAAATGTTTTTTTTAGGCCTGTCCAAAATGTCGCTAGTTCGGCATGATCGGAGTCATTGTTTTTGGTGACAAAAATAGAAATCTGCAATTTTTTGTGAAAATAGTTTTAAAATGTTTTTTTAGGCCTGTCCAGAATGTCGATAGTTTGGCATGACCGGGGTCACTGTTTTTGTGTCAAAAAATGAAAAAAAAATATCTGCATTTTTTTGTGAGAATGGTTATAAAATGTTTTTTTAGGCCTGTCCAGAATGTCGATAGTTCGGCATGACCGGGGTCACTGTTTTTGTGTCAAAAAATGAACAAAAAAAATCTGAGCTTTTTTTGTGAAAATTGTTCTAAAATGTTTTTTTTAGGCCTGTCCAAAATGTCGCTAGTTCGGCATGATCGGAGTCATTGTTTTTGGTGACAAAAATAGAAATCTGCAATTTTTTGTGAAAATAGTATTAAAATGTTTTTTTAGGCCTGTCCAGAATGTCGATAGTTTGGCATGACCGGGGTCACTGTTTTTGTGTCGTGAAAATGAAAAAAAAATATCTGCAATTTTTTGTGAAAATGGTTATAAAATGTTTTTTTAGGCCTGTCCAGAATGTCGATAGTTCGGCATGACCGGGGTCACTGTTTTTGTGTCAAAAAAAGAAAAAAAAAATCTGAGCTATTTTTGTGAAAATTGTTCTAAAATGTTTTTTTTAGGCCTGTCCAAAATGTCGCTAGTTCGGCATGATCGGAGTCATTGTTTTTGGTGACAAAAATAGAAATCTGCAATTTTTTGTGAAAATAGTTTTAAAATGTTTTTTTAGGCCTGTCCAGAATGTCGCTAGTTCGGCCGGGGTCACTGTTTTTGTGTCGTGAAAATGAAAAAAAAATATCTGCATTTTTTTGTGAGAATGGTTATAAAATGTTTTTTTAGGCCTGTCCAGAATGTCGATAGTTCGGCATGACCGGGGTCACTGTTTTTGTGTCAAAAAATGAACAAAAAAAATCTGAGCTTTTTTTGTGAAAATTGTTCTAAAATGTTTTTTTTAGGCCTGTCCAAAATGTCGCTAGTTCGGCATGATCGGAGTCATTGTTTTTGGTGACAAAAATAGAAATCTGCAATTTTTTGTGAAAATAGTTTTAAAATGTTTTTTTAGGCCTGTCCAGAATGTCGATAGTTTGGCATGACCGGGGTCACTGTTTTTGTGTCGTGAAAATGAAAAAAAAATATCTGCAATTTTTTGTGAAAATGGTTATAAAATGTTTTTTTAGGCCTGTCCAGAATGTCGATAGTTCGGCATGACCGGGGTCACTGTTTTTGTGTCAAAAAATGAAAAAAAAAAATCTGAGCTATTTTTGTGAAAATTGTTCTAAAATGTTTTTTTTTAGGCCTGTCCAAAATGTCGCTAGTTCGGCATGATCGGAGTCATTGTTTTTGGTGACAAAAATAGAAATCTGCAATTTTTTGTGAAAATAGTTTTAAAATGTTTTTTTAGGCCTGTCCAGAATGTCGCTAGTTCGGCATGACCGGGGTCACTGTTTTTGTGTCAAAAAATGAAGAAAAAAAAATCTGAGTTATTTTTGTGAAAATTGTTCTAAAATGTTTTTTTTAGGCCTGTCCAAAATGTCGCTAGTTCGGCATGATCGGAGTCATTGTTTTTGGTGACAAAAATAGAAATCTGCAATTTTTTGTGAAAATAGTTTTAAAATGTTTTTTTAGGCCTGTCCAGAATGTCGCTAGTTCGGCATGATCGGAGTCATTGTTTTTGGTGACAAAAATAGAAATCTGCAATTTTTTGTGAAAATAGTTTTAAAATGTTTTTTTAGGCCTGTCCAGAATGTCGATAGTTCGGCATGACCGGGGTCACTGTTTTTGTGTCAAAAAATGAAGAAAAAAAATCTGAGCTATTTTTGTGAAAATTGTTCTAAAATGTTTTTTTTAGGCCTGTCCAAAATGTCGCTAGTTCGGCATGATCGGAGTCATTGTTTTTGGTGACAAAAATAGAAATCTGCAATTTTTTGTGAAAATAGTTTTAAAATGTTTTTTTAGACCTGTCCAGAATGTCGCTAGTTCGGCATGATCGGAGTCATTGTTTTTGGTGACAAAAATAGAAATCTGCAATTTTTTGTGAAAATAGTTTTAAAATGTTTTTTTAGGCCTGTCCAGAATGTCGCTAGTTCGGCATGATCGGAGTCATTGTTTTTGGTGACAAAAATAGAAATCTGCAATTTTTTGTGAAAATAGTTTTAAAATGTTTTTTTAGGCCTGTCCAGAATGTCGATAGTTCGGCATGACCGGGGTCACTGTTTTTGTGTCAAAAAATGAAGAAAAAAAATCTGAGCTATTTTTGTGAAAATTGTTCTAAAATGTTTTTTTTAGGCCTGTCCAAAATGTCGCTAGTTCGGCATGATCGGAGTCATTGTTTTTGGTGACAAAAATAGAAATCTGCAATTTTTTGTGAAAATAGTTTTAAAATGTTTTTTTAGGCCTTTCCAGAATGTCGCTAGTTCGGTCACTGTTTTTGTGTCGTGAAAATGAAAAAAAAATATCTGCATTTTTTTGTGAGAATAGTTATAAAATGTTTTTTTTAGGCCTGTCCAGAATGTCGATAGTTCGGCATGACCGGGGTCACTGTTTATGTGTCAAAAAATGAAAAAAAAAAATCTGAGCTATTTTTGTGAAAATTGTTCTAAAATGTTTTTTTTAGGCCTGTCCAAAATGTCGCTAGTTCGGCATGATCGGAGTCATTGTTTTTGGTGACAAAAATAGAAATTCGGCAATTTTTTGTGAAAATAGTTTTAAAATGGTTTTTTAGGCCTGTCCAAAATGTCGCTAGTTCGGCATGATCGGAGTCATTGTTTTTGGTGACAAAAATAGAAATCTGCAATTTTTTGTGAAAATAGTTTTAAAATGTTTTTTTAGGCCTTTCCAGAATGTCGCTAGTTCGGTCACTGTTTTTGTGTCGTGAAAATGAAAAAAAAATATCTGCATTTTTTTGTGAGAATAGTTATAAAATGTTTTTTTTAGGCCTGTCCAGAATGTCGATAGTTCGGCATGACCGGGGTCACTGTTTATGTGTCAAAAAATGAAAAAAAAAAATCTGAGCTATTTTTGTGAAAATTGTTCTAAAATGTGTTTTTTAGGCCTGTCCAAAATGTCGCTAGTTCGGCATGATCGGAGTCATTGTTTTTGGTGACAAAAATAGAAATCTGCAATTTTTTGTGAAAATAGTTTTAAAATGTTTTTTTTAGGCCTGTCCAGAATGTAGCTAGTTCGGCCGGGGTCACTGTTTTTGTGTCGTGAAAATGAAAAAAAAATATCTGCAATTTTTTGTGAAAATGGTTATAAAATGTTTTTTTAGGCCTGTCCAGAATGTCGATAGTTCGGCATGACCGGGGTCACTGTTTTTGTGTCAAAAAATGAAAAAAAAAAATATGAGCTATTTTTGTGAAAATTGTTCTAAAATGTTTTTTTTAGGCCTGTCCAAAATGTCGCTAGTTCGGCATGATCGGAGTCATTGTTTTTGGTGACAAAAATAGAAATCTGCAATTTTTTGTGAAAATAGTTTTAAAATGTTTTTTTAGGCCTGTCCAGAATGTCGCTAGTTCGGCATGACCGAGGTCACTGTTTTTGTGGCAAAAAAAAAAAAAAAAAATATCTGCAATTTTTTGTGAAAATGGTTATAAAATGTTTTTTTACGCCTGTCCAGAATGTCGATAGTTCGGCATGACCGGGGTCACTGTTTTTGTGTCAAAAAATGAAGAAAAAAAAATCTGAGCTATTTTTGTGAAAATTGTTCTAAAATGTATTTTTTTTAGGCCTGTCCAAAATGTCGCTAGTTCGGCATGATCGGAGTCATTGTTTTTGGTGACAAAAATAGAAATCTGCAATTTTTTGTGAAAATGGTTATAAAATGTTTTTTTAGGCCTGTCCAGAATGTCGATAGTTCGGCATGACCGGGGTCACTGTTTTTGTGTCAAAAAATGAAAAAAAAAAATATGAGCTATTTTTGTGAAAATTGTTCTAAAATGTTTTTTTTAGGCCTGTCCAAAATGTCGCTAGTTCGGCATGATCGGAGTCATTGTTTTTGGTGACAAAAATAGAAATCTGCAATTTTTTGTGAAAATAGTTTTAAAATGTTTTTTTAGGCCTGTCCAGAATGTCGCTAGTTCGGCATGACCGAGGTCACTGTTTTTGTGGCAAAAAAAAAAAAAAAAAATATCTGCAATTTTTTGTGAAAATGGTTATAAAATGTTTTTTTACGCCTGTCCAGAATGTCGATAGTTCGGCATGACCGGGGTCACTGTTTTTGTGTCAAAAAATGAAGAAAAAAAAATCTGAGCTATTTTTGTGAAAATTGTTCTAAAATGTATTTTTTTTAGGCCTGTCCAAAATGTCGCTAGTTCGGCATGATCGGAGTCATTGTTTTTGGTGACAAAAATAGAAATCTGCAATTTTTTGTGAAAATGGTTATAAAATGTTTTTTTAGGCCTGTCCAGAATGTCGATAGTTCGGCATGACCGGGGTCACTGTTTTTGTGTCAAAAAATGAAAAAAAAAAATCTGAGCTATTTTTGTGAAAATTGTTCTAAAATGTTTTTTTTAGGCCTGTCCAAAATGTCGATAGTTCGGCATGACCGGGGTCACTGTTTTTGGTGACAAAAATAGAAATCTGCAATTTTTTGTGAAAATAGTTTTAAAATGTTTTTTTTAGGCCTGTCCAGAATGTTGCTAGTTCGGCATGACCGGGGTCACTGTTTTTGTGTCGTGAAAATGAAAAAAAAATATCTGCAATTTTTTGTGAAAATGGTTATAAAATGTTTTTTTAGGCCTGTCCAGAATGTCGATAGTTCGGCATGACCGGGGTCACTGTTTTTGTGTCAAAAAATGAAAAAAAAAAATCTGAGCTATTTTTGTGAAAATTGTTCTAAAATGTTTTTTTTAGGCCTTTCCAAAATGTCGATAGTTCGGCATGACCGGGGTCACTGTTTTTGGTGACAAAAATAGAAATCTGCAATTTTTTGTGAAAATAGTTTTAAAATGTTTTTTTAGGCCTGTCCAGAATGTCGCTAGTTCGGCATGACCGGGGTCACTGTTTTTGTGTCGTGAAAATGAAAAAAAAATATCTGCAATTTTTTGTGAAAATGGTTATAAAATGTTTTTTTAGGCCTGTCCAGAATGTCGATAGTTCGGCATGACCGGGGTCACTGTTTTTGTGTCAAAAAATGAAAAAAAAAATCTGAGCTATTTTTGTGAAAATTGTTCTAAAATGTTTTTTTTAGGCCTGTCCAAAATGTCGCTAGTTCGGCATGATCGGGGTCACTGTTTTTGTGTCAAAAAATGAACAAAAAAAATCTGAGCTATTTTTGTGAAAATTGTTCTAAAATGTTTTTTTTAGGCCTGTCCAAAATGTCGCTAGTTCGGCATGATCGGAGTCATTGTTTTTGGTGACAAAAATAGAAATCTGCAATTTTTTGTGAAAATAGTTTTAAAATGTTTTTTTAGGCCTGTCCAGAATGTCGATAGTTTGGCATGACCGGGGTCACTGTTTTTGTGTCAAAAAATGAAAAAAAAAATTCTGAGCTATTTTTGTGAAAATTGTTCTAAAATGTTTTTTTTAGGCCTGTCCAAAATGTCGCTAGTTTGGCATGATCGGAGTCATTGTTTTTGGTGACAAAAATAGAAATCTGCAATTTTTTGTGAAAATAGTTTTAAAATGTTTTTTTAGACCTGTCCAGAATGTCGCTAGTTCGGCATGATCGGAGTCATTGTTTTTGGTGACAAAAATAGAAATCTGCAATTTTTTGTGAAAATAGTTTTAAAATGTTTTTTTAGGCCTGTCCAGAATGTCGCTAGTTCGGCATGATCGGAGTCATTGTTTTTGGTGACAAAAATAGAAATCTGCAATTTTTTGTGAAAATAGTTTTAAAATGTTTTTTTAGGCCTGTCCAGAATGTCGATAGTTCGGCATGACCGGGGTCACTGTTTTTGTGTCAAAAAATGAAGAAAAAAAATCTGAGCTATTTTTGTGAAAATTGTTCTAAAATGTTTTTTTTAGGCCTGTCCAAAATGTCGCTAGTTCGGCATGATCGGAGTCATTGTTTTTGGTGACAAAAATAGAAATCTGCAATTTTTTGTGAAAATAGTTTTAAAATGTTTTTTTAGGCCTTTCCAGAATGTCGCTAGTTCGGTCACTGTTTTTGTGTCGTGAAAATGAAAAAAAAATATCTGCATTTTTTTGTGAGAATAGTTATAAAATGTTTTTTTTAGGCCTGTCCAGAATGTCGATAGTTCGGCATGACCGGGGTCACTGTTTATGTGTCAAAAAATGAAAAAAAAAAATCTGAGCTATTTTTGTGAAAATTGTTCTAAAATGTTTTTTTTAGGCCTGTCCAAAATGTCGCTAGTTCGGCATGATCGGAGTCATTGTTTTTGGTGACAAAAATAGAAATTCGGCAATTTTTTGTGAAAATAGTTTTAAAATGGTTTTTTAGGCCTGTCCAGAATGTCGATAGTTCGGCATGACCGGGGTCACTGTTTTTGTGTCAAAAAATGAAAAAAAAAAATCTGAGCTATTTTTGTGAAAATTGTTCTAAAATGTTTTTTTTAGGCCTGTCCAAAATGTCGCTAGTTCGGCATGATCGGAGTCATTGTTTTTGGTGACAAAAATAGAAATCTGCAATTTTTTGTGAAAATAGTTTTAAAATGTTTTTTTAGGCCTTTCCAGAATGTCGCTAGTTCGGTCACTGTTTTTGTGTCGTGAAAATGAAAAAAAAATATCTGCATTTTTTTGTGAGAATAGTTATAAAATGTTTTTTTTAGGCCTGTCCAGAATGTCGATAGTTCGGCATGACCGGGGTCACTGTTTATGTGTCAAAAAATGAAAAAAAAAAATCTGAGCTATTTTTGTGAAAATTGTTCTAAAATGTGTTTTTTAGGCCTGTCCAAAATGTCGCTAGTTCGGCATGATCGGAGTCATTGTTTTTGGTGACAAAAATAGAAATCTGCAATTTTTTGTGAAAATAGTTTTAAAATGTTTTTTTTAGGCCTGTCCAGAATGTAGCTAGTTCGGCCGGGGTCACTGTTTTTGTGTCGTGAAAATGAAAAAAAAATATCTGCAATTTTTTGTGAAAATGGTTATAAAATGTTTTTTTAGGCCTGTCCAGAATGTCGATAGTTCGGCATGACCGGGGTCACTGTTTTTGTGTCAAAAAATGAAAAAAAAAAATATGAGCTATTTTTGTGAAAATTGTTCTAAAATGTTTTTTTTAGGCCTGTCCAAAATGTCGCTAGTTCGGCATGATCGGAGTCATTGTTTTTGGTGACAAAAATAGAAATCTGCAATTTTTTGTGAAAATAGTTTTAAAATGTTTTTTTAGGCCTGTCCAGAATGTCGCTAGTTCGGCATGACCGAGGTCACTGTTTTTGTGGCAAAAAAAAAAAAAAAAAATATCTGCAATTTTTTGTGAAAATGGTTATAAAATGTTTTTTTACGCCTGTCCAGAATGTCGATAGTTCGGCATGACCGGGGTCACTGTTTTTGTGTCAAAAAATGAAGAAAAAAAAATCTGAGCTATTTTTGTGAAAATTGTTCTAAAATGTATTTTTTTTAGGCCTGTCCAAAATGTCGCTAGTTCGGCATGATCGGAGTCATTGTTTTTGGTGACAAAAATAGAAATCTGCAATTTTTTGTGAAAATGGTTATAAAATGTTTTTTTAGGCCTGTCCAGAATGTCGATAGTTCGGCATGACCGGGGTCACTGTTTTTGTGTCAAAAAATGAAAAAAAAAAATATGAGCTATTTTTGTGAAAATTGTTCTAAAATGTTTTTTTTAGGCCTGTCCAAAATGTCGCTAGTTCGGCATGATCGGAGTCATTGTTTTTGGTGACAAAAATAGAAATCTGCAATTTTTTGTGAAAATAGTTTTAAAATGTTTTTTTAGGCCTGTCCAGAATGTCGCTAGTTCGGCATGACCGAGGTCACTGTTTTTGTGGCAAAAAAAAAAAAAAAAAATATCTGCAATTTTTTGTGAAAATGGTTATAAAATGTTTTTTTACGCCTGTCCAGAATGTCGATAGTTCGGCATGACCGGGGTCACTGTTTTTGTGTCAAAAAATGAAGAAAAAAAAATCTGAGCTATTTTTGTGAAAATTGTTCTAAAATGTATTTTTTTTAGGCCTGTCCAAAATGTCGCTAGTTCGGCATGATCGGAGTCATTGTTTTTGGTGACAAAAATAGAAATCTGCAATTTTTTGTGAAAATGGTTATAAAATGTTTTTTTAGGCCTGTCCAGAATGTCGATAGTTCGGCATGACCGGGGTCACTGTTTTTGTGTCAAAAAATGAAAAAAAAAAATCTGAGCTATTTTTGTGAAAATTGTTCTAAAATGTTTTTTTTAGGCCTGTCCAAAATGTCGATAGTTCGGCATGACCGGGGTCACTGTTTTTGGTGACAAAAATAGAAATCTGCAATTTTTTGTGAAAATAGTTTTAAAATGTTTTTTTTAGGCCTGTCCAGAATGTTGCTAGTTCGGCATGACCGGGGTCACTGTTTTTGTGTCGTGAAAATGAAAAAAAAATATCTGCAATTTTTTGTGAAAATGGTTATAAAATGTTTTTTTAGGCCTGTCCAGAATGTCGATAGTTCGGCATGACCGGGGTCACTGTTTTTGTGTCAAAAAATGAAAAAAAAAAATCTGAGCTATTTTTGTGAAAATTGTTCTAAAATGTTTTTTTTAGGCCTTTCCAAAATGTCGATAGTTCGGCATGACCGGGGTCACTGTTTTTGGTGACAAAAATAGAAATCTGCAATTTTTTGTGAAAATAGTTTTAAAATGTTTTTTTAGGCCTGTCCAGAATGTCGCTAGTTCGGCATGACCGGGGTCACTGTTTTTGTGTCGTGAAAATGAAAAAAAAATATCTGCAATTTTTTGTGAAAATGGTTATAAAATGTTTTTTTAGGCCTGTCCAGAATGTCGATAGTTCGGCATGACCGGGGTCACTGTTTTTGTGTCAAAAAATGAAAAAAAAAATCTGAGCTATTTTTGTGAAAATTGTTCTAAAATGTTTTTTTTAGGCCTGTCCAAAATGTCGCTAGTTCGGCATGATCGGGGTCACTGTTTTTGTGTCAAAAAATGAACAAAAAAAATCTGAGCTATTTTTGTGAAAATTGTTCTAAAATGTTTTTTTTAGGCCTGTCCAAAATGTCGCTAGTTCGGCATGATCGGAGTCATTGTTTTTGGTGACAAAAATAGAAATCTGCAATTTTTTGTGAAAATAGTTTTAAAATGTTTTTTTAGGCCTGTCCAGAATGTCGATAGTTTGGCATGACCGGGGTCACTGTTTTTGTGTCAAAAAATGAAAAAAAAAATTCTGAGCTATTTTTGTGAAAATTGTTCTAAAATGTTTTTTTTAGGCCTGTCCAAAATGTCGCTAGTTTGGCATGATCGGAGTCATTGTTTTTGGTGACAAAAATAGAAATCTGCAATTTTTTGTGAAAATAGTTTTAAAATGTTTTTTTAGGCCTGTCCAGAATGTCGCTAGTTCGGCATGACCGGGGTCACTGTTTTTGTGTCGTGAAAATGAAAAAAAAATATCTGCAATTTTTTGTGAAAATGGTTATAAAATGTTTTTTTAGGCCTGTCCAGAATGTCGATAGTTCGGCATGACCGGGGTCACTGTTTTTGTGTCAAAAAATGAAAAAAAAAAATCTGAGCTATTTTTGTGAAAATTGTTCTAAAATGTTTTTTTTTAGGCCTGTCCAAAATGTCGCTAGTTCGGCATGATCGGAGTCATTGTTTTTGGTGACAAAAATAGAAATCTGCAATTTTTTGTGAAAATAGTTTTAAAATGTTTTTTTAGGCCTGTCCAGAATGTCGCTAGTTCGGCATGACCGGGGTCACTGTTTTTGTGTCTTGAAAATGAAAAAAAAATATCAGCATTTTTTTGTGAGAATGGTTATAAAATGTTTTTTTAGGCCTGTCCAGAATGTCGATAGTTCGGCATGACCGGGGTCACTGTTTTTGTGTCAAAAAATGAACAAAAAAAATCTGAGCTTTTTTTGTGAAAATTGTTCTAAAATGTTTTTTTTAGGCCTGTCCAAAATGTCGCTAGTTCGGCATGATCGGAGTCATTGTTTTTGGTGACAAAAATAGAAATCTGCAATTTTTTGTGAAAATAGTTTTAAAATGTTTTTTTAGGCCTGTCCAGAATGTCGATAGTTTGGCATGACCGGGGTCACTGTTTTTGTGTCGTGAAAATGAAAAAAAAATATCTGCAATTTTTTGTGAAAATGGTTATAAAATGTTTTTTTAGGCCTGTCCAGAATGTCGATAGTTCGGCATGACCGGGGTCACTGTTTTTGTGTCAAAAAATGAAGAAAAAAAATCTGAGTTATTTTTGTGAAAATTGTTCTAAAATGTTTTTTTTAGGCCTGTCCAAAATGTCGCTAGTTCGGCATGATCGGAGTCATTGTTTTTGGTGACAAAAATAGAAATCTGCAATTTTTTGTGAAAATAGTTTTAAAATGTTTTTTTAGGCCTGTCCAGAATGTCGCTAGTTCGGCATGATCGGAGTCATTGTTTTTGGTGACAAAAATAGAAATCTGCAATTTTTTGTGAAAATAGTTTTAAAATGTTTTTTTAGGCCTGTCCAGAATGTCGATAGTTCGGCATGACCGGGGTCACTGTTTTTGTGTCAAAAAATGAAGAAAAAAAATCTGAGCTATTTTTGTGAAAATTGTTCTAAAATGTTTTTTTTAGGCCTGTCCAAAATGTCGCTAGTTCGGCATGATCGGAGTCATTGTTTTTGGTGACAAAAATAGAAATCTGCAATTTTTTGTGAAAATAGTTTTAAAATGTTTTTTTAGGCCTGTCCAGAATGTCGCTAGTTCGGCATGACCGGGGTCACTGTTTTTGTGTCGTGAAAATGAAAAAAAAATATCTGCAATTTTTTGTGAAAATGGTTATAAAATGTTTTTTTAGGCCTGTCCAGAATGTCGATAGTTCGGCATGACCGGGGTCACTGTTTTTGTGTCAAAAAATGAAGAAAAAAAATCTGAGCTATTTTTGTGAAAATTGTTCTAAAATGTTTTTTTTAGGCCTGTCCAAAATGTCGCTAGTTCGGCATGATCGGAGTCATTGTTTTTGGTGACAAAAATAGAAATCTGCAATTTTTTGTGAAAATAGTTTTAAAATGTTTTTTTAGGCCTGTCCAGAATGTCGCTAGTTCGGCATGATCGGAGTCATTGTTTTTGGTGACAAAAATAGAAATCTGCAATTTTTTGTGAAAATAGTTTTAAAATGTTTTTTTAGGCCTGTCCAGAATGTCGATAGTTCGGCATGACCGGGGTCACTGTTTTTGTGTCAAAAAATGAAAAAAAAAAATCTGAGCTATTTTTGTGAAAATTGTTCTAAAATGTTTTTTTTAGGCCTGTCCAAAATGTCGCTAGTTCGGCATGATCGGAGTCATTGTTTTTGGTGACAAAAATAGAAATCTGCAATTTTTTGTGAAAATAGTTTTAAAATGTTTTTTTAGGCCTTTCCAGAATGTCGCTAGTTCGGTCACTGTTTTTGTGTCGTGAAAATGAAAAAAAAATATCTGCATTTTTTTGTGAGAATAGTTATAAAATGTTTTTTTTAGGCCTGTCCAGAATGTCGATAGTTCGGCATGACCGGGGTCACTGTTTATGTGTCAAAAAATGAAAAAAAAAAATCTGAGCTATTTTTGTGAAAATTGTTCTAAAATGTTTTTTTTAGGCCTGTCCAAAATGTCGCTAGTTCGGCATGATCGGAGTCATTGTTTTTGGTGACAAAAATAGAAATCTGCAATTTTTTGTGAAAATAGTTTTAAAATGTTTTTTTAGGCCTTTCCAGAATGTCGCTAGTTCGGTCACTGTTTTTGTGTCGTGAAAATGAAAAAAAAATATCTGCATTTTTTTGTGAGAATAGTTATAAAATGTTTTTTTTAGGCCTGTCCAGAATGTCGATAGTTCGGCATGACCGGGGTCACTGTTTATGTGTCAAAAAATGAAAAAAAAAAATCTGAGCTATTTTTGTGAAAATTGTTCTAAAATGTTTTTTTTAGGCCTGTCCAAAATGTCGCTAGTTCGGCATGATCGGAGTCATTGTTTTTGGTGACAAAAATAGAAATCTGCAATTTTTTGTGAAAATAGTTTTAAAATGTTTTTTTTAGGCCTGTCCAGAATGTAGCTAGTTCGGCCGGGGTCACTGTTTTTGTGTCGTGAAAATGAAAAAAAAATATCTGCAATTTTTTGTGAAAATGGTTATAAAATGTTTTTTTAGGCCTGTCCAGAATGTCGATAGTTCGGCATGACCGGGGTCACTGTTTTTGTGTCAAAAAATGAAGAAAAAAAAATCTGAGCTATTTTTGTGAAAATTGTTCTAAAATGTTTTTTTTTTAGGCCTGTCCAAAATGTCGCTAGTTCGGCATGATCGGAGTCATTGTTTTTGGTGACAAAAATAGAAATCTGCAATTTTTTGTGAAAATAGTTTTAAAATGTTTTTTTAGGCCTGTCCAGAATGTCGCTAGTTCGGCATGACCGGGGTCACTGTTTTTGTGTCTTGAAAATGAAAAAAAAATATCAGCATTTTTTTGTGAGAATGGTTATAAAATGTTTTTTTAGGCCTGTCCAGAATGTCGATAGTTCGGCATGACCGGGGTCACTGTTTTTGTGTCAAAAAATGAACAAAAAAAATCTGAGCTTTTTTTGTGAAAATTGTTCTAAAATGTTTTTTTTAGGCCTGTCCAAAATGTCGCTAGTTCGGCATGATCGGAGTCATTGTTTTTGGTGACAAAAATAGAAATCTGCAATTTTTTGTGAAAATAGTTTTAAAATGTTTTTTTAGGCCTGTCCAGAATGTCGATAGTTTGGCATGACCGGGGTCACTGTTTTTGTGTCGTGAAAATGAAAAAAAAATATCTGCAATTTTTTGTGAAAATGGTTATAAAATGTTTTTTTAGGCCTGTCCAGAATGTCGATAGTTCGGCATGACCGGGGTCACTGTTTTTGTGTCAAAAAATGAAGAAAAAAAATCTGAGTTATTTTTGTGAAAATTGTTCTAAAATGTTTTTTTTAGGCCTGTCCAAAATGTCGCTAGTTCGGCATGATCGGAGTCATTGTTTTTGGTGACAAAAATAGAAATCTGCAATTTTTTGTGAAAATAGTTTTAAAATGTTTTTTTAGGCCTGTCCAGAATGTCGCTAGTTCGGCATGATCGGAGTCATTGTTTTTGGTGACAAAAATAGAAATCTGCAATTTTTTGTGAAAATAGTTTTAAAATGTTTTTTTAGGCCTGTCCAGAATGTCGATAGTTCGGCATGACCGGGGTCACTGTTTTTGTGTCAAAAAATGAAGAAAAAAAATCTGAGCTATTTTTGTGAAAATTGTTCTAAAATGTTTTTTTTAGGCCTGTCCAAAATGTCGCTAGTTCGGCATGATCGGAGTCATTGTTTTTGGTGACAAAAATAGAAATCTGCAATTTTTTGTGAAAATAGTTTTAAAATGTTTTTTTAGGCCTGTCCAGAATGTCGCTAGTTCGGCATGACCGGGGTCACTGTTTTTGTGTCGTGAAAATGAAAAAAAAATATCTGCAATTTTTTGTGAAAATGGTTATAAAATGTTTTTTTAGGCCTGTCCAGAATGTCGATAGTTCGGCATGACCGGGGTCACTGTTTTTGTGTCAAAAAATGAAGAAAAAAAATCTGAGCTATTTTTGTGAAAATTGTTCTAAAATGTTTTTTTTAGGCCTGTCCAAAATGTCGCTAGTTCGGCATGATCGGAGTCATTGTTTTTGGTGACAAAAATAGAAATCTGCAATTTTTTGTGAAAATAGTTTTAAAATGTTTTTTTAGGCCTGTCCAGAATGTCGCTAGTTCGGCATGATCGGAGTCATTGTTTTTGGTGACAAAAATAGAAATCTGCAATTTTTTGTGAAAATAGTTTTAAAATGTTTTTTTAGGCCTGTCCAGAATGTCGATAGTTCGGCATGACCGGGGTCACTGTTTTTGTGTCAAAAAATGAAAAAAAAAAATCTGAGCTATTTTTGTGAAAATTGTTCTAAAATGTTTTTTTTAGGCCTGTCCAAAATGTCGCTAGTTCGGCATGATCGGAGTCATTGTTTTTGGTGACAAAAATAGAAATCTGCAATTTTTTGTGAAAATAGTTTTAAAATGTTTTTTTAGGCCTTTCCAGAATGTCGCTAGTTCGGTCACTGTTTTTGTGTCGTGAAAATGAAAAAAAAATATCTGCATTTTTTTGTGAGAATAGTTATAAAATGTTTTTTTTAGGCCTGTCCAGAATGTCGATAGTTCGGCATGACCGGGGTCACTGTTTATGTGTCAAAAAATGAAAAAAAAAAATCTGAGCTATTTTTGTGAAAATTGTTCTAAAATGTTTTTTTTAGGCCTGTCCAAAATGTCGCTAGTTCGGCATGATCGGAGTCATTGTTTTTGGTGACAAAAATAGAAATCTGCAATTTTTTGTGAAAATAGTTTTAAAATGTTTTTTTAGGCCTTTCCAGAATGTCGCTAGTTCGGTCACTGTTTTTGTGTCGTGAAAATGAAAAAAAAATATCTGCATTTTTTTGTGAGAATAGTTATAAAATGTTTTTTTTAGGCCTGTCCAGAATGTCGATAGTTCGGCATGACCGGGGTCACTGTTTATGTGTCAAAAAATGAAAAAAAAAAATCTGAGCTATTTTTGTGAAAATTGTTCTAAAATGTTTTTTTTAGGCCTGTCCAAAATGTCGCTAGTTCGGCATGATCGGAGTCATTGTTTTTGGTGACAAAAATAGAAATCTGCAATTTTTTGTGAAAATAGTTTTAAAATGTTTTTTTTAGGCCTGTCCAGAATGTAGCTAGTTCGGCCGGGGTCACTGTTTTTGTGTCGTGAAAATGAAAAAAAAATATCTGCAATTTTTTGTGAAAATGGTTATAAAATGTTTTTTTAGGCCTGTCCAGAATGTCGATAGTTCGGCATGACCGGGGTCACTGTTTTTGTGTCAAAAAATGAAGAAAAAAAAATCTGAGCTATTTTTGTGAAAATTGTTCTAAAATGTTTTTTTTTTAGGCCTGTCCAAAATGTCGCTAGTTCGGCATGATCGGAGTCATTGTTTTTGGTGACAAAAATAGAAATCTGCAATTTTTTGTGAAAATAGTTTTAAAATGTTTTTTTAGGCCTGTCCAGAATGTCGCTAGTTCGGCATGACCGGGGTCACTGTTTTTGTGTCGTGAAAATGAAAAAAAAATATCTGCAATTTTTTGTGAAAATGGTTATAAAATGTTTTTTTAGGCCTGTCCAGAATGTCGATAGTTCGGCATGACCGGGGTCACTGTTTTTGTGTCAAAAAATGAAAAAAAAAAATCTGAGCTATTTTTGTGAAAATTGTTTTAAAATGTTTTTTTAGGCCTGTCCAGAATGTCGCTAGTTCGGCATGACCGGGGTCACTGTTTTTGTGTCGTGAAAACAAAAAAAAAATATCTGCAATTTTTTGTGAAAATGGTTATAAAATGTTTTTTTAGGCCTGTCCAGAATGTCGATAGTTCGTCATGACCGGGGTCACTGTTTTTGTGTCAAAAAATGAAAAAAAAAAATCTGAGCTATTTTTGTGAAAATTGTTCTAAAATGTTTTTTTTAGGCCTGTCCAAAATGTCGCTAGTTCGGCATGATCGGAGTCATTGTTTTTGGTGACAAAAATAGAAATCTGCAATTTTTTGTGAAAATAGTTTTTAAATGTTTTTTTAGGCCTGTCCAGAATGTCGCTAGTTCGGCCGGGGTCACTGTTTTTGTGTCGTGAAAATGAAAAAAAAATATCTGCATTTTTTTGTGAAAATGGTTATAAAATGTTTTTTTAGGCCTGTCCAGAATGTCGATAGTTCGGCATGACCGGGGTCACTGTTTTTGTGTCAAAAAATGAAAAAAAAAAATCTGAGCTATTTTTGTGAAAATTGTTCTAAAATGTTTTTTTTTAGGCCTGTCCAAAATGTCGATAGTTCGGCATGACCGGGGTCATTGTTTTTGGTGACAAAAATAGAAATCTGCAATTTTTTGTGAAAATAGTTTTAAAATGTTTTTTTAGGCCTGTCCAGAACGTCGCTAGTTCGGCATGACCGGGGTCACTGTTTTTGTGTCGTGAAAATGAAAAAAAAATATCTGCAATTTTTTGTGAAAATGGTTATAAAATGTTTTTTTAGGCCTGTCCAGAATGTCGATAGTTCGGCATGACCGGGGTCACTGTTTTTGTGTCAAAAAATGAAAAAAAAAAATCAGAGCTATTTTTGTGAAAATTGTTCTAAAATGTTTTTTTTAGGCCTGTCCAAAATGTCGCTAGTTCGGCATGATCGGAGTCATTGTTTTTGGTGACAAAAATAGAAATCTGCAATTTTTTGTGAAAATAGTTTTAAAATGTTTTTTTAGGTCTGTCCAGAATGTCGCTAGTTCGGCATGACCGGGGTCACTGTTTTTGTGTCAAAAAAATAAAAAATAAATATCTGCAATTTTTTGTGAAAATGGTTATAAAATGTTTTTTTAGGCCTGTCCAGAATGTCGATAGTTCGGCATGACCGGGGTCACTGTTTTTGTGTCAAAAAATGAAGAAAAAAAATCTGAGCTATTTTTGTGAAAATTGTTCTAAAATGTTTTTTTTAGGCCTGTCCAAAATGTCGCTAGTTCGGCATGACCGGGGTCACTGTTTTTGTGTCAAAAAAAATAAAAAATGAAAAATAAAAAATCTGAGCTTTTTTTGTGAAAATGGTTCTAAATATTTTTTTAGGCCTGTCCAAAATGTTGCTAGTTCGGCATGATCGGAGTCATCGTTTTTGATGACAAAAATAGAAATCAACAATTTTTTGTGAAAATAGTTTTAAAAAGTTTTTTTAGGCCTGTCCAGAATGTCGCTAGTTCGGCAAGACCGGGGTCACTGTTTTTGTATCGTGAAAATGAAAAAAAAATATCTGCAATTTTTTGTGAAAATGGTTATAAAATGTTTTTTTTAGGCCTGTCCAAAATGTCGATAGTTCGGCATGACCGGGGTCACTGTTTTTGGTGACAAAAATAGAAATCTGCAATTTTTTGTGAAAATAGTTTTAAAATGTTTTTTTAGGCCTGTCCAGAATGTCGATAGTTCGGTATGACCGGGGTCACTGTTTTTGTGTCAAAAAAAATAAAAAATGAAAAATAAAAAATCTGAGCTTTTTTTGTGAAAATGGTTCTAAAATATTTTTTTAGGCCTGTCCAAAATGTTGCTAGTTCGGCATGATCGGAGTCATCGTTTTTGATGACAAAAATAGAAATCTGCAATTTTTTGTGAAAATAGTTTTAAAAAGTTTTTTTAGGCCTGTCCAGAATGTCGCTAGTTCGGCATGACCGGGGTCACTGTTTTTGTGTCGTGAAAATAAAAAAAAAATATCTGCAATTTTTTGTGAAAATGGTTATAAAATGTTTTTTTAGGCCTGTCCAGAATGTCGATAGTTCGGCATGACCGGGGAAACTGTTTTTGTGTCAAAAAATGAAGAAAAAAAAAATCTGAGCTAATTTTGTGAAAATTGTTCTAAAATGTTTTTTTTAGGCCTGTCCAAAATGTCGCTAGTTCGGCATGATCGGAGTCATTGTTTTTGGTGACAAAAATAGAAATCTGCAATTTTTTGTGAAAATAGTTTTAAAATGTTTTTTTAGGCCTGTCCAGAATGTCGCTAGTTCGGCATGACCGGGGTCACTGTTTTTGTGTCAAAAAAATAAAAAATAAATATCTGCAATTTTTTGTGAAAATGGTTATAAAATGTTTTTTTAGGCCTGTCCAGAATGTCGATAGTTCGGCATGACCGGGGTCATCGTTTTTGATGACAAAAATAGAAATCGACAATTTTTTGTGAAAATAGTTTTAAAAAGTTTTTTTAGGCCTGTCCAGAATGTCGCTAGTTCGGCATGACCAGGGTCACTGTTTTTGTATCGTGAAAATGAAAAAAAAATATCTGCAATTTTTTGTGAAAATGGTTATAAAATGTTTTTTTAGGCCTGTCCAGAATGTCGATAGTTCGGCATGACCGGGGTCACTGTTTTTGTGTCAAAAAATGAAAAAAAAATATCTGCAATTTTTTGTGAAAATGGTTATAAAATGTTTTTTTTAGGCCTGTCCAAAATGTCGATAGTTCGGCATGACCGGGGTCACTGTTTTTGGTGACAAAAATAGAAATCTGCAATTTTTTGTGAAAATAGTTTTAAAATGTTTTTTTAGGCCTGTCCAGAATGTCGATAGTTCGGCATGACCGGGGTCACTGTTTTTGTGTCAAAAAATGAAGAAAAAAAATCTGAGCTATTTTTGTGAAAATTGTTCTAAAATGTTTTTTTTAGGCCTGTCCAAAATGTCGCTAGTTCGGCATGATCGGAGTCATTGTTTTTGGTGACAAAAATAGAAATCTGCAATATTTTGTGGAAATTGTTTTAAAATGTTTTTTTAGGCCTGTCCAGAATGTCGCTAGTTCGGCATGACCGAGGTCACTGTTTTTGTGGCAAAAAAAAAAAAAAAAAATATCTGCAATTTTTTGTGAAAATGGTTATAAAATGTTTTTTTAGGCCTGTCCAGAATGTCGATAGTTCGGCATGACCGGGGTCACTGTTTTTGTGTCAAAAAATGAAGAAAAAAAAATCTGAGCTATTTTTGTGAAAATTGTTCTAAAATGTTTTTTTTTTAGGCCTGTCCAAAATGTCGCTAGTTCGGCATGATCGGAGTCATTGTTTTTGGTGACAAAAATAGAAATCTGCAATTTTTTGTGAAAATAGTTTTAAAATGTTTTTTTAGGCCTGTCCAGAATGTCGCTAGTTCGGCATGACCGGGGTCACTGTTTTTGTGTCGTGAAAATGAAAAAAAAATATCTGCAATTTTTTGTGAAAATGGTTATAAAATGTTTTTTTAGGCCTGTCCAGAATGTCGATAGTTCGGCATGACCGGGGTCACTGTTTTTGTGTCAAAAAATGAAAAAAAAAAATCTGAGCTATTTTTGTGAAAATTGTTTTAAAATGTTTTTTTAGGCCTGTCCAGAATGTCGCTAGTTCGGCATGACCGGGGTCACTGTTTTTGTGTCGTGAAAACAAAAAAAAAATATCTGCAATTTTTTGTGAAAATGGTTATAAAATGTTTTTTTACGCCTGTCCAGAATGTCGATAGTTCGGCATGACCGGGGTCACTGTTTTTGTGTCAAAAAATGAAGAAAAAAAAATCTGAGCTATTTTTGTGAAAATTGTTCTAAAATGTATTTTTTTTAGGCCTGTCCAAAATGTCGCTAGTTCGGCATGATCGGAGTCATTGTTTTTGGTGACAAAAATAGAAATCTGCAATTTTTTGTGAAAATAGTTTTAAAATGTTTTTTTAGGTCTGTCCAGAATGTCGCTAGTTCGGCATGACCGGGGTCACTGTTTTTGTGTCGTGAAAATGAAAAAAAAATATCTGCATTTTTTTGTGAAAATGGTTATAAAATGTTTTTTTAGGCCTGTCCAGAATGTCGATAGTTCGGCATGACCGGGGTCACTGTTTTTGTGTCAAAAAATGAAAAAAAAAAATCTGAGCTATTTTTGTGAAAATTGTTCTAAAATGTTTTTTTTAGGCCTGTCCAAAATGTCGATAGTTCGGCATGACCGGGGTCACTGTTTTTGGTGACAAAAATAGAAATCTGCAATTTTTTGTGAAAATAGTTTTAAAATGTTTTTTTTAGGCCTGTCCAGAATGTTGCTAGTTCGGCATGACCGGGGTCACTGTTTTTGTGTCGTGAAAATGAAAAAAAAATATCTGCAATTTTTTGTGAAAATGGTTATAAAATGTTTTTTTAGGCCTGTCCAGAATGTCGATAGTTCGGCATGACCGGGGTCACTGTTTTTGTGTCAAAAAATGAAAAAAAAAAATCTGAGCTATTTTTGTGAAAATTGTTCTAATATGTTTTTTTTAGGCCTTTCCAAAATGTCGATAGTTCGGCATGACCGGGGTCACTGTTTTTGGTGACAAAAATAGAAATCTGCAATTTTTTGTGAAAATAGTTTTAAAATGTTTTTTTAGGCCTGTCCAGAATGTCGCTAGTTCGGCATGACCGGGGTCACTGTTTTTGTGTCGTGAAAATGAAAAAAAAATATCTGCAATTTTTTGTGAAAATGGTTATAAAATGTTTTTTTAGGCCTGTCCAGAATGTCGATAGTTCGGCATGACCGGGGTCACTGTTTTTGTGTCAAAAAATGAAAAAAAAAATCTGAGCTATTTTTGTGAAAATTGTTCTAAAATGTTTTTTTTAGGCCTGTCCAAAATGTCGCTAGTTCGGCATGATCGGGGTCACTGTTTTTGTGTCAAAAAATGAACAAAAAAAATCTGAGCTATTTTTGTGAAAATTGTTCTAAAATGTTTTTTTTTAGGCCTGTCCAAAATGTCGCTAGTTCGGCATGATCGGAGTCATTGTTTTTGGTGACAAAAATAGAAATCTGCAATTTTTTGTGAAAATAGTTTTAAAATGTTTTTTTAGGCCTGTCCAGAATGTCGATAGTTTGGCATGACCGGGGTCACTGTTTTTGTGTCAAAAAATGAAAAAAAAAATTCTGAGCTATTTTTGTGAAAATTGTTCTAAAATGTTTTTTTTAGGCCTGTCCAAAATGTCGCTAGTTTGGCATGATCGGAGTCATTGTTTTTGGTGACAAAAATAGAAATCTGCAATTTTTTGTGAAAATAGTTTTAAAATGTTTTTTTAGGCCTGTCCAGAATGTCGCTAGTTCGGCATGACCGGGGTCACTGTTTTTGTGTCGTGAAAATGAAAAAAAAATATCTGCAATTTTTTGTGAAAATGGTTATAAAATGTTTTTTTAGGCCTGTCCAGAATGTCGATAGTTCGGCATGACCGGGGTCACTGTTTTTGTGTCAAAAAATGAAAAAAAAAATCTGAGCTATTTTTGTGAAAATTGTTCTAAAATGTTTTTTTTAGGCCTGTCCAAAATGTCGCTAGTTCGGCATGATCGGGGTCACTGTTTTTGTGTCAAAAAATGAACAAAAAAAATCTGAGCTATTTTTGTGAAAATTGTTCTAAAATGTTTTTTTTTAGGCCTGTCCAAAATGTCGCTAGTTCGGCATGATCGGAGTCATTGTTTTTGGTGACAAAAATAGAAATCTGCAATTTTTTGTGAAAATAGTTTTAAAATGTTTTTTTAGGCCTGTCCAGAATGTCGATAGTTTGGCATGACCGGGGTCACTGTTTTTGTGTCAAAAAATGAAAAAAAAAATTCTGAGCTATTTTTGTGAAAATTGTTCTAAAATGTTTTTTTTAGGCCTGTCCAAAATGTCGCTAGTTTGGCATGATCGGAGTCATTGTTTTTGGTGACAAAAATAGAAATCTGCAATTTTTTGTGAAAATAGTTTTAAAATGTTTTTTTAGGCCTGTCCAGAATGTCGCTAGTTCGGCATGACCGGGGTCACTGTTTTTGTGTCGTGAAAATGAAAAAAAAATATCTGCAATTTTTTGTGAAAATGGTTATAAAATGTTTTTTTTAGGCCTGTCCAAAATGTCGATAGTTCGGCATGACCGGGGTCACTGTTTTTGGTGACAAAAATAGAAATCTGCAATTTTTTGTGAAAATAGTTTTAAAATGTTTTTTTAGGCCTGTCCAGAATGTCGATAGTTCGGCATGACCGGGGTCACTGTTTTTGTGTCAAAAAATGAAGAAAAAAAATCTGAGCTATTTTTGTGAAAATTGTTCTAAAATGTTTTTTTTAGGCCTGTCCAAAATGTCGCTAGTTCGGCATGATCGGAGTCATTGTTTTTGGTGACAAAAATAGAAATCTGCAATATTTTGTGGAAATTGTTTTAAAATGTTTTTTTAGGCCTGTCCAGAATGTCGCTAGTTCGGCATGACCGAGGTCACTGTTTTTGTGGCAAAAAAAAAAAAAAAAAATATCTGCAATTTTTTGTGAAAATGGTTATAAAATGTTTTTTTAGGCCTGTCCAGAATGTCGATAGTTCGGCATGACCGGGGTCACTGTTTTTGTGTCAAAAAATGAAGAAAAAAAAATCTGAGCTATTTTTGTGAAAATTGTTCTAAAATGTTTTTTTTTTAGGCCTGTCCAAAATGTCGCTAGTTCGGCATGATCGGAGTCATTGTTTTTGGTGACAAAAATAGAAATCTGCAATTTTTTGTGAAAATAGTTTTAAAATGTTTTTTTAGGCCTGTCCAGAATGTCGCTAGTTCGGCATGACCGGGGTCACTGTTTTTGTGTCGTGAAAATGAAAAAAAAATATCTGCAATTTTTTGTGAAAATGGTTATAAAATGTTTTTTTAGGCCTGTCCAGAATGTCGATAGTTCGGCATGACCGGGGTCACTGTTTTTGTGTCAAAAAATGAAAAAAAAAAATCTGAGCTATTTTTGTGAAAATTGTTTTAAAATGTTTTTTTAGGCCTGTCCAGAATGTCGCTAGTTCGGCATGACCGGGGTCACTGTTTTTGTGTCGTGAAAACAAAAAAAAAATATCTGCAATTTTTTGTGAAAATGGTTATAAAATGTTTTTTTACGCCTGTCCAGAATGTCGATAGTTCGGCATGACCGGGGTCACTGTTTTTGTGTCAAAAAATGAAGAAAAAAAAATCTGAGCTATTTTTGTGAAAATTGTTCTAAAATGTATTTTTTTTAGGCCTGTCCAAAATGTCGCTAGTTCGGCATGATCGGAGTCATTGTTTTTGGTGACAAAAATAGAAATCTGCAATTTTTTGTGAAAATAGTTTTAAAATGTTTTTTTAGGTCTGTCCAGAATGTCGCTAGTTCGGCATGACCGGGGTCACTGTTTTTGTGTCGTGAAAATGAAAAAAAAATATCTGCATTTTTTTGTGAAAATGGTTATAAAATGTTTTTTTAGGCCTGTCCAGAATGTCGATAGTTCGGCATGACCGGGGTCACTGTTTTTGTGTCAAAAAATGAAAAAAAAAAATCTGAGCTATTTTTGTGAAAATTGTTCTAAAATGTTTTTTTTAGGCCTGTCCAAAATGTCGATAGTTCGGCATGACCGGGGTCACTGTTTTTGGTGACAAAAATAGAAATCTGCAATTTTTTGTGAAAATAGTTTTAAAATGTTTTTTTTAGGCCTGTCCAGAATGTTGCTAGTTCGGCATGACCGGGGTCACTGTTTTTGTGTCGTGAAAATGAAAAAAAAATATCTGCAATTTTTTGTGAAAATGGTTATAAAATGTTTTTTTAGGCCTGTCCAGAATGTCGATAGTTCGGCATGACCGGGGTCACTGTTTTTGTGTCAAAAAATGAAAAAAAAAAATCTGAGCTATTTTTGTGAAAATTGTTCTAATATGTTTTTTTTAGGCCTTTCCAAAATGTCGATAGTTCGGCATGACCGGGGTCACTGTTTTTGGTGACAAAAATAGAAATCTGCAATTTTTTGTGAAAATAGTTTTAAAATGTTTTTTTAGGCCTGTCCAGAATGTCGCTAGTTCGGCATGACCGGGGTCACTGTTTTTGTGTCGTGAAAATGAAAAAAAAATATCTGCAATTTTTTGTGAAAATGGTTATAAAATGTTTTTTTAGGCCTGTCCAGAATGTCGATAGTTCGGCATGACCGGGGTCACTGTTTTTGTGTCAAAAAATGAAAAAAAAAATCTGAGCTATTTTTGTGAAAATTGTTCTAAAATGTTTTTTTTAGGCCTGTCCAAAATGTCGCTAGTTCGGCATGATCGGGGTCACTGTTTTTGTGTCAAAAAATGAACAAAAAAAATCTGAGCTATTTTTGTGAAAATTGTTCTAAAATGTTTTTTTTTAGGCCTGTCCAAAATGTCGCTAGTTCGGCATGATCGGAGTCATTGTTTTTGGTGACAAAAATAGAAATCTGCAATTTTTTGTGAAAATAGTTTTAAAATGTTTTTTTAGGCCTGTCCAGAATGTCGATAGTTTGGCATGACCGGGGTCACTGTTTTTGTGTCAAAAAATGAAAAAAAAAATTCTGAGCTATTTTTGTGAAAATTGTTCTAAAATGTTTTTTTTAGGCCTGTCCAAAATGTCGCTAGTTTGGCATGATCGGAGTCATTGTTTTTGGTGACAAAAATAGAAATCTGCAATTTTTTGTGAAAATAGTTTTAAAATGTTTTTTTAGGCCTGTCCAGAATGTCGCTAGTTCGGCATGACCGGGGTCACTGTTTTTGTGTCGTGAAAATGAAAAAAAAATATCTGCAATTTTTTGTGAAAATGGTTATAAAATGTTTTTTTAGGCCTGTCCAGAATGTCGATAGTTCGGCATGACCGGGGTCACTGTTTTTGTGTCAAAAAATGAAAAAAAAAATCTGAGCTATTTTTGTGAAAATTGTTCTAAAATGTTTTTTTTAGGCCTGTCCAAAATGTCGCTAGTTCGGCATGATCGGGGTCACTGTTTTTGTGTCAAAAAATGAACAAAAAAAATCTGAGCTATTTTTGTGAAAATTGTTCTAAAATGTTTTTTTTTAGGCCTGTCCAAAATGTCGCTAGTTCGGCATGATCGGAGTCATTGTTTTTGGTGACAAAAATAGAAATCTGCAATTTTTTGTGAAAATAGTTTTAAAATGTTTTTTTAGGCCTGTCCAGAATGTCGATAGTTTGGCATGACCGGGGTCACTGTTTTTGTGTCAAAAAATGAAAAAAAAAATTCTGAGCTATTTTTGTGAAAATTGTTCTAAAATGTTTTTTTTAGGCCTGTCCAAAATGTCGCTAGTTTGGCATGATCGGAGTCATTGTTTTTGGTGACAAAAATAGAAATCTGCAATTTTTTGTGAAAATAGTTTTAAAATGTTTTTTTAGGCCTGTCCAGAATGTCGCTAGTTCGGCATGACCGGGGTCACTGTTTTTGTGTCGTGAAAATGAAAAAAAAATATCTGCAATTTTTTGTGAAAATGGTTATAAAATGTTTTTTTAGGCCTGTCCAGAATGTCGATAGTTCGGCATGACCGGGGTCACTGTTTTTGTGTCAAAAAATGAAAAAAAAAAATCTGAGCTATTTTTGTGAAAATTGTTTTAAAATGTTTTTTTAGGCCTGTCCAGAATGTCGCTAGTTCGGCATGACCGGGGTCACTGTTTTTGTGTCGTGAAAACAAAAAAAAAATATCTGCAATTTTTTGTGAAAATGGTTATAAAATGTTTTTTTACGCCTGTCCAGAATGTCGATAGTTCGGCATGACCGGGGTCACTGTTTTTGTGTCAAAAAATGAAGAAAAAAAAATCTGAGCTATTTTTGTGAAAATTGTTCTAAAATGTATTTTTTTTAGGCCTGTCCAAAATGTCGCTAGTTCGGCATGATCGGAGTCATTGTTTTTGGTGACAAAAATAGAAATCTGCAATTTTTTGTGAAAATAGTTTTAAAATGTTTTTTTAGGTCTGTCCAGAATGTCGCTAGTTCGGCATGACCGGGGTCACTGTTTTTGTGTCGTGAAAATGAAAAAAAAATATCTGCATTTTTTTGTGAAAATGGTTATAAAATGTTTTTTTAGGCCTGTCCAGAATGTCGATAGTTCGGCATGACCGGGGTCACTGTTTTTGTGTCAAAAAATGAAAAAAAAAAATCTGAGCTATTTTTGTGAAAATTGTTCTAAAATGTTTTTTTTAGGCCTGTCCAAAATGTCGATAGTTCGGCATGACCGGGGTCACTGTTTTTGGTGACAAAAATAGAAATCTGCAATTTTTTGTGAAAATAGTTTTAAAATGTTTTTTTTAGGCCTGTCCAGAATGTTGCTAGTTCGGCATGACCGGGGTCACTGTTTTTGTGTCGTGAAAATGAAAAAAAAATATCTGCAATTTTTTGTGAAAATGGTTATAAAATGTTTTTTTAGGCCTGTCCAGAATGTCGATAGTTCGGCATGACCGGGGTCACTGTTTTTGTGTCAAAAAATGAAAAAAAAAAATCTGAGCTATTTTTGTGAAAATTGTTCTAATATGTTTTTTTTAGGCCTTTCCAAAATGTCGATAGTTCGGCATGACCGGGGTCACTGTTTTTGGTGACAAAAATAGAAATCTGCAATTTTTTGTGAAAATAGTTTTAAAATGTTTTTTTAGGCCTGTCCAGAATGTCGCTAGTTCGGCATGACCGGGGTCACTGTTTTTGTGTCGTGAAAATGAAAAAAAAATATCTGCAATTTTTTGTGAAAATGGTTATAAAATGTTTTTTTAGGCCTGTCCAGAATGTCGATAGTTCGGCATGACCGGGGTCACTGTTTTTGTGTCAAAAAATGAAAAAAAAAATCTGAGCTATTTTTGTGAAAATTGTTCTAAAATGTTTTTTTTAGGCCTGTCCAAAATGTCGCTAGTTCGGCATGATCGGGGTCACTGTTTTTGTGTCAAAAAATGAACAAAAAAAATCTGAGCTATTTTTGTGAAAATTGTTCTAAAATGTTTTTTTTTAGGCCTGTCCAAAATGTCGCTAGTTCGGCATGATCGGAGTCATTGTTTTTGGTGACAAAAATAGAAATCTGCAATTTTTTGTGAAAATAGTTTTAAAATGTTTTTTTAGGCCTGTCCAGAATGTCGATAGTTTGGCATGACCGGGGTCACTGTTTTTGTGTCAAAAAATGAAAAAAAAAATTCTGAGCTATTTTTGTGAAAATTGTTCTAAAATGTTTTTTTTAGGCCTGTCCAAAATGTCGCTAGTTTGGCATGATCGGAGTCATTGTTTTTGGTGACAAAAATAGAAATCTGCAATTTTTTGTGAAAATAGTTTTAAAATGTTTTTTTAGGCCTGTCCAGAATGTCGCTAGTTCGGCATGACCGGGGTCACTGTTTTTGTGTCGTGAAAATGAAAAAAAAATATCTGCAATTTTTTGTGAAAATGGTTATAAAATGTTTTTTTAGGCCTGTCCAGAATGTCGATAGTTCGGCATGACCGGGGTCACTGTTTTTGTGTCAAAAAATGAAAAAAAAAATCTGAGCTATTTTTGTGAAAATTGTTCTAAAATGTTTTTTTTAGGCCTGTCCAAAATGTCGCTAGTTCGGCATGATCGGGGTCACTGTTTTTGTGTCAAAAAATGAACAAAAAAAATCTGAGCTATTTTTGTGAAAATTGTTCTAAAATGTTTTTTTTTAGGCCTGTCCAAAATGTCGCTAGTTCGGCATGATCGGAGTCATTGTTTTTGGTGACAAAAATAGAAATCTGCAATTTTTTGTGAAAATAGTTTTAAAATGTTTTTTTAGGCCTGTCCAGAATGTCGATAGTTTGGCATGACCGGGGTCACTGTTTTTGTGTCGTGAAAATGAAAAAAAAATATCTGCAATTTTTTGTGAAAATGGTTATAAAATGTTTTTTTAGGCCTGTCCAGAATGTCGATAGTTCGGCATGACCGGGGTCACTGTTTTTGTGTCAAAAAATGAAAAAAAAAAATCTGATCTATTTTTGTGAAAATTGTTCTAAAATGTTTTTTTTAGGCCTGTCCAAAATGTCGCTAGTTCGGCATGATCGGAGTCATTGTTTTTGGTGACAAAAATAGAAATCTGCAATTTTTTGTGAAAATAGTTTTAAAATGTTTTTTTAGGCCTGTCCAGAATGTCGCTAGTTCGGCATGACCGGGGTCACTGTTTTTGTGTCGTGAAAATGAAAAAAAAATATCAGCATTTTTTTGTGAGAATGGTTATAAAATGTTTTTTTAGGCCTGTCCAGAATGTCGATAGTTCGGCATGACCGGGGTCACTGTTTTTGTGTCAAAAAATGAACAAAAAAAATCTGAGCTTTTTTTGTGAAAATTGTTCTAAAATGTTTTTTTTAGGCCTGTCCAAAATGTCGCTAGTTCGGCATGATCGGAGTCATTGTTTTTGGTGACAAAAATAGAAATCTGCAATTTTTTGTGAAAATAGTTTTAAAATGTTTTTTTAGGCCTGTCCAGAATGTCGATAGTTTGGCATGACCGGGGTCAGTGTTTTTGTGTCGTGAAAATGAAAAAAAAATATCTGCAATTTTTTGTGAAAATGGTTATAAAATGTTTTTTTAGGCCTGTCCAGAATGTCGCTAGTTCGGCATGATCGGGGTCACTGTTTTTGTGTCAAAAAATGAACAAAAAAAATCTGAGCTATTTTTGTGAAAATTGTTCTAAAATGTTTTTTTTTAGGCCTGTCCAAAATGTCGCTAGTTCGGCATGATCGGAGTCATTGTTTTTGGTGACAAAAATAGAAATCTGCAATTTTTTGTGAAAATAGTTTTAAAATGTTTTTTTAGGCCTGTCCAGAATGTCGATAGTTTGGCATGACCGGGGTCACTGTTTTTGTGTCAAAAAATGAAAAAAAAAATTCTGAGCTATTTTTGTGAAAATTGTTCTAAAATGTTTTTTTTAGGCCTGTCCAAAATGTCGCTAGTTTGGCATGATCGGAGTCATTGTTTTTGGTGACAAAAATAGAAATCTGCAATTTTTTGTGAAAATAGTTTTAAAATGTTTTTTTAGGCCTGTCCAGAATGTCGCTAGTTCGGCATGACCGGGGTCACTGTTTTTGTGTCGTGAAAATGAAAAAAAAATATCTGCAATTTTTTGTGAAAATGGTTATAAAATGTTTTTTTAGGCCTGTCCAGAATGTCGATAGTTCGGCATGACCGGGGTCACTGTTTTTGTGTCAAAAAATGAAAAAAAAAATCTGAGCTATTTTTGTGAAAATTGTTCTAAAATGTTCTTTTTAGGCCTGTCCAAAATGTCGCTAGTTCGGCATGATCGGGGTCACTGTTTTTGTGTCAAAAAATGAACAAAAAAAATCTGAGCTATTTTTGTGAAAATTGTTCTAAAATGTTTTTTTTTAGGCCTGTCCAAAATGTCGCTAGTTCGGCATGATCGGAGTCATTGTTTTTGGTGACAAAAATAGAAATCTGCAATTTTTTGTGAAAATAGTTTTAAAATGTTTTTTTAGGCCTGTCCAGAATGTCGATAGTTTGGCATGACCGGGGTCACTGTTTTTGTGTCAAAAAATGAAAAAAAAAATTCTGAGCTATTTTTGTGAAAATTGTTCTAAAATGTTTTTTTTAGGCCTGTCCAAAATGTCGCTAGTTTGGCATGATCGGAGTCATTGTTTTTGGTGACAAAAATAGAAATCTGCAATTTTTTGTGAAAATAGTTTTAAAATGTTTTTTTAGGCCTGTCCAGAATGTCGCTAGTTCGGCATGACCGGGGTCACTGTTTTTGTGTCGTGAAAATGAAAAAAAAATATCTGCAATTTTTTGTGAAAATGGTTATAAAATGTTTTTTTAGGCCTGTCCAGAATGTCGATAGTTCGGCATGACCGGGGTCACTGTTTTTGTGTCAAAAAATGAAAAAAAAAAATCTGAGCTATTTTTGTGAAAATTGTTCTAAAATGTTTTTTTTAGGCCTGTCCAAAATGTCGCTAGTTCGGCATGATCGGAGTCATTGTTTTTGGTGACAAAAATAGAAATCTGCAATTTTTTGTGAAAATAGTTTTAAAATGTTTTTTTAGGCCTGTCCAGAATGTCGCTAGTTCGGCATGACCGGGGTCACTGTTTTTGTGTCGTGAAAATGAAAAAAAAATATCAGCATTTTTTTGTGAGAATGGTTATAAAATGTTTTTTTAGGCCTGTCCAGAATGTCGATAGTTCGGCATGACCGGGGTCACTGTTTTTGTGTCAAAAAATGAACAAAAAAAATCTGAGCTTTTTTTGTGAAAATTGTTCTAAAATGTTTTTTTTAGGCCTGTCCAAAATGTCGCTAGTTCGGCATGATCGGAGTCATTGTTTTTGGTGACAAAAATAGAAATCTGCAATTTTTTGTGAAAATAGTTTTAAAATGTTTTTTTAGGCCTGTCCAGAATGTCGATAGTTTGGCATGACCGGGGTCAGTGTTTTTGTGTCGTGAAAATGAAAAAAAAATATCTGCAATTTTTTGTGAAAATGGTTATAAAATGTTTTTTTAGGCCTGTCCAGAATGTCGCTAGTTCGGCATGATCGGGGTCACTGTTTTTGTGTCAAAAAATGAACAAAAAAAATCTGAGCTATTTTTGTGAAAATTGTTCTAAAATGTTTTTTTTTAGGCCTGTCCAAAATGTCGCTAGTTCGGCATGATCGGAGTCATTGTTTTTGGTGACAAAAATAGAAATCTGCAATTTTTTGTGAAAATAGTTTTAAAATGTTTTTTTAGGCCTGTCCAGAATGTCGATAGTTTGGCATGACCGGGGTCACTGTTTTTGTGTCAAAAAATGAAAAAAAAAATTCTGAGCTATTTTTGTGAAAATTGTTCTAAAATGTTTTTTTTAGGCCTGTCCAAAATGTCGCTAGTTTGGCATGATCGGAGTCATTGTTTTTGGTGACAAAAATAGAAATCTGCAATTTTTTGTGAAAATAGTTTTAAAATGTTTTTTTAGGCCTGTCCAGAATGTCGCTAGTTCGGCATGACCGGGGTCACTGTTTTTGTGTTGTGAAAATGAAAAAAAAATATCTGCAATTTTTTGTGAAAATGGTTATAAAATGTTTTTTTAGGCCTGTCCAGAATGTCGATAGTTCGGCATGACCGGGGTCACTGTTTTTGTGTCAAAAAATGAAAAAAAAAATCTGAGCTATTTTTGTGAAAATTGTTCTAAAATGTTTTTTTTAGGCCTGTCCAAAATGTCGCTAGTTCGGCATGATCGGGGTCACTGTTTTTGTGTCAAAAAATGAACAAAAAAAATCTGAGCTATTTTTGTGAAAATTGTTCTAAAATGTTTTTTTTTAGGCCTGTCCAAAATGTCGCTAGTTCGGCATGATCGGAGTCATTGTTTTTGGTGACAAAAATAGAAATCTGCAATTTTTTGTGAAAATAGTTTTAAAATGTTTTTTTAGGCCTGTCCAGAATGTCGATAGTTTGGCATGACCGGGGTCACTGTTTTTGTGTCAAAAAATGAAAAAAAAAATTCTGAGCTATTTTTGTGAAAATTGTTCTAAAATGTTTTTTTTAGGCCTGTCCAAAATGTCGCTAGTTTGGCATGATCGGAGTCATTGTTTTTGGTGACAAAAATAGAAATCTGCAATTTTTTGTGAAAATAGTTTTAAAATGTTTTTTTAGGCCTGTCCAGAATGTCGCTAGTTCGGCATGACCGGGGTCACTGTTTTTGTGTCGTGAAAATGAAAAAAAAATATCTGCAATTTTTTGTGAAAATTGTTCTAAAATGTTTTTTTTAGGCCTGTCCAAAATGTCGCTAGTTCGGCATGATCGGAGTCATTGTTTTTGGTGACAAAAATAGAAATCTGCAATTTTTTGTGAAAATAGTTTTAAAATGTTTTTTTAGGCCTGTCCAGAATGTCGCTAGTTCGGCATGACCGGGGTCACTGTTTTTGTGTCGTGAAAATGAAAAAAAAATATCAGCATTTTTTTGTGAGAATGGTTATAAAATGTTTTTTTAGGCCTGTCCAGAATGTCGATAGTTCGGCATGACCGGGGTCACTGTTTTTGTGTCAAAAAATGAACAAAAAAAATCTGAGCTTTTTTTGTGAAAATTGTTCTAAAATGTTTTTTTTAGGCCTTTCCAAAATGTCGCTAGTTCGGCATGATCGGAGTCATTGTTTTTGGTGACAAAAATAGAAATCTGCAATTTTTTGTGAAAATAGTTTTAAAATGTTTTTTTAGGCCTGTCCAGAATGTCGATAGTTTGGCATGACCGGGGTCAGTGTTTTTGTGTCGTGAAAATGAAAAAAAAATATCTGCAATTTTTTGTGAAAATGGTTATAAAATGTTTTTTTAGGCCTGTCCAGAATGTCGATAGTTCGGCATGACCGGGGTCACTGTTTTTGTGTCAAAAAATGAAGAAAAAAAATCTGAGTTATTTTTGTGAAAATTGTTCTAAAATGTTTTTTTTAGGCCTGTCCAAAATGTCGCTAGTTCGGCATGATCGGAGTCATTGTTTTTGGTGACAAAAATAGAAATCTGCAATTTTTTGTGAAAATAGTTTTAAAATGTTTTTTTAGGCCTGTCCAGAATGTCGCTAGTTCGGCATGATCGGAGTCATTGTTTTTGGTGACAAAAATAGAAATCTGCAATTTTTTGTGAAAATAGTTTTAAAATGTTTTTTTAGGCCTGTCCAGAATGTCGATAGTTCGGCATGACCGGGGTCACTGTTTTTGTGTCAAAAAATGAAGAAAAAAAATCTGAGCTATTTTTGTGAAAATTGTTCTAAAATGTTTTTTTTAGGCCTGTCCAAAATGTCGCTAGTTCGGCATGATCGGAGTCATTGTTTTTGGTGACAAAAATAGAAATCTGCAATTTTTTGTGAAAATAGTTTTAAAATGTTTTTTTAGGCCTGTCCAGAATGTCGCTAGTTCGGCATGATCGGAGTCATTGTTTTTGGTGACAAAAATAGAAATCTGCAATTTTTTGTGAAAATAGTTTTAAAATGTTTTTTTAGGCCTGTCCAGAATGTCGATAGTTCGGCATGACCGGGGTCACTGTTTTTGTGTCAAAAAATGAAAAAAAAAAATCTGAGCTATTTTTGTGAAAATTGTTTTAAAATGTTTTTTTAGGCCTGTCCAGAATGTCGCTAGTTCGGCATGACCGGGGTCACTGTTTTTGTGTCGTGAAAACAAAAAAAAAATATCTGCATTTTTTTGTGAAAATGGTTATAAAATGTTTTTTTAGGCCTGTCCAGAATGTCGATAGTTCGGCATGACCGGGGTCACTGTTTTTGTGTCGTGAAAACAAAAAAAAAATATCTGCATTTTTTTGTGAAAATGGTTATAAAATGTTTTTTTAGGCCTGTCCAGAATGTCGATAGTTCGTCATGACCGGGGTCACTGTTTTTGTGTCAAAAAATGAAAAAAAAAATCTGAGCTATTTTTGTGAAAATTGTTCTAAAATGTTTTTTTTAGGCCTGTCCAAAATGTCGCTAGTTCGGCATGATCGGAGTCATTGTTTTTGGTGACAAAAATAGAAATCTGCAATTTTTTGTGAAAATAGTTGTTAAATGTTTTTTTAGGCCTGTCCAGAATGTCGCTAGTTCGGCCGGGGTCACTGTTTTTGTGTCGTGAAAATGAAAAAAAAATATCTGCATTTTTTTGTGAAAATGGTTATAAAATGTTTTTTTAGGCCTGTCCAGAATGTCGATAGTTCGGCATGACCGGGGTCACTGTTTTTGTGTCAAAAAATGAAAAAAAAAAATCTGAGCTATTTTTGTGAAAATTGTTCTAAAATGTTTTTTTTTAGGCCTGTCCAAAATGTCGATAGTTCGGCATGACCGGGGTCATTGTTTTTGGTGACAAAAATAGAAATCTGCAATTTTTTGTGAAAATAGTTTTAAAATGTTTTTTTAGGCCTGTCCAGAATGTCGCTAGTTCGGCATGACCGGGGTCACTGTTTTTGTGTCGTGAAAATGAAAAAAAAATATCTGCAATTTTTTGTGAAAATGGTTATAAAATGTTTTTTTTAGGCCTGTCCAGAATGTCGATAGTTCGGCATGACCGGGGTCACTGTTTTTGTGTCAAAAAATGAAAAAAAAAAATCTGAGCTATTTTTGTGAAAATTGTTCTAAAATGTTTTTTTTAGGCCTGTCCAAAATGTCGCTAGTTCGGCATGATCGGAGTCATTGTTTTTGGTGACAAAAATAGAAATCTGCAATTTTTTGTGAAAATAGTTTTAAAATGTTTTTTTAGGTCTGTCCAGAATGTCGCTAGTTCGGCATGACCGGGGTCACTGTTTTTGTGTCAAAAAAATAAAAAATAAATATCTGCAATTTTTTGTGAAAATGGTTATAAAATGTTTTTTTAGGCCTGTCCAGAATGTCGATAGTTCGGCATGACCGGGGTCACTGTTTTTGTGTCAAAAAATGAATAAAAAAAATCTGAGCTATTTTTGTGAAAATTGTTCTAAAATGTTTTTTTTAGGCCTGTCCAAAATGTCGCTAGTTCGGCATGACTGGGGTCACTGTTTTTGTGTCAAAAAAAATAAAAAATGAAAAATAAAAAATCTGAGCTTTTTTTGTGAAAATGGTTCTAAATATTTTTTTAGGCCTGTCCAAAATGTTGCTAGTTCGGCATGATCGGAGTCATCGTTTTTGATGACAAAAATAGAAATCAACAATTTTTTGTGAAAATAGTTTTAAAAAGTTTTTTTAGGCCTGTCCAGAATGTCGCTAGTTCGGCATGACCGGGGTCACTGTTTTTGTGTCGTGAAAATGAAAAAAAAATATCTGCAATTTTTTGTGAAAATGGTTATAAAATGTTTTTTTAGGCCTGTCCAGAATGTCGATAGTTCGGCATGACCGGGGTCACTGTTTTTGTGTCAAAAAAAATAAAAAATGAAAAATAAAAAATCTGAGCTATTTTTGTGAAAATTGTTCTAAAATGTTTTTTTTAGGCCTGTCCAAAATGTCGCTAGTTCGGCATGACTGGGGTCACTGTTTTTGTGTCAAAAAAAATAAAAAATGAAAAATAAAAAATCTGAGCTTTTTTTGTGAAAATGGTTCTAAATATTTTTTTAGGCCTGTCCAAAATGTTGCTAGTTCGGCATGATCGGAGTCATCGTTTTTGATGACAAAAATAGAAATCAACAATTTTTTGTGAAAATAGTTTTAAAAAGTTTTTTTAGGCCTGTCCAGAATGTCGCTAGTTCGGCATGACCGGGGTCACTGTTTTTGTATCGTGAAAATGAAAAAAAAATATCTGCAATTTTTTGTGAAAATGGTTATAAAATGTTTTTTTAGGCCTGTCCAGAATGTCGATAGTTCGGCATGACCGGGGTCACTGTTTTTGTGTCAAAAAATGGAAAAAAAATATCTGCAATTTTTTGTGAAAATGGTTATAAAATGTTTTTTTTAGGCCTGTCCAAAATGTCGATAGTTCGGCATGACCGGGGTCACTGTTTTTGGTGACAAAAATAGAAATCTGCAATTTTTTGTGAAAATAGTTTTAAAATGTTTTTTTAGGCCTGTCCAGAATGTCGATAGTTCGGCATGACCGGGGTCACTGTTTTTGTGTCAAAAAATGAAGAAAAAAAATCTGAGCTATTTTTGTGAAAATTGTTCTAAAATGTTTTTTTTAGGCCTGTCCAAAATGTCGCTAGTTCGGCATGATCGGAGTCATTGTTTTTGGTGACAAAAATAGAAATCTGCAATATTTTGTGGAAATTGTTTTAAAATGTTTTTTTAGGCCTGTCCAGAATGTCGCTAGTTCGGCATGACCGGGGTCACTGTTTTTGTGTCGTGAAAATGAAAAAAAAATATCTGCAATTTTTTGTGAAAATGGTTATAAAATGTTTTTTTAGGCCTGTCCAGAATGTCGATAGTTCGGCATGACCGGGGTCACTGTTTTTGTGTCAAAAAAAATAAAAAATGAAAAATAAAAAATCTGAGCTTTTTTTGTGAAAATGGTTCTAAAATATTTTTTTAGGCCTGTCCAAAATGTTGCTAGTTCGGCATGATCGGAGTCATCGTTTTTGATGACAAAAATAGAAATCTGCAATTTTTTGTGAAAATAGTTATAAAATGTTTTTTTAGGCCTGTCCAGAATGTCGATAGTTCGGCATGACCGGGGTCACTGTTTTTGTGTCAAAAAATGAACAAAAAAAATCTGAGCTATTTTTGTGAAAATTGTTCTAAAATGTTTTTTTTAGGCCTGTCCAAAATGTCGCTAGTTCGGCATGACTGGGGTCACTGTTTTTGTGTCAAAAAAAATAAAAAATGAAAAATAAAAAATCTGAGCTTTTTTTGTGAAAATGGTTCTAAATATTTTTTTAGGCCTGTCCAAAATGTTGCTAGTTCGGCATGATCGGAGTCATCGTTTTTGATGACAAAAATAGAAATCAACAATTTTTTGTGAAAATAGTTTTAAAAAGTTTTTTTAGGCCTGTCCAGAATGTCGCTAGTTCGGCATGACCGGGGTCACTGTTTTTGTGTCGTGAAAATGAAAAAAAAATATCTGCAATTTTTTGTGAAAATGGTTATAAAATGTTTTTTTAGGCCTGTCCAGAATGTCGATAGTTCGGCATGACCGGGGTCACTGTTTTTGTGTCAAAAAAAATAAAAAATGAAAAATAAAAAATCTGAGCTATTTTTGTGAAAAATTTTCTAAAATGTTTTTTTTAGGCCTGTCCAAAATGTCGCTAGTTCGGCATGACTGGGGTCACTGTTTTTGTGTCAAAAAAAATAAAAAATGAAAAATAAAAAATCTGAGCTTTTTTTGTGAAAATGGTTCTAAATATTTTTTTAGGCCTGTCCAAAATGTTGCTAGTTCGGCATGATCGGAGTCATCGTTTTTGATGACAAAAATAGAAATCAACAATTTTTTGTGAAAATAGTTTTAAAAAGTTTTTTTAGGCCTGTCCAGAATGTCGCTAGTTCGGCATGACCGGGGTCACTGTTTTTGTATCGTGAAAATGAAAAAAAAATATCTGCAATTTTTTGTGAAAATGGTTATAAAATGTTTTTTTAGGCCTGTCCAGAATGTCGATAGTTCGGCATGACCGGGGTCACTGTTTTTGTGTCAAAAAATGGAAAAAAAATATCTGCAATTTTTTGTGAAAATGGTTATAAAATGTTTTTTTTAGGCCTGTCCAAAATGTCGATAGTTCGGCATGACCGGGGTCACTGTTTTTGGTGACAAAAATAGAAATCTGCAATTTTTTGTGAAAATAGTTTTAAAATGTTTTTTTAGGCCTGTCCAGAATGTCGATAGTTCGGCATGACCGGGGTCACTGTTTTTGTGTCAAAAAATGAAGAAAAAAAATCTGAGCTATTTTTGTGAAAATTGTTCTAAAATGTTTTTTTTAGGCCTGTCCAAAATGTCGCTAGTTCGGCATGATCGGAGTCATTGTTTTTGGTGACAAAAATAGAAATCTGCAATATTTTGTGGAAATTGTTTTAAAATGTTTTTTTAGGCCTGTCCAGAATGTCGCTAGTTCGGCATGACCGGGGTCACTGTTTTTGTGTCGTGAAAATGAAAAAAAAATATCTGCAATTTTTTGTGAAAATGGTTATAAAATGTTTTTTTAGGCCTGTCCAGAATGTCGATAGTTCGGCATGACCGGGGTCACTGTTTTTGTGTCAAAAAAAATAAAAAATGAAAAATAAAAAATCTGAGCTTTTTTTGTGAAAATGGTTCTAAAATATTTTTTTAGGCCTGTCCAAAATGTTGCTAGTTCGGCATGATCGGAGTCATCGTTTTTGATGACAAAAATAGAAATCTGCAATTTTTTGTGAAAATAGTTATAAAATGTTTTTTTAGGCCTGTCCAGAATGTCGATAGTTCGGCATGACCGGGGTCACTGTTTTTGTGTCAAAAAATGAACAAAAAAAATCTGAGCTTTTTTTGTGAAAATTGTTCTAAAATGTTTTTTTTAGGCCTGTCCAAAATGTCGCTAGTTCGGCATGATCGGAGTCATTGTTTTTGGTGACAAAAATAGAAATCTGCAATTTTTTGTGAAAATAGTTTTAAAATGTTTTTTTAGGCCTGTCCAGATTGTTGCTAGTTCGGCATGACCGGTGTCACTGTTTTTGTGTCGTGAAAATGAAAAAAAAATATCTGCAATTTTTTGTGAAAATGGTTATAAAATGTTTTTTTAGGCCTGTCCAGAATGTCGATAGTTCGGCATGACCGGGGTCACTGTTTTTGTGTCAAAAAATGAGAAAAAAAAAATCTGAGCTATTTTTGTGAAAGTTGTTCTAAAATGTTTTTTTTAGGCCTGTCCAAAATGTCGATAGTTCGGCATGACCGGGGTCACTGTTTTTGGTGACAAAAATAGAAATCTGCAATTTTTTGTGAAAATAGTTTTAAAATGTTTTTTTAGGCCTGTCCAGAATGTCGCTAGTTCGGCATGACCGAGGTCACTGTTTTTGTGGCAAAAAAAAAAAAAAAAAATATCTGCAATTTTTTGTGAAAATGGTTATAAAATGTTTTTTTAGGCCTGTCCAGAATGTCGATAGTTCGGCATGACCGGGGTCACTGTTTTTGTGTCGTGAAAACAAAAAAAAATATCTGCAATTTTTTGTGAAAATGGTTATAAAATGTTTTTTTAGGCCTGTCCAGAATGTCGATAGTTCGGCATGATCGGAGTCATTGTTTTTGGTGACAAAAATAGAAATCTGCAATTTTTTGTGAAAATAGTTTTAAAATGTTTTTTTAGGCCTGTCCAGAATGTCGCTAGTTCGGCATGACCGAGGTCACTGTTTTTGTGGCAAAAAAATAAATAAAAAATATCTGCAATTTTTTGTGAAAATGGTTATAAAATGTTTTTTTACGCCTGTCCAGAATGTCGATAGTTCGGCATGACCGGGGTCACTGTTTTTGTGTCAAAAAATGAAGAAAAAAAAATCTGAGCTATTTTTGTGAAAATTGTTCTAAAATGTATTTTTTTTAGGCCTGTCCAAAATGTCGCTAGTTCGGCATGATCGGAGTCATTGTTTTTGGTGACAAAAATAGAAATCTGCAATTTTTTGTGAAAATAGTTTTAAAATGTTTTTTTAGGTCTGTCCAGAATGTCGCTAGTTCGGCATGACCGGGGTCACTGTTTTTGTGTCGTGAAAATGAAAAAAAAATATCTGCATTTTTTTGTGAAAATGGTTATAAAATGTTTTTTTAGGCCTGTCCAGAATGTCGATAGTTCGGCATGACCGGGGTCACTGTTTTTGTGTCAAAAAATGAAAAAAAAAAATCTGAGCTATTTTTGTGAAAATTGTTCTAAAATGTTTTTTTTTAGGCCTGTCCAAAATGTCGATAGTTCGGCATGATCGGAGTCATTGTTTTTGGTGACAAAAATAGAAATCTGCAATTTTTTGTGAAAATAGTTTTAAAATGTTTTTTTAGGTCTGTCCAGAATGTCGCTAGTTCGGCATGACCGGGGTCACTGTTTTTGTGTCAAAAAAATAAAAAATAAATATCTGCAATTTTTTGTGAAAATGGTTATAAAATGTTTTTTTAGGCCTGTCCAGAATGTCGATAGTTCGGCATGACCGGGGTCACTGTTTTTGTGTCAAAAAATGAAGAAAAAAAATCTGAGCTATTTTTGTGAAAATTGTTCTAAAATGTTTTTTTTAGGCCTGTCCAAAATGTCGCTAGTTCGGCATGACTGGGGTCACTGTTTTTGTGTCAAAAAAAATAAAAAATGAAAAATAAAAAATCTGAGCTTTTTTTGTGAAAATGGTTCTAAATATTTTTTTAGGCCTGTCCAAAATGTTGCTAGTTCGGCATGATCGGAGTCATCGTTTTTGATGACAAAAATAGAAATCAACAATTTTTTGTGAAAATAGTTTTAAAAAGTTTTTTTAGGCCTGTCCAGAATGTCGCTAGTTCGGCATGACCGGGGTCACTGTTTTTGTATCGTGAAAATGAAAAAAAAATATCTGCAATTTTTTGTGAAAATGGTTAAAAAATGTTTTTTTAGGCCTGTCCAGAATGTCGATAGTTCGGCATGACCGGGGTCACTGTTTTTGTGTCAAAAAATGGAAAAAAAATATCTGCAATTTTTTGTGAAAATGGTTATAAAATGTTTTTTTTAGGCCTGTCCAAAATGTCGATAGTTCGGCATGACCGGGGTCACTGTTTTTGGTGACAAAAATAGAAATCTGCAATTTTTTGTGAAAATAGTTTTAAAATGTTTTTTTAGGCCTGTCCAGAATGTCGATAGTTCGGCATGACCGGGGTCACTGTTTTTGTGTCAAAAAATGAAGAAAAAAAATCTGAGCTATTTTTGTGAAAATTGTTCTAAAATGTTTTTTTTAGGCCTGTCCAAAATGTCGCTAGTTCGGCATGATCGGAGTCATTGTTTTTGGTGACAAAAATAGAAATCTGCAATATTTTGTGGAAATTGTTTTAAAATGTTTTTTTAGGCCTGTCCAGAATGTCGCTAGTTCGGCATGACCGGGGTCACTGTTTTTGTGTCGTGAAAATGAAAAAAAAATATCTGCAATTTTTTGTGAAAATGGTTATAAAATGTTTTTTTAGGCCTGTCCAGAATGTCGATAGTTCGGCATGACCGGGGTCACTGTTTTTGTGTCAAAAAAAATAAAAAATGAAAAATAAAAAATCTGAGCTTTTTTTGTGAAAATGGTTCTAAAATATTTTTTTAGGCCTGTCCAAAATGTTGCTAGTTCGGCATGATCGGAGTCATCGTTTTTGATGACAAAAATAGAAATCTGCAATTTTTTGTGAAAATAGTTTTAAAAAGTTTTTTTAGGCCTGTCCAGAATGTCGCTAGTTCGGCATGACCGGGGTCACTGTTTTTGTGTCGTGAAAATAAAAAAAAAAAATCTGCAATTTTTTGTGAAAATGGTTATAAAATGTTTTTTTAGGCCTGTCCAGAATGTCGATAGTTCGGCATGACCGGGGAAACTGTTTTTGTGTCAAAAAATGAAGAAAAAAAAAATCTGAGCTAATTTTGTGAAAATTGTTCTAAAATGTTTTTTTTAGGCCTGTCCAAAATGTCGCTAGTTCGGCATGATCGGAGTCATTGTTTTTGGTGACAAAAATAGAAATCTGCAATTTTTTGTGAAAATAGTTTTTAAATGTTTTTTTTGGCCTGTCCATAATGTCGCTAGTTCAGCATGACGGGGTCACTGTTTTTGTGTCGTGAAAATGAAAAAAAAATATCTGCAATTTTTTGTGAAAATGGTTATAAAATGTTTTTTTAGGCCTGTCCAGAATGTCGATAGTTCGGCATGACCGGGGTCACTGTTTTTGTGTCAAAAAAAATAAAAAATGAAAAATAAAAAATCTGAGCTTTTTTTGTGAAAATGGTTCTAAATATTTTTTTAGGCCTGTCCAAAATGTTGCTAGTTCGGCATGATCGGAGTCATTGTTTTTGGTGACAAAAATAGAAATCTGCAATTTTTTGTGAAAATAGTTTTAACCTGTTGGGTCTAGGGGGCAGCATTTGCACGTCTGGATAAAAAAAATGTACCCGATTTAATCTGGTTACTAATCCTACCCAGTAACTAGAATATGCATATACTTATTATATATGGATAGAAAACACTCTAAAGTTTCCAAAACTGTTTGAATGGTGTCTGTGAGTATAACAGAACTCATTTGGCAGGCAAAACCCTGAGACATTTTCTGACAGGAAGTGGATACCTGATGTGTTGTATTGACTTTAAAGCTATCCCATTGAAAAACACAGGGGTTTAGGAATATTTTGGCACTTCCTATTGCTTCCACTAGATGTCACCAGCCTTTACAAAGTGTTTTGAGTCTTCTGGAGGGAGATCTGACCGAACAAGAGCCATGGAACGGTGATGTCCCATTAGACACCTGGCGCGCTACTTCATGTTGGGTACCCTCGTTCCAATACGTTATAAAAGGCTATGCATTCGTCCACCTTGAATATTATTCATGTTCTGGTTAAAAAAGGCCCTAATGATTTATGCTATACAACGTTTGACATGTTTGAACGAACGGAAATATATTTTTTCCCCTCGTTCATGACGAGAAGTCCGGCTGGCTTACATCATGTGCTAACGAGACGGAGATTTTTGGACATAAATGATGAGCTTTTTTGAACAAAACTACATTCGTTATGGACCTGTGATACCTGGAAGTGACATCTGATGAAGAGAATCAAAGGTAATGGATTATTTACATAGTATTTTCGATTTTAGATCTCCCCAACATGACGTCTAGTCTGTATCGCAACGCGTATTTTTCTGGGCACAGTGCTCAGATTATTGCAAAGTGTGATTTCCCAGTAAGGTTATTTTTAAATCTGGCAAGTTGATTGCGTTCAAAAGATGTAAATCTATAATTCTTTAAATGACAATATAATATTTTACCAATGTTTTCTAATTTTAATTATTTAATTTGTGACGCTGACTTGACTGCCGGTTATTGGAGGGAAACGATTTCCTCAACATCAATGCCATAGTAAAACGCTGTTTTTGTATATAAATATGAACTTGATAGAACTAAAAATGCATGCATTGTCTAACATAATGTCCTAGGAGTGTCATCTGATGGAGATTGTAAAAGGTTAGTGTATCATTTTAGCTGGTTTTATGGTTTTGGTGACCCTGTCTTTGACTTGACAAAACATTACACACAAATCTTGTAAATGTACTGTCCTAACATACTCTAAATTTATGCTTTCGCCGTAAAACCTTTTTGAAATCGTAAAACGTGGTTAGATTAAGGAGATGTTTATCTTTCAAATGGTGTAACATAGTTGTATTTTTGAAAAATTTGAATTTTGACATTTATTTGGATTCAAATTTGCCGCTCTTGAAATGCACCTGCTGTTGATGGAGTGCACCACAGGTGGCACGCTAGCGTCCCACCTAGCCCCAAGAGGTTAAAATGTTTTTTTAGGCCTGTCCAGAATGTCGATAGTTCGGCATGACCGGGGTCACTGTTTTTGTGTCAAAAAATGAAAAAAAAAAATCTGAGCTATTTTTGTGAAAATTGTTCTAAAATGTTTTTTTTAGGCCTGTCCAAAATGTCGCTAGTTCGGCATGATCGGAGTCATTGTTTTTGGTGACAAAAATAGAAATCTGCAATTTTTTGTGAAAATAGTTTTAAAATGTTTTTTTAGGCCTGTCCAGAATGTCGCTAGTTCGGCATGACCGGGGTCACTGTTTTTGTGTCGTGAAAATGAAAAAAAAATATCAGCATTTTTTTGTGAGAATGGTTATAAAATGTTTTTTTAGGCCTGTCCAGAATGTTGATAGTTCGGCATGACCGGGGTCACTGTTTTTGTGTCAAAAAATGAACAAAAAAAATCTGAGCTTTTTTTGTGAAAATTGTTCTAAAATGTTTTTTTTAGGCCTGTCCAAAATGTCGCTAGTTCGGCATGATCGGAGTCATTGTTTTTGGTGACAAAAATAGAAATCTGCAATTTTTTGTGAAAATAGTTTTAAAATGTTTTTTTAGGCCTGTCCAGATTGTTGCTAGTTCGGCATGACCGGTGTCACTGTTTTTGTGTCGTGAAAATGAAAAAAAAATATCTGCAATTTTTTGTGAAAATGGTTATAAAATGTTTTTTTAGGCCTGTCCAGAATGTCGATAGTTCGGCATGACCGGGGTCACTGTTTTTGTGTCAAAAAATGAGAAAAAAAAAATCTGAGCTATTTTTGTGAAAGTTGTTCTAAAATGTTTTTTTTAGGCCTGTCCAAAATGTCGATAGTTCGGCATGACCGGGGTCACTGTTTTTGGTGACAAAAATAGAAATCTGCAATTTTTTGTGAAAATAGTTTTAAAATGTTTTTTTAGGCCTGTCCAGAATGTCGCTAGTTCGGCATGACCGAGGTCACTGTTTTTGTGGCAAAAAAAAAAAAAAAAAATATCTGCAATTTTTTGTGAAAATGGTTATAAAATGTTTTTTTAGGCCTGTCCAGAATGTCGATAGTTCGGCATGACCGGGGTCACTGTTTTTGTGTCGTGAAAACAAAAAAAAATATCTGCAATTTTTTGTGAAAATGGTTATAAAATGTTTTTTTAGGCCTGTCCAGAATGTCGATAGTTCGGCATGACCGGGGTCACTGTTTTTGTGTCAAAAAATGAAAAAAAAAAAAAAGAGCTATTTTTGTGAAAATTGTTCTAAAATGTTTTTTTTAGGCCTGTCCAAAATGTCGCTAGTTCGGCATGATCGGAGTCATTGTTTTTGGTGACAAAAATAGAAATCTGCAATTTTTTGTGAAAATAGTTTTAAAATGTTTTTTTAGGCCTGTCCAGAATGTCGCTAGTTCGGCATGACCGAGGTCACTGTTTTTGTGGCAAAAAAATAAATAAAAAATATCTGCAATTTTTTGTGAAAATGGTTATAAAATGTTTTTTTACGCCTGTCCAGAATGTCGATAGTTCGGCATGACCGGGGTCACTGTTTTTGTGTCAAAAAATGAAGAAAAAAAAATCTGAGCTATTTTTGTGAAAATTGTTCTAAAATGTATTTTTTTTAGGCCTGTCCAAAATGTCGCTAGTTCGGCATGATCGGAGGCATTGTTTTTGGTGACAAAAATAGAAATCTGCAATTTTTTGTGAAAATAGTTTTAAAATGTTTATTTAGGTCTGTCCAGAATGTCGCTAGTTCGGCATGACCGGGGTCACTGTTTTTGTGTCGTGAAAATGAAAAAAAAATATCTGCATTTTTTTGTGAAAATGGTTATAAAATGTTTTTTTAGGGCTGTCCAGAATGTCGATAGTTCGGCATGACCGGGGTCACTGTTTTTGTGTCAAAAAATGAAAAAAAAAAATCTGAGCTATTTTTGTGAAAATTGTTCTAAAATGTTTTTTTTAGGCCTGTCCAAAATGTCGATAGTTCGGCATGACCGGGGTCACTGTTTTTGGTGACAAAAATAGAAATCTGCAATTTTTTGTGAAAATAGTTTTAAAATGTTTTTTTTAGGCCTGTCCAGAATGTTGCTAGTTCGGCATGACCGGGGTCACTGTTTTTGTGTCGTGAAAATGAAAAAAAAATATCTGCAATTTTTTGTGAAAATGGTTATAAAATGTTTTTTTAGGCCTGTCCAGAATGTCGATAGTTCGGCATGACCGGGGTCACTGTTTTTGTTTCAAAAAATGAAAAAAAAAAATCTGAGCTATTTTTGTGAAAATTGTTCTAAAATGTTTTTTTTAGGCCTTTCCAAAATGTCGATAGTTCGGCATGACCGGGGTCACTGTTTTTGGTGACAAAAATAGAAATCTGCAATTTTTTGTGAAAATAGTTTTAAAATGTTTTTTTAGGCCTGTCCAGAATGTCGCTAGTTCGGCATGACCGGGGTCACTGTTTTTGTGTCGTGAAAATGAAAAAAAAATATCTGCAATTTTTTGTGAAAATGGTTATAAAATGTTTTTTTAGGCCTGTCCAGAATGTCGATAGTTCGGCATGACCGGGGTCACTGTTTTTGTGTCAAAAAATGAAAAAAAAAAATCTGAGCTATTTTTGTGAAAATTGTTCTAAAATGTTTTTTTTTAGGCCTGTCCAGAATGTCGCTAGTTCGGCATGATCGGAGTCATTGTTTTTGGTGACAAAAATAGAAATCTGCAATTTTTTGTGAAAATAGTTTTAAAATGTTTTTTTTAGGCCTGTCCAGAATGTCGCTAGTTCGGCATGATCGGAGTCACTGTTTTTGGTGACAAAAATAGAAATCTGCAATTTTTTGTGAAAATAGTTTTAAAATGTTTTTTTAGGTCTGTCCAGAATGTCGCTAGTTCGGCATGACCGGGGTCACTGTTTTTGTGTCGTGAAAATGAAAAAAAAATATCTGCATTTTTTTGTGAAAATGGTTATAAAATGTTTTTTTAGGCCTGTCCAGAATGTCGATAGTTCGGCATGACCGGGGTCACTGTTTTTGTGTCAAAAAATGAAAAAAAAAATCTGAGCTATTTTTGTGAAAATTGTTCTAAAATGTTTTTTTTAGGCCTGTCCAAAATGTCGATAGTTCGGCATGACCGGGGTCACTGTTTTTGGTGACAAAAATAGAAATCTGCAATTTTTTGTGAAAATAGTTTTAAAATGTTTTTTTTAGGCCTGTCCAGAATGTTGCTAGTTCGGCATGACCGGGGTCACTGTTTTTGTGTCGTGAAAATGAAAAAAAAATATCTGCAATTTTTTGTGAAAATGGTTATAAAATGTTTTTTTAGGCCTGTCCAGAATGTCGATAGTTCGGCATGACCGGGGTCACTGTTTTTGTGTCAAAAAATGAAAAAAAAAAAATCTGAGCTATTTTTGTGAAAATTGTTCTAAAATGTTTTTTTTAGGCCTTTCCAAAATGTCGATAGTTCGGCATGACCGGGGTCACTGTTTTTGGTGACAAAAATAGAAATCTGCAATTTTTTGTGAAAATAGTTTTAAAATGTTTTTTTAGGCCTGTCCAGAATGTCGCTAGTTCGGCATGACCGGGGTCACTGTTTTTGTGTCGTGAAAATGAAAAAAAAATATCTGCAATTTTTTGTGAAAATGGTTATAAAATGTTTTTTTAGGCCTGTCCAGAATGTCGATAGTTCGGCATGACCGGGGTCACTGTTTTTGTGTCAAAAAATGAAAAAAAAAAATCTGAGCTATTTTTGTGAAAATTGTTCTAAAATGTTTTTTTTAGGCCTTTCCAAAATGTCGATAGTTCGGCATGACCGGGGTCACTGTTTTTGGTGACAAAAATAGAAATCTGCAATTTTTTGTGAAAATAGTTTTAAAATGTTTTTTTAGGCCTGTCCAGAATGTCGCTAGTTCGGCATGACCGGGGTCACTGTTTTTGTGTCGTGAAAATGAAAAAAAAATATCTGCAATTTTTTGTGAAAATGGTTATAAAATGTTTTTTTAGGCCTGTCCAGAATGTCGATAGTTCGGCATGACCGGGGTCACTGTTTTTGTGTCAAAAAATGAAAAAAAAAATCTGAGCTATTTTTGTGAAAATTGTTCTAAAATGTTTTTTTTAGGCCTGTCCAAAATGTCGCTAGTTCGGCATGATCGGGGTCACTGTTTTTGTGTCAAAAAATGAACAAAAAAAATCTGAGCTATTTTTGTGAAAATTGTTCTAAAATGTTTTTTTTAGGCCTGTCCAAAATGTCGCTAGTTCGGCATGATCGGAGTCATTGTTTTTGGTGACAAAAATAGAAATCTGCAATTTTTTGTGAAAATAGTTTTAAAATGTTTTTTTAGGCCTGTCCAGAATGTCGATAGTTTGGCATGACCGGGGTCACTGTTTTTGTGTCAAAAAATGAAAAAAAAAATTCTGAGCTATTTTTGTGAAAATTGTTCTAAAATGTTTTTTTTAGGCCTGTCCAAAATGTCGCTAGTTTGGCATGATCGGAGTCATTGTTTTTGGTGACAAAAATAGAAATCTGCAATTTTTTGTGAAAATAGTTTTAAAATGTTTTTTTAGGCCTGTCCAGAATGTCGCTAGTTCGGCATGACCGGGGTCACTGTTTTTGTGTCGTGAAAATGAAAAAAAAATATCTGCAATTTTTTGTGAAAATGGTTATAAAATGTTTTTTTAGGCCTGTCCAGAATGTCGATAGTTCGGCATGACCGGGGTCACTGTTTTTGTGTCAAAAAATGAAAAAAAAAAATCTGAGCTATTTTTGTGAAAATTGTTCTAAAATGTTTTTTTTTAGGCCTGTCCAAAATGTCGCTAGTTCGGCATGATCGGAGTCATTGTTTTTGGTGACAAAAATAGAAATCTGCAATTTTTTGTGAAAATAGTTTTAAAATGTTTTTTTAGGCCTGTCCAGAATGTCGCTAGTTCGGCATGATCGGAGTCATTGTTTTTGGTGACAAAAATAGAAATCTGCAATTTTTTGTGAAAATAGTTTTAAAATGTTTTTTTAGGCCTGTCCAGAATGTCGATAGTTTGGCATGACCGGGGTCACTGTTTTTGTGTCGTGAAAATGAAAAAAAAATATCTGCAATTTTTTGTGAAAATGGTTATAAAATGTTTTTTTAGGCCTGTCCAGAATGTCGATAGTTCGGCATGACCGGGGTCACTGTTTTTGTGTCAAAAAATGAAAAAAAAAAATCTGAGCTATTTTTGTGAAAATTGTTCTAAAATGTTTTTTTTTAGGCCTGTCCAAAATGTCGCTAGTTCGGCATGATCGGAGTCATTGTTTTTGGTGACAAAAATAGAAATCTGCAAATTTTTGTGAAAATAGTTTTAAAATGTTTTTTTTAGGCCTGTCCAGAATGTTCGGCATGATCGGAGTCATTGTTTTTGGTGACAAAAATAGAAATCTGCAATTTTTTGTGAAAATAGTTTTAAAATGTTTTTTTTAGGCCTGTCCAGAATGTCGCTAGTTCGGCATGATCGGAGTCACTGTTTTTGGTGACAAAAATAGAAATCTGCAATTTTTTGTGAAAATAGTTTTAAAATGTTTTTTTAGGTCTGTCCAGAATGTCGCTAGTTCGGCATGACCGGGGTCACTGTTTTTGTGTCGTGAAAATGAAAAAAAAATATCTGCATTTTTTTGTGAAAATGGTTATAAAATGTTTTTTTAGGCCTGTCCAGAATGTCGATAGTTCGGCATGACCGGGGTCACTGTTTTTGTGTCAAAAAATGAAAAAAAAAAATCTGAGCTATTTTTGTGAAAATTGTTCTAAAATGTTTTTTTTAGGCCTGTCCAAAATGTCGATAGTTCGGCATGACCGGGGTCACTGTTTTTGGTGACAAAAATAGAAATCTGCAATTTTTTGTGAAAATAGTTTTAAAATGTTTTTTTTAGGCCTGTCCAGAATGTTGCTAGTTCGGCATGACCGGGGTCACTGTTTTTGTGTCGTGAAAATGAAAAAAAAATATCTGCAATTTTTTGTGAAAATGGTTATAAAATGTTTTTTTAGGCCTGTCCAGAATGTCGATAGTTCGGCATGACCGGAGTCATTGTTTTTGGTGACAAAAATAGAAATCTGCAATTTTTTGTGAAAATAGTTTTAAAATGTTTTTTTTAGGCCTGTCCAGAATGTCGCTAGTTCGGCATGATCGGAGTCATTGTTTTTGGTGACAAAAATAGAAATCTGCAATTTTTTGTGAAAATAGTTTTAAAATGTTTTTTAGGCCTGTCCAGAATGTCGCTAGTTCGGCATGACCGGGGTCACTGTTTTTGTGTCAAAAAATGAAGAAAAAAAAATCTGAGTTATTTTTGTGAAAATTGTTCTAAAATGTTTTTTTTAGGCCTGTCCAAAATGTCGCTAGTTCGGCATGATCGGAGTCATTGTTTTTGGTGACAAAAATAGAAATCTGCAATTTTTTGTGAAAATAGTTTTAAAATGTTTTTTTAGGCCTGTCCAGAATGTCGCTAGTTCGGCATGATCGGAGTCATTGTTTTTGGTGACAAAAAAAGAAATCTGCAATTTTTTGTGAAAATAGTTTTAAAATGTTTTTTTAGGCCTGTCCAGAATGTCGATAGTTCGGCATGACCGGGGTCACTGTTTTTGTGTCAAAAAATGAAGAAAAAAAATCTGAGCTATTTTTGTGAAAATTGTTCTAAAATGTTTTTTTTAGGCCTGTCCAAAATGTCGCTAGTTCGGCATGATCGGAGTCATTGTTTTTGGTGACAAAAATAGAAATCTGCAATTTTTTGTGAAAATAGTTTTAAAATGTTTTTTTTAGGCCTGTCCAGAATGTCGCTAGTTCGGCATGATCGGAGTCATTGTTTTTGGTGACAAAAATAGAAATCTGCAATTTTTTGTGAAAATAGTTTTAAAATGTTTTTTTAGGCCTGTCCAGAATGTCGATAGTTCGGCATGACCAGGGTCACTGTTTTTGTATCGTGAAAATGAAAAAAAAATATCTGCAATTTTTTGTGAAAATGGTTATAAAATGTTTTTTTAGGCCTGTCCAGAATGTCGATAGTTCGGCATGACCGGGGTCACTGTTTTTGTGTCAAAAAATGAAAAAAAAATATCTGCAATTTTTTGTGAAAATGATTATAAAATGTTTTTTTTAGGCCTGTCCAAAATGTCGATAGTTCGGCATGACCGGGGTCACTGTTTTTGGTGACAAAAATAGAAATCTGCAATTTTTTGTGAAAATAGTTTTAAAATGTTTTTTTAGGCCTGTCCAGAATGTCGATAGTTCGGCATGACCGGGGTCACTGTTTTTGTGTCAAAAAATGAAGAAAAAAAATCTGAGCTATTTTTGTGAAAATTGTTCTAAAATGTTTTTTTTAGGCCTGTCCAAAATGTCGCTAGTTCGGCATGATCGGAGTCATTGTTTTTGGTGACAAAAATAGAAATCTGCAATTTTTTGTGAAAATAGTTTTAAAATGTTTTTTTAGGCCTTTCCAGAATGTCGCTAGTTCGGTCACTGTTTTTGTGTCGTGAAAATGAAAAAAAAATATCTGCATTTTTTTGTGAGAATAGTTATAAAATGTTTTTTTTAGGCCTGTCCAGAATGTCGATAGTTCGGCATGACCGGGGTCACTGTTTTTGTGTCAAAAAATGAAGAAAAAAAAATCTGAGCTATTTTTGTGAAAATTGTTCTAAAATGTTTTTTTTAGGCCTGTCCAAAATGTCGCTAGTTCGGCATGATCGGAGTCATTGTTTTTGGTGACAAAAATAGAAATCTGCAATTTTTTGTGAAAATTGTTTTAAAATGTTTATTTTAGGCCTGTCCAGAATGTAGCTAGTTCGGCCGGGGTCACTGTTTTTGTGTCGTGAAAATGAAAAAAAAATATCTGCAATTTTTTGTGAAAATGGTTATAAAATGTTTTTTTAGGCCTGTCCAGAATGTCGATAGTTCGGCATGACCGGGGTCACTGTTTTTGTGTCAAAAAATGAAGAAAAAAAAATCTGAGCTATTTTTGTGAAAATTGTTCTAAAATGTTTTTTTTAGGCCTTTCCAAAATGTCGATAGTTCGGCATGACCGGGGTCACTGTTTTTGGTGACAAAAATAGAAATCTGCAATTTTTTGTGAAAATAGTTTTAAAATGTTTTTTTAGGCCTGTCCAGAATGTCGCTAGTTCGGCATGACCGGGGTCACTGTTTTTGTGTCGTGAAAATGAAAAAAAAATATCTGCAATTTTTTGTGAAAATGGTTATAAAATGTTTTTTTAGGCCTGTCCAGAATGTCGATAGTTCGGCATGACCGGGGTCACTGTTTTTGTGTCAAAAAAAATAAAAAATGAAAAATAAAAAATCTGAGCTTTTTTTGTGAAAATGGTTCTAAAATATTTTTTTAGGCCTGTCCAAAATGTTGCTAGTTCGGCATGATCGGAGTCATTGTTTTTGGTGCCAAAAATAGAAATCTGCAATTTTTTGTGAAAATAGTTTTAAAATGTTTTTTTAGGCCTGTCCAGAATGTCGCTAGTTCGGCATGACCAGGGTCACTGTTTTTGTATCGTGAAAATGAAAAAAAAATATCTGCAATTTTTTGTGAAAATGGTTATAAAATGTTTTTTTAGGCCTGTCCAGAATGTCGATAGTTCGGCATGACCGGGGTCACTGTTTTTGGTGACAAAAATAGAAATCTGCAATATTTTGTGGAAATTGTTTTAAAATGTTTTTTTAGGCCTGTCCAGAATGTCGCTAGTTCGGCATGACCGGGGTCACTGTTTTTGTGTCGTGAAAATGAAAAAAAAATATCTGCAATTTTTTGTGAAAATGGTTATAAAATGTTTTTTTAGGCCTGTCCAGAATGTCGATAGTTCGGCATGACCGGGGTCACTGTTTTTGTGTCAAAAAAAATAAAAAATGAAAAATAAAAAATCTGAGCTTTTTTTGTGAAAATGGTTCTAAAATATTTTTTTAGGCCTGTCCAAAATGTTGCTAGTTCGGCATGATCAGAGTCATCGTTTTTGATGACAAAAATAGAAATCTGCAATTTTTTGTGAAAATAGTTTTAAAAAGTTTTTTTAGGCCTGTCCAGAATGTCGCTAGTTCGGCATGACCGGGGTCACTGTTTTTGTGTCGTGAAAATAAAAAAAAAATATCTGCAATTTTTTGTGAAAATGGTTATAAAATGTTTTTTTAGGCCTGTCCAGAATGTCGATAGTTCGGCATGACCGGGGAAACTGTTTTTGTGTCAAAAAATGAAGAAAAAAAAAAATCTGAGCTAATTTTGTGAAAATTGTTCTAAAATGTTTTTTTTAGGCCTGTCCAAAATGTCGCTAGTTCGGCATGATCGGAGTCATTGTTTTTGGTGACAAAAATAGAAATCTGCAATTTTTTGTGAAAATAGTTTTTAAATGTTTTTTTAGGCCTGTCCATAATGTCGCTAGTTCAGCATGACGGGGTCACTGTTTTTGTGTCGTGAAAATGAAAAAAAAATATCTGCAATTTTTTGTGAAAATGGTTATAAAATGTTTTTTTAGGCCTGTCTAGAATGTCGATAGTTCGGCATGACCGGGGTCACTGTTTTTGTGTCAAAAAATGAAAAAGCAAAATCTGAGCTATTTTTGTGAAAATTGTTCTAAAATGTTTTTTTTAGGCCTGTCCAAAATGTCGCTAGTTCGGCATGATAGGAGTCATTGTTTTTGGTGACAAAAATAGAAATCTGCAATATTTTGTGAAAATTGTTTTAAAATGTTTTTTTAGGCCTGTCCAGAATGTCGCTAGTTCGGCATGACCGGGGTCACTGTTTTTGTGTCGTGAAAATGAAAAAAAAAAATCTGCAATTTTTTGTGAAAATGGTTATAAAATGTTTTTTTAGGCCTGTCCAGAATGTCGATAGTTCGGCATGACCGGGGTCACTGTTTTTGTGTCAAAAAATGAAAAAAAAAAATCTGAGCTATTTTTGTGAAAATGGTTCTAAAATGTTTTTTTTAGGCCTGTCCAAAATGTCGCTAGTTCGGCATGATCAGAGTCATTGTTTTTGGTGACAAAAATAGAAATCTGCAATTTTTTGTGAAAATAGTTTTAAAATGTTTTTTTAGGCCTGTCCAGAATGTCGCGTTCGGTCACTGTTTTTGTGTCGTGAAAATGAAAAAAAAATATCTGCATTTTTTTGTGAGAATAGTTATAAAATGTTTTTTTTAGGCCTGTCCAGAATGTCGATAGTTCGGCATGACCGGGGTCACTGTTTTTGTGTCAAAAAATGAAAAAAAAAAATCTGAGCTATTTTTGTGAAAATTGTTCTAAAATGTTTTTTTTAGGCCTGTCCAAAATGTCGCTAGTTCGGCATGATCGGAGTCATTGTTTTTGGTGACAAAAATAGAAATCTGCAATTTTTTGTGAAAATAGTTTTAATATGTTTTTTTAGGCCTGTCCAGAATGTCGCTAGTTCGGCATGATAGGAGTCATTGTTTTTGGTGACAAAAATAGAAATCTGCAATATTTTGTGAAAATTGTTTTAAAATGTTTTTTTAGGCCTGTCCAGAATGTCGCTAGTTCGGCATGACCGGGGTCACTGTTTTTGTGTCGTGAAAATGAAAAAAAAAAATCTGCAATTTTTTGTGAAAATGGTTATAAAATGTTTTTTTAGGCCTGTCCAGAATGTCGATAGTTCGGCATGACCGGGGTCACTGTTTTTGTGTCAAAAAATGAAAAAAAAAAATCTGAGCTATTTTTGTGAAAATGGTTCTAAAATGTTTTTTTTAGGCCTGTCCAAAATGTCGCTAGTTCGGCATGATCAGAGTCATTGTTTTTGGTGACAAAAATAGAAATCTGCAATTTTTTGTGAAAATAGTTTTAAAATGTTTTTTTAGGCCTGTCCAGAATGTCGCGTTCGGTCACTGTTTTTGTGTCGTGAAAATGAAAAAAAAATATCTGCATTTTTTTGTGAGAATAGTTATAAAATGTTTTTTTTAGGCCTGTCCAGAATGTCGATAGTTCGGCATGACCGGGGTCACTGTTTTTGTGTCAAAAAATGAAAAAAAAAAATCTGAGCTATTTTTGTGAAAATTGTTCTAAAATGTTTTTTTTAGGCCTGTCCAAAATGTCGCTAGTTCGGCATGATCGGAGTCATTGTTTTTGGTGACAAAAATAGAAATCTGCAATTTTTTGTGAAAATAGTTTTAATATGTTTTTTTAGGCCTGTCCAGAATGTCGCTAGTTCGGCATGACCGGGGTCACTGTTTTTGTGTCGTGAAAATGAAAAAAAAATATCTGCAATTTTTTGTGAAAATGGTTATAAAATATTTTTTTAGGCCTGTCCAGAATGTCGATAGTTCGGCATGACCGGGGTCACTGTTTTTGTGTCAAAAAATGAAAAAAAAAAATCTGAGCTATTTTTGTGAAAATTGTTCTAAAATGTTTTGTTTAGGCCTGTCCAAAATGTCGCTAGTTCGGCATGATCGGAGTCATTGTTTTTGGTGACAAAAATAGAAATCTGCAATTTTTTGTGAAAATAGTTTTAAAATGTTTTTTTAGGCCTGTCCAGATTGTTGCTAGTTCGGCATGACCGGGGTCACTGTTTTTGTGTCGTGAAAATGAAAAAAAAATATCTGCAATTTTTTGTGAAAATGGTTATAAAATGTTTTTTTAGGCCTGTCCAGAATGTCGATAGTTCGGCATGACCGGGGTCACTGTTTTTGTGTCAAAAAATGAAAAAAAAAAATCTGAGCTATTTTTGTGAAAGTTGTTCTAAAATGTTTTTTTTAGGCCTGTCCAAAATGTCGATAGTTCGGAATGACCGGGGTCACTGTTTTTGGTGACAAAAATAGAAATCTGCAATTTTTTGTGAAAATAGTTTTAAAATGTTTTTTTAGGCCTGTCCAGAATGTCGCTAGTTCGGCATGACCGGGGTCACTGTTTTTGTGTCGTGAAAATGAAAAAAATATATCTGCAATTTTTTGTGAAAATGGTTATAAAATGTTTTTTTAGGCCTGTCCAGAATGTCGATAGTTCGGCATGACCGGGGAAACTGTTTTTGTGTCAAAAAATGAAAAAAAAAAATCTGAGCTATTTTTGTGAAAATAGTTTTAAAATGTTTTTTTAGGCCTGTCCAGAATGTCGCTAGTTCGGCATGACCGGGGTCACTGTTTTTGTGTCGTGAAAATGAAAAAAAAATATCTGCAATTTTTTGTGAAAATGGTTATAAAATGTTTTTTTAGGCCTGAAGAAAAAAAAAAATCTGAGCTATTTTTGTGAAAATTGTTCTAAAATGTTTTTTTTAGGCCTGTCCATAATGTCGCTAGTTCAGCATGACGGGGTCACTGTTTTTGTGTCGTGAAAATGAAAAAAAAATATCTGCAATTTTTTGTGAAAATGGTTATAAAATGTTTTTTTAGGCCTGTCCAGAATGTCGATAGTTCGGCATGACCGGGGTCACTGTTTTTGTGTCAAAAAATGAAAAAAAAAATCTGAGCTATTTTTGTGAAAATTGTTCTAAAATGTTTTTTTTTAGGCCTGTCCAAAATGTCGCTAGTTCGGCATGATCGGAGTCATTGTTTTTGGTGACAAAAATAGAAATCTGCAATTTTTTGTGAAAATAGTTTTAAAATGTTTTTTTAGGCCTGTCCAGAATGTCGCCAGTTCGGCATGATCGGAGTCATTGTTTTTGGTGACAAAAATAGAAATCTGCAATTTTTTGTGAAAATAGTTTTAAAATGTTTTTTTAGGCCTGTCCAGAATGTCGATAGTTCGGCATGACCGGGGTCACTGTTTTTGTGTCAAAAAATGAAGAAAAAAAATCTGAGCTATTTTTGTGAAAATTGTTCTAAAATGTTTTTTTTAGGCCTGTCCAAAATGTCGCTAGTTCGGCATGATCGGAGTCATTGTTTTTGGTGACAAAAATAGAAATCTGCAATTTTTTGTGAAAATAGTTTTAAAATGTTTTTTTAGGCCTGTACAGAATGTCGCTAGTTCGGTCACTGTTTTTGTGTCGTGAAAATGAAAAAAAAATATCTGCATTTTTTTGTGAGAATAGTTATAAAATGTTTTTTTAGGCCTGTCCAGAATGTCGATAGTTCGGCATGACCGGGGTCACTGTTTTTGTGTCAAAAAATGAAAAATCTGAGCTTTTTTGTGAAAATTGTTCTAAAATGTTTTTTTAGGCCTGTCCAAAATGTCGCTAGTTCGGCATGATCGGAGTCATTGTTTTTGGTGACAAAAATAGAAATCTGCAATTTTTTGTGAAAATAGTTTTAAAATGTTTTTTTAGGCCTGTCCAGAATGTCGCTAGTTCGGCATGATCGGAGTCATTGTTTTTGGTGACAAAAATAGAAATCTGCAATATTTTGTGAAAATTGTTTTAAAATGTTTTTTTAGGCCTGTCCAGAATGTCGCTAGTTCGGCATGACCGGGGTCACTGTTTTTGTGTCGTGAAAATGAAAAAAAAATATCTGCAATTTTTTGTGAAAATGGTTATAAAATGTTTTTTTAGGCCTGTCCAGAATGTCGATAGTTCGGCATGACCGGGGTCACTGTTTTTGTGTCAAAAAATGAAAAAAAAAAATCTGAGCTATTTTTGTGAAAATTGTTCTAAAATGTTTTTTTTAGGCCTGTCCAAAATGTCGCTAGTTCGGCATGATCGGAGTCATTGTTTTTGGTGACAAAAATAGAAATCTGCAATTTTTTGTGAAAATAGTTTTAAAATGTTTTTTTAGGCCTGTCCAGAATGTCGCTAGTTCGGCCGGGGTCACTGTTTTTGTGTCGTGAAAATGAAAAAAAAATATCTGCAATTTTTTGTGAAAATGGTTATAAAATGTTTTTTTAGGCCTGTCCAGAATGTCGATAGTTCGGCATGACCGGGGTCACTGTTTTTGTGTCAAAAAATGAAAAAAAAAAATCTGAGCTATTTTTGTGAAAATTGTTCTAAAATGTTTTTTTTAGGCCTGTCCAAAATGTCGCTAGTTCGGCATGATCGGAGTCATTGTTTTTGGTGACAAAAATAGAAATCTGCAATTTTTTGTGAAAATAGTTTTAAAATGTTTTTTTAGGCCTGTCCAGAATGTCGCTAGTTCGGCCGGGGTCACTGTTTTTGTGTCGTGAAAATGAAAAAAAAATATCTGCAATTTTTTGTGAAAATGGTTATAAAATATTTTTTTAGGCCTGTCCAGAATGTCGATAGTTCGGCATGACCGGGGTCACTGTTTTTGTGTCAAAAAATGAAAAAAAAAAATCTGAGCTATTTTTGTGAAAATTGTTCTAAAATGTTTTGTTTAGGCCTGTCCAAAATGTCGCTAGTTCGGCATGATCGGAGTCATTGTTTTTGGTGACAAAAATAGAAATCTGCAATTTTTTGTGAAAATAGTTTTAAAATGTTTTTTTAGGCCTGTCCAGATTGTTGCTAGTTCGGCATGACCGGGGTCACTGTTTTTGTGTCGTGAAAATGAAAAAAAAATATCTGCAATTTTTTGTGAAAATGGTTATAAAATGTTTTTTTAGGCCTGTCCAGAATGTCGATAGTTCGGCATGACCGGGGTCACTGTTTTTGTGTCAAAAAATGAAAAAAAAAAATCTGAGCTATTTTTGTGAAAGTTGTTCTAAAATGTTTTTTTTAGGCCTGTCCAAAATGTCGATAGTTCGGAATGACCGGGGTCACTGTTTTTGGTGACAAAAATAGAAATCTGCAATTTTTTGTGAAAATAGTTTTAAAATGTTTTTTTAGGCCTGTCCAGAATGTCGCTAGTTCGGCATGACCGGGGTCACTGTTTTTGTGTCGTGAAAATGAAAAAAAAATATCTGCAATTTTTTGTGAAAATGGTTATAAAATGTTTTTTTAGGCCTGTCCAGAATGTCGATAGTTCGGCATGACCGGGGAAACTGTTTTTGTGTCAAAAAATGAAAAAAAAAAATCTGAGCTATTTTTGTGAAAATAGTTTTAAAATGTTTTTTTAGGCCTGTCCAGAATGTCGCTAGTTCGGCATGACCGGGGTCACTGTTTTTGTGTCGTGAAAATGAAAAAAAAATATCTGCAATTTTTTGTGAAAATGGTTATAAAATGTTTTTTTAGGCCTGAAGAAAAAAAAAAATCTGAGCTATTTTTGTGAAAATTGTTCTAAAATGTTTTTTTTAGGCCTGTCCATAATGTCGCTAGTTCAGCATGACGGGGTCACTGTTTTTGTGTCGTGAAAATGAAAAAAAAATATCTGCAATTTTTTGTGAAAATGGTTATAAAATGTTTTTTTAGGCCTGTCCAGAATGTCGATAGTTCGGCATGACCGGGGTCACTGTTTTTGTGTCAAAAAATGAAAAAAAAAATCTGAGCTATTTTTGTGAAAATTGTTCTAAAATGTTTTTTTTTAGGCCTGTCCAAAATGTCGCTAGTTCGGCATGATCGGAGTCATTGTTTTTGGTGACAAAAATAGAAATCTGCAATTTTTTGTGAAAATAGTTTTAAAATGTTTTTTTAGGCCTGTCCAGAATGTCGCCAGTTCGGCATGATCGGAGTCATTGTTTTTGGTGACAAAAATAGAAATCTGCAATTTTTTGTGAAAATAGTTTTAAAATGTTTTTTTAGGCCTGTCCAGAATGTCGATAGTTCGGCATGACCGGGGTCACTGTTTTTGTGTCAAAAAATGAAGAAAAAAAATCTGAGCTATTTTTGTGAAAATTGTTCTAAAATGTTTTTTTTAGGCCTGTCCAAAATGTCGCTAGTTCAGCATGATCGGAGTCATTGTTTTTGGTGACAAAAATAGAAATCTGCAATTTTTTGTGAAAATAGTTTTAAAATGTTTTTTTAGGCCTGTACAGAATGTCGCTAGTTCGGTCACTGTTTTTGTGTCGTGAAAATGAAAAAAAAATATCTGCATTTTTTTGTGAGAATAGTTATAAAATGTTTTTTTAGGCCTGTCCAGAATGTCGATAGTTCGGCATGACCGTGGTCACTGTTTTTGGAGACAAAAATAGAAATCTGCAATTTTTTGTGAAAATAGTTTTAAAATGTTTTTTTAGGCCTGTCCAGAATGTCGCTAGTTCGGCATGACCGGGGTCACTGTTTTTGTGTCGTGAAAATGAAAAAAAAATATCTGCAATTTTTTGTGAAAATGGTTATAAAATGTTTTTTTAGGCCTGTCCAGAATGTCGATAGTTCGGCATGACCGGGGTCACTGTTTTTGTGTCAAAAAATGAAAAAAAAAAATCAGCTATTTTTGTGAAAATTGTTCTAAAATGTTTTTTTTAGGCCTGTCCAAAATGTCGCTAGTTCGGCATGATCGGAGTCATTGTTTTTGGTGACAAAAATAGAAATCTGCAATTTTTTGTGAAAATAGTTTTAAAATGTTTTTTTAGGCCTGTCCAGAATGTCGCTAGTTCGGCCGGGGTCACTGTTTTTGTGTCGTGAAAATGAAAAAAAAATATCTGCAATTTTTTGTGAAAATGGTTATAAAATGTTTTTTTAGGCCTGTCCAGAATGTCGCTAGTTCGGCCGGGGTCACTGTTTTTGTGTCGTGAAAATGAAAAAAAAATATCTGCATTTTTTTGTGAAAATGGTTATAAAATGTTTTTTTAGGGTTGTCCAGAATGTCGATAGTTCGGCATGACCGGGGTCACTGTTTTTGTGTCAAAAAATGAAAAAAAAAAATCTGAGCTATTTTTGTGAAAATTGTTCTAAAATGCTTTTTTTAGGCCTGTCCAAAATGTCGCTAGTTCGGCATGATCGGAGTCATTGTTTTTGGTGACAAAAATAGAAATCTGCAATTTTTTGTGAAAATAGTTTTAAAATGTTTTTTTAGGCCTGTCCAGAATGTCGCTAGTTCGGCATGACCGGGGTCACTGTTTTTGTGTCGTGAAAATGAAAAAAAAATATCTGCAATTTTTTGTGAAAATGGTTATAAAATGTTTTTTTAGGCCTGTCCAGAATGTCGATAGTTCGGCATGACCGGGGTCACTGTTTTTGTGTCAAATAATGAAAAAAAAAATCTGAGCTATTTTTGTGAAAATTGTTCTAAAATGTTTTTTTTAGGCCTGTCCAAAATGTCGATAGTTCGGCATGACCGGGGTCACTGTTTTTGGAAACAAAAATAGAAATCTGCAATTTTTTGTGAAAATAGTTTTAAAATGTTTTTTTAGGCCTGTCCAGAATGTCGCTAGTTCGGCATGACCGGGGTCACTGTTTTTGTGTCGTGAAAATGAAAAAAAAATATCTGCAATTTTTTGTGAAAATGGTTATAAAATGTTTTTTTAGGCCTGTCCAGAATGTCGATAGTTCGGCATGACCGGGGTCACTGTTTTTGTGTCAAAAAATGAAAAAAAAAATCTGAGCTATTTTTGTGAAAATTGTTCTAAAATGTTTTGTTTAGGCCTGTCCAAAATGTCGCTAGTTCGGCATGATCGGAGTCATTGTTTTTGGTGACAAAAATAGAAATCTGCAATTTTTTGTGAAAATAGTTTTAAAATGTTTTTTTAGGCCTGTCCAGATTGTTGCTAGTTCGGCATGACCGGTGTCACTGTTTTTGTGTCGTGAAAATGAAAAAAAAATATCTGCAATTTTTTGTGAAAATGGTTATAAAATGTTTTTTTAGGCCTGTCCAGAATGTCGCTAGTTCGGCCGGGGTCACTGTTTTTGTGTCGTGAAAATGAAAAAAAAATATCTGCATTTTTTTGTGAAAATGGTTATAAAATGTTTTTTTAGGGTTGTCCAGAATGTCGATAGTTCGGCATGACCGGGGTCACTGTTTTTGTGTCAAAAAATGAAAAAAAAAAATCTGAGCTATTTTTGTGAAAATTGTTCTAAAATGCTTTTTTTAGGCCTGTCCAAAATGTCGCTAGTTCGGCATGATCGGAGTCATTGTTTTTGGTGACAAAAATAGAAATCTGCAATTTTTTGTGAAAATAGTTTTAAAATGTTTTTTTAGGCCTGTCCAGAATGTCGCTAGTTCGGCATGACCGGGGTCACTGTTTTTGTGTCGTGAAAATGAAAAAAAAATATCTGCAATTTTTTGTGAAAATGGTTATAAAATGTTTTTTTAGGCCTGTCCAGAATGTCGATAGTTCGGCATGACCGGGGTCACTGTTTTTGTGTCAAATAATGAAAAAAAAAATCTGAGCTATTTTTGTGAAAATTGTTCTAAAATGTTTTTTTTAGGCCTGTCCAAAATGTCGATAGTTCGGCATGACCGGGGTCACTGTTTTTGGAAACAAAAATAGAAATCTGCAATTTTTTGTGAAAATAGTTTTAAAATGTTTTTTTAGGCCTGTCCAGAATGTCGCTAGTTCGGCATGACCGGGGTCACTGTTTTTGTGTCGTGAAAATGAAAAAAAAATATCTGCAATTTTTTGTGAAAATGGTTATAAAATGTTTTTTTAGGCCTGTCCAGAATGTCGATAGTTCGGCATGACCGGGGTCACTGTTTTTGTGTCAAAAAATGAAAAAAAAAATCTGAGCTATTTTTGTGAAAATTGTTCTAAAATGTTTTGTTTAGGCCTGTCCAAAATGTCGCTAGTTCGGCATGATCGGAGTCATTGTTTTTGGTGACAAAAATAGAAATCTGCAATTTTTTGTGAAAATAGTTTTAAAATGTTTTTTTAGGCCTGTCCAGATTGTTGCTAGTTCGGCATGACCGGGGTCACTGTTTTTGGAAACAAAAATAGAAATCTGCAATTTTTTGTGAAAATAGTTTTAAAATGTTTTTTTAGGCCTGTCCAGAATGTCGCTAGTTCGGCATGACCGGGGTCACTGTTTTTGTGTCGTGAAAATGAAAAAAAAATATCTGCAATTTTTTGTGAAAATGGTTATAAAATGTTTTTTTAGGCCTGTCCAGAATGTCGATAGTTCGGCATGACCGGGGTCACTGTTTTTGTGTCAAAAAATGAAAAAAAAAATCTGAGCTATTTTTGTGAAAATTGTTCTAAAATGTTTTGTTTAGGCCTGTCCAAAATGTCGCTAGTTCGGCATGATCGGAGTCATTGTTTTTGGTGACAAAAATAGAAATCTGCAATTTTTTGTGAAAATAGTTTTAAAATGTTTTTTTAGGCCTGTCCAGATTGTTGCTAGTTCGGCATGACCGGTGTCACTGTTTTTGTGTCGTGAAAATGAAAAAAAAATATCTGCAATTTTTTGTGAAAATGGTTATAAAATGTTTTTTTAGGCCTGTCCAGAATGTCGATAGTTCGGCATGACCGGGGTCACTGTTTTTGTGTCAAAAAATGAAAAAAAAAAATCTGAGCTATTTTTGTGAAAGTTGTTCTAAAATGTTTTTTTTAGGCCTGTCCAAAATGTCGATAGTTCGGCATGACCGGGGTCACTGTTTTTGGTGACAAAAATAGAAATCTGCAATTTTTTGTGAAAATAGTTTTAAAATGTTTTTTTAGGCCTGTCCAGAATGTCGCTAGTTCGGCCGGGGTCACTGTTTTTGTGTCGTGAAAATGAAAAAAAAATATCTGCAATTTTTTGTGAAAATGGTTATAAAATGTTTTTTTAGGCCTGTCCAGAATGTCGCTAGTTCGGCCGGGGTCACTGTTTTTGTGTCGTGAAAATGAAAAAAAAATATCTGCATTTTTTTGTGAAAATGGTTATAAAATGTTTTTTTAGGGTTGTCCAGAATGTCGATAGTTCGGCATGACCGGGGTCACTGTTTTTGTGTCAAAAAATGAAAAAAAAAAATCTGAGCTATTTTTGTGAAAATTGTTCTAAAATGCTTTTTTTAGGCCTGTCCAAAATGTCGCTAGTTCGGCATGATCGGAGTCATTGTTTTTGGTGACAAAAATAGAAATCTGCAATTTTTTGTGAAAATAGTTTTAAAATGTTTTTTTAGGCCTGTCCAGAATGTCGCTAGTTCGGCATGACCGGGGTCACTGTTTTTGTGTCGTGAAAATGAAAAAAAAATATCTGCAATTTTTTGTGAAAATGGTTATAAAATGTTTTTTTAGGCCTGTCCAGAATGTCGATAGTTCGGCATGACCGGGGTCACTGTTTTTGTGTCAAAAAATGAAAAAAAAAATCTGAGCTATTTTTGTGAAAATTGTTCTAAAATGTTTTGTTTAGGCCTGTCCAAAATGTCGCTAGTTCGGCATGATCGGAGTCATTGTTTTTGGTGACAAAAATAGAAATCTGCAATTTTTTGTGAAAATAGTTTTAAAATGTTTTTTTAGGCCTGTCCAGATTGTTGCTAGTTCGGCATGACCGGTGTCACTGTTTTTGTGTCGTGAAAATGAAAAAAAAATATCTGCAATTTTTTGTGAAAATGGTTATAAAATGTTTTTTTAGGCCTGTCCAGAATGTCGATAGTTCGGCATGACCGGGGTCACTGTTTTTGTGTCAAAAAATGAAAAAAAAAAATCTGAGCTATTTTTGTGAAAGTTGTTCTAAAATGTTTTTTTTAGGCCTGTCCAAAATGTCGATAGTTCGGCATGACCGGGGTCACTGTTTTTGGTGACAAAAATAGAAATCTGCAATTTTTTGTGAAAATAGTTTTAAAATGTTTTTTTAGGCCTGTCCAGAATGTCGCTAGTTCGGCCGGGGTCACTGTTTTTGTGTCGTGAAAATGAAAAAAAAATATCTGCAATTTTTTGTGAAAATGGTTATAAAATGTTTTTTTAGGCCTGTCCAGAATGTCGCTAGTTCGGCCGGGGTCACTGTTTTTGTGTCGTGAAAATGAAAAAAAAATATCTGCATTTTTTTGTGAAAATGGTTATAAAATGTTTTTTTAGGGTTGTCCAGAATGTCGATAGTTCGGCATGACCGGGGTCACTGTTTTTGTGTCAAAAAATGAAAAAAAAAAATCTGAGCTATTTTTGTGAAAATTGTTCTAAAATGCTTTTTTTAGGCCTGTCCAAAATGTCGCTAGTTCGGCATGATCGGAGTCATTGTTTTTGGTGACAAAAATAGAAATCTGCAATTTTTTGTGAAAATAGTTTTAAAATGTTTTTTTAGGCCTGTCCAGAATGTCGCTAGTTCGGCATGACCGGGGTCACTGTTTTTGTGTCGTGAAAATGAAAAAAAAATATCTGCAATTTTTTGTGAAAATGGTTATAAAATGTTTTTTTAGGCCTGTCCAGAATGTCGATAGTTCGGCATGACCGGGGTCACTGTTTTTGTGTCAAAAAATGAAAAAAAAAATCTGAGCTATTTTTGTGAAAATTGTTCTAAAATGTTTTTTTTAGGCCTGTCCAAAATGTCGATAGTTCGGCATGACCGGGGTCACTGTTTTTGGAAACAAAAATAGAAATCTGCAATTTTTTGTGAAAATAGTTTTAAAATGTTTTTTTAGGCCTGTCCAGAATGTCGCTAGTTCGGCATGACCGGGGTCACTGTTTTTGTGTCGTGAAAATGAAAAAAAAATATCTGCAATTTTTTGTGAAAATGGTTATAAAATGTTTTTTTAGGCCTGTCCAGAATGTCGATAGTTCGGCATGACCGGGGTCACTGTTTTTGTGTCAAAAAATGAAAAAAAAAATCTGAGCTATTTTTGTGAAAATTGTTCTAAAATGTTTTGTTTAGGCCTGTCCAAAATGTCGCTAGTTCGGCATGATCGGAGTCATTGTTTTTGGTGACAAAAATAGAAATCTGCAATTTTTTGTGAAAATAGTTTTAAAATGTTTTTTTAGGCCTGTCCAGATTGTTGCTAGTTCGGCATGACCGGTGTCACTGTTTTTGTGTCGTGAAAATGAAAAAAAAATATCTGCAATTTTTTGTGAAAATGGTTATAAAATGTTTTTTTAGGCCTGTCCAGAATGTCGCTAGTTCGGCATGACCGGGGTCACTGTTTTTGTGTCGTGAAAATGAAAAAAAAATATCTGCATTTTTTTGTGAAAATGGTTATAAAATGTTTTTTTAGGGTTGTCCAGAATGTCGATAGTTCGGCATGACCGGGGTCACTGTTTTTGTGTCAAAAAATGAAAAAAAAAAATCTGAGCTATTTTTGTGAAAATTGTTCTAAAATGCTTTTTTTAGGCCTGTCCAAAATGTCGCTAGTTCGGCATGATCGGAGTCATTGTTTTTGGTGACAAAAATAGAAATCTGCAATTTTTTGTGAAAATAGTTTTAAAATGTTTTTTTAGGCCTGTCCAGAATGTCGCTAGTTCGGCATGACCGGGGTCACTGTTTTTGTGTCGTGAAAATGAAAAAAAAATATCTGCAATTTTTTGTGAAAATGGTTATAAAATGTTTTTTTAGGCCTGTCCAGAATGTCGATAGTTCGGCATGACCGGGGTCACTGTTTTTGTGTCAAAAAATGAAAAAAAAAATCTGAGCTATTTTTGTGAAAATTGTTCTAAAATGTTTTTTTTAGGCCTGTCCAAAATGTCGATAGTTCGGCATGACCGGGGTCACTGTTTTTGGAAACAAAAATAGAAATCTGCAATTTTTTGTGAAAATAGTTTTAAAATGTTTTTTTAGGCCTGTCCAGAATGTCGCTAGTTCGGCATGACCGGGGTCACTGTTTTTGTGTCGTGAAAATGAAAAAAAAATATCTGCAATTTTTTGTGAAAATGGTTATAAAATGTTTTTTTAGGCCTGTCCAGAATGTCGATAGTTCGGCATGACCGGGGTCACTGTTTTTGTGTCAAAAAATGAAAAAAAAAATCTGAGCTATTTTTGTGAAAATTGTTCTAAAATGTTTTGTTTAGGCCTGTCCAAAATGTCGCTAGTTCGGCATGATCGGAGTCATTGTTTTTGGTGACAAAAATAGAAATCTGCAATTTTTTGTGAAAATAGTTTTAAAATGTTTTTTTAGGCCTGTCCAGATTGTTGCTAGTTCGGCATGACCGGTGTCACTGTTTTTGTGTCGTGAAAATGAAAAAAAAATATCTGCAATTTTTTGTGAAAATGGTTATAAAATGTTTTTTTAGGCCTGTCCAGAATGTCGATAGTTCGGCATGACCGGGGTCACTGTTTTTGTGTCAAAAAATGAAAAAAAAAAATCTGAGCTATTTTTGTGAAAGTTGTTCTAAAATGTTTTTTTTAGGCCTGTCCAAAATGTCGATAGTTCGGCATGACCGGGGTCACTGTTTTTGGTGACAAAAATAGAAATCTGCAATTTTTTGTGAAAATAGTTTTAAAATGTTTTTTTAGGCCTGTCCAGAATGTCGCTAGTTCGGCCGGGGTCACTGTTTTTGTGTCGTGAAAATGAAAAAAAAATATCTGCAATTTTTTGTGAAAATGGTTATAAAATGTTTTTTTAGGCCTGTCCAGAATGTCGCTAGTTCGGCCGGGGTCACTGTTTTTGTGTCGTGAAAATGAAAAAAAAATATCTGCATTTTTTTGTGAAAATGGTTATAAAATGTTTTTTTAGGGTTGTCCAGAATGTCGATAGTTCGGCATGACCGGGGTCACTGTTTTTGTGTCAAAAAATGAAAAAAAAAAATCTGAGCTATTTTTGTGAAAATTGTTCTAAAATGCTTTTTTTAGGCCTGTCCAAAATGTCGCTAGTTCGGCATGATCGGAGTCATTGTTTTTGGTGACAAAAATAGAAATCTGCAATTTTTTGTGAAAATAGTTTTAAAATGTTTTTTTAGGCCTGTCCAGAATGTCGCTAGTTCGGCATGACCGGGGTCACTGTTTTTGTGTCGTGAAAATGAAAAAAAAATATCTGCAATTTTTTGTGAAAATGGTTATAAAATGTTTTTTTAGGCCTGTCCAGAATGTCGATAGTTCGGCATGACCGGGGTCACTGTTTTTGTGTCAAAAAATGAAAAAAAAAATCTGAGCTATTTTTGTGAAAATTGTTCTAAAATGTTTTTTTTAGGCCTGTCCAAAATGTCGATAGTTCGGCATGACCGGGGTCACTGTTTTTGGAAACAAAAATAGAAATCTGCAATTTTTTGTGAAAATAGTTTTAAAATGTTTTTTTAGGCCTGTCCAGAATGTCGCTAGTTCGGCATGACCGGGGTCACTGTTTTTGTGTCGTGAAAATGAAAAAAAAATATCTGCAATTTTTTGTGAAAATGGTTATAAAATGTTTTTTTAGGCCTGTCCAGAATGTCGATAGTTCGGCATGACCGGGGTCACTGTTTTTGTGTCAAAAAATGAAAAAAAAAATCTGAGCTATTTTTGTGAAAATTGTTCTAAAATGTTTTGTTTAGGCCTGTCCAAAATGTCGCTAGTTCGGCATGATCGGAGTCATTGTTTTTGGTGACAAAAATAGAAATCTGCAATTTTTTGTGAAAATAGTTTTAAAATGTTTTTTTAGGCCTGTCCAGATTGTTGCTAGTTCGGCATGACCGGTGTCACTGTTTTTGTGTCGTGAAAATGAAAAAAAAATATCTGCAATTTTTTGTGAAAATGGTTATAAAATGTTTTTTTAGGCCTGTCCAGAATGTTGCTAGTTCGGCATGACCGGTGTCACTGTTTTTGTGTCGTGAAAATGAAAAAAAAATATCTGCATTTTTTTGTGAAAATGGTTATAAAATGTTTTTTTAGGGTTGTCCAGAATGTCGATAGTTCGGCATGACCGGGGTCACTGTTTTTGTGTCAAAAAATGAAAAAAAAAAATCTGAGCTATTTTTGTGAAAATTGTTCTAAAATGCTTTTTTTAGGCCTGTCCAAAATGTCGCTAGTTCGGCATGATCGGAGTCATTGTTTTTGGTGACAAAAATAGAAATCTGCAATTTTTTGTGAAAATAGTTTTAAAATGTTTTTTTAGGCCTGTCCAGAATGTCGCTAGTTCGGCATGACCGGGGTCACTGTTTTTGTGTCGTGAAAATGAAAAAAAAATATCTGCAATTTTTTGTGAAAATGGTTATAAAATGTTTTTTTAGGCCTGTCCAGAATGTCGATAGTTCGGCATGACCGGGGTCACTGTTTTTGTGTCAAAAAATGAAAAAAAAAATCTGAGCTATTTTTGTGAAAATTGTTCTAAAATGTTTTTTTTAGGCCTGTCCAAAATGTCGATAGTTCGGCATGACCGGGGTCACTGTTTTTGGAAACAAAAATAGAAATCTGCAATTTTTTGTGAAAATAGTTTTAAAATGTTTTTTTAGGCCTGTCCAGAATGTCGCTAGTTCGGCATGACCGGGGTCACTGTTTTTGTGTCGTGAAAATGAAAAAAAAATATCTGCAATTTTTTGTGAAAATGGTTATAAAATGTTTTTTTAGGCCTGTCCAGAATGTCGATAGTTCGGCATGACCGGGGTCACTGTTTTTGTGTCAAAAAATGAAAAAAAAAATCTGAGCTATTTTTGTGAAAATTGTTCTAAAATGTTTTGTTTAGGCCTGTCCAAAATGTCGCTAGTTCGGCATGATCGGAGTCATTGTTTTTGGTGACAAAAATAGAAATCTGCAATTTTTTGTGAAAATAGTTTTAAAATGTTTTTTTAGGCCTGTCCAGATTGTTGCTAGTTCGGCATGACCGGTGTCACTGTTTTTGTGTCGTGAAAATGAAAAAAAAATATCTGCAATTTTTTGTGAAAATGGTTATAAAATGTTTTTTTAGGCCTGTCCAGAATGTCGATAGTTCGGCATGACCGGGGTCACTGTTTTTGTGTCAAAAAATGAAAAAAAAAAATCTGAGCTATTTTTGTGAAAGTTGTTCTAAAATGTTTTTTTTAGGCCTGTCCAAAATGTCGATAGTTCGGCATGACCGGGGTCACTGTTTTTGGTGACAAAAATAGAAATCTGCAATTTTTTGTGAAAATAGTTTTAAAATGTTTTTTTAGGCCTGTCCAGAATGTCGCTAGTTCGGCATGACCGGGGTCACTGTTTTTGTGTCGTGAAAATGAAAAAAAAATATCTGCAATTTTTGGTGAAAATGGTTATAAAATGTTTTTTTAGGCCTGTCCAGAATGTCGATAGTTCGGCATGACCAGGGAAACTGTTTTTGTGTCAAAAAATGAAAAAAAAAAATCTGAGCTATTTTTGTGAAAATAGTTTTAAAATGTTTTTTTAGGCCTGTCCAGAATGTCGCTAGTTCGGCATGACCGGGGTCACTGTTTTTGTGTCGTGAAAATGAAAAAAAAATATCTGCAATTTTTTGTGAAAATGGTTATAAAATGTTTTTTTAGGCCTGAAGAAAAAAAAAAATCTGAGCTATTTTTGTGAAAATTGTTCTAAAATGGTTTTTTTAGGCCTGTCCAAAATGTCGCTAGTTCGGCATGATCGGAGTCATTGTTTTTGGTGACAAAAATAGAAATCTGCAATTTTTTGTGAAAATAGTTTTAAAATGTTTTTTTAGGCCTGTCCATAATGTCGCTAGTTCAGCATGACGGGGTCACTGTTTTTGTGTCGTGAAAATGAAAAAAAAATATCTGCAATTTTTTGTGAAAATGGTTATAAAATGTTTTTTTAGGCCTGTCCAGAATGTCGATAGTTCGGCATGAATGGGGTCACTGTTTTTGTGTCAAAAAATGAAAAAAAAAATCTGAGCTATTTTTGTGAAAATTGTTCTAAAATGTTTTTTTTTAGGCCTGTCCAAAATGTCGCTAGTTCGGCATGATCGGAGTCATTGTTTTTGGTGACAAAAATAGAAATCTGCAATTTTTTGTGAAAATAGTTTTAAAATGTTTTTTTAGGCCTGTCCAGAATGTCGATAGTTCGGCATGACCGGGGTCACTGTTTTTGTGTCAAAAAATGAAGAAAAAAAACTGAGCTATTTTTGTGAAAATTGTTCTAAAATGTTTTTTTTAGGCCTGTCCAAAATGTCGCTAGTTCGGCATGATCGGAGTCATTGTTTTTGGTGACAAAAATAGAAATCTGCAATTTTTTGTGAAAATAGTTTTAAAATGTTTTTTTAGGCCTGTACAGAATGTCGCTAGTTCGGTCACTGTTTTTGTGTCTTGAAAATGAAAAAAAAATATCTGCATTTTTTTGTGAAAATGGTTATAAAATGTTTTTTTAGGGTTGTCCAGAATGTCGATAGTTCGGCATGACCGGGGTCACTGTTTTTGTGTCAAAAAATGAAAAAAAAAAATCTGAGCTATTTTTGTGAAAATTGTTCTAAAATGCTTTTTTTAGGCCTGTCCAAAATGTCGCTAGTTCGGCATGATCGGAGTCATTGTTTTTGGTGACAAAAATAGAAATCTGCAATTTTTTGTGAAAATAGTTTTAAAATGTTTTTTTAGGCCTGTCCAGAATGTCGCTAGTTCGGCATGACCGGGGTCACTGTTTTTGTGTCGTGAAAATGAAAAAAAAATATCTGCAATTTTTTGTGAAAATGGTTATAAAATGTTTTTTTAGGCCTGTCCAGAATGTCGCTTTTTCAGCTTGATCGGAGTCATCGTTTTTAGGGACAAATAGAAATCTGCAATTTTTTGTATAAATTGTTTTAAAAAAAAAAATTTAGGCCAGTCCGGAATGTTGCTAGTTCGGCATGACCGGGGTCACTTTTTTTGTGTCACGAAAAAGAAAAAAAAATATCTGCAATTTTTTGTGAAAATGGTTATAAAATGTTTTTTTAGGCCTGTCCAGAATGTCGCTAGTTCGGCATGACCTGTGTCACTGTTTTTGTGTCACGAAAATGAAAAAAAAAAATCTGCAATTTTTTGTGAAAATTGTTTTAGACATTTTTTTTAGGCCTGTCCAAAATGTCGCTAGTTCGGCATGATCGGAGTCATTGTTTTTGGTGACAAAAATAGAAATCTGCAATTTTTTGTGAAAATAGTTTTAAAATGTTTTTTTAGGCCTGTCCAGATTGTTGCTAGTTCGGCATGACCGGTGTCACTGTTTTTGTGTCGTGAAAATGAAAAAAAAATATCTGCAATTTTTTGTGAAAATGGTTATAAAATGTTTTTTTAGGCCTGTCCAGAATGTCGATAGTTCGGCATGACCGGGGTCACTGTTTTTGTGTCAAAAAATGAAAAAAAAAAATCTGAGCTATTTTTGTGAAAGTTGTTCTAAAATGTTTTTTTTAGGCCTGTCCAAAATGTCGATAGTTCGGCATGACCGGGGTCACTGTTTTTGGTGACAAAAATAGAAATCTGCAATTTTTTGTGAAAATAGTTTTAAAATGTTTTTTTAGGCCTGTCCAGAATGTCGCTAGTTCGGCATGACCGGGGTCACTGTTTTTGTGTCGTGAAAATGAAAAAAAAATATCTGCAATTTTTGGTGAAAATGGTTATAAAATGTTTTTTTAGGCCTGTCCAGAATGTCGATAGTTCGGCATGACCAGGGAAACTGTTTTTGTGTCAAAAAATGAAAAAAAAAAATCTGAGCTATTTTTGTGAAAATAGTTTTAAAATGTTTTTTTAGGCCTGTCCAGAATGTCGCTAGTTCGGCATGACCGGGGTCACTGTTTTTGTGTCGTGAAAATGAAAAAAAAATATCTGCAATTTTTTGTGAAAATGGTTATAAAATGTTTTTTTAGGCCTGAAGAAAAAAAAAAATCTGAGCTATTTTTGTGAAAATTGTTCTAAAATGGTTTTTTTAGGCCTGTCCAAAATGTCGCTAGTTCGGCATGATCGGAGTCATTGTTTTTGGTGACAAAAATAGAAATCTGCAATTTTTTGTGAAAATAGTTTTAAAATGTTTTTTTAGGCCTGTCCATAATGTCGCTAGTTCAGCATGACGGGGTCACTGTTTTTGTGTCGTGAAAATGAAAAAAAAATATCTGCAATTTTTTGTGAAAATGGTTATAAAATGTTTTTTTAGGCCTGTCCAGAATGTCGATAGTTCGGCATGAATGGGGTCACTGTTTTTGTGTCAAAAAATGAAAAAAAAAATCTGAGCTATTTTTGTGAAAATTGTTCTAAAATGTTTTTTTTTAGGCCTGTCCAAAATGTCGCTAGTTCGGCATGATCGGAGTCATTGTTTTTGGTGACAAAAATAGAAATCTGCAATTTTTTGTGAAAATAGTTTTAAAATGTTTTTTTAGGCCTGTCCAGAATGTCGCCAGTTCGGCATGATCGGAGTCATTGTTTTTGGTGACAAAAATAGAAATCTGCAATTTTTTGTGAAAATAGTTTTAAAATGTTTTTTTAGGCCTGTCCAGAATGTCGATAGTTCGGCATGACCGGGGTCACTGTTTTTGTGTCAAAAAATGAAGAAAAAAAATCTGAGCTATTTTTGTGAAAATTGTTCTAAAATGTTTTTTTTAGGCCTGTCCAAAATGTCGCTAGTTCGGCATGATCGGAGTCATTGTTTTTGGTGACAAAAATAGAAATCTGCAATTTTTTGTGAAAATAGTTTTAAAATGTTTTTTTAGGCCTGTACAGAATGTCGCTAGTTCGGTCACTGTTTTTGTGTCTTGAAAATGAAAAAAAAATATCTGCATTTTTTTGTGAAAATGGTTATAAAATGTTTTTTTAGGGTTGTCCAGAATGTCGATAGTTCGGCATGACCGGGGTCACTGTTTTTGTGTCAAAAAATGAAAAAAAAAAATCTGAGCTATTTTTGTGAAAATTGTTCTAAAATGCTTTTTTTAGGCCTGTCCAAAATGTCGCTAGTTCGGCATGATCGGAGTCATTGTTTTTGGTGACAAAAATAGAAATCTGCAATTTTTTGTGAAAATAGTTTTAAAATGTTTTTTTAGGCCTGTCCAGAATGTCGCTAGTTCGGCATGACCGGGGTCACTGTTTTTGTGTCGTGAAAATGAAAAAAAAATATCTGCAATTTTTTGTGAAAATGGTTATAAAATGTTTTTTTAGGCCTGTCCAGAATGTCGCTTTTTCAGCTTGATCGGAGTCATCGTTTTTAGGGACAAATAGAAATCTGCAATTTTTTGTATAAATTGTTTTAAAAAAAAAAATTTAGGCCAGTCCGGAATGTTGCTAGTTCGGCATGACCGGGGTCACTTTTTTTGTGTCACGAAAAAGAAAAAAAAATATCTGCAATTTTTTGTGAAAATGGTTATAAAATGTTTTTTTAGGCCTGTCCAGAATGTCGCTAGTTCGGCATGACCTGTGTCACTGTTTTTGTGTCACGAAAATGAAAAAAAAAAATCTGCAATTTTTTGTGAAAATTGTTTTAGACATTTTTTTTAGGCCTGTCCAGAATGTCGCTTTTTCAGCTTGATCGGAGTCATCGTTTTTAGGGACAAATAGAAATCTGCAATTTTTTGTATAAATAGTTTAAAAAAAAATTTTTTAGGCCAGTCCGGAATGTTGCTAGTTCGGCATGACCGGGGTCACTGTTTTTGTGTCAAAAAATGAAAAAAAAAAATCGGGGCTTTTTTTGTGAAAATTGTTCTAAAATGTTTTTTTAGGCCTGTCCAAAATGTCGCTAGTTCAGCATGACCGTGTCACTGTTTTTGTGTCACGAAAATGAAAAAAAAAAATCTGCCATTTTTTGTGAAAATGGTTTTACATTTTTTTTTAGGCCTGTCCAGAATGTCGCTTTTTCGGCATGATCGGAGTCATAGTTTTTAGGGACAAAATAGAAATCTGCAATTTTTTGTGAAAATGGTTTTAAAATGTTTTTTTAGGCGTGTCCAAAATGTCGCTAGTTCGGCATGATCGGAGTCATCGTTTTTGGTGACAAAAATAGAAATCTGCAATTTTTTGTGAAAATGGTTTTAAAATGTTTTTTTAGGCCTGTCCAGAATGTCGCTAGTTCAGCATGACCGTGTCACTGTTTTTGTGTCACGAAAATGAAAAAAAAAAATCTGCCATTTTTTGTGAAAATGGTTTTAAATTTTTTTTTAGGCCTGTCCAGAATGTCGCTTTTTCGGCATGATCGGAGTCATAGTTTTTAGGGACAAAATAGAAATCTGCAATTTTTTGTGAAAATGGTTTTTAAAATGTTTTTTTTTAGGCCTGTCCAGAATGTCGCTAGTTCGGTATGACCGGGGTCACTGTTTTTGTGTCACGAAAATGAAAAAAAAAAATCAGCAATTTTTTGTGAAAATGGTTTTAAATTTTTTTTGGGGGCCTATTTCTGGACGACATTCTGGACGAATGTCGCTTTTTCGGCATGACCGGGGTCACTGTTTTTGTGTCAAAAAATGAAAAAAAAAATCTGAGCTTTTTTTGTGAAAATGGTTCTAATATGGTTTTTTTAGGCCTGTCCAAAATGTCGCTAGTTCGGCATGATTTGAGTCATCGTTTTTGGTGACAAAAATAGAAATCTGCAATTTTTTGTGAAAATGTTTTTTAAATGTTTTTTTAGGCCTGTCCAGAATGTCGCTAGTTCGGCATGACCGGTGTCACTGTTTTTGTGTCACGAAAATGAAAAAAAAAAATCTGCTATTTTTGGTGAAAATGGTTATAAAATGTTTTTTTAGGCCTGTCCAGAATGTCGATAGTTCGGCATGATCGGAGTGATTGTTTTTGGTGACAAAAATAGAAATCTGCAATTTTTTGTGAAAATGGTTTTAAAATGTTTTTTTAGGCCTGTCCAGAATGTCGATAGTTCGGCATGACCGGGGTCACTGTTTTTGTGTCGTGAAAATGAAGAAAAAAAAATCTGCAATTTTTTGTGAAAATGGTTTTAAAACATTTTTTTAGGCCTGTCCAAAATGTCGCTAGTTCGGCATGATCGGAGTCATCGTTTTTGATGACAAAAATAGAAATCTGCAATTTTTTGTGAAAATGGTTTTAAAATGTTTTTTTAGGCCTGTCCAGAATGTCGCTAGTTCGGCATGACCGGGGTCACTGTTTTTGTGTTATGAAAATGAAGAAAAAAAAATCTGCAATTTTTTGTGAAAATGGTTTTAAAACATTTTTTTAGGCCTGTCCAAAATGTCGCTAGTTCGGCATGATCGGAGTCATCGTTTTTGGTGACAAAAATAGAAATCTGCAATTTTTTGTGAAAATGGTTTTTAAATGTTTTTTTAGGCCTGTCCAGAATGTCGCTAGTTCGGCATGACCGGTGTCACTGTTTTTGTGTCACGAAAATGAAAAAAAAAAATCTGCAATTTTTTGTGAAAATCGTTTTAGACATTTTTTTTAGGCCTGTCCAGAATGTCGCTTTTTCAGCTTGATCGGAGGCATCGTTTTTAGGGACAAAATAGAAATCTGCAATTTTTTGTGAAAATTGTTTTAAAATGTTTTTTTAGGCCTGTCCAGAATGTCGATAGTTCGGCATGACCGGGGTCACTGTGTTTGTGTCACGAAAATGAAAAAAAAAATATCTGTAATTTTTTGTGAAAATGGTTTTTAAATGTTTTTTTTAGGCCTGTCCAGATTGTCGATAGTTCGGCATGACCGGGGTCACTGTTTTTGTGTCAAAAAATGAAGAAAAAAAAATCAGCCATTTTTGGTGAAAATGGTTTTTAAATTTTTTTTTAGGCCTGTCCAGAATGTCGCTTTTTCGGCAAGATCGGAGTCATCGTTTTTAGGGACAAAATAGAAATCTGCAAATTTTTGTGAAAATGGTTTTAAAATGTTTTTTTTTAGGCCTGTTCAGAATGTCGATAGTTCGGCATGACCTGGGTCACTGTTTTTGTGTCAAAAAATGAAAAAAAGAATTCTGAGCTTTTTTTTGGAAAATGGTTCTAAAATGCTTTTTTTTTTAGGCCAGTCCAAAATGTCGCTAGTTCGGCATGATCGGAGACATCGTTTTTGGTGACAAAAGAAGAAATCTACAATTTTTTGTGAAAATGGTTTTAAAATGTTTTTTTTAGGCCTGTCCAGAATGTCGCTAGTTCGGCATGACCGGGGTCACTGTTTTTGTGTCACGAAAATGAAGAAAAAAAAATCAGCAATTTTTGGTGAAAATGGTTTTTTTAAAACATTTTAGGCCTGTCCAGAATGTCGCTTTTTCGGCATGATCGGAGTCATCGTTTTTAGGGACAAAATAGAAATCTGCAATTTTTTGTGCAAATGGTTTTAAAATGTTTTTTTAGGCCTGTCCAGAATGTCGATAGTTCGGCATGACCGGGGTCACTGTTTTTGTGTCACGAAAATGAAAAAAAAATATCTGCAATTTTTGGTGAAAATGGTTCCAAAAAATTTTTTAGGCCTGTCCAGAATGTCGCTTTTTCGGCATGATCGGAGTCATCGTTTTTAGGGACAAAATAGAAATCTGCAATTTTTTGTGAAAATGGTTTTAAAATGTTTTTTTTAGGCCTGTCCATAATGTCGATAGTTCGGTATGACCGGGGTCACTGTTTTTGTGTCAAAAAATGAAGAAAAAAAAATCAGCCATTTTTGGTGAAAATGGTTTTTTAAAAACATTTTAGGCCTGTCCAGAATGTCGCTTTTTCGGCATGATCGGAGTCATCGTTTTTAGGGACAAAATAGAAATCTGCAATTTTTTGTGAAAATGGTTTTAAAATGTTTTTTTAGGCCTGTCCAGAATGTCGATAGTTCGGCATGACCGGGGTCACTGTTTTTGTGTCACGAAAATGAAAAAAAAATATCTGCAATTTTTTGTGAAAATGGTTCAAACATTTTTTTTTAGGCCTGTCCAGAATGTCGCTTTTTCGGCATGATCGGAGTCATCGTTTTTAGGGACAAAATAGAAATCTGCAATTTTTTGTGAAAATGGTTTTAAAATGTTTTTTTTAGGCCTGTCCAGAATGTCGATAGTTCGGTATGACCGGGGTCACTTTTGTTGTGTCAAAAAATGAAGAAAAAAAAATCAGCAATTTTTGGTGAAAATGGTTTTTAAATTTTTTTTTAGGCCTGTCCAGAATGTCGCTTTTTCGGCATGATCGGAGTCAACGTTTTTAGGGACAAAATAGAAATCTGCAATTTTTTGTGAAAATGGTTTTAAAATGTTTTTTTTAGGGCAGTCCAGTATGTCGATAGTTCTGCATGACCGGGGTCACTGTTTTTGTGTCAAATAATGAAAATCAGAATTCTGAGCTTTTTTTTTGAAAATGGTTCTAAAATGCTTTTTTTTAGGCCTGTCCAGAATGTCGCTAGTTCGGCATAACCGGGGTCACTGTTTTTGTGTCACGAAAATGAAGGAAAAAAAATCAGCAATTTTTGGTGAAAATGGTTCTAAATTTTTTTTTTAGGCCTGTCCAGAATGTCGCTTTTTCGGCATGATCGGAGTCATCGTTTTTAGGGACAAAATAGAAATCTGCAATTTTTTGTGAAAATGGTTTTAAAATGTTTTTTTTAGGCCTGTCCATAATGTCGATAGTTCGGTATGACCGGGGTCACTGTTTTTGTGTCAAAAAATGAAGAAAAAAAAATCAGCCATTTTTGGTGAAAATGTTTTTTTTAAAACATTTTAGGCCTGTCCAGAATGTCGCTTTTTCGGCATGATCGGAGTCATCGTTTTTAGGGACAAAATAGAAATCTGCAATTTTTTGTGAAAATGGTTTTAAAATGTTTTTTTAGGCCTGTCCAGAATGTCGATAGTTCGGCATGACCGGGGTCACTGTTTTTGTGTCACGAAAATGAAAAAAAAATATCTGCAATTTTTTGTGAAAATGGTTCATACATTTTTTTTTAGGCCTGTCCAGAATGTCGCTTTTTCGGCATGATCGGAGTCATCGTTTTTAGGGACAAAATAGAAATCTGCAATTTTTTGTGAAAATGGTTTTAAAATGTTTTTTTTAGGCCTGTCCAGAATGTCGATAGTTCGGCACTGTTTTTGTGTCAAAAAATGAAAAAAATAATTCGGATTTTTTTTTTGAAAATGGTTCTAAAATGCTTTTTTTTTAGGCCTTTCCAGAATGTCGCTAGTTCGGCATGACCGGGGTCACTGTTTTTGTGTCACGAAAATGAGAAAAAAAAATCAGCAATTTTTGGTGAAAATGGTTTTTTAAAAAAATTTTAGGCCTGTCCAGAATGTCGCTTTTTCGGCATGATCGGAGTCATCGTTTTTAGGGACAAAATAGAAATCTGCAATTTTTGGTGAAAATGTTTTTAAAATGTTTTTTTTAGGCCTGTCCAGAATGTCGATAGTTCGGTATGACCGGGGTCACTTTTGTTGTGTCAAAAAATGAAGAAAAAAAAATCAGCCATTTTTGGTGAAAATGGTTTTTAAATTTTTTTTTAGGCCTGTCCAGAATGTCGCTTTTTCGGCATGATCGGAGTCATCGTTTTTAGGGACAAAATAGAAATCTGCAATTTTTTGTGAAAATGGTTTTAAAATGTTTTTTTTAGGGCTGTCCAGTATGTCGATAGTTCTGCATGAACGGGGTCACTGTTTTTGTGTCAAATAATGAAAATCAGAATTCTGAGCTTTTTTTTTGAAAATGGTTCTAAAATGCTTTTTTTTAGGCCTGTCCAGAATGTCGCTAGTTCGGCATAACCGGGGTCACTGTTTTTGTGTCACGAAAATGAAGGAAAAAAAATCAGCAATTTTTGGTGAAAATGGTTCTAAATTTTTTTTTTAGGCCTGTCCAGAATGTCGCTTTTTCGGCATGATCGGAGTCATCGTTTTTAGGGACAAAATAGAAATCTGCAATTTTTTGTGAAAATGGTTTTAAAATGTTTTTTTTAGGCCTGTCCATAATGTCGATAGTTCGGTATGACCGGGGTCACTGTTTTTGTGTCAAAAAATGAAGAAAAAAAAATCAGCCATTTTTGGTGAAAATGGTTTTTTTAAAACATTTTAGGCCTGTCCAGAATGTCGATTTTTCGGCATGATCGGAGTCATCGTTTTTAGGGACAAAATAGAAATCTGCAATTTTTTGTGAAAATGGTTTTAAAATGTTTTTTTAGGCCTGTCCAGAATGTCGATAGTTCGGCATGACCGGGGTCACTGTTTTTGTGTCAAAAAATGAAAAAAATAATTCGGAGCTTTTTTTTTGAAAATGGTTCTAAAATGCTTTTTTTTTAGGCCTGTCCAGAATGTCGCTAGTTCGGCATGACCGGGGTCACTGTTTTTGTGTCACGAAAATGAAAAAAAAATCAGCAATTTTTGGTGAAAATGGTTTTAAAAAAAAAAATTTGGCCTGTCCAGAATGTCGCTTTTTGATCGGAGTCATCGTTTTTAGGGACAAAATAGAAATCTGCAATTTTTTGTGAAAATGGTTTTAAAATGTTTTTTTTAGGCCTGTCCAGAATGTCGATAGTTCGGCACTGTTTTTGTGTCAAAAAATGAAAAAAATTATTCGGAGCTTTTTTTTGAAAATGGTTCTAAAATGCTTTTTTTTTAGGCCTGTCCAGAATGTCGCTAGTTCGGCATGACCGGGGTCACTGTTTTTGTGTCACGAAAATGAGAAAAAAAAATCAGCAATTTTTGGTGAAAATGGTTTTTAAAAAAAAATTTAGGCCTGTCCAGAATGTCGCTTTTTCGGCATGATCGGAGTCATCGTTTTTAGGGACAAAATAGAAATCTGCAATTTTTTGTGAAAATGGTTTTAAAATGTTTTTTTTAGGCCTGTCCAGAATGTCGATAGTTCGGCATGACCGGGGTCACTGTTTTTGTGTCAAAAAATGAAAAAAAAAAATCTGAGCTATTTTTGTGAAAATTGTTCTAAAATGCTTTTTTTAGGCCTGTCCAAAATGTCGCTAGTTCGGCATGATCGGAGTCATTGTTTTTGGTGACAAAAATAGAAATCTGCAATTTTTTGTGAAAATAGTTTTAAAATGTTTTTTTAGGCCTGTCCAGAATGTCGCTAGTTCGGCATGACCGGGGTCACTGTTTTTGTGTCGTGAAAATGAAAAAAAAATATCTGCAATTTTTTGTGAAAATGGTTATAAAATGTTTTTTTAGGCCTGTCCAGAATGTCGATAGTTCGGCATGACCGGGGTCACTGTTTTTGTGTCAAAAAATGAAAAAAAAAATCTGAGCTATTTTTGTGAAAATTGTTCTAAAATGTTTTTTTTAGGCCTGTCCAAAATGTCGATAGTTCGGCATGACCGGGGTCACTGTTTTTGGAAACAAAAATAGAAATCTGCAATTTTTTGTGAAAATAGTTTTAAAATGTTTTTTTAGGCCTGTCCAGAATGTCGCTAGTTCGGCATGACCGGGGTCACTGTTTTTGTGTCGTGAAAATGAAAAAAAAATATCTGCAATTTTTTGTGAAAATGGTTATAAAATGTTTTTTTAGGCCTGTCCAGAATGTCGATAGTTCGGCATGACCGGGGTCACTGTTTTTGTGTCAAAAAATGAAAAAAAAAATCTGAGCTATTTTTGTGAAAATTGTTCTAAAATGTTTTGTTTAGGCCTGTCCAAAATGTCGCTAGTTCGGCATGATCGGAGTATTCGTTTTTGGTGACAAAAATAGAAATCTACAATTTTTTGTGAAAATGGTTTTAAAATGTTTTTTTTAGGCCTGTCCAGAATGTCGCTAGTTCGGCATAACCGGGGTCACTGTTTTTGTGTCACGAAAATGAAGAAAAAAAAATCAGCAATTTTTGGTGAAAATGGTTTTTAAAATTTTTTTTAGGCCTGTCCAGAATGTGGCTTTTTCGGCATGATCGGAGTCATCGTTTTTAGGGACAAAATAGAAATCTGCAATTTTTTGTGAAAATGGTTTTAAAATGTTTTTTTAGGCCTGTCCAGAATGTCGATAGTTCGTCATGACCGGGGTCACTGTTTTTGTGTCACGAAAAATAAAAATAAATATCTGCAATTTTTTGTGAAAATGGTTCTAACATTTTTTTTTAGGCCTGTCCAGAATGTCGCTTTTTCGGCATGATCGGAGTCATCGTTTTTAGGGACAAAATAGAAATCTGCAATTTTTTGTGAAAATGGTTTTAAAATGTTTTTTTTAGGCCTGTCCAGAATGTCGATAGTTCGGCATGACCGGGGTCACTGTTTTTGTGTCAAAAAATGAAAAAAAAAATCTGAGCTATTTTTGTGAAAATTGTTCTAAAATGTTTTGTTTAGGCCTGTCCAAAATGTCGCTAGTTCGGCATGATCGGAGTATTCGTTTTTGGTGACAAAAATAGAAATCTACAATTTTTTGTGAAAATGGTTTTAAAATGTTTTTTTTAGGCCTGTCCAGAATGTCGCTAGTTCGGCATAACCGGGGTCACTGTTTTTGTGTCACGAAAATGAAGAAAAAAAAATCAGCAATTTTTGGTGAAAATGGTTTTTAAAATTTTTTTTAGGCCTGTCCAGAATGTGGCTTTTTCGGCATGATCGGAGTCATCGTTTTTAGGGACAAAATAGAAATCTGCAATTTTTTGTGAAAATGGTTTTAAAATGTTTTTTTAGGCCTGTCCAGAATGTCGATAGTTCGTCATGACCGGGGTCACTGTTTTTGTGTCACGAAAAATAAAAATAAATATCTGCAATTTTTTGTGAAAATGGTTCTAACATTTTTTTTTAGGCCTGTCCAGAATGTCGCTTTTTCGGCATGATCGGAGTCATCGTTTTTAGGGACAAAATAGAAATCTGCAATTTTTTGTGAAAATGGTTTTAAAATGTTTTTTTTAGGCCTGTCCAGAATGTCGATAGTTCGGCATGACCGGGGTCACTGTTTTTGTGTCAAAAAATGAAAAAAATAATTCTGAGCTTTTTTTTGTGAAAATGGTTCTAACATTTTTTTTTAGGCCTGTCCAGAATGTCGCTTTTTCGGCATGATCGGAGTCATCGTTTTTAGGGACAAAATAGAAATCTGCAATTTTTTGTGAAAATGGTTTTAAAATGTTTTTTTTAGGCCTGTCCAGAATGTCGATAGTTCGGCATGACCGGGGTCACTGTTTTTGTGTCACGAAAATGAGAAAAAAATATCTGCCTTTTTTTGTGAAAATGGTTCTAAAAATTTTTTTTAGGCCTGTCCAGAATGTCGCTAGTTCGGCATGACCGGGGTCACTGTTTTTGTGTAAAAAAATGAAGAAAAAAAAATCTGCCATTTTTGCTGAAAATGGTTTTTAATTTTTTTTTTAGGCCTGTCCAGAATGTCGCTTTTTCGGCATGATCGGAGTCATCGTTTTTAGGGACAAAATAGAAATCTGCAATTTTTGGTGATAATGGTTTTAAAATGTTTTTTTTTAGGCCTGTCCAGAATGTCGATAGTTCGGCATGACCGGGGTCACTGTTTTTGTGTCACGAAAATGAGAAAAAAATATCTGCAATTTTTGGTGAAAATGGTTCAAAAAAATTTTTTTAGACCTGTCCAGAATGTCGCTTTTTCGGCATGATCGGAGTCATCGTTTTTAGGGACAAAATAGAAATCTGCAATTTTTGGTGAAAATGGTTTTAAAATGTTTTTTTTAGGCCTGTCCAGAATGTCGATAGTTCGGCATGACCGGGGTCACTGTTTTTGTGTAACGAAAATGAGAAAAAAATATCTGCAATTTTTTGTGAAAATGGTTCTACATTTTTTTTTTAGGATTGTCCAGAATGTCGCTTTTTCGGCATGATCGGAGTCATCGTTTTTAGGGACAAAATAGAAATCTGCAATTTTTTGTGAAAATGTTTTTACAAGGTTTTTTTGAGGCCTGTCCAGAATGTCGATAGTTCGGTATGACCGGGGTCACTGTTTTTGTGTCACGAAAATGAAAAAAAAATATCTGCAATTTTTTGTGAAAATGGTTCAAATTTTTTTTTTTAGGCCTGTCCAGAATGACGCTTTTTCGGCATGATCGGAGTCAACGTTTTTAGGGACAAAATAGAAATCTGCAATTTTTTGTGAAAAACGTTTTAAAATGTTTTTTAATAGGCCTGTCCAGAATGTCGATAGTTCGGCATGACCGGGGTCACTGTTTTTGTGTCAAAAAATGAAAAAAAGAATTCTGAGCTTTTTTTTGGAAAATGGTTCTAAAATGCATTTTTTTTAGGCCTGTCCAAAATGTCGCTAGTTCGGCATGATTGGAGTCATCGTTTTTAGGGACAAAATATAAATCTGCAATTTTTGGTGAAAATGGTTTTAAAAATTTTTTTTTAGGCCTGTCCAGAATGTCGATAGTTCGGCATGACCGGGGTCACTGTTTTTGTGTCACGAAAATGAGAAAAAAATATCTGCCTTTTTTTGTGAAAATGGTTCTAAAAATTTTTTTTAGGCCTGTCCAGAATGTCGCTAGTTCGGCATGACCGGGGTCACTGTTTTTGTGTAAAAAAATGAAGAAAAAAAAATCTGCCATTTTTGCTGAAAATGGTTTTTAATTTTTTTTTTAGGCCTGTCCAGAATGTCGCTTTTTCGGCATGATCGGAGTCATCGTTTTTAGGGACAAAATAGAAATCTGCAATTTTTGGTGATAATGGTTTTAAAATGTTTTTTTTTAGGCCTGTCCAGAATGTCGATAGTTCGGCATGACCGGGGTCACTGTTTTTGTGTCACGAAAATGAGAAAAAAATATCTGCAATTTTTGGTGAAAATGGTTCAAAAAAATTTTTTTAGGCCTGTCCAGAATGTCGCTTTTTCGGCATGATCAGAGTCATCGTTTTTAGGGACAAAATAGAAATCTGCAATTTTTTGTGAAAATGGTTCTAAAATTTTTTTTTAGGCCTGTCCAGAATGTCGCTTTTTCGGCATGATCGGAGTCATCGTTTTTAGGGACAAAATAGAAATCTGCAATTTTTTGTGAAAATGGTTTTAAAATGTTTTTTTTAGGCCTGTCCAGAATGTCGATAGTTCGGCATGACCGGGGTCACTGTATTTGTGTCAAAAAATGAAAAAAAGCATTCTGAGCTTTTTTTTGGAAAATGGTTCTAAAATGCATTTTTTTTAGGCCTGTCCAAAATGTCGCTAGTTCGGCATGATCAGAGTCATCGTTTTTAGGGACAAAATAGAAATCTGCAATTTTTTGTGAAAATGGTTCAAATTTTTTTTTTTAGGCCTGTCCAGAATGACGCTTTTTCGGCATGATCGGAGTCAACGTTTTTAGGGACAAAATAGAAATCTGCAATTTTTTGTGAAAAACGTTTTAAAATGTTTTTTAATAGGCCTGTCCAGAATGTCGATAGTTCGGCATGACCGGGGTCACTGTTTTTGTGTCAAAAAATGAAAAAAAGAATTCTGAGCTTTTTTTTGGAAAATGGTTCTAAAATGCATTTTTTTTAGGCCTGTCCAAAATGTCGCTAGTTCGGCATGATTGGAGTCATCGTTTTTAGGGACAAAATATAAATCTGCAATTTTTGGTGAAAATGGTTTTAAAAATTTTTTTTTAGGCCTGTCCAGAATGTCGATAGTTCGGCATGACCGGGGTCACTGTTTTTGTGTCACGAAAATGAGAAAAAAATATCTGCCTTTTTTTGTGAAAATGGTTCTAAAAATTTTTTTTAGGCCTGTCCAGAATGTCGCTAGTTCGGCATGACCGGGGTCACTGTTTTTGTGTAAAAAAATGAAGAAAAAAAAATCTGCCATTTTTGCTAAAAATGGTTTTTAATTTTTTTTTTAGGCCTGTCCAGAATGTCGCTTTTTCGGCATGATCGGAGTCATCGTTTTTAGGGACAAAATAGAAATCTGCAATTTTTGGTGATAATGGTTTTAAAATGTTTTTTTTTAGGCCTGTCCAGAATGTCGATAGTTCGGCATGACCGGGGTCACTGTTTTTGTGTCACGAAAATGAGAAAAAAATATCTGCAATTTTTGGTGAAAATGGTTCAAAAAAAATTTTTTAGGCCTGTCCAGAATGTCGCTTTTTCGGCATGATCAGAGTCATCGTTTTTAGGGACAAAATAGAAATCTGCAATTTTTTGTGAAAATGGTTCTAAAATTTTTTTTTAGGCCTGTCCAGAATGTCGCTTTTTCGGCATGATCGGAGTCATCGTTTTTAGGGACAAAATAGAAATCTGCAATTTTTTGTGAAAATGGTTTTAAAATGTTTTTTTTAGGCCTGTCCAGAATGTCGATAGTTCGGCATGACCGGGGTCACTGTATTTGTGTCAAAAAATGAAAAAAAGCATTCTGAGCTTTTTTTTTGAAAATGGTTCTAAAATGCTTTTTTTTTAGGCCTGTCCAAAATGTCGCTAGTTCGGCATGATCGGAGTCATCGTTTTTGGTGACAAAAATAGAAATCTACAATTTTTTGTGAAAATGGTTTTAAAATGTTTTTTTTTAGGCCTGTCCAGAATGTCGCTAGTTCGGCATGATCAGTCATCTTTTTTAGGGACAAAATAGAAATCTGCAATTTTTTGTGAAAATGGTTTTAAAATGTTTTTTTTAGACCTGTCCATAATGTCGATAGTTCGGTATGACCGGGGTCACTGTTTTTGTGTCAAAAAATGAAGAAAAAAAAATCAGCCATTTTTGGTGAAAATGGTTTTTAATTTTTTTTTTAGGCCTGTCCAGAGTGTCGCTTTTTCGGCATGATCGGAGTCATCGTTTTTAGGGACAAAATAGAAATCTGCAATTTTTGGTGATAATGGTTTTAAAATGTTTTTTTTTAGGCCTGTCCAGAATGTCGATAGTTCGGCATGACCGGGGTCACTGTTTTTGTGTCACGAAAATGAGAAAAAAATATCTGCAATTTTTGGTGAAAATGGTTCAAAAAAATTTTTTTAGGCCTGTCCAGAATGTCGCTTTTTCGGCATGATCAGAGTCATCGTTTTTAGGGACAAAATAGAAATCTGCAATTTTTTGTGAAAATGGTTCTAAAATTTTTTTTTAGGCCTGTCCAGAATGTCGCTTTTTCGGCATGATCGGAGTCATCGTTTTTAGGGACAAAATAGAAATCTGCAATTTTTTGTGAAAATGGTTTTAAAATGTTTTTTTTAGGCCTGTCCAGAATGTCGATAGTTCGGCATGACCGGGGTCACTGTATTTGTGTCAAAAAATGAAAAAAAGCATTCTGAGCTTTTTTTTTGAAAATGGTTCTAAAATGCTTTTTTTTTAGGCCTGTCCAAAATGTCGCTAGTTCGGCATGATCGGAGTCATCGTTTTTGGTGACAAAAATAGAAATCTACAATTTTTTGTGAAAATGGTTTTAAAATGTTTTTTTTTAGGCCTGTCCAGAATGTCGCTAGTTCGGCATGATCAGTCATCTTTTTTAGGGACAAAATAGAAATCTGCAATTTTTTGTGAAAATGGTTTTAAAATGTTTTTTTTAGACCTGTCCATAATGTCGATAGTTCGGTATGACCGGGGTCACTGTTTTTGTGTCAAAAAATGAAGAAAAAAAAATCAGCCATTTTTGGTGAAAATGGTTTTTAAATTTTTTTTTTAGGCCTGTCCAGAATGTCGCTTTTCGGCATGATCGGAGTCATCGTTTTTAGGGACAAAATAGAAATCTGCAATTTTTGGTGAAAATGGTTCTAAAATTTTTTTTTAGGCCTGTCCAGAATGTCGCTTTTTCGGCATGATCGGAGTCATCGTTTTTAGGGACAAAATATAAATCTGCAATTTTTTGTGAAAATGTTTTTAAAATGTTTTTTTTTAGGCCTGTCCAGAATGTCGATAGTTCGGCATGACCGGGGTCACTGTTTTTGTGTCACGAAAATAAAAATAAAATATCAGCAATTTTTTGTGAAAATGGTTCTAAAAATTTTTTTTAGGCCTGTCCAGAATGTCGCTAGTTCGGCATGACCGGGGTCACTGTTTTTGTGTCACGAAAATGAAGAAAAAAAAATCAGCAATTTTTGGTGAAAATGGTTTTAAAAAAATTTTTTAGACCTGTCCAGAATGTCGCTTTTTCGGCATGATCGGAGTCATCGTTTTTAGGGACAAAATAGAAATCTGCAATTTTTGGTGAAAATGGTTTTAAAATGTTTTTTTTAGGCCTGTCCAGAATGTCGATAGTTCGGCATGACCGGGGTCACTGTTTTTGTGTCACGAAAATGAAGAAAAAAAAATCAGCAATTTTTGGTGAAAATGGTTTTAAAAATTTTTTTTAGACCTGTCCAGAATGTCGCTTTTTCGGCATGATCAGAGTCATCGTTTTTAGGGACAAAATAGAAATCTGCAATTTTTTGTGAAAATGGTTCTAAAATTTTTTTTTAGGCCTGTCCAGAATGTCGCTTTTTCGGCATGATCGGAGTCATCGTTTTTAGGGACAAAATAGAAATCTGCAATTTTTTGTGAAAATGGTTTTAAAATGTTTTTTTTAGGCCTGTCCAGAATGTCGATAGTTCGGCATGACCGGGGTCACTGTATTTGTGTCAAAAAATGAAAAAAAGCATTCTGAGCTTTTTTTTTGAAAATGGTTCTAAAATGCTTTTTTTTTAGGCCTGTCCAAAATGTCGCTAGTTCGGCATGATCGGAGTCATCGTTTTTGGTGACAAAAATAGAAATCTACAATTTTTTGTGAAAATGGTTTTAAAATGTTTTTTTTTAGGCCTGTCCAGAATGTCGCTAGTTCGGCATGATCAGTCATCTTTTTTAGGGACAAAATAGAAATCTGCAATTTTTTGTGAAAATGGTTTTAAAATGTTTTTTTTAGACCTGTCCATAATGTCGATAGTTCGGTATGACCGGGGTCACTGTTTTTGTGTCAAAAAATGAAGAAAAAAAAATCAGCCATTTTTGGTGAAAATGGTTTTTAAATTTTTTTTTTAGGCCTGTCCAGAATGTCGCTTTTCGGCATGATCGGAGTCATCGTTTTTAGGGACAAAATAGAAATCTGCAATTTTTGGTGAAAATGGTTCTAAAATTTTTTTTTAGGCCTGTCCAGAATGTCGCTTTTTCGGCATGATCGGAGTCATCGTTTTTAGGGACAAAATATAAATCTGCAATTTTTTGTGAAAATGTTTTTAAAATGTTTTTTTTTAGGCCTGTCCAGAATGTCGATAGTTCGGCATGACCGGGGTCACTGTTTTTGTGTCACGAAAATAAAAATAAAATATCAGCAATTTTTTGTGAAAATGGTTCTAAAAATTTTTTTTAGGCCTGTCCAGAATGTCGCTAGTTCGGCATGACCGGGGTCACTGTTTTTGTGTCACGAAAATGAAGAAAAAAAAATCAGCAATTTTTGGTGAAAATGGTTTTAAAAAATTTTTTTAGACCTGTCCAGAATGTCGCTTTTTCGGCATGATCGGAGTCATCGTTTTTAGGGACAAAATAGAAATCTGCAATTTTTGGTGAAAATGGTTTTAAAATGTTTTTTTTAGGCCTGTCCAGAATGTCGATAGTTCGGCATGACCGGGGTCACTGTTTTTGTGTCACGAAAATGAAGAAAAAAAAATCAGCAATTTTTGGTGAAAATGGTTTTAAAAAATTTTTTTAGACCTGTCCAGAATGTCGCTTTTTCGGCATGATCGGAGTCATCGTTTTTAGGGACAAAATAGAAATCTGCAATTTTTTGTGAAAATGGTTTTAAAATGTTTTTTTTAGGCCTGTCCAGAATGTCGATAGTTCGGCATGACCGGGGTCACTGTTTTTGTGTCACGAAAATAAAAATAAAATATCAGCAATTTTTTGTGAAAATGGTTCTAAAAATTTTTTTTAGGCCTGTCCAGAATGTCGCTAGTTCGGCATGACCGGGGTCACTGTTTTTGTGTCACGAAAATGAAGAAAAAAAAATCAGCAATTTTTGGTGAAAATGGTTTTAAAAAAATTTTTTAGACCTGTCCAGAATGTCGCTTTTTCGGCATGATCGGAGTCATCGTTTTTAGGGACAAAATAGAAATCTGCAATTTTTGGTGAAAATGGTTTTAAAATGTTTTTTTTAGGCCTGTCCAGAATGTCGATAGTTCGGCATGACCGGGGTCACTGTTTTTGTGTCACGAAAATGAAGAAAAAAAAATCAGCAATTTTTGGTGAAAATGGTTTTAAAAAATTTTTTTAGACCTGTCCAGAATGTCGCTTTTTCGGCATGATCGGAGTCATCGTTTTTAGGGACAAAATAGAAATCTGCAATTTTTTGTGAAAATGGTTTTAAAATGTTTTTTTTAGGCCTGTCCAGAATGTCGATAGTTCGGCATGACCGGGGTCACTGTTTTTGTGTCAAAAAATGAAAAAAAGCATTCTGAGCTTTTTTTTTGAAAATGGTTCTAAAATGCTTTTTTTTTAGGCCTGTCCAAAATGTCGCTAGTTCGGCATGATCGGAGTCATCGTTTTTAGGGACAAAATAGAAATCTGCAATTTTTTGTGAAAATGGTTCTAAAAATTTTTTTTAGGCCTGTCCAGAATGTCGCTTTTTCGGCATGATCGGAGTCATCGTTTTTAGGGACAAAATAGAAATCTGCAATTTTTTGTGAAAATGGTTTTAAAATGTTTTTTTTAGGCCTGTCCAGAATGTCGATAGTTCGGCATGACCGGGGTCACTGTTTTTGTGTCAAAAAATGAAAAAAAGCATTCTGAGCTTTTTTTTTGAAAATGGTTCTAAAATGCTTTTTTTTTAGGCCTGTCCAAAATGTCGCTAGTTCGGCATGATCGGAGTCATCGTTTTTGGTGACAAAAAAAGAAATCTACAATTTTTTGTGAAAATGGTTTTAAAATGTTTTTTTTTAGGCCTGTCCAGAATGTCGCTAGTTCGGCATGATCGGAGTCATCTTTTTTAGGGACAAAATAGAAATCTGCAATTTTTTGTGAAAATGGTTTTAAAATGTTTTTTTTAGACCTGTCCATAATGTCGATAGTTCGGTATGACCGGGGTCACTGTTTTTGTGTCAAAAAATGAAGAAAAAAAAATCAGCCATTTTTCGTGAAAATGGTTTTTAAAATTTTTTTTTAGGCCTGTCCAGAATGTCGCTTTTCGGCATGATCGGAGTCATCGTTTTTAGGGACAAAATAGAAATCTGCAATTTTTGGTGAAAATGGTTCTAAAAATTTTTTTTAGGCCTGTCCAGAATGTCGCTTTTTCGGCATGATCGGAGTCATCGTTTTTAGGGACAAAATAGAAATCTGCAATTTTTTGTGAAAATGTTTTTAAAATGTTTTTTTTAGGCCTGTCCAGAATGTCGATAGTTCGGCATGACCGGGGTCACTGTTTTTGTGTCACGAAAATAAAAATAAAATATCTGCAATTTTTTGTGAAAATGGTTCTAAAAATTTTTTTTAGGCCTGTCCAAAATGTCGCTAGTTCGGCATGATCGGAGTCATCGTTTTTAGGGACAAAATAGAAATCTGCAATTTTTGGTGAAAATGGTTCAAAAAATTTTTTTTAGGCCTGTCCAGAATGTCGCTTTTTCGGCATGATCGGAGTCATCGTTTTTAGGGACAAAATAGAAATCTGCAATTTTTTGTGAAAATGTTTTTAAAATGTTTTTTTTAGGCCTGTCCAGAATGTCGATAGTTCGGCATGACCGGGGTCACTGTTTTTGTGTCACGAAAATAAAAATAAAATATCTGCAATTTTTTGTGAAAATGGTTCTAAAAATTTTTTTTAGGCCTGTCCAAAATGTCGCTAGTTCGGCATGATCGGAGTCATCGTTTTTGGTGACAAAAATAGAAATCTACAATTTTTTGTGAAAATGGTTTTAAAATGTTTTTTTTTTAGGCCTGTCCAGAATGTCGCTAGTTCGGCATGACCGGGGTCACTGTTTTTGTGTCACGAAAACGAAGAAAAAAAAATCAGCAATTTTTGGTGAAAATGGTTTTAAAATTTTTTTTTAGACCTGTCCAGAATGTCGCTTTTTCGGCATGATCGGAGTCATCGTTTTTAGGGACAAAATAGAAATCTGCAATTTTTGGTGAAAATGGTTTTAAAATGTTTTTTTTAGGCCTGTCCAGAATGTCGATAGTTCGGCATGACCGGGGTCACTGTTTTTGTGTCACGAAAATGAGAAAAAAATATCTGCAATTTTTTGTGAAAATGGTTCAAAAAAATTTTTTTAGGCCTGTCCAGAATGTTGCTTTTTCGGCATGATCGGAGTCATCGTTTTTAGGGACAAAATAGAAATCTGCAATTTTTTGTGAAAATGGTTTTAAAATGTTTTTTTTAGGCCTGTCCATAATGTCGATAGTTCGGTATGACCGGGGTCACTGTTTTTGTGTAAAATAATGAAGAAAAAAAAATCAGCCATTTTTGGTGAAAATGGTTTTAAAATGTTTTTTTTTAGGCCTGTCCAGAATGTCGATAGTTCGGCATGACCGGGGTCACTGTTTTTGTGTCAAAAAATGAAAAAAAGCATTCTGAGCTTTTTTTTTGAAAATGGTTCTAAAATGCTTTTTTTTAGGCCTGTCCAGAATGTCGCTAGTTCGGCATGATCGGAGTCATCTTTTTTAGGGACAAAATAGAAATCTGCAATTTTTTGTGAAAATGGTTTTAAAATGTTTTTTTTAGACCTGTCCATAATGTCGATAGTTCGGTATGACCGGGGTCACTGTTTTTGTGTCAAAAAATGAAGAAAAAAAAATCAGCCATTTTTGGTGAAAATGGTTTTAAAAAAAAATTTTTAGGCCTGTCCAGAATGTCGCTTTTCGGCATGATCGGAGTCATCGTTTTTAGGGACAAAATAGAAATCTGCAATTTTTGGTGAAAATGGTTCTAAAATTTTTTTTTAGGCCTGTCCAGAATGTCGCTTTTTCGGCATGATCGGAGTCATCGTTTTTAGGGACAAAATAGAAATCTGCAATTTTTTGTGAAAATGGTTTTAAAATGTTTTTTTTTAGGCCTGTCCAGAATGTCGCTAGTTCGGCATGATCGGAGTCATCTTTTTTAGGGACAAAATAGAAATCTGCAATTTTTTGTGAAAATGGTTTTAAAATGTTTTTTTTAGACCTGTCCATAATGTCGCTTTTTCGGCATGATCGGAGTCATCGTTTTTAGGGACAAAATAGAAATCTGCAATTTTTTGTGAAAATGTTTTTAAAATGTTTTTTTTAGGCCTGTCCAGAATGTCGATAGTTCGGCATGACCGGGGTCACTGTTTTTGTGTCACGAAAATAAAAATAAAATATCTGCAATTTTTTGTGAAAATGGTTCTAAAAATTTTTTTTAGGCCTGTCCAAAATGTCGCTAGTTCGGCATGATCGGAGACATCGTTTTTAGGGACAAAATAGAAATCTGCAATTTTTTGTGAAAATGGTTTTAAAATGTTTTTTTTAGGCCTGTCCATAATGTCGATAGTTCGGTATGACCGGGGTCACTGTTTTTGTGTCAAAAAATGAAGAAAAAAAAATCAGCCATTTTTGGTGAAAATGGTTTTTAAAATTTTTTTAGGCCTGTCCAGAATGTCGCTTTTCGGCATGATCGGAGTCATCGTTTATAGGGACAAAATAGAAATCTGCAATTTTTGGTGAAAATGGTTTTAAAATGTTTTTTTTTAGGCCTGTCCAGAATGTCGATAGTTCGGCATGACCAGGGTCACTGTTTTTGTGTCACGAAAATGAAAAAAAAATATCTGCAATTTTTTGTGAAAATGGTTCTACATTTTTTTTTAGGATTGTCCAGAATGTCGCTTTTTCGGCATGATCGGAGTCATCGTTTTTAGGGACAAAATAGAAATCTGCAATTTTTTGTGAAAATGTTTTTACAAGGTTTTTTTGAGGCCTGTCCTGAATGTCGATAGTTCGGTATGACCGGGGTCACTGTTTTTGTGTCACGAAAATGAAAAAAAAATATCTGCAATTTTTTGTGAAAATGGTTAAAAAAAATTTTTTTAGGCCTGTCCAGAATGACGCTTTTTCGGCATGATCGGAGTCAACGTTTTTAGGGACAAAATAGAAATCTGCAATTTTTTGTGAAAAACGTTTTAAAATGTTTTTTTTTAGGCCTGTCCAGAATGTCGATAGTTCGGCATGACCGGGGTCACTGTTTTTGTGTCAAAAAATGAAAAAAAGAATTCTGAGCTTTTTTTTGGAAAATGGTTCTAAAATGCATTTTTTTTAGGCCTGTCCAAAATGTCGCTAGTTCGGCATGATCGGAGTCATCGTTTTTAGGGACAAAATAGAAATCTGCAATTTTTTGTGAAAATGGTTTTAAAATGTTTTTTTTAGGCCTGTCCAGAATGTCGATAGTTCGGCATGACCGGGGTCACTGTTTTTGTGTCACGAAAATGAGAAAAAAATATCTGCCTTTTTTTGTGAAAATGGTTCTAAAAAATTTTTTTAGGCCTGTCCAGAATGTCGCTTTTTCGGCATGATCGGAGTCATCGTTTTTAGGGACAAAATAGAAATCTGCAATTTTTTGTGAAAATGGTTCTAAAAATTTTTTTTAGGCCTGTCCAGAATGTCGCTTTTTCGGCATGATCGGAGTCATCGTTTTTGGTGACAAAAATTGAAATCTACAATTTTTTGTGAAAATGGTTTTAAAATGTTTTTTTTTAGGCCTGTCCAGAATGTCGCTAGTTCGGCATGATCGGAGTCACTTTTTTAGGGACAAAATAGAAATCTGCAATTTTTTGTGAAAATGGTTTTAAAATGTTTTTTTTAGACCTGTCCATAATGTCGATAGTTCGGTATCACTGTCCAGAATGTCGCTTTTCGGCATGATCGGAGTCATCGTTTTTAGGGACAATATAGAAATCTGCAATTTTTGGTGAAAATGGTTCTAAAAAATTTTTTTAGGCCTGTCCAGAATGTCGCTTTTTCGGCATGATCGGAGTCATCGTTTTTGGTGACAAAAATAGAAATCTACAATTTTTTGTGAAAATGGTTTTAAAATGTTTTTTTTTTAGGCCTGTCCAGAATGTCGCTAGTTCGGCATGACCGGGGTCACTGTTTTTGTGTCACGAAAACGAAGAAAAAAAAATCAGCAATTTTTGGTGAAAATGGTTTTAAAATTTTTTTTTAGACCTGTCCAGAATGTCGCTTTTTCGGCATGATCGGAGTCATCGTTTTTAGGGACAAAATAGAAATCTGCAATTTTTGGTGAAAATGGTTTTAAAATGTTTTTTTTAGGCCTGTCCAGAATGTCGATAGTTCGGCATGACCGGGGTCACTGTTTTTGTGTCACGAAAATGAGAAAAAAATATCTGCAATTTTTTGTGAAAATGGTTCAAAAAATTTTTTTTAGGCCTGTCCAGAATGTTGCTTTTTCGGCATGATCGGAGTCATCGTTTTTAGGGACAAAATAGAAATCTGCAATTTTTTGTGAAAATGGTTTTAAAATGTTTTTTTTAGGCCTGTCCATAATGTCGATAGTTCGGTATGACCGGGGTCACTGTTTTTGTGTAAAATAATGAAGAAAAAAAAATCAGCCATTTTTGGTGAAAATGGTTTTAAAATGTTTTTTTTTAGGCCTGTCCAGAATGTCGATAGTTCGGCATGACCGGGGTCACTGTTTTTGTGTCAAAAAATGAAAAAAAGCATTCTGAGCTTTTTTTTTGAAAATGGTTCTAAAATGCTTTTTTTTAGGCCTGTCCAGAATGTCGCTAGTTCGGCATGATCGGAGTCATCTTTTTTAGGGACAAAATAGAAATCTGCAATTTTTTGTGAAAATGGTTTTAAAATGTTTTTTTTAGACCTGTCCATAATGTCGATAGTTCGGTATGACCGGGGTCACTGTTTTTGTGTCAAAAAATGAAGAAAAAAAAATCAGCCATTTTTGGTGAAAATGGTTTTAAAAAAAAATTTTTAGGCCTGTCCAGAATGTCGCTTTTCGGCATGATCGGAGTCATCGTTTTTAGGGACAAAATAGAAATCTGCAATTTTTGGTGAAAATGGTTCTAAAATTTTTTTTTAGGCCTGTCCAGAATGTCGCTTTTTCGGCATGATCGGAGTCATCGTTTTTAGGGACAAAATAGAAATCTGCAATTTTTTGTGAAAATGGTTTTAAAATGTTTTTTTTTAGGCCTGTCCAGAATGTCGCTAGTTCGGCATGATCGGAGTCATCTTTTTTAGGGACAAAATAGAAATCTGCAATTTTTTGTGAAAATGGTTTTAAAATGTTTTTTTTAGACCTGTCCATAATGTCGCTTTTTCGGCATGATCGGAGTCATCGTTTTTAGGGACAAAATAGAAATCTGCAATTTTTTGTGAAAATGTTTTTAAAATGTTTTTTTTAGGCCTGTCCAGAATGTCGATAGTTCGGCATGACCGGGGTCACTGTTTTTGTGTCACGAAAATAAAAATAAAATATCTGCAATTTTTTGTGAAAATGGTTCTAAAAATTTTTTTTAGGCCTGTCCAAAATGTCGCTAGTTCGGCATGATCGGAGACATCGTTTTTAGGGACAAAATAGAAATCTGCAATTTTTTGTGAAAATGGTTTTAAAATGTTTTTTTTAGGCCTGTCCATAATGTCGATAGTTCGGTATGACCGGGGTCACTGTTTTTGTGTCAAAAAATGAAGAAAAAAAAATCAGCCATTTTTGGTGAAAATGGTTTTTAAAATTTTTTTAGGCCTGTCCAGAATGTCGCTTTTCGGCATGATCGGAGTCATCGTTTTTAGGGACAAAATAGAAATCTGCAATTTTTGGTGAAAATGGTTTTAAAATGTTTTTTTTTAGGCCTGTCCAGAATGTCGATAGTTCGGCATGACCAGGGTCACTGTTTTTGTGTCACGAAAATGAAAAAAAAATATCTGCAATTTTTTGTGAAAATGGTTCTACATTTTTTTTTAGGATTGTCCAGAATGTCGCTTTTTCGGCATGATCGGAGTCATCGTTTTTAGGGACAAAATAGAAATCTGCAATTTTTTGTGAAAATGTTTTTACAAGGTTTTTTTGAGGCCTGTCCTGAATGTCGATAGTTCGGTATGACCGGGGTCACTGTTTTTGTGTCACGAAAATGAAAAAAAAATATCTGCAATTTTTTGTGAAAATGGTTCAAAAATTTTTTTTTAGGCCTGTCCAGAATGACGCTTTTTCGGCATGATCGGAGTCAACGTTTTTAGGGACAAAATAGAAATCTGCAATTTTTTGTGAAAAACGTTTTAAAATGTTTTTTTTTAGGCCTGTCCAGAATGTCGATAGTTCGGCATGACCGGGGTCACTGTTTTTGTGTCAAAAAATGAAAAAAAGAATTCTGAGCTTTTTTTTGGAAAATGGTTCTAAAATGCATTTTTTTTAGGCCTGTCCAAAATGTCGCTAGTTCGGCATGATCGGAGTCATCGTTTTTAGGGACAAAATAGAAATCTGCAATTTTTTGTGAAAATGGTTTTAAAATGTTTTTTTTAGGCCTGTCCAGAATGTCGATAGTTCGGCATGACCGGGGTCACTGTTTTTGTGTCACGAAAATGAGAAAAAAATATCTGCCTTTTTTTGTGAAAATGGTTCTAAAAAATTTTTTTAGGCCTGTCCAGAATGTCGCTTTTTCGGCATGATCGGAGTCATCGTTTTTAGGGACAAAATAGAAATCTGCAATTTTTTGTGAAAATGGTTCTAAAATTTTTTTTTAGGCCTGTCCAGAATGTCGCTTTTTCGGCATGATCGGAGTCATCGTTTTTGGTGACAAAAATTGAAATCTACAATTTTTTGTGAAAATGGTTTTAAAATGTTTTTTTTTAGGCCTGTCCAGAATGTCGCTAGTTCGGCATGATCGGAGTCACTTTTTTAGGGACAAAATAGAAATCTGCAATTTTTTGTGAAAATGGTTTTAAAATGTTTTTTTTAGACCTGTCCATAATGTCGATAGTTCGGTATCACTGTCCAGAATGTCGCTTTTCGGCATGATCGGAGTCATCGTTTTTAGGGACAATATAGAAATCTGCAATTTTTGGTGAAAATGGTTCTAAAAAATTTTTTTAGGCCTGTCCAGAATGTCGCTTTTTCGGCATGATCGGAGTCATCGTTTTTAGGGACAAAATAGAAATCTGCAATTTTTTGTGAAAATGGTTTTAAAATGTTTTTTTTTAGGCCTGTCCAGAATGTCGCTAGTTCGGCATGACCGGGGTCACTGTTTTTGTGTCACGAAAATGAGAAAAAAATATCTGCAATTTTTTGTGAAAATGGTTCAAAAAAAATTTTTTAGGCCTGTCCAGAATGTTGCTTTTTCGGCATGATCGGAGTCATCGTTTTTAGGGACAAAATAGAAATCTGCAATTTTTTGTGAAAATGGTTTTAAAATGTTTTTTTTAGGCCTGTCCATAATGTCGATAGTTCGGTATGACCGGGGTCACTGTTTTTGTGTCAAAAAATGAAGAAAAAAAAATCAGCCATTTTTGGTGAAAATGGTTTTTACATTTTTTTTAGGCCTGTCCAGAATGTCGCTTTTCGGCATGATCGGAGTCATCGTTTTTAGGGACGAAATAGAAATCTCCAATTTTTGGTGAAAATGGTTTTAAAATGTTTTTTTTAGGCCTGTCCAGAATGTCGATAGTTCGGCATGACCGGGGTCACTGTTTTTGTGTCACGAAAATGAGAAAAAAATATCTGCAATTTTTTGTGAAAATGGTTCTACATTTTTTTTTTAGGATTGTCCAGAATGTCGCTTTTTCGACATGATCGGAGTCATCGTTTTTAGGGACAAAATAGAAATCTGCAATTTTTTGTGAAAATGTTTTTACAAGGTTTTTTTGAGGCCTGTCCAGAATGTCGATAGTTCGGTATGACCGGGGTCACTGTTTTTGTGTCACGAAAATGAAAAAAAAATATCTGCAATTTTTTGTGAAAATGGTTTTAAAATGTTTTTTTTTAGGCCTGTCCAGAATGTCGCTAGTTCGGCATGATCGGAGTCACTTTTTTAGGGACAAAATAGAAATCTGCAATTTTTTGTGAAAATGGTTTTAAAATGTTTTTTTTAGACCTGTCCATAATGTCGATAGTTCGGTATCACTGTCCAGAATGTCGCTTTTCGGCATGATCGGAGTCATCGTTTTTAGGGACAATATAGAAATCTGCAATTTTTGGTGAAAATGGTTCTAAAAAATTTTTTTAGGCCTGTCCAGAATGTCGCTTTTTCGGCATGATCGGAGTCATCGTTTTTAGGGACAAAATAGAAATCTGCAATTTTTTGTGAAAATGGTTTTAAAATGTTTTTTTTTAGGCCTGTCCAGAATGTCGCTAGTTCGGCATGACCGGGGTCACTGTTTTTGTGTCACGAAAATGAGAAAAAAATATCTGCAATTTTTTGTGAAAATGGTTCAAAAAAAATTTTTTAGGCCTGTCCAGAATGTTGCTTTTTCGGCATGATCGGAGTCATCGTTTTTAGGGACAAAATAGAAATCTGCAATTTTTTGTGAAAATGGTTTTAAAATGTTTTTTTTAGGCCTGTCCATAATGTCGATAGTTCGGTATGACCGGGGTCACTGTTTTTGTGTCAAAAAATGAAGAAAAAAAAATCAGCCATTTTTGGTGAAAATGGTTTTTACATTTTTTTTAGGCCTGTCCAGAATGTCGCTTTTCGGCATGATCGGAGTCATCGTTTTTAGGGACGAAATAGAAATCTCCAATTTTTGGTGAAAATGGTTTTAAAATGTTTTTTTTAGGCCTGTCCAGAATGTCGATAGTTCGGCATGACCGGGGTCACTGTTTTTGTGTCACGAAAATGAGAAAAAAATATCTGCAATTTTTTGTGAAAATGGTTCTACATTTTTTTTTTAGGATTGTCCAGAATGTCGCTTTTTCGACATGATCGGAGTCATCGTTTTTAGGGACAAAATAGAAATCTGCAATTTTTTGTGAAAATGTTTTTACAAGGTTTTTTTGAGGCCTGTCCAGAATGTCGATAGTTCGGTATGACCGGGGTCACTGTTTTTGTGTCACGAAAATGAAAAAAAAATATCTGCAATTTTTTGTGAAAATGGTTAAAAAAAAATGTTTTAGGCCTGTCCAGAATGACGCTTTTTCGGCATGATCGGAGTCAACGTTTTTAGGGACAAAATAGAAATCTGCAATTTTTTGTGAAAAACGTTTTAAAATGTTTTTTTTTAGGCCTGTCCAGAATGTCGATAGTTCGGCATGACCGGGGTCACTGTTTTTGTGTCAAAAAATGAAAAAAAGAATTCTGAGCTTTTTTTTGGAAAATGGTTCTAAAATGCATTTTTTTTAGGCCTGTCCAAAATGTCGCTAGTTCGGCATGATCGGAGTCATCGTTTTTAGGGACAAAATAGAAATCTGCAATTTTTGGTGAAAATGGTTTTAAAATGTTTTTTTTAGGCCTGTCCAGAATGTCGATAGTTCGGCATGACCGGGGTCACTGTTTTTGTGTCACGAAAATGAAGAAAAAAAAATCAGCAATTTTTGGTGAAAATGTTTTAAAAAATTTTTTTTAGACCTGTCCAGAATGTCGCTTTTTCGGCATGATCGGAGTCATCGTTTTTAGGGACAAAATAGAAATCTGCAATTTTTGGTGAAAATGGTTTTAAAATGTTTTTTTTAGGCCTGTCCAGAATGTCGATAGTTCGGCATGACCGGGGTCACTGTTTTTGTGTCACGAAAATGAGAAAAAAATATCTGCAATTTTTTGTGAAAATGGTTCAAAAACATTTTTTTAGGCCTGTCCAGAATGTCGCTTTTTCGGCATGATCGGAGTCATCGTTTTTAGGGACAAAATAGAAATCTGCAATTTTTTGTGAAAATGGTTTTAAAATGTTTTTTTTTAGGCCTGTCCAGAATGTCGATAGTTCGGCATGACCGGGGTCACTGTTTTTGTGTCACGAAAATGAGAAAAAAATATCTGCAATTTTTTGTGAAAATGGTTCTACATTTTTTTTTTTGGCCTGTCCAGAATGTCGCTTTTTGGGCATGATCGGAGTCATCGTTTTTAGGGACAAAATAGAAATCTGCAATTTTTTGTGAAAATGGTTTTAAAATGTTTTTTTAGGCATGTCCAGAATGTCGATATGTCGGTATGACCGGGGTCACTGTATTTGTGTCAAAAAATGAAAAAAAGAATTCTGAGCTTTTTTTTTGAAAATGGTTCTAAAATGCTTTTTTTTTAGGCCTGTCCAAAATGTCGCTAGTTCGGCATGATCGGAGTCATCGTTTTTGGTGACAAAAATAGAAATATACAATTTTTTGTGAAAATGGTTTTAAAATGTTTTTTTAGGCCTGTCCAGAATGTCGATAGTTCGGCATGACCGGGGTCACTGTTTTTGTGTCACGAAAATGAGAAAAAAATATCTGCAATTTTTTGTGAAAATGGTTCTAAAAATTTTTTTTAGGTCTGTCCAGAATGTCGCTTTTTCGGCATGATCGGAGTCATCGTTTTTAGGGACAAAATAGAAATCTGCAATTTTTTGTGAAAATGGTTTTAAAATGTTTTTTTAGGCCTGTCCAGAATGTCGATAGTTCGGCATGACCGGGGTCACTGTTTTTGTGTCACGAAAATGAAAAAAAAATATCTGCAATTTTTTGTGAAAATGGTTCTACATTTTTTTTTTTGGCCTGTCCAGAATGTCGCTTTTTGGGCATGATCGGAGTCATCGTTTTTAGGGACAAAATAGAAATCTGCAATTTTTTGTGAAAATGGTTTTAAAATGTTTTTTTAGGCATGTCCAGAATGTCGATAGGTCGGTATGACCGGGGTCACTGTTTTTGTGTCAAAAAATTAAAAAAAGAATTCTGAGCTTTTTTTTTGAAAATGGTTCTAAAATGCTTTTTTTTTAGGCCTGTCCAAAATGTCGCTAGTTCGGCATGATCGGAGTCATCGTTTTTGGTGACAAAAATAGAAATATACAATTTTTTGTGAAAATGGTTTTAAAATGTTTTTTTTAGGCCTGTCCAGAATGTCGATAGTTCGGCATGACCGGGGTCACTGTTTTTGTGTCACGAAAATGAGAAAAAAATATCTGCAATTTTTTGTGAAAATGGTTCTAAAAAATTTTTTTAGGTCTGTCCAGAATGTCGCTTTTTCGGCATGATCGGAGTCATCGTTTTTAGGGACAAAATAGAAATCTGCAATTTTTTGTGAAAATGGTTTTAAAATGTTTTTTTAGGCATGTCCAGAATGTCGATAGTTCGGTATGACCGGGGTCACTGTTTTTGTGTCAAAAAATGAAGAAAAAAAATCAGCCTTTTTTGGTGAAAATGGTTTTAAATTTTTTTTTTAGGCCTGTCCAGAATGACGATAGTTCGGCATGACCGGGGTCACTGTTTTTGTGTCAAAAATTGAAAAAAAGAATTCTGAGCTTTTTTTTTGAAAATGGTTCTAAAATGCTTTTTTTTTAGGCCTGTCCAAAATGTCGCTAGTTCGGCATGATCGGAGTCATCGTTTTTAGGGACAAAATAGATATCTGCAATTTTTTGTGAAAATGGTTTTAAAATGTTTTTTTAGGCCTGTCCAGAATGTCGATAGTTCGGCATGACCGGGGTCACTGTTTTTGTGTCACGAAAATGAAAAAAAAATATCTGCAATTTTTTGTGAAAATGGTTCTAAAAATTTTTTTTAGGCCTGTCCAGAATGTCGATAGTTCGGCATGACCGGGGTCACTGTTTTTGTGTCAAAAAATGAAAAAAAGAATTCTGAGCTTTTTTTGAAAATGGTTCTAAAATGCTTTTTTTTTAGGCCTGTCCAAAATGTCGCTTTTTCGGCATGATCGGAGTCATCGTTTTTAGGGACAAAATAGAAATCTGCAATTTTTTGTGAAAATGGTTTTAAAATGTTTTTTTTAGGCCTGTCCAGAATGTTGATAGTTCGGCATAACCGGGGTCACTGTTTTTGTGTAAAAAAATGAAAAAAAGAATTCTGAGCTTTTTTTTTGAAAATGGTTCTAAAATGCTTTTTTTTTAGGCCTGTCCAAAATGTCGCTAGTTCGGCATGATCGGAGTATTCGTTTTTGGTGACAAAAATAGAAATCTACAATTTTTAGTGAAAATGGTTTTAAAATGTTTTTTTTTAGGCCTGTCCAGAATGTCGCTAGTTTGGCATGACCGGGGTCACTGTTTTTGTGTCACGAAAATGAAGAAAAAAAAATCAGCAATTTTTGGTGAAAATGGTTTTAAAAATTTTTTTTAGACCTGTCCAGAATGTCGCTTTTTCAGCATGATTGGAGTCATCGTTTTTAGGGACAAAATAGAAATCTGCAATTTTTTGTGAAAATGGTTTTAAAATGTTTTTTTAGGCATGTCCAGAATGTCGATAGTTCGGTATGACCGGGGTCACTGTTTTTGTGTCACGAAAATGAGAAAAAAATATCTGTAATTTTTTGTGAAAATGGTTTTTAAATTTTTTTTTAGGCCTGTCCAGAATGACGATAGTTCGGCATGACCGGGGTCACTGTTTTTGTGTCACGAAAATGAGAAAAAAAATCTGGAATTTTTTGTGAAAATGGTTCTAAAAAAAATTTTTAGGCCTGTCCAGAATGTCGCTTTTTCGGCATGATCGGAGTCATCGTTTTTAGGGACAAAATAGAAATCTGCAATTTTTTGTGAAAATGGTTTTAAAATGTTTTTTTTAGGCCTGTCCAGAATGTCGATAGTTCGGCATGACCGGGGTCACTGTTTTTGTGTCACGAAAATGAGAAAAAAATATCTGCAATTTTTTGTGAAAATGGTTTTAAAATGTTTTTTTAGGCCTGTCCAGAATGTCGATAGTTCGGCATGACCGGGGTCACTGTTTTTGTGTCACGAAAATGAAATAAAAATATCTGCAATTTTTTGTGAAAATGGTTCAAAAAATTTTTTTTAGGCCTGTCCAGAATGTCGATAGTTCGGCATGACCGGGGTCACTGTTTTTGTGTAAAAAAATGAAAAAAAGAATTCTGAGCTTTTTTTTTGAAAATGGTTCTAAAATGCTTTTTTTTTAGGCCTGTCCAAAATGTCGCTTTTTCGGCATGATCGGAGTCATCGTTTTTAGGGACAAAATAGAAATCTGCTATTTTTTGTGAAAATGGTTTTAAAATGTTTTTTTTAGGCCTGTCCAGAATGTTGATAGTTCGGCATGACCGGGGTCACTGTTTTTGTGTAAAAAAATGAAAAAAAGAATTCTGAGCTTTTTTTTTGAAAATGGTTCTAAAATGCTTTTTTTTTAGGCCTGTCCAAAATGTCGCTAGTTCGGCATGATCGGAGTATTCGTTTTTGGTGACAAAAATAGAAATCTACAATTTTTGGTGAAAATGGTTTTAAAAATTTTTTTTAGACCTGTCCAGAATGTCGCTTTTTCAGCATGATTGGAGTCATCGTTTTTAGGGACAAAATAGAAATCTGCAATTTTTTGTGAAAATGGTTTTAAAATGTTTTTTTTAGGCCTGTCCAGAATGTCGATAGTTCGGCATGACCGGGGTCACTGTTTTTGTGTCACGAAAATGAGAAAAAAATATCTGCAATTTTTTGTGAAAATGGTTTTAAAATGTTTTTTTAGGCCTGTCCAGAATGTCGATAGTTCGGCATGACCGGGGTCACTGTTTTTGTGTCACGAAAATGAAATAAAAATATCTGCAATTTTTTGTGAAAATGGTTCAAAAAATTTTTTTTAGGCCTGTCCAGAATGTCGATAGTTCGGCATGACCGGGGTCACTGTTTTTGTGTAAAAAAATGAAAAAAAGAATTCTGAGCTTTTTTTTTGAAAATGGTTCTAAAATGCTTTTTTTTTAGGCATGTCCAAAATGTCGCTAGTTCGGCATGATCGGAGTATTCGTTTTTGGTGACAAAAATAGAAATCTACAATTTTTAGTGAAAATGGTTTTAAAATGTTTTTTTTTAGGCCTGTCCAGAATGTCGCTAGTTTGGCATGACCGGGGTCACTGTTTTTGTGTCACGAAAATGAAGAAAAAAAAATCAGCAATTTTTGGTGAAAATGGTTTTAAAAATTTTTTTTAGACCTGTCCAGAATGTCGCTTTTTCAGCATGATTGGAGTCATCGTTTTTAGGGACAAAATAGAAATCTGCAATTTTTTGTGAAAATGGTTTTAAAATGTTTTTTTAGGCATGTCCAGAATGTCGATAGTTCGGTATGACCGGGGTCACTGTTTTTGTGTCAAAAAATGAAGAAAAAAAATCTGCCATTTTTGGTGAAAATGGTTTTAAATTTTTTTTTTAGGCCTGTCCAGAATGACGATAGTTCGGCATGACCGGGGTCACTGTTTTTGTGTCAAAAAATGAAAAAAAGAATTCTGAGCTTTTTTTTTGAAAATGGTTCTAAAATGCTTTTTTTTTAGGCCTGTCCAAAATGTCGCTAGTTCGGCATGATCGGAGTCATCGTTTTTGGTGACAAAAATGAGAAAAAAATATCTGTAATTTTTTGTGAAAATGGTTTTTAATTTTTTTTTTAGGCCTGTCCAGAATGACGATAGTTCGGCATGACCGGGGTCACTGTTTTTGTGTCACGAAAATGAGAAAAAAAATCTGCAATTTTTTGTGAAAATGGTTCTAAAAAATTTTTTTAGGCCTGTCCAGAATGTCGCTTTTTCGGCATGATCGGAGTCATCGTTTTTAGGGACAAAATAGAAATCTGCAATTTTTTGTGAAAATGGTTTTAAAATGTTTTTTTTAGGCCTGTCCAGATTGTCGATAGTTCGGCATGACCGGGGTCACTGTTTTTGTGTCACGAAAATGAGAAAAAAATATCTGCAATTTTTTGTGAAAATGGTTTTAAAATGTTTTTTTAGGCCTGTCCAGAATGTCGATAGTTCGGCATGACCGGGGTCACTGTTTTTGTGTCACGAAAATGAAATAAAAATATCTGCAATTTTTTGTGAAAATGGTTAAAAAAAATTTTTTTAGGCCTGTCCAGAATGTCGATAGTTCGGCATGACCGGGGTCACTGTTTTTGTGTAAAAAAATGAAAAAAAGAATTCTGAGCTTTTTTTTTGAAAATGGTTCTAAAATGCTTTTTTTTTAGGCCTGTCCAAAATGTCGCTTTTTCGGCATGATCGGAGTCATCGTTTTTAGGGACAAAATAGAAATCTGCAATTTTTTGTGAAAATGGTTTTAAAATGTTTTTTTTAGGCCTGTCCAGAATGTTGATAGTTCGGCATGACCGGGGTCACTGTTTTTGTGTAAAAAAATGAAAAAAAGAATTCTGAGCTTTTTTTTTGAAAATGGTTCTAAAATGCTTTTTTTTTAGGCCTGTCCAAAATGTCGCTAGTTCGGCATGATCGGAGTATTCGTTTTTGGTGACAAAAATAGAAATCTACAATTTTTAGTGAAAATGGTTTTAAAATGTTTTTTTTTAGGCCTGTCCAGAATGTCGCTAGTTTGGCATGACCGGGGTCACTGTTTTTGTGTCACGAAAATGAAGAAAAAAAAATCAGCAATTTTTGGTGAAAATGGTTTTAAAAAAATTTTTTAGACCTGTCCAGAATGTCGCTTTTTCAGCATGATTGGAGTCATCGTTTTTAGGGACAAAATAGAAATCTGCAATTTTTTGTGAAAATGGTTTTAAAATGTTTTTTTAGGCATGTCCAGAATGTCGATAGTTCGGTATGACCGGGGTCACTGTTTTTGTGTCAAAAAATGAAGAAAAAAAATCTGCCATTTTTGGTGAAAATGGTTTTAAATTTTTTTTTTAGGCCTGTCCAGAATGACGATAGTTCGGCATGACCGGGGTCACTGTTTTTGTGTCAAAAAATGAAAAAAAGAATTCTGAGCTTTTTTTTTGAAAATGGTTCTAAAATGCTTTTTTTTTAGGCCTGTCCAAAATGTCGCTAGTTCGGCATGATCGGAGTCATCGTTTTTGGTGACAAAAATAGAAATCTACAATTTTTTGTGAAAATGGTTTTAAAATGTTTTTTTTAGGCCTGTCCAGAATGTCGATAGTTCGGCATGACCGGGGTCACTGTTTTTGTGTCACGAAAATGAGAAAAAAATATCTGTAATTTTTTGTGAAAATGGTTTTTAAATTTTTTTTTAGGCCTGTCCAGAATGACGATAGTTCGGCATGACCGGGGTCACTGTTTTTGTGTCACGAAAATGAGAAAAAAAATCTGCAATTTTTTGTGAAAATGGTTCTAAAAAATTTTTTTAGGCCTGTCCAGAATGTCGCTTTTTCGGCATGATCGGAGTCATCGTTTTTAGGGACAAAATAGAAATCTGCAATTTTTTGTGAAAATGGTTTTAAAATGTTTTTTTTAGGCCTGTCCAGAATGTCGATAGTTCGGCATGACCGGGGTCACTGTTTTTGTGTCACGAAAATGAGAAAAAAATATCTGCAATTTTTTGTGAAAATGGTTTTAAAATGTTTTTTTAGGCCTGTCCAGAATGTCGATAGTTCGGCATGACCGGGGTCACTGTTTTTGTGTCACGAAAATGAAATAAAAATATCTGCAATTTTTTGTGAAAATGGTTCAAAAAAATTTTTTTAGGCCTGTCCAGAATGTCGATAGTTCGGCATGACCGGGGTCACTGTTTTTGTGTAAAAAAATGAAAAAAAGAATTCTGAGCTTTTTTTTTGAAAATGGTTCTAAAATGCTTTTTTTTTAGGCCTGTCCAAAATGTCGCTAGTTCGGCATGATCGGAGTCATCGTTTTTGGTGACAAAAATAGAAATCTACAATTTTTTGTGAAAATGGTTTTAAAATGTTTTTTTTAGGCCTGTCCAGAATGTCGATAGTTCGGCATGACCGGGGTCACTGTTTTTGTGTCAAAAAATGAAAAAAATAATTCTGAGCTTTTTTTTTGAAAATGGTTCTAAAATGCTTTTTTTTTAGGCCTGTCCAAAATGTCGCTAGTTCGGCATGATCGGAGTATTCGTTTTTGGTGACAAAAATAGAAATCTACAATTTTTAGTGAAAATGGTTTTAAAATGTTTTTTTTAGGCCTGTCCAGAATGTCGCTAGTTTGGCATGACCGGGGTCACTGTTTTTGTGTCACGAAAATGAAGAAAAAAAAATCAGCAATTTTTGGTGAAAATGGTTTTAAAAAATTTTTTTAGACCTGTCCAGAATGTCGCTTTTTCAGCATGATCGGAGTCATCGTTTTTAGGGACAAAATAGAAATCTGCAATTTTTGGTGAAAATGGTTTTAAAATGTTTTTTTTAGGCCTGTCCAGAATGTCGCTAGTTTGGCATGACCGGGGTCACTGTTTTTGTGTCAAAAAATGAAGAAAAAAAATCAGCCATTTTTGGTGAAAATGGTTTTAAAAAATTTTTTTAGACCTGTCCAGAATGTCGCTTTTTCAGCATGATCGGAGTCATCGTTTTTAGGGACAAAATAGAAATCTGCAATTTTTGGTGAAAATGGTTTTAAAATGTTTTTTTTAGGTCTGTCCAGAATATCGATAGTTCTGCATGACCGGGGTCACTGTTTTTGTGTCACGAAAATGAGAAAAAAATATCTGCAATTTTTTGTGAAAATGGTTCTACATTTTTTTTTTAGGCCTGTCCAGAATGTCGCATTTTCGGCATGATCGGAGTCATCGTTTTTAGGGACAAAATATAAATCTGCAATTTTTTGTGAAAATGGTTTTAAAATGTTTTTTTAGGCATGTCCAGAATGTCGATAGTTCGGTATGACCGGGGTCACTGTTTTTGTGTCAAAAAATGAAGAAAAAAAATCAGCCATTTTTGGTGAAGATGGTTTAAAAAAAATTTTTTAGGCCTGTCCAGAATGACGATTGTTCGGCATGACCCAGTTCGGCATTGTTTTTGTGTCACGAAAATGAGAAAAAAATACCTGCAATTTTTTGTGAAAATGGTTCTACATTTTTTTTTTAGGCCTGTCCAGAATGTCGCTTTTTCGGCATGATCGGAGTCATCGTTTTTAGGGACAAAATATAAATCTGCAATTTTTTGTGAAAATGGTTTTAAAATGTTTTTTTAGGCATGTCCAGAATGTCGATAGTTCGGTATGACCGGGGTCACTGTTTTTGTGTCACGAAAATGAAAAAAAAATATCTGCAATTTTTTGTGAAAATGGTTCTAAAATTTTTTTTTAGGCCTGTCCAAAATGTCGCTTTTTCGGCATGATCGGAGTCATCGTTTTTAGGGACAAAATAGAAATCTGCAATTTTTTGTGAAAATGGTTTTAAAATGTTTTTTTTAGGCCTGTCCAGAATGTCGATAGTTCGGCATGACCGGGGTCACTGTTTTTGTGTCAAAAAATGAAAAAAAGAATTCTGAGCTTTTTTTGAAAATGGTTCTAAAATGCTTTTTTTTTAGGCCTGTCCAAAATGTCGCTTTTTCGGCATGATCGGAGTCATCGTTTTTAGGGACAAAATAGAAATCTGCAATTTTTTGTGAAAATGGTTTTAAAATGTTTTTTTAGGCATGTCCAGAATGTCGATAGTTCGGCATGACCGGGGTCACTGTTTTGTGTCACGAAAATGAAAAAAAAATATCTGCAATTTTTTGTGAAAATGGTTCTAAAAATGCGTTTTTAGGCCTGTCCAAAATGTCGCTTTTTCGGCATGATCGGAGTCATCGTTTTTAGGGACAAAATAGAAATCTGCAATTTTTTGTGAAAATGGTTTTAAAATGTTTTTTTTAGGCCTGTCCAGAATGTCGATAGTTCGGCATGACCGGGGTCACTGTTTTTGTGTCAAAAAATGAAAAAAAGAATTCTGAGCTTTTTTTGAAAATGGTTCTAAAATGCTTTTTTTTTAGGCCTGTCCAAAATGTCGCTTTTTCGGCATGATCGGAGTCATCGTTTTTAGGGACAAAATAGAAATCTGCAATTTTTTGTGAAAATGGTTTTAAAATGTTTTTTTAGGCATGTCCAGAATGTCGATAGTTCGGCATGACCGGGGTCACTGTTTTTGTGTCACGAAAATGAGAAAAAAATATCTGCAATTTTTTGTGAAAATGGTTCTACATTTTTTTTTTAGGCCTGTCCAGAATGTCGCTTTTTCGGCATGATCGGAGTCATCGTTTTTAGGGACAAAATAGAAATCTGCAATTTTTTGTGGAAATGGTTTTAAAATGTTTTTTTTAGGCATGTCCAGAATGTCGATAGTTCGGTATGACCGGGGTCACTGTTTTTGTGTCACGAAAATGAAAAAAAAATATCTGCAATTTTTTGTGAAAATGGTTCTAAAAAATTTTTTTAGGCCTGTCCAGAATGTCGATAGTTCGGCATGACCGGGGTCACTGTTTTTGTGTCAAAAAATGAAAAAAAGAATTCTGAGCTTTTTTTGAAAATGGTTCTAAAATGCTTTTTTTTTAGGCCTGTCCAAAATGTCGCTTTTTCGGCATGATCGGAGTCATCGTTTTTAGGGACAAAATAGAAATCTGCAATTTTTTGTGAAAATGGTTTTAAAATGTTTTTTTTAGGCCTGTCCAGAATGTCGATAGTTCGGCATGACCGGGGTCACTGTTTTTGTGTCAAAAAATGAAAAAAAGAATTCTGAGCTTTTTTTTTGAAAATGGTTCTAAAATGCTTTTTTTTTAGGCCTGTCCAAAATGTCGCTAGTTCGGCATGATCGGAGTCATCGTTTTTGGTGACAAAAATAGAAATCTACAATTTTTTGTGAAAATGGTTTTAAAATGTTTTTTTTAGGCCTGTCCAGAATGTCGATAGTTCGGCATGACCGGGGTCACTGTTTTTGTGTCAAAAAATGAAAAAAATAATTCTGAGCTTTTTTTTTGAAAATGGTTCTAAAATGCTTTTTTTTTAGGCCTGTCCAAAATGTCGCTAGTTCGGCATGATCGGAGTATTCGTTTTTGGTGACAAAAATAGAAATCTACAATTTTTAGTGAAAATGGTTTTAAAATGTTTTTTTTAGGCCTGTCCAGAATGTCGCTAGTTTGGCATGACCGGGGTCACTGTTTTTGTGTCACGAAAATGAAGAAAAAAAAATCAGCAATTTTTGGTGAAAATGGTTTTAAAAAATTTTTTTAGACCTGTCCAGAATGTCGCTTTTTCAGCATGATCGGAGTCATCGTTTTTAGGGACAAAATAGAAATCTGCAATTTTTGGTGAAAATGGTTTTAAAATGTTTTTTTTAGGCCTGTCCAGAATGTCGCTAGTTTGGCATGACCGGGGTCACTGTTTTTGTGTCAAAAAATGAAGAAAAAAAATCAGCCATTTTTGGTGAAAATGGTTTTAAAAAAATTTTTTAGACCTGTCCAGAATGTCGCTTTTTCAGCATGATCGGAGTCATCGTTTTTAGGGACAAAATAGAAATCTGCAATTTTTGGTGAAAATGGTTTTAAAATGTTTTTTTTAGGTCTGTCCAGAATATCGATAGTTCTGCATGACCGGGGTCACTGTTTTTGTGTCACGAAAATGAGAAAAAAATATCTGCAATTTTTTGTGAAAATGGTTCTACATTTTTTTTTTAGGCCTGTCCAGAATGTCGCATTTTCGGCATGATCGGAGTCATCGTTTTTAGGGACAAAATATAAATCTGCAATTTTTTGTGAAAATGGTTTTAAAATGTTTTTTTAGGCATGTCCAGAATGTCGATAGTTCGGTATGACCGGGGTCACTGTTTTTGTGTCAAAAAATGAAGAAAAAAAATCAGCCATTTTTGGTGAAGATGGTTTAAAAAAAAATTTTTAGGCCTGTCCAGAATGACGATTGTTCGGCATGACCCAGTTCGGCATTGTTTTTGTGTCACGAAAATGAGAAAAAAATACCTGCAATTTTTTGTGAAAATGGTTCTACATTTTTTTTTTAGGCCTGTCCAGAATGTCGCTTTTTCGGCATGATCGGAGTCATCGTTTTTAGGGACAAAATATAAATCTGCAATTTTTTGTGAAAATGGTTTTAAAATGTTTTTTTAGGCATGTCCAGAATGTCGATAGTTCGGTATGACCGGGGTCACTGTTTTTGTGTCACGAAAATGAAAAAAAAATATCTGCAATTTTTTGTGAAAATGGTTCTAAAATTTTTTTTTAGGCCTGTCCAAAATGTCGCTTTTTCGGCATGATCGGAGTCATCGTTTTTAGGGACAAAATAGAAATCTGCAATTTTTTGTGAAAATGGTTTTAAAATGTTTTTTTTAGGCCTGTCCAGAATGTCGATAGTTCGGCATGACCGGGGTCACTGTTTTTGTGTCAAAAAATGAAAAAAAGAATTCTGAGCTTTTTTTGAAAATGGTTCTAAAATGCTTTTTTTTTAGGCCTGTCCAAAATGTCGCTTTTTCGGCATGATCGGAGTCATCGTTTTTAGGGACAAAATAGAAATCTGCAATTTTTTGTGAAAATGGTTTTAAAATGTTTTTTTAGGCATGTCCAGAATGTCGATAGTTCGGCATGACCGGGGTCACTGTTTTGTGTCACGAAAATGAAAAAAAAATATCTGCAATTTTTTGTGAAAATGGTTCTAAAAATGCGTTTTTAGGCCTGTCCAAAATGTCGCTTTTTCGGCATGATCGGAGTCATCGTTTTTAGGGACAAAATAGAAATCTGCAATTTTTTGTGAAAATGGTTTTAAAATGTTTTTTTTAGGCCTGTCCAGAATGTCGATAGTTCGGCATGACCGGGGTCACTGTTTTTGTGTCAAAAAATGAAAAAAAGAATTCTGAGCTTTTTTTGAAAATGGTTCTAAAATGCTTTTTTTTTAGGCCTGTCCAAAATGTCGCTTTTTCGGCATGATCGGAGTCATCGTTTTTAGGGACAAAATAGAAATCTGCAATTTTTTGTGAAAATGGTTTTAAAATGTTTTTTTAGGCATGTCCAGAATGTCGATAGTTCGGCATGACCGGGGTCACTGTTTTTGTGTCACGAAAATGAGAAAAAAATATCTGCAATTTTTTGTGAAAATGGTTCTACATTTTTTTTTTAGGCCTGTCCAGAATGTCGCTTTTTCGGCATGATCGGAGTCATCGTTTTTAGGGACAAAATAGAAATCTGCAATTTTTTGTGGAAATGGTTTTAAAATGTTTTTTTTAGGCATGTCCAGAATGTCGATAGTTCGGTATGACCGGGGTCACTGTTTTTGTGTCACGAAAATGAAAAAAAAATATCTGCAATTTTTTGTGAAAATGGTTCTAAAAAATTTTTTTAGGCCTGTCCAGAATGTCGATAGTTCGGCATGACCGGGGTCACTGTTTTTGTGTCAAAAAATGAAAAAAAGAATTCTGAGCTTTTTTTGAAAATGGTTCTAAAATGCTTTTTTTTTAGGCCTGTCCAAAATGTCGCTTTTTCGGCATGATCGGAGTCATCGTTTTTAGGGACAAAATAGAAATCTGCAATTTTTTGTGAAAATGGTTTTAAAATGTTTTTTTTAGGCCTGTCCAGAATGTCGATAGTTCGGCATGACCGGGGTCACTGTTTTTGTGTCAAAAAATGAAAAAAAGAATTCTGAGCTTTTTTTTTGAAAATGGTTCTAAAATGCTTTTTTTTTAGGCCTGTCCAAAATGTCGCTAGTTCGGCATGATCGGAGTATTCGTTTTTGGTGACAAAAATAGAAATCTACAATTTTTAGTGAAAATGGTTTTAAAATGTTTTTTTTAGGCCTGTCCAGAATGTCGCTAGTTTGGCATGACCGGGGTCACTGTTTTTGTGTCACGAAAATGAAGAAAAAAAAATCTGCAATTTTTGGTGAAAATGGTTTTTAAATTTTTTTTTAGACCTGTCCAGAATGTCGCTTTTTCAGCATGATCGGAGTCATCGTTTTTAGGGACAAAATAGAAATCTGCAATTTTTGGTGAAAATGGTTTTAAAATGTTTTTTTTAGGTCTGTCCAGAATGTCGATAGTTCGGCATGACCGGGGTCACTATTTTTGTGTCACGAAAATGAGAAAAAAATATCTGCAATTTTTTGTGAAAATGGTTCTACATTTTTTTTTTAGGCCTGTCCAGAATGTCGCTTTTTCGGCATGATCGGAGTCACTGTTTTTGTGTCACGAAAATGAGAAAAAAATATCTGTAATTTTTTGTGAAAATGGTTTTTAAATATTTTTTTAGGCCTGTCCAGAATGACGATAGTTCGGCATGACCGGGGTCACTGTTTTTGTGTCACGAAAATGAGAAAAAAAATCTGCAATTTTTTGTGAAAATGGTTCTAAAAAAATTTTTTAGGCCTGTCCAGAATGTCGCTTTTTCGGCATGATCGGAGTCAACGTTTTTAGGGACAAAATAGAAATCTGCAATTTTTTGTGAAAATTGTTTTAAAATGTTTTTTTTAGGCCTGTCCAGAATGTCGATAGTTCGGCATGACCGGGGTCACTGTTTTTGTGTCACGAAAATGAAAAAAAAATATCTGCAATTTTTTGTGAAAATGGTTCTAAATTTTTTTTTTAGGCCTGTCCAGAATGTCGATAGTTCGGCATGACCGGGGTCACTGTTTTTGTGTCACGAAAATGAAAAAAAAATATCTGCAATTTTTTGTGAAAATGGTTCTAAAATTTTTTTTTAGGCCTGTCCAGAATGTCGATAGTTCGGCATGACCGGGGTCACTGTTTTTGTGTCAAAAAATGAAAAAAAGAATTCTGAGCTTTTTTTGAAAATGGTTCTAAAATGCTTTTTTTTTAGGCCTGTCCAAAATGTCGCTTTTTCGGCATGGTCGGAGTCATCGTTTTTAGGGACAAAATAGAAATCTGCAATTTTTTGTGAAAATGGTTTTAAAATGTTTTTTTTAGGCCTGTCCAGAATGTCGATAGTTCGGCATGACCGGGGTCACTGTTTTTGTGTCAAAAAATGAAAAAAAGAATTCTGAGCTTTTTTTTTGAAAATGGTTCTAAAATGCTTTTTTTTTAGGCCTGTCCAAAATGTCGCAAGTTCGGCATGATCGGAGTATTCGTTTTTGGTGACAAAAATAGAAATCTAAAATTTTTTGTGAAAATGGTTTTAAAATGTTTTTTTTAGGCCTGTCCAGAATGTCGCTTTTTCGGCATGATCGGAGTCACTGTTTTTGTGTCACGAAAATGAGAAAAAAATATCTGTAATTTTTTGTGAAAATGGTTCTAAAAAAATTTTTTAAGCCTGTCCAGAATGTCGCTTTTTCGGCATGATCGGAGTCAACGTTTTTAGGGACAAAATAGAAATCTGCAATTTTTTGTGAAAATTGTTTTAAAATGTTTTTTTTAGGCCTGTCCAGAATGTCGCTTTTTCGGCATGATCGGAGTCATCGTTTTTAGAGACAAAATAGAAATCTGCAATTTTTTGTGAAAATGGTTTTAAAATGTTTTTTTAGGCCTGTCCAGAATGTCGATAGTTCGGCATGACCGGGGTCACTGTTTTTGTGTCACGAAAATGAAAAAAAAATATCAGCAATTTTTTGTGAAAATGGTTCTAAACATTTTTTTTAGGCCTGTCCAGAATGTCGCTTTTTCAGCATGATCGGAGTCATCGTTTTTAGGGACAAAATAGAAATCTGCAATTTTTGGTGAAAATGGTTTTAAAATGTTTTTTTTAGGTCTGTCCAGAATGTCGATAGTTCGGCATGACCGGGGTCACTGTTTTTGTGTCACGAAATTGAGAAAAAAATATCAGCAATTTTTTGTGAAAATGGTTCTACATTTTTTTTTTAGGCCTGTCCAGAATGTCGCTTTTTCGGCATGATCGGAGTCATCGTTTTTAGGGACAAAATAGAAATCTGCAATTTTTTGTGAAAATGGTTTTAAAATGTTTTTTTAGTCATGTCCAGAATGTCGATAGTTAGGTATGACCGGGGTCACTGTTTTTGTGTCAAAAAATGAAGAAAAAAAATCAGCCATTTTTGGTGAAAATGGTATTAAACATTTTTTTTAGGCCTGTCCAGAAAGACGATAGTTCGGCATGACCGGGGTCACTGTTTTTGTGTCACGAAAATGAGAAAAAAATATCTGCAATTTTTTGTGAAAATGGTTCTACAAATTTTTTTTAGGCCTGTCCAGAATGTCGCTTTTTCGGCATGATCGGAGTCATCGTTTTTAGGGACAAAATAGAAATCTGCAATTTTTTGTGAAAATGGTTTTAAAATGTTTTTTTAGGCCTGTCCAGAATGTCGATAGTTCGGCATGACCGGGGTCACTGTTTTTGTGTCACGAAAATGAAAAAAAAATATCTGCAACTTTTTGTGAAAATGGTTCTAAAATTTTTTTTTAGGCCTGTCCAGAATGTCGATAGTTCGGCATGACCGGGGTCACTGTTTTTGTGTCAAAAAATGAAAAAAAGAATTCTGAGCTTTTTTTGAAAATGGTTCTAAAATGCTTTTTTTTTAGGCCTGTCCAAAATGTCGCTTTTTCGGCATGATCGGAGTCATCGTTTTTAGGGACAAAATAGAAATCTGCAATTTTTGGTGAAAATGGTTTTAAAATGTTTTTTTTAGGTCTGTCCAGAATATCGATAGTTCGGCATGACCGGGGTCACTGTTTTTGTGTCACGAAATTGAGAAAAAAATATCTGCAATTTTTTGTGAAAATGGTTCTACATTTTTTTTTTAGGCCTGTCCAGAATGTCGCTTTTTCGGCATGATCGGAGTCATCGTTTTTAGGGACAAAATAGAAATCTGCAATTTTTTGTGAAAATGGTTTTAAAATGTTTTTTTAGTCATGTCCAGAATGTTGATAGTTCGGTATGACCGGGGTCACTGTTTTTGTGTCAAAAAATGAAGAAAAAAAATCTGCCATTTTTGGTGAAAATGGTATTAAAAAATTTTTTTAGGCCTGTCCAGAATGACGATAGTTCGGCATGACCGGGGTCACTGTTTTTGTGTCACGAAAATGAAAAAAAGAATTCTGAGCTTTTTTTTTGAAAATGGTTCTAAAATGCTTTTTTTTTAGGCCTGTCCAAAATGTCGCTAGTTCGGCATGATCGGAGTATTCGTTTTTGGTGACAAAAATAGAAATCTACAATTTTTAGTAAAAATGGTTTTAAAATGTTTTTTTTAGGCCTGTCCAGAATGTCGCTTTTTCGGCATGATCGGAGTCACTGTTTTTGTGTCACGAAAATGAGAAAAAAATATCTGTAATTTTTTGTGAAAATGGTTTTTAAATTTTTTTTTAGGCCTGTCCAGAATGACGATAGTTCGGCATGACCAGGGTCACTGTTTTTGTGTCACGAAAATGAGAAAAAAAATCTGCAATTTTTTGTGAAAATGGTTCTAAAATTTTTTTTTAAGCCTGTCCAGAATGTCGCTTTTTCGGCATGATCGGAGTCAACGTTTTTAGGGACAAAATAGAAATCTGCAATTTTTTGTGAAAATTGTTTAAAATTTTTTTTTTAGGCCTGTCCAGAATGTCGATAGTTCGGCATGACCGGGGTCACTGTTTTTGTGTCACGAAAATGAGAAAAAAATATCTGCCATTTTTTGTGAAAATGGTTCTAAAAATTGTTTTTAGGCCTGTCCAGAATGTCGCTTTTTCAGCATGATCGGAGTCATCGTTTTTAGGGACAAAATAGAAATCTGCAATTTTTGGTGAAAATGGTTTTAAAATGTTTTTTTTAGGTCTGTCCAGAATGTCGATAGTTCGGCATGACCGGGGTCACTGTTTTTGTGTCACGAAATTGAGAAAAAAATATCTGCAATTTTTTGTGAAAATGGTTCTACATTTTTTTTTTAGGCCTGTCCAGAATGTCGCTTTTTCGGCATGATCGGAGTCATCGTTTTTAGGGACAAAATAGAAATCTGCAATTTTTTGTGAAAATGGTTTTAAAATGTTTTTTTAGTCATGTCCAGAATGTCGATAGTTAGGTATGACCGGGGTCACTGTTTTTGTGTCAAAAAATGAAGAAAAAAAATCAGCCATTTTTGGTGAAAATGGTATTAAACATTTTTTTTAGGCCTGTCCAGAAAGACGATAGTTCGGCATGACCGGGGTCACTGTTTTTGTGTCACGAAAATGAGAAAAAAATATCTGCAATTTTTTGTGAAAATGGTTCTAAAAATTTTTTTTAGGCCTGTCCAGAATGTCGCTTTTTCGGCATGATCGGAGTCATCGTTTTTAGGGACAAAATAGAAATCTGCAATTTTTTGTGAAAATGGTTTTAAAATGTTTTTTTAGGCCTGTCCAGAATGTCGATAGTTCGGCATGACCGGGGTCACTGTTTTTGTGTCACGAAAATGAAAAAAAAATATCTGCAATTATTTGTGAAAATGGTTCTAAAATTTTTTTTTAGGCCTGTCCAGAATGTCGATAGTTCGGCATGACCGGGGTCACTGTTTTTGTGTCAAAAAATGAAAAAAAGAATTCTGAGCTTTTTTTGAAAATGGTTCTAAAATGCTTTTTTTTTAGGCCTGTCCAAAATGTCGCTTTTTCGGCATGATCGGAGTCATCGTTTTTAGGGACAAAATAGAAATCTGCAATTTTTGGTGAAAATGGTTTTAAAATGTTTTTTTTAGGTCTGTCCAGAATATCGATAGTTCGGCATGACCGGGGTCACTGTTTTTGTGTCACGAAATTGAGAAAAAAATATCTGCAATTTTTTGTGAAAATGGTTCTACATTTTTTTTTTAGGCCTGTCCAGAATGTCGCTTTTTCGGCATGATCGGAGTCATCGTTTTTAGGGACAAAATAGAAATCTGCAATTTTTTGTGAAAATGGTTTTAAAATGTTTTTTTAGTCATGTCCAGAATGTTGATAGTTCGGTATGACCGGGGTCACTGTTTTTGTGTCAAAAAATGAAGAAAAAAAATCTGCCATTTTTGGTGAAAATGGTATTAAAAATTTTTTTTAGGCCTGTCCAGAATGACGATAGTTCGGCATGACCGGGGTCACTGTTTTTGTGTCACGAAAATGAAAAAAAGAATTCTGAGCTTTTTTTTTGAAAATGGTTCTAAAATGCTTTTTTTTTAGGCCTGTCCAAAATGTCGCTAGTTCGGCATGATCGGAGTATTCGTTTTTGGTGACAAAAATAGAAATCTACAATTTTTAGTAAAAATGGTTTTAAAATGTTTTTTTTAGGCCTGTCCAGAATGTCGCTTTTTCGGCATGATCGGAGTCACTGTTTTTGTGTCACGAAAATGAGAAAAAAATATCTGTAATTTTTTGTGAAAATGGTTTTTAAATTTTTTTTTAGGCCTGTCCAGAATGACGATAGTTCGGCATGACCGGGGTCACTGTTTTTGTGTCACGAAAATGAGAAAAAAAATCTGCAATTTTTTTGAAAATGGTTCTAAAATTTTTTTTTAAGCCTGTCCAGAATGTCGCTTTTTCGGCATGATCGGAGTCAACGTTTTTAGGGACAAAATAGAAATCTGCAATTTTTTGTGAAAATTGTTTTAAAATTTTTTTTTAGGCCTGTCCAGAATGTCGATAGTTCGGCATGACCGGGGTCACTGTTTTTGTGTCAAAAAATGAAAAAAAGAATTCTGAGCTTTTTTTGAAAATGGTTCTAAAATGCTTTTTTTTTAGGCCTGTCCAAAATGTCGCTTTTTCGGCATGATCGGAGTCATCGTTTTTAGGGACAAAATAGAAATCTGCAATTTTTGGTGAAAATGGTTTTAAAATGTTTTTTTTAGGTCTGTCCAGAATATCGATAGTTCGGCATGACCGGGGTCACTGTTTTTGTGTCACGAAATTGAGAAAAAAATATCTGCAATTTTTTGTGAAAATGGTTCTACATTTTTTTTTTAGGCCTGTCCAGAATGTCGCTTTTTCGGCATGATCGGAGTCATCGTTTTTAGGGACAAAATAGAAATCTGCAATTTTTTGTGAAAATGGTTTTAAAATGTTTTTTTAGTCATGTCCAGAATGTTGATAGTTCGGTATGACCGGGGTCACTGTTTTTGTGTCAAAAAATGAAGAAAAAAAATCTGCCATTTTTGGTGAAAATGGTATTAAAAAATTTTTTTAGGCCTGTCCAGAATGACGATAGTTCGGCATGACCGGGGTCACTGTTTTTGTGTCACGAAAATGAAAAAAAGAATTCTGAGCTTTTTTTTTGAAAATGGTTCTAAAATGCTTTTTTTTTAGGCCTGTCCAAAATGTCGCTAGTTCGGCATGATCGGAGTATTCGTTTTTGGTGACAAAAATAGAAATCTACAATTTTTAGTGAAAATGGTTTTAAAATGTTTTTTTTAGGCCTGTCCAGAATGTCGCTTTTTCGGCATGATCGGAGTCACTGTTTTTGTGTCACGAAAATGAGAAAAAAATATCTGTAATTTTTTGTGAAAATGGTTTTTAAATTTTTTTTTAGGCCTGTCCAGAATGACGATAGTTCGGCATGACCGGGGTCACTGTTTTTGTGTCACGAAAATGATAAAAAAAATCTGCAATTTTTTGTGAAAATGGTTCTAAAATTTTTTTTTAAGCCTGTCCAGAATGTCGCTTTTTCGGCATGATCGGAGTCAACGTTTTTAGGGACAAAATAGAAATCTGCAATTTTTTGTGAAAATTGTTTTAAAATGTTTTTTTTAGGCCTGTCCAGAATGTCGATAGTTCGGCATGACCGGGGTCACTGTTTTTGTGTCACGAAAATGAGAAAAAAATATCTGCCATTTTTTGTGAAAATGGTTCTAAAAAATTTTTTTAGGCCTGTCCAGAATGTCGCTTTTTCGGCATGATCGGAGTCATCGTTTTTAGGGACAAAATAGAAATCTGCAATTTTTTGTGAAAATGGTTTTAAAATGTTTTTTTAGGCCTGTCCAGAATGTCGATAGTTCGGCATGACCGGGGTCACTGTTTTTGTGTCAAAAAATGAAAAAAAGAATTCTGAGCTTTTTTTGAAAATGGTTCTAAAATGCTTTTTTTTTAGGCCTGTCCAAAATGTCGCTTTTTCGGCATGATCGGAGTCATCGTTTTTAGGGACAAAATAGAAATCTGCAATTTTTTGTGAAAATGGTTTTAAAATGTTTTTTTAGGCCTGTCCAGAATGTCGATAGTTCGGCATGACCGGGGTCACTGTTTTTGTGTCAAAAAATGAAAAAAAGAATTCTGAGCTTTTTTTGAAAATGGTTCTAAAATGCTTTTTTTTTAGGCCTGTCCAAAATGTCGCTTTTTCGGCATGATCGGAGTCATCGTTTTTAGGGACAAAATAGAAATCTGCAATTTTTTGTGAAAATGGTTTTAAAATGTTTTTTTTAGGCCTGTCCAGAATGTCGATAGTTCGGCATGACCGGGGTCACTGTTTTTGTGTCAAAAAATGAAAAAAAGAATTCTGAGCTTTTTTTTTGAAAATGGTTCTAAAATGCTTTTTTTTTAGGCCTGTCCAAAATGTCGCTAGTTCGGCATGATCGGAGTATTCGTTTTTGGTGACAAAAATAGAAATCTACAATTTTTTGTGAAAATGGTTTTAAAATGTTTTTTTAGGCCTGTCCAGAATGTCGATAGTTCGGCATGACCGGGGTCACTGTTTTTGTGTCACGAAAATGAAAAAAAAATATCTGCAATTTTTGGTGAAAATGGTTTTAAAATTTTTTTTTAGACCTGTCCAGAATGTCGCTTTTTCAGCATGATCGGAGTCATCGTTTTTAGGGACAAAATAGAAATCTGCAATTTTTGGTGAAAATGGTTTTAAAATGTTTTTTTTAGGTCTGTCCAGAATGTCGATAGTTCGGCATGACCGGGGTCACTATTTTTGTGTCACGAAAATGAGAAAAAAATATCTGCAATTTTTTGTGAAAATGGTTCTACATTTTTTTTTTAGGCCTGTCCAGAATGTCGCTTTTTCGGCATGATCGGAGTCACTGTTTTTGTGTCACGAAAATGAGAAAAAAATATCTGTAATTTTTTGTGAAAATGGTTTTTAAATTTTTTTTTAGGCCTGTCCAGAATGACGATAGTTCGGCATGACCGGGGTCACTGTTTTTGTGTCACGAAAATGAGAAAAAAAATCTGCAATTTTTTGTGAAAATGGTTCTAAAATTTTTTTTTAAGCCTGTCCAGAATGTCGCTTTTTCGGCATGATCGGAGTCAACGTTTTTAGGGACAAAATAGAAATCTGCAATTTTTTGTGAAAATTGTTTTAAAAATTTTTTTTAGGCCTGTCCAGAATGTCGATAGTTCGGCATGACCGGGGTCACTGTTTTTGTGTCAAAAAATGAAAAAAAGAATTCTGAGATTTTTTTGAAAATGGTTCTAAAATGCTTTTTTTTTAGGCCTGTCCAAAATGTCGCTTTTTCGGCATGATCGGAGTCATCGTTTTTAGGGACAAAATAGAAATCTGCAATTTTTGGTGAAAATGGTTTTAAAATGTTTTTTTTAGGTCTGTCCAGAATATCGATAGTTCGGCATGACCGGGGTCACTGTTTTTGTGTCACGAAATTGAGAAAAAAATATCTGCAATTTTTTGTGAAAATGGTTCTACATTTTTTTTTTAGGCCTGTCCAGAATGTCGCTTTTTCGGCATGATCGGAGTCATCGTTTTTAGGGACAAAATAGAAATCTGCAATTTTTTGTGAAAATGGTTTTAAAATGTTTTTTTAGTCATGTCCAGAATGTTGATAGTTCGGTATGACCGGGGTCACTGTTTTTGTGTCAAAAAATGAAGAAAAAAAATCAGCCATTTTTGGTGAAAATGGTATTAAAATTTTTTTTTAGGCCTGTCCAGAATGACGATAGTTCGGCATGACCGGGGTCACTGTTTTTGTGTCACGAAAATGAAAAAAAGAATTCTGAGCTTTTTTTTTGAAAATGGTTCTAAAATGCTTTTTTTTTAGGCCTGTCCAAAATGTCGCTAGTTCGGCATGATCGGAGTATTCGTTTTTGGTGACAAAAATAGAAATCTACAATTTTTAGTGAAAATGGTTTTAAAATGTTTTTTTTAGGCCTGTCCAGAATGTCGCTTTTTCGGCATGATCGGAGTCACTGTTTTTGTGTCACGAAAATGAGAAAAAAATATCTGTAATTTTTTGTGAAAATGGTTTTAAATTTTTTTTTTAGGCCTGTCCAGAATGACGATAGTTCGGCATGACCGGGGTCACTGTTTTTGTGTCACGAAAATGAGAAAAAAAATCTGCAATTTTTTGTGAAAATGGTTCTAAAATTTTTTTTTAAGCCTGTCCAGAATGTCGCTTTTTCGGCATGATCGGAGTCAACGTTTTTAGGGACAAAATAGAAATCTGCAATTTTTTGTGAAAATTGTTTTAAAATGTTTTTTTTAGGCCTGTCCAGAATGTCGATAGTTCGGCATGACCGGGGTCACTGTTTTTGTGTCACGAAAATGAGAAAAAAATATCTGCCATTTTTTGTGAAAATGGTTCTAAAAAATTTTTTTAGGCCTGTCCAGAATGTCGCTTTTTCGGCATGATCGGAGTCATCGTTTTTAGGGACAAAATAGAAATCTGCAATTTTTTGTGAAAATGGTTTTAAAATGTTTTTTTAGGCCTGTCCAGAATGTCGATAGTTCGGCATGACCGGGGTCACTGTTTTTGTGTCACGAAAATGAAAAAAAAATATCTGCAATTTTTTGTGAAAATGGTTCTAAAATTTTTTTTTAGGCCTGTCCAGAATGTCGATAGTTCGGCATGACCGGGGTCACTGTTTTTGTGTCAAAAAATGAAAAAAAGAATTCTGAGCTTTTTTTGAAAATGGTTCTAAAATGCTTTTTTTTTAGGCCTGTCCAAAATGTCGCTTTTTCGGCATGATCGGAGTCATCGTTTTTAGGGACAAAATAGAAATCTGCAATTTTTTGTGAAAATGGTTTTAAAATGTTTTTTTTAGGCCTGTCCAGAATGTCGATAGTTCGGCATGACCGGGGTCACTGTTTTTGTGTCAAAAAATGAAAAAAAGAATTCTGAGCTTTTTTTTTGAAAATGGTTCTAAAATGCTTTTTTTTTAGGCCTGTCCAAAATGTCGCTAGTTCGGCATGATCGGAGTATTCGTTTTTGGTGACAAAAATAGAAATCTACAATTTTTAGTGAAAATGGTTTTAAAATGTTTTTTTAGGCCTGTCCAGAATGTCGATAGTTCGGCATGACCGGGGTCACTGTTTTTGTGTCACGAAAATGAAAAAAAAATATCTGCAATTTTTTGTGAAAATGGTTCTAAAATTTTTTTTAGACCTGTCCAGAATGTCGCTTTTTCAGCATGATCGGAGTCATCGTTTTTAGGGACAAAATAGAAATCTGCAATTTTTGGTGAAAATGGTTTTAAAATGTTTTTTTTAGGTCTGTCCAGAATGTCGATAGTTCGGCATGACCGGGGTCACTATTTTTGTGTCACGAAAATGAGAAAAAAATATCTGCAATTTTTTGTGAAAATGGTTCTACATTTTTTTTTTAGGCCTGTCCAGAATGTCGCTTTTTCGGCATGATCGGAGTCACTGTTTTTGTGTCACGAAAATGAGAAAAAAATATCTGTAATTTTTTGTGAAAATGGTTTTTAAATTTTTTTTTAGGCCTGTCCAGAATGACGATAGTTCGGCATGACCGGGGTCACTGTTTTTGTGTCACGAAAATGAGAAAAAAAATCTGCAATTTTTTGTGAAAATGGTTCTAAAATTTTTTTTTAGGCCTGTCCAGAATGTCGTTTTTTCGGCATGATCGGAGTCATCGTTTTTAGGGACAAAATAGAAATCTGCAATTTTTTGTGAAAATGGTTTTAAAATGTTTTTTTAGGCCTGTCCAGAATGTCGATAGTTCGGCATGACCGGGGTCACTGTTTTTGTGTCAAAAAATGAAAAAAAGAATTCTGAGCTTTTTTTTTGAAAATGGTTCTAAAATGCTTTTTTTTTAGGCCTGTCCAGAATGTCGATAGTTCGGCATGACCGGGGTCACTGTTTTTGTGTCAAAAAATGAAAAAAAGAATTCTGAGCTTTTTTTGAAAATGGTTCTAAAATGCTTTTTTTTTAGGCCTGTCCAGAATGTCGATAGTTCGGTATGACCGGGGTCACTGTTTTTGTGTCAAAAAATGAAGAAAAAAAATCAGCCATTTTTGGTGAAAATGGTATTAAACATTTTTTTTAGGCCTGTCCAGAATGACGATAGTTCGGCATGACCGGGGTCACTGTTTTTGTGTCACGAAAATGAGAAAAAAATATCTGCAATTTTTTGTGAAAATGGTTCTAAAAAATTTTTTTAGGCCTGTCCAGAATGTCGCTTTTTCGGCATGATCGGAGTCATCGTTTTTAGGGACAAAATAGAAATCTGCAATTTTTGGTGAAAATGGTTTTAAAATGTTTTTTTTTAGGTCTGTCCAGAATATCGATAGTTCGGCATGACCGGGGTCACTGTTTTTGTGTCACGAAATTGAGAAAAAAATATCTGCAATTTTTTGTGAAAATGGTTCTACATTTTTTTTTTAGGCCTGTCCAGAATGTCGCTTTTTCGGCATGATCGGAGTCATCGTTTTTAGGGACAAAATAGAAATCTGCAATTTTTTGTGAAAATGGTTTTAAAATGTTTATTTAGTCATGTCCAGAATGTTGATAGTTCGGTATGACCGGAGTCACTGTTTTTGTGTCAAAAAATGAAGAAAAAAAATCAGCCATTTTTGGTGAAAATGGTATTAAAAATTTTTTTTAGGCCTGTCCAGAATGACGATAGTTCGGCATGACCGGGGTCACTGTTTTTGTGTCACGAAATTGAGAAAAAAATATCTGCAATTTTTTGTGAAAATGGTTCTACATTTTTTTTTTAGGCCTGTCCAGAATGTCGCTTTTTCGGCATGATCGGAGTCATCGTTTTTAGGGACAAAATAGAAATCTGCAATTTTTTGTGAAAATGGTTTTAAAATGTTTTTTTAGTCATGTCCAGAATGTCGATAGTTCGGTATGACCGGGGTCACTGTTTTTGTGTCAAAAAATGAAGAAAAAAAATCAGCCATTTTTGGTGAAAATGGTATTAAACATTTTTTTTAGGCCTGTCCAGAATGACGATAGTTCGGCATGACCGGGGTCACTGTTTTTGTGTCACGAAAATGAGAAAAAAATATCTGCAATTTTTTGTGAAAATGGTTCTAAAAAATTTTTTTAGGCCTGTCCAGAATGTCGCTTTTTCGGCATAATCGGAGTCATCGTTTTTAGGGACAAAATAGAAATCTGCAATTTTTGGTGAAAATGGTTTTAAAATGTTTTTTTTTAGGTCTGTCCAGAATATCGATAGTTCGGCATTACCGGGGTCACTGTTTTTGTGTCACGAAATTGAGAAAAAAATATCTGCAATTTTTTGTGAAAATGGTTCTACATTTTTTTTTTAGGCCTGTCCAGAATGTCGCTTTTTCGGCATGATCGGAGTCATCGTTTTTAGGGACAAAATAGAAATCTGCAATTTTTTGTGAAAATGGTTTTAAAATGTTTTTTTAGTCATGTCCAGAATGTTGATAGTTCGGTATGACCGGAGTCACTGTTTTTGTGTCAAAAAATGAAGAAAAAAAATCAGCCATTTTTGGTGAAAATGGTATTAAAAAAATTTTTTAGGCCTGTCCAGAATGACGATAGTTCGGCATGACCGGGGTCACTGTTTTTGTGTCACGAAAATGAAAAAAAGAATTCTGAGCTTTTTTTTTGAAAATGGTTCTAAAATGCTTTTTTTTTAGGCCTGTCCAGAATGTCGATAGTTCGGCATGACCGGGGTCACTGTTTTTGTGTCAAAAAATGAAAAAAAGAATTCTGAGCTTTTTTTGAAAATGGTTCTAAAATGCTTTTTTTTTAGGCCTGTCCAAAATGTCGCTTTTTCGGCATGATCGGAGTCATCGTTTTTAGGGACAAAATAGAAATCTGCAATTTTTGGTGAAAATAGTTTTAAAATGTTTTTTTTAGGTCTGTCCAGAATATCGATAGTTCGGCATGACCGGGGTCACTGTTTTTGTGTCACGAAATTGAGAAAAAAATATCTGCAATTTTTTGTGAAAATGGTTCTACATTTTTTTTTTAGGCCTGTCCAGAATGTCGCTTTTTCGGCATGACCGGGGTCACTGTTTTTGTGTCACGAAAATGAGAAAAAATATCTGCAATTTTTTGTGAAAATGGTTCTAAAAATTTTTTTTAGGCCTGTCCAGAATGTCGCTTTTTCGGCATGATCGGAGTCATCGTTTTTAGGGACAAAATAGAAATCTGCAATTTTTGTGAAAATGGTTTTAAAATGTTTTTTTAGGCCTGTCCAGAATGTCGATAGTTCGGCATGACCGGGGTCACTGTTTTTGTGTCACGAAAATGAGAAAAAAATATCTGCAATTTTTGGTGAAAATGGTTCAAAAAAATTTTTTTAGACCTGTCCAGAATGTCGCTTTTTCGGCATGATCGGAGTCATCGTTTTTAGGGACAAAATAGAAATCTGCAATTTTTGGTGAAAATGGTTTTAAAATGTTTTTTTTAGGCCTGTCCAGAATGTCGATAGTTCGGCATGACCGGGGTCACTGTTTTTGTGTAACGAAAATGAGAAAAAAATATCTGCAATTTTTTGTGAAAATGGTTCTACATTTTTTTTTTAGGATTGTCCAGAATGTCGCTTTTTCGGCATGATCGGAGTCATCGTTTTTAGGGACAAAATAGAAATCTGCAATTTTTTGTGAAAATGTTTTTACAAGGTTTTTTTGAGGCCTGTCCAGAATGTCGATAGTTCGGTATGACCGGGGTCACTGTTTTTGTGTCACGAAAATGAAAAAAAAATATCTGCAATTTTTTGTGAAAATGGTTCAAATTTTTTTTTTTAGGCCTGTCCAGAATGACGCTTTTTCGGCATGATCGGAGTCAACGTTTTTAGGGACAAAATAGAAATCTGCAATTTTTTGTGAAAAACGTTTTAAAATGTTTTTTAATAGGCCTGTCCAGAATGTCGATAGTTCGGCATGACCGGGGTCACTGTTTTTGTGTCAAAAAATGAAAAAAAGAATTCTGAGCTTTTTTTTGGAAAATGGTTCTAAAATGCATTTTTTTTAGGCCTGTCCAAAATGTCGCTAGTTCGGCATGATTGGAGTCATCGTTTTTAGGGACAAAATATAAATCTGCAATTTTTGGTGAAAATGGTTTTAAAAATTTTTTTTTAGGCCTGTCCAGAATGTCGATAGTTCGGCATGACCGGGGTCACTGTTTTTGTGTCACGAAAATGAGAAAAAAATATCTGCCTTTTTTTGTGAAAATGGTTCTAAAAATTTTTTTTAGGCCTGTCCAGAATGTCGCTAGTTCGGCATGACCGGGGTCACTGTTTTTGTGTAAAAAAATGAAGAAAAAAAAATCTGCCATTTTTGCTGAAAATGGTTTTTAATTTTTTTTTTAGGCCTGTCCAGAATGTCGCTTTTTCGGCATGATCGGAGTCATCGTTTTTAGGGACAAAATAGAAATCTGCAATTTTTGGTGATAATGGTTTTAAAATGTTTTTTTTTAGGCCTGTCCAGAATGTCGATAGTTCGGCATGACCGGGGTCACTGTTTTTGTGTCACGAAAATGAGAAAAAAATATCTGCAATTTTTGGTGAAAATGGTTCAAAAAAATTTTTTTAGGCCTGTCCAGAATGTCGCTTTTTCGGCATGATCAGAGTCATCGTTTTTAGGGACAAAATAGAAATCTGCAATTTTTTGTGAAAATGGTTCTAAAATTTTTTTTTAGGCCTGTCCAGAATGTCGCTTTTTCGGCATGATCGGAGTCATCGTTTTTAGGGACAAAATAGAAATCTGCAATTTTTTGTGAAAATGGTTTTAAAATGTTTTTTTTAGGCCTGTCCAGAATGTCGATAGTTCGGCATGACCGGGGTCACTGTATTTGTGTCAAAAAATGAAAAAAAGCATTCTGAGCTTTTTTTTGGAAAATGGTTCTAAAATGCATTTTTTTTAGGCCTGTCCAAAATGTCGCTAGTTCGGCATGATCAGAGTCATCGTTTTTAGGGACAAAATAGAAATCTGCAATTTTTTGTGAAAATGGTTCAAATTTTTTTTTTTAGGCCTGTCCAGAATGACGCTTTTTCGGCATGATCGGAGTCAACGTTTTTAGGGACAAAATAGAAATCTGCAATTTTTTGTGAAAAACGTTTTAAAATGTTTTTTAATAGGCCTGTCCAGAATGTCGATAGTTCGGCATGACCGGGGTCACTGTTTTTGTGTCAAAAAATGAAAAAAAGAATTCTGAGCTTTTTTTTGGAAAATGGTTCTAAAATGCATTTTTTTTAGGCCTGTCCAAAATGTCGCTAGTTCGGCATGATTGGAGTCATCGTTTTTAGGGACAAAATATAAATCTGCAATTTTTGGTGAAAATGGTTTTAAAAATTTTTTTTTAGGCCTGTCCAGAATGTCGATAGTTCGGCATGACCGGGGTCACTGTTTTTGTGTCACGAAAATGAGAAAAAAATATCTGCCTTTTTTTGTGAAAATGGTTCTAAAAATTTTTTTTAGGCCTGTCCAGAATGTCGCTAGTTCGGCATGACCGGGGTCACTGTTTTTGTGTAAAAAAATGAAGAAAAAAAAATCTGCCATTTTTGCTGAAAATGGTTTTTAATTTTTTTTTTAGGCCTGTCCAGAATGTCGCTTTTTCGGCATGATCGGAGTCATCGTTTTTAGGGACAAAATAGAAATCTGCAATTTTTGGTGATAATGGTTTTAAAATGTTTTTTTTTAGGCCTGTCCAGAATGTCGATAGTTCGGCATGACCGGGGTCACTGTTTTTGTGTCACGAAAATGAGAAAAAAATATCTGCAATTTTTGGTGAAAATGGTTCAAAAAAAATTTTTTAGGCCTGTCCAGAATGTCGCTTTTTCGGCATGATCAGAGTCATCGTTTTTAGGGACAAAATAGAAATCTGCAATTTTTTGTGAAAATGGTTCTAAAATTTTTTTTTAGGCCTGTCCAGAATGTCGCTTTTTCGGCATGATCGGAGTCATCGTTTTTAGGGACAAAATAGAAATCTGCAATTTTTTGTGAAAATGGTTTTAAAATGTTTTTTTTAGGCCTGTCCAGAATGTCGATAGTTCGGCATGACCGGGGTCACTGTATTTGTGTCAAAAAATGAAAAAAAGCATTCTGAGCTTTTTTTTGGAAAATGGTTCTAAAATGCATTTTTTTTAGGCCTGTCCAAAATGTCGCTAGTTCGGCATGATCAGAGTCATCGTTTTTAGGGACAAAATAGAAATCTGCAATTTTTTGTGAAAATGGTTCAAATTTTTTTTTTTAGGCCTGTCCAGAATGACGCTTTTTCGGCATGATCGGAGTCAACGTTTTTAGGGACAAAATAGAAATCTGCAATTTTTTGTGAAAAACGTTTTAAAATGTTTTTTAATAGGCCTGTCCAGAATGTCGATAGTTCGGCATGACCGGGGTCACTGTTTTTGTGTCAAAAAATGAAAAAAAGAATTCTGAGCTTTTTTTTGGAAAATGGTTCTAAAATGCATTTTTTTTAGGCCTGTCCAAAATGTCGCTAGTTCGGCATGATTGGAGTCATCGTTTTTAGGGACAAAATATAAATCTGCAATTTTTGGTGAAAATGGTTTTAAAAATTTTTTTTTAGGCCTGTCCAGAATGTCGATAGTTCGGCATGACCGGGGTCACTGTTTTTGTGTCACGAAAATGAGAAAAAAATATCTGCCTTTTTTTGTGAAAATGGTTCTAAAAATTTTTTTTAGGCCTGTCCAGAATGTCGCTAGTTCGGCATGACCGGGGTCACTGTTTTTGTGTAAAAAAATGAAGAAAAAAAAATCTGCCATTTTTGCTGAAAATGGTTTTTAATTTTTTTTTTAGGCCTGTCCAGAATGTCGCTTTTTCGGCATGATCGGAGTCATCGTTTTTAGGGACAAAATAGAAATCTGCAATTTTTGGTGATAATGGTTTTAAAATGTTTTTTTTTAGGCCTGTCCAGAATGTCGATAGTTCGGCATGACCGGGGTCACTGTTTTTGTGTCACGAAAATGAGAAAAAAATATCTGCAATTTTTGGTGAAAATGGTTCAAAAAAAATTTTTTAGGCCTGTCCAGAATGTCGCTTTTTCGGCATGATCAGAGTCATCGTTTTTAGGGACAAAATAGAAATCTGCAATTTTTTGTGAAAATGGTTCTAAAATTTTTTTTTAGGCCTGTCCAGAATGTCGCTTTTTCGGCATGATCGGAGTCATCGTTTTTAGGGACAAAATAGAAATCTGCAATTTTTTGTGAAAATGGTTTTAAAATGTTTTTTTTAGGCCTGTCCAGAATGTCGATAGTTCGGCATGACCGGGGTCACTGTATTTGTGTCAAAAAATGAAAAAAAGCATTCTGAGCTTTTTTTTGGAAAATGGTTCTAAAATGCATTTTTTTTAGGCCTGTCCAAAATGTCGCTAGTTCGGCATGATCAGAGTCATCGTTTTTAGGGACAAAATAGAAATCTGCAATTTTTTGTGAAAATGGTTCAAATTTTTTTTTTTAGGCCTGTCCAGAATGACGCTTTTTCGGCATGATCGGAGTCAACGTTTTTAGGGACAAAATAGAAATCTGCAATTTTTTGTGAAAAACGTTTTAAAATGTTTTTTAATAGGCCTGTCCAGAATGTCGATAGTTCGGCATGACCGGGGTCACTGTTTTTGTGTCAAAAAATGAAAAAAAGAATTCTGAGCTTTTTTTTGGAAAATGGTTCTAAAATGCATTTTTTTTAGGCCTGTCCAAAATGTCGCTAGTTCGGCATGATTGGAGTCATCGTTTTTAGGGACAAAATATAAATCTGCAATTTTTGGTGAAAATGGTTTTAAAAATTTTTTTTTAGGCCTGTCCAGAATGTCGATAGTTCGGCATGACCGGGGTCACTGTTTTTGTGTCACGAAAATGAGAAAAAAATATCTGCCTTTTTTTGTGAAAATGGTTCTAAAAATTTTTTTTAGGCCTGTCCAGAATGTCGCTAGTTCGGCATGACCGGGGTCACTGTTTTTGTGTAAAAAAATGAAGAAAAAAAAATCTGCCATTTTTGCTGAAAATGGTTTTTAATTTTTTTTTTAGGCCTGTCCAGAATGTCGCTTTTTCGGCATGATCGGAGTCATCGTTTTTAGGGACAAAATAGAAATCTGCAATTTTTGGTGATAATGGTTTTAAAATGGTTTTTTTTAGGCCTGTCCAGAATGTCGATAGTTCGGCATGACCGGGGTCACTGTTTTTGTGTCACGAAAATGAGAAAAAAATATCTGCAATTTTTGGTGAAAATGGTTCAAAAAAAATTTTTTAGGCCTGTCCAGAATGTCGCTTTTTCGGCATGATCAGAGTCATCGTTTTTAGGGACAAAATAGAAATCTGCAATTTTTTGTGAAAATGGTTCTAAAATTTTTTTTTAGGCCTGTCCAGAATGTCGCTTTTTCGGCATGATCGGAGTCATCGTTTTTAGGGACAAAATAGAAATCTGCAATTTTTTGTGAAAATGGTTTTAAAATGTTTTTTTTAGGCCTGTCCAGAATGTCGATAGTTCGGCATGACCGGGGTCACTGTATTTGTGTCAAAAAATGAAAAAAAGCATTCTGAGCTTTTTTTTTGAAAATGGTTCTAAAATGCTTTTTTTTTAGGCCTGTCCAAAATGTCGCTAGTTCGGCATGATCGGAGTCATCGTTTTTGGTGACAAAAATAGAAATCTACAATTTTTTGTGAAAATGGTTTTAAAATGTTTTTTTTTAGGCCTGTCCAGAATGTCGCTAGTTCGGCATGATCAGTCATCTTTTTTAGGGACAAAATAGAAATCTGCAATTTTTTGTGAAAATGGTTTTAAAATGTTTTTTTTAGACCTGTCCATAATGTCGATAGTTCGGTATGACCGGGGTCACTGTTTTTGTGTCAAAAAATGAAGAAAAAAAAATCAGCCATTTTTGGTGAAAATGGTTTTTAATTTTTTTTTTAGGCCTGTCCAGAATGTCGCTTTTTCGGCATGATCGGAGTCATCGTTTTTAGGGACAAAATAGAAATCTGCAATTTTTGGTGATAATGGTTTTAAAATGTTTTTTTTTAGGCCTGTCCAGAATGTCGATAGTTCGGCATGACCGGGGTCACTGTTTTTGTGTCACGAAAATGAGAAAAAAATATCTGCAATTTTTGGTGAAAATGGTTCAAAAAATTTTTTTTAGGCCTGTCCAGAATGTCGCTTTTTCGGCATGATCAGAGTCATCGTTTTTAGGGACAAAATAGAAATCTGCAATTTTTTGTGAAAATGGTTCTAAAATTTTTTTTTAGGCCTGTCCAGAATGTCGCTTTTTCGGCATGATCGGAGTCATCGTTTTTAGGGACAAAATAGAAATCTGCAATTTTTTGTGAAAATGGTTTTAAAATGTTTTTTTTAGGCCTGTCCAGAATGTCGATAGTTCGGCATGACCGGGGTCACTGTATTTGTGTCAAAAAATGAAAAAAAGCATTCTGAGCTTTTTTTTTGAAAATGGTTCTAAAATGCTTTTTTTTTAGGCCTGTCCAAAATGTCGCTAGTTCGGCATGATCGGAGTCATCGTTTTTGGTGACAAAAATAGAAATCTACAATTTTTTGTGAAAATGGTTTTAAAATGTTTTTTTTTAGGCCTGTCCAGAATGTCGCTAGTTCGGCATGATCAGTCATCTTTTTTAGGGACAAAATAGAAATCTGCAATTTTTTGTGAAAATGGTTTTAAAATGTTTTTTTTAGACCTGTCCATAATGTCGATAGTTCGGTATGACCGGGGTCACTGTTTTTGTGTCAAAAAATGAAGAAAAAAAAATCAGCCATTTTTGGTGAAAATGGTTTTTAAATTTTTTTTTTAGGCCTGTCCAGAATGTCGCTTTTCGGCATGATCGGAGTCATCGTTTTTAGGGACAAAATAGAAATCTGCAATTTTTGGTGAAAATGGTTCTAAAATTTTTTTTTAGGCCTGTCCAGAATGTCGCTTTTTCGGCATGATCGGAGTCATCGTTTTTAGGGACAAAATATAAATCTGCAATTTTTTGTGAAAATGTTTTTAAAATGTTTTTTTTTAGGCCTGTCCAGAATGTCGATAGTTCGGCATGACCGGGGTCACTGTTTTTGTGTCACGAAAATAAAAATAAAATATCAGCAATTTTTTGTGAAAATGGTTCTAAAAAATTTTTTTAGGCCTGTCCAGAATGTCGCTAGTTCGGCATGACCGGGGTCACTGTTTTTGTGTCACGAAAATGAAGAAAAAAAAATCAGCAATTTTTGGTGAAAATGGTTTTAAAAAAATTTTTTAGACCTGTCCAGAATGTCGCTTTTTCGGCATGATCGGAGTCATCGTTTTTAGGGACAAAATAGAAATCTGCAATTTTTGGTGAAAATGGTTTTAAAATGTTTTTTTTAGGCCTGTCCAGAATGTCGATAGTTCGGCATGACCGGGGTCACTGTTTTTGTGTCACGAAAATGAAGAAAAAAAAATCAGCAATTTTTGGTGAAAATGGTTTTAAAAAATTTTTTTAGACCTGTCCAGAATGTCGCTTTTTCGGCATGATCAGAGTCATCGTTTTTAGGGACAAAATAGAAATCTGCAATTTTTTGTGAAAATGGTTCTAAAATTTTTTTTTAGGCCTGTCCAGAATGTCGCTTTTTCGGCATGATCGGAGTCATCGTTTTTAGGGACAAAATAGAAATCTGCAATTTTTTGTGAAAATGGTTTTAAAATGTTTTTTTTAGGCCTGTCCAGAATGTCGATAGTTCGGCATGACCGGGGTCACTGTATTTGTGTCAAAAAATGAAAAAAAGCATTCTGAGCTTTTTTTTTGAAAATGGTTCTAAAATGCTTTTTTTTTAGGCCTGTCCAAAATGTCGCTAGTTCGGCATGATCGGAGTCATCGTTTTTGGTGACAAAAATAGAAATCTACAATTTTTTGTGAAAATGGTTTTAAAATGTTTTTTTTTAGGCCTGTCCAGAATGTCGCTAGTTCGGCATGATCAGTCATCTTTTTTAGGGACAAAATAGAAATCTGCAATTTTTTGTGAAAATGGTTTTAAAATGTTTTTTTTAGACCTGTCCATAATGTCGATAGTTCGGTATGACCGGGGTCACTGTTTTTGTGTCAAAAAATGAAGAAAAAAAAATCAGCCATTTTTGGTGAAAATGGTTTTTAAATTTTTTTTTTAGGCCTGTCCAGAATGTCGCTTTTCGGCATGATCGGAGTCATCGTTTTTAGGGACAAAATAGAAATCTGCAATTTTTGGTGAAAATGGTTCTAAAATTTTTTTTTAGGCCTGTCCAGAATGTCGCTTTTTCGGCATGATCGGAGTCATCGTTTTTAGGGACAAAATATAAATCTGCAATTTTTTGTGAAAATGTTTTTAAAATGTTTTTTTTTAGGCCTGTCCAGAATGTCGATAGTTCGGCATGACCGGGGTCACTGTTTTTGTGTCACGAAAATAAAAATAAAATATCAGCAATTTTTTGTGAAAATGGTTCTAAAAATTTTTTTTAGGCCTGTCCAGAATGTCGCTAGTTCGGCATGACCGGGGTCACTGTTTTTGTGTCACGAAAATGAAGAAAAAAAAATCAGCAATTTTTGGTGAAAATGGTTTTAAAAATTTTTTTTAGACCTGTCCAGAATGTCGCTTTTTCGGCATGATCGGAGTCATCGTTTTTAGGGACAAAATAGAAATCTGCAATTTTTGGTGAAAATGGTTTTAAAATGTTTTTTTTAGGCCTGTCCAGAATGTCGATAGTTCGGCATGACCGGGGTCACTGTTTTTGTGTCACGAAAATGAAGAAAAAAAAATCAGCAATTTTTGGTGAAAATGGTTTTAAAAAAATTTTTTAGACCTGTCCAGAATGTCGCTTTTTCGGCATGATCGGAGTCATCGTTTTTAGGGACAAAATAGAAATCTGCAATTTTTTGTGAAAATGGTTTTAAAATGTTTTTTTTAGGCCTGTCCAGAATGTCGATAGTTCGGCATGACCGGGGTCACTGTTTTTGTGTCACGAAAATAAAAATAAAATATCAGCAATTTTTTGTGAAAATGGTTCTAAAAATTTTTTTTAGGCCTGTCCAGAATGTCGCTAGTTCGGCATGACCGGGGTCACTGTTTTTGTGTCACGAAAATGAAGAAAAAAAAATCAGCAATTTTTGGTGAAAATGGTTTTAAAAAAATTTTTTAGACCTGTCCAGAATGTCGCTTTTTCGGCATGATCGGAGTCATCGTTTTTAGGGACAAAATAGAAATCTGCAATTTTTGGTGAAAATGGTTTTAAAATGTTTTTTTTAGGCCTGTCCAGAATGTCGATAGTTCGGCATGACCGGGGTCACTGTTTTTGTGTCACGAAAATGAAGAAAAAAAAATCAGCAATTTTTGGTGAAAATGGTTTTAAAAAAATTTTTTAGACCTGTCCAGAATGTCGCTTTTTCGGCATGATCGGAGTCATCGTTTTTAGGGACAAAATAGAAATCTGCAATTTTTTGTGAAAATGGTTTTAAAATGTTTTTTTTAGGCCTGTCCAGAATGTCGATAGTTCGGCATGACCGGGGTCACTGTTTTTGTGTCAAAAAATGAAAAAAAGCATTCTGAGCTTTTTTTTTGAAAATGGTTCTAAAATGCTTTTTTTTTAGGCCTGTCCAAAATGTCGCTAGTTCGGCATGATCGGAGTCATCGTTTTTAGGGACAAAATAGAAATCTGCAATTTTTTGTGAAAATGGTTCTAAAAATTTTTTTTAGGCCTGTCCAGAATGTCGCTTTTTCGGCATGATCGGAGTCATCGTTTTTAGGGACAAAATAGAAATCTGCAATTTTTTGTGAAAATGGTTTTAAAATGTTTTTTTTAGGCCTGTCCAGAATGTCGATAGTTCGGCATGACCGGGGTCACTGTTTTTGTGTCAAAAAATGAAAAAAAGCATTCTGAGCTTTTTTTTTGAAAATGGTTCTAAAATGCTTTTTTTTTAGGCCTGTCCAAAATGTCGCTAGTTCGGCATGATCGGAGTCATCGTTTTTGGTGACAAAAAAAGAAATCTACAATTTTTTGTGAAAATGGTTTTAAAATGTTTTTTTTTAGGCCTGTCCAGAATGTCGCTAGTTCGGCATGATCGGAGTCATCTTTTTTAGGGACAAAATAGAAATCTGCAATTTTTTGTGAAAATGGTTTTAAAATGTTTTTTTTAGACCTGTCCATAATGTCGATAGTTCGGTATGACCGGGGTCACTGTTTTTGTGTCAAAAAATGAAGAAAAAAAAATCAGCCATTTTTCGTGAAAATGGTTTTTAAAATTTTTTTTTAGGCCTGTCCAGAATGTCGCTTTTCGGCATGATCGGAGTCATCGTTTTTAGGGACAAAATAGAAATCTGCAATTTTTGGTGAAAATGGTTCTAAAAATTTTTTTTAGGCCTGTCCAGAATGTCGCTTTTTCGGCATGATCGGAGTCATCGTTTTTAGGGACAAAATAGAAATCTGCAATTTTTTGTGAAAATGTTTTTAAAATGTTTTTTTTAGGCCTGTCCAGAATGTCGATAGTTCGGCATGACCGGGGTCACTGTTTTTGTGTCACGAAAATAAAAATAAAATATCTGCAATTTTTTGTGAAAATGGTTCTAAAAATTTTTTTTAGGCCTGTCCAAAATGTCGCTAGTTCGGCATGATCGGAGTCATCGTTTTTAGGGACAAAATAGAAATCTGCAATTTTTGGTGAAAATGGTTCAAAAAATTTTTTTTAGGCCTGTCCAGAATGTCGCTTTTTCGGCATGATCGGAGTCATCGTTTTTAGGGACAAAATAGAAATCTGCAATTTTTTGTGAAAATGTTTTTAAAATGTTTTTTTTAGGCCTGTCCAGAATGTCGATAGTTCGGCATGACCGGGGTCACTGTTTTTGTGTCACGAAAATAAAAATAAAATATCTGCAATTTTTTGTGAAAATGGTTCTAAAAATTTTTTTTAGGCCTGTCCAAAATGTCGCTAGTTCGGCATGATCGGAGTCATCGTTTTTGGTGACAAAAATAGAAATCTACAATTTTTTGTGAAAATGGTTTTAAAATGTTTTTTTTTTAGGCCTGTCCAGAATGTCGCTAGTTCGGCATGACCGGGGTCACTGTTTTTGTGTCACGAAAACGAAGAAAAAAAAATCAGCAATTTTTGGTGAAAATGGTTTTAAAATTTTTTTTTAGACCTGTCCAGAATGTCGCTTTTTCGGCATGATCGGAGTCATCGTTTTTAGGGACAAAATAGAAATCTGCAATTTTTGGTGAAAATGGTTTTAAAATGTTTTTTTTAGGCCTGTCCAGAATGTCGATAGTTCGGCATGACCGGGGTCACTGTTTTTGTGTCACGAAAATGAGAAAAAAATATCTGCAATTTTTTGTGAAAATGGTTCAAAAAATTTTTTTTAGGCCTGTCCAGAATGTTGCTTTTTCGGCATGATCGGAGTCATCGTTTTTAGGGACAAAATAGAAATCTGCAATTTTTTGTGAAAATGGTTTTAAAATGTTTTTTTTAGGCCTGTCCATAATGTCGATAGTTCGGTATGACCGGGGTCACTGTTTTTGTGTAAAATAATGAAGAAAAAAAAATCAGCCATTTTTGGTGAAAATGGTTTTAAAATGTTTTTTTTTAGGCCTGTCCAGAATGTCGATAGTTCGGCATGACCGGGGTCACTGTTTTTGTGTCAAAAAATGAAAAAAAGCATTCTGAGCTTTTTTTTTGAAAATGGTTCTAAAATGCTTTTTTTTAGGCCTGTCCAGAATGTCGCTAGTTCGGCATGATCGGAGTCATCTTTTTTAGGGACAAAATAGAAATCTGCAATTTTTTGTGAAAATGGTTTTAAAATGTTTTTTTTAGACCTGTCCATAATGTCGATAGTTCGGTATGACCGGGGTCACTGTTTTTGTGTCAAAAAATGAAGAAAAAAAAATCAGCCATTTTTGGTGAAAATGGTTTTAAAAAAAAATTTTTAGGCCTGTCCAGAATGTCGCTTTTCGGCATGATCGGAGTCATCGTTTTTAGGGACAAAATAGAAATCTGCAATTTTTGGTGAAAATGGTTCTAAAATTTTTTTTTAGGCCTGTCCAGAATGTCGCTTTTTCGGCATGATCGGAGTCATCGTTTTTAGGGACAAAATAGAAATCTGCAATTTTTTGTGAAAATGGTTTTAAAATGTTTTTTTTTAGGCCTGTCCAGAATGTCGCTAGTTCGGCATGATCGGAGTCATCTTTTTTAGGGACAAAATAGAAATCTGCAATTTTTTGTGAAAATGGTTTTAAAATGTTTTTTTTAGACCTGTCCATAATGTCGCTTTTTCGGCATGATCGGAGTCATCGTTTTTAGGGACAAAATAGAAATCTGCAATTTTTTGTGAAAATGTTTTTAAAATGTTTTTTTTAGGCCTGTCCAGAATGTCGATAGTTCGGCATGACCGGGGTCACTGTTTTTGTGTCACGAAAATAAAAATAAAATATCTGCAATTTTTTGTGAAAATGGTTCTAAAAATTTTTTTTAGGCCTGTCCAAAATGTCGCTAGTTCGGCATGATCGGAGACATCGTTTTTAGGGACAAAATAGAAATCTGCAATTTTTTGTGAAAATGGTTTTAAAATGTTTTTTTTAGGCCTGTCCATAATGTCGATAGTTCGGTATGACCGGGGTCACTGTTTTTGTGTCAAAAAATGAAGAAAAAAAAATCAGCCATTTTTGGTGAAAATGGTTTTTAAAATTTTTTTAGGCCTGTCCAGAATGTCGCTTTTCGGCATGATCGGAGTCATCGTTTTTAGGGACAAAATAGAAATCTGCAATTTTTGGTGAAAATGGTTTTAAAATGTTTTTTTTTAGGCCTGTCCAGAATGTCGATAGTTCGGCATGACCAGGGTCACTGTTTTTGTGTCACGAAAATGAAAAAAAAATATCTGCAATTTTTTGTGAAAATGGTTCAAAAAATTTTTTTTAGGCCTGTCCAGAATGACGCTTTTTCGGCATGATCGGAGTCAACGTTTTTAGGGACAAAATAGAAATCTGCAATTTTTTGTGAAAAACGTTTTAAAATGTTTTTTTTTAGGCCTGTCCAGAATGTCGATAGTTCGGCATGACCGGGGTCACTGTTTTTGTGTCAAAAAATGAAAAAAAGAATTCTGAGCTTTTTTTTGGAAAATGGTTCTAAAATGCATTTTTTTTAGGCCTGTCCAAAATGTCGCTAGTTCGGCATGATCGGAGTCATCGTTTTTAGGGACAAAATAGAAATCTGCAATTTTTTGTGAAAATGGTTTTAAAATGTTTTTTTTAGGCCTGTCCAGAATGTCGATAGTTCGGCATGACCGGGGTCACTGTTTTTGTGTCACGAAAATGAGAAAAAAATATCTGCCTTTTTTTGTGAAAATGGTTCTAAAAAATTTTTTTAGGCCTGTCCAGAATGTCGCTTTTTCGGCATGATCGGAGTCATCGTTTTTAGGGACAAAATAGAAATCTGCAATTTTTTGTGAAAATGGTTCTAAAATTTTTTTTTAGGCCTGTCCAGAATGTCGCTTTTTCGGCATGATCGGAGTCATCGTTTTTGGTGACAAAAATTGAAATCTACAATTTTTTGTGAAAATGGTTTTAAAATGTTTTTTTTTAGGCCTGTCCAGAATGTCGCTAGTTCGGCATGATCGGAGTCACTTTTTTAGGGACAAAATAGAAATCTGCAATTTTTTGTGAAAATGGTTTTAAAATGTTTTTTTTAGACCTGTCCATAATGTCGATAGTTCGGTATCACTGTCCAGAATGTCGCTTTTCGGCATGATCGGAGTCATCGTTTTTAGGGACAATATAGAAATCTGCAATTTTTGGTGAAAATGGTTCTAAAAAATTTTTTTAGGCCTGTCCAGAATGTCGCTTTTTCGGCATGATCGGAGTCATCGTTTTTGGTGACAAAAATAGAAATCTACAATTTTTTGTGAAAATGGTTTTAAAATGTTTTTTTTTTAGGCCTGTCCAGAATGTCGCTAGTTCGGCATGACCGGGGTCACTGTTTTTGTGTCACGAAAACGAAGAAAAAAAAATCAGCAATTTTTGGTGAAAATGGTTTTAAAATTTTTTTTTAGACCTGTCCAGAATGTCGCTTTTTCGGCATGATCGGAGTCATCGTTTTTAGGGACAAAATAGAAATCTGCAATTTTTGGTGAAAATGGTTTTAAAATGTTTTTTTTAGGCCTGTCCAGAATGTCGATAGTTCGGCATGACCGGGGTCACTGTTTTTGTGTCACGAAAATGAGAAAAAAATATCTGCAATTTTTTGTGAAAATGGTTCAAAAAATTTTTTTTAGGCCTGTCCAGAATGTTGCTTTTTCGGCATGATCGGAGTCATCGTTTTTAGGGACAAAATAGAAATCTGCAATTTTTTGTGAAAATGGTTTTAAAATGTTTTTTTTAGGCCTGTCCATAATGTCGATAGTTCGGTATGACCGGGGTCACTGTTTTTGTGTAAAATAATGAAGAAAAAAAAATCAGCCATTTTTGGTGAAAATGGTTTTAAAATGTTTTTTTTTAGGCCTGTCCAGAATGTCGATAGTTCGGCATGACCGGGGTCACTGTTTTTGTGTCAAAAAATGAAAAAAAGCATTCTGAGCTTTTTTTTTGAAAATGGTTCTAAAATGCTTTTTTTTAGGCCTGTCCAGAATGTCGCTAGTTCGGCATGATCGGAGTCATCTTTTTTAGGGACAAAATAGAAATCTGCAATTTTTTGTGAAAATGGTTTTAAAATGTTTTTTTTAGACCTGTCCATAATGTCGATAGTTCGGTATGACCGGGGTCACTGTTTTTGTGTCAAAAAATGAAGAAAAAAAAATCAGCCATTTTTGGTGAAAATGGTTTTAAAAAAAAAATTTTAGGCCTGTCCAGAATGTCGCTTTTCGGCATGATCGGAGTCATCGTTTTTAGGGACAAAATAGAAATCTGCAATTTTTGGTGAAAATGGTTCTAAAATTTTTTTTTAGGCCTGTCCAGAATGTCGCTTTTTCGGCATGATCGGAGTCATCGTTTTTAGGGACAAAATAGAAATCTGCAATTTTTTGTGAAAATGGTTTTAAAATGTTTTTTTTTAGGCCTGTCCAGAATGTCGCTAGTTCGGCATGATCGGAGTCATCTTTTTTAGGGACAAAATAGAAATCTGCAATTTTTTGTGAAAATGGTTTTAAAATGTTTTTTTTAGACCTGTCCATAATGTCGCTTTTTCGGCATGATCGGAGTCATCGTTTTTAGGGACAAAATAGAAATCTGCAATTTTTTGTGAAAATGTTTTTAAAATGTTTTTTTTAGGCCTGTCCAGAATGTCGATAGTTCGGCATGACCGGGGTCACTGTTTTTGTGTCACGAAAATAAAAATAAAATATCTGCAATTTTTTGTGAAAATGGTTCTAAAAATTTTTTTTAGGCCTGTCCAAAATGTCGCTAGTTCGGCATGATCGGAGACATCGTTTTTAGGGACAAAATAGAAATCTGCAATTTTTTGTGAAAATGGTTTTAAAATGTTTTTTTTAGGCCTGTCCATAATGTCGATAGTTCGGTATGACCGGGGTCACTGTTTTTGTGTCAAAAAATGAAGAAAAAAAAATCAGCCATTTTTGGTGAAAATGGTTTTTAAAATTTTTTTAGGCCTGTCCAGAATGTCGCTTTTCGGCATGATCGGAGTCATCGTTTTTAGGGACAAAATAGAAATCTGCAATTTTTGGTGAAAATGGTTTTAAAATGTTTTTTTTTAGGCCTGTCCAGAATGTCGATAGTTCGGCATGACCAGGGTCACTGTTTTTGTGTCACGAAAATGAAAAAAAAATATCTGCAATTTTTTGTGAAAATGGTTCTACATTTTTTTTTAGGATTGTCCAGAATGTCGCTTTTTCGGCATGATCGGAGTCATCGTTTTTAGGGACAAAATAGAAATCTGCAATTTTTTGTGAAAATGTTTTTACAAGGTTTTTTTGAGGCCTGTCCTGAATGTCGATAGTTCGGTATGACCGGGGTCACTGTTTTTGTGTCACGAAAATGAAAAAAAAATATCTGCAATTTTTTGTGAAAATGGTTCAAAAAATTTTTTTTAGGCCTGTCCAGAATGACGCTTTTTCGGCATGATCGGAGTCAACGTTTTTAGGGACAAAATAGAAATCTGCAATTTTTTGTGAAAAACGTTTTAAAATGTTTTTTTTTAGGCCTGTCCAGAATGTCGATAGTTCGGCATGACCGGGGTCACTGTTTTTGTGTCAAAAAATGAAAAAAAGAATTCTGAGCTTTTTTTTGGAAAATGGTTCTAAAATGCATTTTTTTTAGGCCTGTCCAAAATGTCGCTAGTTCGGCATGATCGGAGTCATCGTTTTTAGGGACAAAATAGAAATCTGCAATTTTTTGTGAAAATGGTTTTAAAATGTTTTTTTTAGGCCTGTCCAGAATGTCGATAGTTCGGCATGACCGGGGTCACTGTTTTTGTGTCACGAAAATGAGAAAAAAATATCTGCCTTTTTTTGTGAAAATGGTTCTAAAAAATTTTTTTAGGCCTGTCCAGAATGTCGCTTTTTCGGCATGATCGGAGTCATCGTTTTTAGGGACAAAATAGAAATCTGCAATTTTTTGTGAAAATGGTTCTAAAATTTTTTTTTAGGCCTGTCCAGAATGTCGCTTTTTCGGCATGATCGGAGTCATCGTTTTTGGTGACAAAAATTGAAATCTACAATTTTTTGTGAAAATGGTTTTAAAATGTTTTTTTTTAGGCCTGTCCAGAATGTCGCTAGTTCGGCATGATCGGAGTCACTTTTTTAGGGACAAAATAGAAATCTGCAATTTTTTGTGAAAATGGTTTTAAAATGTTTTTTTTAGACCTGTCCATAATGTCGATAGTTCGGTATCACTGTCCAGAATGTCGCTTTTCGGCATGATCGGAGTCATCGTTTTTAGGGACAATATAGAAATCTGCAATTTTTGGTGAAAATGGTTCTAAAAAATTTTTTTAGGCCTGTCCAGAATGTCGCTTTTTCGGCATGATCGGAGTCATCGTTTTTAGGGACAAAATAGAAATCTGCAATTTTTTGTGAAAATGGTTTTAAAATGTTTTTTTTTAGGCCTGTCCAGAATGTCGCTAGTTCGGCATGACCGGGGTCACTGTTTTTGTGTCACGAAAATGAGAAAAAAATATCTGCAATTTTTTGTGAAAATGGTTCAAAAAAAATTTTTTAGGCCTGTCCAGAATGTTGCTTTTTCGGCATGATCGGAGTCATCGTTTTTAGGGACAAAATAGAAATCTGCAATTTTTTGTGAAAATGGTTTTAAAATGTTTTTTTTAGGCCTGTCCATAATGTCGATAGTTCGGTATGACCGGGGTCACTGTTTTTGTGTCAAAAAATGAAGAAAAAAAAATCAGCCATTTTTGGTGAAAATGGTTTTTACATTTTTTTTAGGCCTGTCCAGAATGTCGCTTTTCGGCATGATCGGAGTCATCGTTTTTAGGGACGAAATAGAAATCTCCAATTTTTGGTGAAAATGGTTTTAAAATGTTTTTTTTAGGCCTGTCCAGAATGTCGATAGTTCGGCATGACCGGGGTCACTGTTTTTGTGTCACGAAAATGAGAAAAAAATATCTGCAATTTTTTGTGAAAATGGTTCTACATTTTTTTTTTAGGATTGTCCAGAATGTCGCTTTTTCGACATGATCGGAGTCATCGTTTTTAGGGACAAAATAGAAATCTGCAATTTTTTGTGAAAATGTTTTTACAAGGTTTTTTTGAGGCCTGTCCAGAATGTCGATAGTTCGGTATGACCGGGGTCACTGTTTTTGTGTCACGAAAATGAAAAAAAAATATCTGCAATTTTTTGTGAAAATGGTTTTAAAATGTTTTTTTTTAGGCCTGTCCAGAATGTCGCTAGTTCGGCATGATCGGAGTCACTTTTTTAGGGACAAAATAGAAATCTGCAATTTTTTGTGAAAATGGTTTTAAAATGTTTTTTTTAGACCTGTCCATAATGTCGATAGTTCGGTATCACTGTCCAGAATGTCGCTTTTCGGCATGATCGGAGTCATCGTTTTTAGGGACAATATAGAAATCTGCAATTTTTGGTGAAAATGGTTCTAAAAAATTTTTTTAGGCCTGTCCAGAATGTCGCTTTTTCGGCATGATCGGAGTCATCGTTTTTAGGGACAAAATAGAAATCTGCAATTTTTTGTGAAAATGGTTTTAAAATGTTTTTTTTTAGGCCTGTCCAGAATGTCGCTAGTTCGGCATGACCGGGGTCACTGTTTTTGTGTCACGAAAATGAGCAAAAAATATCTGCAATTTTTTGTGAAAATGGTTCAAAAAAAATTTTTTAGGCCTGTCCAGAATGTTGCTTTTTCGGCATGATCGGAGTCATCGTTTTTAGGGACAAAATAGAAATCTGCAATTTTTTGTGAAAATGGTTTTAAAATGTTTTTTTTAGGCCTGTCCATAATGTCGATAGTTCGGTATGACCGGGGTCACTGTTTTTGTGTCAAAAAATGAAGAAAAAAAAATCAGCCATTTTTGGTGAAAATGGTTTTTACATTTTTTTTAGGCCTGTCCAGAATGTCGCTTTTCGGCATGATCGGAGTCATCGTTTTTAGGGACGAAATAGAAATCTCCAATTTTTGGTGAAAATGGTTTTAAAATGTTTTTTTTAGGCCTGTCCAGAATGTCGATAGTTCGGCATGACCGTGGTCACTGTTTTTGTGTCACGAAAATGAGAAAAAAATATCTGCAATTTTTTGTGAAAATGGTTCTACATTTTTTTTTTAGGATTGTCCAGAATGTCGCTTTTTCGACATGATCGGAGTCATCGTTTTTAGGGACAAAATAGAAATCTGCAATTTTTTGTGAAAATGTTTTTACAAGGTTTTTTTGAGGCCTGTCCAGAATGTCGATAGTTCGGTATGACCGGGGTCACTGTTTTTGTGTCACGAAAATGAAAAAAAAATATCTGCAATTTTTTGTGAAAATGGTTAAAAAAAAATGTTTTAGGCCTGTCCAGAATGACGCTTTTTCGGCATGATCGGAGTCAACGTTTTTAGGGACAAAATAGAAATCTGCAATTTTTTGTGAAAAACGTTTTAAAATGTTTTTTTTTAGGCCTGTCCAGAATGTCGATAGTTCGGCATGACCGGGGTCACTGTTTTTGTGTCAAAAAATGAAAAAAAGAATTCTGAGCTTTTTTTTGGAAAATGGTTCTAAAATGCATTTTTTTTAGGCCTGTCCAAAATGTCGCTAGTTCGGCATGATCGGAGTCATCGTTTTTAGGGACAAAATAGAAATCTGCAATTTTTGGTGAAAATGGTTTTAAAATGTTTTTTTTAGGCCTGTCCAGAATGTCGATAGTTCGGCATGACCGGGGTCACTGTTTTTGTGTCACGAAAATGAAGAAAAAAAAATCAGCAATTTTTGGTGAAAATGTTTTTAAAAAATTTTTTTAGACCTGTCCAGAATGTCGCTTTTTCGGCATGATCGGAGTCATCGTTTTTAGGGACAAAATAGAAATCTGCAATTTTTGGTGAAAATGGTTTTAAAATGTTTTTTTTAGGCCTGTCCAGAATGTCGATAGTTCGGCATGACCGGGGTCACTGTTTTTGTGTCACGAAAATGAGAAAAAAATATCTGCAATTTTTTGTGAAAATGGTTCAAAAACATTTTTTTAGGCCTGTCCAGAATGTCGCTTTTTCGGCATGATCGGAGTCATCGTTTTTAGGGACAAAATAGAAATCTGCAATTTTTTGTGAAAATGGTTTTAAAATGTTTTTTTTTAGGCCTGTCCAGAATGTCGATAGTTCGGCATGACCGGGGTCACTGTTTTTGTGTCACGAAAATGAGAAAAAAATATCTGCAATTTTTTGTGAAAATGGTTCTACATTTTTTTTTTTGGCCTGTCCAGAATGTCGCTTTTTGGGCATGATCGGAGTCATCGTTTTTAGGGACAAAATAGAAATCTGCAATTTTTTGTGAAAATGGTTTTAAAATGTTTTTTTAGGCATGTCCAGAATGTCGATATGTCGGTATGACCGGGGTCACTGTATTTGTGTCAAAAAATGAAAAAAAGAATTCTGAGCTTTTTTTTTGAAAATGGTTCTAAAATGCTTTTTTTTTAGGCCTGTCCAAAATGTCGCTAGTTCGGCATGATCGGAGTCATCGTTTTTGGTGACAAAAATAGAAATATACAATTTTTTGTGAAAATGGTTTTAAAATGTTTTTTTAGGCCTGTCCAGAATGTCGATAGTTCGGCATGACCGGGGTCACTGTTTTTGTGTCACGAAAATGAGAAAAAAATATCTGCAATTTTTTGTGAAAATGGTTCTAAAAATTTTTTTTAGGTCTGTCCAGAATGTCGCTTTTTCGGCATGATCGGAGTCATCGTTTTTAGGGACAAAATAGAAATCTGCAATTTTTTGTGAAAATGGTTTTAAAATGTTTTTTTAGGCCTGTCCAGAATGTCGATAGTTCGGCATGACCGGGGTCACTGTTTTTGTGTCACGAAAATGAAAAAAAAATATCTGCAATTTTTTGTGAAAATGGTTCTACATTTTTTTTTTTGGCCTGTCCAGAATGTCGCTTTTTGGGCATGATCGGAGTCATCGTTTTTAGGGACAAAATAGAAATCTGCAATTTTTTGTGAAAATGGTTTTAAAATGTTTTTTTAGGCATGTCCAGAATGTCGATAGGTCGGTATGACCGGGGTCACTGTTTTTGTGTCAAAAAATGAAAAAAAGAATTCTGAGCTTTTTTTTTGAAAATGGTTCTAAAATGCTTTTTTTTTAGGCCTGTCCAAAATGTCGCTAGTTCGGCATGATCGGAGTCATCGTTTTTGGTGACAAAAATAGAAATATACAATTTTTTGTGAAAATGGTTTTAAAATGTTTTTTTTAGGCCTGTCCAGAATGTCGATAGTTCGGCATGACCGGGGTCACTGTTTTTGTGTCACGAAAATGAGAAAAAAATATCTGCAATTTTTTGTGAAAATGGTTCTAAAAAATTTTTTTAGGTCTGTCCAGAATGTCGCTTTTTCGGCATGATCGGAGTCATCGTTTTTAGGGACAAAATAGAAATCTGCAATTTTTTGTGAAAATGGTTTTAAAATGTTTTTTTAGGCATGTCCAGAATGTCGATAGTTCGGTATGACCGGGGTCACTGTTTTTGTGTCAAAAAATGAAGAAAAAAAATCAGCCTTTTTTGGTGAAAATGGTTTTAAATTTTTTTTTTAGGCCTGTCCAGAATGACGATAGTTCGGCATGACCGGGGTCACTGTTTTTGTGTCAAAAATTGAAAAAAAGAATTCTGAGCTTTTTTTTTGAAAATGGTTCTAAAATGCTTTTTTTTTAGGCCTGTCCAAAATGTCGCTAGTTCGGCATGATCGGAGTCATCGTTTTTAGGGACAAAATAGATATCTGCAATTTTTTGTGAAAATGGTTTTAAAATGTTTTTTTAGGCCTGTCCAGAATGTCGATAGTTCGGCATGACCGGGGTCACTGTTTTTGTGTCACGAAAATGAAAAAAAAATATCTGCAATTTTTTGTGAAAATGGTTCTAAAAATTTTTTTTAGGCCTGTCCAGAATGTCGATAGTTCGGCATGACCGGGGTCACTGTTTTTGTGTCAAAAAATGAAAAAAAGAATTCTGAGCTTTTTTTGAAAATGGTTCTAAAATGCTTTTTTTTTAGGCCTGTCCAAAATGTCGCTTTTTCGGCATGATCGGAGTCATCGTTTTTAGGGACAAAATAGAAATCTGCAATTTTTTGTGAAAATGGTTTTAAAATGTTTTTTTTAGGCCTGTCCAGAATGTTGATAGTTCGGCATAACCGGGGTCACTGTTTTTGTGTAAAAAAATGAAAAAAAGAATTCTGAGCTTTTTTTTTGAAAATGGTTCTAAAATGCTTTTTTTTTAGGCCTGTCCAAAATGTCGCTAGTTCGGCATGATCGGAGTATTCGTTTTTGGTGACAAAAATAGAAATCTACAATTTTTAGTGAAAATGGTTTTAAAATGTTTTTTTTTAGGCCTGTCCAGAATGTCGCTAGTTTGGCATGACCGGGGTCACTGTTTTTGTGTCACGAAAATGAAGAAAAAAAAATCAGCAATTTTTGGTGAAAATGGTTTTAAAAATTTTTTTTAGACCTGTCCAGAATGTCGCTTTTTCAGCATGATTGGAGTCATCGTTTTTAGGGACAAAATAGAAATCTGCAATTTTTTGTGAAAATGGTTTTAAAATGTTTTTTTAGGCATGTCCAGAATGTCGATAGTTCGGTATGACCGGGGTCACTGTTTTTGTGTCAAAAAATGAAGAAAAAAAATCTGCCATTTTTGGTGAAAATGGTTTTAAATTTTTTTTTTAGGCCTGTCCAGAATGACGATAGTTCGGCATGACCGGGGTCACTGTTTTTGTGTCAAAAAATGAAAAAAAGAATTCTGAGCTTTTTTTTTGAAAATGGTTCTAAAATGCTTTTTTTTTAGGCCTGTCCAAAATGTCGCTAGTTCGGCATGATCGGAGTCATCGTTTTTGGTGACAAAAATAGAAATCTACAATTTTTTGTGAAAATGGTTTTAAAATGTTTTTTTTAGGCCTGTCCAGAATGTCGATAGTTCGGCATGACCGGGGTCACTGTTTTTGTGTCACGAAAATGAGAAAAAAATATCTGTAATTTTTTGTGAAAATGGTTTTTAAATTTTTTTTTAGGCCTGTCCAGAATGACGATAGTTCGGCATGACCGGGGTCACTGTTTTTGTGTCACGAAAATGAGAAAAAAAATCTGGAATTTTTTGTGAAAATGGTTCTAAAAAAATTTTTTAGGCCTGTCCAGAATGTCGCTTTTTCGGCATGATCGGAGTCATCGTTTTTAGGGACAAAATAGAAATCTGCAATTTTTTGTGAAAATGGTTTTAAAATGTTTTTTTTAGGCCTGTCCAGAATGTCGATAGTTCGGCATGACCGGGGTCACTGTTTTTGTGTCACGAAAATGAGAAAAAAATATCTGCAATTTTTTGTGAAAATGGTTTTAAAATGTTTTTTTAGGCCTGTCCAGAATGTCGATAGTTCGGCATGACCGGGGTCACTGTTTTTGTGTCACGAAAATGAAATAAAAATATCTGCAATTTTTTGTGAAAATGGTTCAAAAAAATTTTTTTAGGCCTGTCCAGAATGTCGATAGTTCGGCATGACCGGGGTCACTGTTTTTGTGTAAAAAAATGAAAAAAAGAATTCTGAGCTTTTTTTTTGAAAATGGTTCTAAAATGCTTTTTTTTTAGGCCTGTCCAAAATGTCGCTTTTTCGGCATGATCGGAGTCATCGTTTTTAGGGACAAAATAGAAATCTGCTATTTTTTGTGAAAATGGTTTTAAAATGTTTTTTTTAGGCCTGTCCAGAATGTTGATAGTTCGGCATGACCGGGGTCACTGTTTTTGTGTAAAAAAATGAAAAAAAGAATTCTGAGCTTTTTTTTTGAAAATGGTTCTAAAATGCTTTTTTTTTAGGCCTGTCCAAAATGTCGCTAGTTCGGCATGATCGGAGTATTCGTTTTTGGTGACAAAAATAGAAATCTACAATTTTTAGTGAAAATGGTTTTAAAATGTTTTTTTTTAGGCCTGTCCAGAATGTCGCTAGTTTGGCATGACCGGGGTCACTGTTTTTGTGTCACGAAAATGAGAAAAAAATATCTGCAATTTTTTGTGAAAATGGTTCTACATTTTTTTTTTAGGATTGTCCAGAATGTCGCTTTTTCGACATGATCGGAGTCATCGTTTTTAGGGACAAAATAGAAATCTGCAATTTTTTGTGAAAATGTTTTTACAAGGTTTTTTTGAGGCCTGTCCAGAATGTCGATAGTTCGGTATGACCGGGGTCACTGTTTTTGTGTCACGAAAATGAAAAAAAAATATCTGCAATTTTTTGTGAAAATGGTTTTAAAATGTTTTTTTTTAGGCCTGTCCAGAATGTCGCTAGTTCGGCATGATCGGAGTCACTTTTTTAGGGACAAAATAGAAATCTGCAATTTTTTGTGAAAATGGTTTTAAAATGTTTTTTTTAGACCTGTCCATAATGTCGATAGTTCGGTATCACTGTCCAGAATGTCGCTTTTCGGCATGATCGGAGTCATCGTTTTTAGGGACAATATAGAAATCTGCAATTTTTGGTGAAAATGGTTCTAAAAAATTTTTTTAGGCCTGTCCAGAATGTCGCTTTTTCGGCATGATCGGAGTCATCGTTTTTAGGGACAAAATAGAAATCTGCAATTTTTTGTGAAAATGGTTTTAAAATGTTTTTTTTTAGGCCTGTCCAGAATGTCGCTAGTTCGGCATGACCGGGGTCACTGTTTTTGTGTCACGAAAATGAGCAAAAAATATCTGCAATTTTTTGTGAAAATGGTTCAAAAAAAATTTTTTAGGCCTGTCCAGAATGTTGCTTTTTCGGCATGATCGGAGTCATCGTTTTTAGGGACAAAATAGAAATCTGCAATTTTTTGTGAAAATGGTTTTAAAATGTTTTTTTTAGGCCTGTCCATAATGTCGATAGTTCGGTATGACCGGGGTCACTGTTTTTGTGTCAAAAAATGAAGAAAAAAAAATCAGCCATTTTTGGTGAAAATGGTTTTTACATTTTTTTTAGGCCTGTCCAGAATGTCGCTTTTCGGCATGATCGGAGTCATCGTTTTTAGGGACGAAATAGAAATCTCCAATTTTTGGTGAAAATGGTTTTAAAATGTTTTTTTTAGGCCTGTCCAGAATGTCGATAGTTCGGCATGACCGTGGTCACTGTTTTTGTGTCACGAAAATGAGAAAAAAATATCTGCAATTTTTTGTGAAAATGGTTCTACATTTTTTTTTTAGGATTGTCCAGAATGTCGCTTTTTCGACATGATCGGAGTCATCGTTTTTAGGGACAAAATAGAAATCTGCAATTTTTTGTGAAAATGTTTTTACAAGGTTTTTTTGAGGCCTGTCCAGAATGTCGATAGTTCGGTATGACCGGGGTCACTGTTTTTGTGTCACGAAAATGAAAAAAAAATATCTGCAATTTTTTGTGAAAATGGTTAAAAAAAAATGTTTTAGGCCTGTCCAGAATGACGCTTTTTCGGCATGATCGGAGTCAACGTTTTTAGGGACAAAATAGAAATCTGCAATTTTTTGTGAAAAACGTTTTAAAATGTTTTTTTTTAGGCCTGTCCAGAATGTCGATAGTTCGGCATGACCGGGGTCACTGTTTTTGTGTCAAAAAATGAAAAAAAGAATTCTGAGCTTTTTTTTGGAAAATGGTTCTAAAATGCATTTTTTTTAGGCCTGTCCAAAATGTCGCTAGTTCGGCATGATCGGAGTCATCGTTTTTAGGGACAAAATAGAAATCTGCAATTTTTGGTGAAAATGGTTTTAAAATGTTTTTTTTAGGCCTGTCCAGAATGTCGATAGTTCGGCATGACCGGGGTCACTGTTTTTGTGTCACGAAAATGAAGAAAAAAAAATCAGCAATTTTTGGTGAAAATGTTTTTAAAAAATTTTTTTAGACCTGTCCAGAATGTCGCTTTTTCGGCATGATCGGAGTCATCGTTTTTAGGGACAAAATAGAAATCTGCAATTTTTGGTGAAAATGGTTTTAAAATGTTTTTTTTAGGCCTGTCCAGAATGTCGATAGTTCGGCATGACCGGGGTCACTGTTTTTGTGTCACGAAAATGAGAAAAAAATATCTGCAATTTTTTGTGAAAATGGTTCAAAAACATTTTTTTAGGCCTGTCCAGAATGTCGCTTTTTCGGCATGATCGGAGTCATCGTTTTTAGGGACAAAATAGAAATCTGCAATTTTTTGTGAAAATGGTTTTAAAATGTTTTTTTTTAGGCCTGTCCAGAATGTCGATAGTTCGGCATGACCGGGGTCACTGTTTTTGTGTCACGAAAATGAGAAAAAAATATCTGCAATTTTTTGTGAAAATGGTTCTACATTTTTTTTTTTGGCCTGTCCAGAATGTCGCTTTTTGGGCATGATCGGAGTCATCGTTTTTAGGGACAAAATAGAAATCTGCAATTTTTTGTGAAAATGGTTTTAAAATGTTTTTTTAGGCATGTCCAGAATGTCGATATGTCGGTATGACCGGGGTCACTGTATTTGTGTCAAAAAATGAAAAAAAGAATTCTGAGCTTTTTTTTTGAAAATGGTTCTAAAATGCTTTTTTTTTAGGCCTGTCCAAAATGTCGCTAGTTCGGCATGATCGGAGTCATCGTTTTTGGTGACAAAAATAGAAATATACAATTTTTTGTGAAAATGGTTTTAAAATGTTTTTTTAGGCCTGTCCAGAATGTCGATAGTTCGGCATGACCGGGGTCACTGTTTTTGTGTCACGAAAATGAGAAAAAAATATCTGCAATTTTTTGTGAAAATGGTTCTAAAATTTTTTTTTAGGTCTGTCCAGAATGTCGCTTTTTCGGCATGATCGGAGTCATCGTTTTTAGGGACAAAATAGAAATCTGCAATTTTTTGTGAAAATGGTTTTAAAATGTTTTTTTAGGCCTGTCCAGAATGTCGATAGTTCGGCATGACCGGGGTCACTGTTTTTGTGTCACGAAAATGAAAAAAAAATATCTGCAATTTTTTGTGAAAATGGTTCTACATTTTTTTTTTTGGCCTGTCCAGAATGTCGCTTTTTGGGCATGATCGGAGTCATCGTTTTTAGGGACAAAATAGAAATCTGCAATTTTTTGTGAAAATGGTTTTAAAATGTTTTTTTAGGCATGTCCAGAATGTCGATAGGTCGGTATGACCGGGGTCACTGTTTTTGTGTCAAAAAATGAAAAAAAGAATTCTGAGCTTTTTTTTTGAAAATGGTTCTAAAATGCTTTTTTTTTAGGCCTGTCCAAAATGTCGCTAGTTCGGCATGATCGGAGTCATCGTTTTTGGTGACAAAAATAGAAATATACAATTTTTTGTGAAAATGGTTTTAAAATGTTTTTTTTAGGCCTGTCCAGAATGTCGATAGTTCGGCATGACCGGGGTCACTGTTTTTGTGTCACGAAAATGAGAAAAAAATATCTGCAATTTTTTGTGAAAATGGTTCTAAAAAATTTTTTTAGGTCTGTCCAGAATGTCGCTTTTTCGGCATGATCGGAGTCATCGTTTTTAGGGACAAAATAGAAATCTGCAATTTTTTGTGAAAATGGTTTTAAAATGTTTTTTTAGGCATGTCCAGAATGTCGATAGTTCGGTATGACCGGGGTCACTGTTTTTGTGTCAAAAAATGAAGAAAAAAAATCAGCCTTTTTTGGTGAAAATGGTTTTAAATTTTTTTTTTAGGCCTGTCCAGAATGACGATAGTTCGGCATGACCGGGGTCACTGTTTTTGTGTCAAAAATTGAAAAAAAGAATTCTGAGCTTTTTTTTTGAAAATGGTTCTAAAATGCTTTTTTTTTAGGCCTGTCCAAAATGTCGCTAGTTCGGCATGATCGGAGTCATCGTTTTTAGGGACAAAATAGATATCTGCAATTTTTTGTGAAAATGGTTTTAAAATGTTTTTTTAGGCCTGTCCAGAATGTCGATAGTTCGGCATGACCGGGGTCACTGTTTTTGTGTCACGAAAATGAAAAAAAAATATCTGCAATTTTTTGTGAAAATGGTTCTAAAAATTTTTTTTAGGCCTGTCCAGAATGTCGATAGTTCGGCATGACCGGGGTCACTGTTTTTGTGTCAAAAAATGAAAAAAAGAATTCTGAGCTTTTTTTGAAAATGGTTCTAAAATGCTTTTTTTTTAGGCCTGTCCAAAATGTCGCTTTTTCGGCATGATCGGAGTCATCGTTTTTAGGGACAAAATAGAAATCTGCAATTTTTTGTGAAAATGGTTTTAAAATGTTTTTTTTAGGCCTGTCCAGAATGTTGATAGTTCGGCATAACCGGGGTCACTGTTTTTGTGTAAAAAAATGAAAAAAAGAATTCTGAGCTTTTTTTTTGAAAATGGTTCTAAAATGCTTTTTTTTTAGGCCTGTCCAAAATGTCGCTAGTTCGGCATGATCGGAGTATTCGTTTTTGGTGACAAAAATAGAAATCTACAATTTTTAGTGAAAATGGTTTTAAAATGTTTTTTTTTAGGCCTGTCCAGAATGTCGCTAGTTTGGCATGACCGGGGTCACTGTTTTTGTGTCACGAAAATGAAGAAAAAAAAATCAGCAATTTTTGGTGAAAATGGTTTTAAAAAATTTTTTTAGACCTGTCCAGAATGTCGCTTTTTCAGCATGATTGGAGTCATCGTTTTTAGGGACAAAATAGAAATCTGCAATTTTTTGTGAAAATGGTTTTAAAATGTTTTTTTAGGCATGTCCAGAATGTCGATAGTTCGGTATGACCGGGGTCACTGTTTTTGTGTCAAAAAATGAAGAAAAAAAATCTGCCATTTTTGGTGAAAATGGTTTTAAATTTTTTTTTTAGGCCTGTCCAGAATGACGATAGTTCGGCATGACCGGGGTCACTGTTTTTGTGTCAAAAAATGAAAAAAAGAATTCTGAGCTTTTTTTTTGAAAATGGTTCTAAAATGCTTTTTTTTTAGGCCTGTCCAAAATGTCGCTAGTTCGGCATGATCGGAGTCATCGTTTTTGGTGACAAAAATAGAAATCTACAATTTTTTGTGAAAATGGTTTTAAAATGTTTTTTTTAGGCCTGTCCAGAATGTCGATAGTTCGGCATGACCGGGGTCACTGTTTTTGTGTCACGAAAATGAGAAAAAAATATCTGTAATTTTTTGTGAAAATGGTTTTTAAATTTTTTTTTAGGCCTGTCCAGAATGACGATAGTTCGGCATGACCGGGGTCACTGTTTTTGTGTCACGAAAATGAGAAAAAAAATCTGGAATTTTTTGTGAAAATGGTTCTAAAAAAATTTTTTAGGCCTGTCCAGAATGTCGCTTTTTCGGCATGATCGGAGTCATCGTTTTTAGGGACAAAATAGAAATCTGCAATTTTTTGTGAAAATGGTTTTAAAATGTTTTTTTTAGGCCTGTCCAGAATGTCGATAGTTCGGCATGACCGGGGTCACTGTTTTTGTGTCACGAAAATGAGAAAAAAATATCTGCAATTTTTTGTGAAAATGGTTTTAAAATGTTTTTTTAGGCCTGTCCAGAATGTCGATAGTTCGGCATGACCGGGGTCACTGTTTTTGTGTCACGAAAATGAAATAAAAATATCTGCAATTTTTTGTGAAAATGGTTCAAAAAAATTTTTTTAGGCCTGTCCAGAATGTCGATAGTTCGGCATGACCGGGGTCACTGTTTTTGTGTAAAAAAATGAAAAAAAGAATTCTGAGCTTTTTTTTTGAAAATGGTTCTAAAATGCTTTTTTTTTAGGCCTGTCCAAAATGTCGCTTTTTCGGCATGATCGGAGTCATCGTTTTTAGGGACAAAATAGAAATCTGCTATTTTTTGTGAAAATGGTTTTAAAATGTTTTTTTTAGGCCTGTCCAGAATGTTGATAGTTCGGCATGACCGGGGTCACTGTTTTTGTGTAAAAAAATGAAAAAAAGAATTCTGAGCTTTTTTTTTGAAAATGGTTCTAAAATGCTTTTTTTTTAGGCCTGTCCAAAATGTCGCTAGTTCGGCATGATCGGAGTATTCGTTTTTGGTGACAAAAATAGAAATCTACAATTTTTAGTGAAAATGGTTTTAAAATGTTTTTTTTTAGGCCTGTCCAGAATGTCGCTAGTTTGGCATGACCGGGGTCACTGTTTTTGTGTCACGAAAATGAAGAAAAAAAAATCAGCAATTTTTGGTGAAAATGGTTTTAAAAATTTTTTTTAGACCTGTCCAGAATGTCGCTTTTTCAGCATGATTGGAGTCATCGTTTTTAGGGACAAAATAGAAATCTGCAATTTTTTGTGAAAATGGTTTTAAAATGTTTTTTTTAGGCCTGTCCAGAATGTCGATAGTTCGGCATGACCGGGGTCACTGTTTTTGTGTCACGAAAATGAGAAAAAAATATCTGCAATTTTTTGTGAAAATGGTTTTAAAATGTTTTTTTAGGCCTGTCCAGAATGTCGATAGTTCGGCATGACCGGGGTCACTGTTTTTGTGTCACGAAAATGAAATAAAAATATCTGCAATTTTTTGTGAAAATGGTTCAAAAAATTTTTTTTAGGCCTGTCCAGAATGTCGATAGTTCGGCATGACCGGGGTCACTGTTTTTGTGTAAAAAAATGAAAAAAAGAATTCTGAGCTTTTTTTTTGAAAATGGTTCTAAAATGCTTTTTTTTTAGGCCTGTCCAAAATGTCGCTTTTTCGGCATGATCGGAGTCATCGTTTTTAGGGACAAAATAGAAATCTGCAATTTTTTGTGAAAATGGTTTTAAAATGTTTTTTTTAGGCCTGTCCAGAATGTTGATAGTTCGGCATGACCGGGGTCACTGTTTTTGTGTAAAAAAATGAAAAAAAGAATTCTGAGCTTTTTTTTTGAAAATGGTTCTAAAATGCTTTTTTTTTAGGCCTGTCCAAAATGTCGCTAGTTCGGCATGATCGGAGTATTCGTTTTTGGTGACAAAAATAGAAATCTACAATTTTTAGTGAAAATGGTTTTAAAATGTTTTTTTTTAGGCCTGTCCAGAATGTCGCTAGTTTGGCATGACCGGGGTCACTGTTTTTGTGTCACGAAAATGAAGAAAAAAAAATCAGCAATTTTTGGTGAAAATGGTTTTAAAAAATTTTTTTAGACCTGTCCAGAATGTCGCTTTTTCAGCATGATTGGAGTCATCGTTTTTAGGGACAAAATAGAAATCTGCAATTTTTTGTGAAAATGGTTTTAAAATGTTTTTTTAGGCATGTCCAGAATGTCGATAGTTCGGTATGACCGGGGTCACTGTTTTTGTGTCAAAAAATGAAGAAAAAAAATCTGCCATTTTTGGTGAAAATGGTTTTAAATTTTTTTTTTAGGCCTGTCCAGAATGACGATAGTTCGGCATGACCGGGGTCACTGTTTTTGTGTCAAAAAATGAAAAAAAGAATTCTGAGCTTTTTTTTTGAAAATGGTTCTAAAATGCTTTTTTTTTAGGCCTGTCCAAAATGTCGCTAGTTCGGCATGATCGGAGTCATCGTTTTTGGTGACAAAAATGAGAAAAAAATATCTGTAATTTTTTGTGAAAATGGTTTTTAAATTTTTTTTTAGGCCTGTCCAGAATGACGATAGTTCGGCATGACCGGGGTCACTGTTTTTGTGTCACGAAAATGAGAAAAAAAATCTGCAATTTTTTGTGAAAATGGTTCTAAAAATTTTTTTTAGGCCTGTCCAGAATGTCGCTTTTTCGGCATGATCGGAGTCATCGTTTTTAGGGACAAAATAGAAATCTGCAATTTTTTGTGAAAATGGTTTTAAAATGTTTTTTTTAGGCCTGTCCAGATTGTCGATAGTTCGGCATGACCGGGGTCACTGTTTTTGTGTCACGAAAATGAGAAAAAAATATCTGCAATTTTTTGTGAAAATGGTTTTAAAATGTTTTTTTAGGCCTGTCCAGAATGTCGATAGTTCGGCATGACCGGGGTCACTGTTTTTGTGTCACGAAAATGAAATAAAAATATCTGCAATTTTTTGTGAAAATGGTTCAAAAAAAATTTTTTAGGCCTGTCCAGAATGTCGATAGTTCGGCATGACCGGGGTCACTGTTTTTGTGTAAAAAAATGAAAAAAAGAATTCTGAGCTTTTTTTTTGAAAATGGTTCTAAAATGCTTTTTTTTTAGGCCTGTCCAAAATGTCGCTTTTTCGGCATGATCGGAGTCATCGTTTTTAGGGACAAAATAGAAATCTGCAATTTTTTGTGAAAATGGTTTTAAAATGTTTTTTTTAGGCCTGTCCAGAATGTTGATAGTTCGGCATGACCGGGGTCACTGTTTTTGTGTAAAAAAATGAAAAAAAGAATTCTGAGCTTTTTTTTTGAAAATGGTTCTAAAATGCTTTTTTTTTAGGCCTGTCCAAAATGTCGCTAGTTCGGCATGATCGGAGTATTCGTTTTTGGTGACAAAAATAGAAATCTACAATTTTTAGTGAAAATGGTTTTAAAATGTTTTTTTTTAGGCCTGTCCAGAATGTCGCTAGTTTGGCATGACCGGGGTCACTGTTTTTGTGTCACGAAAATGAAGAAAAAAAAATCAGCAATTTTTGGTGAAAATGGTTTTAAAAATTTTTTTTAGACCTGTCCAGAATGTCGCTTTTTCAGCATGATTGGAGTCATCGTTTTTAGGGACAAAATAGAAATCTGCAATTTTTTGTGAAAATGTTTTTAAAATGTTTTTTTAGGCATGTCCAGAATGTCGATAGTTCGGTATGACCGGGGTCACTGTTTTTGTGTCAAAAAATGAAGAAAAAAAATCTGCCATTTTTGGTGAAAATGGTTTTAAATTTTTTTTTTAGGCCTGTCCAGAATGACGATAGTTCGGCATGACCTGGGTCACTGTTTTTGTGTCAAAAAATGAAAAAAAGAATTCTGAGCTTTTTTTTTGAAAATGGTTCTAAAATGCTTTTTTTTTAGGCCTGTCCAAAATGTCGCTAGTTCGGCATGATCGGAGTCATCGTTTTTGGTGACAAAAATAGAAATCTACAATTTTTTGTGAAAATGGTTTTAAAATGTTTTTTTTAGGCCTGTCCAGAATGTCGATAGTTCGGCATGACCGGGGTCACTGTTTTTGTGTCACGAAAATGAGAAAAAAATATCTGTAATTTTTTGTGAAAATGGTTTTTAAATTTTTTTTTAGGCCTGTCCAGAATGACGATAGTTCGGCATGACCGGGGTCACTGTTTTTGTGTCACGAAAATGAAATAAAAATATCTGCAATTTTTTGTGAAAATGGTTCAAAAAAATTTTTTTAGGCCTGTCCAGAATGTCGATAGTTCGGCATGACCGGGGTCACTGTTTTTGTGTAAAAAAATGAAAAAAAGAATTCTGAGCTTTTTTTTTGAAAATGGTTCTAAAATGCTTTTTTTTTAGGCCTGTCCAAAATGTCGCTAGTTCGGCATGATCGGAGTCATCGTTTTTGGTGACAAAAATAGAAATCTACAATTTTTTGTGAAAATGGTTTTAAAATGTTTTTTTTAGGCCTGTCCAGAATGTCGATAGTTCGGCATGACCGGGGTCACTGTTTTTGTGTCAAAAAATGAAAAAAATAATTCTGAGCTTTTTTTTTGAAAATGGTTCTAAAATGCTTTTTTTTTAGGCCTGTCCAAAATGTCGCTAGTTCGGCATGATCGGAGTATTCGTTTTTGGTGACAAAAATAGAAATCTACAATTTTTAGTGAAAATGGTTTTAAAATGTTTTTTTTAGGCCTGTCCAGAATGTCGCTAGTTTGGCATGACCGGGGTCACTGTTTTTGTGTCACGAAAATGAAGAAAAAAAAATCAGCAATTTTTGGTGAAAATGGTTTTAAAAAATTTTTTTAGACCTGTCCAGAATGTCGCTTTTTCAGCATGATCGGAGTCATCGTTTTTAGGGACAAAATAGAAATCTGCAATTTTTGGTGAAAATGGTTTTAAAATGTTTTTTTTAGGCCTGTCCAGAATGTCGCTAGTTTGGCATGACCGGGGTCACTGTTTTTGTGTCAAAAAATGAAGAAAAAAAATCAGCCATTTTTGGTGAAAATGGTTTTAAAAAATTTTTTTAGACCTGTCCAGAATGTCGCTTTTTCAGCATGATCGGAGTCATCGTTTTTAGGGACAAAATAGAAATCTGCAATTTTTGGTGAAAATGGTTTTAAAATGTTTTTTTTAGGTCTGTCCAGAATATCGATAGTTCTGCATGACCGGGGTCACTGTTTTTGTGTCACGAAAATGAGAAAAAAATATCTGCAATTTTTTGTGAAAATGGTTCTACATTTTTTTTTTAGGCCTGTCCAGAATGTCGCATTTTCGGCATGATCGGAGTCATCGTTTTTAGGGACAAAATATAAATCTGCAATTTTTTGTGAAAATGGTTTTAAAATGTTTTTTTAGGCATGTCCAGAATGTCGATAGTTCGGTATGACCGGGGTCACTGTTTTTGTGTCAAAAAATGAAGAAAAAAAATCAGCCATTTTTGGTGAAGATGGTTTAAAAAAAAAATTTTAGGCCTGTCCAGAATGACGATTGTTCGGCATGACCCAGTTCGGCATTGTTTTTGTGTCACGAAAATGAGAAAAAAATACCTGCAATTTTTTGTGAAAATGGTTCTACATTTTTTTTTTAGGCCTGTCCAGAATGTCGCTTTTTCGGCATGATCGGAGTCATCGTTTTTAGGGACAAAATATAAATCTGCAATTTTTTGTGAAAATGGTTTTAAAATGTTTTTTTAGGCATGTCCAGAATGTCGATAGTTCGGTATGACCGGGGTCACTGTTTTTGTGTCACGAAAATGAAAAAAAAATATCTGCAATTTTTTGTGAAAATGGTTCTAAAATTTTTTTTTAGGCCTGTCCAAAATGTCGCTTTTTCGGCATGATCGGAGTCATCGTTTTTAGGGACAAAATAGAAATCTGCAATTTTTTGTGAAAATGGTTTTAAAATGTTTTTTTTAGGCCTGTCCAGAATGTCGATAGTTCGGCATGACCGGGGTCACTGTTTTTGTGTCAAAAAATGAAAAAAAGAATTCTGAGCTTTTTTTGAAAATGGTTCTAAAATGCTTTTTTTTTAGGCCTGTCCAAAATGTCGCTTTTTCGGCATGATCGGAGTCATCGTTTTTAGGGACAAAATAGAAATCTGCAATTTTTTGTGAAAATGGTTTTAAAATGTTTTTTTAGGCATGTCCAGAATGTCGATAGTTCGGCATGACCGGGGTCACTGTTTTGTGTCACGAAAATGAAAAAAAAATATCTGCAATTTTTTGTGAAAATGGTTCTAAAAATGCGTTTTTAGGCCTGTCCAAAATGTCGCTTTTTCGGCATGATCGGAGTCATCGTTTTTAGGGACAAAATAGAAATCTGCAATTTTTTGTGAAAATGGTTTTAAAATGTTTTTTTTAGGCCTGTCCAGAATGTCGATAGTTCGGCATGACCGGGGTCACTGTTTTTGTGTCAAAAAATGAAAAAAAGAATTCTGAGCTTTTTTTGAAAATGGTTCTAAAATGCTTTTTTTTTAGGCCTGTCCAAAATGTCGCTTTTTCGGCATGATCGGAGTCATCGTTTTTAGGGACAAAATAGAAATCTGCAATTTTTTGTGAAAATGGTTTTAAAATGTTTTTTTAGGCATGTCCAGAATGTCGATAGTTCGGCATGACCGGGGTCACTGTTTTTGTGTCACGAAAATGAGAAAAAAATATCTGCAATTTTTTGTGAAAATGGTTCTACATTTTTTTTTTAGGCCTGTCCAGAATGTCGCTTTTTCGGCATGATCGGAGTCATCGTTTTTAGGGACAAAATAGAAATCTGCAATTTTTTGTGGAAATGGTTTGAAAATGTTTTTTTTAGGCATGTCCAGAATGTCGATAGTTCGGTATGACCGGGGTCACTGTTTTTGTGTCACGAAAATGAAAAAAAAATATCTGCAATTTTTTGTGAAAATGGTTCTAAAAAATTTTTTTAGGCCTGTCCAGAATGTCGATAGTTCGGCATGACCGGGGTCACTGTTTTTGTGTCAAAAAATGAAAAAAAGAATTCTGAGCTTTTTTTGAAAATGGTTCTAAAATGCTTTTTTTTTAGGCCTGTCCAAAATGTCGCTTTTTCGGCATGATCGGAGTCATCGTTTTTAGGGACAAAATAGAAATCTGCAATTTTTTGTGAAAATGGTTTTAAAATGTTTTTTTTAGGCCTGTCCAGAATGTCGATAGTTCGGCATGACCGGGGTCACTGTTTTTGTGTCAAAAAATGAAAAAAAGAATTCTGAGCTTTTTTTTTGAAAATGGTTCTAAAATGCTTTTTTTTTAGGCCTGTCCAAAATGTCGCTAGTTCGGCATGATCGGAGTCATCGTTTTTGGTGACAAAAATAGAAATCTACAATTTTTTGTGAAAATGGTTTTAAAATGTTTTTTTTAGGCCTGTCCAGAATGTCGATAGTTCGGCATGACCGGGGTCACTGTTTTTGTGTCAAAAAATGAAAAAAATAATTCTGAGCTTTTTTTTTGAAAATGGTTCTAAAATGCTTTTTTTTTAGGCCTGTCCAAAATGTCGCTAGTTCGGCATGATCGGAGTATTCGTTTTTGGTGACAAAAATAGAAATCTACAATTTTTAGTGAAAATGGTTTTAAAATGTTTTTTTTAGGCCTGTCCAGAATGTCGCTAGTTTGGCATGACCGGGGTCACTGTTTTTGTGTCACGAAAATGAAGAAAAAAAAATCAGCAATTTTTGGTGAAAATGGTTTTAAAAAATTTTTTTAGACCTGTCCAGAATGTCGCTTTTTCAGCATGATCGGAGTCATCGTTTTTAGGGACAAAATAGAAATCTGCAATTTTTGGTGAAAATGGTTTTAAAATGTTTTTTTTAGGCCTGTCCAGAATGTCGCTAGTTTGGCATGACCGGGGTCACTGTTTTTGTGTCAAAAAATGAAGAAAAAAAATCAGCCATTTTTGGTGAAAATGGTTTTAAAAAATTTTTTTAGACCTGTCCAGAATGTCGCTTTTTCAGCATGATCGGAGTCATCGTTTTTAGGGACAAAATAGAAATCTGCAATTTTTGGTGAAAATGGTTTTAAAATGTTTTTTTTAGGTCTGTCCAGAATATCGATAGTTCTGCATGACCGGGGTCACTGTTTTTGTGTCACGAAAATGAGAAAAAAATATCTGCAATTTTTTGTGAAAATGGTTCTACATTTTTTTTTTAGGCCTGTCCAGAATGTCGCATTTTCGGCATGATCGGAGTCATCGTTTTTAGGGACAAAATATAAATCTGCAATTTTTTGTGAAAATGGTTTTAAAATGTTTTTTTAGGCATGTCCAGAATGTCGATAGTTCGGTATGACCGGGGTCACTGTTTTTGTGTCAAAAAATGAAGAAAAAAAATCAGCCATTTTTGGTGAAGATGGTTTAAAAAAATTTTTTTAGGCCTGTCCAGAATGACGATTGTTCGGCATGACCCAGTTCGGCATTGTTTTTGTGTCACGAAAATGAGAAAAAAATACCTGCAATTTTTTGTGAAAATGGTTCTACATTTTTTTTTTAGGCCTGTCCAGAATGTCGCTTTTTCGGCATGATCGGAGTCATCGTTTTTAGGGACAAAATATAAATCTGCAATTTTTTGTGAAAATGGTTTTAAAATGTTTTTTTAGGCATGTCCAGAATGTCGATAGTTCGGTATGACCGGGGTCACTGTTTTTGTGTCACGAAAATGAAAAAAAAATATCTGCAATTTTTTGTGAAAATGGTTCTAAAATTTTTTTTTAGGCCTGTCCAAAATGTCGCTTTTTCGGCATGATCGGAGTCATCGTTTTTAGGGACAAAATAGAAATCTGCAATTTTTTGTGAAAATGGTTTTAAAATGTTTTTTTTAGGCCTGTCCAGAATGTCGATAGTTCGGCATGACCGGGGTCACTGTTTTTGTGTCAAAAAATGAAAAAAAGAATTCTGAGCTTTTTTTGAAAATGGTTCTAAAATGCTTTTTTTTTTAGGCCTGTCCAAAATGTCGCTTTTTCGGCATGATCGGAGTCATCGTTTTTAGGGACAAAATAGAAATCTGCAATTTTTTGTGAAAATGGTTTTAAAATGTTTTTTTAGGCATGTCCAGAATGTCGATAGTTCGGCATGACCGGGGTCACTGTTTTGTGTCACGAAAATGAAAAAAAAATATCTGCAATTTTTTGTGAAAATGGTTCTAAAAATGCGTTTTTAGGCCTGTCCAAAATGTCGCTTTTTCGGCATGATCGGAGTCATCGTTTTTAGGGACAAAATAGAAATCTGCAATTTTTTGTGAAAATGGTTTTAAAATGTTTTTTTTAGGCCTGTCCAGAATGTCGATAGTTCGGCATGACCGGGGTCACTGTTTTTGTGTCAAAAAATGAAAAAAAGAATTCTGAGCTTTTTTTGAAAATGGTTCTAAAATGCTTTTTTTTTAGGCCTGTCCAAAATGTCGCTTTTTCGGCATGATCGGAGTCATCGTTTTTAGGGACAAAATAGAAATCTGCAATTTTTTGTGAAAATGGTTTTAAAATGTTTTTTTAGGCATGTCCAGAATGTCGATAGTTCGGCATGACCGGGGTCACTGTTTTTGTGTCACGAAAATGAGAAAAAAATATCTGCAATTTTTTGTGAAAATGGTTCTACATTTTTTTTTTAGGCCTGTCCAGAATGTCGCTTTTTCGGCATGATCGGAGTCATCGTTTTTAGGGACAAAATAGAAATCTGCAATTTTTTGTGGAAATGGTTTTAAAATGTTTTTTTTAGGCATGTCCAGAATGTCGATAGTTCGGTATGACCGGGGTCACTGTTTTTGTGTCACGAAAATGAAAAAAAAATATGTGCAATTTTTTGTGAAAATGGTTCTAAAAAATTTTTTTAGGCCTGTCCAGAATGTCGATAGTTCGGCATGACCGGGGTCACTGTTTTTGTGTCAAAAAATGAAAAAAAGAATTCTGAGCTTTTTTTGAAAATGGTTCTAAAATGCTTTTTTTTTAGGCCTGTCCAAAATGTCGCTTTTTCGGCATGATCGGAGTCATCGTTTTTAGGGACAAAATAGAAATCTGCAATTTTTTGTGAAAATGGTTTTAAAATGTTTTTTTTAGGCCTGTCCAGAATGTCGATAGTTCGGCATGACCGGGGTCACTGTTTTTGTGTCAAAAAATGAAAAAAAGAATTCTGAGCTTTTTTTTTGAAAATGGTTCTAAAATGCTTTTTTTTTAGGCCTGTCCAAAATGTCGCTAGTTCGGCATGATCGGAGTATTCGTTTTTGGTGACAAAAATAGAAATCTACAATTTTTAGTGAAAATGGTTTTAAAATGTTTTTTTTAGGCCTGTCCAGAATGTCGCTAGTTTGGCATGACCGGGGTCACTGTTTTTGTGTCACGAAAATGAAGAAAAAAAAATCTGCAATTTTTGGTGAAAATGGTTTTTAAATTTTTTTTTAGACCTGTCCAGAATGTCGCTTTTTCAGCATGATCGGAGTCATCGTTTTTAGGGACAAAATAGAAATCTGCAATTTTTGGTGAAAATGGTTTTAAAATGTTTTTTTTAGGTCTGTCCAGAATGTCGATAGTTCGGCATGACCGGGGTCACTATTTTTGTGTCACGAAAATGAGAAAAAAATATCTGCAATTTTTTGTGAAAATGGTTCTACATTTTTTTTTTAGGCCTGTCCAGAATGTCGCTTTTTCGGCATGATCGGAGTCACTGTTTTTGTGTCACGAAAATGAGAAAAAAATATCTGTAATTTTTTGTGAAAATGGTTTTTAAATATTTTTTTAGGCCTGTCCAGAATGACGATAGTTCGGCATGACCGGGGTCACTGTTTTTGTGTCACGAAAATGAGAAAAAAAATCTGCAATTTTTTGTGAAAATGGTTCTAAAAAAATTTTTTAGGCCTGTCCAGAATGTCGCTTTTTCGGCATGATCGGAGTCAACGTTTTTAGGGACAAAATAGAAATCTGCAATTTTTTGTGAAAATTGTTTTAAAATGTTTTTTTTAGGCCTGTCCAGAATGTCGATAGTTCGGCATGACCGGGGTCACTGTTTTTGTGTCACGAAAATGAAAAAAAAATATCTGCAATTTTTTGTGAAAATGGTTCTAAATTTTTTTTTTAGGCCTGTCCAGAATGTCGATAGTTCGGCATGACCGGGGTCACTGTTTTTGTGTCACGAAAATGAAAAAAAAATATCTGCAATTTTTTGTGAAAATGGTTCTAAAATTTTTTTTTAGGCCTGTCCAGAATGTCGATAGTTCGGCATGACCGGGGTCACTGTTTTTGTGTCAAAAAATGAAAAAAAGAATTCTGAGCTTTTTTTGAAAATGGTTCTAAAATGCTTTTTTTTTAGGCCTGTCCAAAATGTCGCTTTTTCGGCATGGTCGGAGTCATCGTTTTTAGGGACAAAATAGAAATCTGCAATTTTTTGTGAAAATGGTTTTAAAATGTTTTTTTTAGGCCTGTCCAGAATGTCGATAGTTCGGCATGACCGGGGTCACTGTTTTTGTGTCAAAAAATGAAAAAAAGAATTCTGAGCTTTTTTTTTGAAAATGGTTCTAAAATGCTTTTTTTTTAGGCCTGTCCAAAATGTCGCAAGTTCGGCATGATCGGAGTATTCGTTTTTGGTGACAAAAATAGAAATCTAAAATTTTTTGTGAAAATGGTTTTAAAATGTTTTTTTTAGGCCTGTCCAGAATGTCGCTTTTTCGGCATGATCGGAGTCACTGTTTTTGTGTCACGAAAATGAGAAAAAAATATCTGTAATTTTTTGTGAAAATGGTTCTAAAAAATTTTTTTAAGCCTGTCCAGAATGTCGCTTTTTCGGCATGATCGGAGTCAACGTTTTTAGGGACAAAATAGAAATCTGCAATTTTTTGTGAAAATTGTTTTAAAAATTTTTTTTTAGGCCTGTCCAGAATGTCGCTTTTTCGGCATGATCGGAGTCATCGTTTTTAGGGACAAAATAGAAATCTGCAATTTTTTGTGAAAATGGTTTTAAAATGTTTTTTTAGGCCTGTCCAGAATGTCGATAGTTCGGCATGACCGGGGTCACTGTTTTTGTGTCACGAAAATGAAAAAAAAATATCAGCAATTTTTTGTGAAAATGGTTCTAAACATTTTTTTTAGGCCTGTCCAGAATGTCGCTTTTTCAGCATGATCGGAGTCATCGTTTTTAGGGACAAAATAGAAATCTGCAATTTTTGGTGAAAATGGTTTTAAAATGTTTTTTTTAGGTCTGTCCAGAATGTCGATAGTTCGGCATGACCGGGGTCACTGTTTTTGTGTCACGAAATTGAGAAAAAAATATCAGCAATTTTTTGTGAAAATGGTTCTACATTTTTTTTTTAGGCCTGTCCAGAATGTCGCTTTTTCGGCATGATCGGAGTCATCGTTTTTAGGGACAAAATAGAAATCTGCAATTTTTTGTGAAAATGGTTTTAAAATGTTTTTTTAGTCATGTCCAGAATGTCGATAGTTAGGTATGACCGGGGTCACTGTTTTTGTGTCAAAAAATGAAGAAAAAAAATCAGCCATTTTTGGTGAAAATGGTATTAAACATTTTTTTTAGGCCTGTCCAGAAAGACGATAGTTCGGCATGACCGGGGTCACTGTTTTTGTGTCACGAAAATGAGAAAAAAATATCTGCAATTTTTTGTGAAAATGGTTCTACAAATTTTTTTTAGGCCTGTCCAGAATGTCGCTTTTTCGGCATGATCGGAGTCATCGTTTTTAGGGACAAAATAGAAATCTGCAATTTTTTGTGAAAATGGTTTTAAAATGTTTTTTTAGGCCTGTCCAGAATGTCGATAGTTCGGCATGACCGGGGTCACTGTTTTTGTGTCACGAAAATGAAAAAAAAATATCTGCAACTTTTTGTGAAAATGGTTCTAAAATTTTTTTTTAGGCCTGTCCAGAATGTCGATAGTTCGGCATGACCGGGGTCACTGTTTTTGTGTCAAAAAATGAAAAAAAGAATTCTGAGCTTTTTTTGAAAATGGTTCTAAAATGCTTTTTTTTTAGGCCTGTCCAAAATGTCGCTTTTTCGGCATGATCGGAGTCATCGTTTTTAGGGACAAAATAGAAATCTGCAATTTTTGGTGAAAATGGTTTTAAAATGTTTTTTTTAGGTCTGTCCAGAATATCGATAGTTCGGCATGACCGGGGTCACTGTTTTTGTGTCACGAAATTGAGAAAAAAATATCTGCAATTTTTTGTGAAAATGGTTCTACATTTTTTTTTTAGGCCTGTCCAGAATGTCGCTTTTTCGGCATGATCGGAGTCATCGTTTTTAGGGACAAAATAGAAATCTGCAATTTTTTGTGAAAATGGTTTTAAAATGTTTTTTTAGTCATGTCCAGAATGTTGATAGTTCGGTATGACCGGGGTCACTGTTTTTGTGTCAAAAAATGAAGAAAAAAAATCTGCCATTTTTGGTGAAAATGGTATTAAAAAATTTTTTTAGGCCTGTCCAGAATGACGATAGTTCGGCATGACCGGGGTCACTGTTTTTGTGTCACGAAAATGAAAAAAAGAATTCTGAGCTTTTTTTTTGAAAATGGTTCTAAAATGCTTTTTTTTTAGGCCTGTCCAAAATGTCGCTAGTTCGGCATGATCGGAGTATTCGTTTTTGGTGACAAAAATAGAAATCTACAATTTTTAGTAAAAATGGTTTTAAAATGTTTTTTTTAGGCCTGTCCAGAATGTCGCTTTTTCGGCATGATCGGAGTCACTGTTTTTGTGTCACGAAAATGAGAAAAAAATATCTGTAATTTTTTGTGAAAATGGTTTTTAAATTTTTTTTTAGGCCTGTCCAGAATGACGATAGTTCGGCATGACCAGGGTCACTGTTTTTGTGTCACGAAAATGAGAAAAAAAATCTGCAATTTTTTGTGAAAATGGTTCTAAAATTTTTTTTTAAGCCTGTCCAGAATGTCGCTTTTTCGGCATGATCGGAGTCAACGTTTTTAGGGACAAAATAGAAATCTGCAATTTTTTGTGAAAATTGTTTTAAATTTTTTTTTTAGGCCTGTCCAGAATGTCGATAGTTCGGCATGACCGGGGTCACTGTTTTTGTGTCACGAAAATGAGAAAAAAATATCTGCCATTTTTTGTGAAAATGGTTCTAAAAATTGTTTTTAGGCCTGTCCAGAATGTCGCTTTTTCGGCATGATCGGAGTCATCGTTTTTAGGGACAAAATAGAAATCTGCAATTTTTTGTGAAAATGGTTTTAAAATGTTTTTTTAGGCCTGTCCAGAATGTCGATAGTTCGGCATGACCGGGGTCACTGTTTTTGTGTCACGAAAATGAAAAAAAAATATCAGCAATTTTTTGTGAAAATGGTTCTAAAAATTTTTTTTAGGCCTGTCCAGAATGTCGCTTTTTCAGCATGATCGGAGTCATCGTTTTTAGGGACAAAATAGAAATCTGCAATTTTTGGTGAAAATGGTTTTAAAATGTTTTTTTTAGGTCTGTCCAGAATGTCGATAGTTCGGCATGACCGGGGTCACTGTTTTTGTGTCACGAAATTGAGAAAAAAATATCTGCAATTTTTTGTGAAAATGGTTCTACATTTTTTTTTTAGGCCTGTCCAGAATGTCGCTTTTTCGGCATGATCGGAGTCATCGTTTTTAGGGACAAAATAGAAATCTGCAATTTTTTGTGAAAATGGTTTTAAAATGTTTTTTTAGTCATGTCCAGAATGTCGATAGTTAGGTATGACCGGGGTCACTGTTTTTGTGTCAAAAAATGAAGAAAAAAAATCAGCCATTTTTGGTGAAAATGGTATTAAACATTTTTTTTAGGCCTGTCCAGAAAGACGATAGTTCGGCATGACCGGGGTCACTGTTTTTGTGTCACGAAAATGAGAAAAAAATATCTGCAATTTTTTGTGAAAATGGTTCTAAAAATTTTTTTTAGGCCTGTCCAGAATGTCGCTTTTTCGGCATGATCGGAGTCATCGTTTTTAGGGACAAAATAGAAATCTGCAATTTTTTGTGAAAATGGTTTTAAAATGTTTTTTTAGGCCTGTCCAGAATGTCGATAGTTCGGCATGACCGGGGTCACTGTTTTTGTGTCACGAAAATGAAAAAAAAATATCTGCAATTATTTGTGAAAATGGTTCTAAAATTTTTTTTTAGGCCTGTCCAGAATGTCGATAGTTCGGCATGACCGGGGTCACTGTTTTTGTGTCAAAAAATGAAAAAAAGAATTCTGAGCTTTTTTTGAAAATGGTTCTAAAATGCTTTTTTTTTAGGCCTGTCCAAAATGTCGCTTTTTCGGCATGATCGGAGTCATCGTTTTTAGGGACAAAATAGAAATCTGCAATTTTTGGTGAAAATGGTTTTAAAATGTTTTTTTTAGGTCTGTCCAGAATATCGATAGTTCGGCATGACCGGGGTCACTGTTTTTGTGTCACGAAATTGAGAAAAAAATATCTGCAATTTTTTGTGAAAATGGTTCTACATTTTTTTTTTAGGCCTGTCCAGAATGTCGCTTTTTCGGCATGATCGGAGTCATCGTTTTTAGGGACAAAATAGAAATCTGCAATTTTTTGTGAAAATGGTTTTAAAATGTTTTTTTAGTCATGTCCAGAATGTTGATAGTTCGGTATGACCGGGGTCACTGTTTTTGTGTCAAAAAATGAAGAAAAAAAATCTGCCATTTTTGGTGAAAATGGTATTAAAAAATTTTTTTAGGCCTGTCCAGAATGACGATAGTTCGGCATGACCGGGGTCACTGTTTTTGTGTCACGAAAATGAAAAAAAGAATTCTGAGCTTTTTTTTTGAAAATGGTTCTAAAATGCTTTTTTTTTAGGCCTGTCCAAAATGTCGCTAGTTCGGCATGATCGGAGTATTCGTTTTTGGTGACAAAAATAGAAATCTACAATTTTTAGTAAAAATGGTTTTAAAATGTTTTTTTTAGGCCTGTCCAGAATGTCGCTTTTTCAGCATGATCGGAGTCACTGTTTTTGTGTCACGAAAATGAGAAAAAAATATCTGTAATTTTTTGTGAAAATGGTTTTTAAATTTTTTTTTAGGCCTGTCCAGAATGACGATAGTTCGGCATGACCGGGGTCACTGTTTTTGTGTCACGAAAATGAGAAAAAAAATCTGCAATTTTTTTGAAAATGGTTCTAAAATTTTTTTTTAAGCCTGTCCAGAATGTCGCTTTTTCGGCATGATCGGAGTCAACGTTTTTAGGGACAAAATAGAAATCTGCAATTTTTTGTGAAAATTGTTTTAAAATTTTTTTTTAGGCCTGTCCAGAATGTCGATAGTTCGGCATGACCGGGGTCACTGTTTTTGTGTCAAAAAATGAAAAAAAGAATTCTGAGCTTTTTTTGAAAATGGTTCTAAAATGCTTTTTTTTTAGGCCTGTCCAAAATGTCGCTTTTTCGGCATGATCGGAGTCATCGTTTTTAGGGACAAAATAGAAATCTGCAATTTTTGGTGAAAATGGTTTTAAAATGTTTTTTTTAGGTCTGTCCAGAATATCGATAGTTCGGCATGACCGGGGTCACTGTTTTTGTGTCACGAAATTGAGAAAAAAATATCTGCAATTTTTTGTGAAAATGGTTCTACATTTTTTTTTTAGGCCTGTCCAGAATGTCGCTTTTTCGGCATGATCGGAGTCATCGTTTTTAGGGACAAAATAGAAATCTGCAATTTTTTGTGAAAATGGTTTTAAAATGTTTTTTTAGTCATGTCCAGAATGTTGATAGTTCGGTATGACCGGGGTCACTGTTTTTGTGTCAAAAAATGAAGAAAAAAAATCTGCCATTTTTGGTGAAAATGGTATTAAAAAATTTTTTTAGGCCTGTCCAGAATGACGATAGTTCGGCATGACCGGGGTCACTGTTTTTGTGTCACGAAAATGAAAAAAAGAATTCTGAGCTTTTTTTTTGAAAATGGTTCTAAAATGCTTTTTTTTTAGGCCTGTCCAAAATGTCGCTAGTTCGGCATGATCGGAGTATTCGTTTTTGGTGACAAAAATAGAAATCTACAATTTTTAGTGAAAATGGTTTTAAAATGTTTTTTTTAGGCCTGTCCAGAATGTCGCTTTTTCGGCATGATCGGAGTCACTGTTTTTGTGTCACGAAAATGAGAAAAAAATATCTGTAATTTTTTGTGAAAATGGTTTTTAAATTTTTTTTTAGGCCTGTCCAGAATGACGATAGTTCGGCATGACCGGGGTCACTGTTTTTGTGTCACGAAAATGATAAAAAAAATCTGCAATTTTTTGTGAAAATGGTTCTAAAATTTTTTTTTAAGCCTGTCCAGAATGTCGCTTTTTCGGCATGATCGGAGTCAACGTTTTTAGGGACAAAATAGAAATCTGCAATTTTTTGTGAAAATTGTTTTAAAATGTTTTTTTTAGGCCTGTCCAGAATGTCGATAGTTCGGCATGACCGGGGTCACTGTTTTTGTGTCACGAAAATGAGAAAAAAATATCTGCCATTTTTTGTGAAAATGGTTCTAAAAAATTTTTTTAGGCCTGTCCAGAATGTCGCTTTTTCGGCATGATCGGAGTCATCGTTTTTAGGGACAAAATAGAAATCTGCAATTTTTTGTGAAAATGGTTTTAAAATGTTTTTTTAGGCCTGTCCAGAATGTCGATAGTTCGGCATGACCGGGGTCACTGTTTTTGTGTCAAAAAATGAAAAAAAGAATTCTGAGCTTTTTTTGAAAATGGTTCTAAAATGCTTTTTTTTTAGGCCTGTCCAAAATGTCGCTTTTTCGGCATGATCGGAGTCATCGTTTTTAGGGACAAAATAGAAATCTGCAATTTTTTGTGAAAATGGTTTTAAAATGTTTTTTTAGGCCTGTCCAGAATGTCGATAGTTCGGCATGACCGGGGTCACTGTTTTTGTGTCAAAAAATGAAAAAAAGAATTCTGAGCTTTTTTTGAAAATGGTTCTAAAATGCTTTTTTTTTAGGCCTGTCCAAAATGTCGCTTTTTCGGCATGATCGGAGTCATCGTTTTTAGGGACAAAATAGAAATCTGCAATTTTTTGTGAAAATGGTTTTAAAATGTTTTTTTTAGGCCTGTCCAGAATGTCGATAGTTCGGCATGACCGGGGTCACTGTTTTTGTGTCAAAAAATGAAAAAAAGAATTCTGAGCTTTTTTTTTGAAAATGGTTCTAAAATGCTTTTTTTTTAGGCCTGTCCAAAATGTCGCTAGTTCGGCATGATCGGAGTATTCGTTTTTGGTGACAAAAATAGAAATCTACAATTTTTTGTGAAAATGGTTTTAAAATGTTTTTTTAGGCCTGTCCAGAATGTCGATAGTTCGGCATGACCGGGGTCACTGTTTTTGTGTCACGAAAATGAAAAAAAAATATCTGCAATTTTTTGTGAAAATGGTTCTAAAATTTTTTTTTAGGCCTGTCCAGAATGTCGATAGTTCGGCATGACCGGGGTCACTGTTTTTGTGTCAAAAAATGAAAAAAAGAATTCTGAGCTTTTTTTGAAAATGGTTCTAAAATGCTTTTTTTTTAGGCCTGTCCAAAATGTCGCTTTTTCGGCATGATCGGAGTCATCGTTTTTAGGGACAAAATAGAAATCTGCAATTTTTTGTGAAAATGGTTTTAAAATGTTTTTTTTAGGCCTGTCCAGAATGTCGATAGTTCGGCATGACCGGGGTCACTGTTTTTGTGTCAAAAAATGAAAAAAAGAATTCTGAGCTTTTTTTTTGAAAATGGTTCTAAAATGCTTTTTTTTTAGGCCTGTCCAAAATGTCGCTAGTTCGGCATGATCGGAGTATTCGTTTTTGGTGACAAAAATAGAAATCTACAATTTTTAGTGAAAATGGTTTTAAAATGTTTTTTTTAGGCCTGTCCAGAATGTCGCTACTTTGGCATGACCGGGGTCACTGTTTTTGTGTCACGAAAATGAAGAAAAAAAAATCAGCAATTTTTGGTGAAAATGGTTTTAAAAATTTTTTTTAGACCTGTCCAGAATGTCGCTTTTTCAGCATGATCGGAGTCATCGTTTTTAGGGACAAAATAGAATGCTGCAATTTTTGGTGAAAATGGTTTTAAAATGTTTTTTTTAGGTCTGTCCAGAATGTCGATAGTTCGGCATGACCGGGGTCACTATTTTTGTGTCACGAAAATGAGAAAAAAATATCTGCAATTTTTTGTGAAAATGGTTCTACATTTTTTTTTTAGGCCTGTCCAGAATGTCGCTTTTTCGGCATGATCGGAGTCACTGTTTTTGTGTCACGAAAATGAGAAAAAAATATCTGTAATTTTTTGTGAAAATGGTTTTTAAATTTTTTTTTAGGCCTGTCCAGAATGACGATAGTTCGGCATGACCGGGGTCACTGTTTTTGTGTCACGAAAATGAGAAAAAAAATCTGCAATTTTTTGTGAAAATGGTTCTAAAATTTTTTTTTAAGCCTGTCCAGAATGTCGCTTTTTCGGCATGATCGGAGTCATCGTTTTTAGGGACAAAATAGAAATCTGCAATTTTTGGTGAAAATGGTTTTAAAATGTTTTTTTTAGGTCTGTCCAGAATGTCGATAGTTCGGCATGACCGGGGTCACTATTTTTGTGTCACGAAAATGAGAAAAAAATATCTGCAATTTTTTGTGAAAATGGTTCTACATTTTTTTTTTAGGCCTGTCCAGAATGTCGCTTTTTCGGCATGATCGGAGTCACTGTTTTTGTGTCACGAAAATGAGAAAAAAATATCTGTAATTTTTTGTGAAAATGGTTTTTAAATTTTTTTTTAGGCCTGTCCAGAATGACGATAGTTCGGCATGACCGGGGTCACTGTTTTTGTGTCACGAAAATGAAAAAAAGAATTCTGAGCTTTTTTTTTGAAAATGGTTCTAAAATGCTTTTTTTTTAGGCCTGTCCAAAATGTCGCTAGTTCGGCATGATCGGAGTATTCGTTTTTGGTGACAAAAATAGAAATCTACAATTTTTAGTAAAAATGGTTTTAAAATGTTTTTTTTAGGCCTGTCCAGAATGTCGCTTTTTCAGCATGATCGGAGTCACTGTTTTTGTGTCACGAAAATGAGAAAAAAATATCTGTAATTTTTTGTGAAAATGGTTTTTAAATTTTTTTTTAGGCCTGTCCAGAATGACGATAGTTCGGCATGACCGGGGTCACTGTTTTTGTGTCACGAAAATGAGAAAAAAAATCTGCAATTTTTTTGAAAATGGTTCTAAAATTTTTTTTTAAGCCTGTCCAGAATGTCGCTTTTTCGGCATGATCGGAGTCAACGTTTTTAGGGACAAAATAGAAATCTGCAATTTTTTGTGAAAATTGTTTTAAAAATTTTTTTTAGGCCTGTCCAGAATGTCGATAGTTCGGCATGACCGGGGTCACTGTTTTTGTGTCAAAAAATGAAAAAAAGAATTCTGAGCTTTTTTTGAAAATGGTTCTAAAATGCTTTTTTTTTAGGCCTGTCCAAAATGTCGCTTTTTCGGCATGATCGGAGTCATCGTTTTTAGGGACAAAATAGAAATCTGCAATTTTTGGTGAAAATGGTTTTAAAATGTTTTTTTTAGGTCTGTCCAGAATATCGATAGTTCGGCATGACCGGGGTCACTGTTTTTGTGTCACGAAATTGAGAAAAAAATATCTGCAATTTTTTGTGAAAATGGTTCTACATTTTTTTTTTAGGCCTGTCCAGAATGTCGCTTTTTCGGCATGATCGGAGTCATCGTTTTTAGGGACAAAATAGAAATCTGCAATTTTTTGTGAAAATGGTTTTAAAATGTTTTTTTAGTCATGTCCAGAATGTTGATAGTTCGGTATGACCGGGGTCACTGTTTTTGTGTCAAAAAATGAAGAAAAAAAATCTGCCATTTTTGGTGAAAATGGTATTAAAAAATTTTTTTAGGCCTGTCCAGAATGACGATAGTTCGGCATGACCGGGGTCACTGTTTTTGTGTCACGAAAATGAAAAAAAGAATTCTGAGCTTTTTTTTTGAAAATGGTTCTAAAATGCTTTTTTTTTAGGCCTGTCCAAAATGTCGCTAGTTCGGCATGATCGGAGTATTCGTTTTTGGTGACAAAAATAGAAATCTACAATTTTTAGTGAAAATGGTTTTAAAATGTTTTTTTTAGGCCTGTCCAGAATGTCGCTTTTTCGGCATGATCGGAGTCACTGTTTTTGTGTCACGAAAATGAGAAAAAAATATCTGTAATTTTTTGTGAAAATGGTTTTTAAATTTTTTTTTAGGCCTGTCCAGAATGACGATAGTTCGGCATGACCGGGGTCACTGTTTTTGTGTCACGAAAATGATAAAAAAAATCTGCAATTTTTTGTGAAAATGGTTCTAAAATTTTTTTTTAAGCCTGTCCAGAATGTCGCTTTTTCGGCATGATCGGAGTCAACGTTTTTAGGGACAAAATAGAAATCTGCAATTTTTTGTGAAAATTGTTTTAAAATGTTTTTTTTAGGCCTGTCCAGAATGTCGATAGTTCGGCATGACCGGGGTCACTGTTTTTGTGTCACGAAAATGAGAAAAAAATATCTGCCATTTTTTGTGAAAATGGTTCTAAAAAATTTTTTTAGGCCTGTCCAGAATGTCGCTTTTTCGGCATGATCGGAGTCATCGTTTTTAGGGACAAAATAGAAATCTGCAATTTTTTGTGAAAATGGTTTTAAAATGTTTTTTTAGGCCTGTCCAGAATGTCGATAGTTCGGCATGACCGGGGTCACTGTTTTTGTGTCAAAAAATGAAAAAAAGAATTCTGAGCTTTTTTTGAAAATGGTTCTAAAATGCTTTTTTTTTAGGCCTGTCCAAAATGTCGCTTTTTCGGCATGATCGGAGTCATCGTTTTTAGGGACAAAATAGAAATCTGCAATTTTTTGTGAAAATGGTTTTAAAATGTTTTTTTAGGCCTGTCCAGAATGTCGATAGTTCGGCATGACCGGGGTCACTGTTTTTGTGTCAAAAAATGAAAAAAAGAATTCTGAGCTTTTTTTGAAAATGGTTCTAAAATGCTTTTTTTTTAGGCCTGTCCAAAATGTCGCTTTTTCGGCATGATCGGAGTCATCGTTTTTAGGGACAAAATAGAAATCTGCAATTTTTTGTGAAAATGGTTTTAAAATGTTTTTTTTAGGCCTGTCCAGAATGTCGATAGTTCGGCATGACCGGGGTCACTGTTTTTGTGTCAAAAAATGAAAAAAAGAATTCTGAGCTTTTTTTTTGAAAATGGTTCTAAAATGCTTTTTTTTTAGGCCTGTCCAAAATGTCGCTAGTTCGGCATGATCGGAGTATTCGTTTTTGGTGACAAAAATAGAAATCTACAATTTTTTGTGAAAATGGTTTTAAAATGTTTTTTTAGGCCTGTCCAGAATGTCGATAGTTCGGCATGACCGGGGTCACTGTTTTTGTGTCACGAAAATGAAAAAAAAATATCTGCAATTTTTTGTGAAAATGGTTCAAAAATTTTTTTTTAGGCCTGTCCAGAATGTCGATAGTTCGGCATGACCGGGGTCACTGTTTTTGTGTCAAAAAATGAAAAAAAGAATTCTGAGCTTTTTTTGAAAATGGTTCTAAAATGCTTTTTTTTTAGGCCTGTCCAAAATGTCGCTTTTTCGGCATGATCGGAGTCATCGTTTTTAGGGACAAAATAGAAATCTGCAATTTTTTGTGAAAATGGTTTTAAAATGTTTTTTTTAGGCCTGTCCAGAATGTCGATAGTTCGGCATGACCGGGGTCACTGTTTTTGTGTCAAAAAATGAAAAAAAGAATTCTGAGCTTTTTTTTTGAAAATGGTTCTAAAATGCTTTTTTTTTAGGCCTGTCCAAAATGTCGCTAGTTCGGCATGATCGGAGTATTCGTTTTTGGTGACAAAAATAGAAATCTACAATTTTTAGTGAAAATGGTTTTAAAATGTTTTTTTTAGGCCTGTCCAGAATGTCGCTACTTTGGCATGACCGGGGTCACTGTTTTTGTGTCACGAAAATGAAGAAAAAAAAATCAGCAATTTTTGGTGAAAATGGTTTTAAAAATTTTTTTTAGACCTGTCCAGAATGTCGCTTTTTCAGCATGATCGGAGTCATCGTTTTTAGGGACAAAATAGAATGCTGCAATTTTTGGTGAAAATGGTTTTAAAATGTTTTTTTTAGGTCTGTCCAGAATGTCGATAGTTCGGCATGACCGGGGTCACTATTTTTGTGTCACGAAAATGAGAAAAAAATATCTGCAATTTTTTGTGAAAATGGTTCTACATTTTTTTTTTAGGCCTGTCCAGAATGTCGCTTTTTCGGCATGATCGGAGTCACTGTTTTTGTGTCACGAAAATGAGAAAAAAATATCTGTAATTTTTTGTGAAAATGGTTTTTAAATTTTTTTTTAGGCCTGTCCAGAATGACGATAGTTCGGCATGACCGGGGTCACTGTTTTTGTGTCACGAAAATGAGAAAAAAAATCTGCAATTTTTTGTGAAAATGGTTCTAAAATTTTTTTTTAAGCCTGTCCAGAATGTCGCTTTTTCGGCATGATCGGAGTCATCGTTTTTAGGGACAAAATAGAAATCTGCAATTTTTGGTGAAAATGGTTTTAAAATGTTTTTTTTAGGTCTGTCCAGAATGTCGATAGTTCGGCATGACCGGGGTCACTATTTTTGTGTCACGAAAATGAGAAAAAAATATCTGCAATTTTTTGTGAAAATGGTTCTACATTTTTTTTTTAGGCCTGTCCAGAATGTCGCTTTTTCGGCATGATCGGAGTCACTGTTTTTGTGTCACGAAAATGAGAAAAAAATATCTGTAATTTTTTGTGAAAATGGTTTTTAAATTTTTTTTTAGGCCTGTCCAGAATGACGATAGTTCGGCATGACCGGGGTCACTGTTTTTGTGTCACGAAAATGAGAAAAAAAATCTGCAATTTTTTGTGAAAATGGTTCTAAAATTTTTTTTTAAGCCTGTCCAGAATGTCGCTTTTTCGGCATGATCGGAGTCAACGTTTTTAGGGACAAAATAGAAATCTGCAATTTTTTGTGAAAATTGTTTTAAAAATTTTTTTTAGGCCTGTCCAGAATGTCGATAGTTCGGCATGACCGGGGTCACTGTTTTTGTGTCAAAAAATGAAAAAAAGAATTCTGAGATTTTTTTGAAAATGGTTCTAAAATGCTTTTTTTTTAGGCCTGTCCAAAATGTCGCTTTTTCGGCATGATCGGAGTCATCGTTTTTAGGGACAAAATAGAAATCTGCAATTTTTGGTGAAAATGGTTTTAAAATGTTTTTTTTAGGTCTGTCCAGAATATCGATAGTTCGGCATGACCGGGGTCACTGTTTTTGTGTCACGAAATTGAGAAAAAAATATCTGCAATTTTTTGTGAAAATGGTTCTACATTTTTTTTTTAGGCCTGTCCAGAATGTCGCTTTTTCGGCATGATCGGAGTCATCGTTTTTAGGGACAAAATAGAAATCTGCAATTTTTTGTGAAAATGGTTTTAAAATGTTTTTTTAGTCATGTCCAGAATGTTGATAGTTCGGTATGACCGGGGTCACTGTTTTTGTGTCAAAAAATGAAGAAAAAAAATCTGCCATTTTTGGTGAAAATGGTATTAAAATTTTTTTTTAGGCCTGTCCAGAATGACGATAGTTCGGCATGACCGGGGTCACTGTTTTTGTGTCACGAAAATGAAAAAAAGAATTCTGAGCTTTTTTTTTGAAAATGGTTCTAAAATGCTTTTTTTTTAGGCCTGTCCAAAATGTCGCTAGTTCGGCATGATCGGAGTATTCGTTTTTGGTGACAAAAATAGAAATCTACAATTTTTAGTGAAAATGGTTTTAAAATGTTTTTTTTAGGCCTGTCCAGAATGTCGCTTTTTCGGCATGATCGGAGTCACTGTTTTTGTGTCACGAAAATGAGAAAAAAATATCTGTAATTTTTTGTGAAAATGGTTTTAAATTTTTTTTTTAGGCCTGTCCAGAATGACGATAGTTCGGCATGACCGGGGTCACTGTTTTTGTGTCACGAAAATGAGAAAAAAAATCTGCAATTTTTTGTGAAAATGGTTCTAAAATTTTTTTTTAAGCCTGTCCAGAATGTCGCTTTTTCGGCATGATCGGAGTCAACGTTTTTAGGGACAAAATAGAAATCTGCAATTTTTTGTGAAAATTGTTTTAAAATGTTTTTTTTAGGCCTGTCCAGAATGTCGATAGTTCGGCATGACCGGGGTCACTGTTTTTGTGTCACGAAAATGAGAAAAAAATATCTGCCATTTTTTGTGAAAATGGTTCTAAAAAATTTTTTTAGGCCTGTCCAGAATGTCGCTTTTTCGGCATGATCGGAGTCATCGTTTTTAGGGACAAAATAGAAATCTGCAATTTTTTGTGAAAATGGTTTTAAAATGTTTTTTTAGGCCTGTCCAGAATGTCGATAGTTCGGCATGACCGGGGTCACTGTTTTTGTGTCACGAAAATGAAAAAAAAATATCTGCAATTTTTTGTGAAAATGGTTCTAAAATTTTTTTTTAGGCCTGTCCAGAATGTCGATAGTTCGGCATGACCGGGGTCACTGTTTTTGTGTCAAAAAATGAAAAAAAGAATTCTGAGCTTTTTTTGAAAATGGTTCTAAAATGCTTTTTTTTTAGGCCTGTCCAAAATGTCGCTTTTTCGGCATGATCGGAGTCATCGTTTTTAGGGACAAAATAGAAATCTGCAATTTTTTGTGAAAATGGTTTTAAAATGTTTTTTTTAGGCCTGTCCAGAATGTCGATAGTTCGGCATGACCGGGGTCACTGTTTTTGTGTCAAAAAATGAAAAAAAGAATTCTGAGCTTTTTTTTTGAAAATGGTTCTAAAATGCTTTTTTTTTAGGCCTGTCCAAAATGTCGCTAGTTCGGCATGATCGGAGTATTCGTTTTTGGTGACAAAAATAGAAATCTACAATTTTTAGTGAAAATGGTTTTAAAATGTTTTTTTAGGCCTGTCCAGAATGTCGATAGTTCGGCATGACCGGGGTCACTGTTTTTGTGTCACGAAAATGAAAAAAAAATATCTGCAATTTTTTGTGAAAATGGTTCAAAAATTTTTTTTTAGGCCTGTCCAGAATGTCGATAGTTCGGCATGACCGGGGTCACTGTTTTTGTGTCAAAAAATGAAAAAAAGAATTCTGAGCTTTTTTTGAAAATGGTTCTAAAATGCTTTTTTTTTAGGCCTGTCCAAAATGTCGCTTTTTCGGCATGATCGGAGTCATCGTTTTTAGGGACAAAATAGAAATCTGCAATTTTTTGTGAAAATGGTTTTAAAATGTTTTTTTTAGGCCTGTCCAGAATGTCGATAGTTCGGCATGACCGGGGTCACTGTTTTTGTGTCAAAAAATGAAAAAAAGAATTCTGAGCTTTTTTTTTGAAAATGGTTCTAAAATGCTTTTTTTTTAGGCCTGTCCAAAATGTCGCTAGTTCGGCATGATCGGAGTATTCGTTTTTGGTGACAAAAATAGAAATCTACAATTTTTAGTGAAAATGGTTTTAAAATGTTTTTTTTAGGCCTGTCCAGAATGTCGCTACTTTGGCATGACCGGGGTCACTGTTTTTGTGTCACGAAAATGAAGAAAAAAAAATCAGCAATTTTTGGTGAAAATGGTTTTAAAAATTTTTTTTAGACCTGTCCAGAATGTCGCTTTTTCAGCATGATCGGAGTCATCGTTTTTAGGGACAAAATAGAAATCTGCAATTTTTGGTGAAAATGGTTTTAAAATGTTTTTTTTAGGTCTGTCCAGAATGTCGATAGTTCGGCATGACCGGGGTCACTATTTTTGTGTCACGAAAATGAGAAAAAAATATCTGCAATTTTTTGTGAAAATGGTTCTACATTTTTTTTTTAGGCCTGTCCAGAATGTCGCTTTTTCGGCATGATCGGAGTCACTGTTTTTGTGTCACGAAAATGAGAAAAAAATATCTGTAATTTTTTGTGAAAATGGTTCTAAAATTTTTTTTTAGGCCTGTCCAGAATGTCGTTTTTTCGGCATGATCGGAGTCATCGTTTTTAGGGACAAAATAGAAATCTGCAATTTTTTGTGAAAATGGTTTTAAAATGTTTTTTTAGGCCTGTCCAGAATGTCGATAGTTCGGCATGACCGGGGTCACTGTTTTTGTGTCAAAAAATGAAAAAAAGAATTCTGAGCTTTTTTTTTGAAAATGGTTCTAAAATGCTTTTTTTTTAGGCCTGTCCAGAATGTCGATAGTTCGGCATGACCGGGGTCACTGTTTTTGTGTCAAAAAATGAAAAAAAGAATTCTGAGCTTTTTTTGAAAATGGTTCTAAAATGCTTTTTTTTTAGGCCTGTCCAGAATGTCGATAGTTCGGTATGACCGGGGTCACTGTTTTTGTGTCAAAAAATGAAGAAAAAAAATCAGCCATTTTTGGTGAAAATGGTATTAAACATTTTTTTTAGGCCTGTCCAGAATGACGATAGTTCGGCATGACCGGGGTCACTGTTTTTGTGTCACGAAAATGAGAAAAAAATATCTGCAATTTTTTGTGAAAATGGTTCTAAAAAATTTTTTTAGGCCTGTCCAGAATGTCGCTTTTTCGGCATGATCGGAGTCATCGTTTTTAGGGACAAAATAGAAATCTGCAATTTTTGGTGAAAATGGTTTTAAAATGTTTTTTTTTAGGTCTGTCCAGAATATCGATAGTTCGGCATGACCGGGGTCACTGTTTTTGTGTCACGAAATTGAGAAAAAAATATCTGCAATTTTTTGTGAAAATGGTTCTACATTTTTTTTTTAGGCCTGTCCAGAATGTCGCTTTTTCGGCATGATCGGAGTCATCGTTTTTAGGGACAAAATAGAAATCTGCAATTTTTTGTGAAAATGGTTTTAAAATGTTTATTTAGTCATGTCCAGAATGTTGATAGTTCGGTATGACCGGAGTCACTGTTTTTGTGTCAAAAAATGAAGAAAAAAAATCAGCCATTTTTGGTGAAAATGGTATTAAAAATTTTTTTTAGGCCTGTCCAGAATGACGATAGTTCGGCATGACCGGGGTCACTGTTTTTGTGTCACGAAATTGAGAAAAAAATATCTGCAATTTTTTGTGAAAATGGTTCTACATTTTTTTTTTAGGCCTGTCCAGAATGTCGCTTTTTCGGCATGATCGGAGTCATCGTTTTTAGGGACAAAATAGAAATCTGCAATTTTTTGTGAAAATGGTTTTAAAATGTTTTTTTAGTCATGTCCAGAATGTCGATAGTTCGGTATGACCGGGGTCACTGTTTTTGTGTCAAAAAATGAAGAAAAAAAATCAGCCATTTTTGGTGAAAATGGTATTAAACATTTTTTTTAGGCCTGTCCAGAATGACGATAGTTCGGCATGACCGGGGTCACTGTTTTTGTGTCACGAAAATGAGAAAAAAATATCTGCAATTTTTTGTGAAAATGGTTCTAAAAAATTTTTTTAGGCCTGTCCAGAATGTCGCTTTTTCGGCATAATCGGAGTCATCGTTTTTAGGGACAAAATAGAAATCTGCAATTTTTGGTGAAAATGGTTTTAAAATGTTTTTTTTTAGGTCTGTCCAGAATATCGATAGTTCGGCATTACCGGGGTCACTGTTTTTGTGTCACGAAATTGAGAAAAAAATATCTGCAATTTTTTGTGAAAATGGTTCTACATTTTTTTTTTAGGCCTGTCCAGAATGTCGCTTTTTCGGCATGATCGGAGTCATCGTTTTTAGGGACAAAATAGAAATCTGCAATTTTTTGTGAAAATGGTTTTAAAATGTTTTTTTAGTCATGTCCAGAATGTTGATAGTTCGGTATGACTGGAGTCACTGTTTTTGTGTCAAAAAATGAAGAAAAAAAATCAGCCATTTTTGGTGAAAATGGTATTAAAAATTTTTTTTAGGCCTGTCCAGAATGACGATAGTTCGGCATGACCGGGGTCACTGTTTTTGTGTCACGAAAATGAAAAAAAGAATTCTGAGCTTTTTTTTTGAAAATGGTTCTAAAATGCTTTTTTTTTAGGCCTGTCCAGAATGTCGATAGTTCGGCATGACCGGGGTCACTGTTTTTGTGTCAAAAAATGAAAAAAAGAATTCTGAGCTTTTTTTGAAAATGGTTCTAAAATGCTTTTTTTTTAGGCCTGTCCAAAATGTCGCTTTTTCGGCATGATCGGAGTCATCGTTTTTAGGGACAAAATAGAAATCTGCAATTTTTGGTGAAAATAGTTTTAAAATGTTTTTTTTAGGTCTGTCCAGAATATCGATAGTTCGGCATGACCGGGGTCACTGTTTTTGTGTCACGAAATTGAGAAAAAAATATCTGCAATTTTTTGTGAAAATGGTTCTACATTTTTTTTTTAGGCCTGTCCAGAATGTCGCTTTTTCGGCATGACCGGGGTCACTGTTTTTGTGTCACGAAAATGAGAAAAAATATCTGCAATTTTTTGTGAAAATGGTTCTAAAAATTTTTTTTAGGCCTGTCCAGAATGTCGCTTTTTCGGCATGATCGGAGTCATCGTTTTTAGGGACAAAATAGAAATCTGCAATTTTTGTGAAAATGGTTTTAAAATGTTTTTTTAGGCCTGTCCAGAATGTCGATAGTTCGGCATGACCGGGGTCACTGTTTTTGTGTCACGAAAATGAAAAAAAAATATCTGCAATTTTTTGTGAAAATGATTCTAAAATTTTTTTTTAGGCCTGTCCAGAATGTCGATAGTTCGGCATGACCGGGGTCACTGTTTTTGTGTCAAAAAATGAAAAAAAGAATTCTGAGCTTTTTTTGAAAATGGTTCTAAAATGCTTTTTTTTTAGGCCTGTCCAAAATGTCGCTTTTTCGGCATGATCGGAGTCATCGTTTTTAGGGACAAAATAGAAATCTGCAATTTTTGGTGAAAATGGTTTTAAAATGTTTTTTTTAGGTCTGTCCAGAATATCGATAGTTCGGCATGACCGGGGTCACTGTTTTTGTGTCACGAAATTGAGAAAAAAATATCTGCAATTTTTTGTGAAAATGGTTCTACATTTTTTTTTTAGGCCTGTCCAGAATGTCGCTTTTTCGGCATGATCGGAGTCATCGTTTTTAGGGACAAAATAGAAATCTGCAATTTTTTGTGAAAATGGTTTTAAAATGTTTTTTTAGTCATGTCCAGAATGTTGATAGTTCGGTATGACCGGGGTCACTGTTTTTGTGTCAAAAAATGAAGAAAAAAAATCAGCCATTTTTGGTGAAAATGGTATTAAAAATTTTTTTTAGGCCTGTCCAGAATGACGATAGTTCGGCATGACCGGGGTCACTGTTTTTGTGTCACGAAAATGAAAAAAAGAATTCTGAGCTTTTTTTTTGAAAATGGTTCTAAAATGCTTTTTTTTTAGGCCTGTCCAGAATGTCGATAGTTCGGCATGACCGGGGTCACTGTTTTTGTGTCAAAAAATGAAAAAAAGAATTCTGAGCTTTTTTTGAAAATGGTTCTAAAATGCTTTTTTTTTAGGCCTGTCCAAAATGTCGCTTTTTCGGCATGATCGGAGTCATCGTTTTTAGGGACAAAATAGAAATCTGCAATTTTTTGTGAAAATGGTTTTAAAATGTTTTTTTTAGGCCTGTCCAGAATGTCGATAGTTCGGCATGACCGGGGTCACTGTTTTTGTGTCAAAAAATGAAAAAAAGAATTCTGAGCTTTTTTTTTGAAAATGGTTCTAAAATGCTTTTTTTTTAGGCCTGTCCAAAATGTCGCTAGTTCGGCATGATCGGAGTATTCGTTTTTGGTGACAAAAATAGAAATCTACAATTTTTAGTGAAAATGGTTTTAAATGTTTTTTTTAGGCCTGTCCAGAATGTCGCTAGTTTGGCATGACCGGGGTCACTGTTTTTGTGTCACGAAAATGAAGAAAAAAAAATCAGCAATTTTTGGTGAAAATGGTTTTAAAACATTTTTTTTAGGCCTGTCCAAAATGTCGCTTTTTCGGCATGATCGGAGTCATCGTTTTTAGGGACAAAATAGAAATCTGCAATTTTTGGTGAAAATGGTTTTAAAATGTTTTTTTTTAGGTCTGTCCAGAATATCGATAGTTCGGCATGACCGGGGTCACTGTTTTTGTGTCACGAAATTGAGAAAAAAATATCTGCAATTTTTTGTGAAAATGGTTCTACATTTTTTTTTTAGGCCTGTCCAGAATGTCGCTTTTTCGGCATGATCGGAGTCATCGTTTTTAGGGACAAAATAGAAATCTGCAATTTTTTGTGAAAATGGTTTTAAAATGTTTTTTTAGTCATGTCCAGAATGTCGATAGTTCGGTATGACCGGGGTCACTGTTTTTGTGTCACGAAAATGAAGAAAAAAAAATCAGCAATATTTGGTGAAAATTTTTTAAAAAATTTTTTTTAGACCTGTCCAGAATGTCGCTTTTTCAGCATGATCGGAGTCATCATTTTTAGGGACAAAATAGAAATCTGCAATTTTTGGTGAAAATGGTTTTAAAATGTTTTTTTTAGGTCTGTCCAGAATGTCGATAGTTCGGCATGACCGGGGTCACTGTTTTTGTGTCACGAAATTGAGAAAAAAATATCTGCAATTTTTTGTGAAAATGGTTCTACATTTTTTTTTTAGGCCTGTCCAGAATGTCGCTTTTTCGGCATGATCGGAGTCATCGTTTTTAGGGACAAAATAGAAATCTGCAATTTTTTGTGAAAATGGTTTTAAAATGATTTTTTAGTCATGTCCAGAATGTCGATAGTTCGGTATGACCGGGGTCACTGTTTTTGTGTCAAAAAATGAAGAAAAAAAATCAGCCATTTTTGGTGAAAATGGTATTAAACATTTTTTTTAGGCCTGTCCAGAATGACGATAGTTCGGCATGACCGGGGTCACTGTTTTTGTGTCACGAAAATGAGAAAAAAATATCTGCAATTTTTTGTGAAAATGGTTCTAAAATTTTTTTTTAGGCCTGTCCAGAATGTCGCTTTTTCGGCATGATCGGAGTCATCGTTTTTAGGGACAAAATAGAAATCTGCAATTTTTTGTGAAAATGGTTTTAAAATGTTTTTTTAGGCCTGTCCAGAATGTCGATAGTTCGGCATGACCGGGGTCACTGTTTTTGTGTCACGAAAATGAAAAAAAAATATCTGCAATTTTTTGTGAAAATGGTTTTAAAAAATTTTTTTAGGCCTGTCCAGAATGTCGATAGTTCGGCATGACCGGGGTCACTGTTTTTGTGTCAAAAAATGAAAAAAAGAATTCTGAGCTTTTTTTGAAAATGGTTCTAAAATGCTTTTTTTTTAGGCCTGTCCAAAATGTCGCTTTTTCGGCATGATCGGAGTCATCGTTTTTAGGGACAAAATAGAAATCTGCAATTTTTTGTGAAAATGGTTCTAAAATGTTTTTTTTAGGTCTGTCCAGAATGTCGATAGTTCGGCATGACCGGGGTCACTGTTTTTGTGTCAAAAAATGAAAAAAAGAATTCTGAGCTTTTTTTTTGAAAATGGTTCTAAAATGCTTTTTTTTTAGGCCTGTCCAAAATGTCGCTTTTTCGGCATGATCGGAGTCATCGTTTTTAGGGACAAAATAGAAATCTGCAATTTCTGGTGAAAATGGTTTTAAAATGTTTTTTTTAGGCCTGTCCAGAATGTCGATAGTTCGGCATGACCGGGGTCACTGTTTTTGTGTCAAAAAATGAAAAAAAGAATTCTGAGCTTTTTTTTTGAAAATGGTTCTAAAATGCTTTTTTTTTAGGCCTGTCCAAAATGTCGCTAGTTCGGCATGATCGGAGTATTCGTTTTTGGTGACAAAAATAGAAATCTACAATTTTTAGTGAAAATGGTTTTAAAATGTTTTTTTTAGGCCTGTCCAGAATGTCGCTAGTTTGGCATGACCGGGGTCACTGTTTTTGTGTCACGAAAATGAAGAAAAAAAAATCAGCAATTTTTGGTGAAAATGGTTTTAAAACATTTTTTTTAGGCCTGTCCAAAATGTCGCTTTTTCGGCATGATCGGAGTCATCGTTTTTAGGGACAAAATAGAAATCTGCAATTTTTGGTGAAAATGGTTTTAAAATGTTTTTTTTTAGGTCTGTCCAGAATATCGATAGTTCGGCATGACCGGGGTAACTGTTTTTGTGTCACGAAATTGAGAAAAAAATATCTGCAATTTTTTGTGAAAATGGTTCTACATTTTTTTTTTAGGCCTGTCCAGAATGTCGCTTTTTCGGCATGATCGGAGTCATCGTTTTTAGGGACAAAATAGAAATCTGCAATTTTTTGTGAAAATGGTTTTAAAATGTTTTTTTAGTCATGTTCAGAATGTCGATAGTTCGGTATGACCGGGGTCACTGTTTTTGTGTCACGAAAATGAAGAAAAAAAAATCAGCAATATTTGGTGAAAATGTTTTTAAAAAATTTTTTTAGACCTGTCCAGAATGTCGCTTTTTCAGCATGATCGGAGTCATCGTTTTTAGGGACAAAATAGAAATCTGCAATTTTTGGTGAAAATGGTTTTAAAATGTTTTTTTTAGGTCTGTCCAGAATGTCGATAGTTCGGCATGATCGGAGTCATCGTTTTTAGGGACAAAATAGAAATCTGCAATTTTTTGTGAAAATGGTTTTAAAATGTTTTTTTAGTCATGTTCAGAATGTCGATAGTTCGGTATGACCGGGGTCACTGTTTTTGTGTCAAAAAATGAAGAAAAAAAATCAGCAATTTTTGGTGAAAATGGTATTAAACATTTTTTTTAGGCCTGTCCAGAATGACGATAGTTCGGCATGACCGGGGTCACTGTTTTTGTGTCACGAAAATGAGAAAAAAATATCTGCAATTTTTTGTGAAAATGGTTCTAAAAAATTTTTTTAGGCCTGTCCAGAATGTCGCTTTTTCGGCATGATCGGAGTCATCGTTTTTAGGGACAAAATAGAAATCTGCAATTTTTTGTGAAAATGGTTTTAAAATGTTTTTTTAGGCCTGTCCAGAATGTCGATAGTTCGGCATGACCGGGGTCACTGTTTTTGTGTCACGAAAATGAAAAAAAAATATCTGCAATTTTTTGTGAAAATGGTTTTAAATTTTTTTTTTAGGCCTGTCCAGAATGTCGATAGTTCGGCATGACCGGGGTCACTGTTTTTGTGTCAAAAAATGAAAAAAAGAATTCTGAGCTTTTTTTGAAAATGGTTCTAAAATGCTTTTTTTTTAGGCCTGTCCAAAATGTCGCTTTTTCGGCATGATCGGAGTCATCGTTTTTAGGGACAAAATAGAAATCTGCAATTTTTTGTGAAAATGGTTCTAAAATGTTTTTTTTAGGTCTGTCCAGAATGTCGATAGTTCGGCATGACCGGGGTCACTGTTTTTGTGTCAAAAAATGAAAAAAAGAATTCTGAGCTTTTTTTTGGAAAATGGTTCTAAAATGCTTTTTTTTTTAGGCCTGTCCAAAATGTCGCTAGTTCGGCATGATCGGAGTATTCGTTTTTGGTGACAAAAATAGAAATCTACAATTTTTAGTGAAAATGGTTTTAAAATGTTTTTTTTTAGGCCTGTCCAGAATGTCGCTAGTTTGGCATGACCGGGGTCACTGTTTTTGTGTCACGAAAATGAAGAAAAAAAAATCAGCAATTTTTGGTGAAAATGGTTTTAAAACATTTTTTTAGACCTGTCCAGAATGTCGCTTTTTCAGCATGATCGGAGTCATCGTTTTTAGGGACAAAATAGAAATCTGCAATTTTTGGTGAAAATGGTTTTAAAATGTTTTTTTTAGGTCTGTCCAGAATGTCGATAGTTCGGCATGACCGGGGTCACTGTTTTTGTGTCACGAAAATGAGAAAAAAATATCTGCAATTTTTTGTGAAAATGGTTCTACATTTTTTTTTTAGGCCTGTCCAGAATGTCGCTTTTTCGGCATGATCGGAGTCATCGTTTTTAGGGACAAAATAGAAATCTGCAATTTTTTGTGAAAATGGTTTTAAAATGTTTTTTTAGGCATGTCCAGAATGTCGATAGTTCGGTATGACCGGGGTCACTGTGTTTGTGTCAAAAAATGAAGAAAAAAAATCTGCCATTTTTGGTGAAAATGGTTTAAAAAAATTTTTTTAGGCCTGTCCAGAATGACGATAGTTCGGCATGACCGGGGTCACTGTTTTTGTGTCAAAAAATGAAAAAAAGAAATCTGCAATTTTTTTTTTGAAAATGGTTCTAAAATGCTTTTTTTTTAGGCCTGTCCAAAATGTCGCTAGTTCGGCATGATCGGAGTCATCGTTTTTGGTGACAAAAATAGAAATCTACAATTTTTTGTGAAAATGTTTTAAGATGTTTTTTTTAGGCCTGTCCAGAATGTCGATAGTTCGGCATGACCGGGGTCACTGTTTTTGTGTCACGAAAATGAGAAAAAAATATCTGCAATTTTTTGTGAAAATGGTTCTAAAATTTTTTTTTAGGCCTGTCCAGAATGTCGCTTTTTCGGCATGATCGGAGTCATCGTTTTTAGGGACAAAATAGAAATCTGCAATTTTTTGTGAAAATGATTCTAAAATGTTTTTTTTAGGTCTGTCCAGAATGTCGATAGTTCGGCATGACCGGGGTCACTGTTTTTGTGTCAAAAAATGAAAAAAAGAATTCTGAGCTTTTTTTTTGAAAATGGTTCTAAAATGCTTTTTTTTTAGGCCTGTCCAAAATGTCGCTTTTTCGGCATGATCGGAGTCATCGTTTTTAGGGACAAAATAGAAATCTGCAATTTCTGGTGAAAATGGTTTTAAAATGTTTTTTTTAGGCCTGTCCAGAATGTCGATAGTTCGGCATGACCGGGGTCACTGTTTTTGTGTCAAAAAATGAAAAAAAGAATTCTGAGCTTTTTTTTTGAAAATGGTTCTAAAATGCTTTTTTTTTAGGCCTGTCCAAAATGTCGCTAGTTCGGCATGATCGGAGTATTCGTTTTTGGTGACAAAAATAGAAATCTACAATTTTTAGTGAAAATGGTTTTAAAATGTTTTTTTTAGGCCTGTCCAGAATGTCGCTAGTTTGGCATGACCGGGGTCACTGTTTTTGTGTCACGAAAATGAAGAAAAAAAAATCAGCAATTTTTGGTGAAAATGGTTTTAAAACATTTTTTTTAGGCCTGTCCAAAATGTCGCTTTTTCGGCATGATCGGAGTCATCGTTTTTAGGGACAAAATAGAAATCTGCAATTTTTGGTGAAAATGGTTTTAAAATGTTTTTTTTTAGGTCTGTCCAGAATATCGATAGTTCGGCATGACCGGGGTAACTGTTTTTGTGTCACGAAATTGAGAAAAAAATATCTGCAATTTTTTGTGAAAATGGTTCTACATTTTTTTTTTAGGCCTGTCCAGAATGTCGCTTTTTCGGCATGATCGGAGTCATCGTTTTTAGGGACAAAATAGAAATCTGCAATTTTTTGTGAAAATGGTTTTAAAATGTTTTTTTAGTCATGTTCAGAATGTCGATAGTTCGGTATGACCGGGGTCACTGTTTTTGTGTCACGAAAATGAAGAAAAAAAAATCAGCAATATTTGGTGAAAATGTTTTTAAAAAAATTTTTTAGACCTGTCCAGAATGTCGCTTTTTCAGCATGATCGGAGTCATCGTTTTTAGGGACAAAATAGAAATCTGCAATTTTTGGTGAAAATGGTTTTAAAATGTTTTTTTTAGGTCTGTCCAGAATGTCGATAGTTCGGCATGATCGGAGTCATCGTTTTTAGGGACAAAATAGAAATCTGCAATTTTTTGTGAAAATGGTTTTAAAATGTTTTTTTAGTCATGTTCAGAATGTCGATAGTTCGGTATGACCGGGGTCACTGTTTTTGTGTCAAAAAATGAAGAAAAAAAATCAGCCATTTTTGGTGAAAATGGTATTAAACATTTTTTTTAGGCCTGTCCAGAATGACGATAGTTCGGCATGACCGGGGTCACTGTTTTTGTGTCACGAAAATGAGAAAAAAATATCTGCAATTTTTTGTGAAAATGGTTCTAAAAAATTTTTTTAGGCCTGTCCAGAATGTCGCTTTTTCGGCATGATCGGAGTCATCGTTTTTAGGGACAAAATAGAAATCTGCAATTTTTTGTGAAAATGGTTTTAAAATGTTTTTTTAGGCCTGTCCAGAATGTCGATAGTTCGGCATGACCGGGGTCACTGTTTTTGTGTCACGAAAATGAAAAAAAAATATCTGCAATTTTTTGTGAAAATGGTTTTAAAATTTTTTTTTAGGCCTGTCCAGAATGTCGCTTTTTCGGCATGATCGGAGTCATCGTTTTTAGGGACAAAATAGAAATCTGCAATTTTTTGTGAAAATGGTTCTAAAATGTTTTTTTTAGGTCTGTCCAGAATGTCGATAGTTCGGCATGACCGGGGTCACTGTTTTTGTGTCAAAAAATGAAAAAAAGAATTCTGAGCTTTTTTTTGGAAAATGGTTCTAAAATGCTTTTTTTTTTAGGCCTGTCCAAAATGTCGCTAGTTCGGCATGATCGGAGTATTCGTTTTTGGTGACAAAAATAGAAATCTACAATTTTTAGTGAAAATGGTTTTAAAATGTTTTTTTTTAGGCCTGTCCAGAATGTCGCTAGTTTGGCATGACCGGGGTCACTGTTTTTGTGTCACGAAAATGAAGAAAAAAAAATCAGCAATTTTTGGTGAAAATGGTTTTAAAACATTTTTTTAGACCTGTCCAGAATGTCGCTTTTTCAGCATGATCGGAGTCATCGTTTTTAGGGACAAAATAGAAATCTGCAATTTTTGGTGAAAATGGTTTTAAAATGTTTTTTTTAGGTCTGTCCAGAATGTCGATAGTTCGGCATGACCGGGGTCACTGTTTTTGTGTCACGAAAATGAGAAAAAAATATCTGCAATTTTTTGTGAAAATGGTTCTACATTTTTTTTTTAGGCCTGTCCAGAATGTCGCTTTTTCGGCATGATCGGAGTCATCGTTTTTAGGGACAAAATAGAAATCTTCAATTTTTTGTGAAAATGGTTTTAAAATGTTTTTTTAGGCATGTCCAGAATGTCGATAGTTCGGTATGACCGGGGTCACTGTGTTTGTGTCAAAAAATGAAGAAAAAAAATCTGCCATTTTTGGTGAAAATGGTTTAAAAAAAATTTTTTAGGCCTGTCCAGAATGACGATAGTTCGGCATGACCGGGGTCACTGTTTTTGTGTCAAAAAATGAAAAAAAGAAATCTGCAATTTTTTTTTTGAAAATGGTTCTAAAATGCTTTTTTTTTAGGCCTGTCCAAAATGTCGCTAGTTCGGCATGATCGGAGTCATCGTTTTTGGTGACAAAAATAGAAATCTACAATTTTTTGTGAAAATGTTTTAAGATGTTTTTTTTAGGCCTGTCCAGAATGTCGATAGTTCGGCATGACCGGGGTCACTGTTTTTGTGTCACGAAAATGAGAAAAAAATATCTGCAATTTTTTGTGAAAATGGTTCTAAAATTTTTTTTTAGGCCTGTCCAGAATGTCGCTTTTTCGGCATGATCGGAGTCATCGTTTTTAGGGACAAAATAGAAATCTGCAATTTTTTGTGAAAATGGTTTTAAAATGTTTTTTTAGGCCTGTCCAGAATGTCGATAGTTCGGCTTGACCGGGGTCACTGTTTTTGTGTCACGAAAATGAAAAAAAAATATCTGCAATTTTTTGTGAAAATGGTTCTAAAAATTTTTTTTAGGCCTGTCCAGAATGTCGATAGTTCGGCATGACCGGGGTCACTGTTTTTGTGTCAAAAAATGAAAAAAAGAATTCTGAGCTTTTTTTGAAAATGGTTCTAAAATGCTTTTTTTTTAGGCCTGTCCAAAATGTCGCTTTTTCGGCATGATCGGAGTCATCGTTTTTAGGGACAAAATAGAAATCTGCAATTTTTTGTGAAAATGGTTTTAAAATGTTTTTTTTAGGCCTGTCCAGAATGTCGATAGTTCGGCATGACCGGGGTCACTGTTTTTGTGTCAAAAAATGAAAAAAAGTATTCTGAGCTTTTTTTTTGAAAATGGTTCTAAAATGCTTTTTTTTTAGGCCTGTCCAAAATGTCGCTAGTTCGACATGATCGGAGTATTCGTTTCTGGTGACAAAAATAGAAATCTACAATTTTTTGTGAAAATGGTTTTAAAATGTTTTTTTTAGGCCTGTCCAGAATGTCGCTAGTTCGGCATGACCGGGGTCACTGTTTTTGTGTCACGAAAATGAAAAAAAAATATCTGCAATTTTTTGTGAAAATGGTTCTAAAAATTTTTTTTAGGCCTGTCCAGAATGTCGCTTTTTCGGCATGATCGGAGTCATCGTTTTTAGGGACAAAATAGAAATCTGCTATTTTTTGTGAAAATGGTTTTAAAATGTTTTTTTAGGCCTGTCCAGAATGTCGCTAGTTTGGCATGACCGGGGTCACTGTTTTTGTGTCACGAAAATGAAGAAAAAAAAATCCCCGATTTTTGGTGAAAATGGTTCTACATTTCTTTTTTAAGGCCTGTCCAGAATGTCGCTTTTTCGGCATGATCGGAGTCATCTTTTTTAGGGACAAAATAGAAATCTGCAATTTTTTGTGAAAATGGTTTTAAAATGTTTTTTTTAGGCCTGTCCAGAATGTCGATAGTTCGGCATGACCGGGGTCACTGTTTTTGTGTCACGAAAATGAGAAAAAAATATCTGCAATTTTTTGTGAAAATGGTTCTACATTTTTTTTTTTGGCCTGTCCAGAATGTCGCTTTTTCGGCATGATCGGAGTCATCGTTTTTAGGGACAAAATAGAAATCTGCAATTTTTTGTGAAAATGGTTTTAAAATGTTTTTTTTAGGCCTGTCCAGAATGTCGCTAGTTTGGCATGACCGGGGTCACTGTTTTTGTGTCACGAAAATGAAGAAAAAAAATCAGCCATTTTTGGTGAATATGGTTTTGTAATTTTTCTTTAGGCCTGTCCAAAATGTCGCTAGTTCGGCATGATCGGAGTCATCGTTTTTGGTGACAAAAATAGAAATCTACAATTTTTTGTGAAAATGGTTTTAAAATGTTTTTTTTAGGCCTGTCCAGAATGTCGCTAGTTCGGCATAACCGGGGTCACTGTTTTTGTGTCAAAAAATGAAAAAATAATTCTGAGCTTTTTTTTTGAAAATGGTTCTAAAATGCTTTTTTTTTAGGCCTGTGTAAAATGTCGCTAGTTCGGCATGATCGGAGTCATCGTTTTTGGTGACAAAAATAGAAATCTACAATTTTTTGTGAAAATGGTTTTAAAATGTTTTTTTTAGGCCTGTCCAGAATGTCGCTAGTTCGGCATAACCGGGGTCACTGTTTTTGTGTCACGAAAATGAAGAAAAAAAAATCAGCAATTTCTGGTGAAAATGGTTTTTAATTTTTTTTTTAGGCCTGTCCAGAATGTCGCTTTTTCGGCATGATCGGAGTCATCTTTTTTAGGGACAAAATAGAAATCTGCAATTTTTTGTGAAAATGGTTTTTAAATGTTTTTTTAGGCCTGTCCAGAATGTCGATAGTTCGGCATCACCGGGGTCACTGTTTTTGTGTCACGAAAAAGAAAAAAAAATATCTGCAATTTTTTGTGAAAATGGTTCTAAAAAAATTTTTTAGGCCTGTCCAGAATGTCGCTTTTTCGGCATGATCGGAGTCATCGTTTTTAGGGACAAAATAGAAATCTGCTATTTTTTGTGAAAATGGTTTTAAAATGTTTTTTTAGGCCTGTCCAGAATGTCGCTAGTTTGGCATGACCGGGGTCACTGTTTTTGTGTCACGAAAATGAAGAAAAAAAAATCAGCAATTTTTGGTGAAAATGGTTCTACATTTTTTTTTTAGGCCTGTCCAGAATGTCGCTTTTTCGGCATGATCGGAGTCATCGTTTTTAGGGACAAAATAGAAATCTGCAATTTTTTGTGAAAATGGTTTTAAAATGTTTTTTTTAGGCCTGTCCAGAATGTCGATAGTTCGGCATGACCGGGGTCACTGTTTTTGTGTCACGAAAATGAGAAAAAAATATCTTCCATTTTTTGTGAAAATGGTTCTACATTTTTTTTTTTGGCCTGTCCAGAATGTCGCTTTTTCGGCATGATCGGAGTCATCGTTTTTAGGGACAAAATAGAAATCTGCAATTTTTTGTGAAAATGGTTTTAAAATGTTTTTTTTAGGCCTGTCCAGAATGTCGCTAGTTCGGCATAACCGGGGTCACTGTTTTTGTGTCAAAAAATGAAAAAATAATTCTGAGCTTTTTTTTTGAAAATGGTTCTAAAATGCTTTTTTTTTAGGCCTGTGTAAAATGTCGCTAGTTCGGCATGATCGGAGTCATCGTTTTTGGTGACAAAAATAGAAATCTACAATTTTTTGTGAAAATGGTTTTAAAATGTTTTTTTTAGGCCTGTCCAGAATGTCGCTAGTTCGGCATAACCGGGGTCACTGTTTTTGTGTCACGAAAATGAAGAAAAAAAAATCAGCAATTTCTGGTGAAAATGGTTTTTAATTTTTTTTTTAGGCCTGTCCAGAATGTCGCTTTTTCGGCATGATCGGAGTCATCTTTTTTAGGGACAAAATAGAAATCTGCAATTTTTTGTGAAAATGGTTTTTAAATGTTTTTTTAGGCCTGTCCAGAATGTCGATAGTTCGGCATCACCGGGGTCACTGTTTTTGTGTCACGAAAAAGAAAAAAAAATATCAGCAATTTTTTGTGAAAATGGTTCTAAAAAAATTTTTTAGGCCTGTCCAGAATGTCGCTTTTTCGGCATGATCGGAGTCATCGTTTTTAGGGACAAAATAGAAATCTGCTATTTTTTGTGAAAATGGTTTTAAAATGTTTTTTTAGGCCTGTCCAGAATGTCGCTAGTTTGGCATGACCGGGGTCACTGTTTTTGTGTCACGAAAATGAAGAAAAAAAAATCAGCAATTTTTGGTGAAAATGGTTCTACATTTTTTTTTTAGGCCTGTCCAGAATGTCGCTTTTTCGGCATGATCGGAGTCATCGTTTTTAGGGACAAAATAGAAATCTGCAATTTTTTGTGAAAATGGTTTTAAAATGTTTTTTTTAGGCCTGTCCAGAATGTCGATAGTTCGGCATGACCGGGGTCACTGTTTTTGTGTCACGAAAATGAGAAAAAAATATCTTCAATTTTTTGTGAAAATGGTTCTACATTTTTTTTTTTGGCCTGTCCAGAATGTCGCTTTTTCGGCATGATCGGAGTCATCGTTTTTAGGGACAAAATAGAAATCTGCAATTTTTTGTGAAAATGGTTTTAAAATGTTTTTTTTAGGCCTGTCCAGAATGTCGCTAGTTTGGCATGACCGGGGTCACTGTTTTTGTGTCACGAAAATGAAGAAAAAAAATCAGCCATTTTTGGTGAAAATGGTTTTGTAATTTTTCTTTAGGCCTGTCCAAAATGTCGCTAGTTCGGCATGATCGGAGTCATCGTTTTTGGTGACAAAAATAGAAATCTACAATTTTTTGTGAAAATGGTTTTAAAATGTTTTTTTTAGGCCTGTCCAGAATGTCGCTAGTTCGGCATAACCGGGGTCACTGTTTTTGTGTCAAAAAATGAAAAAATAATTCTGAGCTTTTTTTTTAGGCCTGTGTAAAATGTCGCTAGTTCGGCATGATCGGAGTCATCGTTTTTGGTGACAAAAATAGAAATCTACAATTTTTTGTGAAAATGGTTTTAAAATGTTTTTTTTAGGCCTGTCCAGAATGTCGCTAGTTCGGCATAACCGGGGTCACTGTTTTTGTGTCACGAAAATGAAGAAAAAAAAATCAGCAATTTTTGGTGAAAATGTTTTTTTTAAAAATTTTTAGGCCTGTCCAGAATGTCGCTTTTTCGGCATGATCGGAGTCATCGTTTTTAGGGACAAAATAGAAATCTGCAATTTTTTGTGAAAATGGTTTTAAAATGTTTTTTTTAGGCCTGTCCAGAATGTCGATAGTTCGGCATGACCGGGGTCACTGTTTTTGTGTCACGAAAATGAGAAAAAAATATCTGCAATTTTTTGTGAAAATGGTTCAAAATTTTTTTTTTTGGCCTGTCCAGAATGTTGCTTTTTCGGCATGATCGGAGTCATCGTTTTTAGGGACAAAATAGAAATCTGCAATTTTTTGTGAAAATGGTTTTAAAATGTTTTTTTTAGGCATGTCCAGAATGTCGATAGGTCGGTATGAGCGGGGTCACTGTTTTTGTGTCAAAAAATGAAGAAAAAAAAATCTGCCATTTTTGGTGAAAATGTTTTTTTTTTTTAAATTTTAGGCCTGTCCAGAATGACGATAGTTCGGCATGACCGGGGTCACTGTTTTTGTGTCAAAAAATGAAAAAAAGAATTCTGAGCTTTTTTTGAAAATGGTTCTAAAATGCTTTTTTTTTAGGCCTGTCCAAAATGTCGCTTTTTCGGCATGATCGGAGTCATCGTTTTTAGGGACAAAATAGAAATCTGCAATTTTTTGTGAAAATGGTTTTAAAATGTTTTTTTTAGGCCTGTCCAGAATGTCGATAGTTCGGCATGACCGGGGTCACTGTTTTTGTGTCAAAAAATGAAAAAAAGCATTCTGAGCTTTTTTTTTGAAAATGGTTCTAAAATGCTTTTTTTTTAGGCCTGTCCAAAATGTCGCTAGTTCGGCATGATCGGAGTCATCGTTTTTGGTGACAAAATAGAAATCTACAATTTTTTGTGAAAATGGTTTTAAAATGTTTTTTTTTAGGCCTGTCCAGAATGTCGCTAGTTCGGCATGACCGGGGTCACTGTTTTTGTGTCACGAAAATGAAGAAAAAAAAATCAGCAATTCTTGGTGAAAATGGTTTTAAAATGTTTTTTTTTAGGCCTGTCCAGAATGTCGCTAGTTCGGCATGACCGGGGTCACTGTTTTTGTGTAAAAAAATGAAGAAAAAAAAATCAGCCATTTTTGGTGAAAATGGTTTTTAAATTTTTTTTTAGGCCTGTCCAGAATGTCGGTTTTTCGGCATGATCGGAGTCATCGTTTTTAGGGACAAAATAGAAATCTGCAATTTTTTGTGAAAATGGTTTTAAAATGTTTTTTTTAGGCCTGTCCAGAATGTCGATAGTTCGGCATGACCGGGGTCACTGTTTTTGTGTCAAAAAATGAAAAAAAGAATTCTGAGCTTTTTTTTTGAAAATGGTTCTAAAATGCTTTTTTTTTAGGCCTGTCCAAAATGTCGCTAGTTCGGCATGATCGGAGTATTCGTTTTTGGTGACAAAAATAGAAATCTACAATTTTTTGTGAAAATGGTTTTAAAATGTTTTTTTTAGGCCTGTCCAGAATGTCGCTAGTTTGGCATGACCGGGGTCACTGTTTTTGTGTCACGAAAATGAAGAAAAAAAAATCAGCAATTTTTGGTGAAAATGGTTTTAAAAATTTTTTTTAGACCTGTCCATAATGTCGCTTTTTTAGCATGATCGGAGTCAGCGTTTTTAGGGACAAAATAGAAATCTGCAATTTTTGGTGAAAATGGTTTTAAAAATTTTTTTTAGACCTGTCCAGAATGTCACTTTTTCGGCATGATCGGAGTCATCGTTTTTAGGGACAATTTAGAAATCTGCAATTTTTTGGTGAAAATGGTTTTAAAATGTTTTTTTTAGGCCTGTCCAGAAAGTCGATAGTTCGGCATGACCGGGGTCACTGTTTTTGTGTCAAAAAATGAAAAAAAGAATTCTGAGCTTTTTTTTTGAAAATGGTTCTAAAATGTGTTTTTTTTAGGCCTGTCCAAAATGTCGCTAGTTCGGCATGATCGGAGTATTCGTTTTTGGTGACAAAAATAGAAATCTACAATTTTTTGTGAAAATGGTTTTAAAATGTTTTTTTTAGGCCTGTCCAGAATGTCGCTAGTTCGGCATAACCGGGGTCACTGTTTTTGTGTCACGAAAATGAAGAAAAAAAAATCAGCAATTTTTGGTGAAAATGGTTTTTCATTTTTTTTTTAGGCCTGTCCAGAATGTCGCTTTTTGGCATGATCGGAGTAATCATTTTTAGGGACAAAATTGAAATCTGCAATTTTTTGTGAAAATGGTTTTAAAATGTTTTTTTAGGCCTGTCCAGAATGTCGATAGTTCGGCATGACCGGGGTCACTTTTTTTGTGTCAAAAAATGAAAAAAAGAATTCTGAGCTTTTTTTTTGAAAATGGTTCTAAAATGCTTTTTTTTTAGGCCTGTCCAAAATGTCGCTAGTTTGGCATGACCGGTGTCACTGTTTTTGTGTCACCAAAATGAAGAAAAAAAAATCAGCAATTTTTGGTGAAAATGGTTTTAAAAATTTTTTTTAGACCTGTCCATAATGTCGCTTTTTCAGCATGATCGGAGTCAGCGTTTTTAGGGACAAAATAGAAATCTGCAATTTTTTGTGAAAATGGTTTTAAAATGTTTTTTTTAGGCCTGTCCAGAATGTCGATAGTTCGGCATGACCGGGGTCACTGTTTTTGTGTCACGAAAATGAAAAAAAAATATCTGCAATTTTTTGTGAAAATGGTTTTCAAATATTTTTTTTAGGCCTGTCCAGAATGTCGATAGTTCGGCATGACCGGGGTCACTGTTTTTGTGTCAAAAAATGAAAAAAAGAATTCTCAGCTTTTTTTGAAAATGGTTCTAAAATGCTTTTTTTTTTAGGCCTGTCCAAAATGTCGCTTTTTCGGCATGATCGGAGTCATCGTTTTTAGGGACAAAATAGAAATCTGCAATTTTTTGTGAAAATGGTTTTAAAATGTTTTTTTTAGGCCTGTCCAGAATGTCGATAGTTCGGCATGACCGGGGTCACTGTTTTTGTGTCACGAAAATGAGAAAAAAATATCTGCAATTTTTTGTGAAAATGGTTCTACATTTTTTTTTTTGGCCTGTCCAGAATGTCGCTTTTTCGGCATGATCGGAGTCATCGTTTTTAGGGACAAAATAGAAATCTGCAATTTTTTGTGAAAATGGTTTTAAAATGTTTTTTTTAGGCCTGTCCAGAATGTCGCTAGTTTGGCATGACCGGGGTCACTGTTTTTGTGTCACGAAAATGAAGAAAAAAAATCAGCCATTTTTGGTGAATATGGTTTTGTAATTTTTCTTTAGGCCTGTCCAAAATGTCGCTAGTTCGGCATGATCGGAGTCATCGTTTTTGGTGACAAAAATAGAAATCTACAATTTTTTGTGAAAATGGTTTTAAAATGTTTTTTTTAGGCCTGTCCAGAATGTCGCTAGTTCGGCATAACCGGGGTCACTGTTTTTGTGTCAAAAAATGAAAAAATAATTCTGAGCTTTTTTTTTGAAAATGGTTCTAAAATGCTTTTTTTTTAGGCCTGTGTAAAATGTCGCTAGTTCGGCATGATCGGAGTCATCGTTTTTGGTGACAAAAATAGAAATCTACAATTTTTTGTGAAAATGGTTTTAAAATGTTTTTTTTAGGCCTGTCCAGAATGTCGCTAGTTCGGCATAACCGGGGTCACTGTTTTTGTGTCACGAAAATGAAGAAAAAAAAATCAGCAATTTCTGGTGAAAATGGTTTTTAATTTTTTTTTTAGGCCTGTCCAGAATGTCGCTTTTTCGGCATGATCGGAGTCATCTTTTTTAGGGACAAAATAGAAATCTGCAATTTTTTGTGAAAATGGTTTTTAAATGTTTTTTTAGGCCTGTCCAGAATGTCGATAGTTCGGCATCACCGGGGTCACTGTTTTTGTGTCACGAAAAAGAAAAAAAAATATCTGCAATTTTTTGTGAAAATGGTTCTAAAAAAATTTTTTAGGCCTGTCCAGAATGTCGCTTTTTCGGCATGATCGGAGTCATCGTTTTTAGGGACAAAATAGAAATCTGCTATTTTTTGTGAAAATGGTTTTAAAATGTTTTTTTAGGCCTGTCCAGAATGTCGCTAGTTTGGCATGACCGGGGTCACTGTTTTTGTGTCACGAAAATGAAGAAAAAAAAATCAGCAATTTTTGGTGAAAATGGTTCTACATTTTTTTTTTAGGCCTGTCCAGAATGTCGCTTTTTCGGCATGATCGGAGTCATCGTTTTTAGGGACAAAATAGAAATCTGCAATTTTTTGTGAAAATGGTTTTAAAATGTTTTTTTTAGGCCTGTCCAGAATGTCGATAGTTCGGCATGACCGGGGTCACTGTTTTTGTGTCACGAAAATGAGAAAAAAATATCTTCAATTTTTTGTGAAAATGGTTCTACATTTTTTTTTTTGGCCTGTCCAGAATGTCGCTTTTTCGGCATGATCGGAGTCATCGTTTTTAGGGACAAAATAGAAATCTGCAATTTTTTGTGAAAATGGTTTTAAAATGTTTTTTTTAGGCCTGTCCAGAATGTCGCTAGTTCGGCATAACCGGGGTCACTGTTTTTGTGTCAAAAAATGAAAAAATAATTCTGAGCTTTTTTTTTGAAAATGGTTCTAAAATGCTTTTTTTTTAGGCCTGTGTAAAATGTCGCTAGTTCGGCATGATCGGAGTCATCGTTTTTGGTGACAAAAATAGAAATCTACAATTTTTTGTGAAAATGGTTTTAAAATGTTTTTTTTAGGCCTGTCCAGAATGTCGCTAGTTCGGCATAACCGGGGTCACTGTTTTTGTGTCACGAAAATGAAGAAAAAAAAATCAGCAATTTCTGGTGAAAATGGTTTTTAATTTTTTTTTTAGGCCTGTCCAGAATGTCGCTTTTTCGGCATGATCGGAGTCATCTTTTTTAGGGACAAAATAGAAATCTGCAATTTTTTGTGAAAATGGTTTTTAAATGTTTTTTTAGGCCTGTCCAGAATGTCGATAGTTCGGCATCACCGGGGTCACTGTTTTTGTGTCACGAAAAAGAAAAAAAAATATCAGCAATTTTTTGTGAAAATGGTTCTAAAAAAATTTTTTAGGCCTGTCCAGAATGTCGCTTTTTCGGCATGATCGGAGTCATCGTTTTTAGGGACAAAATAGAAATCTGCTATTTTTTGTGAAAATGGTTTTAAAATGTTTTTTTAGGCCTGTCCAGAATGTCGCTAGTTTGGCATGACCGGGGTCACTGTTTTTGTGTCACGAAAATGAAGAAAAAAAAATCAGCAATTTTTGGTGAAAATGGTTCTACATTTTTTTTTTAGGCCTGTCCAGAATGTCGCTTTTTCGGCATGATCGGAGTCATCGTTTTTAGGGACAAAATAGAAATCTGCAATTTTTTGTGAAAATGGTTTTAAAATGTTTTTTTTAGGCCTGTCCAGAATGTCGATAGTTCGGCATGACCGGGGTCACTGTTTTTGTGTCACGAAAATGAGAAAAAAATATCTTCAATTTTTTGTGAAAATGGTTCTACATTTTTTTTTTTGGCCTGTCCAGAATGTCGCTTTTTCGGCATGATCGGAGTCATCGTTTTTAGGGACAAAATAGAAATCTGCAATTTTTTGTGAAAATGGTTTTAAAATGTTTTTTTTAGGCCTGTCCAGAATGTCGCTAGTTTGGCATGACCGGGGTCACTGTTTTTGTGTCACGAAAATGAAGAAAAAAAATCAGCCATTTTTGGTGAAAATGGTTTTGTAATTTTTCTTTAGGCCTGTCCAAAATGTCGCTAGTTCGGCATGATCGGAGTCATCGTTTTTGGTGACAAAAATAGAAATCTACAATTTTTTGTGAAAATGGTTTTAAAATGTTTTTTTTAGGCCTGTCCAGAATGTCGCTAGTTCGGCATAACCGGGGTCACTGTTTTTGTGTCAAAAAATGAAAAAATAATTCTGAGCTTTTTTTTTAGGCCTGTGTAAAATGTCGCTAGTTCGGCATGATCGGAGTCATCGTTTTTGGTGACAAAAATAGAAATCTACAATTTTTTGTGAAAATGGTTTTAAAATGTTTTTTTTAGGCCTGTCCAGAATGTCGCTAGTTCGGCATAACCGGGGTCACTGTTTTTGTGTCACGAAAATGAAGAAAAAAAAATCAGCAATTTTTGGTGAAAATGTTTTTTTTAAAAATTTTTAGGCCTGTCCAGAATGTCGCTTTTTCGGCATGATCGGAGTCATCGTTTTTAGGGACAAAATAGAAATCTGCAATTTTTTGTGAAAATGGTTTTAAAATGTTTTTTTTAGGCCTGTCCAGAATGTCGATAGTTCGGCATGACCGGGGTCACTGTTTTTGTGTCACGAAAATGAGAAAAAAATATCTGCAATTTTTTGTGAAAATGGTTCAAAATTTTTTTTTTTGGCCTGTCCAGAATGTTGCTTTTTCGGCATGATCGGAGTCATCGTTTTTAGGGACAAAATAGAAATCTGCAATTTTTTGTGAAAATGGTTTTAAAATGTTTTTTTTAGGCATGTCCAGAATGTCGATAGGTCGGTATGAGCGGGGTCACTGTTTTTGTGTCAAAAAATGAAGAAAAAAAAATCTGCCATTTTTGGTGAAAATGTTTTTTTTTTTTAAATTTTAGGCCTGTCCAGAATGACGATAGTTCGGCATGACCGGGGTCACTGTTTTTGTGTCAAAAAATGAAAAAAAGAATTCTGAGCTTTTTTTGAAAATGGTTCTAAAATGCTTTTTTTTTAGGCCTGTCCAAAATGTCGCTTTTTCGGCATGATCGGAGTCATCGTTTTTAGGGACAAAATAGAAATCTGCAATTTTTTGTGAAAATGGTTTTAAAATGTTTTTTTTAGGCCTGTCCAGAATGTCGATAGTTCGGCATGACCGGGGTCACTGTTTTTGTGTCAAAAAATGAAAAAAAGCATTCTGAGCTTTTTTTTTGAAAATGGTTCTAAAATGCTTTTTTTTTAGGCCTGTCCAAAATGTCGCTAGTTCGGCATGATCGGAGTCATCGTTTTTGGTGACAAAATAGAAATCTACAATTTTTTGTGAAAATGGTTTTAAAATGTTTTTTTTTAGGCCTGTCCAGAATGTCGCTAGTTCGGCATGACCGGGGTCACTGTTTTTGTGTCACGAAAATGAAGAAAAAAAAATCAGCAATTCTTGGTGAAAATGGTTTTAAAATGTTTTTTTTTAGGCCTGTCCAGAATGTCGCTAGTTCGGCATGACCGGGGTCACTGTTTTTGTGTAAAAAAATGAAGAAAAAAAAATCAGCCATTTTTGGTGAAAATGGTTTTTAAATTTTTTTTTAGGCCTGTCCAGAATGTCGGTTTTTCGGCATGATCGGAGTCATCGTTTTTAGGGACAAAATAGAAATCTGCAATTTTTTGTGAAAATGGTTTTAAAATGTTTTTTTTAGGCCTGTCCAGAATGTCGATAGTTCGGCATGACCGGGGTCACTGTTTTTGTGTCAAAAAATGAAAAAAAGAATTCTGAGCTTTTTTTTTGAAAATGGTTCTAAAATGCTTTTTTTTTAGGCCTGTCCAAAATGTCGCTAGTTCGGCATGATCGGAGTATTCGTTTTTGGTGACAAAAATAGAAATCTACAATTTTTTGTGAAAATGGTTTTAAAATGTTTTTTTTAGGCCTGTCCAGAATGTCGCTAGTTTGGCATGACCGGGGTCACTGTTTTTGTGTCACGAAAATGAAGAAAAAAAAATCAGCAATTTTTGGTGAAAATGGTTTTAAAAATTTTTTTTAGACCTGTCCATAATGTCGCTTTTTTAGCATGATCGGAGTCAGCGTTTTTAGGGACAAAATAGAAATCTGCAATTTTTGGTGAAAATGGTTTTAAAAATTTTTTTTAGACCTGTCCAGAATGTCACTTTTTCGGCATGATCGGAGTCATCGTTTTTAGGGACAATTTAGAAATCTGCAATTTTTTGGTGAAAATGGTTTTAAAATGTTTTTTTTAGGCCTGTCCAGAAAGTCGATAGTTCGGCATGACCGGGGTCACTGTTTTTGTGTAAAAAAATGAAAAAAAGAATTCTGAGCTTTTTTTTTGAAAATGGTTCTAAAATGTGTTTTTTTTAGGCCTGTCCAAAATGTCGCTAGTTCGGCATGATCGGAGTATTCGTTTTTGGTGACAAAAATAGAAATCTACAATTTTTTGTGAAAATGGTTTTAAAATGTTTTTTTTAGGCCTGTCCAGAATGTCGCTAGTTCGGCATAACCGGGGTCACTGTTTTTGTGTCACGAAAATGAAGAAAAAAAAATCAGCAATTTTTGGTGAAAATGGTTTTTCATTTTTTTTTTAGGCCTGTCCAGAATGTCGCTTTTTGGCATGATCGGAGTAATCATTTTTAGGGACAAAATTGAAATCTGCAATTTTTTGTGAAAATGGTTTTAAAATGTTTTTTTAGGCCTGTCCAGAATGTCGATAGTTCGGCATGACCGGGGTCACTTTTTTTGTGTCAAAAAATGAAAAAAAGAATTCTGAGCTTTTTTTTTGAAAATGGTTCTAAAATGCTTTTTTTTTAGGCCTGTCCAAAATGTCGCTAGTTTGGCATGACCGGTGTCACTGTTTTTGTGTCACCAAAATGAAGAAAAAAAAATCAGCAATTTTTGGTGAAAATGGTTTTAAAAATTTTTTTTAGACCTGTCCATAATGTCGCTTTTTCAGCATGATCGGAGTCAGCGTTTTTAGGGACAAAATAGAAATCTGCAATTTTTTGTGAAAATGGTTTTAAAATGTTTTTTTTAGGCCTGTCCAGAATGTCGATAGTTCGGCATGACCGGGGTCACTGTTTTTGTGTCACGAAAATGAAAAAAAAATATCTGCAATTTTTTGTGAAAATGGTTTTCAAATATTTTTTTTAGGCCTGTCCAGAATGTCGATAGTTCGGCATGACCGGGGTCACTGTTTTTGTGTCAAAAAATGAAAAAAAGAATTCTCAGCTTTTTTTGAAAATGGTTCTAAAATGCTTTTTTTTTTAGGCCTGTCCAAAATGTCGCTTTTTCGGCATGATCGGAGTCATCGTTTTTAGGGACAAAATAGAAATCTGCAATTTTTTGTGAAAATGGTTTTAAAATGTTTTTTTTAGGCCTGTCCAGAATGTCGATAGTTCGGCATGACCGGGGTCACTGTTTTTGTGTCACGAAAATGAAGAAAAAAAAATCAGCAATTTTTGGTGAAAATGGTTTTTTAAAAAAAATTTAGGCCTGTCCAGAATGTCGCTTTTTCGGCATGATCGGAGTCATCGTTTTTAGGGACAAAATAGAAATCTGCAATAATTTGTGAAAATGGTTTTAAAATGTTTTTTTAGGCCTGTCCAGAATGTCGATAGTTCGGCATGACCGGGGTCACTGTTTTTGTGTCACGAAAATGAAAAAAAAATATCTGCCATTTTTTGTGAAAATGGTTCTAAAAATTTTTTTTAGGCCTGTCCAGAATGTCGCTTTTTCGGCATGATCGGAGTCATCGTTTTTAGGGACAAAATAGAAATCTGCAATTTTTTGTGAAAATGGTTTTAAAATGTTTTTTTTAGGCCTGTCCAGAATGTCGATAGTTCGGCATGACCGGGGTCACTTTTTTTGTGTCAAAAAATGAAAAAAAGAATTCTGAGCTTTTTTTTTGAAAATGGTTCTAAAATGCTTTTTTTTTAGGCCTGTCCAAAATGTCGCTAGTTCGGCATGATCGGAGTATTCGTTTTTGGTGACAAAAATAGAAATCTACAATTTTTAGTGAAAATGGTTTTAAAATGTTTTTTTTTAGGCCTGTCCAGAATGTCGCTAGTTTGGCATGACCGGGGTCACTGTTTTTGTGTCACGAAAATGAAAAAAAAATATCTGCCATTTTTTGTGTAAATGGTTCGAAAAATTTTTTTTAGGCCTGTCCAGAATGTCGCTTTTTCGGCATGATCGGAGTCATCGTTTTTAGGGACAAAATAGAAATCTGCAATTTTTTGTGAAAATGGTTTTAAAATGTTTTTTTTAGGCCTGTCCAGAATGTCGATAGTTCGGCATGACCGGGGTCACTGTTTTTGTGTCAAAAAATGAAAAAAAGTATTCTGAGCTTTTTTTTTGAAAATGGTTCTAAAATGTTTTTTTTTTAGGCCTGTCCAAAATGTCGCTAGTTCGGCATGATCGGAGTATTCGTTTTTGGTGACAAAAATAGAAATCTACAATTTTTTGTGAAAATGGTTTTAAAATGTTTTTTTTAGGCCTGTCCAGAATGTCGCTAGTTCGGCATAACCGGGGTCACTGTTTTTGTGTCACGAAAATGAAGAAAAAAAAATCAGCAATTTTTGGTGAAAATGGTTTTTAATTTTTTTTTTAGGCCTGTCCAGAATGTCGCTTTTTGGCATGATCGGAGTAATCATTTTTAGGGACAAAATTGAAATCTGCAATTTTTTGTGAAAATGGTTTTAAAATGTTTTTTTAGGCCTGTCCAGAATGTCGATAGTTCGGCATGACCGGGGTCAATGTTTTTGTGTCAAAAAATGAAAAAAAGAATTCTGAGCTTTTTTTTTGAAAATGGTTCTAAAATGCTTTTTTTTCAGGCCTGTCCAAAATGTCGCTAGTTCGGCATAACCGGGGTCACTGTTTTTGTGTCACGAAAATGAAGAAAAAAAAATCAGCAATTTCTGGTGAAAATGGTTTTTAATTTTTTTTTTAGGCCTGTCCAGAATGTCGCTTTTTCGGCATGATCGGAGTCATCTTTTTTAGGGACAAAATAGAAATCTGCAATTTTTTGTGAAAATGGTTTTTAAATGTTTTTTTAGGCCTGTCCAGAATGTCGATAGTTCGGCATCACCGGGGTCACTGTTTTTGTGTCACGAAAAAGAAAAAAAAATATCAGCAATTTTTTGTGAAAATGGTTCTAAAAAAATTTTTTAGGCCTGTCCAGAATGTCGCTTTTTCGGCATGATCGGAGTCATCGTTTTTAGGGACAAAATAGAAATCTGCTATTTTTTGTGAAAATGGTTTTAAAATGTTTTTTTAGGCCTGTCCAGAATGTCGCTAGTTTGGCATGACCGGGGTCACTGTTTTTGTGTCACGAAAATGAAGAAAAAAAAATCAGCAATTTTTGGTGAAAATGGTTCTACATTTTTTTTTTAGGCCTGTCCAGAATGTCGCTTTTTCGGCATGATCGGAGTCATCGTTTTTAGGGACAAAATAGAAATCTGCAATTTTTTGTGAAAATGGTTTTAAAATGTTTTTTTTAGGCCTGTCCAGAATGTCGATAGTTCGGCATGACCGGGGTCACTGTTTTTGTGTCACGAAAATGAGAAAAAAATATCTTCAATTTTTTGTGAAAATGGTTCTACATTTTTTTTTTTGGCCTGTCCAGAATGTCGCTTTTTCGGCATGATCGGAGTCATCGTTTTTAGGGACAAAATAGAAATCTGCAATTTTTTGTGAAAATGGTTTTAAAATGTTTTTTTTAGGCCTGTCCAGAATGTCGCTAGTTTGGCATGACCGGGGTCACTGTTTTTGTGTCACGAAAATGAAGAAAAAAAATCAGCCATTTTTGGTGAAAATGGTTTTGTAATTTTTCTTTAGGCCTGTCCAAAATGTCGCTAGTTCGGCATGATCGGAGTCATCGTTTTTGGTGACAAAAATAGAAATCTACAATTTTTTGTGAAAATGGTTTTAAAATGTTTTTTTTAGGCCTGTCCAGAATGTCGCTAGTTCGGCATAACCGGGGTCACTGTTTTTGTGTCAAAAAATGAAAAAATAATTCTGAGCTTTTTTTTTAGGCCTGTGTAAAATGTCGCTAGTTCGGCATGATCGGAGTCATCGTTTTTGGTGACAAAAATAGAAATCTACAATTTTTTGTGAAAATGGTTTTAAAATGTTTTTTTTAGGCCTGTCCAGAATGTCGCTAGTTCGGCATAACCGGGGTCACTGTTTTTGTGTCACGAAAATGAAGAAAAAAAAATCAGCAATTTTTGGTGAAAATGTTTTTTTTTAAAATTTTTAGGCCTGTCCAGAATGTCGCTTTTTCGGCATGATCGGAGTCATCGTTTTTAGGGACAAAATAGAAATCTGCAATTTTTTGTGAAAATGGTTTTAAAATGTTTTTTTTAGGCCTGTCCAGAATGTCGATAGTTCGGCATGACCGGGGTCACTGTTTTTGTGTCACGAAAATGAGAAAAAAATATCTGCAATTTTTTGTGAAAATGGTTCAAAATTTTTTTTTTTGGCCTGTCCAGAATGTTGCTTTTTCGGCATGATCGGAGTCATCGTTTTTAGGGACAAAATAGAAATCTGCAATTTTTTGTGAAAATGGTTTTAAAATGTTTTTTTTAGGCATGTCCAGAATGTCGATAGGTCGGTATGAGCGGGGTCACTGTTTTTGTGTCAAAAAATGAAGAAAAAAAAATCTGCCATTTTTGGTGAAAATGTTTTTTTTTTTAAATTTTAGGCCTGTCCAGAATGACGATAGTTCGGCATGACCGGGGTCACTGTTTTTGTGTCAAAAAATGAAAAAAAGAATTCTGAGCTTTTTTTGAAAATGGTTCTAAAATGCTTTTTTTTTAGGCCTGTCCAAAATGTCGCTTTTTCGGCATGATCGGAGTCATCGTTTTTAGGGACAAAATAGAAATCTGCAATTTTTTGTGAAAATGGTTTTAAAATGTTTTTTTTAGGCCTGTCCAGAATGTCGATAGTTCGGCATGACCGGGGTCACTGTTTTTGTGTCAAAAAATGAAAAAAAGCATTCTGAGCTTTTTTTTTGAAAATGGTTCTAAAATGCTTTTTTTTTAGGCCTGTCCAAAATGTCGCTAGTTCGGCATGATCGGAGTCATCGTTTTTGGTGACAAAATAGAAATCTACAATTTTTTGTGAAAATGGTTTTAAAATGTTTTTTTTTAGGCCTGTCCAGAATGTCGCTAGTTCGGCATGACCGGGGTCACTGTTTTTGTGTCACGAAAATGAAGAAAAAAAAATCAGCAATTCTTGGTGAAAATGGTTTTAAAATGTTTTTTTTTAGGCCTGTCCAGAATGTCGCTAGTTCGGCATGACCGGGGTCACTGTTTTTGTGTAAAAAAATGAAGAAAAAAAAATCAGCCATTTTTGGTGAAAATGGTTTTTAAATTTTTTTTTAGGCCTGTCCAGAATGTCGGTTTTTCGGCATGATCGGAGTCATCGTTTTTAGGGACAAAATAGAAATCTGCAATTTTTTGTGAAAATGGTTTTAAAATGTTTTTTTTAGGCCTGTCCAGAATGTCGATAGTTCGGCATGACCGGGGTCACTGTTTTTGTGTCAAAAAATGAAAAAAAGAATTCTGAGCTTTTTTTTTGAAAATGGTTCTAAAATGCTTTTTTTTTAGGCCTGTCCAAAATGTCGCTAGTTCGGCATGATCGGAGTATTCGTTTTTGGTGACAAAAATAGAAATCTACAATTTTTTGTGAAAATGGTTTTAAAATGTTTTTTTTAGGCCTGTCCAGAATGTCGCTAGTTTGGCATGACCGGGGTCACTGTTTTTGTGTCACGAAAATGAAGAAAAAAAAATCAGCAATTTTTGGTGAAAATGGTTTTAAAAAATTTTTTTAGACCTGTCCATAATGTCGCTTTTTTAGCATGATCGGAGTCAGCGTTTTTAGGGACAAAATAGAAATCTGCAATTTTTGGTGAAAATGGTTTTAAAAATTTTTTTTAGACCTGTCCAGAATGTCACTTTCTCGGCATGATCGGAGTCATCGTTTTTAGGGACAATTTAGAAATCTGCAATTTTTTGGTGAAAATGGTTTTAAAATGTTTTTTTTAGGCCTGTCCAGAAAGTCGATAGTTCGGCATGACCGGGGTCACTGTTTTTGTGTCAAAAAATGAAAAAAAGAATTCTGAGCTTTTTTTTTGAAAATGGTTCTAAAATGTGTTTTTTTTAGGCCTGTCCAAAATGTCGCTAGTTCGGCATGATCGGAGTATTCGTTTTTGGTGACAAAAATAGAAATCTACAATTTTTTGTGAAAATGGTTTTAAAATGTTTTTTTTAGGCCTGTCCAGAATGTCGCTAGTTCGGCATAACCGGGGTCACTGTTTTTGTGTCACGAAAATGAAGAAAAAAAAATCAGCAATTTTTGGTGAAAATGGTTTTTCATTTTTTTTTTAGGCCTGTCCAGAATGTCGCTTTTTGGCATGATCGGAGTAATCATTTTTAGGGACAAAATTGAAATCTGCAATTTTTTGTGAAAATGGTTTTAAAATGTTTTTTTAGGCCTGTCCAGAATGTCGATAGTTCGGCATGACCGGGGTCACTTTTTTTGTGTCAAAAAATGAAAAAAAGAATTCTGAGCTTTTTTTTTGAAAATGGTTCTAAAATGCTTTTTTTTTAGGCCTGTCCAAAATGTCGCTAGTTTGGCATGACCGGTGTCACTGTTTTTGTGTCACCAAAATGAAGAAAAAAAAATCAGCAATTTTTGGTGAAAATGGTTTTAAAAATTTTTTTTAGACCTGTCCATAATGTCGCTTTTTCAGCATGATCGGAGTCAGCGTTTTTAGGGACAAAATAGAAATCTGCAATTTTTTGTGAAAATGGTTTTAAAATGTTTTTTTTAGGCCTGTCCAGAATGTCGATAGTTCGGCATGACCGGGGTCACTGTTTTTGTGTCACGAAAATGAAAAAAAAATATCTGCAATTTTTTGTGAAAATGGTTTTCAAATATTTTTTTTAGGCCTGTCCAGAATGTCGATAGTTCGGCATGACCGGGGTCACTGTTTTTGTGTCAAAAAATGAAAAAAAGAATTCTCAGCTTTTTTTGAAAATGGTTCTAAAATGCTTTTTTTTTTAGGCCTGTCCAAAATGTCGCTTTTTCGGCATGATCGGAGTCATCGTTTTTAGGGACAAAATAGAAATCTGCAATTTTTTGTGAAAATGGTTTTAAAATGTTTTTTTTAGGCCTGTCCAGAATGTCGATAGTTCGGCATGACCGGGGTCACTGTTTTTGTGTCACGAAAATGAAGAAAAAAAAATCAGCAATTTTTGGTGAAAATGGTTTTTTAAAAAAAATTTAGGCCTGTCCAGAATGTCGCTTTTTCGGCATGATCGGAGTCATCGTTTTTAGGGACAAAATAGAAATCTGCAATAATTTGTGAAAATGGTTTTAAAATGTTTTTTTAGGCCTGTCCAGAATGTCGATAGTTCGGCATGACCGGGGTCACTGTTTTTGTGTCACGAAAATGAAAAAAAAATATCTGCCATTTTTTGTGAAAATGGTTCTAAAAATTTTTTTTAGGCCTGTCCAGAATGTCGCTTTTTCGGCATGATCGGAGTCATCGTTTTTAGGGACAAAATAGAAATCTGCAATTTTTTGTGAAAATGGTTTTAAAATGTTTTTTTTAGGCCTGTCCAGAATGTCGATAGTTCGGCATGACCGGGGTCACTTTTTTTGTGTCAAAAAATGAAAAAAAGAATTCTGAGCTTTTTTTTTGAAAATGGTTCTAAAATGCTTTTTTTTTAGGCCTGTCCAAAATGTCGCTAGTTCGGCATGATCGGAGTATTCGTTTTTGGTGACAAAAATAGAAATCTACAATTTTTAGTGAAAATGGTTTTAAAATGTTTTTTTTTAGGCCTGTCCAGAATGTCGCTAGTTTGGCATGACCGGGGTCACTGTTTTTGTGTCACGAAAATGAAAAAAAAATATCTGCCATTTTTTGTGTAAATGGTTCGAAAAAATTTTTTTAGGCCTGTCCAGAATGTCGCTTTTTCGGCATGATCGGAGTCATCGTTTTTAGGGACAAAATAGAAATCTGCAATTTTTTGTGAAAATGGTTTTAAAATGTTTTTTTTAGGCCTGTCCAGAATGTCGATAGTTCGGCATGACCGGGGTCACTGTTTTTGTGTCAAAAAATGAAAAAAAGTATTCTGAGCTTTTTTTTTGAAAATGGTTCTAAAATGTTTTTTTTTTAGGCCTGTCCAAAATGTCGCTAGTTCGGCATGATCGGAGTATTCGTTTTTGGTGACAAAAATAGAAATCTACAATTTTTTGTGAAAATGGTTTTAAAATGTTTTTTTTAGGCCTGTCCAGAATGTCGCTAGTTCGGCATAACCGGGGTCACTGTTTTTGTGTCACGAAAATGAAGAAAAAAAAATCAGCAATTTTTGGTGAAAATGGTTTTTAATTTTTTTTTTAGGCCTGTCCAGAATGTCGCTTTTTGGCATGATCGGAGTAATCATTTTTAGGGACAAAATTGAAATCTGCAATTTTTTGTGAAAATGGTTTTAAAATGTTTTTTTAGGCCTGTCCAGAATGTCGATAGTTCGGCATGACCGGGGTCAATGTTTTTGTGTCAAAAAATGAAAAAAAGAATTCTGAGCTTTTTTTTTGAAAATGGTTCTAAAATGCTTTTTTTTCAGGCCTGTCCAAAATGTCGCTAGTTCGGCATGATCGGAGTATTCGTTTTTGGTGACAAAAATAGAAATCTACAATTTTTAGTGAAATTGGTTTTAAAATGTTTTTTTTAGGCCTGTCCAGAATGTCGCTAGTTTGGCATGACCGGGGTCACTGTTTTTGTGTCACGAAAATGAAGAAAAAAAAATCAGCAATTTTTGGTGAAAATGGTTTTAAAAATTTTTTTTTAGACCTGTCCATAATGTCGCTTTTTCAGCATGATCGGAGTCAGCGTTTTTAGGGACAAAATAGAAATTTGCAATTTTTGGTGAAAATGGTTTTAAACATTTTTTTTAGACCTGTCCAGAATGTCGCTTTTTCGGCATGATCGGAGTCATCCTTTTTAGGGACAATTTAGAAATCTGCAATTTTTTGGTGAAAATGGTTTTAAAATGTTTTTTTTAGGCCTGTCCAGAAAGTCGATAGTTCGGCATGACCGGGGTCACTGTTTTTGTGTCAAAAAATGAAAAAAAGAATTCTGAACTTTTTTTTTGAAAATGGTTCTAAAATGCTTTTTTTTTAGGCCTGTCCAGAATGTCGCTAGTTCGGCATAACCGGGGTCACTGTTTTTGTGTCACGAAAATGAAGGAAAAAAAATCAGCAATTTTGGTGAAAATGGTTTTAAAAAAAAAATTTAGGCCTGTCCAGAATGTCGCTTTTTCGGCATGATCGGAGTCATCGTTTTTAGGGACAAAATAGAAATCTGCAATTTTTTGTGAAAATGGTTTTAAAATGTTTTTTTAGGCCTGTCCAGAATGTCGATAGTTCGGCATGATCGGAGTCATCGTTTTTAGGGACAAAATTGAAATCTGCAATTTTTTGTGAAAATGGTTTTAAAATGTTTTTTTTAGGCCTGTCCAGAATGTCGATAGTTCGGCATGACCGGGGTCACTGTTTTTGTGTCAAAAAATGAAAAAAAGAATTCTGAGCTTTTTTTTGGAAAATGGTTCTAAAATGTTTTTTTTTTAGGCCTGTCCAAAATGTCGCTAGTTCGGCATGATCGGAGTATTCGTTTTTGGTGACAAAAATAGAAATCTACAATTTTTTGTGAAAATGGTTTTAAAATGTTTTTTTTAGGCCTGTCCAGAATGTCGCTAGTTCGGCATAACCGGGGTCACTGTTTTTGTGTCACGAAAATGAAGAAAAAAAAATCTGCAATTTTTGGTGAAAATGGTTTTGAATTTTTTTTTTAGGCCTGTCCAGAATGTCGCTTTTTCGGCATGATCGGAGTAATCATTTTTAGGGACAAAATTGAAATCTGCAATTTTTTGTGAAAATGGTTTTAAAATGTTTTTTTAGGCCTGTCCAGAATGTCGATAGTTCGGCATGACCGGGGTCATTGTTTTTGTGTCACGAAAATGAGAAAAAAATATCTGCAATTTTTTGTGAAAATGGTTCTACATTTTTTTTTTGGGCCTGTCCAGAATGTCGCTTTTTCGGCATGATCGGAGTCATCGTTTTTAGGGACAAAATAGAAATCTGCAATTTTTTGTGAAAATGGTTTTAAAATGTTTTTTTAGGCATGTCCAGAATGTCGATAGGTCGGTATGACCGGGGTCACTGTTTTTGTGTCAAAAAATGAAGAAAAAAAAATCAGCCATTTTTGGTGAAAATGGTTTTTAAAATTTTTTTTAGGCCTGTCCAGAATGTCGATAGTTCGGCATGACCGGGGTCACTGTTTTTCTGTCAAAAAATGAAAAAAAGAATTCAGAGATTTTTTTTTGAAAATGGTTCTAAAATGCTTTTTTTTTAGGCCTGTCCAAAATGTCGCTAGTTCGGCATGATCGGAGTCATCGTTTTTGGTGACAAAAATAGAAATCTACAATTTTTTGTGAAAATGGTTTTAAAATGTTTTTTTTAGGCCTGTCCAGAATGTCGATATTTCGGCATGACCGGGGTCACTGTTTTTGTGTCACGAAAATGAGAAAAAAATATCAGCAATTTTTTGTGAAAATGGTTCTAAAAATTTTTTTTAGGCCTGTCCAGAATGTCGCTTTTTCGGCATGATCGGAGTCATCGTTTTTAGGGACAAAATAGAAATCTGCAATTTTTGGTGAAAATGGTTTTAAAATGTGTTTTTTAGGCCTGTCCAGAATGTCGATAGTTCGGCATGACCGGGGTCACTGTTTTTGTGTCAAAAAATGAAAAAAAGAATTCTGAGCTTTTTTTTTGAAAATGGTTCTAAAATGCCTTTTTTTTAGGCCTGTCCAAAATGTCGCTAGTTCGGCATGATCGGAGTCATCGTTTTTGGTGACAAAAATAGAAATCTACAATTTTTTGTGAAAATGGTTTTAAAATGGTTTTTTAAGGCCTGTCCAGAATGTCGCTAGTTCGGCATGACAGGGGTCACTGTTTTTGTGTCACGAAAATGAAGAAAAAAAAATCAGCAATATTTGGTGAAAATGGTTTTTAATTTTTTTTTTAGGCCTGTCCAGAATGTCGCTTTTTCGGCATGATCGGAGTCATCGTTTTTAGGGACAAAATAGAAATCTGCAATTTTTGGTGAAAATGGTTTTAAAATGTGTTTTTTAGGCCTGTCCAGAATGTCGATAGTTCGGCATGACCGGGGTCACTGTTTTTGTGTCAAAAAATGAAAAAAAGAATTCTCAGCTTTTTTTGAAAATGGTTCTAAAATGCTTTTTTTTTAGGCCTGTCCAAAATGTCGCTTTTTCGGCATGATCGGAGTCATCGTTTTTAGGGACAAAATAGAAATCTGCATTTTTTTGTGAAAATGGTTTTAAAATGTTTTTTTTAGGCCTGTCCAGAATGTCGATAGTTCGGGATGACCGGGGTCACTGTTTTTGTGTCAAAAAATGAAAAAAAGAATTCTGAGCTTTTTTTTTGAAAATGGTTCTAAAATGCTTTTTTTTTAGGCCTGTCCAAAATGTCGCTAGTTCGGCATGATCGGAGTATTCGTTTTTGGTGACAAAAATAGAAATCTACAATTTTTTGTGAAAATGGTTTTAAAATGTTTTTTTTTAGGCCTGTCCAGAATGTCGCTAGTTTGGCATAACCGGGGTCACTGTTTTTGTGTCACGAAAATGAAGAAAAAAAAATCAGCAATTTTTGGTGAAAATGGTTTTTAATTTTTTTTTTAGGCCTGTCCAGAATGTCGCTTTTTCGGCATGATCGGAGTAATCATTTTTAGGGACAAAATTGAAATCTGCAATTTTTTGTGAAAATGGTTTTAAAATGTTTTTTTTAGGCCTGTCCAGAATGTCGATAGTTCGGCATGACCGGGGTCACTGTTTTTGTGTCAAAAAATGAAAAAAAGAATTCTGAGCTTTTTTTTTGAAAATGGTTCTAAAATGCTTTTTTTTTAGGCCTGTCCAAAATGTCGCTAGTTCGGCATGATCGGAGTATTCGTTTTTGGTGACAAAAATAGAAATCTACAATTTTTAGTGAAAATGGTTTTAAAATGTTTTTTTTAGGCCTGTCCAGAATGTCGCTAGTTTGGCATGACCGGGGTCACTGTTTTTGTGTCACGAAAATGAAGAAAAAAAAATCAGCAATTTTTGGTGAAAATGGTTTTAAAAATTTTTTTTAGACCTGTCCATAATGTCGCTTTTTCAGCATGATCGGAGTCAGCGTTTTTAGGGACAAAATAGAAATCTGCAATTTTTGGTGAAAATGGTTTTAAATTTTTTTTTTAGACCTGTCCAGAATGTCGCTTTTTCGGCATGATCGGAGTCATCGTTTTTAGGGACAATTTAGAAATCTGCAATTTTTTTGTGAAAATGGTTCTAAAATGCTTTTTTTTTAGGCCTGTCCAGAATGTCGCTTTTTCGGCATGATCGGAGTAATCATTTTTAGGGACAAAATTGAAATCTGCAATTTTTTGTGAAAATGGTTTTAAAATGTTTTTTTAGGCCTGTCCAGAATGTCGATAGTTCGGCATGACCGGGGTCACTGTTTTTGTGTCAAAAAATGAAAAAAAGAATTCTGAGCTTTTTTTTTGAAAATGGTTCTAAAATGCTTTTTTTTTAGGCCTGTCCAAAATGTCGCTAGTTCGGCATGATCGGAGTATTCGTTTTTGGTGACAAAAATAGAAATCTACAATTTTTAGTGAAAATTGTTTTAAAATGTTTTTTTTAGGCCTGTCCAGAATGTCGCTAGTTCGGCATAACCGGGGTCACTGTTTTTGTGTCACGAAAATGAAGAAAAAAAAATCAGCAATTTTTGGTGAAAATGGTTTTTAATTTTTTTTTTAGGCCTGTCCAGAATGTCGCTTTTTCGGCATGATCGGAGTAATCGTTTTTAGGGACAAAATAGAAATCTGCAATTTTTTGTGAAAATGGTTTTAAAATGTTTTTTTTAGTCCTGTCCAGAATGTCGATAGTTCGGCATGACCGGGGTCACTGTTTTTGTGTCACGAAAATGAGAAAAAAATATCTGCAATTTTTTGTGAAAATGGTTCTACATTTTTTTTTTTGGGCCTGTCCAGAATGTCGCTTTTTCGGCATGATCGGAGTCATCGTTTTTAGGGACAAAATAGAAATCTGCAATTTTTTGTGAAAATGGTTTTAAAATGTTTTTTTAGGCATGTCCAGAATGTCGATAGGTCGGTATGACCGGGGTCACTGTTTTTGTGTCAAAAAATGAAGAAAAAGAAATCTGCAATTTTTGGTGAAAATGGTTTTAAAAATTTTTTTTAGACCTGTCCAGAATGTCGCTTTTTCGGCATGATCGGAGTCATCGTTTTTAGGGACAATTTAGAAATCTGCAATTTTTTGGTGAAAATGGTTCTAAAATGCTTTTTTTTTAGGCCTGTCCAGAATGTCGCTAGTTCGGCATAACCGGGGTCACTGTTTTTGTGTCACGAAAATGAAGGAAAAAAAATCAGCAATTTTTGGTGAAAATGGTTTTTAAAAAAAAATTTAGGCCTGTCCAGAATGTCGCTTTTTCGGCATGATCGGAGTCATATTTTTTAGGGACAAAATAGAAATCTGCAATTTTTTGTGAAAATGGTTTTAAAATGTTTTTTTAGGCCTGTCCAGAATGTCGATAGTTCGGCATGACCGGGGTCACTGTTTTTGTGTCACGAAAATGAAAAAAAAATATCAGCAATTTTTTGTGAAAATGGTTCTAAAAAATTTTTTTAGGCCTGTCCAGAATGTCGCTTTTTCGGCATGATCGGAGTCATCGTTTTTAGGGACAAAATAGAAATCTGCAATTTTTTGTGAAAATGGTTTTAAAATGTTTTTTTAGGCCTGTCCAGAATGTCGATAGTTCGGCATGACCGGGGTCACTGTTTTTGTGTCAAAAAATGAAAAAAAGAATTCTGAGCTTTTTTTTTGAAAATGGTTCTAAAATGGTTTTTTTTTAGGCCTGTCCAAAATGTCGCTAGTTCGGCATGATCGGAGTATTCGTTTTTGGTGACAAAAATAGAAATCTACAATTTTTTGTGAAAATGGTTTTAAAATGTTTTTTTTAGGCCTGTCCAGAATGTCGCTAGTTCGGCATAACCGGGGTCACTGTTTTTGTGTCACGAAAATGAAGAAAAAAAAATCAGCAATTTTTGGTGAAAATGGTTTTTAATTTTTTTTTTAGGCCTGTCCAGAATGTCGCTTTTTCGGCATGATCGGAGTAATCGTTTTTAGGGACAAAATAGAAATCTGCAATTTTTTGTGAAAATGGTTTTAAAATGTTTTTTTTAGTCCTGTCCAGAATGTCGATAGTTCGGCATGACCGGGGTCACTGTTTTTGTGTCACGAAAATGAGAAAAAAATATCTGCAATTTTTTGTGAAAATGGTTCTACATTTTTTTTTTTGGGCCTGTCCAGAATGTCGCTTTTTCGGCATGATCGGAGTCATCGTTTTTAGGGACAAAATAGAAATCTGCAATTTTTTGTGAAAATGGTTTTAAAATGTTTTTTTAGGCATGTCCAGAATGTCGATAGGTCGGTATGACCGGGGTCACTGTTTTTGTGTCAAAAAATGAAGAAAAAAAAATCAGCCATTTTTGGTGAAAATGGTTTTTTAATTTTTTTTTAGGCCTGTCCAGAATGTCGATAGTTCGGCATGACCGGGGTCACTGTTTTTGTGTCAAAAAATGAAAAAAAGAATTCTGAGATTTTTTTTTGAAAATGGTTCTAAAATGCTTTTTTTTTAGGCCTGTCCAAAATGTCGCTAGTTCGGCATGATCGGAGTCATCGTTTTTGGTGACAAAAATAGAAATCTACAATTTTTGGTGAAAATGGTTTTAAAATGTTTTTTTTAGGCCTGTCCAGAATGTCGATATTTCGGCATAACCGGGGTCACTGTTTTTGTGTCACGAAAATGAAGAAAAAAAAATCAGCAATTTTTGGTGAAAATGTTTTTTAAATTTTTTTTTAGGCCTGTCCAGAATGTCGCTTTTTCGGCATGATCGGAGTAATCATTTTTAGGGACAAAATTGAAATCTGCAATTTTTTGTGAAAATGGTTTTAAAATGTTTTTTTAGGCCTGTCCAGAATGTCGATAGTTCGGCATGACCGGGGTCACTGTTTTTGTGTCAAAAAATGAAAAAAAGAATTCTGAGCTTTTTTTTTGAAAATGGTTCTAAAATGCTTTTTTTTTAGGCCTGTCCAAAATGTCGCTAGTTCGGCATGATCGGAGTATTCGTTTTTGGTGACAAAAATAGAAATCTACAATTTTTAGTGAAAATTGTTTTAAAATGTTTTTTTTAGGCCTGTCCAGAATGTCGCTAGTTTGGCATGACCGGGGTCACTGTTTTTGTGTCACGAAAATGAAGAAAAAAAAATCAGCAATTTTTGGTGAAAATGGTTTTAAAAATTTTTTTTAGACCTGTCCATAATGTCGCTTTTTCAGCATGATCGGAGTCAGCGTTTTTAGGGACAAAATAGAAATCTGCAATTTTTGGTGAAAATGGTTTTAAAAAATTTTTTTAGACCTGTCCAGAATGTCGATAGTTCGGCATGACCGGGGTCATTGTTTTTGTGTCACGAAAATGAAAAAAAAATATCTGCAATTTTTTGTGAAAATGGTTCTAAATTTTTTTTTTAGGCCTGTCCAGAATGTCGCTTTTTCGGCATGATCGGAGTCATCGTTTTTAGGGACAAAATAGAAATCTGCAATTTTTTGTGAAAATGGTTTTAAAATGTTTTTTTTAGGCCTGTCCAGAATGTCGATAGTTCGGCATGACCGGGGTCACTGTTTTTGTGTCAAAAAATGAAAAAAAGAATTCTGAGCTTTTTTTTTGAAAATGGTTCTAAAATGGTTTTTTTTTAGGCCTGTCCAAAATGTCGCTAGTTCGGCATGATCGGAGTATTCGTTTTTGGTGACAAAAATAGAAATCTACAATTTTTTGTGAAAATGGTTTTAAAATGTTTTTTTTAGGCCTGTCCAGAATGTCGCTAGTTCGGCATAACCGGGGTCACTGTTTTTGTGTCACGAAAATGAAGAAAAAAAAATCAGCAATTTTTGGTGAAAATGGTTTTTAATTTTTTTTTTAGGCCTGTCCAGAATGTCGCTTTTTCGGCATGATCGGAGTAATCGTTTTTAGGGACAAAATAGAAATCTGCAATTTTTTGTGAAAATGGTTTTAAAATGTTTTTTTTAGTCCTGTCCAGAATGTCGATAGTTCGGCATGACCGGGGTCACTGTTTTTGTGTCACGAAAATGAGAAAAAAATATCTGCAATTTTTTGTGAAAATGGTTCTACATTTTTTTTTTTGGGCCTGTCCAGAATGTCGCTTTTTCGGCATGATCGGAGTCATCGTTTTTAGGGACAAAATAGAAATCTGCAATTTTTTGTGAAAATGGTTTTAAAATGTTTTTTTAGGCATGTCCAGAATGTCGATAGGTCGGTATGACCGGGGTCACTGTTTTTGTGTCAAAAAATGAAGAAAAAAAAATCAGCCATTTTTGGTGAAAATGGTTTTTTAATTTTTTTTTAGGCCTGTCCAGAATGTCGATAGTTCGGCATGACCGGGGTCACTGTTTTTGTGTCAAAAAATGAAAAAAAGAATTCTGAGATTTTTTTTTGAAAATGGTTCTAAAATGCTTTTTTTTTAGGCCTGTCCAAAATGTCGCTAGTTCGGCATGATCGGAGTCATCGTTTTTGGTGACAAAAATAGAAATCTACAATTTTTGGTGAAAATGGTTTTAAAATGTTTTTTTTAGGCCTGTCCAGAATGTCGATATTTCGGCATAACCGGGGTCACTGTTTTTGTGTCACGAAAATGAAGAAAAAAAAATCAGCAATTTTTGGTGAAAATGTTTTTTAAATTTTTTTTTAGGCCTGTCCAGAATGTCGCTTTTTCGGCATGATCGGAGTAATCATTTTTAGGGACAAAATTGAAATCTGCAATTTTTTGTGAAAATGGTTTTAAAATGTTTTTTTAGGCCTGTCCAGAATGTCGATAGTTCGGCATGACCGGGGTCACTGTTTTTGTGTCAAAAAATGAAAAAAAGAATTCTGAGCTTTTTTTTTGAAAATGGTTCTAAAATGCTTTTTTTTTAGGCCTGTCCAAAATGTCGCTAGTTCGGCATGATCGGAGTATTCGTTTTTGGTGACAAAAATAGAAATCTACAATTTTTAGTGAAAATTGTTTTAAAATGTTTTTTTTAGGCCTGTCCAGAATGTCGCTAGTTTGGCATGACCGGGGTCACTGTTTTTGTGTCACGAAAATGAAGAAAAAAAAATCAGCAATTTTTGGTGAAAATGGTTTTAAAAAATTTTTTTAGACCTGTCCATAATGTCGCTTTTTCAGCATGATCGGAGTCAGCGTTTTTAGGGACAAAATAGAAATCTGCAATTTTTGGTGAAAATGGTTTTAAAAATTTTTTTTAGACCTGTCCAGAATGTCGATAGTTCGGCATGACCGGGGTCATTGTTTTTGTGTCACGAAAATGAAAAAAAAATATCTGCAATTTTTTGTGAAAATGGTTCTAAATTTTTTTTTTAGGCCTGTCCAGAATGTCGCTTTTTCGGCATGATCGGAGTCATCGTTTTTAGGGACAAAATAGAAATCTGCAATTTTTTGTGAAAATGGTTTTAAAATGTTTTTTTTAGGCCTGTCCAGAATGTCGATAGTTCGGCATGACCGGGGTCACTGTTTTTGTGTCACGAAAATGAAAAAAAAATATCTGCAATTTTTTGTGAAAATGGTTCTACATTTTTTTTTTTTGGCCTGTCCAGAATGTCGCTTTTTCGGCATGATCGGAGTCATCGTTTTTAGGGACAAAATCGAAATCTGCAATTTTTTGTGAAAATGGTTTTAAAATGTTTTTTTTAGGCATGTCCAGAATGTCGATAGGTCGGTATGACCGGGGTCACTGTTTTTGTGTCAAAAAATGAAGAAAAAAAAATCAGCCATTTTTGGTGAAAATGGTTTTTAAATTTTTTTTTAGGCCTGTCCAGAATGTCGATAGTTCGGCATGACCGGGGTCACTGTTTTTGTGTCAAAAGATGAAAAAAAGAATTCTGAGATTTTTTTTTGAAAATGGTTCTAAAATGCTTTTTTTTTAGGCCTGTCCAAAATGTCGCTAGTTCGGCATGATCGGAGTCATCGTTTTTGGTGACAAAAATAGAAATCTACAATTTTTGGTGAAAATGGTTTTAAAATGTTTTTTTTAGGCCTGTCCAGAATGTCGATATTTCGGCATGACCGGGGTCACTGTTTTTGTGTCACGAAAATGAGAAAAAAATATCTGCCATTTTTTGTGGAAATGGTTCTAAAAATTTTTTTTAGGCCTGTCCAGAATGTCGCTTTTTCGGCATGATCGGAGTCATCGTTTTTAGGGACAAAATAGAAATCTGCAATTTTTTGTGAAAATGGTTTTAAAATGTTTTTTTTAGGCCTGTCCAGAATGTCGATAGTTCGGCATGACCGGGGTCACTGTTTTTGTGTCACGAAAATTAAAAAAAAATATCTGCAATTTTTTGTGAAAATGGTTCTACATTTTTTTTTTTTGGCCTGTCCAGAATGTCGCTTTTTCGGCATGATCGGAGTCATCGTTTTTAGGGACAAAATCGAAATCTGCAATTTTTTGTGAAAATGGTTTTAAAATGTTTTTTTTAGGCATTTCCAGAATGTCGATAGGTCGGTATGACCGGGGTCACTGTTTTTGTGTCAAAAAATGAAGAAAAAAAAATCAGCCATTTTTGGTGAAAATGGTTTTTAAAATTTTTTTTAGGCCTGTCCAGAATGTCGATAGTTCGGCATGACCGGGGTCACTGTTTTTGTGTCAAAAGATGAAAAAAAGAATTCTGAGATTTTTTTTTGAAAATGGTTCTAAAATGCTTTTTTTTTAGGCCTGTCCAAAATGTCGCTAGTTCGGCATGATCGGAGTCATCGTTTTTGGTGACAAAAATAGAAATCTACAATTTTTGGTGAAAATGGTTTTAAAATGTTTTTTTTAGGCCTGTCCAGAATGTCGATATTTCGGCATGACCGGGGTCACTGTTTTTGTGTCACGAAAATGAGAAAAAAATATCTGCCATTTTTTGTGGAAATGGTTCTAAAAATTTTTTTTAGGCCTGTCCAGAATGTCGCTTTTTCGGCATGATCGGAGTCATCGTTTTTAGGGACAAAATAGAAATCTGCAATTTTTTGTGAAAATGGTTTTAAAATGTTTTTTTTAGGCCTGTCCAGAATGTCGATAGTTCGGCATGACCGGGGTCACTGTTTTTGTGTCACGAAAATGAAAAAAAAATATCTGCAATTTTTTGTGAAAATGGTTCTACATTTTTTTTTTTTGGCCTGTCCAGAATGTCGCTTTTTCGGCATGATCGGAGTCATCGTTTTTAGGGACAAAATCGAAATCTGCAATTTTTTGTGAAAATGGTTTTAAAATGTTTTTTTTAGGCATGTCCAGAATGTCGATAGGTCGGTATGACCGGGGTCACTGTTTTTTTGTCAAAAAATGAAGAAAAAAAAATCAGCCATTTTTGGTGAAAATGGTTTTTAAAATTTTTTTTAGGCCTGTCCAGAATGTCGATAGTTCGGCATGACCGGGGTCACTGTTTTTGTGTCAAAAGATGAAAAAAAGAATTCTGAGATTTTTTTTTGAAAATGGTTCTAAAATGCTTTTTTTTTAGGCCTGTCCAAAATGTCGCTAGTTCGGCATGATCGGAGTCATCGTTTTTGGTGACAAAAATAGAAATCTACAATTTTTGGTGAAAATGGTTTTAAAATGTTTTTTTTAGGCCTGTCCAGAATGTCGATATTTCGGCATGACCGGGGTCACTGTTTTTGTGTCACGAAAATGAGAAAAAAATATCTGCCATTTTTTGTGGAAATGGTTCTAAAAAATTTTTTTAGGCCTGTCCAGAATGTCGCTTTTTCGGCATGATCGGAGTCATCGTTTTTAGGGACAAAATAGAAATCTGCAATTTTTTGTGAAAATGGTTTTAAAATGTTTTTTTAGGCCTGTCCAGAATGTCGATAGTTCGGCATGACCGGGGTCACTGTTTTTGTGTCACGAAAATGAAAAAAAAATATCTGCAATTTTTTGTGAAAATTGTTCTAAAATTTTTTTTTAGGCCTGTCCAGAATGTCGCTTTTTCGGCATGATCGGAGTCATCGTTTTTAGGGACAAAATAGAAATCTGCAATTTTTTGTGAAAATGGTTTTCAAATATTTTTTTTAGGCCTGTCCAGAATGTCGATAGTTCGGCATGACCGGGGTCACTGTTTTTGTGTCAAAAAATGAAAAAAAGAATTCTGAGCTTTTTTTGAAAATGGTTCTAAAATGCTTTTTTTTTAGGCCTGTCCAAAATGTCGCTTTTTCGGCATGATCGGAGTCATCGTTTTTAGGGACAAAATAGAAATCTGCAATTTTTGGTGAAAATGGTTTTAAATTTTTTTTTTAGACCTGTCCAGAATGTCGCTTTTTCGGCATGATCGGAGTCATCGTTTTTAGGGACAATTTAGAAATCTGCAATTTTTTTGTGAAAATGGTTTTAAAATGTTTTTTTTAGGCCTGTCCAGAAAGTCGATAGTTCGGCATGACCGGGGTCACTGTTTTTGTGTCAAAAAATGAAAAAAAGAATTCTGAACTTTTTTTTTGAAAATGGTTCTAAAATGCTTTTTTTTTAGGCCTGTCCAGAATGTCGCTAGTTCGGCATAACCGGGGTCACTGTTTTTGTGTCACGAAAATGAAGAAAAAAAAATCAGCAATTTTTGGTGAAAATGGTTTTTAAAAAAAAATTTAGGCCTGTCCAGAATGTCGCTTTTTCGGCATGATCGGAGTCATCGTTTTTAGGGACAAAATAGAAATCTGCAATTTTTTGTGAAAATGGTTTTAAAATGTTTTTTTAGGCCTGTCCAGAATGTCGATAGTTCGGCATGACCGGGGTCACTGTTTTTGTGTCACGAAAATGAAAAAAAAATATCTGCAATTTTTTGTGAAAATGGTTCTAAAAAATTTTTTTAGGCCTGTCCAGAATGTCGCTTTTTCGGCATGATCGGAGTCATCGTTTTTAGGGACAAAATAGAAATCTGCAATTTTTTGTGAAAATGGTTTTAAAATGTTTTTTTTAGGCCTGTCCAGAATGTCGATAGTTCGGCATAACCGGGGTCACTGTTTTTGTGTCACGAAAATGAAGAAAAAAAAATCAGCAATTTTTGGTGAAAATGTTTTTTTTTTAAAAATGTAGGCCTGTCCAGAATGTCGCTTTTTCGGCATGATCGGAGTCATCGTTTTTAGGGGCAAAATAGAAATCTGCAATTTTTTGTGAAAATGGTTTTAAAATGTTTTTTTAGGCCTGTCCAGAATGTCGATAGTTCGGCATGACCGGGGTCACTGTTTTTGTGTCACGAAAATGAAAAAAAAATATCTGCAATTTTTTGTGAAAATGGTTCTAAAAATTTTTTTTAGGCCTGTCCAGAATGTCGCTTTTTCGGCATGATCGGAGTCATCGTTTTTAGGGACAAAATAGAAATCTGCAATTTTTTGTGAAAATGGTTTTAAAATGTTTTTTTTAGGCCTGTCCAGAATGTCGATAGTTCGGCATAACCGGGGTCACTGTTTTTGTGTCACGAAAATGAAGAAAAAAAAATCAGCAATTTTTGGTGAAAATGGTTTTTTTTTAAAAATGTAGGCCTGTCCAGAATGTCGCTTTTTCGGCATGATCGGAGTCATCGTTTTTAGGGGCAAAATAGAAATCTGCAATTTTTTGTGAAAATGGTTTTAAAATGTTTTTTTAGGCCTGTCCAGAATGTCGATAGTTCGGCATAACCGGGGTCACTGTTTTTGTGTCACGAAAATGAAGAAAAAAAAATCAGCAATTTTTGGTGAAAATGGTTTTAAAAAATTTTTTTAGGCCTGTCCAGAATGTCGCTTTTTCGGCATGATCGGAGTAATCATTTTTAGGGACAAAATTGAAATCTGCAATTTAATGTGAAAATGGTTTTAAAATGTTTTTTTAGGCCTGTCCAGAATGTCGATAGTTCGGCATGACCGGGGTCACTGTTTTTGTGTCAAAAAATGAAAAAAAGAATTCTGAGCTTTTTTGTTGAAAATGGTTCTAAAATGCTTTTTTTTTAGGCCTGTCCAAAATGTCGCTAGTTCGGCATGATCGGAGTATTCGTTTTTGGTGACAAAAATAGAAATCTACAATTTTTTGTGAAAATGGTTTTAAAATGTTTTTTTTAGGCCTGTCCAGAATGTCGCTAGTTTGGCATGACCGGGGTCACTGTTTTTGTGTCACGAAAATGAAAAAAAAAAATCAGCAATTTTTGGTGAAAATGGTTTGAAAAAATTTTTTTGACCTGTCCATAATGTCGCTTTTTCAGCATGATCGGAGTCAGCGTTTTTAGGGACAAAATAGAAATCTGCAATTTTTTGTGAAAATGGTTTTAAAATGTTTTTTTTAGGCCTGTCCAGAATGTCGATAGTTTGGCATGACCGGGGTCACTGTTTTTGTGTCAAAAAATGAAAAAAAGAATTCAGAGCTTTTTTTTTGAAAATGGTTCTAAAATGGGTTTTTTTGTAGGCCTGTCCAAAATGTCGCTAGTTCGGCATGATCGGAGTCATTCGTTTTTGGTGACAAAAATAGAAATCTACAATTTTTTGTGAAAATGGTTTTAAAATGTTTTTTTTAGGCCTGTCCAGAATGTCGCTAGTTCGGCATAACCGGGGTCACTGTTTTTGTGTCACGAAAATGAAGAAAAAAAAATCAGCAATTTTTGGTGAAAATGGTTTTAAAAAAATTTTTTAGGCCTGTCCAGAATGTCGCTTTTTCGGCATGATCGGAGTAATCATTTTTAGGGACAAAATTGAAATCTGCAATTTAATGTGAAAATGGTTTTAAAATGTTTTTTTAGGCCTGTCCAGAAAGTCGATAGTTCGGCATGACCGGGGTCACTGTTTTTGTGTCAAAAAATGAAAAAAAGAATTCTGAGCTTTTTTTTTGAAAATGGTTCTAAAATGCTTTTTTTTTAGGCCTGTCCAGAATGTCGCTAGTTCGGCATAACCGGGGTCACTGTTTTTGTGTCACGAAAATGAATGAAAAAAAATCAGCAATTTTTGGTGAAAATGGTTTTAAAAAAAAAATTTAGGCCTGTCCAGAATGTCGCTTTTTCGGCATGATCGGAGACATCGTTTTTAGGGACAAAATAGAAATCTGCAATTTTTTGTGAAAATGGTTTTAAAATGTTTTTTTTAGGCCTGTCCAGAATGTCGATAGTTCGGCATGACCGGGGTCACTGTTTTTGTGTCAAAAAATGAAAAAAAGAATTCTGAGCTTTTTTTTTGAAAATGGTTCTAAAATGGTTTTTTTTTAGGCCTGTCCAAAATGTCGCTAGTTCGGCATGATCGGAGTATTCGTTTTTGGTGACAAAAATAGAAATCTACAATTTTTTGTGAAAATGGTTTTAAAATGTTTTTTTTAGGCCTGTCCAGAATGTCGCTAGTTCGGCATAACCGGGGTCACTGTTTTTGTGTCACGAAAATGAAGAAAAAAAAATCAGCAATTTTGGGTGAAAATGGTTTTTCATTTTTTTTTTAGGCCTGTCCAGAATGTCGCTTTTTGGCATGATCGGAGTAATCATTTTTAGGGACAAAATTGAAATCTGCAATTTTTTGTGAAAATGGTTTTAAAATGTTTTTTTAGGCCTGTCCAGAATGTCGATAGTTCGGCATGACCGGGGTCACTTTTTTTGTGTCAAAAAATGAAAAAAAGAATTCTGAGCTTTTTTTTTGAAAATGGTTCTAAAATGCTTTTTTTTTAGGCCTGTCCAAAATGTCGCTAGTTTGGCATGACCGGGGTCACTGTTTTTGTGTCACCAAAATGAAGAAAAAAAAATCAGCAATTTTTGGTGAAAATGGTTTTAAAACATTTTTTTAGACCTGTCCATAATGTCGCTTTTTCAGCATGATCGGAGTCAGCGTTTTTAGGGACAAAATAGAAATCTGCAATTTTTTGTGAAAATGGTTTTAAAATGTTTTTTTTAGGCCTGTCCAGAATGTCGATAGTTCGGCATGACCGGGGTCACTGTTTTTGTGTCACGAAAATGAAAAAAAAATATCTGCAATTTTTTGCGAAAATGGTTTTCAAATATTTTTTTTAGGCCTGTCCAGAATGTCGATAGTTCGGCATGACCGGGGTCACTGTTTTTGTGTCAAAAAATGAAAAAAAGAATTCTCAGCTTTTTTTGAAAATGGTTCTAAAATGCTTTTTTTTAGGCCTGTCCAAAATGTCGCTTTTTCGGCATGATCGGAGTCATCGTTTTTAGGGACAAAATAGAAATCTGCAATTTTTTGTGAAAATGGTTTTAAAATGTTTTTTTTAGGCCTGTCCAGAATGTCGATATTTCGGCATGACCGGGGTCACTGTTTTTGTGTCACGAAAATGAGAAAAAAATATCTGCCATTTTTTGTGGAAATGGTTCTAAAAAATTTTTTTAGGCCTGTCCAGAATGTCGATAGTTCGGCATGACCGGGGTCACTGTTTTTGTGTCAAAAGATGAAAAAAAGAATTCTGAGATTTTTTTTTGAAAATGGTTCTAAAATGCTTTTTTTTTAGGCCTGTCCAAAATGTCGCTAGTTCGGCATGATCGGAGTCATCGTTTTTGGTGACAAAAATAGAAATCTACAATTTTTGGTGAAAATGGTTTTAAAATGTTTTTTTTAGGCCTGTCCAGAATGTCGATATTTCGGCATGACCGGGGTCACTGTTTTTGTGTCACGAAAATGAGAAAAAAATATCTGCCATTTTTTGTGGAAATGGTTCTAAAAATTTTTTTTAGGCCTGTCCAGAATGTCGCTTTTTCGGCATGATCGGAGTCATCGTTTTTAGGGACAAAATAGAAATCTGCAATTTTTTGTGAAAATGGTTTTAAAATGTTTTTTTTAGGCCTGTCCAGAATGTCGATAGTTCGGCATGACCGGGGTCACTGTTTTTGTGTCACGAAAATGAAAAAAAAATATCTGCAATTTTTTGTGAAAATGGTTCTACATTTTTTTTTTTTGGCCTGTCCAGAATGTCGCTTTTTCGGCATGATCGGAGTCATCGTTTTTAGGGACAAAATCGAAATCTGCAATTTTTTGTGAAAATGGTTTTAAAATGTTTTTTTTAGGCATGTCCAGAATGTCGATAGGTCGGTATGACCGGGGTCACTGTTTTTGTGTCAAAAAATGAAGAAAAAAAAATCAGCCATTTTTGGTGAAAATGGTTTTTAAATTTTTTTTTAGGCCTGTCCAGAATGTCGATAGTTCGGCATGACCGGGGTCACTGTTTTTGTGTCAAAAGATGAAAAAAAGAATTCTGAGATTTTTTTTTGAAAATGGTTCTAAAATGCTTTTTTTTTAGGCCTGTCCAAAATGTCGCTAGTTCGGCATGATCGGAGTCATCGTTTTTGGTGACAAAAATAGAAATCTACAATTTTTGGTGAAAATGGTTTTAAAATGTTTTTTTTAGGCCTGTCCAGAATGTCGATATTTCGGCATGACCGGGGTCACTGTTTTTGTGTCACGAAAATGAGAAAAAAATATCTGCCATTTTTTGTGGAAATGGTTCTAAAAAATTTTTTTAGGCCTGTCCAGAATGTCGCTTTTTCGGCATGATCGGAGTCATCGTTTTTAGGGACAAAATAGAAATCTGCAATTTTTTGTGAAAATGGTTTTAAAATGTTTTTTTAGGCCTGTCCAGAATGTCGATAGTTCGGCATGACCGGGGTCACTGTTTTTGTGTCACGAAAATGAAAAAAAAATATCTGCAATTTTTTGTGAAAATTGTTCTAAAATTTTTTTTTAGGCCTGTCCAGAATGTCGCTTTTTCGGCATGATCGGAGTCATCGTTTTTAGGGACAAAATAGAAATCTGCAATTTTTTGTGAAAATGGTTTTCAAATATTTTTTTTAGGCCTGTCCAGAATGTCGATAGTTCGGCATGACCGGGGTCACTGTTTTTGTGTCAAAAAATGAAAAAAAGAATTCTGAGCTTTTTTTGAAAATGGTTCTAAAATGCTTTTTTTTTAGGCCTGTCCAAAATGTCGCTTTTTCGGCATGATCGGAGTCATCGTTTTTAGGGACAAAATAGAAATCTGCAATTTTTGGTGAAAATGGTTTTAAATTTTTTTTTTAGACCTGTCCAGAATGTCGCTTTTTCGGCATGATCGGAGTCATCGTTTTTAGGGACAATTTAGAAATCTGCAATTTTTTTGTGAAAATGGTTTTAAAATGTTTTTTTTAGGCCTGTCCAGAAAGTCGATAGTTCGGCATGACCGGGGTCACTGTTTTTGTGTCAAAAAATGAAAAAAAGAATTCTGAACTTTTTTTTTGAAAATGGTTCTAAAATGCTTTTTTTTTAGGCCTGTCCAGAATGTCGCTAGTTCGGCATAACCGGGGTCACTGTTTTTGTGTCACGAAAATGAAGAAAAAAAAATCAGCAATTTTTGGTGAAAATGGTTTTTAAAAAAAAATTTAGGCCTGTCCAGAATGTCGCTTTTTCGGCATGATCGGAGTCATCGTTTTTAGGGACAAAATAGAAATCTGCAATTTTTTGTGAAAATGGTTTTAAAATGTTTTTTTAGGCCTGTCCAGAATGTCGATAGTTCGGCATGACCGGGGTCACTGTTTTTGTGTCACGAAAATGAAAAAAAAATATCTGCAATTTTTTGTGAAAATGGTTCTAAAAAATTTTTTTAGGCCTGTCCAGAATGTCGCTTTTTCGGCATGATCGGAGTCATCGTTTTTAGGGACAAAATAGAAATCTGCAATTTTTTGTGAAAATGGTTTTAAAATGTTTTTTTTAGGCCTGTCCAGAATGTCGATAGTTCGGCATAACCGGGGTCACTGTTTTTGTGTCACGAAAATGAAGAAAAAAAAATCAGCAATTTTTGGTGAAAATGGTTTTTTTTTTTAAAATGTAGGCCTGTCCAGAATGTCGCTTTTTCGGCATGATCGGAGTCATCGTTTTTAGGGGCAAAATAGAAATCTGCAATTTTTTGTGAAAATGGTTTTAAAATGTTTTTTTAGGCCTGTCCAGAATGTCGATAGTTCGGCATAACCGGGGTCACTGTTTTTGTGTCACGAAAATGAAGAAAAAAAAATCAGCAATTTTTGGTGAAAATGGTTTTAAATTTTTTTTTTAGACCTGTCCAGAATGTCGCTTTTTCGGCATGATCGGAGTCATCGTTTTTAGGGACAATTTAGAAATCTGCAATTTTTTTGTGAAAATGGTTTTAAAATGTTTTTTTTAGGCCTGTCCAGAAAGTCGATAGTTCGGCATGACCGGGGTCACTGTTTTTGTGTCAAAAAATGAAAAAAAGAATTCTGAACTTTTTTTTTGAAAATGGTTCTAAAATGCTTTTTTTTTAGGCCTGTCCAGAATGTCGCTAGTTCGGCATAACCGGGGTCACTGTTTTTGTGTCACGAAAATGAAGAAAAAAAAATCAGCAATTTTTGGTGAAAATGGTTTTTAAAAAAAATTTTAGGCCTGTCCAGAATGTCGCTTTTTCGGCATGATCGGAGTCATCGTTTTTAGGGACAAAATAGAAATCTGCAATTTTTTGTGAAAATGGTTTTAAAATGTTTTTTTAGGCCTGTCCAGAATGTCGATAGTTCGGCATGACCGGGGTCACTGTTTTTGTGTCACGAAAATGAAAAAAAAATATCTGCCATTTTTTGTGTAAATGGTTCGAAAAAATTTTTTTAGGCCTGTCCAGAATGTCGCTTTTTCGGCATGATCGGAGTCATCGTTTTTAGGGACAAAATAGAAATCTGCAATTTTTTGTGAAAATGGTTTTAAAATGTTTTTTTTAGGCCTGTCCAGAATGTCGATAGTTCGGCATGACCGGGGTCACTGTTTTTGTGTCAAAAAATGAAAAAAAGAATTCTGAGCTTTTTTTTTGAAAATGGTTCTAAAATGTTTTTTTTTTAGGCCTGTCCAAAATGTCGCTAGTTCGGCATGATCGGAGTATTCGTTTTTGGTGACAAAAATAGAAATCTACAATTTTTTGTGAAAATGGTTTTAAAATGTTTTTTTTAGGCCTGTCCAGAATGTCGCTAGTTCGGCATAACCGGGGTCACTGTTTTTGTGTCACGAAAATGAAGAAAAAAAAATCAGCAATTTTTGGTGAAAATGGTTTTTAATTTTTTTTTTAGGCCTGTCCAGAATGTCGCTTTTTGGCATGATCGGAGTAATCATTTTTAGGGACAAAATTGAAATCTGCAATTTTTTGTGAAAATGGTTTTAAAATGTTTTTTTAGGCCTGTCCAGAATGTCGATAGTTCGGCATGACCGGGGTCAATGTTTTTGTGTCAAAAAATGAAAAAAAGAATTCTGAGCTTTTTTTTTGAAAATGGTTCTAAAATGCTTTTTTTTCAGGCCTGTCCAAAATGTCGCTAGTTCGGCATGATCGGAGTATTCGTTTTTGGTGACAAAAATAGAAATCTACAATTTTTAGTGAAATTGGTTTTAAAATGTTTTTTTTAGGCCTGTCCAGAATGTCGCTAGTTTGGCATGACCGGGGTCACTGTTTTTGTGTCACGAAAATGAAGAAAAAAAAATCAGCAATTTTTGGTGAAAATGGTTTTAAATTTTTTTTTTTAGACCTGTCCATAATGTCGCTTTTTCAGCATGATCGGAGTCAGCGTTTTTAGGGACAAAATAGAAATTTGCAATTTTTGGTGAAAATGGTTTTAAACATTTTTTTTAGACCTGTCCAGAATGTCGCTTTTTCGGCATGATCGGAGTCATCCTTTTTAGGGACAATTTAGAAATCTGCAATTTTTTGGTGAAAATGGTTTTAAAATGTTTTTTTTAGGCCTGTCCAGAAAGTCGATAGTTCGGCATGACCGGGGTCACTGTTTTTGTGTCAAAAAATGAAAAAAAGAATTCTGAACTTTTTTTTTGAAAATGGTTCTAAAATGCTTTTTTTTTAGGCCTGTCCAGAATGTCGCTAGTTCGGCATAACCGGGGTCACTGTTTTTGTGTCACGAAAATGAAGGAAAAAAAATCAGCAATTTTTGGTGAAAATGGTTTTTTAAAAAAAATTTAGGCCTGTCCAGAATGTCGCTTTTTCGGCATGATCGGAGTCATCGTTTTTAGGGACAAAATAGAAATCTGCAATTTTTTGTGAAAATGGTTTTAAAATGTTTTTTTAGGCCTGTCCAGAATGTCGATAGTTCGGCATGATCGGAGTCATCGTTTTTAGGGACAAAATAGAAATCTGCAATTTTTTGTGAAAATGGTTTTAAAATGTTTTTTTTAGGCCTGTCCAGAATGTCGATAGTTCGGCATGACCGGGGTCACTGTTTTTGTGTCAAAAAATGAAAAAAAGAATTCTGAGCTTTTTTTTGGAAAATGGTTCTAAAATGTTTTTTTTTTAGGCCTGTCCAAAATGTCGCTAGTTCGGCATGATCGGAGTATTCGTTTTTGGTGACAAAAATAGAAATCTACAATTTTTTGTGAAAATGGTTTTAAAATGTTTTTTTTAGGCCTGTCCAGAATGTCGCTAGTTCGGCATAACCGGGGTCACTGTTTTTGTGTCACGAAAATGAAGAAAAAAAAATCAGCAATTTTTGGTGAAAATGGTTTTGAATTTTGTTTTTAGGCCTGTCCAGAATGTCGCTTTTTCGGCATGATCGGAGTAATCATTTTTAGGGACAAAATTGAAATCTGCAATTTTTTGTGAAAATGGTTTTAAAATGTTTTTTTAGGCCTGTCCAGAATGTCGATAGTTCGGCATGACCGGGGTCATTGTTTTTGTGTCACGAAAATGAGAAAAAAATATCTGCAATTTTTTGTGAAAATGGTTCTACATTTTTTTTTTGGGCCTGTCCAGAATGTCGCTTTTTCGGCATGATCGGAGTCATCGTTTTTAGGGACAAAATAGAAATCTGCAATTTTTTGTGAAAATGGTTTTAAAATGTTTTTTTAGGCATGTCCAGAATGTCGATAGGTCGGTATGACCGGGGTCACTGTTTTTGTGTCAAAAAATGAAGAAAAAAAAATCAGCCATTTTTGGTGAAAATGGTTTTTAAAATTTTTTTTAGGCCTGTCCAGAATGTCGATAGTTCGGCATGACCGGGGTCACTGTTTTTCTGTCAAAAAATGAAAAAAAGAATTCAGAGATTTTTTTTTGAAAATGGTTCTAAAATGCTTTTTTTTTAGGCCTGTCCAAAATGTCGCTAGTTCGGCATGATCGGAGTCATCGTTTTTGGTGACAAAAATAGAAATCTACAATTTTTTGTGAAAATGGTTTTTAATTTTTTTTTTAGGCCTGTCCAGAATGTCGCTTTTTCGGCATGATCGGAGTCATCGTTTTTAGGGACAAAATAGAAATCTGCAATTTTTGGTGAAAATGGTTTTAAAATGTGTTTTTTAGGCCTGTCCAGAATGTCGATAGTTCGGCATGACCGGGGTCACTGTTTTTGTGTCAAAAAATGAAAAAAAGAATTCTCAGCTTTTTTTGAAAATGGTTCTAAAATGCTTTTTTTTTAGGCCTGTCCAAAATGTCGCTTTTTCGGCATGATCGGAGTCATCGTTTTTAGGGACAAAATAGAAATCTGCAATTTTTTGTGAAAATGGTTTTAAAATGTTTTTTTTAGGCCTGTCCAGAATGTCGCTAGTTTGGCATAACCGGGGTCACTGTTTTTGTGTCACGAAAATGAAGAAAAAAAAATCAGCAATTTTTGGTGAAAATGGTTTTTAATTTTTTTTTTAGGCCTGTCCAGAATGTCGCTTTTTCGGCATGATCGGAGTAATCATTTTTAGGGACAAAATTGGATACCTGCAATTTTTTGTGAAAATGGTTTTTAAATGGTTTTTTTAGGCCTGTCCAGAATGTCGATAGTTCGGCATGACCGGGGTCACTGTTTTTGTGTCAAAAAATGAAAAAAAGAATTCTGAGCTTTTTTTTTGAAAATGGTTCTAAAATGCTTTTTTTTTAGGCCTGTCCAAAATGTCGCTAGTTCGGCATGATCGGAGTATTCGTTTTTGGTGACAAAAATAGAAATCTACAATTTTTAGTGAAAATGGTTTTAAAATGTTTTTTTTAGGCCTGTCCAGAATGTCGCTAGTTTGGCATGACCGGGGTCACTGTTTTTGTGTCACGAAAATGAAGAAAAAAAAATCAGCAATTTTTGGTGAAAATGGTTTTAAAAAATTTTTTTAGACATGTCCATAAGGTCGCTTTTTCAGCATGATCGGAGTCAGCGTTTTTAGGGACAAAATAGAAATCTGCAATTTTTGGTGAAAATGGTTTTAAATTTTTTTTTTAGACCTGTCCATAATGTCGCTTTTTCAGCATGATCGGAGTCAGCGTTTTTAGGGACAAAATAGAAATCTGCAATTTTTGGTGAAAATGGTTTTAAATTTTTTTTTTAGACCTGTCCAGAATGTCGCTTTTTCGGCATGATCGGAGTCATCGTTTTTAGGGACAATTTAGAAATCTGCAATTTTTTTGTGAAAATGGTTCTAAAATGCTTTTTTTTTAGGCCTGTCCAGAATGTCGCTTTTTCGGCATGATCGGAGTAATCATTTTTAGGGACAAAATTGAAATCTGCAATTTTTTGTGAAAATGGTTTTAAAATGTTTTTTTAGGCCTGTCCAGAATGTCGATAGTTCGGCATGACCGGGGTCACTGTTTTTGTGTCAAAAAATGAAAAAAAGAATTCTGAGCTTTTTTTTTGAAAATGGTTCTAAAATGCTTTTTTTTTAGGCCTGTCCAAAATGTCGCTAGTTCGGCATGATCGGAGTATTCATTTTTGGTGACAAAAATAGAAATCTACAATTTTTAGTGAAAATTGTTTTAAAATGTTTTTTTTAGGCCTGTCCAGAATGTCGCTAGTTCGGCATAACCGGGGTCACTGTTTTTGTGTCACGAAAATGAAGAAAAAAAAATCAGCAATTTTTGGTGAAAATGGTTTTTAATTTTTTTTTTAGGCCTGTCCAGAATGTCGCTTTTTCGGCATGATCGGAGTAATCGTTTTTAGGGACAAAATAGAAATCTGCAATTTTTTGTGAAAATGGTTTTAAAATGTTTTTTTTAGTCCTGTCCAGAATGTCGATAGTTCGGCATGACCGGGGTCACTGTTTTTGTGTCACGAAAATGAGAAAAAAATATCTGCAATTTTTTGTGAAAATGGTTCTACATTTTTTTTTTTGGGCCTGTCCAGAATGTCGCTTTTTCGGCATAACCGGGGTCACTGTTTTTGTGTCACGAAAATGAAGAAAAAAAAATCAGCAATTTTTGGTGAAAATGGTTTTTAATTTTTTTTTTAGGCCTGTCCAGAATGTCGCTTTTTCGGCATGATCGGAGTAATCGTTTTTAGGGACAAAATAGAAATCTGCAATTTTTTGTGAAAATGGTTTTAAAATGTTTTTTTTAGTCCTGTCCAGAATGTCGATAGTTCGGCATGACCGGGGTCACTGTTTTTGTGTCACGAAAATGAGAAAAAAATATCTGCAATTTTTTGTGAAAATGGTTCTACATTTTTTTTTTTGGGCCTGTCCAGAATGTCGCTTTTTCGGCATGATCGGAGTCATCGTTTTTAGGGACAAAATAGAAATCTGCAATTTTTTGTGAAAATGGTTTTAAAATGTTTTTTTAGGCATGTCCAGAATGTCGATAGGTCGGTATGACCGGGGTCACTGTTTTTGTGTCAAAAAATGAAGAAAAAAAAATCAGCAATTTTTGGTGAAAATGGTTTTAAAATTTTTTTTTTGACCTGTCCATAATGTCGCTTTTTCAGCATGATCGGAGTCAGCGTTTTTAGGGACAAAATAGAAATCTGCAATTTTTGGTGAAAATGGTTTTAAAAATTTTTTTTAGACCTGTCCAGAATGTCGCTTTTTCGGCATGATCGGAGTCATCGTTTTTAGGGACAATTTAGAAATCTGCAATTTTTTGGTGAAAATGGTTCTAAAATGCTTTTTTTTTAGGCCTGTCCAGAATGTCGCTAGTTCGGCATAACCGGGGTCACTGTTTTTGTGTCACGAAAATGAAGAAAAAAAAATCAGCAATTTTTGGTGAAAATGGTTTTTAAAAAAAAATTTAGGCCTGTCCAGAATGTCGCTTTTTCGGCATGATCGGAGTCATCTTTTTTAGGGACAAAATAGAAATCTGCAATTTTTTGTGAAAATGGTTTTAAAATGTTTTTTTAGGCCTGTCCAGAATGTCGATAGTTCGGCATGACCGGGGTCACTGTTTTTGTGTCACGAAAATGAAAAAAAAATATCTGCAATTTTTTGTGAAAATGGTTCTAAAAAAATTTTTTAGGCCTGTCCAGAATGTCGCTTTTTCGGCATGATCGGAGTCATCGTTTTTAGGGACAAAATAGAAATCTGCAATTTTTTGTGAAAATGGTTTTAAAATGTTTTTTTAGGCCTGTCCAGAATGTCGATAGTTCGGCATGACCGGGGTCACTGTTTTTGTGTCACGAAAATGAAGAAAAAAAAATCAGCAATTTTTGGTGAAAATGTTTTTTTTTTTAAAATGTAGGCCTGTCCAGAATGTCGCTTTTTCGGCATGATCGGAGTCATCGTTTTTAGGGGCAAAATAGAAATCTGCAATTTTTTGTGAAAATGGTTTTAAAATGTTTTTTTTGGCCTGTCCAGAATGTCGATAGTTCGGCATGACCGGGGTCACTGTTTTTGTGTCACGAAAATGAAAAAAAAATATCTGCAATTTTTTGTGAAAATGGTTCTAAAAAATTTTTTTAGGCCTGTCCAGAATGTCGCTTTTTCGGCATGATCGGAGTCATCGTTTTTAGGGACAAAATAGAAATCTGCAATTTTTTGTGAAAATGGTTTTAAAATGTTTTTTTTTAGGCCTGTCCAGAATGTCGATAGTTCGGCATAACCGGGGTCACTGTTTTTGTGTCACGAAAATGAAGAAAAAAAAATCAGCAATTTTTGGTGAAAATGGTTTTTTTAAAAAAATGTAGGCCTGTCCAGAATGTCGCTTTTTCGGCATGATCGGAGTCATCGTTTTTAGGGGCAAAATAGAAATCTGCAATTTTTTGTGAAAATGGTTTTAAAATGTTTTTTTAGGCCTGTCCAGAATGTCGATAGTTCGGCATAACCGGGGTCACTGTTTTTGTGTCACGAAAATGAAGAAAAAAAAATCAGCAATTTTTGGTGAAAATGGTTTTAAAATTTTTTTTTAGGCCTGTCCAGAATGTCGCTTTTTCGGCATGATCGGAGTAATCATTTTTAGGGACAAAATTGAAATCTGCAATTTTTTGTGAAAATGGTTTTAAAATGTTTTTTTAGGCCTGTCCAGAATGTCGATAGTTCGGCATGACCGGGGTCACTGTTTTTGTGTCAAAAAATGAAAAAAAGAATTCTGAGCTTTTTTTTTGAAAATGGTTCTAAAATGGTTTTTTTTTAGGCCTGTCCAAAATGTCGCTAGTTCGGCATGATCGGAGTATTCGTTTTTGGTGACAAAAATAGAAATCTACAATTTTTTGTGAAAATGGTTTTAAAATGTTTTTTTTAGGCCTGTCCAGAATGTCGCTAGTTCGGCATAACCGGGGTCACTGTTTTTGTGTCACGAAAATGAAGAAAAAAAAATCAGCAATTTTTGGTGAAAATGGTTTTAAAATGTTTTTTTAGGCCTGTCCAGAATGTCGATAGTTCGGCATGACCGGGGTCATTGTTTTTGTGTCACGAAAATGAAAAAAAAATATCTGCAATTTTTTGTGAAAATGGTTCTACATTTTTTTTTTTGGCCTGTCCAGAATGTCGCTTTTTCGGCATGATCGGAGTCATCGTTTTTAGGGACAAAATCGAAATCTGCAATTTTTTGTGAAAATGGTTTTAAAATGTTTTTTTTAGGCATGTCCAGAATGTCGATAGGTCGGTATGACCGGGGTCACTGTTTTTGTGTCAAAAAATGAAGAAAAAAAATCAGCCATTTTTGGTGAAAATGGTTTTTAAAAATTTTTTTAGGCCTGTCCAGAATGTCGCTAGTTCGGCATAACCGGGGTCACTGTTTTTGTGTCACGAAAATGAAGAAAAAAAAATCAGCAATTTTTGGTGAAAATGGTTTTTAAAAAAAAATTTAGGCCTGTCCAGAATGTCGCTTTTTCGGCATGATCGGAGTCATCGTTTTTAGGGACAAAATAGAAATCTGCAATTTTTTGTGAAAATGGTTTTAAAATGTTTTTTTAGGCCTGTCCAGAATGTCGATAGTTCGGCATGACCGGGGTCACTGTTTTTGTGTCACGAAAATGAAAAAAAAATATCAGCAATTTTTTGTGAAAATGGTTCTAAAAATTTTTTTTAGGCCTGTCCAGAATGTCGCTTTTTCGGCATGATCGGAGTCATCGTTTTTAGGGACAAAATAGAAATCTGCAATTTTTTGTGAAAATGGTTTTAAAATGTTTTTTTTAGGCCTGTCCAGAATGTCGATAGTTCGGCATAACCGGGGTCACTGTTTTTGTGTCACGAAAATGAAGAAAAAAAAATCAGCAATTTTTGGTGAAAATGGTTTTTTTTTTAAAATGTAGGCCTGTCCAGAATGTCGCTTTTTCGGCATGATCGGAGTCATCGTTTTTAGGGGCAAAATAGAAATCTGCAATTTTTTGTGAAAATGGTTTTAAAATGTTTTTTTAGGCCTGTCCAGAATGTCGATAGTTCGGCATAACCGGGGTCACTGTTTTTGTGTCACGAAAATGAAGAAAAAAAAATCAGCAATTTTTGGTGAAAATGGTTTTAAATTTTTTTTTTAGACCTGTCCAGAATGTCGCTTTTTCGGCATGATCGGAGTCATCGTTTTTAGGGACAATTTAGAAATCTGCAATTTTTTTGTGAAAATGGTTTTAAAATGTTTTTTTTAGGCCTGTCCAGAAAGTCGATAGTTCGGTATGACCGGGGTCACTGTTTTTGTGTCAAAAAATGAAAAAAAGAATTCTGAACTTTTTTTTTGAAAATGGTTCTAAAATGCTTTTTTTTTAGGCCTGTCCAGAATGTCGCTAGTTCGGCATAACCGGGGTCACTGTTTTTGTGTCACGAAAATGAAGCAAAAAAAATCAGCAATTTTTGGTGAAAATGGTTTTAAAAAAATTTTTTAGGCCTGTCCAGAATGTCGCTTTTTCGGCATGATCGGAGTCATCGTTTTTAGGGACAAAATAGAAATCTGCAATTTTTTGTGAAAATGGTTTTAAAATGTTTTTTTAGGCCTGTCCAGAATGTCGATAGTTCGGCATGACCGGGGTCACTGTTTTTGTGTCACGAAAATGAAAAAAAAATATCTGCAATTTTTTGTGAAAATGGTTCTAAAAAATTTTTTTAGGCCTGTCCAGAATGTCGCTTTTTCGGCATGATCGGAGTCATCGTTTTTAGGGACAAAATAGAAATCTGCAATTTTTTGTGAAAATGGTTTTAAAATGTTTTTTTTAGGCCTGTCCAGAATGTCGATAGTTCGGCATAACCGGGGTCACTGTTTTTGTGTCACGAAAATGAAGAAAAAAAAATCAGCAATTTTTGGTGAAAATGGTTTTTAAAAAAATTTTTTAGGCCTGTCCAGAATGTCGCTTTTTCGGCATGATCGGAGTCATCGTTTTTAGGGACAAAATAGAAATCTGCAATTTTTTGTGAAAATGGTTTTAAAATGTTTTTTTAGGCCTGTCCAGAATGTCGATAGTTCGGCATGACCGGGGTCACTGTTTTTGTGTCACGAAAATGAAAAAAAGAATTCTGAGCTAATTTTTTTGTGAAAATGGTTCTAAAATGCTTTTAAATTTTTTAGGCCTGTCCAGAAATGTCGCTTATGTTCGGCATGATCGGAGTCATTCGTTTTTGGGTGACAAAAATAGAAATCTGCAATTTTTTGTGAAAATGGTTTTAAAATGTTTTTTTTAGGCCTGTCCAGAATGTCGATAGTTCGGCATAACCGGGGTCACTGTTTTTGTGTCACGAAAATGAAGAAAAAAAAATCAGCAATTTTTGGTGAAAATGGTTTTAAAATTTTTTTTTAGGCCTGTCCAGAATGTCGCTTTTTCGGCATGATCGGAGTCATCATTTTTAGGGACAAAATAGAAATCTGCAATTTTTTGTGAAAATGGTTTTAAAATGTTTTTTTAGGCCTGTCCAGAATGTCGATAGTTCGGCATGACCGGGGTCACTGTTTTTGTGTCAAAAAATGAAAAAAAGAATTCTGAGCTTTTTTTTTGAAAATGGTTCTAAAATGCTTTTTTTTTAGGCCTGTCCAAAATGTCGCTAGTTCGGCATGATCGGAGTATTCGTTTTTGGTGACAAAAATAGAAATCTACAATTTTTTGTGAAAATGGTTTTAAAATGTTTTTTTTAGGCCTGTCCAGAATGTCGCTAGTTTGGCATGACCGGGGTCACTGTTTTTGTGTCACGAAAATGAAGAAAAAAAAATCAGCAATTTTTGGTGAAAATGGTTTGAAAAATTTTTTTTAGACCTGTCCATAATGTCGCTTTTTCAGCATGATCGGAGTCAGCGTTTTTAGGGACAAAATAGAAATCTGCAATTTTTTGTGAAAATGGTTTTAAAATGTTTTTTTTAGGCCTGTCCAGAATGTCGATAGTTTGGCATGACCGGGGTCACTGTTTTTGTGTCAAAAAATGAAAAAAAGAATTCTGAGCTTTTTTTTTGAAAATGGTTCTAAAATGGGTTTTTTTTAGGCCTGTCCAAAATGTCGCTAGTTCGGCATGATCGGAGTATTCGTTTTTGGTGACAAAAATAGAAATCTACAATTTTTTGTGAAAATGGTTTTAAAATGTTTTTTTTAGGCCTGTCCAGAATGTCGCTAGTTCGGCATGACCGGGGTCACTGTTTTTGTGTCACGAAAATGAAGAAAAAAAAATCAGCAATTTTTGGTGAAAATGGTTTTAAAATGTTTTTTTAGGCCTGTCCAGAATGTCGATAGTTCGGCATGACCGGGGTCACTGTTTTTGTGTCAAAAAATGAAAAAAAGAATTCTGAGCTTTTTTTTTGAAAATGGTTCTAAAATGTTTTTTTTTTAGGCCTGTCCAAAATGTCGCTAGTTCGGCATGATCGGAGTATTCGTTTTTGGTGACAAAAATAGAAATCTACAATTTTTTGTGAAAATGGTTTTAAAATGTTTTTTTTAGGCCTGTCCAGAATGTCGATAGTTCGGCATGACCGGGGTCACTGTTTTTGTGTCACGAAAATGAAGAAAAAAAAATCAGCAATTTTTGGTGAAAATGGTTTTTAATTTTTTTTTGAGGCCTGTCCAGAATGTCGCTTTTTCGGCATGATCGGAGTAATCATTTTTAGGGACAAAATTGAAATCTGCAATTTTTTGTGAAAATGGTTTTAAAATGTTTTTTTTAGGCCTGTCCAGAATGTCGATAGTTCGGCATGACCGGGGTCACTGTTTTTGTGTCACGAAAATGAAAAAAAAATATCTGCAATTTTTTGTGAAAATGGTTCTACATTTTTTTTTTTTGGCCTGTCCAGAATGTCGCTTTTTCGGCATGATCGGAGTCATCGTTTTTAGGGACAAAATCGAAATCTGCAATTTTTTGTGAAAATGGTTTTAAAATGTTTTTTTTAGGCATGTCCAGAATGTCGATAGGTCGGTATGACCGGGGTCACTGTTTTTGTGTCAACAAATGAAGAAAAAAAAATCAGCCATTTTTGGTGAAAATGGTTTTTAAATTTTTTTTTAGGCCTGTCCAGAATGTCGATACTTCGGCATGACCGGGGTCACTGTTTTTGTGTCAAAAAATGAAAAAAAGAATTCTGAGATTTTTTTTTGAAAATGGTTCTAAAATGCTTTTTTTTTAGGCCTGTCCAAAATGTCGCTAGTTCGGCATGATCGGAGTCATCGTTTTTGGTGACAAAAATAGAAATCTACAATTTTTGGTGAAAATGGTTTTAAAATGTTTTTTTTAGGCCTGTCCAGAATGTCGATATTTCGGCATGACCGGGGTCACTGTTTTTGTGTCACGAAAATGAAAAAAAAATATCTGCAATTTTTTGTGAAAATTGTTCTAAAAATTTTTTTTAGGCCTGTCCAGAATGTCGCTTTTTCGGCATGATCGGAGTCATCGTTTTTAGGGACAAAATAGAAATCTGCAATTTTTTGTGAAAATGGTTTTCAATATTTTTTTTAGGCCTGTCCAGAATGTCGATAGTTCGGCATGACCGGGGTCACTGTTTTTGTGTCAAAAAATGAAAAAAAGAATTCTGAGCTTTTTTTGAAAATGGTTCTAAAATGCTTTTTTTTTAGGCCTGTCCAAAATGTCGCTTTTTCGGCATGATCGGAGTCATCGTTTTTAGGGACAAAATAGAAATCTGCAATTTTTGGTGAAAATGGTTTTAAATTTTTTTTTTAGACCTGTCCAGAATGTCGCTTTTTCGGCATGATCGGAGTCATCGTTTTTAGGGACAATTTAGAAATCTGCAATTTTTTTGTGAAAATGGTTTTAAAATGTTTTTTTTAGGCCTGTCCAGAATGTCGATAGTTCGGCATAACCGGGGTCACTGTTTTTGTGTCACGAAAATGAAGAAAAAAAAATCAGCAATTTTTGGTGAAAATGGTTTTAAAATGTTTTTTTAGGCCTGTCCAGAATGTCGATAGTTCGGCATGACCGGGGTCACTGTTTTTGTGTCAAAAAATGAAAAAAAGAATTCTGAGCTTTTTTTTTGAAAATGGTTCTAAAATGTTTTTTTTTTAGGCCTGTCCAAAATGTCGCTAGTTCGGCATGATCGGAGTATTCGTTTTTGGTGACAAAAATAGAAATCTACAATTTTTTGTGAAAATGGTTTTAAAATGTTTTTTTTAGGCCTGTCCAGAATGTCGATAGTTCGGCATGACCGGGGTCACTGTTTTTGTGTCACGAAAATGAAGAAAAAAAAATCAGCAATTTTTGGTGAAAATGGTTTTTAATTTTTTTTTGAGGCCTGTCCAGAATGTCGCTTTTTCGGCATGATCGGAGTAATCATTTTTAGGGACAAAATTGAAATCTGCAATTTTTTGTGAAAATGGTTTTAAAATGTTTTTTTTAGGCCTGTCCAGAATGTCGATAGTTCGGCATGACCGGGGTCACTGTTTTTGTGTCACGAAAATGAAAAAAAAATATCTGCAATTTTTTGTGAAAATGGTTCTACATTTTTTTTTTTTGGCCTGTCCAGAATGTCGCTTTTTCGGCATGATCGGAGTCATCGTTTTTAGGGACAAAATCGAAATCTGCAATTTTTTGTGAAAATGGTTTTAAAATGTTTTTTTTAGGCATGTCCAGAATGTCGATAGGTCGGTATGACCGGGGTCACTGTTTTTGTGTCAACAAATGAAGAAAAAAAAATCAGCCATTTTTGGTGAAAATGGTTTTTAAATTTTTTTTTAGGCCTGTCCAGAATGTCGATAGTTCGGCATGACCGGGGTCACTGTTTTTGTGTCAAAAAATGAAAAAAAGAATTCTGAGATTTTTTTTTGAAAATGGTTCTAAAATGCTTTTTTTTTAGGCCTGTCCAAAATGTCGCTAGTTCGGCATGATCGGAGTCATCGTTTTTGGTGACAAAAATAGAAATCTACAATTTTTGGTGAAAATGGTTTTAAAATGTTTTTTTTAGGCCTGTCCAGAATGTCGATATTTCGGCATGACCGGGGTCACTGTTTTTGTGTCACGAAAATGAAAAAAAAATATCTGCAATTTTTTGTGAAAATTGTTCTAAAAATTTTTTTTAGGCCTGTCCAGAATGTCGCTTTTTCGGCATGATCGGAGTCATCGTTTTTAGGGACAAAATAGAAATCTGCAATTTTTTGTGAAAATGGTTTTCAATATTTTTTTTAGGCCTGTCCAGAATGTCGATAGTTCGGCATGACCGGGGTCACTGTTTTTGTGTCAAAAAATGAAAAAAAGAATTCTGAGCTTTTTTTGAAAATGGTTCTAAAATGCTTTTTTTTTAGGCCTGTCCAAAATGTCGCTTTTTCGGCATGATCGGAGTCATCGTTTTTAGGGACAAAATAGAAATCTGCAATTTTTGGTGAAAATGGTTTTAAATTTTTTTTTTAGACCTGTCCAGAATGTCGCTTTTTCGGCATGATCGGAGTCATCGTTTTTAGGGACAATTTAGAAATCTGCAATTTTTTTGTGAAAATGGTTTTAAAATGTTTTTTTTAGGCCTGTCCAGAAAGTCGATAGTTCGGCATGACCGGGGTCACTGTTTTTGTGTCAAAAAATGAAAAAAAGAATTCTGAACTTTTTTTTTGAAAATGGTTCTAAAATGCTTTTTTTTTTAGGCCTGTCCAGAATGTCGCTAGTTCGGCATAACCGGGGTCACTGTTTTTGTGTCACGAAAATGAAGAAAAAAAAATCAGCAATTTTTGGTGAAAATGGTTTTTAAAAAAAAATTTAGGCCTGTCCAGAATGTCGCTTTTTCGGCATGATCGGAGTCATCGTTTTTAGGGACAAAATAGAAATCTGCAATTTTTTGTGAAAATGGTTTTAAAATGTTTTTTTAGGCCTGTCCAGAATGTCGATAGTTCGGCATGACCGGGGTCACTGTTTTTGTGTCACGAAAATGAAAAAAAAATATCTGCAATTTTTTGTGAAAATGGTTCTAAAAATTTTTTTTAGGCCTGTCCAGAATGTCGCTTTTTCGGCATGATCGGAGTCATCGTTTTTAGGGACAAAATAGAAATCTGCAATTTTTTGTGAAAATGGTTTTAAAATGTTTTTTTTAGGCCTGTCCAGAATGTCGATAGTTCGGCATAACCGGGGTCACTGTTTTTGTGTCACGAAAATGAAGAAAAAAAAATCAGCAATTTTTGGTGAAAATGGTTTTTTTTTAAAAATGTAGGCCTGTCCAGAATGTCGCTTTTTCGGCATGATCGGAGTCATCGTTTTTAGGGGCAAAATAGAAATCTGCAATTTTTTGTGAAAATGGTTTTAAAATGTTTTTTTAGGCCTGTCCAGAATGTCGATAGTTCGGCATAACCGGGGTCACTGTTTTTGTGTCACGAAAATGAAGAAAAAAAAATCAGCAATTTTTGGTGAAAATGGTTTTAAATTTTTTTTTTAGACCTGTCCAGAATGTCGCTTTTTCGGCATGATCGGAGTCATCGTTTTTAGGGACAATTTAGAAATCTGCAATTTTTTTGTGAAAATGGTTTTAAAATGTTTTTTTTAGGCCTGTCCAGAAAGTCGATAGTTCGGTATGACCGGGGTCACTGTTTTTGTGTCAAAAAATGAAAAAAAGAATTCTGAACTTTTTTTTTGAAAATGGTTCTAAAATGCTTTTTTTTTAGGCCTGTCCAGAATGTCGCTAGTTCGGCATAACCGGGGTCACTGTTTTTGTGTCACGAAAATGAAAAAAAAATATCTGCAATTTTTTGTGAAAATGGTTCTAAAAAATTTTTTTAGGCCTGTCCAGAATGTCGCTTTTTCGGCATGATCGGAGTCATCGTTTTTAGGGACAAAATAGAAATCTGCAATTTTTTGTGAAAATGGTTTTAAAATGTTTTTTTTAGGCCTGTCCAGAATGTCGATAGTTCGGCATAACCGGGGTCACTGTTTTTGTGTCACGAAAATGAAGAAAAAAAAATCAGCAATTTTTGGTGAAAATGGTTTTTTATAAAAAATGTAGGCCTGTCCAGAATGTCGCTTTTTCGGCATGATCGGAGTCATCGTTTTTAGGGGCAAAATAGAAATCTGCAATTTTTTGTGAAAATGGTTTTAAAATGTTTTTTTAGGCCTGTCCAGAATGTCGATAGTTCGGCATGACCGGGGTCACTGTTTTTGTGTCACGAAAATGAAAAAAAAATATCTGCAATTTTTTGTGAAAATGGTTCAAAAAATTTTTTTTAGGCCTGTCCAGAATGTCGCTTTTTCGGCATGATCGGAGTCATCGTTTTTAGGGACAAAATAGAAATCTGCAATTTTTTGTGAAAATGGTTTTAAAATGTTTTTTTTAGGCCTGTCCAGAATGTCGATAGTTCGGCATAACCGGGGTCACTGTTTTTGTGTCACGAAAATGAAGAAAAAAAAATCAGCAATTTTTGGTGAAAATGGTTTTTTTTTAAAAATGTAGGCCTGTCCAGAATGTCGCTTTTTCGGCATGATCGGAGTCATCATTTTTAGGGGCAAAATAGAAATCTGCAATTTTTTGTGAAAATGGTTTTAAAATGTTTTTTTAGGCCTGTCCAGAATGTCGATAGTTCGGCATAACCGGGGTCACTGTTTTTGTGTCACGAAAATGAAGAAAAAAAAATCAGCAATTTTTGGTGAAAATGGTTTTAAAAATTTTTTTTAGGCCTGTCCAGAATGTCGCTTTTTCGGCATGATCGGAGTAATCATTTTTAGGGACAAAATTGAAATCTGCAATTTTTTGTGAAAATGGTTTTAAAATGTTTTTTTAGGCCTGTCCAGAATGTCGATAGTTCGGCATGACCGGGGTCACTGTTTTTGTGTCAAAAAATGAAAAAAAGAATTCTGAGCTTTTTTTTTGAAAATGGTTCTAAAATGCTTTTTTTTTAGGCCTGTCCAAAATGTCGCTAGTTCGGCATGATCGGAGTATTCGTTTTTGGTGACAAAAATAGAAATCTACAATTTTTTGTGAAAATGGTTTTAAAATGTTTTTTTTAGGCCTGTCCAGAATGTCGCTAGTTTGGCATGACCGGGGTCACTGTTTTTGTGTCACGAAAATGAAGAAAAAAAAATCAGCAATTTTTGGTGAAAATGGTTTGAAAAATTTTTTTTAGACCTGTCCATAATGTCGCTTTTTCAGCATGATCGGAGTCAGCGTTTTTAGGGACAAAATAGAAATCTGCAATTTTTTGTGAAAATGGTTTTAAAATGTTTTTTTTAGGCCTGTCCAGAATGTCGATAGTTTGGCATGACCGGGGTCACTGTTTTTGTGTCAAAAAATGAAAAAAAGAATTCTGAGCTTTTTTTTTGAAAATGGTTCTAAAATGGTTTTTTTTTAGGCCTGTCCAAAATGTCGCTAGTTCGGCATGATCGGAGTATTCGTTTTTGGTGACAAAAATAGAAATCTACAATTTTTTGTGAAAATGGTTTTAAAATGTTTTTTTTAGGCCTGTCCAGAATGTCGCTAGTTCGGCATAACCGGGGTCACTGTTTTTGTGTCACGAAAATGAAGAAAAAAAAATCAGCAATTTTTGGTGAAAATGGTTTTAAAATGTTTTTTTAGGCCTGTCCAGAATGTCGATAGTTCGGCATGACCGGGGTCATTGTTTTTGTGTCACGAAAATGAAAAAAAAATATCTGCAATTTTTTGTGAAAATGGTTCTACATTTTTTTTTTTGGCCTGTCCAGAATGTCGCTTTTTCGGCATGATCGGAGTCATCGTTTTTAGGGACAAAATCGAAATCTGCAATTTTTTGTGAAAATGGTTTTAAAATGTTTTTTTTAGGCATGTCCAGAATGTCGATAGGTCGGTATGACCGGGGTCACTGTTTTTGTGTCAAAAAATGAAGAAAAAAAATCAGCCATTTTTGGTGAAAATGGTTTTTAAAAAATTTTTTAGGCCTGTCCAGAATGTCGATAGTTCGGCATGACCGGGGTCACTGTTTTTGTGTCAAAAAATGAAAAAAAGAATTCTGAGCTTTTTTTTTGAAAATGGTTCTAAAATGTTTTTTTTTTAGGCCTGTCCAAAATGTCGCTAGTTCGGCATGATCGGAGTATTCGTTTTTGGTGACAAAAATAGAAATCTACAATTTTTTGTGAAAATGGTTTTAAAATGTTTTTTTTAGGCCTGTCCAGAATGTCGATAGTTCGGCATGACCGGGGTCACTGTTTTTGTGTCACGAAAATGAAGAAAAAAAAATCAGCAATTTTTGGTGAAAATGGTTTTTAATTTTTTTTTGAGGCCTGTCCAGAATGTCGCTTTTTCGGCATGATCGGAGTAATCATTTTTAGGGACAAAATTGAAATCTGCAATTTTTTGTGAAAATGGTTTTAAAATGTTTTTTTTAGGCCTGTCCAGAATGTCGATAGTTCGGCATGACCGGGGTCACTGTTTTTGTGTCACGAAAATGAAAAAAAAATATCTGCAATTTTTTGTGAAAATGGTTCTACATTTTTTTTTTTTGGCCTGTCCAGAATGTCGCTTTTTCGGCATGATCGGAGTCATCGTTTTTAGGGACAAAATCGAAATCTGCAATTTTTTGTGAAAATGGTTTTAAAATGTTTTTTTTAGGCATGTCCAGAATGTCGATAGGTCGGTATGACCGGGGTCACTGTTTTTGTGTCAAAAAATGAAGAAAAAAAAATCAGCCATTTTTGGTGAAAATGGTTTTTAAATTTTTTTTTAGGCCTGTCCAGAATGTCGATAGTTCGGCATGACCGGGGTCACTGTTTTTGTGTCAAAAAATGAAAAAAAGAATTCTGAGATTTTTTTTTGAAAATGGTTCTAAAATGCTTTTTTTTTAGGCCTGTCCAAAATGTCGCTAGTTCGGCATGATCGGAGTCATCGTTTTTGGTGACAAAAATAGAAATCTACAATTTTTGGTGAAAATGGTTTTAAAATGTTTTTTTTAGGCCTGTCCAGAATGTCGATATTTCGGCATGACCGGGGTCACTGTTTTTGTGTCACGAAAATGAAAAAAAAATATCTGCAATTTTTTGTGAAAATTGTTCTAAAAATTTTTTTTAGGCCTGTCCAGAATGTCGCTTTTTCGGCATGATCGGAGTCATCGTTTTTAGGGACAAAATAGAAATCTGCAATTTTTTGTGAAAATGGTTTTCAATATTTTTTTTAGGCCTGTCCAGAATGTCGATAGTTCGGCATGACCGGGGTCACTGTTTTTGTGTCAAAAAATGAAAAAAAGAATTCTGAGCTTTTTTTGAAAATGGTTCTAAAATGCTTTTTTTTTAGGCCTGTCCAAAATGTCGCTTTTTCGGCATGATCGGAGTCATCGTTTTTAGGGACAAAATAGAAATCTGCAATTTTTGGTGAAAATGGTTTTAAATTTTTTTTTTAGACCTGTCCAGAATGTCGCTTTTTCGGCATGATCGGAGTCATCGTTTTTAGGGACAATTTAGAAATCTGCAATTTTTTTGTGAAAATGGTTTTAAAATGTTTTTTTTAGGCCTGTCCAGAAAGTCGATAGTTCGGCATGACCGGGGTCACTGTTTTTGTGTCAAAAAATGAAAAAAAGAATTCTGAACTTTTTTTTTGAAAATGGTTCTAAAATGCTTTTTTTTTTAGGCCTGTCCAGAATGTCGCTAGTTCGGCATAACCGGGGTCACTGTTTTTGTGTCACGAAAATGAAGAAAAAAAAATCAGCAATTTTTGGTGAAAATGGTTTTTTAAAAAAAATTTAGGCCTGTCCAGAATGTCGCTTTTTCGGCATGATCGGAGTCATCGTTTTTAGGGACAAAATAGAAATCTGCAATTTTTTGTGAAAATGGTTTTAAAATGTTTTTTTAGGCCTGTCCAGAATGTCGATAGTTCGGCATGACCGGGGTCACTGTTTTTGTGTCACGAAAATGAAAAAAAAATATCTGCAATTTTTTGTGAAAATGGTTCTAAAAATTTTTTTTAGGCCTGTCCAGAATGTCGCTTTTTCGGCATGATCGGAGTCATCGTTTTTAGGGACAAAATAGAAATCTGCAATTTTTTGTGAAAATGGTTTTAAAATGTTTTTTTTAGGCCTGTCCAGAATGTCGATAGTTCGGCATAACCGGGGTCACTGTTTTTGTGTCACGAAAATGAAGAAAAAAAAATCAGCAATTTTTGGTGAAAATGTTTTTTTTTTAAAAATGTAGGCCTGTCCAGAATGTCGCTTTTTCGGCATGATCGGAGTCATCGTTTTTAGGGGCAAAATAGAAATCTGCAATTTTTTGTGAAAATGGTTTTAAAATGTTTTTTTAGGCCTGTCCAGAATGTCGATAGTTCGGCATAACCGGGGTCACTGTTTTTGTGTCACGAAAATGAAGAAAAAAAAATCAGCAATTTTTGGTGAAAATGGTTTTAAATTTTTTTTTTAGACCTGTCCAGAATGTCGCTTTTTCGGCATGATCGGAGTCATCGTTTTTAGGGACAATTTAGAAATCTGCAATTTTTTTGTGAAAATGGTTTTAAAATGTTTTTTTTAGGCCTGTCCAGAAAGTCGATAGTTCGGCATGACCGGGGTCACTGTTTTTGTGTCAAAAAATGAAAAAAAGAATTCTGAACTTTTTTTTTGAAAATGGTTCTAAAATGCTTTTTTTTTAGGCCTGTCCAGAATGTCGCTAGTTCGGCATAACCGGGGTCACTGTTTTTGTGTCACGAAAATGAAGAAAAAAAAATCAGCAATTTTTGGTGAAAATGGTTTTTAAAAAAAAATTTAGGCCTGTCCAGAATGTCGCTTTTTCGGCATGATCGGAGTCATCGTTTTTAGGGACAAAATAGAAATCTGCAATTTTTTGTGAAAATGGTTTTAAAATGTTTTTTTAGGCCTGTCCAGAATGTCGATAGTTCGGCATGACCGGGGTCACTGTTTTTGTGTCACGAAAATGAAAAAAAAATATCTGCAATTTTTTGTGAAAATGGTTCTAAAAAATTTTTTTAGGCCTGTCCAGAATGTCGCTTTTTCGGCATGATCGGAGTCATCGTTTTTAGGGACAAAATAGAAATCTGCAATTTTTTGTGAAAATGGTTTTAAAATGTTTTTTTTAGGCCTGTCCAGAATGTCGATAGTTCGGCATAACCGGGGTCACTGTTTTTGTGTCACGAAAATGAAGAAAAAAAAATCAGCAATTTTTGGTGAAAATGGTTTTTTTTAAAAAATGTAGGCCTGTCCAGAATGTCGCTTTTTCGGCATGATCGGAGTCATCGTTTTTAGGGGCAAAATAGAAATCTGCAATTTTTTGTGAAAATGGTTTTAAAATGTTTTTTTAGGCCTGTCCAGAATGTCGATAGTTCGGCATAACCGGGGTCACTGTTTTTGTGTCACGAAAATGAAGAAAAAAAAATCAGCAATTTTTGGTGAAAATGGTTTTAAAAAAAAAATTTAGGCCTGTCCAGAATGTCGCTTTTTCGGCATGATCGGAGTCATCGTTTTTAGGGACAAAATAGAAATCTGCAATTTTTTGTGAAAATGGTTTTAAAATGTTTTTTTAGGCCTGTCCAGAATGTCGATAGTTCGGCATGACCGGGGTCACTGTTTTTGTGTCACGAAAATGAAAAAAAAATATCTGCAATTTTTTGTGAAAATGGTTCTAAAAAATTTTTTTAGGCCTGTCCAGAATGTCGCTTTTTCGGCATGATCGGAGTCATCGTTTTTAGGGACAAAATAGAAATCTGCAATTTTTTGTGAAAATGGTTTTAAAATGTTTTTTTTAGGCCTGTCCAGAATGTCGATAGTTCGGCATAACCGGGGTCACTGTTTTTGTGTCACGAAAATGAAGAAAAAAAAATCAGCAATTTTTGGTGAAAATGGTTTTTTTTAAAAAATGTAGGCCTGTCCAGAATGTCGCTTTTTCGGCATGATCGGAGTCATCGTTTTTAGGGGCAAAATAGAAATCTGCAATTTTTTGTGAAAATGGTTTTAAAATGTTTTTTTAGGCCTGTCCAGAATGTCGATAGTTCGGCATAACCGGGGTCACTGTTTTTGTGTCACGAAAATGAAGAAAAAAAAATCAGCAATTTTTGGTGAAAATGGTTTTAAAATTTTTTTTTAGGCCTGTCCAGAATGTCGCTTTTTCGGCATGATCGGAGTAATCATTTTTAGGGACAAAATTGAAATCTGCAATTTTTTGTGAAAATGGTTTTAAAATGTTTTTTTAGGCCTGTCCAGAATGTCGATAGTTCGGCATGACCGGGGTCACTGTTTTTGTGTCAAAAAATGAAAAAAAGAATTCTGAGCTGTTTTTTTGATGACCGGGGTCACTGTTTTTGTGTCAAAAAATGAAAAAAAGAATTCTGAGCTTTTTTTTTGAAAATGGTTCTAAAATGCTTTTTTTTTAGGCCTGTCCAAAATGTCGCTAGTTCGGCATGATCGGAGTATTCGTTTTTGGTGACAAAAATAGAAATCTACAATTTTTTGTGAAAATGGTTTTAAAATGTTTTTTTTAGGCCTGTCCAGAATGTCGCTAGTTCGGCATAACCGGGGTCACTGTTTTTGTGTCACGAAAATGAAGAAAAAAAAATCAGCAATTTTTGGTGAAAATGGTTTTAAAATGTTTTTTTAGGCCTGTCCAGAATGTCGATAGTTCGGCATGACCGGGGTCATTGTTTTTGTGTCACGAAAATGAAAAAAAAATATCTGCAATTTTTTGTGAAAATGGTTCTACATTTTTTTTTTTGGCCTGTCCAGAATGTCGCTTTTTCGGCATGATCGGAGTCATCGTTTTTAGGGACAAAATCGAAATCTGCAATTTTTTGTGAAAATGGTTTTAAAATGTTTTTTTTAGGCATGTCCAGAATGTCGATAGGTCGGTATGACCGGGGTCACTGTTTTTGTGTCAAAAAATGAAGAAAAAAAAATCAGCCATTTTTGGTGAAAATGGTTTTTAAAAATTTTTTTAGGCCTGTCCAGAATGTCGATAGTTCGGCATGACCGGGGTCACTGTTTTTGTGTCAAAAAATGAAAAAAAGAATTCTGAGCTTTTTTTTTGAAAATGGTTCTAAAATGTTTTTTTTTTAGGCCTGTCCAAAATGTCGCTAGTTCGGCATGATCGGAGTATTCGTTTTTGGTGACAAAAATAGAAATCTACAATTTTTTGTGAAAATGGTTTTAAAATGTTTTTTTTAGGCCTGTCCAGAATGTCGATAGTTCGGCATGACCGGGGTCACTGTTTTTGTGTCACGAAAATGAAGAAAAAAAAATCAGCAATTTTTGGTGAAAATGGTTTTTAATTTTTTTTTGAGGCCTGTCCAGAATGTCGCTTTTTCGGCATGATCGGAGTAATCATTTTTAGGGACAAAATTGAAATCTGCAATTTTTTGTGAAAATGGTTTTAAAATGTTTTTTTTAGGCCTGTCCAGAATGTCGATAGTTCGGCATGACCGGGGTCACTGTTTTTGTGTCACGAAAATGAAAAAAAAATATCTGCAATTTTTTGTGAAAATGGTTCTACATTTTTTTTTTTGGGCCTGTCCAGAATGTCGCTTTTTCGGCATGATCGGAGTCATCGTTTTTAGGGACAAAATCGAAATCTGCAATTTTTTGTGAAAATGGTTTTAAAATGTTTTTTTTAGGCATGTCCAGAATGTCGATAGGTCGGTATGACCGGGGTCACTGTTTTTGTGTCAAAAAATGAAGAAAAAAAAATCAGCCATTTTTGGTGAAAATGGTTTTTAAAATTTTTTTTAGGCCTGTCCAGAATGTCGATAGTTCGGCATGACCGGGGTCACTGTTTTTGTGTCAAAAAATGAAAAAAAGAATTCTGAGATTTTTTTTTGAAAATGGTTCTAAAATGCTTTTTTTTTAGGCCTGTCCAAAATGTCGCTAGTTCGGCATGATCGGAGTCATCGTTTTTGGTGACAAAAATAGAAATCTACAATTTTTGGTGAAAATGGTTTTAAAATGTTTTTTTTAGGCCTGTCCAGAATGTCGATATTTCGGCATGACCGGGGTCACTGTTTTTGTGTCACGAAAATGAGAAAAAAATATCTGCAATTTTTTGTGAAAATGGTTCTAAAAAATTTTTTTAGGCCTGTCCAGAATGTCGCTTTTTCGGCATGATCGGAGTCATCGTTTTTAGGGACAAAATAGAAATCTGCAATTTTTTGTGAAAATGGTTTTAAAATGTTTTTTTTAGGCCTGTCCAGAATGTCGATAGTTCGGCATAACCGGGGTCACTGTTTTTGTGTCACGAAAATGAAGAAAAAAAAATCAGCAATTTTTGGTGAAAATGTTTTTTTTTTTTAAATGTAGGCCTGTCCAGAATGTCGCTTTTTCGGCATTATCGGAGTCATCGTTTTTAGGGGCAAAATAGAAATCTGCAATTTTTTGTGAAAATGGTTTTAAAATGTTTTTTTAGGCCTGTCCAGAATGTCGATAGTTCGGCATGACCGGGGTCACTGTTTTTGTGTCACGAAAATGAGAAAAAAATATCTGCAATTTTTTGTGAAAATGGTTCTAAAAAATTTTTTTAGGCCTGTCCAGAATGTCGCTTTTTCGGCATGATCGGAGTCATCGTTTTTAGGGACAAAATAGAAATCTGCAATTTTTTGTGAAAATGGTTTTAAAATGTTTTTTTTAGGCCTGTCCAGAATGTCGATAGTTCGGCATAACCGGGGTCACTGTTTTTGTGTCACGAAAATGAAGAAAAAAAAATCAGCAATTTTTGGTGAAAATGGTTTTTTTTTAAAAATGTAGGCCTGTCCAGAATGTCGCTTTTTCGGCATGATCGGAGTCATCGTTTTTAGGGGCAAAATAGAAATCTGCAATTTTTTGTGAAAATGGTTTTAAAATGTTTTTTTAGGCCTGTCCAGAATGTCGATAGTTCGGCATAACCGGGGTCACTGTTTTTGTGTCACGAAAATGAAGAAAAAAAAATCAGCAATTTTTGGTGAAAATGGTTTTAAAAAATTTTTTTAGGCCTGTCCAGAATGTCGCTTTTTCGGCATGATCGGAGTAATCATTTTTAGGGACAAAATTGAAATCTGCAATTTTTTGTGAAAATGGTTTTAAAATGTTTTTTTAGGCCTGTCCAGAATGTCGATAGTTCGGCATGACCGGGGTCACTGTTTTTGTGTCAAAAAATGAAAAAAAGAATTCTGAGCTTTTTTTTTGAAAATGGTTCTAAAATGCTTTTTTTTTAGGCCTGTCCAAAATGTCGCTAGTTCGGCATGATCGGAGTATTCGTTTTTGGTGACAAAAATAGAAATCTACAATTTTTTGTGAAAATGGTTTTAAAATGTTTTTTTTAGGCCTGTCCAGAATGTCGCTAGTTTGGCATGACCGGGGTCACTGTTTTTGTGTCACGAAAATGAAGAAAAAAAAATCAGCAATTTTTGGTGAAAATGGTTTTACACATTTTTTTTAGACCTTTCCATAATGTCGCTTTTTCAGCATGATCGGAGTCAGCGTTTTTAGGGACAAAATAGAAATCTGCAATTTTTTGTGAAAATGGTTCTAAAAATTTTTTTTAGGCCTGTCCAGAATGTCGCTTTTTCGGCATGATCGGAGTCATCGTTTTTAGGGACAAAATAGAAATCTGCAATTTTTTGTGAAAATGGTTTTAAAATGTTTTTTTTAGGCCTGTCCAGAATGTCGATAGTTTGGCATGACCGGGGTCACTGTTTTTGTGTCAAAAAATGAAAAAAAGAATTCTGAGCTTTTTTTTTGAAAATGGTTCTAAAATGGTTTTTTTTTAGGCCTGTCCAAAATGTCGCTAGTTCGGCATGATCGGAGTATTCGTTTTTGGTGACAAAAATAGAAATCTACAATTTTTGGTGAAAATGGTTTTTAATTTTTTTTTTAGGCCTGTCCAGAATGTCGCTTTTTCGGCATGATCGGAGTAATCATTTTTAGGGACAAAATTGAAATCTGCAATTTTTTGTGAAAATGGTTTTAAAATGTTTTTTTTAGGCCTGTCCAGAATGTCGATAGTTTGGCATGACCGGGGTCACTGTTTTTGTGTCAAAAAATGAAAAAAAGAATTCTGAGCTTTTTTTTAAAAAATGGTTCTAAAATGGTTTTTTTTTAGGCCTGTCCAGAATGTCGCTAGTTTGGCATGACCGGGGTCACTGTTTTTGTGTCACGAAAATGAAGAAAAAAAAATCAGCAATTTTTGGTGAAAATGGTTTTAATACATTTTTTTAGACCTGTCCATAATGTCGCTTTTTCAGCATGATCGGAGTCAGCGTTTTTAGGGACAAAATAGAAATCTGCAATTTTTGGTGAAAATGGTTTTAAATTTTTTTTTTAGACCTGTCCAGAATGTCGCTTTTTCGGCATGATCGGAGTCATCGTTTTTAGGGACAATTTAGAAATCTGCAATTTTTTTGTGAAAATGGTTTTAAAATGTTTTTTTTAGGCCTGTCCAGAAAGTCGATAGTTCGGCATGACCGGGGTCACTGTTTTTGTGTCAAAAAATGAAAAAAAGAATTCTTAACTTTTTTTTTGAAAATGGTTCTAAAATGCTTTTTTTTTAGGCCTGTCCAGAATGTCGCTAGTTCGGCATAACCGGGGTCACTGTTTTTGTGTCACGAAAATGAAGAAAAAAAAATCAGCAATTTTTGGTGAAAATGGTTTTAAAAAAAAAATTTAGGCCTGTCCAGAATGTCGCTTTTTCGGCATGATCGGAGTCATCGTTTTTAGGGACAAAATAGAAATCTGCAATTTTTTGTGAAAATGGTTTTAAAATGTTTTTTTTGGCATGTCCAGAATGTCGATAGGTGGGTATGACCGGGGTCACTGTTTTTGTGTCAAAAAATGAAGAAAAAAAAATCTGCCATTTTTGGTGAAAATGGTTTTTAAAATTTTTTTTAGGCCTGTCCAGAATGTCGATAGTTCGGCATGATCGGAGTCATCGTTTTTGGTGACAAAAATAGAAATCTACAATTTTTTGTGAAAATGGTTTTAAAATGTTTTTTTTAGGCCTGTCCAGAATGTCGCTAGTTTGGCATGACCGGGGTCACTGTTTTTGTGTCACGAAAATGAAGAAAAAAAAATCAGCAATTTTTGGTGAAAATGGTTTTACATTTTTTTTTTAGACCTGTCCAGAATGTCGCTTTTTCAGCATGATCGGAGTCATCGTTTTTAGGGACAAAATAGAAATCTGCAATTTTTTGTGAAAATGGTTTTAAAATGTTTTTTTAGGCCTGTCCAGAATGTCGATAGTTCGGCATTACCGGGGTCACTGTTTTTGTGTCACGAAAATGAAAAAAAAATATCTGCAATTTTTTGTGAAAATGGTTTTTAAATGTTTTTTTAGGCCTGTCCAGAATGTTGATACTTCGGCATGACCGGGGTCACTGTTTTTGTGTCAAAAAATGAAAAAAATAATTCTGAGCTTTTTTTTTGAAAATGGTTCTAAAATGCTTTTTTTTTTAGGCCTGTCCAAAATGTCGCTAGTTCGGCATGATCGGAGTATTCGTTTTTGGTGACAAAAATAGAAATCTACAATTTTTAGTGAAAATGGTTTTAAAATTCTTTTTTTTTAGGCCTGTCCAGAATGTCGATAGTTCGGCATGACCGGGGTCACTGTTTTTGTGTCAAAAAATGAAAAAAAGAATTTTAGAACCATTTTCAAAAAAAAAGCTCAGAGCTTTTTTTTTGAAAATGGTTCTAAAATTCTTTTTTTTTAGGCCTGTCCAGAATGTCGATAGTTCGGCATGACCGGGGTCACTGTTTTTGTGTCACGAAAATGAGAAAAAAATATCTGCAATTTTTTGTGAAAATGGTTCTACATTTTTTTTTTAGGCCTGTCCAGAATGTCGCTTTTTCGGCATGATCGGAGTCATCGTTTTTAGGGACAAAATAGAAATCTGCAATTTTTTGTGAAAATGGTTTTAAAATGTTTTTTTAGGCATGTCCAGAATGTCGATAGTTCGGTATGACCGGGGTCACTGTTTTTGTGTCAAAAAATGAAGAAAAAAAAATCAGCCATTTTTGGTGAAAATGGTTTTTAAATTTTTTTTTAGGCCTGTCCAGAATGACGATAGTTCGGCATGACCGGGGTCACTGTTTTTGTGTCAAAAAATGAAAAAAAGAATTCTGAGCTTTTTTTTTGAAAATGGTTCTAAAATGCTTTTTTTTTAGGCCTGTCCAAAATGTCGCTAGTTCGGCATGATCGGAGTATTCGTTTTTGGTGACAAAAATAGAAATCTACAATTTTTAGTGAAAATTGTTTTAAAATGTTTTTTTTAGGCCTGTCCAGAATGTCGCTAGTTTGGCATGACCGGGGTCACAGTTTTTGTGTCATGAAAATGAAGAAAAAAAAATCAGCAATTTTTGGTGAAAATGGTTTTAAATTTTTTTTTTAGACCTGTCCAGAATGTCGCTTTTTCAGCATGATCGGAGTCATCGTTTTTAGGGACAAAATAGAAATCTGCAATTTTTTGTGAAAATGGTTTTAAAATGTTATTTTAAGGCCTGTCCAGAATGTCGATAGTTCGGCATTACCGGGGTCACTGTTTTTGTGTCACGAAAATGAAAAAAAAATATCTGCAATTTTTTGTGAAAATGGTTTTTAAATGTTTTTTTAGGCCTGTCCAGAATGTCGATAGTTCGGCATGACCGGGGTCACTGTTTTTGTGTCAAAAAATGAAAAAAAGAATTCTGAGCTTTTTTTTTGAAAATGGTTCTAAAATTCTTTTTTTTTAGGCCTGTCCAGAATGTCGATAGTTCGGCATGACCGGGGTCACTGTTTTTGTGTCACGAAAATGAGAAAAAAATATCTGCAATTTTTTGTAAAAATGGTTCTACATTTTTTTTTTAGGCCTGTCCAGAATGTCGCTTTTTCGGCATGATCGGAGTCATCGTTTTTAGGGACAAAATAGAAATCTGCAATTTTTTGTGAAAATGGTTTTAAAATGTTTTTTTAGGCATGTCCAGAATGTCGATAGTTCGGTATGACCGGGGTCACTGTTTTTGTGTCAAAAAATGAAGAAAAAAAAATCAGCCATTTTTGGTGAAAATGGTTTTTAAATTTTTTTTTAGGCCTGTCCAGAATGACGATAGTTCGGCATGACCGGGGTCACTGTTTTTGTGTCAAAAAATGAAAAAAAGAATTCTGAGCTTTTTTTTTGAAAATGGTTCTAAAATACTTTTTTTTTAGGCCTGTCCAAAATGTCGCTAGTTCGGCATGATCGGAGTATTCGTTTTTGGTGACAAAAATAGAAATCTACAATTTTTAGTGAAAATGGTTTTAAAATTCTTTTTTTTTAGGCCTGTCCAGAATGTCGATAGTTCGGCATGACCGGGGTCACTGTTTTTGTGTCAAAAAATGAAAAAAAGAATTCTGAGCTTTTTTTTTGAAAATGGTTCTAAAATTCTTTTTTTTTAGGCCTGTCCAGAATGTCGATAGTTCGGCATGACCGGGGTCACTGTTTTTGTGTCACGAAAATGAGAAAAAAATATCTGCAATTTTTTGTAAAAATGGTTCTACATTTTTTTTTTAGGCCTGTCCAGAATGTCGCTTTTTCGGCATGATCGGAGTCATCGTTTTTAGGGACAAAATAGAAATCTGCAATTTTTTGTGAAAATGGTTTTAAAATGTTTTTTTAGGCATGTCCAGAATGTCGATAGTTCGGTATGACCGGGGTCACTGTTTTTGTGTCAAAAAATGAAGAAAAAAAAATCAGCCATTTTTGGTGAAAATGGTTTTTAAATTTTTTTTTAGGCCTGTCCAGAATGACGATAGTTCGGCATGACCGGGGTCACTGTTTTTGTGTCAAAAAATGAAAAAAAGAATTCTGAGCTTTTTTTTTGAAAATGGTTCTAAAATACTTTTTTTTTAGGCCTGTCCAAAATGTCGCTAGTTCGGCATGATCGGAGTATTCGTTTTTGGTGACAAAAATAGAAATCTACAATTTTTTGTGAAAATGGTTTTAAAATGTTTTTTTTAGGCCTGTCCAGAATGTCGATAGTTCGGCATGACCGGGGTCACTGTTTTTGTGTCACGAAAATGAAGAAAAAAAAATCAGCAATTTTTGGTGAAAATGGTTTTTAATTTTTTTTTGAGGCCTGTCCAGAATGTCGCTTTTTCGGCATGATCGGAGTAATCATTTTTAGGGACAAAATTGAAATCTGCAATTTTTTGTGAAAATGGTTTTAAAATGTTTTTTTTTAGGCCTGTCCAGAATGTCGATAGTTCGGCATGACCGGGGTCACTGTTTTTGTGTCAAAAAATGAAAAAAAGAATTCTGAGCTTTTTTTTTGAAAATGGTTCTAAAATGTTTTTTTTTTAGGCCTGTCCAAAATGTCGCTAGTTCGGCATGATCGGAGTATTCGTTTTTGGTGACAAAAATAGAAATCTACAATTTTTTGTAAAAATGGTTCTACATTTTTTTTTTAGGCCTGTCCAGAATGTCGCTTTTTCGGCATGATCGGAGTCATCGTTTTTAGGGACAAAATAGAAATCTGCAATTTTTTGTGAAAATGGTTTTAAAATGTTTTTTTAGGCATGTCCAGAATGTCGATAGTTCGGTATGACCGGGGTCACTGTTTTTGTGTCAAAAAATGAAGAAAAAAAAATCAGCCATTTTTGGTGAAAATGGTTTTTACATTTTTTTTTAGGCCTGTCCAGAATGACGATAGTTCGGCATGACCGGGGTCACTGTTTTTGTGTCAAAAAATGAAAAAAAGAATTCTGAGCTTTTTTTTTGAAAATGGTTCTAAAATACTTTTTTTTTAGGCCTGTCCAAAATGTCGCTAGTTCGGCATGATCGGAGTATTCGTTTTTGGTGACAAAAATAGAAATCTACAATTTTTTGTGAAAATGGTTTTAAAATGTTTTTTTTAGGCCTGTCCAGAATGTCGATAGTTCGGCATGACCGGGGTCACTGTTTTTGTGTCACGAAAATGAAGAAAAAAAAATCAGCAATTTTTGGTGAAAATGGTTTTTAATTTTTTTTTGAGGCCTGTCCAGAATGTCGCTTTTTCGGCATGATCGGAGTAATCATTTTTAGGGACAAAATTGAAATCTGCAATTTTTTGTGAAAATGGTTTTAAAATGTTTTTTTTTAGGCCTGTCCAGAATGTCGATAGTTCGGCATGACCGGGGTCACTGTTTTTGTGTCAAAAAATGAAAAAAAGAATTCTGAGCTTTTTTTTTGAAAATGGTTCTAAAATGTTTTTTTTTTAGGCCTGTCCAAAATGTCGCTAGTTCGGCATGATCGGAGTATTCGTTTTTGGTGACAAAAATAGAAATCTACAATTTTTTGTGAAAATGGTTTTAAAATGTTTTTTTTAGGCCTGTCCAGAATGTCGCTAGTTCGGCATAACCGGGGTCACTGTTTTTGTGTCACGAAAATGAAGAAAAAAAAATCAGCAATTTTTGGTGAAAATGGTTTTTAATTTTTTTTTTAGGCCTGTCCAGAATGTCGCTTTTTCGGCATGATCGGAGTAATCATTTTTAGGGACAAAATTGAAATCTGCAATTTTTTGTGAAAATGGTTTTAAAATGTTTTTTTTAGGCCTGTCCAGAATGTCGATAGTTCGGCATGACAGGGGTCATTGTTTTTGTGTCACGAAAATGAAAAAAAAATATCTGCAATTTTTTGTGAAAATGTTTCTAAATTTTTTTTTTAGGCCTGTCCAGAATGTCGCTTTTTCGGCATGATCGGAGTCATCGTTTTTAGGGACAAAATAGAAATCTGCAATTTTTTGTGAAAATGGTTTTAAAATGTTTTTTTTAGGCCTGTCCAGAATGTCGATAGTTCGGCATGATCGGAGTCATCGTTTTTAGGGACAAAATAGAAATCTGCAATTTTTGGTGAAAATGGTTTTAAAATGTGTTTTTTAGGCCTGTCCAGAATGTCGATAGTTCGGCATGACCGGGGTCACTGTTTTTGTGTCAAAAAATGAAAAAAAGAATTCTGAGCTTTTTTTTTGAAAATGGTTCTAAAATGCCTTTTTTTTAGGCCTGTCCAAAATGTCGCTAGTTCGGCATGATCGGAGTCATCGTTTTTGGTGACAAAAATAGAAATCTACAATTTTTTGTGAAAATGGTTTTAAAATGGTTTTTTAAGGCCTGTCCAGAATGTCGCTAGTTCGGCATGACAGGGATCACTGTTTTTGTGTCACGAAATGAAGAAAAAAAAATCAGCAATTTTTGGTGAAAATGGTTTTAAAAAATTTTTTTAGACCTGTCCAGAATGTCGCTTTTTCGGCATGATCGGAGTCATCGTTTTTAGGGACAAAATAGAAATCTGCAATTTTTTGTGAAAATGGTTTTAAAATGTTTTTTTTAGGCCTGTCCAGAATGTCGATAGTTCGGCTTGACTGGGGTCACTGTTTTTGTGTCACGAAAATGAGAAAAAAATATCTGCAATTTTTTGTGAAAATGGTTCTACATTTTTTTTTTGGGCCTGTCCAGAATGTCGCTTTTTCGGCATGATCGGAGTCATCGTTTTTAGGGACAAAATAGAAATCTGCAACTTTTTGTGAAAATGGTTTTAAAATGTTTTTTTAGGCATGTCCAGAATGTCGATAGGTCGGTATGACCGGGGTCACTGTTTTTGTGTCAAAAAATGAAGAAAAAAAAATCAGCCATTTTTGGTGAAAATGGTTTTTAAATTTTTTTTTAGGCCTGTCCAGAATGTCGATAGTTCGGCATGACCGGGGTCACTGTTTTTGTGTCAAAAAATGAAAAAAAGAATTCTGAGATTTTTTTTTGAAAATGGTTCTAAAATGCTTTTTTTTTAGGCCTGTCCAAAATGTCGCTAGTTCGGCATGATCGGAGTCATCGTTTTTGGTGACAAAAATAGAAATCTACAATTTTTTGTGAAAATGGTTTTAAAATGTTTTTTTTAGGCCTGTTCAGTATGTCGATATTTCGGCATGACCGGGGTCACTGTTTTTGTGTCACGAAAATGAGAAAAAAATATCTGCAATTTTTTGTGAAAATGGTTCTAAAAAATTTTTTTAGGCCTGTCCAGAATGTCGCTTTTTCGGCATGATCGGAGTCATCGTTTTTAGGGACAAAATAGAAATCTGCAATTTTTGGTGAAAATGGTTTTAAAATGTGTTTTTTAGGCCTGTCCAGAATGTCGATAGTTCGGCATGACCGGGGTCACTGTTTTTGTGTCAAAAAATGAAAAAAAGAATTCTGAGCTTTTTTTTTTAAATGGTTCTAAAATGCCTTTTTTTTAGGCATGTCCAAAATGTCGCTAGTTCGGCATGATCGGAGTCATCGTTTTTGGTGACAAAAATAGAAATCTACAATTTTTTGTGAAAATGGTTTTAAAATGGTTTTTTAAGGCCTGTCCAGAATGTCGCTAGTTCGGCATGACAGGGGTCACTGTTTTTGTGTCACGAAAATGAAGAAAAAAAAATCAGCAATTTTTGGTGAAAATGGTTTTAAAAATTTTTTTTAGACCTGTCCAGAATGTCGCTTTTTCGGCATGATCGGAGTCATCGTTTTTAGGGACAAAATAGAAATCTGCAATTTTTTTGTGAAAATGGTTTTAAAATGTTTTTTTTAGGCCTGTCCAGAAAGTCGATAGTTCGGCATGACCGGGGTCACTGTTTTTGTGTCAAAAAATGAAAAAAAGAATTCTGAACTTTTTTTTGGAAAATGGTTCTAAAATGCTTTTTTTTTAGGCCTGTCCAGAATGTCGCTAGTTCGGCATAACCGGGGTCACTGTTTTTGTGTCACGAAAATGAAGAAAAAAAAATCAGCAATTTTTGGTGAAAATGGTTTTTTAAAAAAAATTTAGGCCTGTCCAGAATGTCGCTTTTTCGGCATGATCGGAGTCATCGTTTTTAGGGACAAAATAGAAATCTGCAATTTTTTGTGAAAATGGTTTTAAAATGTTTTTTTAGGCCTGTCCAGAATGTCGATAGTTCGGCATGACCGGGGTCACTGTTTTTGTGTCACGAAAATGAAAAAAAAATATCTGCAATTTTTTGTGAAAATGGTTCTAAAAATTTTTTTTAGGCCTGTCCAGAATGTCGCTTTTTCGGCATGATCGGAGTCATCGTTTTTAGGGACAAAATAGAAATCTGCAATTTTTTGTGAAAATGGTTTTAAAATGTTTTTTTTAGGCCTGTCCAGAATGTCGATAGTTCGGCTTGACTGGGGTCACTGTTTTTGTGTCACGAAAATGAGAAAAAAATATCTGCAATTTTTTGTGAAAATGGTTCTAAAAATTTTTTTTAGGCCTGTCCAGAATGTCGCTTTTTCGGCATGATCGGAGTCATCGTTTTTAGGGGCAAAATAGAAATCTGCAATTTTTTGTGAAAATGGTTTTAAAATGTTTTTTTAGGCCTGTCCAGAATGTCGATAGTTCGGCATAACCGGGGTCACTGTTTTTGTGTCACGAAAATGAAGAAAAAAAAATCAGCAATTTTTGGTGAAAATGGTTTTAAAATTTTTTTTAGGCCTGTCCAGAATGTCGCTTTTTCGGCATGATCGGAGTAATCATTTTTAGGGACAAAATTGAAATCTGCAATTTTTTGTGAAAATGGTTTTAAAATGTTTTTTTAGGCCTGTCCAGAATGTCGATAGTTCGGCATGACCGGGGTCACTGTTTTTGTGTCAAAAAATGAAAAAAAGAATTCTGAGCTTTTTTTTTGAAAATGGTTCTAAAATGCTTTTTTTTTAGGCCTGTCCAAAATGTCGCTAGTTCGGCATGATCGGAGTATTCGTTTTTGGTGACAAAAATAGAAATCTACAATTTTTTGTGAAAATGGTTTTAAAATGTTTTTTTTAGGCCTGTCCAGAATGTCGCTAGTTTGGCATGACCGGGGTCACTGTTTTTGTGTCACGAAAATGAAGAAAAAAAAATCAGCAATTTTTGGTGAAAATGGTTTTAAAATTTTTTTTTAGACCTGTCCATAATGTCGCTTTTTCAGCATGATCGGAGTCAGCGTTTTTAGGGACAAAATAGAAATCTGCAATTTTTTGTGAAAATGGTTCTAAAAATTTTTTTTAGGCCTGTCCAGAATGTCGCTTTTTCGGCATGATCGGAGTCATCGTTTTTAGGGACAAAATAGAAATCTGCAATTTTTTGTGAAAATGGTTTTAAAATGTTTTTTTTAGGCCTGTCCAGAATGTCGATAGTTTGGCATGACCGGGGTCACTGTTTTTGTGTCAAAAAATGAAAAAAAGAATTCTGAGCTTTTTTTTTTTAAATGGTTCTAAAATGGTTTTTTTTTAGGCCTGTCCAGAATGTCGCTAGTTTGGCATGACCGGGGTCACTGTTTTTGTGTCACAAAAATGAAGAAAAAAAAATCAGCAATTTTTGGTGAAAATGGTTTTAAATTTTTTTTTTAGACCTGTCCAGAATGTCGCTTTTTCAGCATGATCGGAGTCATCGTTTTTAGGGACAAAATAGAAATCTGCAATTTTTTGTGAAAATGGTTTTAAAATGTTTTTTTAGGCCTGTCCAGAATGTCGATAGTTCGGCATTACCGGGGTCACTGTTTTTGTGTCACGAAAATGAAAAAAAAATATCTGCAATTTTTTGTGAAAATGGTTTTTAAATGTTTTTTTAGGCCTGTCCAGAATGTTGATAGTTCGGCATGACCGGGGTCACTGTTTTTGTGTCAAAAAATGAAAAAAATAATTCTGAGCTTTTTTTTTGAAAATGGTTCTAAAATGCTTTTTTTTTAGGCCTGTCCAAAATGTCGCTAGTTCGGCATGATCGGAGTATTCGTTTTTGGTGACAAAAATAGAAATCTACAATTTTTAGTGAAAATGGTTTTAAAATTCTTTTTTTTTAGGCCTGTCCAGAATGTCGATAGTTCGGCATGACCGGGGTCACTGTTTTTGTGTCAAAAAATGAAAAAAAGAATTCTGAGCTTTTTTTTTGAAAATGGTTCTAAAATTCTTTTTTTTTAGGCCTGTCCAGAATGTCGATAGTTCGGCATGACCGGGGTCACTGTTTTTGTGTCACGAAAATGAGAAAAAAATATCTGCAATTTTTTGTGAAAATGGTTCTACATTTTTTTTTTAGGCCTGTCCAGAATGTCGCTTTTTCGGCATGATCGGAGTCATCGTTTTTAGGGACAAAATAGAAATCTGCAATTTTTTGTGAAAATGGTTTTAAAATGTTTTTTTAGGCATGTCCAGAATGTCGATAGTTCGGTATGACCGGGGTCACTGTTTTTGTGTCAAAAAATGAAGAAAAAAAAATCAGCCATTTTAGGTGAAAATGGTTTTTAAATTTTTTTTTAGGCCTGTCCAGAATGACGATAGTTCGGCATGACCGGGGTCACTGTTTTTGTGTCAAAAAATGAAAAAAAGAATTCTGAGCTTTTTTTTTGAAAATGGTTCTAAAATGCTTTTTTTTTAGGCCTGTCCAAAATGTCGCTAGTTCGGCATAACCGGGGTCACTGTTTTTGTGTCACGAAAATGAAGAAAAAAAAATCGGCAATTTTTGGTGAAAATGGTTTTTAAAAAAAAATTTAGGCCTGTCCAGAATGTCGCTTTTTCGGCATGATCGGAGTCATCGTTTTTAGGGACAAAATAGAAATCTGCAATTTTTTGTGAAAATGGTTTTAAAATGTTTTTTTTGGCATGTCCAGAATGTCGATAGGTGGGTATGACCGGGGTCACTGTTTTTGTGTCAAAAAATGAAGAAAAAAAAATCTGCCATTTTTGGTGAAAATGGTTTTTAAAAATTTTTTTAGGCCTGTCCAGAATGTCGATAGTTCGGCATGATCGGAGTCATCGTTTTTGGTGACAAAAATAGAAATCTACAATTTTTTGGTGAAAATGGTTTTAAAATGTTTTTTTTAGGCCTGTCCAGAATGTCGATAGTTCGGCATGACCGGGGTCACTGTTTTTGTGTCACGAAAATGAGAAAAAAACATCTGCAATTTTTTGTGAAAATGGTTCTACATTTTTTTTTTAGGCCTGTCCAGAATGTCGCTTTTTCGGCATGATCGGAGTCATCGTTTTTAGGGACAAAATAGAAATCTGCAATTTTTTGTGAAAATGGTTTTAAAATGTTTTTTTTGGCATGTCCAGAATGTCGATAGGTCGGTATGACCGGGGTCACTGTTTTTGTGTCAAAAAATGAAGAAAAAAAAATCAGCAATTTTTGGTGAAAATGGTTTTAAATTTTTTTTTTAGACCTGTCCAGAATGTCGCTTTTTCAGCATGATCGGAGTCATCGTTTTTAGGGACAAAATAGAAATCTGCAATTTTTTGTGAAAATGGTTTTAAAATGTTTTTTTAGGCCTGTCCAGAATGTCGATAGTTCGGCATGACCGGGGTCACTGTTTTTGTGTCACGAAAATGAGAAAAAAATATCTGCAATTTTTTGTGAAAATGGTTTTTAATTTTTTTTTTAGGCCTGTCCAGAATGACGATAGTTCGGCATGACCGGGGTCACTGTTTTTGTGTCAAAAAATGAAAAAAAGAATTCTGAGCTTTTTTTTTGAAAATGGTTCTAAAATGCTTTTTTTTTAGGCCTGTCCAAAATGTCGCTAGTTCGGCATGATCGGAGTATTCGTTTTTGGTGACAAAAATAGAAATCTACAATTTTTAGTGAAAATTGTTTTAAAATGTTTTTTTTAGGCCTGTCCACAATGTTGCTAGTTTGGCATGACCGGGGTCACAGTTTTTGTGTCATGAAAATGAAGAAAAAAAAATCAGCAATTTTTGGTGAAAATGTTTTTAAAAATTTTTTTTAGACCTGTCCAGAATGTCGCTTTTTCAGCATGATCGGAGTCATCGTTTTTAGGGACAAAATAGAAATCTGCAATTTTTTTGAAAATGGTTCTAAAATGCTTTTTTTTTAGGCCTGTCCAAAATGTCGCTAGTTCGGCATGATCGGAGTCATCGTTTTTGGTGACAAAAATAGAAATCTACAATTTTTTGTGAAAATGGTTTTAAAATGTTTTTTTTAGGCCTGTCCAGAATGTCGATAGTTCGGCATGACCGGGGTCACTATTTTTGTGTCACGAAAATGAGGAAAAAATATCTGCAATTTTTTGTGAAAATGGTTCTAAAAAATTTTTTTAGGCCTGTCCAGAATGTCGCTTTTTCGGCATGATCGGAGTCATCGTTTTTAGGGACAAAATAGAAATCTGCAATTTTTTGTGAAAATGGTTTTAAAATGTTTTTTTAGGCCTGTCCAGAATGTCGATAGTTCGGCATGACCGGGGTCACTGTTTTTGTGTCACGAAAATGAAAAAAAATATCTGCAATTTTTTGTGAAAATGGTTCAAACATTTTTTTAGACCTGTCCAGAATGTCGCTTTTTCAACATGATCGGAGTCATCGTTTTTAGGGACAAAATAGAAATCTACAATTTTTAGTGAAAATGGTTTTAAAATGTTTTTTTTAGGCCTGTCCAGAATGTCGCTAGTTTGGCATGTTTTTGTGTCACGAAAATGAAGAAAAAAAAATCAGCAATTTTTGGTGAAAATGGTTTTAAATTTTTTTTTTAGACCTGTCTAGAATGTCGCTTTTTCAGCATGATCGGAGTCAGCGTTTTTAGGGACAAAATAGAAATCTGCAATTTTTTTGTGAAAATGGTTTTAAAATGTTTTTTTTAGGCCTGTCCAGAATGTCGATAGTTCGGTATGACCGGGGTCACTGTTTTTGTGTCAAAAAATGAAGAAAAAAAAATCAGCCATTTTTGGTGAAAATGGTTTTTAAATTTTTTTTTAGGCCTGTCCAGAATGACGATAGTTCGGCATGACCGGGGTCACTGTTTTTGTGTCACGAAAATGAGAAAAAAATATCTGCAATTTTTTGTGAAAATGGTTCTACATTTTTTTTTTAGGCCTGTCCAGAATGTCGCTTTTTCGGCATGATCGGAGTCATCGTTTTTAGGGACAAAATAGAAATCTGCAATTTTTTGTGAAAATGGTTTTAAAATGTTTTTTAGGCATGTCCAGAATGTCGATAGTTCGGTATGACCGGGGTCACTGTTTTTGTGTCAAAAAATGAAGAAAAAAAAATCAGCCATTTTTGGTGAAAATGGTTTTTACAATTTTTTTTAGGCCTGTCCAGAATGACGATAGTTCGGCATGACCGGGGTCACTGTTTTTGTGTCAAAAAATGAAAAAAATAATTCTGAGCTTTTTTTTTGAAAATGGTTCTAAAATGCTTTTTTTTTAGGCCTGTCCAAAATGTCGCTAGTTTGGCATGATCGGAGTATTCGTTTTTGGTGACAAAAATAGAAATCTACAATTTTTAGTGAAAATGGTTTTAAAATGTTTTTTTTAGGCCTGTCCAGAATGTCGCTAGTTTGGCATGACCGGGGTCACTGTTTTTGTGTCACGAAAATGAAGAAAAAAAAATCAGCAATTTTTGGTGAAAATGGTTTTAAATTTTTTTTTTAGACCTGTCCAGAATGTCGCTTTTTCAGCATGATCGGAGTCAGCGTTTTTAGGGACAAAATAGAAATCTGCAATTTTTTTGTGAAAATGGTTTTAAAATGTTTTTTTTAGGCCTGTCCAGAATGTCGATAGTTCGGCATGACCGGGGTCACTGTTTTTGTGTCACGAAAATGAGAAAAAAATATATGCAATTTTTTGTGAAAATGGTTCTACATTTTTTTTTTAGGCCTGTCCAGAATGTCGCTTTTTCGGCATGATCGGAGTCATCGTTTTTAGGGACAAAATAGAAATCTGCAATTTTTTGTGAAAATGGTTTTAAAATGTTTTTTTAGGCATGTCCAGAATGTCGATAGTTCGGTATGACCGGGGTCACTGTTTTTGTGTCAAAAAATGAAGAAAAAAAAATCAGCCATTTTTGGTGAAAATGGTTCTACATTTTTTTTTTAGGCCTGTCCAGAATGTCGCTTTTTCGGCATGATCGGAGTCATCGTTTTTAGGGACAAAATAGAAATCTGCAATTTTTTGTGAAAATGGTTTTAAAATGGTTTTTTTAGGCCTGTCCAGAATGTCGCTAGTTTGGCATGACCGGGGTCACAGTTTTTGTGTCATGAAAATGAAGAAAAAAAAATCAGCAATTTTTGGTGAAAATGTTTTAAAAAAATTTTTTTAGACCTGTCCAGAATGTCGCTTTTTCAGCATGATCGGAGTCATCGTTTTTAGGGACAAAATAGAAATCTGCAATTTTTGGTGAAAATGGTTTTAAAATGTTTTTTTTAGGTCTGTCCAGAATGTCGATAGTTCGGCATGACCGGGGTCACTGTTTTTGTGTCACGAAAATGAGGTAAAAATATCTGCAATTTTTTGTGAAAATGGTTCTACATTTTTTTTTTAGGCCTGTCCAGAATGTCGCTTTTTCGGCATGATCGGAGTCATCGTTTTTAGGGACAAAATAGAAATCTGCAATTTTTTGTGAAAATGGTTTTAAAATGTTTTTTTAGGCATGTCCAGAATGTCGATAGTTCGGCATGACCGGGGTCACTGTTTTTGTGTCAAAAAATGAAAAAAATAATTCTGAGCTTTTTTTTTGAAAATGGTTCTAAAATGCTTTTTTTTTAGGCCTGTCCAAAATGTCGCTAGTTCGGCATGATCGGAGTCATCGTTTTTGGTGACAAAAATAGAAATCTACAATTTTTTGTGAAAATGGTTTTAAAATTGTTTTTTTTAGGCCTGTCCAGAATGTCGATAGTTCGGCATGACCGGGGTCACTGTTTTTGTGTCACGAAAATGAGAAAAAAATATCTGCAATTTTTTGTGAAAATGGTTCTAAAAAAATTTTTTAGGCCTGTCCAGAATGTCGCTTTTTCGGCATGATCGGAGTCATCGTTTTTAGGGACAAAATAGAAATCTGCAATTTTTTGTGAAAATGGTTTTAAAATGTTTTTTTAGGCCTGTCCAGAATGTCGATAGTTCGGCATGACCGGGGTCACTGTTTTTGTGTCACGAAAATGAAAAAAAAATATCTGCAATTTTTTGTGAAAATGGTTTTTAAATGTTTTTTTAGGCCTGTCCAGAATGTCGATAGTTCGGCATGACCGGGGTCACTGTTTTTGTGTCAAAAAATGAAAAAAATAATTCTGAGCTTTTTTTTTGAAAATGGTTCTAAAATGCTTTTTTTTTAGGCCTGTCCAAAATGTCGCTAGTTCGGCATGATCGGAGTATTCGTTTTTGGTGACAAAAATAGAAATCTACAATTTTTAGTGAAAATGGTTTTAAAATGTTTTTTTTAGGCCTGTCCAGAATGTCGCTAGTTTGGCATGACCGGGGTCACTGTTTTTGTGTCACGAAAATGAAGAAAAAAAAATCAGCCATTTTTGGTGAAAATGGTTTTTAAATTTTTTTTTAGGCCTGTCCAGAATGACGATAGTTCGGCATGATCGGAGTATTCGTTTTTGGTGACAAAAATAGAAATCTACAATTTTTTGTGAAAATGGTTTTAAAATGTTTTTTTTAGGCCTGTCCAGAATGTCGATAGTTCGGCATGACCGGGGTCACTGTTTTTGTGTCACGAAAATGAGAAAAAAATATCTGCAATTTTTTGTGAAAATGGTTTTTAAATTTTTTTTTAGGCCTGTCCAGAATGACGATAGTTCGGCATGACCGGGGTCACTGTTTTTGTGTCAAAAAATGAAAAAAAGAATTCTGAGCTTTTTTTTTGAAAATGGTTCTAAAATGCTTTTTTTTTAGGCCTGTCCAAAATGTCGCTAGTTCGGCATGATCGGAGTCATCGTTTTTGGTGACAAAAATAGAAATCTACAATTTTTAGTGAAAATGGTTTTAAAATGTTTTTTTTAGGCCTGTCCAGAATGTCGATAGTTCGGCATGACCGGGGTCACTGTTTTTGTGTCACGAAAATGAGAAAAAAATATCTGCAATTTTTTGTGAAAATGGTTCTAAAAAAAATTTTTAGGCCTGTCCAGAATGTCGCTTTTTCGGCTTGATCGGAGTCATCGTTTTTAGGGACAAAATAGAAATCTGCAATTTTTTGTGAAAATGGTTTTAAAATGTTTTTTTAGGCCTGTCCAGAATGTCGATAGTTCGGCATGACCGGGGTCACTGTTTTTGTGTCAAAAAATGAAAAAAATAATTCTGAGCTTTTTTTTTGAAAATGGTTCAAAATGCTTTTTTTTTAGGCCTGTCCAAAATGTCGCTAGTTCGGCATGATCGGAGTATTCGTTTTTGGTGACAAAAATAGAAATCTACAATTTTTAGTGAAAATGGTTTTAAAATGTTTTTTAGGCCTGTCCAGAATGACGATAGTTCGGCATGACCGGGGTCACTGTTTTTGTGTCAAAAAATGAAAAAAATAATTCTGAGCTTTTTTTTTGAAAATGGTTCTAAAATGCTTTTTTATTAGGCCTGTCCAAAATGTCGCTAGTTCGGCATGATCGGAGTATTCGTTTTTGGTGACAAAAATAGAAATCTACAATTTTTAGTGAAAATGGTTTTAAAATGTTTTTTTTAGGCCTGTCCAGAATGTCGCTAGTTTGGCATGACCGGGGTCACTGTTTTTGTGTCACGAAAATGAAGAAAAAAAAATCAGCAATTTTTGGTGAAAATGGTTTTAAATTTTTTTTTTAGACCTGTCCAGAATGTCGCTTTTTCAGCATGATCGGAGTCATCGTTTTTAGGGACAAAATAGAAATCTGCAATTTTTGGTGAAAATGGTTTTAAAATGTTTTTTTAGGCCTGTCCAGAATGTCGATAGTTCGGCATGACCGGGGTCACTGTTTTTGTGTCACGAAAATGAAAAAAAAATATCTGCAATTTTTTGTGAAAATGGTTTTTAAATGTTTTTTTAGGCCTGTCCAGAATGTCGATAGTTCGGCATGACCGGGGTCACTGTTTTTGTGTCACGAAAATGAGAAAAAAATATCTGCAATTTTTTGTGAAAATGGTTCTAAAAAATTTTTTTAGGCCTGTCCAGAATGTCGCTTTTTCGGCATGATCGGAGTCATCGTTTTTAGGGACAAAATAGAAATCTGCAATTTTTTGTGAAAATGGTTTTAAAATGTTTTTTTAGGCCTGTCCAGAATGTCGATAGTTCGGCATGACCGGGGTCACTGTTTTTGTGTCACGAAAATGAAAAAAAAAATATCTGCAATTTTTTGTGAAAATGGTTTTTAAATGTTTTTTTAGGCCTGTCCAGAATGTCGATAGTTCGGCATGACCGGGGTCACTGTTTTTGTGTCAAAAAATGAAAAAAATAATTCTGAGCTTTTTTTTTGAAAATGGTTCTAAAATGCTTTTTTTTTAGGCCTGTCCAAAATGTCGCTAGTTCGGCATGATCGGAGTATTCGTTTTTGGTGACAAAAAAAGAAATCTACAATTTTTAGTGAAAATGGTTTTAAAATGTTTTTTTTAGGCCTGTCCAGAATGTCGCTAGTTTGGCATGACCGGGGTCACTGTTTTTGTGTCACGAAAATGAAGAAAAAAAAATCAGCAATTTTTGGTGAAAATGGTTTTACATTTTTTTTTTAGACCTGTCCAGAATGTCGCTTTTTCAGCATGATCGGAGTCATCGTTTTTAGGGACAAAATAGAAATCTGCAATTTTTTGTGAAAATGGTTTTAAAATGTTTTTTTAGGCCTGTCCAGAATGTCGATAGTTCGGCATGACCGGGGTCACTGTTTTTGTGTCACGAAAATGAAAAAAAAATATCTGCAATTTTTTGTGAAAATGGTTTTTAAATGATTTTTTAGGCCTGTCCAGAATGTCGATAGTTCGGCATGACCGGGGTCACTGTTTTTGTGTCAAAAAATGAAAAAAATAATTCTGAGCTTTTTTTTTGAAAATGGTTCTAAAATGCTTTTTATTTAGGCCTGTCCAAAATGTCGCTAGTTCGGCATGATCGGAGTCATCGTTTTTAGTGACAAAATAGAAATCTGCAATTTTTTGTGAAAATGGTTTTAAAATGTTTTTTTTAGGCCTGTCCAGAATGTCGATAGTTCGGCATGACCGGGGTCACTGTTTTTGTGTCACGAAAATGCAAAAAAAATATCTGCAATTTTTTGTGAAAATGGTTCTAAAAATGTTTTTGACCTGTCCAGAATGTCGCTTTTTCAACATGATCGGAGTCATCGTTTTTAGGGACAAAATAGAAATCTGCAATTTTTGGTGAAAATGGTTTTAAAATGTTTTTTTTAGGCCTGTCCAGAATGTCGCTAGTTTGGCATGACCGGGGTCACTGTTTTTGTGTCACGAAAATGAAGAAAAAAAAATCAGCAATTTTTGGTGAAAATGGTTTTAATTTTTTTTTTTAGACCTGTCCAGAATGTCGCTTTTTCAGCATGATCGGAGTCAGCGTTTTTAGGGACAAAATAGAAATCAGCAATTTTTTTGTGAAAATGGTTTTAAAATGTTTTTTTTTAGGCCTGTCCAGAATGTCGATAGTTCGGCATGACCGGGGTCACTGTTTTTGTGTCACGAAAATGAGAAAAAAAAATCAGCAATTTTTGGTGAAAATGGTTCTACATTTTTTTTTTAGGCCTGTCCAGAATGTCGCTTTTTCGGCATGATCGGAGTCATCGTTTTTAGGGACAAAATAGAAATCTGCAATTTTTTGTGAAAATGGTTTTAAAATGTTTTTTTAGGCATGTCCAGAATGTCGATAGTTCGGTATGACCGGGGTCACTGTTTTTGTGTCAAAAAATGAAGAAAAAAAAATCTGCCATTTTTGGTGAAAATGGTTTTTAAATTTTTCTTTAGGCCTGTCCAGAATGATGATAGTTCGGCATGACCGGGGTCACTGTTTTTGTGTCAAAAAATGAAAAAAATCATTCTGAGCTTTTTTTTTGAAAATGGTTCTAAAATGCTTTTTTTTTAGGCCTGTCCAAAATGTCGCTAGTTCGGCATGATCGGAGTCATCGTTTTTGGTGACAAAAATAGAAATCTACAATTTTTTGTGAAAATGGTTTTTAAATGTTTTTTTAGGCCTGTCCAGAATGTCGATAGTTCGGCATGACCGGGGTCACTGTTTTTGTGTCAAAAAATGAAAAAAATAATTCTGAGCTTTTTTTTTGAAAATGGTTCTAAAATGCTTTTTTTTTAGGCCTGTCCAAAATGTCGCTAGTTCGGCATGATCGGAGTATTAGTTTTTGGTGACAAAAATAGAAATCTACAATTTTTAGTGAAAATGGTTTTAAAATGTTTTTTTTAGGCCTGTCCAGAATGTCGCTAGTTTGGCATGACCGGGGTCACTGTTTTTGTGTCACGAAAATGAAGAAAAAAAAATCAGCAATTTTTGGTGAAAATGGTTTTAAAAATTTTTTTTAGACCTGTCCAGAATGTCGCTTTTTCAGCATGATCGGAGTCATCGTTTTTAGGGACAAAATAGAAATCTGCAATTTTTTGTGAAAATGGTTTTAAAATGTTTTTTTAGGCCTGTCCAGAATGTCGATAGTTCGGCATGACCGGGGTCACTGTTTTTGTGTCAAAAAATGAAAAAAATAATTCTGAGCTTTTTTTTTGAAAATGGTTCTAAAATGCTTTTTTTTTAAGCCTGTCCAAAATGTCGCTAGTTCGGCATGATCGGAGTATTCGTTTTTGGTGACAAAAATAGAAATCTACAATTTTTAGTGAAAATGGTTTTAAAATGTTTTTTTTAGGCCTGTCCAGAATGTCGCTAGTTTGGCATGACCGGGGTCACTGTTTTTGTGTCACGAAAATGAAGAAAAAAAAATCAGCAATTTTTGGTGAAAATGGTTTTAAATTTTTTTTTTAGACCTGTCCAGAATGTCGCTTTTTCAGCATGATCGGAGTCAGCGTTTTTAGGGACAAAATAGAAATCTGCAATTTTTTGTGAAAATGGTTTTAAAATGTTTTTTTAGGCATGTCCAGAATGTCGATAGTTCGGTATGACCGGGGTCACTGTTTTTGTGTCAAAAAATGAAGAAAAAAAAATCAGCCATTTTTGGTGAAAATGGTTTTAAAAATTTTTTTTAGGCCTGTCCAGAATGACGATAGTTCGGCATGACCGGGGTCACTGTTTTTGTGTCAAAAAATGAAAAAAATAATTCTGAGCTTTTTTTTTGAAAATGGTTCTAAAATGCTTTTTATTTAGGCCTGTCCAAAATGTCGCTAGTTCGGCATGATCGGAGTCATCGTTTTTAGGGACAAAATAGAAATCTGCAATTTTTTGTGAAAATGGTTTTAAAATGTTTTTTTAGGCCTGTCCAGAATGTCGATAGTTCGGCATGACCGGGGTCACTGTTTTTGTGTCACGAAAATGCAAAAAAAATATCTGCAATTTTTTGTGAAAATGGTTCTAAAAATTTTTTTGACCTGTCCAGAATGTCGCTTTTTCAACATGATCGGAGTCATCGTTTTTAGGGACAAAATAGAAATCTGCAATTTTTGGTGAAAATGGTTTTAAAATGTTTTTTTTAGGCCTGTCCAGAATGTCGCTAGTTTGGCATGACCGGGGTCACTGTTTTTGTGTCACGAAAATGAAGAAAAAAAAATCAGCAATTTTTGGTGAAAATGGTTTTAATTTTTTTTTTTAGACCTGTCCAGAATGTCGCTTTTTCAGCATGATCGGAGTCAGCGTTTTTAGGGACAAAATAGAAATCAGCAATTTTTTTGTGAAAATGGTTTTAAAATGTTTTTTTTAGGCCTGTCCAGAATGTCGATAGTTCGGCATGACCGGGGTCACTGTTTTTGTGTCACGAAAATGAGAAAAAAAAATCAGCAATTTTTGGTGAAAATGGTTCTACATTTTTTTTTTAGGCCTGTCCAGAATGTCGCTTTTTCGGCATGATCGGAGTCATCGTTTTTAGGGACAAAATAGAAATCTGCAATTTTTTGTGAAAATGGTTTTAAAATGTTTTTTTAGGCATGTCCAGAATGTCGATAGTTCGGTATGACCGGGGTCACTGTTTTTGTGTCAAAAAATGAAGAAAAAAAAATCTGCCATTTTTGGTGAAAATGGTTTTTAAATTTTTCTTTAGGCCTGTCCAGAATGATGATAGTTCGGCATGACCGGGGTCACTGTTTTTGTGTCAAAAAATGAAAAAAATCATTCTGAGCTTTTTTTTTGAAAATGGTTCTAAAATGCTTTTTTTTTAGGCCTGTCCAAAATGTCGCTAGTTCGGCATGATCGGAGTCATCGTTTTTGGTGACAAAAATAGAAATCTACAATTTTTTGTGAAAATGGTTTTTAAATGTTTTTTTAGGCCTGTCCAGAATGTCGATAGTTCGGCATGACCGGGGTCACTGTTTTTGTGTCAAAAAATGAAAAAAATAATTCTGAGCTTTTTTTTTGAAAATGGTTCTAAAATGCTTTTTTTTTAGGCCTGTCCAAAATGTCGCTAGTTCGGCATGATCGGAGTATTAGTTTTTGGTGACAAAAATAGAAATCTACAATTTTTAGTGAAAATGGTTTTAAAATGTTTTTTTTAGGCCTGTCCAGAATGTCGCTAGTTTGGCATGACCGGGGTCACTGTTTTTGTGTCACGAAAATGAAGAAAAAAAAATCAGCAATTTTTGGTGAAAATGGTTTTAAATTTTTTTTTTAGACCTGTCCAGAATGTCGCTTTTTCAGCATGATCGGAGTCATCGTTTTTAGGGACAAAATAGAAATCTGCAATTTTTTGTGAAAATGGTTTTAAAATGTTTTTTTAGGCCTGTCCAGAATGTCGATAGTTCGGCATGACCGGGGTCACTGTTTTTGTGTCAAAAAATGAAAAAAATAATTCTGAGCTTTTTTTTTGAAAATGGTTCTAAAATGCTTTTTTTTTAAGCCTGTCCAAAATGTCGCTAGTTCGGCATGATCGGAGTATTCGTTTTTGGTGACAAAAATAGAAATCTACAATTTTTAGTGAAAATGGTTTTAAAATGTTTTTTTTAGGCCTGTCCAGAATGTCGCTAGTTTGGCATGACCGGGGTCACTGTTTTTGTGTCACGAAAATGAAGAAAAAAAAATCAGCAATTTTTGGTGAAAATGGTTTTAAATTTTTTTTTTAGACCTGTCCAGAATGTCGCTTTTTCAGCATGATCGGAGTCAGCGTTTTTAGGGACAAAATAGAAATCTGCAATTTTTTGTGAAAATGGTTTTAAAATGTTTTTTTAGGCATGTCCAGAATGTCGATAGTTCGGTATGACCGGGGTCACTGTTTTTGTGTCAAAAAATGAAGAAAAAAAAATCAGCCATTTTTGGTGAAAATGGTTTTAAAATTTTTTTTTAGGCCTGTCCAGAATGACGATAGTTCGGCATGACCGGGGTCACTGTTTTTGTGTCAAAAAATGAAAAAAATAATTCTGAGCTTTTTTTTTGAAAATGGTTCTAAAATGCTTTTTATTTAGGCCTGTCCAAAATGTCGCTAGTTCGGCATGATCGGAGTCATCGTTTTTAGGGACAAAATAGAAATCTGCAATTTTTTGTGAAAATGGTTTTAAAATGTTTTTTTAGGCCTGTCCAGAATGTCGATAGTTCGGCATGACCGGGGTCACTGTTTTTGTGTCACGAAAATGCAAAAAAAATATCTGCAATTTTTTGTGAAAATGGTTCTAAAATTTTTTTTGACCTGTCCAGAATGTCGCTTTTTCAACATGATCGGAGTCATCGTTTTTAGGGACAAAATAGAAATCTGCAATTTTTGGTGAAAATGGTTTTAAAATGTTTTTTTTAGGCCTGTCCAGAATGTCGCTAGTTTGGCATGACCGGGGTCACTGTTTTTGTGTCACGAAAATGAAGAAAAAAAAATCAGCAATTTTTGGTGAAAATGGTTTTAAATTTTTTTTTTTGACCTGTCCAGAATGTCGCTTTTTCAGCATGATCGGAGTCATCGTTTTTAGGGACAAAATAGAAATCTGCAATTTTTTGTGAAAATGGTTTTAAAATGTTTTTTTAGGCCTGTCCAGAATGTCGATAGTTCGGCATGACCGGGGTCACTGTTTTTGTGTCACGAAAATGAAAAAAAAATATCTGCAATTTTTTGTGAAAATGGTTTTTAAATGATTTTTTAGGCCTGTCCAGAATGTCGATAGTTCGGCATGACCGGGGTCACTGTTTTTGTGTCAAAAAATGAAAAAAATAATTCTGAGCTTTTTTTTTGAAAATGGTTCTAAAATGCTTTTTTTTTAAGCCTGTCCAAAATGTCGCTAGTTCGGCATGATCGGAGTATTCGTTTTTGGTGACAAAAATAGAAATCTACAATTTTTAGTGAAAATGGTTTTAAAATGTTTTTTTTAGGCCTGTCCAGAATGTCGATAGTTCGGCATGACCGGGGTCACTGTTTTTGTGTCAAAAAATGAAAAAAATAATTCTGAGCTTTTTTTTTGAAAATGGTTCTAAAATGCTTTTTTTTTAGGCCTGTCCAAAATGTCGCTAGTTCGGCATGATCGGAGTCATCGTTTTTGGTGACAAAAATAGAAATCTACAATTTTTAGTGAAAATGGTTTTAAAATGTTTTTTTTAGGCCTGTCCAGAATGTCGCTAGTTTGGCATGACCGGGGTCACTGTTTTTGTGTCACGAAAATGAAGAAAAAAAAATCAGCAATTTTTGGTGAAAATGGTTTTAAAATTTTTTTTTAGACCTGTCCAGAATGTCGCTTTTTCAGCATGATCGGAGTCAGCGTTTTTAGGGACAAAATAGAAATCTGCAATTTTTTGTGAAAATGGTTTTAAAATGTTTTTTTAGGCATGTCCAGAATGTCGATAGTTCGGTATGACCGGGGTCACTGTTTTTGTGTCAAAAAATGAAGAAAAAAAAATCAGCCATTTTTGGTGAAAATGGTTTTTAATTTTTTTTTTAGGCCTGTCCAGAATGACGATAGTTCGGCATGACCGGGGTCACTGTTTTTGTGTCAAAAAATGAAAAAAATAATTCTGAGCTTTTTTTTTGAAAATGGTTCTAAAATGCTTTTTATTTAGGCCTGTCCATAATGTCGCTAGTTCGGCATGATCGGAGTCATCGTTTTTGGTGACAAAAATAGAAATCTACAATTTTTTGTGAAAATGGTTTTAAAATGTTTTTTTTTAGGCCTGTCCAGAATGTCGATAGTTCGGCATGACCGGGGTCACTGTTTTTGTGTCACGAAAATGAGAAAAAAATATCTGCAATTTTTTGTGAAAACGGTTCTAAAAAATTTTTTTAGGCCTGTCCAGAATGTCGCTTTTTCGGCATGATCGGAGTCATCGTTTTTAGGGACAAAATAGAAATCTGCAATTTTTTGTGAAAATGGTTTTAAAATGTTTTTTTAGGCCTGTCCAGAATGTCGATAGTTCGGCATGACCGGGGTCACTGTTTTTGTGTCACGAAAATGAAGAAAAAATATCTGCAATTTTTTGTGAAAATGGTTTTTAAATGTTTTTTTAGGCCTGTCCAGAATGTCGATAGTTCGGCATGACCGGGGTCACTGTTTTTGTGTCAAAAAATGAAAAAAATAATTCTGAGCTTTTTTTTTGAAAATGGTTCTAAAATGCTTTTTTTTTAGGCCTGTCCAGAATGACGATAGTTCGGCATGACCGGGGTCACTGTTTTTGTGTAAAAAAATGAAAAAAATAATTCTGAGCTTTTTTTTTGAAAATGGTTCTAAAATGCTTTTTATTTAGGCCTGTCCATAATGTCGCTAGTTCGGCATGATCGGAGTCATCGTTTTTGGTGACAAAAATAGAAATCTACAATTTTTTGTGAAAATGGTTTTAACCTCTATGGGACCGGCGGGACGAATTCGTCCCACCTACGTAACATCCACTGCCAGCCTGTGGCGCGATTTTCAAAATCTTCAAAATCCTATTACTTCAATTTCTCAAACATATGACTATTTTACAGCCATTTAAAGATAAGACTCTCGTTAATCTAACCACACTGTCCGATTTCAAAAAGGCTTTACAACGAAAGCAAAACATTAGATTATGTCAGCAGAGTACCAAGCCAGAAATAATCAGACACCCATTTTTCAAGCCAGCATATAATGTCACCAAAACCCAGAAGACAGCTAAATGCAGCACTCACCTTTGATGATCTTCATCAGATGACAACCCTAGGACATTATGTTATACAATACATGCATGTTTTGTTCAATCAAGTTCATATTTATATCAAAAACCAGCTTTTTACATTAGCATGTGACGTTCAGAACTAGCATACCCCCCGCAAACTTACGGGGAATTCGCTAACATTTTACTAAATTACTCACGATAAACGTTCACAAAAAGCATAACAATTATTTTAAGAATTATAGATACAGACCTCCTCTATGCACTCGATATGTCCGATTTTAAAATAGCTTTTTGGTGAAAGCACATTTTGCAATATTCTAAGTATATAGCCCAGGCATCACGGGCTCGCTATTTAGACACCCGGCAAGTTTAGCACTCACCATAATCATATTTACTATTATAAAAATGTCATTACCTTTTGTTGTCTTCGTCAGAATGCACACCCAGGACGTCTACTTCAATAACAAATGTTGGTTTGGTCCAAAATAATCCATCGTTATATCCGAATAGCGGCGTTTTGTTCGTGCGTTCCAGACACTATCCGAAATAGTAAAGAAGTGTCGCGCGCTTGGCGCAATTCCTGACAATAAAATTCAAAGTATTCAATTGCCGTACGTCGAAGCATGTCAACCGCTGTTTAAAATCAATTTTTACGTCATTTTTCTCGTAGAAAAGCGGTAAAATTCCGACAGGGAATCTCCTTTTCGGCAAACAGAGGAAAAAATCCCAAAGGCGGGGGCGGTCGGGGTCACGCGCATAAGCTAGTGTCTCTTGATGGGCCACTTGAGAAAGGCGATAATGTGTTTCAGCCTGGGGCTGGAATGACGACATTCTCTTTTTTCCCGGGCTATGAGAGCCTATGGACGACGTGGGAAGTGTCACGTTAGAGCAGAGATCCTTAGTAAATGATAGAGATGGCAAAGAAGTTCCAGAAATGGTCAGACAGGCCACTTCCTGTAAAGGAATCTCTCAGGTTTTGACCTGCCATTTGAGTTCTGTTATACTCACAGACACCATTCAAACAGTTTTAGAAAATTTAGGGTGTTTTCTATCCATATGTAATAAGTATATGCATATTCTAGTTACTGAGTAGGAGTGGTAACCAGATTAAATCGGGTATGTTTTTTATCCAGCCGTGTCAATGCTGCCCCCTAGCCCTAACAGGTTAAAATGTTTTTTTTAGGCCTGTCCAGAATGTCGATAGTTCGGCATGACCGGGGTCACTGTTTTTGTGTCACGAAAATGAGAAAAAAATATCTGCAATTTTTTGTGAAAACGGTTCTAAAAATTTTTTTTAGGCCTGTCCAGAATGTCGCTTTTTCGGCATGATCGGAGTCATCGTTTTTAGGGACAAAATAGAAATCAGCAATTTTTTGTGAAAATGGTTTTAAAATGTTTTTTTAGGCCTGTCCAGAATGTCGATAGTTCGGCATGACCGGGGTCACTGTTTTAGTGTCACGAAAATGAGAAAAAAATATCTGCAATTTTTTGTGAAAATGGTTTTAAAATGTTTTTTTAGGCCTGTCCAGAATGTCGATAGTTCGGTCACTGTTTTTGTGTCACGAAAATGAAGAAAAAAAAATCAGCAATTTTTGGTGAAAATGGTTTTAAATTTTTTTTTTAGACCTGTCCAGAATGTCGCTTTTTCAGCATGATCGGAGTCAGCGTTTTTAGGGACAAAATAGAAATCTGCAATTTTTTGTGAAAATGGTTTTAAAATGTTTTTTTAGGCATGTCCAGAATGTCGATAGTTCGGTATGACCGGGGTCACTGTTTTTGTGTCAAAAAATGAAGAAAAAAAAATCAGCCATTTTTGGTGAAAATGGTTTTTAATTTTTTTTTTAGGCCTGTCCAGAATGACGATAGTTCGGCACTGTTTTTGTGTCAAAAAATGAAAAAAATAATTCTGAGCTTTTTTTTTGAAAATGGTTCTAAAATGCTTTTTATTTAGGCCTGTCCAAAATGTCGCTAGTTCGGCATGATCGGAGTCATCGTTTTTGGTGACAAAAATAGAAATCTACAATTTTTTGTGAAAATGGTTTTAAAATGTTTTTTTTAGGCCTGTCCAGAATGTCGATAGTTCGGCATGACCGGAGTCACTGTTTTTGTGTCACGAAAATGAGAAAAAAATATCTGCAATTTTTTGTGAAAATGGTTTTTAAATGTTTTTTTAGGCCTGTCCAGAATGTCGATAGTTCGGCATGACCGGGGTCACTGTTTTTGTGTCAAAAAATGAAAAAAAGAATTCTGAGCTTTTTTTTTGAAAATGGTTCTAAAATTCTTTTTTTTTAGGCCTGTCCAAAATGTCGCTAGTTCGGCATGATCGGAGTGTTCGTTTTTGGTGACAAAAATAGAAATCTACAATTTTTTGTGAAAATGGTTTTAAAATGTTTTTTTTAGGCCTGTCCAGAATGTCGATAGTTCGGCATGACCGGGGTCACTGTTTTAGTGTCACGAAAATGAGAAAAAAATATCTGCAATTTTTTGTGAAAATGGTTTTTAAATTTTCTTTTAGGCCTGTCCAGAATGACGATAGTTCGGCATGATCGGAGTCATCGTTTTTAGGGACAAAATAGAAATCTGCAATTTTTTGTGAAAATGGTTTTAAAATGTTTTTTTAGGCCTGTCCAGAATGTCGATAGTTCGGCATGACCGGGGTCACTGTTTTTGGGTCACGAAAATGAAAAAAAAATATCTGCAATTTTTTGTGATAATGGTTCTAAAAATTTTTTTTAGGCCTGTCCAGAATGTCGCTTTTTCGGCATGATCGGAGTCATCGTTTTTAGGGACAAAATAGAAATCTGCAATTTTTGGTGAAAATGGTTTTAAAATGTTTTTTTTAGGCCTGTCCAGAATGTCGATAGTTCGGCATGACCGGGGTCACTGTTTTTGTGTCAAAAAATGAAAAAAAGAAGTCTGAGCTTTTTTTGAAAATGGTTCTAAAATGCTTTTTTTTTAGGCCTGTCCAAAATGTCGCTTTTTCGGCATGATCGGAGTCATCGTTTTTAGGGACAAAATAGAAATCTGCAATTTTTTGTGAAAATGGTTTTAAAATGTTTTTTTAGGCATGTCCAGAATGTCGATAGTTCGGTATGACCGGGGTCACTGTTTTTGTGTCAAAAAATGAAGAAAAAAAAATCAGCCATTTTTGGTGAAAATGGTTTTTAATTTTTTTTTTAGGCCTGTCCAGAATGACGATAGTTCGGCATGACCGGGGTCACTGTTTTTGTGTCAAAAAATGAAAAAAATAATTCTGAGCTTTTTTTTTGAAAATGGTTCTAAAATGCTTTTTATTTAGGCCTGTCCATAATGTCGCTAGTTCGGCATGATCGGAGTCATCGTTTTTGGTGACAAAAATAGAAATCTACAATTTTTTGTGAAAATGGTTTTAAAATGTTTTTTTTAGGCCTGTCCAGAATGTCGATAGTTCGGCATGACCGGGGTCACTGTTTTTGTGTCACGAAAATGAGAAAAAAATATCTGCAATTTTTTGTGAAAACGGTTCTAAAAATTTTTTTTAGGCCTGTCCAGAATGTCGCTTTTTCGGCATGATCGGAGTCATCGTTTTTAGGGACAAAATAGAAATCAGCATTTTTTTGTGAAAATGGTTTTAAAATGTTTTTTTAGGCCTGTCCAGAATGTCGATAGTTCGGCATGACCGGGGTCACTGTTTTTGTGTCACGAAAATGCAAAAAAAATATCTGCAATTTTTTGTGAAAATGGTTCTAAAATTTTTTTTGACCTGTCCAGAATGTCGCTTTTTCAACATGATCGGAGTCATCGTTTTTAGGGACAAAATAGAAATCTGCAATTTTTGGTGAAAATGTTTTTAAAATGTTTTTTTTAGGCCTGTCCAGAATGTCGCTAGTTTGGCATGACCGGGGTCACTGTTTTTGTGTCACGAAAATGAAGAAAAAAAAATCAGCAATTTTTGGTGAAAATGGTTTTAAATTTTTTTTTTTAGACCTGTGCAGAATGTCGCTATTTCAGCATGATCGGAGTCAGCGTTTTTAGGGACAAAATAGAAATCTGCAATTTTTTTGTGAAAATGGTTTTAAAATGTTTTTTTTAGGCCTGTCCAGAATGTCGATAGTTCGGCATGACCGGGGTCACTGTTTTTGTGTCACGAAAATGAGAAAAAAAAATCAGCAATTTTTGGTGAAAATGGTTCTACATTTTTTTTTTAGGCCTGTCCAGAATGTCGCTTTTTCGGCATGATCGGAGTCATCGTTTTTAGGGACAAAATAGAAATCTGCAATTTTTTGTGAAAATGGTTTTCAAATGTTTTTTTTAGGCCTGTCCAGAATGTCGATAGTTCGGCATGACCGGGGTCACTGTTTTTGTGTCAAAAAATGAAAAAAATAATTCTGAGCTTTTTTTTTGAAAATGGTTCTAAAATGCTTTTTTTTAGGCCTGTCCAAAATGTCGCTAGTTCGGCATGATCGGAGTCATCGTTTTTGGTGACAAAAATAGAAATCTACAATTTTTTGTGAAAATGGTTTTAAAATGTTTTTTTTAGGCCTGTCCAGAATGTCGATAGTTCGGCATGACCGGGGTCACTGTTTTAGTGTCACGAAAATGAGAAAAAAATATCTGCAATTTTTTGTGAAAATGGTTTTAAAATGTTTTTTTAGGCCTGTCCAGAATGTCGATAGTTCGGTCACTGTTTTTGTGTCACGAAAATGAAGAAAAAAAAATCAGCAATTTTTGGTGAAAATGGTTTTAAATTTTTTTTTTAGACCTGTCCAGAATGTCGCTTTTTCAGCATGATCGGAGTCAGCGTTTTTAGGGACAAAATAGAAATCTGCAATTTTTTGTGAAAATGGTTTTAAAATGTTTTTTTAGGCATGTCCAGAATGTCGATAGTTCGGTATGACCGGGGTCACTGTTTTTGTGTCAAAAAATGAAGAAAAAAAAATCAGCCATTTTTGGTGAAAATGGTTTTTAATTTTTTTTTTAGGCCTGTCCAGAATGACGATAGTTCGGCACTGTTTTTGTGTCAAAAAATGAAAAAAATAATTCTGAGCTTTTTTTTTGAAAATGGTTCTAAAATGCTTTTTATTTAGGCCTGTCCAAAATGTCGCTAGTTCGGCATGATCGGAGTCATCGTTTTTGGTGACAAAAATAGAAATCTACAATTTTTTGTGAAAATGGTTTTAAAATGTTTTTTTTAGGCCTGTCCAGAATGTCGATAGTTCGGCATGACCGGAGTCACTGTTTTTGTGTCACGAAAATGAGAAAAAAATATCTGCAATTTTTTGTGAAAATGGTTTTTAAATGTTTTTTTAGGCCTGTCCAGAATGTCGATAGTTCGGCATGACCGGGGTCACTGTTTTTGTGTCAAAAAATGAAAAAAAGAATTCTGAGCTTTTTTTTTGAAAATGGTTCTAAAATTCTTTTTTTTTAGGCCTGTCCAAAATGTCGCTAGTTCGGCATGATCGGAGTGTTCGTTTTTGGTGACAAAAATAGAAATCTACAATTTTTTGTGAAAATGGTTTTAAAATGTTTTTTTTAGGCCTGTCCAGAATGTCGATAGTTCGGCATGACCGGGGTCACTGTTTTAGTGTCACGAAAATGAGAAAAAAATATCTGTAATTTTTTGTGAAAATGGTTTTTAAATTTTCTTTTAGGCCTGTCCAGAATGACGATAGTTCGGCATGATCGGAGTCATCGTTTTTAGGGACAAAATAGAAATCTGCAATTTTTTGTGAAAATGGTTTTAAAATGTTTTTTTAGGCCTGTCCAGAATGTCGATAGTTCGGCATGACCGGGGTCACTGTTTTTGGGTCACGAAAATGAAAAAAAAATATCTGCAATTTTTTGTGATAATGGTTCTAAAAAATTTTTTTAGGCCTGTCCAGAATGTCGCTTTTTCGGCATGATCGGAGTCATCGTTTTTAGGGACAAAATAGAAATCTGCAATTTTTGGTGAAAATGGTTTTAAAATGTTTTTTTTAGGCCTGTCCAGAATGTCGATAGTTCGGCATGACCGGGGTCACTGTTTTTGTGTCAAAAAATGAAAAAAAGAAGTCTGAGCTTTTTTTGAAAATGGTTCTAAAATGCTTTTTTTTTAGGCCTGTCCAAAATGTCGCTTTTTCGGCATGATCGGAGTCATCGTTTTTAGGGACAAAATAGAAATCTGCAATTTTTTGTGAAAATGGTTTTAAAATGTTTTTTTTAGGCCTGTCCAGAATGTCGATAGTTCGGCATGACCGGAGTCACTGTTTTTGTGTCACGAAAATGAGAAAAAAATATCTGCAATTTTTTGTGAAAATGGTTTTTAAATGTTTTTTTAGGCCTGTCCAGAATGTCGATAGTTCGGCATGACCGGGGTCACTGTTTTTGTGTCAAAAAATGAAAAAAAGAATTCTGAGCTTTTTTTTTGAAAATGGTTCTAAAATTCTTTTTTTTTAGGCCTGTCCAAAATGTCGCTAGTTCGGCATGATCGGAGTGTTCGTTTTTGGTGACAAAAATAGAAATCTACAATTTTTTGTGAAAATGGTTTTAAAATGTTTTTTTTAGGCCTGTCCAGAATGTCGATAGTTCGGCATGACCGGGGTCACTGTTTTAGTGTCACGAAAATGAGAAAAAAATATCTGCAATTTTTTGTGAAAATGGTTTTTAAATTTTCTTTTAGGCCTGTCCAGAATGACGATAGTTCGGCATGATCGGAGTCATCGTTTTTAGGGACAAAATAGAAATCTGCAATTTTTTGTGAAAATGGTTTTAAAATGTTTTTTTAGGCCTGTCCAGAATGTCGATAGTTCGGCATGACCGGGGTCACTGTTTTTGGGTCACGAAAATGAAAAAAAAATATCTGCAATTTTTTGTGATAATGGTTCTAAAAAAATTTTTTAGGCCTGTCCAGAATGTCGCTTTTTCGGCATGATCGGAGTCATCGTTTTTAGGGACAAAATAGAAATCTGCAATTTTTGGTGAAAATGGTTTTAAAATGTTTTTTTTAGGCCTGTCCAGAATGTCGATAGTTCGGCATGACCGGGGTCACTGTTTTTGTGTCAAAAAATGAAAAAAAGAAGTCTGAGCTTTTTTTGAAAATGGTTCTAAAATGCTTTTTTTTTAGGCCTGTCCAAAATGTCGCTTTTTCGGCATGATCGGAGTCATCGTTTTTAGGGACAAAATAGAAATCTGCAATTTTTTGTGAAAATGGTTTTAAAATGTTTTTTTTAGGCCTGTCCAGAATGTCGATAGTTCGGCATGACCGGGGTCACTGTTTTTGTGTCAAAAAATGAAAAAAATAATTCTGAGCTTTTTTTTTGAAAATGGTTCTAAAATGCTTTTTATTTAGGCCTGTCCAAAATGTCGCTAGTTCGGCATGATCGGAGTCATCGTTTTTGGTGACAAAAATAGAAATCTACAATTTTTTGTGAAAATGGTTTTAAAATGTTTTTTTTAGGCCTGTCCAGAATGTCGATAGTTCGGCATGACCGGAGTCACTGTTTTTGTGTCACGAAAATGAGAAAAAAATATCTGCAATTTTTTGTGAAAATGGTTTTTAAATGTTTTTTTAGGCCTGTCCAGAATGTCGATAGTTCGGCATGACCGGGGTCACTGTATTTGTGTCAAAAAATGAAAAAAAGAATTCTGAGCTTTTTTTTTGAAAATGGTTCTAAAATTCTTTTTTTTTAGGCCTGTCCAAAATGTCGCTAGTTCGGCATGATCGGAGTGTTCGTTTTTGGTGACAAAAATAGAAATCTACAATTTTTAGTGAAAATGGTTTTAAAATGTTTTTTTTAGGCCTGTCCAGAATGTCGCTAGTTTGGCATGACCGGGGTCACTGTTTTTGTGTCACGAAAATGAAGAAAAAAAAATCAGCAATTTTTGGTGAAAATGGTTTTAAATTTTTTTTTTAGACCTGTCCAGAATGTCGCTTTTTCAGCATGATCGGAGTCAGCGTTTATAGCGACAAAATAGAAATTTGCAATTTTTTTGTGAAAATGGTTTTAAAATGTTTTTTTTAGGCATGTCCAGAATGTCGATAGTTCGGTATGACCGGGTTCACTGTTTTTGTGTCAAAAAATGAAGAAAAAAAAATCAGCCATTTTTGGTGAAAATGGATTTTAATTTTTTTTTTTAGGCCTGTCCAGAATGACGATAGTTCGGCATGACCGGGGTCACTGTTTTTGTGTCAAGAAAATGAAGAAAAATAATTCTGAGCTTTTTTTGTGAAAATGGTTCTAAAATGTTTTTTTTTATGCCTGTCCAAAATGTCGCTAGTTCGGCATGATCGGAGTCATTGTTTTTGGTGACAAAAATAGAAATCTACAATTTTTAGTGAAAATGGTTTTAAAATGTTTTTTTTAGGCCTGTCCAGAATGTCGCTAGTTTGGCATGACCGGGGTCACTGTTTTTGTGTCACGAAAATGAAGAAAAAAAAATCAGCAATTTTTGGTGAAAATGGTTTTACATTTTTTTTTTAGACCTGTCCAGAATGTCGCTTTTTCAGCATGATCGGAGTCAGCGTTTTTAGGGACAAAATAGAAATCTGCAATTTTTTGTGAAAATGGTTTTAAAATGTTTTTTTTAGGCATGTCCAGAATGTCGATAGTTCGGCATGACCGGGGTCACTGTTTTTGTGTCAAAAAATGAAAAAAATAATTCTGAGCTTTTTTTTTGAAAATGGTTCTAAAATGCTTTTTTTTTAGGCCTGTCCAAAATGTCGCTAGTTCGGCATGATCGGAGTCATCGTTTTGTGTGACAAAAATAGAAATCTACAATTTTTTGTGAAAATGGTTTTAAAATGTTTTTTTTAGGCCTGTCCAGAATGTCGCTTTTTCAGCATGATCGGAGTCATCGTTTTTAGGGACAAAATAGAAATCTGCAATTTTTTGTGAAAATGGTTTTAAAATGTTTTTTTAGGCCTGTCCAGAATGTCGATAGTTCGGCATGACCGGGGTCACTGTTTTTGTGTCACGAAAATGAAAAAAAAATATCTGCAATTTTTTGTGAAAATGGTTCTAAAAATGTTTTAGACCTGTCCAGAATGTCGCTTTTTCAACATGATCGGAGTCATCGTTTTTAGGGACAAAATAGAAATCTGCAATTTTTGGTGGAAATGGTTTTAAAATGTTTTTTTTAGGTCTGTCCAGAATGTCGATAGTTCGGCATGACCGGGGTCACTGTTTTTGTGTCACGAAAATGAGAAAAAAAAATCAGCAATTTTTGGTGAAAATGGTTCTACATTTTTTTTTTAGGCCTGTCCAGAATGTCGCTTTTTCGGCATGATCGGAGTCATCGTTTTTAGGGACAAAATAGAAATCTGCAATTATTTGTGAAAATGGTTTTAAAATGTTTTTTTAGGCATGTCCAGAATGTCGATAGTTCGGTATGACCGGGGTCACTGTTTTTGTGTCAAGAAAATGAAGAAAAAAAAATCTGCCATTTTTGGTGAAAATGGTTTTTAAATTTTTCTTTAGGCCTGTCCAGAATGATGATAGTTCGGCATGACCGGGGTCACTGTTTTTGTGTCAAAAAATGAAAAAAATAATTCTGAGCTTTTTTTTTGAAAATGGTTCTAAAATGCTTTTTTTTTAGGCCTGTCCAAAATGTCGCTAGTTCGGCATGATCGGAGTCATCGTTTTTGGTGACAAAAATAGAAATCTACAATTTTTTGTGAAAATGGTTTTAAAATGTTTTTTTTAGGCCTGTCCAGAATGTCGATAGTTCGGCATGACCGGGGTCACTGTTTTAGTGTCACGAAAATGAGAAAAAAATATCTGCAATTTTTTGTGAAAATGGTTTTTAAATTTTCTTTTAGGCCTGTCCAGAATGACGATAGTTCGGCATGATCGGAGTCATCGTTTTTAGGGACAAAATAGAAATCTGCAATTTTTTGTGAAAATGGTTTTAAAATGTTTTTTTAGGCCTGTCCAGAATGTCGATAGTTCGGCATGACCGGGGTCACTGTTTTTGGGTCACGAAAATGAAAAAAAAATATCTGCAATTTTTTGTGAAAATGGTTCTAAAAATTTTTTTTAGGCCTGTCCAGAATGTCGCTTTTTCGGCATGATCGGAGTCATCGTTTTTAGGGACAAAATAGAAATCTGCAATTTTTTGTGAAAATGGTTTTAAAATGTTTTTTTTAGGCCTGTCCAGAATGTCGATAGTTCGGCATGACCGGGGTCACTGTTTTTGTGTCACGAAAATGAAAAAAAGAATTCTGCAGCTTTTTTGTGAAAATGGTTCTAAATGCTTTTTTTTTAGGCCTGTCCAGAATGTCGCTTTTTCGGCATGATCGGAGTCATCGTTTTTAGGGACAAAATAGAAATCTGCAATTTTTTGTGAAAATGGTTTTAAAATGTTTTTTTTAGGCCTGTCCAGAATGTCGATAGTTCGGCATGACCGGGGTCACTGTTTTTGTGTCAAAAAATGAAAAAAAGAATTCTGAGCTTTTTTTTTGAAAATGGTTCTAAAATGCTTTTTTTTTAGGCCTGTCCAAAATGTCGCTAGTTCGGCATGATCGGAGTCATCGTTTTTGGTGACAAAAATAGAAATCTACAATTTTTTGTGAAAATGGTTTTAAAATGTTTTTTTTAGGCCTGTCCAGAATGTCGCTAGTTCGGCATGACCGGGGTCACTGTTTTTGTGTCACGAAAATGAGAAAAAAATATCTGCAATTTTTTGTGAAAATGGTTTTAAATGTTTTTTAGGCCTGTCCAGAATGTCGATAGTTCGGCATGACCGGGGTCACTGTTTTTGTGTCAAAAAATGAAAAAAAGAATTCTGAGCTTTTTTTTTGAAAATGGTTCTAAAATTCTTTTTTTTTAGGCCTGTCCAAAATGTCGCTAGTTCGGCATGATCGGAGTCATCGTTTTTGGTGACAAAAATAGAAATCTACAATTTTTAGTGAAAATGGTTTTAAAATGTTTTTTTTAGGCCTGTCCAGAATGTCGCTAGTTCGGCATGACCGGGGTCACTGTTTTTGTGTCACGAAAATGAAGAAAAAAAAATCAGCAATTTTTGGTGAAAATGGTTTTAAATTTTTTTTTTAGACCTGTCCAGAATGTCGCTTTTTCAGCATGATCGGAGTCAGCGTTTTTAGCGACAAAATAGAAATCTGCAATTTTTTTGTGAAAATGGTTTTAAAATGTTTTTTTTAGGCATGTCCAGAATGTCGATAGTTCGGCATGACCGGGTTCACTGTTTTTGTGTCAAAAAATGAAGAAAAAGAAATCAGCCATTTTTGGTGAAAATGGATTTTAAAATGTTTTTTTTTAGGCCTGTCCAGAATGACGATAGTTCGGCATGACCGGGGTCACTGTTTTTGTGTCAAAAAATGAAAAAAATAATTCTGAGCTTTTTTTTTGAAAATGGTTCTAAAATGTTTTTTTTTTATGCCTGTCCAAAATGTCGCTAGTTCGGCATGATCGGAGTCATCGTTTTGTGTGACAAAAATAGAAATCTACAATTTTTTGTGAAAATGGTTTTAAAATGTTTTTTTTAGGCCTGTCCAGAATGTCGCTTTTTCAGCATGATCGGAGTCATCGTTTTTAGGGACAAAATAGAAATCTGCAATTTTTTGTGAAAATGGTTTTAAAATGTTTTTTTAGGCCTGTCCAGAATGTCGATAGTTCGGCATGACCGGGGTCACTGTTTTTGTGTCACGAAAATGAAAAAAAGAATATCTGCAATTTTTTGTGAAAATGGTTCTAAAAATGTTTTAGACCTGTCCAGAATGTCGCTTTTTCAACATGATCGGAGTCATCGTTTTTAGGGACAAAATAGAAATCTGCAATTTTTGGTGAAAATGGTTTTAAAATGTTTTTTTTAGGTCTGTCCAGAATGTCGATAGTTCGGCATGACCGGGGTCACTGTTTTTGTGTCACGAAAATGAGAAAAAAAAATCAGCAATTTTTGGTGAAAATGGTTCTACATTTTTTTTTTAGGCCTGTCCAGAATGTCGCTTTTTCGGCATGATCGGAGTCATCGTTTTTAGGGACAAAATAGAAATCTGCAATTATTTGGTGAAAATGGTTTTAAAATGTTTTTTTAGGCATGTCCAGAATGTCGATAGTTCGGTATGACCGGGGTCACTGTTTTTGTGTCAAAAAATGAAGAAAAAAAAATCTGCCATTTTTGGTGAAAATGGTTTTTAAATGTTTTCTTTAGGCCTGTCCAGAATGATCGATAGTTCGGCATGACCGGGGTCACTGTTTTTGTGTCAAAAAATGAAAAAAATAATTCTGAGCTTTTTTTTTGAAAATGGTTCTAAAATGCTTTTTTTTTAGGCCTGTCCAAAATGTCGCTAGTTCGGCATGATCGGAGTCATCGTTTTTGGTGACAAAAATAGAAATCTAAAATTTTTTGTGAAAATGGTTTTAAAATGTTTTTTTTAGGCCTGTCCAGAATGTCGATAGTTCGGCATGACCGGGGTCACTGTTTTAGTGTCACGAAAATGAGAAAAAAATATCAGCAATTTTTTGTGAAAATGGTTTTTAAATTTTCTTTTAGGCCTGTCCAGAATGACGATAGTTCGGCATGATCGGAGTCATCGTTTTTAGGGACAAAATAGAAATCTGCAATTTTTTGTGAAAATGGTTTTAAAATGTTTTTTTAGGCCTGTCCAGAATGTCGATAGTTCGGCATGACCGGGGTCACTGTTTTTGGGTCACGAAAATGAAAAAAAAATATCTGCAATTTTTTGTGAAAATGGTTCTAAAAATTTTTTTTAGGCCTGTCCAGAATGTCGCTTTTTCGGCATGATCGGAGTCATCGTTTTTAGGGACAAAATAGAAATCTGCAATTTTTTGTGAAAATGGTTTTAAAATGTTTTTTTTAGGCCTGTCCAGAATGTCGATAGTTCGGCATGACCGGGGTCACTGTTTTTGTGTCACGAAAATGAAAAAAAAATATCTGCAATTTTTTGTGAAAATGGTTCTAAATTTTTTTTTTAGGCCTGTCCAGAATGTCGCTTTTTCGGCATGATCGGAGTCATCGTTTTTAGGGACAAAATAGAAATCTGCAATTTTTTGTGAAAATGGTTTTAAAATGTTTTTTTTAGGCCTGTCCAGAATGTCGATAGTTCGGCATGACCGGGGTCACTGTTTTTGTGTCAAAAAATGAAAAAAATAATTCTGAGCTTTTTTTTTGAAAATGGTTCTAAAATGCTTTTTATTTAGGCCTGTCCAAAATGTCGCTAGTTCGGCATGATCGGAGTCATCGTTTTTGGTGACAAAAATAGAAATCTACAATTTTTTGTGAAAATGGTTTTAAAATGTTTTTTTTAGGCCTGTCCAGAATGTCGATAGTTCGGCATGACCGGAGTCACTGTTTTTGTGTCACGAAAATGAGAAAAAAATATCTGCAATTTTTTGTGAAAATGGTTTTTAAATGTTTTTTTAGGCCTGTCCAGAATGTCGATAGTTCGGCATGACCGGGGTCACTGTTTTTGTGTCAAAAAATGAAAAAAAGAATTCTGAGCTTTTTTTTTGAAAATGGTTCTAAAATTCTTTTTTTTTAGGCCTGTCCAAAATGTCGCTAGTTCGGCATGATCGGAGTGTTCGTTTTTGGTGACAAAAATAGAAATCTACAATTTTTAGTGAAAATGGTTTTAAAATGTTTTTTTTTAGGCCTGTCCAGAATGTCGCTAGTTCGGCATGACCGGGGTCACTGTTTTTGTGTCACGAAAATGAAGAAAAAAAAATCAGCAATTTTTGGTGAAAATGGTTTTACATTTTTTTTTTAGACCTGTCCAGAATGTCGCTTTTTCAGCATGATCGGAGTCAGCGTTTTTAGGGACAAAATAGAAATCTGCAATTTTTTTGTGAAAATGGTTTTAAAATGTTTTTTTTAGGCATGTCCAGAATGTCGATAGTTCGGCATGACCGGGGTCACTGTTTTTGTGTCAAAAAATGAAAAAAATAATTCTGAGCTTTTTTTTTGAAAATGGTTCTAAAATGCTTTTTTTTTAGGCCTGTCCAAAATGTCGCTAGTTCGGCATGATCGGAGTCATCGTTTTGTGTGACAAAAATAGAAATCTACAATTTTTTGTGAAAATGGTTTTAAAATGTTTTTTTTAGGCCTGTCCAGAATGTCGCTTTTTCAGCATGATCGGAGTCATCGTTTTTAGGGACAAAATAGAAATCTGCAATTTTTTGTGAAAATGGTTTTAAAATGTTTTTTTAGGCCTGTCCAGAATGTCGATAGTTCGGCATGACCGGGGTCACTGTTTTTGTGTCACGAAAATGAAAAAAAAATATCTGCAATTTTTTGTGAAAATGGTTCTAAAAATGTTTTAGACCTGTCCAGAATGTCGCTTTTTCAACATGATCGGAGTCATCGTTTTTAGGGACAAAATAGAAATCTGCAATTTTTGGTGGAAATGGTTTTAAAATGTTTTTTTTAGGTCTGTCCAGAATGTCGATAGTTCGGCATGACCGGGGTCACTGTTTTTGTGTCACGAAAATGAGAAAAAAAAATCAGCAATTTTTGGTGAAAATGGTTCTACATTTTTTTTTTAGGCCTGTCCAGAATGTCGCTTTTTCGGCATGATCGGAGTCATCGTTTTTAGGGACAAAATAGAAATCTGCAATTATTTGTGAAAATGGTTTTAAAATGTTTTTTTAGGCATGTCCAGAATGTCGATAGTTCGGTATGACCGGGGTCACTGTTTTTGTGTCAAAAAATGAAGAAAAAAAAATCTGCCATTTTTGGTGAAAATGGTTTTTAAATTTTTCTTTAGGCCTGTCCAGAATGATCGATAGTTCGGCATGACCGGGGTCACTGTTTTTGTGTCAAAAAATGAAAAAAATAATTCTGAGCTTTTTTTTTGAAAATGGTTCTAAAATGCTTTTTTTTTAGGCCTGTCCAAAATGTCGCTAGTTCGGCATGATCGGAGTCATCGTTTTTGGTGACAAAAATAGAAATCTACAATTTTTTGTGAAAATGGTTTTAAAATGTTTTTTTTAGGCCTGTCCAGAATGTCGATAGTTCGGCATGACCGGGGTCACTGTTTTAGTGTCACGAAAATGAGAAAAAAATATCTGCAATTTTTTGTGAAAATGGTTTTTAAATTTTCTTTTAGGCCTGTCCAGAATGACGATAGTTCGGCATGATCGGAGTCATCGTTTTTAGGGACAAAATAGAAATCTGCAATTTTTTGTGAAAATGGTTTTAAAATGTTTTTTTAGGCCTGTCCAGAATGTCGATAGTTCGGCATGACCGGGGTCACTGTTTTTGGGTCACGAAAATGAAAAAAAAATATCTGCAATTTTTTGTGAAAATGGTTCTAAAAAATTTTTTTAGGCCTGTCCAGAATGTCGCTTTTTCGGCATGATCGGAGTCATCGTTTTTAGGGACAAAATAGAAATCTGCAATTTTTTGTGAAAATGGTTTTAAAATGTTTTTTTTAGGCCTGTCCAGAATGTCGATAGTTCGGCATGACCGGGGTCACTGTTTTTGTGTCACGAAAATGAAAAAAAAATATCTGCAATTTTTTGTGAAAATGGTTCTAAATTTTTTTTTTTGTCCTGTCCAGAATGTCGCTTTTTCGGCATGATCGGAGTCATCGTTTTTAGGGACAAAATAGAAATCTGCAATTTTTTGTGAAAATGGTTTTAAAATGTTTTTTTTAGGCCTGTCCAGAATGTCGATAGTTCGGCATGCCCGGGGTCACTGTTTTTGTGTCAAAAAATGAAAAAAAGAATTCTGAGCTTTTTTTTTGAAAATGGTTCTAAAATGCTTTTTTTTTAGGCCTGTCCAAAATGTCGCTAGTTCGGCATGATCGGAGTCATCGTTTTTGGTGACAAAAATAGAAATCTACAATTTTTTGTGAAAATGGTTTTAAAATGTTTTTTTTAGGCCTGTCCAGAATGTCGCTAGTTCGGCATGACCGGGGTCACTCTTTTTGTGTCAAAAAATGAAGAAAAAAAAATCAGCCATTTTTGGTGAAAATGGTTTTAAAAATTTTTTTTAGGCCTGTCCAGAATGTCGCTTTTTCGGCATGATCGGAGTCATCGTTTTTAGGGACAAAATAGAAATCTGCAATTTTTTGTGAAAATGGTTTTAAAATGTTTTTTAGGCCTGTCCAGAATGTCGATAGTTCGGCATGACCGGGGTCACTGTTTTTGTGTCAAAAAATGAAAAAAATAATTCTGAGCTTTTTTTTTGAAAATGGTTCTAAAATGTTTTTTTTTTATGCCTGTCCAAAATGTCGCTAGTTCGGCATGATCGGAGTCATCGTTTTGTGTGACAAAAATAGAAATCTAAAATTTTTTGTGAAAATGGTTTTAAAATGTTTTTTTTAGGCCTGTCCAGAATGTCGCTTTTTCAGCATGATCGGAGTCATCGTTTTTAGGGACAAAATAGAAATCTGCAATTTTTTGTGAAAATGGTTTTAAAATGTTTTTTTAGGCCTGTCCAGAATGTCGATAGTTCGGCATGACCGGGGTCACTGTTTTTGTGTCACGAAAATGAAAAAAAAATATCTGCAATTTTTTGTGAAAATGGTTCTAAAAATGTTTTAGACCTGTCCAGAATGTCGCTTTTTCAACATGATCGGAGTCATCGTTTTTAGGGACAAAATAGAAATCTGCAATTTTTGGTGAAAATGGTTTTAAAATGTTTTTTTTAGGTCTGTCCAGAATGTCGATAGTTCGGCATGACCGGGGTCACTGTTTTTGTGTCACGAAAATGAGAAAAAAAAATCAGCAATTTTTGGTGAAAATGGTTCTACATTTTTTTTTTAGGCCTGTCCAGAATGTCGCTTTTTCGGCATGATCGGAGTCATCGTTTTTAGGGACAAAATAGAAATCTGCAATTATTTGTGAAAATGGTTTTAAAATGTTTTTTTAGGCATGTCCAGAATGTCGATAGTTCGGTATGACCGGGGTCACTGTTTTTGTGTCAAAAAATGAAGAAAAAAAAATCTGCCATTTTTGGTGAAAATGGTTTTTAAATTTTTCTTTAGGCCTGTCCAGAATGATCGATAGTTCGGCATGACCGGGGTCACTGTTTTTGTGTCAAAAAATGAAAAAAAGAATTCTGAGCTTTTTTTTTGAAAATGGTTCTAAAATGCTTTTTTTTTAGGCCTGTCCAAAATGTCGCTAGTTCGGCATGATCGGAGTCATCGTTTTTGGTGACAAAAATAGAAATCTACAATTTTTTGTGAAAATGGTTTTAAAATGTTTTTTTTAGGCCTGTCCAGAATGTCGCTAGTTCGGCATGACCGGGGTCACTCTTTTTGTGTCAAAAAATGAAGAAAAAAAAATCAGCCATTTTTGGTGAAAATGGTTTTAAAAATTTTTTTTAGGCCTGTCCAGAATGTCGCTTTTTCGGCATGATCGGAGTCATCGTTTTTAGGGACAAAATAGAAATCTGCAATTTTTTGTGAAAATGGTTTTAAAATGTTTTTTAGGCCTGTCCAGAATGTCGATAGTTCGGCATGACCGGGGTCACTGTTTTTGTGTCAAAAAATGAAAAAAATAATTCTGAGCTTTTTTTTTGAAAATGGTTCTAAAATGTTTTTTTTTTATGCCTGTCCAAAATGTCGCTAGTTCGGCATGATCGGAGTCATCGTTTTGTGTGACAAAAATAGAAATCTAAAATTTTTTGTGAAAATGGTTTTAAAATGTTTTTTTTAGGCCTGTCCAGAATGTCGCTTTTTCAGCATGATCGGAGTCATCGTTTTTAGGGACAAAATAGAAATCTGCAATTTTTTGTGAAAATGGTTTTAAAATGTTTTTTTAGGCCTGTCCAGAATGTCGATAGTTCGGCATGACCGGGGTCACTGTTTTTGTGTCACGAAAATGAAAAAAAAATATCTGCAATTTTTTGTGAAAATGGTTCTAAAAATGTTTTAGACCTGTCCAGAATGTCGCTTTTTCAACATGATCGGAGTCATCGTTTTTAGGGACAAAATAGAAATCTGCAATTTTTGGTGAAAATGGTTTTAAAATGTTTTTTTTAGGTCTGTCCAGAATGTCGATAGTTCGGCATGACCGGGGTCACTGTTTTTGTGTCACGAAAATGAGAAAAAAAAATCAGCAATTTTTGGTGAAAATGGTTCTACATTTTTTTTTTAGGCCTGTCCAGAATGTCGCTTTTTCGGCATGATCGGAGTCATCGTTTTTAGGGACAAAATAGAAATCTGCAATTATTTGTGAAAATGGTTTTAAAATGTTTTTTTAGGCATGTCCAGAATGTCGATAGTTCGGTATGACCGGGGTCACTGTTTTTGTGTCAAAAAATGAAGAAAAAAAAATCTGCCATTTTTGGTGAAAATGGTTTTTAAATTTTTCTTTAGGCCTGTCCAGAATGATGATAGTTCGGCATGACCGGGGTCACTGTTTTTGTGTCAAAAAATGAAAAAAATAATTCTGAGCTTTTTTTTTGAAAATGGTTCTAAAATGCTTTTTTTTTAGGCCTGTCCAAAATGTCGCTAGTTCGGCATGATCGGAGTCATCGTTTTTGGTGACAAAAATAGAAATCTACAATTTTTTGTGAAAATGGTTTTAAAATGTTTTTTTTAGGCCTGTCCAGAATGTCGATAGTTCGGCATGACCGGGGTCACTGTTTTAGTGTCACGAAAATGAGAAAAAAATATCAGCAATTTTTTGTGAAAATGGTTTTTAAATTTTCTTTTAGGCCTGTCCAGAATGACGATAGTTCGGCATGATCGGAGTCATCGTTTTTAGGGACAAAATAGAAATCTGCAATTTTTTGTGAAAATGGTTTTAAAATGTTTTTTTAGGCCTGTCCAGAATGTCGATAGTTCGGCATGACCGGGGTCACTGTTTTTGGGTCACGAAAATGAAAAAAAAATATCTGCAATTTTTTGTGAAAATGGTTCTAAAAAATTTTTTTAGGCCTGTCCAGAATGTCGCTTTTTCGGCATGATCGGAGTCATCGTTTTTAGGGACAAAATAGAAATCTGCAATTTTTTGTGAAAATGGTTTTAAAATGTTTTTTTTAGGCCTGTCCAGAATGTCGATAGTTCGGCATGACCGGGGTCACTGTTTTTGTGTCACGAAAATGAAAAAAAAATATCTGCAATTTTTTGTGAAAATGGTTCTAAAATTTTTTTTTAGGCCTGTCCAGAATGTCGCTTTTTCGGCATGATCGGAGTCATCGTTTTTAGGGACAAAATAGAAATCTGCAATTTTTTGTGAAAATGGTTTTAAAATGTTTTTTTTAGGCCTGTCCAGAATGTCGATAGTTCGGCATGACCGGGGTCACTGTTTTTGTGTCAAAAAATGAAAAAAATAATTCTGAGCTTTTTTTTGAAAATGGTTCTAAAATGCTTTTTATTTAGGCCTGTCCAAAATGTCGCTAGTTCGGCATGATCGGAGTCATCGTTTTTGGTGACAAAAATAGAAATCTACAATTTTTTGTGAAAATGGTTTTAAAATGTTTTTTTTAGGCCTGTCCAGAATGTCGATAGTTCGGCATGACCGGAGTCACTGTTTTTGTGTCACGAAAATGAGAAAAAAATATCTGCAATTTTTTGTGAAAATGGTTTTTAAATGTTTTTTTAGGCCTGTCCAGAATGTCGATAGTTCGGCATGACCGGGGTCACTGTTTTTGTGTCAAAAAATGAAAAAAAGAATTCTGAGCTTTTTTTTTGAAAATGGTTCTAAAATTCTTTTTTTTTAGGCCTGTCCAAAATGTCGCTAGTTCGGCATGATCGGAGTCATCGTTTTTGGTGACAAAAATAGAAATCTACAATTTTTTGTGAAAATGGTTTTAAAATGTTTTTTTTAGGCCTGTCCAGAATGTCGCTAGTTCGGCATGACCGGGGTCACTCTTTTTGTGTCAAAAAATGAAGAAAAAAAAATCAGCCATTTTTGGTGAAAATGGTTTTAAAAAATTTTTTTAGGCCTGTCCAGAATGTCGCTTTTTCGGCATGATCGGAGTCATCGTTTTTAGGGACAAAATAGAAATCTGCAATTTTTTGTGAAAATGGTTTTAAAATGTTTTTTAGGCCTGTCCAGAATGTCGATAGTTCGGCATGACCGGGGTCACTGTTTTTGTGTCAAAAAATGAAAAAAAGAATTCTGAGCTTTTTTTTTGAAAATGGTTCTAAAATGCTTTTTTTTTAGGCCTGTCCAAAATGTCGCTAGTTCGGCATGATCGGAGTCATCGTTTTTGGTGACAAAAATAGAAATCTACAATTTTTTGTGAAAATGGTTTTAAAATGTTTTTTTTAGGCCTGTCCAGAATGTCGATAGTTCGGCATGACCGGGGTCACTGTTTTTGTGTCAAGAAAATGAAGAAAAAGCATTTTGAGCTTTTTTATTGAAAATGGTTCTAAAATGCTTTTTTTTTAGGCCTGTCCAGAATGTCGCTAGTTCGGCATGACAGGGGTCACTGTTTTTGTGTCACGAAAATGAAGAAAAAAAAATCAGCAATTTTTGGTGAAAATGGTTTTAAAAAATTTTTTTTTAGGCCTGTCCAGAATGTCGATAGTTCGGCATGACCGGGGTCACTGTTTTTGTGTCACGAAAATGAAAAAAAAATATCTGCAATTTTTTGTGAAAATGGTTTTAAAATGTTTTTTTTAGGCCTGTCCAGAATGTCGATAGTTCGGCATGACCGGGGTCACTGTTTTTGTGTCAAAAAATGAAAAAAAGAATTCTGAGCTTTTTTTTTGAAAATGGTTCTAAAATGCTTTTTTTTTAGGCCTGTCCAAAATGTCGCTAGTTCGGCATGATCGGAGTCATCGTTTTTGGTGACAAAAATAGAAATCTACAATTTTTTGTGAAAATGGTTTTAAAATGTTTTTTTTAGGCCTGTCCAGAATGTCGCTAGTTCGGCATGACCGGGGTCACTCTTTTTGTGTCAAAAAATGAAGAAAAAAAAATCAGCCATTTTTGGTGAAAATGGTTTTAAAAAATTTTTTTAGGCCTGTCCAGAATGTCGCTTTTTCGGCATGATCGGAGTCATCGTTTTTAGGGACAAAATAGAAATCTGCAATTTTTTGTGAAAATGGTTTTAAAATGTTTTTTAGGCCTGTCCAGAATGTCGATAGTTCGGCATGACCGGGGTCACTGTTTTTGTGTCAAAAAATGAAAAAAAGAATTCTGAGCTTTTTTTTTGAAAATGGTTCTAAAATGCTTTTTTTTAGGCCTGTCCAAAATGTCGCTAGTTCGGCATGATCGGAGTCATCGTTTTTGGTGACAAAAATAGAAATCTACAATTTTTCGTGAAAATGGTTTTAAAATGTTTTTTTTAGGCCTGTCCAGAATGTCGCTAGTTCGGCATGACCGGGGTCACTGTTTTTGTGTCACGAAAATGAAGAAAAAAAAATCAGCAATTTTTGGTGAAAATGGTTTTTAAAAATTTTTTTAGGCTTGTCCAGAATGTCGCTTTTTCAGCATGATCGGAGTCATCATTTTTAGGGACAAAATAGAAATCTGCAATTTTTTGTGAAAATGGTTTTAAAATGTTTTTTTAGGCCTGTCCAGAATGTCGATAGTTCGGCATGACCGGGGTCACTGTTTTTGTGTCAAAAAATGAAAAAAAGAATTCTGAGCTTTTTTTTTGAAAATGGTTCTAAAATGCTTTTTTTTTAGGCCTGTCCAAAATGTCGCTAGTTCGGCATGATCGGAGTCATCGTTTTTGGTGACAAAAATAGAAATCTACAATTTTTTGTGAAAATGGTTTTAAAATGTTTTTTTTAGGCCTGTCCAGAATGTCGATAGTTCGGCATGACCGGGGTCACTGTTTTTGTGTCAAAAAATGAAAAAAAGCATTTTGAGCTTTTTTATTGAAAATGGTTCTAAAATGCTTTTTTTTTAGGCCTGTCCAAAATGTCGATAGTTCGGCATGATCGGAGTCATCGTTTTTGGTGACAAAAATAGAAATCTACAATTTTTTGTGAAAATGGTTTTAAAATGGTTTTTTTAGGCCTGTCCAGAATGTCGCTAGTTCGGCATGACAGGGGTCACTGTTTTTGTGTCACGAAAATGAAGAAAAAAAAATCAGCAATTTTTGGTGAAAATGGTTTTAAAAATTTTTTTTAGACCTGTCCAGAATGTCGCTTTTTCGGCATGATCGGAGTCATCGTTTTTAGGGTCAAAATAGAAATTTGCAATTTTTTGGTGAAAATGGTTTTAAAATGTTTTTTTTAGGCCTGTCCAGAATGTCGATAGTTCGGCATGACCGGGGTCACTGTTTTTGTGTCACGAAAATGAGAAAAAAATATCTGCAATTTTTTGTGAAAATGGTTCAAAATTTTTTTTTCAGGCCTGTCCAGAATGTTGCTTTTTCGGCATGATCGGAGTCATTGTTTTTATGGACAAAATAGAAATCTGCAATTTTTTGTGAAAATGGTTATAAAATGTTTTTTTTAGGCCTGTCCAGAATGTCGATAGTTCGGCATGACCGGGGTCACTGTTTTTGTGTCACGAAAATGAAAAAAAAATATCAGCAATTTTTTGTGAAAATGGTTAAAAAAAAAATGTTTAGGCCTGTCCAGAATGTCGCTTTTTCGGCATGATCGGAGTCAACGTTTTTATGGACAAAATAGAAATCTGCAATTTTTGGTGAAAATGGTTTTAAAATGTTTTTTTTAGGCCTGTCCAGAATGTCGATAGTTCGCGCCGGTCACTGTTTTTGTGTCAAAAAATGAAAAAAAGAATTCTGAGCTTTTTTTTTGAAAATGGTTCTAAAATGCTTTTTTTTTAGGCCTGTCCAAAATGTCGCTAGTTCGGCATGATCGGAGTCATCGTTTTTGGTGACAAAAATAGAAATCTACAATTTTTTGTGAAAATGGTTTTAAAATTTTTTTTTAGGCCTGTCCAGAATGTCGCTTTTTCGGCATGATCGGAGTCATCGTTTTTAGGGACAAAATAGAAATCTGCAATTTTTTGTGAAAATGGTTTTAAAATGTTTTTTAGGCCTGTCCAGAATGTCGATAGTTCGGCATGACCGGGGTCACTGTTTTTGTGTCAAAAAATGAAAAAAAGAATTCTGAGCTTTTTTTTTGAAAATGGTTCTAAAATGCTTTTTTTTAGGCCTGTCCAAAATGTCGCTAGTTCGGCATGATCGGAGTCATCGTTTTTGGTGACAAAAATAGAAATCTACAATTTTTTGTGAAAATGGTTTTAAAATGTTTTTTTTTATGCCTGTCCAGAATGTCGCTAGTTCGGCATGACCGGGGTCACTCTTTTTGTGTCACGAAAATGAAGAAAAAAAAATCAGCCATTTTTGGTGAAAATGGTTTTAAAAAATTTTTTTAGGCCTGTCCAGAATGTCGCTTTTTCAGCATGATCGGAGTCATCATTTTTAGGGACAAAATAGAAATCTGCAATTTTTTGTGAAAATGGTTTTAAAATGTTTTTTTAGGCCTGTCCAGAATGTCGATAGTTCGGCATGACCGGGGTCACTGTTTTTGTGTCAAAAAATGAAAAAAAGAATTCTGAGCTTTTTTTTTGAAAATGGTTCTAAAATGCTTTTTTTTTAGGCCTGTCCAAAATGTCGCTAGTTCGGCATGATCGGAGTCATCGTTTTTGGTGACAAAAATAGAAATCTACAATTTTTTGTGAAAATGGTTTTAAAATGTTTTTTTTAGCCCTGTCCAGAATGTCGCTAGTTCGGCATGACCGGGGTCACTGTTTTTGTGTCACGAAAATGAAGAAAAAAAAATCAGCAATTTTTGGTGGAAATGGTTTTAAAAAAATTTTTTAGGCTTGTCCAGAATGTCGCTTTTTCAGCATGATCGGAGTCATCATTTTTAGGGACAAAATAGAAATCTGCAATTTTTTGTGAAAATGGTTTTAAAATGTTTTTTTAGGCCTGTCCAGAATGTCGATAGTTCGGCATGACCGGGGTCACTGTTTTTGTGTCACGAAAATGAGAAAAAGAATTCTGTGCTTTTTTTTGAAAATGGTTCTAAAATGCATTTTTTTTAGGGCTGTCCAAAATGTCGCTAGTTCGGCATGATCGGAGTCATCGTTTTTGGTGACAAAAATAGAAATCTACAATTTTTTGTGAAAATGGTTTTAAAATGTTTTTTTAGGCCTGTCCAGAATGTCGCTAGTTCGGCATGACCGGGGTCACTGTTTTTGTGTCAAAAAATGAAGAAAAAAAAATCAGCCATTTTTGGTGAAAATGGTTTTAAAATTTTTTAGGCCTGTCCAGAATGTCGCTTTTTCGGCATGATCGGAGTCATCGTTTTTAGGGACAAAATAGAAATCTGCAATTTTTTGTGAAAATGGTTTTAAAATGTTTTTTAGGCCTGTCCAGAATGTCGCTAGTTCGGCATGACCGGGGTCACTGTTTTTGTGTCACGAAAATGAAAAAAAAATATCTGCAATTTTTTGTGAAAATGGTTCAAAAAATTTTTTTTAGGCCTGTCCAGAATGTCGCTTTTTCGGCATGATCGGAGTCAACGTTTTTAGGGACAAAATAGAAATCTGCAATTTTTGGTGAAAATGGTTTTAAAATGTTTTTTTAGGCCTGTCCAGAATGTCGATAGTTCGGCATGACCGGGGTCACTGTTTTTGTGTAAAAAAATGAAAAAAAGAATTCTGAGCTTTTTTTTTGAAAATGGTTCTAAAATGCTTTTTTTTTAGGCCTGTCCAAAATGTCGCTAGTTCGGCATGATCGGAGTCATCGTTTTTGGTGACAAAAATAGAAATCTACAATTTTTTGTGAAAATGGTTTTAAAATGGTTTTTTTAGGCCTGTCCAGAATGTCGATAGTTCGGCATGACCGGGGTCACTGTTTTTGTGTCAAAAAATGAAGAAAAAAAATCAGCCATTTTTGGTGAAAATGGTTTTTTTTTAAATTTTTAGGCCTGTCCAGAATGTCGCTTTTTCGGCATGATCGGCGTCATCGTTTTTAGGGACAAAATAGAAATCTGCAATTTTTTGTGAAAATGGTTTTAAAATGTTTTTTTAGGCCTGTCCAGAATGTCGATAGTTCGGCATGACCGGGGTCACTGTTTTTGTGTCAAAAAATGAAAAAAAGGATTCTGAGCTTTTTTTTTGAAAATGTTTCTAAAATGCTTTTTTTTTAGGCCTGTCCAAAATGTCGCTAGTTCGGCATAACCGGGGTCACTGTTTTTGTGTCACGAAAATGAAGAAAAAAAAATCAGCAATTTTTGGTGAAAATGGTTTAAAAAAAAAAATGTAGGCCTGTCCAGAATGTCGCTTTTTCGGCATGATCGGAGTCATCGTTTTTAGGGACAAAATAGAAATCTGCAATTTTTGGTGAAAATGGTTTTAAAATGTTTTTTTTAGGCCTGTCCAGAATGTCGATAGTTCGGCATGACCGGGGTCACTGTTTTTGTGTCACGAAAATGAAAAAAAATATCTGCAATTTTTTGTGAAAATGGTTCCAAAAATTTTTTTTAGGCCTGTCCAGAATGTCGCTTTTTCGGCATGATCGGAGTCATCGTTTTTAGGGACAAAATAGAAATCTGCAATTTTTGGTGGAAATGGTTTTAAAATGTTTTTTTAGGCATGTCCAGAATGTCGATAGTTCGGTATGACCGGGGTCACTGTTTTTGTGTCAAAAAATGAAGAAGAAAAAAATCAGCCATTTTTGGTGAAAATGGTTATTAATTTTTTTTTTAGGCCTGTCCAGAATGTCGATAGTTCGGCATGACCGGGGTCACTGTTTTTGTGTCACGAAAATGAGAAAAAAATATCTGCAATTTTTTGTGAAAATGGTTCTACATTTTTTTTTTAGGCCTGTCCAGAATGTCGCTTTTTCGGCATGATCGGAGTCATCGTTTTTAGGGACAAAATAGAAATCTGCAATTTTTTGTGAAAATGGTTTTAAAATGTTTTTTTTAGGCCTGTCCAGAATGTCGATAGTTCGGCATGACCGGGGTCACTGTTTTTGTGTCAAAAAATGAAAAAAAGAATTCTGAGCTTTTTTTTTGAAAATGGTTCTAAAATGCTTTTTTTTAGGCCTGTCCAAAATGTCGCTACTTCGGCATGATCGGAGTATTCGTTTTTGGTGACAAAAATAGAAATCTACAATTTTTTGTGAAAATGGTTTTAAAATGTTTTTTTTTAGGCCTGTCCAGAATGTCGCTAGTTCGGCATAACCGGGGTCACTGTTTTTGTATCATGAAAATGAAGAAAAAAAAATGAGCAATTTTTGGTGAAAATGGTTTTAAATTTTTTTTTTAGGCCTGTCCAGAATGTCGCTTTTTCGGCATGATCGGAGTCATCGTTTTTAGGGACAAAATAGAAATCTGCAATTTTTTGTGAAAATGGTTTTAAAATGTTTTTTTTAGGCCTGTCCAGAATGTCGATAGTTCGGCATGACCGGGGTCACTGTTTTTGTGTCACGAAAATGAAAAAAAAATATCTGCAATTTTTTGTGAAAATGGTTCTAAATTTTTTTTTTAGGCCTGTCCAGAATGTCGCTTTTTCGGCATGATCGGAGTCATCGTTTTTAGGGACAAAATAGAAATCTGCAATTTTTTGTGAAAATGGTTTTAAAATGTTTTTTTTAGGCCTGTCCAGAATGTCGATAGTTCGGCATGACCGGGGTCACTGTTTTTGTGTCAAAAAATGAAAAAAAGAATTCTGAGCTTTTTTTTTGAAAATGGTTCTAAAATGCTTTTTTTTTAGGCCTGTCCAAAATGTCGCTAGTTCGGCATGATCGGAGTCATAGTTTTTGGTGACAAAAATAGAAATCTACAATTTTTTGTGAAAATGGTTTTAAAATGTTTTTTTTAGGCCTGTCCAGAATGTCGCTAGTTCGGCATGACCGGGGTCACTGTTTTTGTGTCACGAAAATGAGAAAAAAATATCTGCAATTTTTTGTGAAAATGGTTCTACATTTTTTTTTTAGGCCTGTCCAGAATGTCGCTTTTTCGGCATGATCGGAGTCATCGTTTTTAGGGACAAAATAGAAATCTGCAATTTTTTGTGAAAATGGTTTTAAAATGTTTTTTTTAGGCCTGTCCAGAATGTCGATAGTTCGGCATGACCGGGGTCACTGTTTTTGTGTAAAAAATGAAAAAAAGAATTCTGAGCTTTTTTTTTGAAAATGGTTCTAAAATGCTTTTTTTTTAGGCCTGTCCAAAATGTCGCTACTTCGGCATGATCGGAGTATTCGTTTTTGGTGACAAAAATAGAAATCTACAATTTTTTGTGAAAATGGTTTTAAAATGTTTTTTTTAGGCCTGTCCAGAATGTCGCTAGTTCGGCATAACCGGGGTCACTGTTTTTGTATCATGAAAATGAAGAAAAAAAAATCAGCAATTTTTGGTGAAAATGGTTTTAAATTTTTTTTTTAGGCCTGTCCAGAATGTCGCTTTTTCGGCATGATCGGAGTCATCGTTTTTAGGGACAAAATAGAAATCTGCAATTTTTTGTGAAAATGGTTTTAAAATGTTTTTTTTAGGCCTGTCCAGAATGTCGCTAGTTCGGCATGACCGGGGTCACTGTTTTTGTGTCACGAAAATGAGAAAAAAATATCTGCAATTTTTTGTGAAAATGGTTCTACATTTTTTTTTTAGGCCTGTCCAGAATGTCGCTTTTTCGGCATGATCGGAGTCATCGTTTTTAGGGACAAAATAGAAATCTGCAATTTTTTGTGAAAATGGTTTTAAAATGTTTTTTTTAGGCCTGTCCAGAATGTCGATAGTTCGGCATGACCGGGGTCACTGTTTTTGTGTAAAAAATGAAAAAAAGAATTCTGAGCTTTTTTTTTGAAAATGGTTCTAAAATGCTTTTTTTTTAGGCCTGTCCAAAATGTCGCTACTTCGGCATGATCGGAGTATTCGTTTTTGGTGACAAAAATAGAAATCTACAATTTTTTGTGAAAATGGTTTTAAAATGTTTTTTTTAGGCCTGTCCAGAATGTCGCTAGTTCGGCATAACCGGGGTCACTGTTTTTGTATCATGAAAATGAAGAAAAAAAAATCAGCAATTTTTGGTGAAAATGGTTTTAAATTTTTTTTTTAGGCCTGTCCAGAATGTCGCTTTTTCGGCATGATCGGAGTCATCGTTTTTAGGGACAAAATAGAAATCTGCAATTTTTTGTGAAAATGGTTTTAAAATGTTTTTTTTAGGCCTGTCCAGAATGTCGATAGTTCGGCATGACCGGGGTCACTGTTTTTGTGTCACGAAAATGAAAAAAAAATATCTGCAATTTTTTGTGAAAATGGTTCTAAATTTTTTTTTTAGGCCTGTCCAGAATGTCGCTTTTTCGGCATGATCGGAGTCATCGTTTTTAGGGACAAAATAGAAATCTGCAATTTTTTGTGAAAATGGTTTTAAAATGTTTTTTTTAGGCCTGTCCAGAATGTCGATAGTTCGGCATGACCGGGGTCACTGTTTTTGTGTCAAAAAATGAAAAAAAGAATTCTGAGCTTTTTTTTTGAAAATGGTTCTAAAATGCTTTTTTTTTAGGCCTGTCCAAAATGTCGCTAGTTCGGCATGATCGGAGTCATCGTTTTTGGTGACAAAAATAGAAATCTACAATTTTTTGTGAAAATGGTTTTAAAATGTTTTTTTTAGGCCTGTCCAGAATGTCGCTAGTTCGGCATGACCGGGGTCACTGTTTTTGTGTCACGAAAATGAGAAAAAAATATCTGCAATTTTTTGTGAAAATGGTTCTACATTTTTTTTTTAGGCCTGTCCAGAATGTCGCTTTTTCGGCATGATCGGAGTCATCGTTTTTAGGGACAAAATAGAAATCTGCAATTTTTTGTGAAAATGGTTTTAAAATGTTTTTTTTAGCCCTGTCCAGAATGTCGATAGTTCGGCATGACCGGGGTCACTGTTTTTGTGTAAAAAATGAAAAAAAGAATTCTGAGCTTTTTTTTTGAAAATGGTTCTAAAATGCTTTTTTTTTAGGCCTGTCCAAAATGTCGCTACTTCGGCATGATCGGAGTATTCGTTTTTGGTGACAAAAATAGAAATCTACAATTTTTTGTGAAAATGGTTTTAAAATGTTTTTTTTAGGCCTGTCCAGAATGTCGCTAGTTCGGCATAACCGGGGTCACTGTTTTTGTATCATGAAAATGAAGAAAAAAAAATCTGCAATTTTTGGTGAAAATGGTTTTAAAAATTTTTTTTAGGCCTGTCCAGAATGTCGCTTTTTCGGCATGATCGGAGTCATCGTTTTTAGGGACAAAATAGAAATCTGCAATTTTTTGTGAAAATGGTTTTAAAATGTTTTTTTTAGGCCTGTCCAGAATGTCGATAGTTCGGCATGACCGGGGTCACTGTTTTTGTGTCACGAAAATGAAAAAAAAATATCTGCAATTTTTTGTGAAAATGGTTCTAAATTTTTTTTTTAGGCCTGTCCAGAATGTCGCTTTTTCGGCATGATCGGAGTCATCGTTTTTAGGGACAAAATAGAAATCTGCAATTTTTTGTGAAAATGGTTTTAAAATGTTTTTTTTAGGCCTGTCCAGAATGTCGATAGTTCGGCATGACCGGGGTCACTGTTTTTGTGTCAAAAAATGAAAAAAAGAATTCTGAGCTTTTTTTTTGAAAATGGTTCTAAAATGCTTTTTTTTTAGGCCTGTCCAAAATGTCGCTAGTTCGGCATGATCGGAGTCATCGTTTTTGGTGACAAAAATAGAAATCTACAATTTTTTGTGAAAATGGTTTTAAAATGTTTTTTTTAGGAATGTCCAGAATGTCGCTAGTTCGGCATGACCGGGGTCACTGTTTTTGTGTCACGAAAATGAGAAAAAAATATCTGCAATTTTTTGTGAAAATGGTTCTACATTTTTTTTTTAGGCCTGTCCAGAATGTCGCTTTTTCGGCATGATCGGAGTCATCGTTTTTAGGGACAAAATAGAAATCTGCAATTTTTTGTGAAAATGGTTTTAAAATGTTTTTTTTAGGCCTGTCCAGAATGTCGATAGTTCGGCATGACCGGGGTCACTGTTTTTGTGTAAAAAATGAAAAAAAGAATTCTGAGCTTTTTTTTTGAAAATGGTTCTAAAATGCTTTTTTTTTAGGCCTGTCCAAAATGTCGCTACTTCGGCATGATCGGAGTATTCGTTTTTGGTGACAAAAATAGAAATCTACAATTTTTTGTGAAAATGGTTTTAAAATGTTTTTTTTAGGCCTGTCCAGAATGTCGCTAGTTCGGCATAACCGGGGTCACTGTTTTTGTATCATGAAAATGAAGAAAAAAAAATCAGCAATTTTTGGTGAAAATGGTTTTAAATTTTTTTTTTAGGCCTGTCCAGAATGTCGCTTTTTCGGCATGATCGGAGTCATCGTTTTTAGGGACAAAATAGAAATCTGCAATTTTTTGTGAAAATGGTTTTAAAATGTTTTTTTTAGGCCTGTCCAGAATGTCGATAGTTCGGCATGACCGGGGTCACTGTTTTTGTGTCACGAAAATGAAAAAAAAATATCTGCAATTTTTTGTGAAAATGGTTCTAAATTTTTTTTTTAGGCCTGTCCAGAATGTCGCTTTTTCGGCATGATCGGAGTCATCGTTTTTAGGGACAAAATAGAAATCTGCAATTTTTTGTGAAAATGGTTTTAAAATGTTTTTTTTAGGCCTGTCCAGAATGTCGATAGTTCGGCATGATCGGAGTCATCGTTTTTGGTGACAAAAATAGAAATCTACAATTTTTTGTGAAAATGGTTTTAAAATGTTTTTTTTAGGCCTGTCCAGAATGTCGCTAGTTCGGCATGACCGGGGTCACTCTTTTTGTGTCACGAAAATGAAGAAAAAAAAATCAGCCATTTTTGGTGAAAATGGTTTTAAAAATTTTTTTTAGGCCTGTCCAGAATGTCGCTTTTTCAGCATGATCGGAGTCATCATTTTTAGGGACAAAATAGAAATCTGCAATTTTTGGTGAAAATGGTTTTAAAATGTTTTTTTAGGCCTGTCCAGAATGTCGATAGTTCGGCATGACCGGGGTCACTGTTTTTGTGTCAAAAAATGAAAAAAAGAATTCTGAGCTTTTTTTTTGAAAATGGTTCTAAAATGCTTTTTTTTTAGGCCTGTCCAAAATGTCGCTAGTTCGGCATGATCGGAGTCATCGTTTTTGGTGACAAAAATAGAAATCTACAATTTTTTGTGAAAATGGTTTTAAAATGTTTTTTTTAGGCCTGTCCAGAATGTCGCTAGTTCGGCATGACCGGGGTCACTGTTTTTGTGTCACGAAAATGAAGAAAAAAAAATCAGCAATTTTTGGTGGAAATGGTTTTAAAAAAATTTTTTAGGCTTGTCCAGAATGTCGCTTTTTCAGCATGATCGGAGTCATCATTTTTAGGGCCAAAATAGAAATCTGCAATTTTTTGTGAAAATGGTTTTAAAATGTTTTTTTAGGCCTGTCCAGAATGTCGATAGTTCGGCATGACCGGGGTCACTGTTTTTGTGTCACGAAAATGAGAAAAAGAATTCTGTGCTTTTTTTTGAAAATGGTTCTAAAATGCATTTTTTTTAGGGCTGTCCAAAATGTCGCTAGTTCGGCATGATCGGAGTCATCGTTTTTGGTGACAAAAATAGAAATCTACAATTTTTTGTGAAAATGGTTTTAAAATGTTTTTTTTTAGGCCTGTCCAGAATGTCGCTAGTTCGGCATGACCGGGGTCACTGTTTTTGTGTCAAAAAATGAAGAAAAAAAAATCAGCCATTTTTGGTGAAAATGGTTTTAAAATTTTTTAGGCCTGTCCAGAATGTCGCTTTTTCGGCATGATCGGAGTCATCGTTTTTAGGGACAAAATAGAAATCTGCAATTTTTTGTGAAAATGGTTTTAAAATGTTTTTTAGGCCTGTCCAGAATGTCGCTAGTTCGGCATGACCGGGGTCACTGTTTTTGTGTCACGAAAATGAAAAAAAAATATCTGCAATTTTTTGTGAAAATGGTTCAAAAATTTTTTTTTAGGCCTGTCCAGATTGTCGCTTTTTCGGCATGATCGGAGTCAACGTTTTTAGGGACAAAATAGAAATCTGCAACTTTTGGTGAAAATGGTTTTAAAATGTTTTTTTAGGCCTGTCCAGAATGTCGCTAGTTCGGCATGACCGGGGTCACTGTTTTTGTGTCAAAAAATGAAAAAAAGAATTCTGAGCTTTTTTTTTGAAAATGGTTCTAAAATGCTTTTTTTTAGGCCTGTCCAAAATGTCGCTAGTTCGGCATGATCGGAGTCATCGTTTTTGGTGACAAAAATAGAAATCTACAATTTTTTGTGAAAATGGTTTTAAAATGTTTTTTTTAGGCCTGTCCAGAATGTCGCTAGTTCGGCATGACCGGGGTCACTGTTTTTGTGTCACGAAAATGAAGAAAAAAAAATCAGCAATTTTTGGTGAAAATGGTTTTAAAATTTTTTTTTAGGCTTTTCCAGAATGTCGCTTTTTCAGCATGATCGGAGTCATCGTTTTTAGGGACAAAATAGAAATCTGCAATTTTTTGTGAAAATGGTTTTAAAATGTTTTTTTAGGCCTGTCCAGAATGTCGATAGTTCGGCATGACCGGGGTCACTGTTTTTGTGTCACGAAAATGAGAAAAAGAATTTTGTGCTTTTTTTTGAAAATGGTTCTAAAATGCATTTTTTTTAGGCCTGTCCAGAATGTCGATAGTTCGGCATGACCGGGGTCACTGTTTTTGTGTCAAAAAATGAAAAAAAGCATTCTGAGCTTTTTTTTTGAAAATGGTTCTAAAATGCTTTTTTTTTAGGCCTGTCCAAAATGTCGATAGTTCGGCATGATCGGAGTCATCGTTTTTGGTGACAAAAATAGAAATCTACAATTTTTTGGGAAAATGGTTTTAAAATGGTTTTTTTAGGCCTGTCCAGAATGTCGCTAGTTCGGCATGACAGGGGTCACTGTTTTTGTGTCACGAAAATGAAGAAAAAAAAATCAGCAATTTTTGGTGAAAATGGTTTTAAAAATTTTTTTTAGACCTGTCCAGAATGTCGCTTTTTCGGCATGATCGGAGTCATCGTTTTTAGGGTCAAAATAGAAATCTGCAATTTTTTGGTGAAAATGGTTTTAAAATGTTTTTTTTAGGCCTGTCCAGAATGTCGATAGTTCGGCATGACCGGGGTCACTGTTTTTGTGTCACGAAAATGAGAAAAAAATATCTGCAATTTTTTGTGAAAATGGTTCAAAATTTTTTTTTTAGGCCTGTCCAGAATGTTGCTTTTTCGGCATGATCGGAGTCATTGTTTTTATGGACAAAATAGAAATCTGCAATTTTTTGTGAAAATGGTTATAAAATGTTTTTTTTAGGCCTGTCCAGAATGTCGATAGTTCGGCATGACCGGGGTCACTGTTTTTGTATCACGAAAATGAAAAAAAAATATCAGCAATTTTTTGTGAAAATGGTTAAAAAAAAAATTTTTAGGCCTGTCCAGAATGTCGCTTTTTCGGCATGATCGGAGTCAACGTTTTTATGGACAAAATAGAAATCTGCAATTTTTGGTGAAAATGGTTTTAAAATGTTTTTTTTAGGCCTGTCCAGAATGTCGATAGTTCGGCATGACCGGGGTCACTGTTTTTGTGTCAAAAAATGAAAAAAAGAATTCTGAGCTTTTTTTTTGAAAATGGTTCTAAAATGCTTTTTTTTTAGGCCTGTCCAAAATGTCGCTAGTTCGGCATGATCGGAGTATTCGTTTTTGGTGACAAAAATAGAAATCTACAATTTTTTGTGAAAATGGTTTTAAAATGTTTTTTTTTAGGCCTGTCCAGAATGTCGCTAGTTCGGCATGACCGGGGTCACTGTTTTTGTGTCACGAAAATGAAGAAAAAAAAATCAGCAATTTTTGGTGAAAATGGTTTTAAACAATTTTTTTAGACCTGTCCAGAATGTCGCTTTTTCGGCATGATCGGAGTCATCGTTTTTAGGGACAAAATAGAAATCTGCAATTTTTGGTGAAAATGGTTTTAAAATGTTTTTTTTAGGCCTGTCCAGAATGTCGATAGTTCGGCATGACCGGGGTCACTGTTTTTGTGTCACGAAAATGAGAAAAAAATATCTGCAATTTTTTGTGAAAATGGTTCCAAATTTTTTTTTTAGGCCTGTCCAGAATGTTGCTTTTTCGGCATGATCGGAGTCATTGTTTTTATGGACAAAATAGAAATCTGCAATTTTTTGTGAAAATGGTTATAAAATGTTTTTTTTAGGCCTGTCCAGAATGTCGATAGTTCGGCATGACCGGGGTCACTGTTTTTGTATCACGAAAATGAAAAAAAAATATCAGCAATTTTTTGTGAAAATGGTTAAAAAAAAAAAATTTAGGCCTGTCCAGAATGTCGCTTTTTCGGCATGATCGGAGTCAACGTTTTTATGGACAAAATAGAAATCTGCAATTTTTGGTGAAAATGGTTTTAAAATGTTTTTTTTAGGCCTGTCCAGAATGTCGATAGTTCGGCATGACCGGGGTCACTGTTTTTGTGTCAAAAAATGAAAAAAAGAATTCTGAGCTTTTTTTTTGAAAATGGTTCTAAAATGCTTTTTTTTTAGGCCTGTCCAAAATGTCGCTAGTTCGGCATGATCGGAGTATTCGTTTTTGGTGACAAAAATAGAAATCTACAATTTTTTGTGAAAATGGTTTTAAAATGTTTTTTTTTAGGCCTGTCCAGAATGTCGCTAGTTCGGCATGACCGGGGTCACTGTTTTTGTGTCACGAAAATGAAGAAAAAAAAATCAGCAATTTTTGGTGAAAATGGTTTTAAAAAATTTTTTTAGACCTGTCCAGAATGTCGCTTTTTCGGCATGATCGGAGTCATCGTTTTTAGGGACAAAATAGAAATCTGCAATTTTTGGTGAAAATGGTTTTAAAATGTTTTTTTTAGGCCTGTCCAGAATGTCGATAGTTCGGCATGACCGGGGTCACTGTTTTTGTGTCACGAAAATGAGAAAAAAATATCTGCAATTTTTTGTGAAAATGGTTCCAAATTTTTTTTTTAGGCCTGTCCAGAATGTTGCTTTTTCGGCATGATCGGAGTCATTGTTTTTATGGACAAAATAGAAATCTGCAATTTTTTGTGAAAATGGTTATAAAATGTTTTTTTTAGGCCTGTCCAGAATGTCGATAGTTCGGCATGACCGGGGTCACTGTTTTTGTATCACGAAAATGAAAAAAAAATATCAGCAATTTTTTGTGAAAATGGTTAAAAAAAAAATTTTTAGGCCTGTCCAGAATGTCGCTTTTTCGGCATGATCGGAGTCAACGTTTTTATGGACAAAATAGAAATCTGCAATTTTTGGTGAAAATGGTTTTAAAATGTTTTTTTTAGGCCTGTCCAGAATGTCGATAGTTCGGCATGACCGGGGTCACTGTTTTTGTGTCAAAAAATGAAAAAAAGAATTCTGAGCTTTTTTTTTGAAAATGGTTCTAAAATGCTTTTTTTTTTAGGCCTGTCCAAAATGTCGCTAGTTCGGCATGATCGGAGTATTCGTTTTTGGTGACAAAAATAGAAATCTACAATTTTTTGTGAAAATGGTTTTAAAATGTTTTTTTTTAGGCCTGTCCAGAATGTCGCTAGTTCGGCATGACCGGGGTCACTGTTTTTGTGTCACGAAAATGAAGAAAAAAAAATCAGCAATTTTTGGTGAAAATGGTTTTAAAAATTTTTTTTAGACCTGTCCAGAATGTCGCTTTTTCGGCATGATCGGAGTCATCGTTTTTAGGGACAAAATAGAAATCTGCAATTTTTGGTGAAAATGGTTTTAAAATGTTTTTTTTAGGCCTGTCCAGAATGTCGATAGTTCGGCATGACCGGGGTCACTGTTTTTGTGTCACGAAAATGAAAAAAAATATCTGCAATTTTTTGTGAAAATGGTTCCAAAAATTTTTTTTAGGCCTGTCCAGAATGTCGCTTTTTCGGCATGATCGGAGTCATCGTTTTTAGGGACAAAATAGAAATCTGCAATTTTTGGTGGAAATGGTTTTAAAATGTTTTTTTAGGCATGTCCAGAATGTCGATAGTTCGGTATGACCGGGGTCACTGTTTTTGTGTCAAAAAATGAAGAAGAAAAAAATCAGCCATTTTTGGTGAAAATGGTTTTAAATTTTTTTTTTAGGCCTGTCCAGAATGTCGATAGTTCGGCATGACCGGGGTCACTGTTTTTGTGTCAAAAAATGAAAAAAAGAATTCTGAGCTTTTTTTTTGAAAATGGTTCTAAAATGCTTTTTTTTTAGGCCTGTCCAAAATGTCGCTAGTTCGGCATGATCGGAGTCATCGTTTTTGGTGACAAAAATAGAAATCTACAATTTTTTGTGAAAATGGTTTTAAAATGGTTTTTTTAGGCCTGTCCAGAATGTCGATAGTTCGGCATGACCCGGGTCACTGTTTTTGTGTCAAAAAATGAAGAAAAAAAATCAGCCATTTTTGGTGAAAATGGTTTTTAAAAAAATTTTTAGGCCTGTCCAGAATGTCGCTTTTTCGGCATGATCGGCGTCATCGTTTTTAGGGACAAAATAGAAATCTGCAATTTTTTGTGAAAATGGTTTTAAAATGTTTTTTTAGGCCTGTCCAGAATGTCGATAGTTCGGCATGACCGGGGTCACTGTTTTTGTGTCAAAAAATGAAAAAAAGGATTCTGAGCTTTTTTTTGAAAATGTTTCTAAAATGCTTTTTTTTTAGGCCTGTCCAAAATGTCGCTAGTTCGGCATAACCGGGGTCACTGTTTTTGTGTCACGAAAATGAAGAAAAAAAAATCAGCAATTTTTGGTGAAAATGGTTTAAAAAAAAAATTTTAGGCCTGTCCAGAATGTCGCTTTTTCGGCATGATCGGAGTCATCGTTTTTAGGGACAAAATAGAAATCTGCAATTTTTGGTGAAAATGGTTTTAAAATGTTTTTTTTAGGCCTGTCCAGAATGTCGATAGTTCGGCATGACCGGGGTCACTGTTTTTGTGTCACGAAAATGAAAAAAAATATCTGCAATTTTTTGTGAAAATGGTTCCAAAAAATTTTTTTAGGCCTGTCCAGAATGTCGCTTTTTCGGCATGATCGGAGTCATCGTTTTTAGGGACAAAATAGAAATCTGCAATTTTTGGTGGAAATGGTTTTAAAATGTTTTTTTAGGCATGTCCAGAATGTCGATAGTTCGGTATGACCGGGGTCACTGTTTTTGTGTCAAAAAATGAAGAAGAAAAAAATCAGCCATTTTTGGTGAAAATGGTTTTTAATTTTTTTTTTAGGCCTGTCCAGAATGTCGCTTTTTCGGCATGATCGGAGTCATCGTTTTTAGGGACAAAATAGAAATCTGCAATTTTTTGTGAAAATGGTTTTAAAATGTTTTTTTTAGGCCTGTCCAGAATGTCGATAGTTCGGCATGACCGGGGTCACTGTTTTTGTGTCAAAAAATGAAAAAAAGAATTCTGAGCTTTTTTTTTGAAAATGGTTCTAAAATGCTTTTTTTTTAGGCCTGTCCAAAATGTCGCTAGTTCGGCATGATCGGAGTCATCGTTTTTGGTGACAAAAATAGAAATCTACAATTTTTTGTGAAAATGGTTTTAAAATGTTTTTTTTAGGCCTGTCCAGAATGTCGCTAGTTCGGCATGACCGGGGTCACTGTTTTTGTGTCACGAAAATGAAGAAAAAAAAATCAGCAATTTTTGGTGGAAATGGTTTTAAAAAAAATTTTTAGGCTTGTCCAGAATGTCGCTTTTTCAGCATGATCGGAGTCATCATTTTTAGGGACAAAATAGAAATCTGCAATTTTTTGTGAAAATGGTTTTAAAATGTTTTTTTAGGCCTGTCCAGAATGTCGATAGTTCGGCATGACCGGGGTCACTGTTTTTGTGTCACGAAAATGAGAAAAAGAATTCTGTGCTTTTTTTTGAAAATGGTTCTAAAATGCATTTTTTTTAGGGCTGTCCAAAATGTCGCTAGTTCGGCATGATCGGAGTCATCGTTTTTGGTGACAAAAATAGAAATCTACATTTTTTTGTGAAAATGGTTTTAAAATGTTTTTTTTAGGCCTGTCCAGAATGTCGCTAGTTCGGCATGACCGGGGTCACTGTTTTTGTGTCAAAAAATGAAGAAAAAAAAATCAGCCATTTTTGGTGAAAATGGTTTTAAAATTTTTTAGGCCTGTCCAGAATGTCGCTTTTTCGGCATGATCGGAGTCATCGTTTTTAGGGACAAAATAGAAATCTGCAATTTTTTGTGAAAATGGTTTTAAAATGTTTTTTAGGCCTGTCCAGAATGTCGCTAGTTCGGCATGACCGGGGTCACTGTTTTTGTGTCACGAAAATGAAAAAAAAATATCTGCAATTTTTTGTGAAAATGGTTCAAAAAAATTTTTTTAGGCCTGTCCAGAATGTCGCTTTTTCGGCATGATCGGAGTCAACGTTTTTAGGGACAAAATAGAAATCTGCAATTTTTGGTGAAAATGGTTTTAAAATGTTTTTTTAGGCCTGTCCAGAATGTCGATAGTTCGGCATGACCGGGGTCACTGTTTTTGTGTAAAAAAATGAAAAAAAGAATTCTGAGCTTTTTTTTTGAAAATGGTTCTAAAATGCTTTTTTTTAGGCCTGTCCAAAATGTCGCTAGTTCGGCATGATCGGATTCATCGTTTTTGGTGACAAAAATAGAAATCTACAATTTTTTGTGAAAATGGTTTTAAAATGTTTTTTTTAGGCCTGTCCAGAATGTCGCTAGTTCGGCATGACCGGGGTCACTGTTTTTGTGTCACGAAAATGAAGAAAAAAAAATCAGCAATTTTTGGTGAAAATGGTTTTAAAAAAATTTTTTAGGCTTGTCCAGAATGTCGCTTTTTCAGCATGATCGGAGTCATCGTTTTTAGGGACAAAATAGAAATCTGCAATTTTTTGTGAAAATGGTTTTAAAATGTTTTTTTAGGCCTGTCCAGAATGTCGATAGTTCGGCATGACCGGGGTCACTGTTTTTGTGTCACGAAAATGAAACAAAAAATATCTGCAATTTTTTGTGAAAATGGTTCAAAACATTTTTTTTAGGCCTGTCCAGAATGTCGCTAGTTCGGCATGACCGGGGTCACTGTTTTTGTGTCAAAAAATGAAGAAAAAAAAATCAGCCATTTTTGGTGAAAATGGTTTTAAAATTTTTTAGGCCTGTCCAGAATGTCGCTTTTTCGGCATGATCGGAGTCATCTTTTTTAGGGACAAAATAGAAATCTGCAATTTTTTGTGAAAATGGTTTTAAAATGTTTTTTAGGCCTGTCCAGAATGTCGCTAGTTCGGCATGACCGGGGTCACTGTTTTTGTGTCACGAAAATGAAACAAAAAATATCTGCAATTTTTTGTGAAAATGGTTCAAAATTTTTTTTTTAGGCCTGTCCAGAATGTCGCTAGTTCGGCATGACCGGGGTCACTGTTTTTGTGTCAAAAAATGAAGAAAAAAAAATCAGCCATTTTTGGTGAAAATGTTTTTAAAAATTTTTAGGCCTGTCCAGAATGTCGCTTTTTCGGCATGATCGGAGTCATCTTTTTTAGGGACAAAATAGAAATCTGCAATTTTTTGTGAAAATGGTTTTAAAATGTTTTTTAGGCCTGTCCAGAATGTCGCTAGTTCGGCATGACCGGGGTCACTGTTTTTGTGTCACGAAAATGAAAAAAAAATATCTGCAATTTTTTGAGAAAATGGTTCAAAAAAATTTTTTTAGGCCTGTCCAGAATGTCGCTTTTTCGGCATGATCGGAGTCAACGTTTTTAGGGACAAAATAGAAATCTGCAATTTTTGGTGAAAATGGTTTTAAAATGTTTTTTAGGCCTGTCCAGAATGTCGATAGTTCGGCATGACCGGGGTCACTGTTTTTGTGTCACGAAAATGAAACAAAAAATATCTGCAATTTTTGTGAAAATGGTTCAAAAAATTTTTTTTAGGCCTGTCCAGAATGTCGCTAGTTCGGCATGACCGGGGTCACTGTTTTTGTGTCAAAAAATGAAGAAAAAAAAATCAGCCATTTTTGGTGAAAATGGTTTTAAAATTTTTTAGGCCTTTCCAGAATGTCGCTTTTTCGGCATGATCGGAGTCATCTTTTTTAGGGACAAAATAGAAATCTGCAATTTTTTGTGAAAATGGTTTTAAAATGTTTTTTAGGCCTGTCCAGAATGTCGCTAGTTCGGCATGACCGGGGTCACTGTTTTTGTGTCACGAAAATGAAAAAAAAATATCTGCAATTTTTTGTGAAAATGGTTCAAAAACATTTTTTTAGGCCTGTCCAGAATGTCGCTTTTTCGGCATGATCGGAGTCAACGTTTTTAGGGACAAAATAGAAATCTGCAATTTTTGGTGAAAATGGTTTTAAAATGTTTTTTTAGGCCTGTCCAGAATGTCGATAGTTCGGCATGACCGGGGTCACTGTTTTTGTGTAAAAAAATGAAAAAAAGAATTCTGAGCTTTTTTTTTGAAAATGGTTCTAAAATGCTTTTTTTTAGGCCTGTCCAAAATGTCGCTAGTTCGGCATGATCGGAGTCATCGTTTTTGGTGACAAAAATAGAAATCTACAATTTTTTGTGAAAATGGTTTTAAAATGTTTTTTTTAGGCCTGTCCAGAATGTCGCTAGTTCGGCATGACCGGGGTCACTGTTTTTGTGTCACGAAAATGAAGAAAAAAAAATCAGCAATTTTTGGTGAAAATGGTTTTAAACAAATTTTTTAGGCTTGTCCAGAATGTCGCTTTTTCAGCATGATCGGAGTCATCGTTTTTAGGGACAAAATAGAAATCTGCAATTTTTTGTGAAAATGGTTTTAAAATGTTTTTTTAGGCCTGTCCAGAATGTCGATAGTTCGGCATGACCGGGGTCACTGTTTTTGTGTCACAAAAATGAGAAAAAGAATTTTGTGCTTTTTTTTGAAAATGGTTCTAAAATGCATTTTTTTTAGGGCTGTCCAAAATGTCGCTAGTTCGGCATGATCGGAGTCATCGTTTTTGGTGACAAAAATAGAAATCTACAATTTTTTGTGAAAATGGTTTTAAAATGTTTTTTTTAGGCCTGTCCAGAATGTCGCTAGTTCGGCATGACCGGGGTCACTGTTTTAGTGTCACGAAAATGAAGAAAAAAAAATCAGCAATTTTGGGTGAAAATGGTTTTAAAAATTTTTTTTAGGCTTGTCCAGAATGTCGCTTTTTCGGCATGATCGGAGTCATCATTTTTAGGGACAAAATAGAAATCTGCAATTTTTTGTGAAAATGGTTTTAAAATGTTTTTTAGGCCTGTCCAGAATGTCGCTAGTTCGGCATGACCGGGGTCACTGTTTTTGTGTCACGAAAATGAAAAAAAAATATCTGCAATTTTTTGTGAAAATGGTTCAAAAAATTTTTTTTAGGCCTGTCCAGAATGTCGCTTTTTCGGCATGATCGGAGTCAACATTTTTAGGGACAAAATAGAAATCTGCAATTTTTTGTGAAAATGGTTTTAAAATGTTTTTTTAGGCCTGTCCAGAATGTCGATAGTTCGGCATGACCGGGGTCACTGTTTTTGTGTCAAAAAATGAAAAAAATAATTCTGAGCTTTTTTTTTGAAAATGGTTCTAAAATGCTTTTTTTTAGGCCTGTCCAAAATGTCGCTAGTTCGGCATGATCGGAGTCAGCGTTTTTGGTGACAAAGATAGAAATCTACAATTTTTTGTGAAAATGGTTTTAAAATGTTTTTTTTAGGCCTGTCCAGAATGTCGCTAGTTCGGCATGACCGGGGTCACTGTTTTTGTGTCACGAAAATGAAAAAAAAATATCTGCAATTTTTTGTGAAAAGGGTTCAAAAAATTCTTTTTAGGCCTGTCCAGAATGTCGCTTTTTCGGCATGATCGGAGTCAACGTTTTTAGGGACAAAATAGAAATCTGCAATTTTTGGTGAAAATGGTTTTAAAATGTTTTTTTAGGCCTGTCCAGAATGTCGCTAGTTCGGCATGACCGGGGTCACTGTTTTTGTGTCACGAAAATGAAGAAAAAAAAATCAGCAATTTTTGGTGAAACTGGTTTTAAAAAATTTTTTTAGGCTTGTCCAGAATGTCGCTTTTTCAGCATGATCGGAGTCATCGTTTTTAGGGACAAAATAGAAATCTGCAATTTTTTGTGAAAATGGTTTTAAAATGTTTTTTTAGGCCTGTCCAGAATGTCGATAGTTCGGCATGACCGGGGTCACTGTTTTTGTGTCACGAAAATGAGAAAAAGAATTTTGTGCTTTTTTTTGAAAATGGTTCTAAAATGCATTTTTTTTAGGGCTGTCCAAAATGTCGCTAGTTCGGCATGATCGGAGTCATCGTTTTTGGTGACAAAAATAGAAATCTACAATTTTTTGTGAAAATGGTTTTAAAATGTTTTTTTTAGGCCTGTCCAGAATGTCGCTAGTTCGGCATGACCGGGGTCACTGTTTTTGTGTCACGAAAATGAAGAAAAAAAAATCAGCAATTTTTGGTGAAAATGGTTTTAAAAAAAATTTTTAGGCTTGTCCAGAATGTCGCTTTTTCGGCATGATCGGAGTCATCGTTTTTAGGGACAAAATAGAAATCTGCAATTTTTTGTGAAAATGGTTTTAAAATGTTTTTTTTTAGGCCTGTCCAGAATGTCGCTAGTTCGGCATGACCGGGGTCACTGTTTTTGTGTCAAAAAATGAAGAAAAAAAAATCAGCAATTTTTGGTGAAAATGGTTTTAAAAATTTTTTTTAGGCTTGTCCAGAATGTCGCTTTTTCGGCATGATCGGAGTCATCGTTTTTAGGGACAAAATAGAAATCTGCAATTTTTTGTGAAAATGGTTTTAAAATGTTTTTTTTTAGGCCTGTCCAGAATGTCGCTAGTTCGGCATGACCGGGGTCACTCTTTTTGTGTCAAAAAATGAAGAAAAAAAAATCAGCCATTTTTGGTGAAAATGGTTTTCAAAATTTTTTTTAGGCCTGTCCAGAATGTCGCTTTTTCAGCATGATCGGAGTCATCGTTTTTAGGGACAAAATAGAAATCTGCAATTTTTGGTGAAAATGGTTTTAAAATGTTTTTTAGGCCTGTCCAGAATGTCGATAGTTCGGCATGACCGGGGTCACTGTTTTTGTGTCACGAAAATGAAACAAAAAATATCTGCAATTTTTTGTGAAAATGGTTCCAAAAAATTTTTTTAGGCCTGTCCAGAATGTCGCTAGTTCGGCATGACCGGGGTCACTGTTTTTGTGTCAAAAAATGAAGAAAAAAAAATCAGCCATTTTTGGTGAAAATGGTTTTAAAATTTTTTAGGCCTGTCCAGAATGTCGCTTTTTCGGCATGATCGGAGTCATCTTTTTTAGGGACAAAATAGAAATCTGCAATTTTTTGTGAAAATGGTTTTAAAATGTTTTTTTAGGCCTGTCCAGAATGTCGATAGTTCGGCATGACCGGGGTCACTGTTTTCGTGTAAAAAAATGAAAAAAAGAATTCTGAGCTTTTTTTTTGAAAATGGTTCTAAAATGCTTTTTTTTAGGCCTGTCCAAAATGTCGCTAGTTCGGCATGATCGGAGTCATCGTTTTTGGTGACAAAAATAGAAATCTACAATTTTTTGTGAAAATGGTTTTAAAATGTTTTTTTTAGGCCTGTCCAGAATGTCGCTAGTTCGGCATGACCGGGGTCACTGTTTTTGTGTCACGAAAATGAGAAAAAGAATTTTGTGCTTTTTTTTGAAAATGGTTCTAAAATGCATTTTTTTTAGGGCTGTCCAAAATGTCGCTAGTTCGGCATGATCGGAGTCATCGTTTTTGGTGACAAAAATAGAAATCTACAATTTTTTGTGAAAATGGTTTTAAAATGTTTTTTTTAGGCCTGTCCAGAATGTCGCTAGTTCGGCATGACCGGGGTCACTGTTTTTGTGTCAAAAAATGAAGAAAAAAAAATCAGCCATTTTTGGTGAAAATGGTTTTAAAATTTTTTAGGCCTGTGCAGAATGTCGCTAGTTCGGCATGACCGGGGTCACTGTTTTTGTGTAAAAAAATGAAAAAAATAATTCTGAGCTTTTTTTTTGAAAATGGTTCTAAAATGCTTTTTTTTAGGCCTGTCCAAAATGTCGCTAGTTCGGCATGATCGGAGTCATCGTTTTTGGTGACAAAAATAGAAATCTACAATTTTTTGTGAAAATGGTTTTAAAATGTTTTTTTTAGGCCTGTCCAGAATGTCGCTAGTTCGGCATGACCGGGGTCACTGTTTTTGTGTCACGAAAATGAAGAAAAAAAAATCAGCAATTTTTGGTGAAAATGGTTTTTAAAAAAAAATTTAGGCTTGTCCAGAATGTCGCTTTTTCGGCATGATCGGAGTCATCGTTTTTAGGGACAAAATAGAAATCTGCAATTTTTTGTGAAAATGGTTTTAAAATGTTTTTTTTTAGGCCTGTCCAGAATGTCGCTAGTTCGGCATGACCGGGGTCACTGTTTTTGTGTCAAAAAATGAAGAAAAAAAAATCAGCAATTTTTGGTGAAAATGGTTTTAAAAATTTTTTTTAGGCTTGTCCAGAATGTCGCTTTTTCGGCATGATCGGAGTCATCGTTTTTAGGGACAAAATAGAAATCTGCAATTTTTTGTGAAAATGGTTTTAAAATGTTTTTTTTTAGGCCTGTCCAGAATGTCGCTAGTTCGGCATGACCGGGGTCACTCTTTTTGTGTGAAAAAATGAAGAAAAAAAAATCAGCCATTTTTGGTGAAAATGGTTTTCAAAATTTTTTTTAGGCCTGTCCAGAATGTCGCTTTTTCGGCATGATCGGAGTCATCGTTTTTAGGGACAAAATAGAAATCTGCAATTTTTGGTGAAAATGGTTTTAAAATGTTTTTTAGGCCTGTCCAGAATGTCGATAGTTCGGCATGACCGGGGCACTGTTTTTGTGTCACGAAAATGAAACAAAAAATATCTGCAATTTTTTGTGAAAATGGTTCCAAAAAATTTTTTTAGGCCTGTCCAGAATGTCGCTAGTTCGGCATGACCGGGGTCACTGTTTTTGTGTCAAAAAATGAAGAAAAAAAAATCAGCCATTTTTGGTGAAAATGGTTTTAAAATTTTTTAGGCCTGTCCAGAATGTCGCTTTTTCGGCATGATCGGAGTCATCTTTTTTAGGGACAAAATAGAAATCTGCAATTTTTTGTGAAAATGGTTTTAAAATGTTTTTTTAGGCCTGTCCAGAATGTCGATAGTTCGGCATGACCGGGGTCACTGTTTTCGTGTAAAAAAATGAAAAAAAGAATTCTGAGCTTTTTTTTTGAAAATGGTTCTAAAATGCTTTTTTTTAGGCCTGTCCAAAATGTCGCTAGTTCGGCATGATCGGAGTCATCGTTTTTGGTGACAAAAATAGAAATCTACAATTTTTTGTGAAAATGGTTTTAAAATGTTTTTTTTAGGCCTGTCCAGAATGTCGCTAGTTCGGCATGACCGGGGTCACTGTTTTTGTGTCACGAAAATGAGAAAAAGAATTTTGTGCTTTTTTTTGAAAATGGTTCTAAAATGCATTTTTTTTAGGGCTGTCCAAAATGTCGCTAGTTCGGCATGATCGGAGTCATCGTTTTTGGTGACAAAAATAGAAATCTACAATTTTTTGTGAAAATGGTTTTAAAATGTTTTTTTTAGGCCTGTCCAGAATGTCGCTAGTTCGGCATGACCGGGGTCACTGTTTTTGTGTCAAAAAATGAAGAAAAAAAAATCAGCCATTTTTGGTGAAAATGGTTTTAAAATTTTTTAGGCCTGTGCAGAATGTCGCTAGTTCGGCATGACCGGGGTCACTGTTTTTGTGTAAAAAAATGAAAAAAATAATTCTGAGCTTTTTTTTTGAAAATGGTTCTAAAATGCTTTTTTTTAGGCCTGTCCAAAATGTCGCTAGTTCGGCATGATCGGAGTCATCGTTTTTGGTGACAAAAATAGAAATCTACAATTTTTTGTGAAAATGGTTTTAAAATGTTTTTTTTAGGCCTGTCCAGAATGTCGCTAGTTCGGCATGACCGGGGTCACTGTTTTTGTGTCACGAAAATGAAGAAAAAAAAATCAGCAATTTTTGGTGAAAATGGTTTTTAAAAAAAAATTTAGGCTTGTCCAGAATGTCGCTTTTTCGGCATGATCGGAGTCATCGTTTTTAGGGACAAAATAGAAATCTGCAATTTTTTGTGAAAATGGTTTTAAAATGTTTTTTTTTAGGCCTGTCCAGAATGTCGCTAGTTCGGCATGACCGGGGTCACTGTTTTTGTGTCAAAAAATGAAGAAAAAAAAATCAGCAATTTTTGGTGAAAATGGTTTTAAAAATTTTTTTTAGGCTTGTCCAGAATGTCGCTTTTTCGGCATGATCGGAGTCATCGTTTTTAGGGACAAAATAGAAATCTGCAATTTTTTGTGAAAATGGTTTTAAAATGTTTTTTTTTAGGCCTGTCCAGAATGTCGCTAGTTCGGCATGACCGGGGTCACTCTTTTTGTGTGAAAAAATGAAGAAAAAAAAATCAGCCATTTTTGGTGAAAATGGTTTTCAAAATTTTTTTTAGGCCTGTCCAGAATGTCGCTTTTTCGGCATGATCGGAGTCATCGTTTTTAGGGACAAAATAGAAATCTGCAATTTTTGGTGAAAATGGTTTTAAAATGTTTTTTAGGCCTGTCCAGAATGTCGATAGTTCGGCATGACCGGGGCACTGTTTTTGTGTCACGAAAATGAAACAAAAAATATCTGCAATTTTTTGTGAAAATGGTTCCAAAAAATTTTTTTAGGCCTGTCCAGAATGTCGCTAGTTCGGCATGACCGGGGTCACTGTTTTTGTGTCAAAAAATGAAGAAAAAAAAATCAGCCATTTTTGGTGAAAATGGTTTTAAAATTTTTTAGGCCTGTCCAGAATGTCGCTTTTTCGGCATGATCGGAGTCACTGTTTTCGTGTAAAAAAAATGAAAAAAAGAATTCTGAGCTTTTTTTTTGAAAATGGTTCTAAAATGCTTTTTTTTAGGCCTGTCCAAAATGTCGCTAGTTCGGCATGATCGGAGTCATCGTTTTTGGTGACAAAAATAGAAATCTACAATTTTTTGTGAAAATGGTTTTAAAATGTTTTTTTTAGGCCTGTCCAGAATGTCGCTAGTTCGGCATGACCGGGGTCACTGTTTTTGTGTCACGAAAATGAGAAAAAGAATTTTGTGCTTTTTTTTGAAAATGGTTCTAAAATGCATTTTTTTTAGGGCTGTCCAAAATGTCGCTAGTTCGGCATGATCGGAGTCATCGTTTTTGGTGACAAAAATAGAAATCTACAATTTTTTGTGAAAATGGTTTTAAAATGTTTTTTTTAGGCCTGTCCAGAATGTCGCTAGTTCGGCATGACCGGGGTCACTGTTTTTGTGTCAAAAAATGAAGAAAAAAAAATCAGCCATTTTTTGTGAAAATGGTTTTAAAATGTTTTTTTTAGGCCTGTCCAGAATGTCGCTAGTTCGGCATGACCGGGGTCACTGTTTTTGTGTCACGAAAATGAAGAAAAAAAAATCAGCAATTTTTGGTGAAAATGGTTTTAAAAAAAATTTTTAGGCTTGTCCAGAATGTCGCTTTTTCGGCATGATCGGAGTCATCGTTTTTAGGGACAAAATAGAAATCTGCAATTTTTTGTGAAAATGGTTTTAAAATGTTTTTTTTTAGGCCTGTCCAGAATGTCGCTAGTTCGGCATGACCGGGGTCACTCTTTTTGTGTCAAAAAATGAAGAAAAAAAAATCAGCCATTTTTGGTGAAAATGGTTTTCAACATTTTTTTTAGGCCTGTCCAGAATGTCGCTTTTTCGGCATGATCGGAGTCATCGTTTTTAGGGACAAAATAGAAATCTGCAATTTTTGGTGAAAATGGTTTTAAAATGTTTTTTAGGCCTGTCCAGAATGTCGATAGTTCGGCATGACCGGGGTCACTGTTTTTGTGTCACGAAAATGAAACAAAAAATATCTGCAATTTTTTGTGAAAATGGTTCAAAAAAATTTTTTTAGGCCTGTCCAGAATGTCGCTAGTTCGGCATGACCGGGGTCACTGTTTTTGTGTCAAAAAATGAAGAAAAAAAAATCAGCCATTTTTGGTGAAAATGGTTTTAAAATTTTTTAGGCCTGTCCAGAATGTCGCTTTTTCGGCATGATCGGAGTCATCTTTTTTAGGGACAAAATAGAAATCTGCAATTTTTTGTGAAAATGGTTTTAAAATGTTTTTTAGGCCTGTCCAGAATGTCGATAGTTCGGCATGACCGGGGTCACTGTTTTTGTGTCACGAAAATGAAAAAAAAATATCTGCAATTTTTTGTGAAAATGGTTCAAAAAAATTTTTTTAGGCCTGTCCAGAATGTCGCTTTTTCGGCATGATCGGAGTCAACGTTTTTAGGGACAAAATAGAAATCTGCAATTTTTGGTGAAAATGGTTTTAAAATGTTTTTTTAGGCCTGTCCAGAATGTCGATAGTTCGGCATGACCGGGGTCACTGTTTTTGTGTAAAAAAATGAAAAAAAGAATTCTGAGCTTTTTTTTTGAAAATGGTTCTAAAATGCTTTTTTTTAGGCCTGTCCAAAATGTCGCTAGTTCGGCATGATCGGAGTCATCGTTTTTGGTGACAAAAATAGAAATCTACAATTTTTTGTGAAAATGGTTTTAAAATGTTTTTTTTAGGCCTGTCCAGAATGTCGCTAGTTCGGCATGACCGGGGTCACTGTTTTTGTGTCACGAAAATGAGAAAAAGAATTTTGTGCTTTTTTTTGAAAATGGTTCTAAAATGCATTTTTTTTAGGGCTGTCCAAAATGTCGCTAGTTCGGCATGATCGGAGTCATCGTTTTTGGTGACAAAAATAGAAATCTACAATTTTTTGTGAAAATGGTTTTAAAATGTTTTTTTTAGGCCTGTCCAGAATGTCGCTAGTTCGGCATGACCGGGGTCACTGTTTTTGTGTCAAAAAATGAAGAAAAAAAAATCTGCCATTTTTTGTGAAAATGGTTTTAAAATGTTTTTTTTAGGCCTGTCCAGAATGTCGCTAGTTCGGCATGACCGGGGTCACTGTTTTTGTGTCACGAAAATGAAGAAAAAAAAATCAGCAATTTTTGGTGAAAATGGTTTTAAAATGTTTTTTTTAGGCTTGTCCAGAATGTCGCTTTTTCGGCATGATCGGAGTCATCGTTTTTAGGGACAAAATAGAAATCTGCAATTTTTTGTGAAAATGGTTTTAAAATGTTTTTTTTTAGGCCTGTCCAGAATGTCGCTAGTTCGGCATGACCGGGGTCACTCTTTTTGTGTCAAAAAATGAAGAAAAAAAAATCAGCCATTTTTGGTGAAAATGGTTTTCAACATTTTTTTTAGGCCTGTCCAGAATGTCGCTTTTTCGGCATGATCGGAGTCATCGTTTTTAGGGACAAAATAGAAATCTGCAATTTTTGGTGAAAATGGTTTTAAAATGTTTTTTAGGCCTGTCCAGAATGTCGATAGTTCGGCATGACCGGGGTCACTGTTTTTGTGTCACGAAAATGAAACAAAAAATATCTGCAATTTTTTGTGAAAATGGTTCAAAAAAATTTTTTTAGGCCTGTCCAGAATGTCGCTAGTTCGGCATGACCGGGGTCACTGTTTTTGTGTCAAAAAATGAAGAAAAAAAAATCAGCCATTTTTGGTGAAAATGGTTTTAAAATTTTTTAGGCCTGTCCAGAATGTCGCTTTTTCGGCATGATCGGAGTCATCGTTTTTGGTGACAAAAATAGAAATCTACAATTTTTTGTGAAAATGGTTTTAAAATGTTTTTTTTAGGCCTGTCCAGAATGTCGCTAGTTCGGCATGACCGGGGTCACTGTTTTTGTGTCAAAAAATGAAGAAAAAAAAATCAGCCATTTTTGGTGAAAATGGTTTTAAAATTTTTTAGGCCTGTGCAGAATGTCGCTAGTTCGGCATGATCGGAGTCATCATTTTTAGGGACAAAATAGAAATCTGCAATTTTTTGTGAAAATGGTTTTAAAATGTTTTTTAGGCCTGTCCAGAATGTCGATAGTTCGGCATGACCGGGGTCACTGTTTTTGTGTCAAAAAATGAAAAAAAGAATTCTGAGCTTTTTATTTGAAAATGGTTCTAAAATGCTTTTTTTTAGGCCTGTCCAAAATGTCGCTAGTTCGGCATGATCGGAGTCATCGTTTTTGGTGACAAAGATAGAAATCTACAATTTTTTGTGAAAATGGTTTTAAAATGTTTTTTTTAGGCCTGTCCAGAATGTCGCTAGTTCGGCATGACCGGGGTCACAGTTTTTGTGTCACGAAAATGAAAAAAAAATATCTGCAATTTTTTGTGAAAATGGTTAAAAAAATTTTTTTTAGGCCTGTCCAGAATGTCGCTTTTTCGGCATGATCGGAGTCAACGTTTTTAGGGACAAAATAGAAATCTGCAATTTTTGGTGAAAATGGTTTTAAAATGTTTTTTTAGGCCTGTCCAGAATGTCGATAGTTCGGCATGACCGGGGTCACTGTTTTCGTGTAAAAAAATGAAAAAAAGAATTCTGAGCTTTTTTTTTGAAAATGGTTCTAAAATGCTTTTTTTTAGGCCTGTCCAAAATGTCGCTAGTTCGGCATGATCGGAGTCATCGTTTTTGGTGACAAAAATAGAAATCTACAATTTTTTGTGAAAATGGTTTTAAAATGTTTTTTTTAGGCCTGTCCAGAATGTCGCTAGTTCGGCATGACCGGGGTCACTGTTTTTGTGTCACGAAAATGAAGAAAAAAAAATCAGCAATTTTTGGTGAAAATGGTTATAAAAATTTTTTTTAGTCTTGTCCAGAATGTCGCTTTTTCAGCATGATCGGAGTCATCGTTTTTAGGGACAAAATAGAAATCTGCAATTTTTTGTGAAAATGGTTTTAAAATGTTTTTTTAGGCCTGTCCAGAATGTCGATAGTTCGGCATGACCGGGGTCACTGTTTTTGTGTCACGAAAATGAGAAAAAGAATTTTGTGCTTTTTTTTGAAAATGGTTCTAAAATGCATTTTTTTTAGGGCTGTCCAAAATGTCGCTAGTTCGGCATGATCGGAGTCATCGTTTTTGGTGACAAAAATAGAAATCTACAATTTTTTGTGAAAATGGTTTTAAAATGTTTTTTTTAGGCCTGTCCAGAATGTCGCTAGTTCGGCATGACCGGGGTCACTGTTTTTGTGTCAAAAAATGAAGAAAAAAAAATCAGCCATTTTTGGTGAAAATGGTTTTAAAATTTTTTAGGCCTGTGCAGAATGTCGCTAGTTCGGCATGACCGGGGTCACTGTTTTTGTGTAAAAAAATGAAAAAAATAATTCTGAGCTTTTTTTTTGAAAATGGTTCTAAAATGCTTTTTTTTAGGCCTGTCCAAAATGTCGCTAGTTCGGCATGATCGGAGTCATCGTTTTTGGTGACAAAAATAGAAATCTACAATTTTTTGTGAAAATGGTTTTAAAATGTTTTTTTTAGGCCTGTCCAGAATGTCGCTAGTTCGGCATGACCGGGGTCACTGTTTTAGTGTCACGAAAATGAAGAAAAAAAAATCAGCAATTTTGGGTGAAAATGGTTTTAAAAATTTTTTTTAGGCTTGTCCAGAATGTCGCTTTTTCGGCATGATCGGAGTCATCATTTTTAGGGACAAAATAGAAATCTGCAATTTTTTGTGAAAATGGTTTTAAAATGTTTTTTAGGCCTGTCCAGAATGTCGATAGTTCGGCATGACCGGGGTCACTGTTTTTGTGTCACGAAAATGAAAAAAAAATATCTGCAATTTTTTGTGAAAATGGTTCAAAAATTTTTTTTTAGGCCTGTCCAGAATGTCGCTTTTTCGGCATGATCGGAATCAACGTTTTTAGGGACAAAATAGAAATCTGCAATTTTTGGTGAAAATGGTTTTAAAATGTTTTTTTAGGCCTGTCCAGAATGTCGATAGTTCGGCATGACCGGGGTCACTGTTTTTGTGTCAAAAAATGAAAAAAAGAATTCTGAGCTTTTTATTTGAAAATGGTTCTAAAATGCTTTTTTTTAGGCCTGTCCAAAATGTCGCTAGTTCGGCATGATCGGAGTCATCGTTTTTGGTGACAAAGATAGAAATCTACAATTTTTTGTGAAAATGGTTTTAAAATGTTTTTTTTAGGCCTGTCCAGAATGTCGCTAGTTCGGCATGACCGGGGTCACAGTTTTTGTGTCACGAAAATGAAAAAAAAATATCTGCAATTTTTTGTGAAAATGGTTAAAAAAAATTTTTTTAGGCCTGTCCAGAATGTCGCTTTTTCGGCATGATCGGAGTCAACGTTTTTAGGGACAAAATAGAAATCTGCAATTTTTGGTGAAAATGGTTTTAAAATGTTTTTTTAGGCCTGTCCAGAATGTCGATAGTTCGGCATGACCGGGGTCACTGTTTTCGTGTAAAAAAATGAAAAAAAGAATTCTGAGCTTTTTTTTTGAAAATGGTTCTAAAATGCTTTTTTTTAGGCCTGTCCAAAATGTCGCTAGTTCGGCATGATCGGAGTCATCGTTTTTGGTGACAAAAATAGAAATCTACAATTTTTTGTGAAAATGGTTTTAAAATGTTTTTTTTAGGCCTGTCCAGAATGTCGCTAGTTCGGCATGACCGGGGTCACTGTTTTTGTGTCACGAAAATGAGAAAAAGAATTTTGTGCTTTTTTTTGAAAATGGTTCTAAAATGCTTTTTTTTTAGGGCTGTCCAAAATGTCGCTAGTTCGGCATGATCGGAGTCATCGTTTTTGGTGACAAAAATAGAAATCTACAATTTTTTGTGAAAATGGTTTTAAAATGTTTTTTTTAGGCCTGTCCAGAATGTCGCTAGTTCGGCATGACCGGGGTCACTGTTTTTGTGTCAAAAAATGAAGAAAAAAAAATCAGCCATTTTTGGTGAAAATGGTTTTAAAAATTTTTAGGCCTGTGCAGAATGTCGCTAGTTCGGCATGACCGGGGTCACTGTTTTTGTGTCACGAAAATGAAGAAAAAAAATTCAGCAATTTTTGGTGAAAATGGTTTTAAAAATTTTTTTTAGGCTTGTCCAGAATGTCGCTTTTTCGGCATGATCGGAGTCATCGTTTTTAGGGACAAAATAGAAATCTGCAATTTTTTGTGAAAATGGTTTTAAAATGTTTTTTTTTAGGCCTGTCCAGAATGTCGCTAGTTCGGCATGACCGGGGTCACTCTTTTTGTGTCAAAAAATGAAGAAAAAAAAATTAGCCATTTTTGGTGAAAATGGTTTTCAAAATTTTTTTTAGGCCTGTCCAGAATGTCGCTTTTTCGGCATGATCGGAGTCATCGTTTTTAGGGACAAAATAGAAATCTGCAATTTTTGGTGAAAATGGTTTTAAAATGTTTTTTAGGCCTGTCCAGAATGTCGATAGTTCGGCATGACCGGGGTCACTGTTTTTGTGTCACGAAAATGAAACAAAAAATATCAGCAATTTTTTGTGAAAATGGTTCAAAAAAAATTTTTTAGGCCTGTCCAGAATGTCGCTAGTTCGGCATGACCGGGGTCACTGTTTTTGTGTCAAAAAATGAAGAAAAAAAAATCAGCCATTTTTGGTGAAAATGGTTTTAAAATTTTTTAGGCCTGTCCAGAATGTCGCTTTTTCGGCATGATCGGAGTCATCTTTTTTAGGGACAAAATAGAAATCTGCAATTTTTTGTGAAAATGGTTTTAAAATGTTTTTTAGGCCTGTCCAGAATGTCGCTGGTTCGGCATGACCGGGGTCACTGTTTTTGTGTCACGAAAATGAAAAAAAAATATCTGCAATTTTTTGTGAAAATGGTTCAAAAAATTTTTTTTAGGCCTGTCCAGAATGTCGCTTTTTCGGCATGATCGGAGTCAACGTTTTTAGGGACAAAATAGAAATCTGCAATTTTTTGTGAAAATGGTTTTAAAATGTTTTTTTAGGCCTGTCCAGAATGTCGATAGTTCGGCATGACCGGGGTCACTGTTTTTGTGTCAGTAAAATGAAAAAAAGAATTCTGAGCTTTTTTTTTGAAAATGGTTCTAAAATGCTTTTTTTTAGGCCTGTCCAAAATGTCGCTAGTTCGGCATGATCGGAGTCATCGTTTTTGGTGACAAAAATAGAAATCTACAATTTTTTGTGAAAATGGTTTTAAAATGTTTTTTTTAGGCCTGTCCAGAATGTCGCTAGTTCGGCATGACCGGGGTCACTGTTTTTGTGTCACGAAAATGAAAAAAAAATATCTGCAATTTTTTGTGAAAATGGTTAAAAAAAAATTTTTTAGGCCTGTCCAGAATGTCGCTTTTTCGGCATGATCGGAGTCAACGTTTTTAGGGACAAAATAGAAATCTGCAATTTTTTGTGAAAATGGTTTTAAAATGTTTTTTTAGGCCTGTCCAGAATGTCGCTAGTTCGGCATGACCGGGGTCACTGTTTTTGTGTCAAAAAATGAAGAAAAAAAAATCAGCCATTTTTGGTGAAAATGGTTTTAAAAATTTTTAGGCCTGTCCAGAATGTCGCTTTTTCGGCATGATCGGAGTCACTGTTTTCGTGTAAAAAAAATGAAAAAAAGAATTCTGAGCTTTTTTTTTGAAAATGGTTCTAAAATGCTTTTTTTTAGGCCTGTCCAAAATGTCGCTAGTTCGGCATGATCGGAGTCATCGTTTTTGGTGACAAAAATAGAAATCTACAATTTTTGGTGAAAATGGTTTTAAAATGTTTTTTTTAGGCCTGTCCAGAATGTCGCTAGTTCGGCATGACCGGGGTCACTGTTTTTGTGTCACGAAAATGAGAAAAAGAATTTTGTGCTTTTTTTTGAAAATGGTTCTAAAATGCATTTTTTTTAGGGCTGTCCAAAATGTCGCTAGTTCGGCATGATCGGAGTCATCGTTTTTGGTGACAAAAATAGAAATCTACAATTTTTTGTGAAAATGGTTTTAAAATGTTTTTTTTATGCCTGTCCAGAATGTCGCTAGTTCGGCATGACCGGGGTCACTGTTTTTGTGTCAAAAAATGAAGAAAAAAAAATCAGCCATTTTTTGTGAAAATGGTTTTAAAATGTTTTTTTTAGGCCTGTCCAGAATGTCGCTAGTTCGGCATGACCGGGGTCACTGTTTTTGTGTCACGAAAATGAAGAAAAAAAAATCAGCAATTTTTGGTGAAAATGGTTTTAAAAAAAAATTTTAGGCTTGTCCAGAATGTCGCTTTTTCGGCATGATCGGAGTCATCGTTTTTAGGGACAAAATAGAAATCTGCAATTTTTTGTGAAAATGGTTTTAAAATGTTTTTTTTTAGGCCTGTCCAGAATGTCGCTAGTTCGGCATGACCGGGGTCACTCTTTTTGTGTCAAAAAATGAAGAAAAAAAAATCAGCCATTTTTGGTGAAAATGGTTTTCAACATTTTTTTTAGGCCTGTCCAGAATGTCGCTTTTTCGGCATGATCGGAGTCATCGTTTTTAGGGACAAAATAGAAATCTGCAATTTTTGGTGAAAATGGTTTTAAAATGTTTTTTAGGCCTGTCCAGAATGTCGATAGTTCGGCATGACCGGGGTCACTGTTTTTGTGTCACGAAAATGAAACAAAAAATATCTGCAATTTTTTGTGAAAATGGTTCAAAAAAATTTTTTTAGGCCTGTCCAGAATGTCGCTAGTTCGGCATGACCGGGGTCACTGTTTTTGTGTCAAAAAATGAAGAAAAAAAAATCAGCCATTTTTGGTGAAAATGGTTTTAAAATTTTTTAGGCCTGTCCAGAATGTCGCTTTTTCGGCATGATCGGAGTCATCTTTTTTAGGGACAAAATAGAAATCTGCAATTTTTTGTGAAAATGGTTTTAAAATGTTTTTTAGGCCTGTCCAGAATGTCGCTAGTTCGGCATGACCGGGGTCACTGTTTTTGTGTCACGAAAATGAAAAAAAAATATCTGCAATTTTTTGTGAAAATGGTTCAAAAATTTTTTTTTAGGCCTGTCCAGAATGTCGCTTTTTCGGCATGATCGGAGTCAACGTTTTTAGGGACAAAATAGAAATCTGCAATTTTTTGTGAAAATGGTTTTAAAATGTTTTTTTAGGCCTGTCCAGAATGTCGATAGTTCGGCATGACCGGGGTCACTGTTTTTGTGTCAGTAAAATGAAAAAAAGAATTCTGAGCTTTTTTTTTGAAAATGGTTCTAAAATGCTTTTTTTTAGGCCTGTCCAAAATGTCGCTAGTTCGGCATGATCGGAGTCATCGTTTTTGGTGACAAAAATAGAAATCTACAATTTTTTGTGAAAATGGTTTTAAAATGTTTTTTTTAGGCCTGTCCAGAATGTCGCTAGTTCGGCATGACCGGGGTCACTGTTTTTGTGTCACGAAAATGAAAAAAAAATATCTGCAATTTTTTGTGAAAATGGTTAAAAAAAAAATTTTTAGGCCTGTCCAGAATGTCGCTTTTTCGGCATGATCGGAGTCAACGTTTTTAGGGACAAAATAGAAATCTGCAATTTTTTGTGAAAATGGTTTTAAAATGTTTTTTTAGGCCTGTCCAGAATGTCGATAGTTCGGCATGACCGGGGTCACTGTTTTTGTGTCAATAAAATGAAAAAAAGAATTCTGAGCTTTTTTTTTGAAAATGGTTCTAAAATGCTTTTTTTTAGGCCTGTCCAAAATGTCGCTAGTTCGGCATGATCGGAGTCATCGTTTTTGGTGACAAAAATAGAAATCTACAATTTTTTGTGAAAATGGTTTTAAAATGTTTTTTTTAGGCCTGTCCAGAATGTCGCTAGTTCGGCATGACCGGGGTCACTGTTTTTGTGTCACGAAAATGAAAAAAAAATATCTGCAATTTTTTGTGAAAATGGTTCAAAATTTTTTTTAGGCCTGTCCAGAATGTCGATAGTTCGGCATGACCGGGGTCACTGTTTTTGTGTAAAAAAATGAAAAAAAGAATTCTGAGCTTTTTTTTTTAAAATGGTTCTAAAATGCTTTTTTTTAGGCCTGTCCAAAATGTCGCTAGTTCGGCATGATCGGAGTCATCGTTTTTGGTGACAAAAATAGAAATCTAAAATTTTTTGTGAAAATGGTTTTAAAATGTTTTTTTTAGGCCTGTCCAGAATGTCGCTAGTTCGGCATGACCGGGGTCACTGTTTTAGTGTCACGAAAATGAAGAAAAAAAAATCAGCAATTTTGGATGAATATGGTTTTAAAAAATTTTTTTAGGCTTGTCCAGAATGTCGCTTTTTCGGCATGATCGGAGTCATCATTTTTAGGGACAAAATAGAAATTTGCAATTTTTTGTGAAAATGGTTTTAAAATGTTTTTTAGGCCTGTCCAGAATGTCGATAGTTCGGCATGACCGGGGTCACTGTTTTTGTGTCACGAAAATGAAAAAAAAATATCTGCAATTTTTTGTGAAAATGGTTCAAAACATTTTTTTTAGGCCTGTCCAGAATGTCGCTTTTTCGGCATGATCGGAGTCAACGTTTTTAGGGACAAAATAGAAATCTGCAATTTTTTGTGAAAATGGTTCTAAAATGCTTTTTTTTAGGCCTGTCCAAAATGTCGCTAGTTCGGCATGACCGGGGTCACTGTTTTTGTGTCACGAAAATGAAGAAAAAAAAATCTGCAATTTTTGGTGAAAATGGTTTTTTTTAAAAAATGTAGGCCTGTCCAGAATGTCGCTTTTTCGGCATGATCGGAGTCATCGTTTTTAGGGACAAAATAGAAATCTGCAATTTTTCGTGAAAAAGGTTTTAAAATGTTTTTTTTAGGCCTGTCCAGAATGTCGATAGTTCGGCATGACCGGGGTCACTGTTTTTGTGTCAAAAAATGAAAAAAAGAATTCTGAGCTTTTTTTTTGAAAATGGTTCTAAAATGCTTTTTTTTTAGGCCTGTCCAAAATGTCGCTAGTTCGGCATGATCGGAGTCATCGTTTTTGGTGACAAAAATAGAAATCTACAATTTTTTGTGAAAATGGTTTTAAAATGTTTTTTTTAGGCCTGTCCAGAATGTCGATATTTCGGCATGACCGGGGTCACTGTTTTTGTGTCACGAAAATGAGAAAAAAATATCTGCAATTTTTTGTGAAAATGGTTTTTAAATGTTTTTTTAGGCCTGTCCAGAATGTCGATAGTTCGGCATGACCGGGGTCACTGTTTTTGTGTCAAAAAATGAAAAAAAGAATTCTGAGCTTTTTTTTTGAAATGGTTCTAAAATGCTTTTTTTTTAGGCCTGTCCAAAATGTCGCTAGTTCGGCATGATCGGAGTCATCGTTTTTGGTGACAAAAATAGAAATCTACAATTTTTTGTGAAAATGGTTTTTAAATGTTTTTTTAGGCCTGTCCAGAATGTCGATAGTTCGGCATGACCGGGGTCACTGTTTTTGTGTCAAAAAATGAAAAAAAGAATTCTGAGCTTTTTTTTTGAAAATGGTTCTAAAATTCTTTTTTTTTAGGCCTGTCCAAAATTTCGCTAGTTCGGCATGATCGGAGTATTCGTTTTTGGTGACAAAAATAGAAATCTACAATTTTTAGTGAAAATGGTTTTAAAATGTTTTTTTTAGGCCTGTCCAGAATGTCGCTAGTTTTGCATGACCGGGGTCACTGTTTTTGTGTCACGAAAATGAAGAAAAAAAAATCAGCAATTTTTGGTGAAAATGGTTTTAAAAATTTTTTTTAGACCTGTCCAGAATGTCGCTTTTTCAGCATGATCGGAGTCAGTGTTTTTAGGGACAAAATAGAAATCGGCAATTTTTTTGTGAAAATGGTTTTAAAATGTTTTTTTAGGCCTGTCCAGAATGTCGATAGTTCGGCATGACCGGGGTCACTGTTTTTGTGTCACGAAAATGAGAAAAAAATATCTGCAATTTTTTGTGAAAATGGTTCTACATTTTTTTTTTAGGCCTGTCCAGAATGTCGCTTTTTCGGCATGATCGGAGTCATCGTTTTTAGGGACAAAATAGAAATCTGCAATTTTTTGTGAAAATGGTTTTAAAATGTTTTTTTAGGCATGTCCAGAATGTCGATAGTTTGGCATGACCGGGGTCACTGTTTTTGTGTCACGAAAATGAAGAAAAAAAAATCAGCAATTTTTGGTGAAAATGGTTTTAAATTTTTTTTTAGGCCTGTCCAGAATGACGATATTTCGGCATGACCGGGGTCACTGTTTTTGTGTCAAAAAATGAAAAAAAGAATTCTGAGCTTTTTTTTTGAAAATGGTTCTAAAATGCTTTTTTTTTAGGCCTGTCCAAAATGTCGCTAGTTCGGCATGATCGGAGTCATCGTTTTTGGTGACAAAAATAGAAATCTACAATTTTTTGTGAAAATGGTTTTTAAATGTTTTTTTAGGCCTGTCCAGAATGTCGATAGTTCGGCATGACCGGGGTCACTGTTTTTGTGTCAAAAAATGAAAAAAAGAATTCTGAGCTTTTTTTTTGAAAATGGTTCTAAAATTCTTTTTTTTTAGGCCTGTCCAAAATGTCGCTAGTTCGGCATGATCGGAGTATTCGTTTTTGGTGACAAAAATAGAAATCTACAATTTTTTGTGAAAATGGTTTTAAAATGTTTTTTTTAGGCCTGTCCAGAATGTCGCTAGTTTGGCATGACCGGGGTCACTGTTTTTGTGTCACGAAAATGAAGAAAAAAAAATCAGCAATTTTTGGTGAAAATGGTTTTAAAAAATTTTTTTAGACCTGTCCAGAATGTCGCTTTTTCAGCATGATCGGAGTCAGCGTTTTTAGGGACAAAATAGAAATCTGCAATTTTTTTGTGAAAATGGTTTTAAAATGTTTTTTTAGGCCTGTCCAGAATGTCGATAGTTCGGCATGACCGGGGTCACTGTTTTTGTGTCACGAAAATGAGAAAAAAATATCTGCAATTTTTTGTGAAAATGGTTCTACATTTTTTTTTTAGGCCTGTCCAGAATGTCGCTTTTTCGGCATGATCGGAGACATAGTTTTTAGGGACAAAATAGAAATCAGCCATTTTTGGTGAAAATGGTTTTGAATTTTTTTTTTAGGCCTGTCCAGAATGACGATAGTTCGGCATGACCGGGGTCACTGTTTTTGTGTCAAAAAATGAAAAAAATAATTCTGAGCTTTCTTTTTGAAAATGGTTCTAAAATGCTTTTTTTTTTAGGCCTGTCCAAAATGTCGCTAGTTCGGCATGATCGGAGTCATCGTTTTTGGTGACAAAAATAGAAATCTACAATTTTTTGTGAAAATGGTTTTAAAATGTTTTTTTTAGGCCTGTCCAGAATGTCGATAGTTCGGCATGACCGGAGTCACTGTTTTTGTGTCACGAAAATGAGAAAAAAATATCTGCAATTTTTTGTGAAAATGGTTATAAAAATTTTTTTTAGGCCTGTCCAGAATGTCGCTTTTTCGGCATGATCGGAGTCATCGTTTTTAGGGACAAAATAGAAATCTGCAATTTTTGGTGAAAATGGTTTTAAAATGTTTTTTTAGGCCTGTCCAGAATGATGATAGTTCGGCATGACCGGGGTCACTGTTTTTGTGTCAAAAAATGAAAAAAATAATTCTGAGCTTTTTTTTTGAAAATGGTTCTAAAATGCTTTTTTTTTAGGCCTGTCCAAAATGTCGCTAGTTCGGCATGATCGGAGTCATCGTTTTTGGTGACAAAAATAGAAATCTACAATTTTTTGTGAAAATGGTTTTAAAATGTTTTTTTTAGGCCTGTCCAGAATGTCGATAGTTCGGCATGACCGGGGTCACTGTTTTTGTGTCAAAAAATGAAATAATAATTCTGAGCTTTTTTTTTGAAAATGGTTTTAAAATGTTTTTTTTAGGCCTTTCCAGAATGTCGATAGTTCGGCATGACCGGGGTCACTGTTTTTGTGTCACGAAAATGAGAAAAAAATATCTGCAATTTTTTGTGAAAATGGTTTTAAAATGTTTTTTTAGGCCTGTCCAGAATGTCGATAGTTCGGCATGACCGGGGTCACTGTTTTTGTGTCACGAAAATGAAAAAAAAATATCTGCAATTTTTTGTGAAAATTGTTCTAAAATTTTTTTTTAGGCCTGTCCAGAATGTCGCTTTTTCGGCATGATCGGAGTCATCGTTTTTAGGGACAAAATAGAAATCTGCAATTTTTGGTGAAAATGGTTTTAAAATGTTTTTTTTAGGTCTGTCCAGAATGTCGATAGTTCGGCATGACCGGGGTCACTGTTTTTGTGTCACGAAAATGAGAAAAAAAAATCAGCAATTTTTGGTGAAAATGGTTCTACATTTTTTTTTTAGGCCTGTCCAGAATGTCGCTTTTTCGGCATGATCGGAGTCATCGTTTTTAGGGACAAAATAGAAATCTGCAATTTTTTGTGAAAATGGTTTTAAAATGTTTTTTTAGGCATGTCCAGAATGTCGATAGTTCGGTATGACCGGGGTCACTGTTTTTGTGTCAAAAAATGAAGAAAAAAAAATCTGCCATTTTTGGTGAAAATGGTTTTTAAATTTTTCTTTAGGCCTGTCCAGAATGATGATAGTTCGGTATGACCGGGGTCACTGTTTTTGTGTCAAAAAATGAAAAAAATAATTCTGAGCTTTTTTTTTGAAAATGGTTCTAAAATGCTTTTTTTTTAGGCCTGTCCAAAATGTCGCTAGTTCGGCATGATCGGAGTCATCGTTTTTGGTGAGAAAAATAGAAATCTACAATTTTTTGTGAAAATGGTTTTTAAATGTTTTTTAAGGCCTGTCCAGAATGTCGATAGTTCGGCATGACCGGGGTCACTGTTTTTGTGTCAAAAAATGAAAAAAAGAATTCTGAGCTTTTTTTTTGAAAATGGTTCTAAAATTCTTTTTTTTTAGGCCTGTCCAAAATGTCGCTAGTTCGGCATGATCGGAGTATTCGTTTTTGGTGACAAAAATAGAAATCTACAATTTTTAGTGAAAATGGTTTTAAAATGTTTTTTTTAGGCCTGTCCAGAATGTCGCTAGTTTGGCATGACCGGGGTCACTGTTTTTGTGTCACGAAAATGAAGAAAAAAAAATCAGCAATTTTTGGTGAAAATGGTTTTAAATTTTTTTTTAGGCCTGTCCAGAATGACGATAGTTCGGCATGACCGGGGTCACTGTTTTTGTGTCAAAAAATGAAAAAAAGAATTCTGAGCTTTTTTTTTGAAATGGTTCTAAAATGCTTTTTTTTTAGGCCTGTCCAAAATGTCGCTAGTTCGGCATGATCGGAGTCATCGTTTTTGGTGACAAAAATAGAAATCTACAATTTTTTGTGAAAATGGTTTTTAAATGTTTTTTTAGGCCTGTCCAGAATGTCGATAGTTCGGCATGACCGGGGTCACTGTTTTTGTGTCAAAAAATGAAAAAAAGAATTCTGAGCTTTTTTTTTGAAAATGGTTCTAAAATTCTTTTTTTTTAGGCCTGTCCAAAATTTCGCTAGTTCGGCATGATCGGAGTATTCATTTTTGGTGACAAAAATAGAAATCTACAATTTTTAGTGAAAATGGTTTTAAAATGTTTTTTTTAGGCCTGTCCAGAATGTCGCTAGTTTGGCATGACCGGGGTCACTGTTTTTGTGTCACGAAAATGAAGAAAAAAAAATCAGCAATTTTTGGTGAAAATGGTTTTAAAAAAAATTTTTAGACCTGTCCAGAATGTCGCTTTTTCAGCATGATCGGAGTCAGCGTTTTTAGGGACAAAATAGAAATCTGCAATTTTTTTGTGAAAATGGTTTTAAAATGTTTTTTTAGGCCTGTCCAGAATGTCGATAGTTCGGCATGACCGGGGTCACTGTTTTTGTGTCACGAAAATGAGAAAAAAATATCTGCAATTTTTTGTGAAAATGGTTCTACATTTTTTTTTTAGGCCTCTCCAGAATGTCGCTTTTTCGGCATGATCGGAGTCATCGTTTTTAGGGACAAAATAGAAATCTGCAATTTTTTGTGAAAATGGTTTTAAAATGTTTTTTTAGGCATGTCCAGAATGTCGATAGTTTGGCATGACCGGGGTCACTGTTTTTGTGTCACGAAAATGAAGAAAAAAAAATCAGCAATTTTTGGTGAAAATGGTTTTAAATTTTTTTTTAGGCCTGTCCAGAATGACGATATTTCGGCATGACCGGGGTCACTGTTTTTGTGTCAAAAAATGAAAAAAAGAATTCTGAGCTTTTTTTTTGAAAATGGTTCTAAAATGCTTTTTTTTTAGGCCTGTCCAAAATGTCGCTAGTTCGGCATGATCGGAGTATTCGTTTTTGGTGACAAAAATAGAAATCTACAATTTTTTGTGAAAATGGTTTTAAAATGTTTTTTTTAGGCATGTCCAGAATGTCGCTAGTTTGGCATGACCGGGGTCACTGTTTTTGTGTCACGAAAATGAAGAAAAAAAAATCAGCAATTTTTGGTGAAAATGGTTTTAAAAATTTTTTTTAGACCTGTCCAGAATGTCGCTTTTTCAGCATGATCGGAGTCAGCGTTTTTAGGGACAAAATAGAAATCTGCAATTTTTTTGTGAAAATGGTTTTAAAATGTTTTTTTAGGCCTGTCCAGAATGTCGATAGTTCGGCATGACCGGGGTCACTGTTTTTGTGTCACGAAAATGAGAAAAAAATATCTGCAATTTTTTGTGAAAATGGTTCTACATTTTTTTTTTAGGCCTGTCCAGAATGTCGCTTTTTCGGCATGATCGGAGTCATCGTTTTTAGGGACAAAATAGAAATCAGCCATTTTTGGTGAAAATGGTTTTTAAAATTTTTTTTAGGCCTGTCCAGAATGACGATAGTTCGGCATGACCGGGGTCACTGTTTTTGTGTCAAAAAATGAAAAAAATAATTCTGAGCTTTTTTTTTGAAAATGGTTCTAAAATGCTTTTTTTTTAGGCCTGTCCAAAATGTCGCTAGTTCGGCATGATCGGAGTCATCGTTTTTGGTGACAAAAATAGAAATCTACAATTTTTTGTGAAAATGGTTTTAAAATGTTTTTTTTAGGCCTGTCCAGAATGTCGATAGTTCGGCATGACCGGGGTCACTGTTTTTGTGTCAAAAAATGAAAAAAATAATTCTGAGCTTTTTTTTTGAAAATGGTTTTAAAATGTTTTTTTTAGGCCTGTCCAGAATGTCGATAGTTCGGCATGACCGGGGTCACTGTTTTTGTGTCACGAAAATGAGAAAAAAATATCTGCAATTTTTTGTGAAAATGGTTTTAAAATGTTTTTTTTAGGCCTGTCCAGAATGTCGATAGTTCGGCATGACCGGGGTCACTGTTTTTGTGTCACGAAAATGAAAAAAAAATATCTGCAATTTTTTGTGAAAATTGTTCAAAAATTTTTTTTTAGGCCTGTCCAGAATGTCGCTTTTTCGGCATGATCGGAGTCAACGTTTTTAGGGACAAAATAGAAATCTGCAATTTTTTGTGAAAATGGTTTTAAAATGTTTTTTTAGGCCTGTCCAGAATGTCGATAGTTCGGCATGACCGGGGTCACTGTTTTTGTGTCAATAAAATGAAAAAAAGAATTCTGAGCTTTTTTTTTGAAAATGGTTCTAAAATGCTTTTTTTTAGGCCTGTCCAAAATGTCGCTAGTTCGGCATGATCGGAGTCATCGTTTTTGGTGACAAAAATAGAAATCTACAATTTTTTGTGAAAATGGTTTTAAAATGTTTTTTTTAGGCCTGTCCAGAATGTCGCTAGTTCGGCATGACCGGGGTCACTGTTTTTGTGTCACGAAAATGAAAAAAAAATATCTGCAATTTTTTGTGAAAATGGTTCAAAAATTTTTTTAGGCCTGTCCAGAATGTCGATAGTTCGGCATGACCGGGGTCACTGTTTTTGTGTAAAAAAATGAAAAAAAGAATTCTGAGCTTTTTTTTTTAAAATGGTTCTAAAATGCTTTTTTTTAGGCCTGTCCAAAATGTCGCTAGTTCGGCATGATCGGAGTCATCGTTTTTGGTGACAAAAATAGAAATCTAAAATTTTTTGTGAAAATGGTTTTAAAATGTTTTTTTTAGGCCTGTCCAGAATGTCGCTAGTTCGGCATGACCGGGGTCACTGTTTTAGTGTCACGAAAATGAAGAAAAAAAAATCAGCAATTTTGGATGAATATGGTTTTAAAAAATTTTTTTAGGCTTGTCCAGAATGTCGCTTTTTCGGCATGATCGGAGTCATCGTTTTTAGGGACAAAATAGAAATCTGCAATTTTTTGTGAAAATGGTTCTAAAATGCTTTTTTTTAGGCCTGTCCAAAATGTCGCTAGTTCGGCATGACTGGGGTCACTGTTTTTGTGTCACGAAAATGAAGAAAAAAAAATCTGCAATTTTTGGTGAAAATGGTTTTTTTTAAAAAATGTAGGCCTGTCCAGAATGTCGCTTTTTCGGCATGATCGGAGTCATCGTTTTTAGGGACAAAATAGAAATCTGCAATTTTTCGTGAAAAAGGTTTTAAAATGTTTTTTTTAGGCCTGTCCAGAATGTCGATAGTTCGGCATGACCGGGGTCACTGTTTTTGTGTCAAAAAATGAAAAAAAGAATTCTGAGCTTTTTTTTTGAAAATGGTTCTAAAATGCTTTTTTTTTAGGCCTGTCCAAAATGTCGCTAGTTCGGCATGATCGGAGTCATCGTTTTTGGTGACAAAAATAGAAATCTACAATTTTTTGTGAAAATGGTTTTAAAATGTTTTTTTTAGGCCTGTCCAGAATGTCGATATTTCGGCATGACCGGGGTCACTGTTTTTGTGTCACGAAAATGAGAAAAAAATATCTGCAATTTTTTGTGAAAATGGTTTTTAAATGTTTTTTTAGGCCTGTCCAGAATGTCGATAGTTCGGCATGACCGGGGTCACTGTTTTTGTGTCAAAAAATGAAAAAAAGAATTCTGAGCTTTTTTTTTGAAATGGTTCTAAAATGCTTTTTTTTTAGGCCTGTCCAAAATGTCGCTAGTTCGGCATGATCGGAGTCATCGTTTTTGGTGAGAAAAATAGAAATCTACAATTTTTTGTGAAAATGGTTTTTAAATGTTTTTTTAGGCCTGTCCAGAATGTCGATAGTTCGGCATGACCGGGGTCACTGTTTTTGTGTCACGAAAATGAGAATAAAATATCTGCTTTTCTTTGTGAAAATGGTTTTAAAATGTTTTTTTAGGCATGTCCAGAATGTCGATAGTTCGGTATGACCGGGGTCACTGTTTTTGTGTCAAAAAATGAAGAAAAAAAAATCTGCCATTTTTGGTGAAAATGGTTTTTAAATTTTTCTTTAGGCCTGTCCAGAATGATGATAGTTCGGTATGACCGGGGTCACTGTTTTTGTGTCAAAAAATGAAAAAAATAATTCTGAGCTTTTTTTTTGAAAATGGTTCTAAAATGCTTTTTTTTTAGGCCTGTCCAAAATGTCGCTAGTTCGGCATGATCGGAGTCATCGTTTTTGGTGAGAAAAATAGAAATCTACAATTTTTTGTGAAAATGGTTTTTAAATGTTTTTTTAGGCCTGTCCAGAATGTCGATAGTTCGGCATGACCGGGGTCACTGTTTTTGTGTCACGAAAATGAGAATAAAATATCTGCTTTTCTTTGTGAAAATGGTTTTTAAATGTTTTTTTAGGCATGTCCAGAATGTCGATAGTTCGGTATGACCGGGGTCACTGTTTTTGTGTCAAAAAATGAAGAAAATAATTCTGAGCTTTTTTTTTGAAAATGGTTCTAAAATGCTTTTTTTTTAGGCCTGTCCAAAATGTCGCTAGTTCGGCATGATCGGAGTCATCGTTTTTGGTGACAAAAATAGAAATCTACAATTTTTTGTGAAAATGGTTTTTAAATGTTTTTTTAGGCCTGTCCAGAATGTCGATAGTTCGGCATGACCGGGGTGGGGTCACTGTTTTTGTGTCAAAAAATGAAAAAAAGAATTCTGAGCTTTTTTTTTGAAAATGGTTCTAAAATTCTTTTTTTTTAGGCCTGTCCAAAATGTCGCTAGTTCGGCATGATCGGAGTATTCGTTTTTGGTGACAAAAATAGAAATCTACAATTTTTAGTGAAAATGGTTTTAAAATGTTTTTTTTAGGCCTGTCCAGAATGTCGCTAGTTTGGCATGACCGGGGTCACTGTTTTTGTGTCACGAAAATGAAGAAAAAAAAATCAGCAATTTTTGGTGAAAATGGTTTTAAATGTTTTTTTAGGCCTGTCCAGAATGACGATAGTTCGGCATGACCGGGGTCACTGTTTTTGTGTCAAAAAATGAAAAAAAGAATTCTGAGCTTTTTTTTTGAAAATGGTTCTAAAATGCTTTTTTTTTAGGCCTGTCCAAAATGTCGCTAGTTCGGCATGATCGGAGTCATCGTTTTTGGTGACAAAAATAGAAATCTACAATTTTTTGTGAAAATGGTTTTTAAATGTTTTTTTAGGCCTGTCCAGAATGTCGATAGTTCGGCATGACCGGGGTCACTGTTTTTGTGTCAAAAAATGAAAAAAAGAATTCTGAGCTTTTTTTTTGAAAATGGTTCTAAAATTCTTTTTTTTTAGGCCTGTCCAAAATGTCGCTAGTTCGGCATGATCGGAGTATTCGTTTTTGGTGACAAAAATAGAAATCTACAATTTTTAGTGAAAATGGTTTTAAAATGTTTTTTTTAGGCCTGTCCAGAATGTCGCTAGTTTGGCATGACCGGGGTCACTGTTTTTGTGTCACGAAAATGAAGAAAAAAAAATCAGCAATTTTTGGTGAAAATGGTTTTAAATTTTTTTTTAGGCCTGTCCAGAATGACGATAGTTCGGCATGACCGGGGTCACTGTTTTTGTGTCAAAAAATGAAAAAAAGAATTCTGAGCTTTTTTTTTGAAATGGTTCTAAAATGCTTTTTTTTTAGGCCTGTCCAAAATGTCGCTAGTTCGGCATGATCGGAGTCATCGTTTTTGGTGACAAAAATAGAAATCTACAATTTTTTGTGAAAATGGTTTTTAAATGTTTTTTTAGGCCTGTCCAGAATGTCGATAGTTCGGCATGACCGGGGTCACTGTTTTCGTGTCAAAAAATGAAAAAAAGAATTCTGAGCTTTTTTTTTGAAAATGGTTCTAAAATTCTTTTTTTTTAGGCCTGTCCAAAATTTCGCTAGTTCGGCATGATCGGAGTATTCGTTTTTGGTGACAAAAATAGAAATCTACAATTTTTAGTGAAAATGGTTTTAAAATGTTTTTTTTAGGCCTGTCCAGAATGTCGCTAGTTTGGCATGACCGGGGTCACTGTTTTTGTGTCACGAAAATGAAGAAAAAAAAATCAGCAATTTTTGGTGAAAATGGTTTTAAAAAATTTTTTTAGACCTGTCCAGAATGTCGCTTTTTCAGCATGATCGGAGTCAGCGTTTTTAGGGACAAAATAGAAATCTGCAATTTTTTTGTGAAAATGGTTTTAAAATGTTTTTTTAGGCCTGTCCAGAATGTCGATAGTTCGGCATGACCGGGGTCACTGTTTTTGTGTCACGAAAATGAGAAAAAAATATCTGCAATTTTTTGTGAAAATGGTTCTACATTTTTTTTTTAGGCCTCTCCAGAATGTCGCTTTTTCGGCATGATCGGAGTCATCGTTTTTAGGGACAAAATAGAAATCTGCAATTTTTTGTGAAAATGGTTTTAAAATGTTTTTTTAGGCATGTCCAGAATGTCGATAGTTTGGCATGACCGGGGTCACTGTTTTTGTGTCACGAAAATGAAGAAAAAAAAATCAGCAATTTTTGGTGAAAATGGTTTTAAATTTTTTTTTAGGCCTGTCCAGAATGACGATATTTCGGCATGACCGGGGTCACTGTTTTTGTGTCAAAAAATGAAAAAAAGAATTCTGAGCTTTTTTTTTGAAAATGGTTCTAAAATGCTTTTTTTTTAGGCCTGTCCAAAATGTCGCTTTTTCAGCATGATCGGAGTCAGCGTTTTTAGGGACAAAATAGAAATCTGCAATTTTTTTGTGAAAATGGTTTTAAAATGTTTTTTTAGGCCTGTCCAGAATGTCGATAGTTCGGCATGACCGGGGTCACTGTTTTTGTGTCACGAAAATGAGAAAAAAATATCTGCAATTTTTTGTGAAAATGGTTCCAAAAAATTTTTTTAGGCCTGTCCAGAATGTCGCTTTTTCGGCATGATCGGAATCATCGTTTTTAGGGACAAAATAGAAATCTGCAATTTTTGGTGAAAATGGTTTTAAAATGTTTTTTTAGGCCTGTCCAGAATGATGATAGTTCGGCATGACCGGGGTCACTGTTTTTGTGTCAAAAAATGAAAAAAATAATTCTGAGCTTTTTTTTTGAAAATGGTTCTAAAATGCTTTTTTTTTAGGCCTGTCCAAAATGTCGCTAGTTCGGCATGATCGGAGTCATCGTTTTTGGTGACAAAAATAGAAATCTACAATTTTTTGTGAAAATGGTTTTAAAATGTTTTTTTTAGGCCTGTCCAGAATGTCGATAGTTCGGCATGACCGGGGTCACTGTTTTTGTGTCACGAAAATGAGAAAAAAATATCTGCAATTTTTTGTGAAAATGGTTCTACATTTTTTTTTTAGGCCTGTCCAGAATGTCGCTTTTTCGGCATGATCGGAGTCATCGTTTTTAGGGACAAAATAGAAATCTGCAATTTTTTGTGAAAATGGTTTTAAAATGTTTTTTTAGGCATGTCCAGAATGTCGATAGTTCGGTATGACCGGGGTCACTGTTTTTGTGTCAAAAAATGAAGAAAAAAAAATCAGCCATTTTTGGTGAAAATGGTTTTTAATTTTTTTTTTAGGCCTGTCCAGAATGTCGATAGTTCGGCATGACCGGGGTCACTGTTTTTGTGTCACGAAAATGAGAAAAAAATATCTGCAATTTTTTGTGAAAATGGTTCTACATTTTTTTTTTAGGCCTGTCCAGAATGTCGCTTTTTCGGCATGATCGGAGTCATCGTTTTTAGGGACAAAATAGAAATCTGCAATTTTTGGTGAAAATGGTTTTAAAATGTTTTTTTAGGCATGTCCAGAATGTCGATAGTTCGGTATGACCGGGGTCACTGTTTTTGTGTCAAAAAATGAAGAAAAAAAAATCAGCCATTTTTGGTGAAAATGGTTTTTAAATTTTTTTTTAGGCCTGTCCAGAATGACGATAGTTCAGCATGACCGGGGTCACTGTTTTTGTGTCAAAAAATGAAAAAAAGAATTCTGAGCTTTTTTTTTGAAAATGGTTCTAAAATGCTTTTTTTTTAGGCCTGTCCAAAATGTCGCTAGTTCGGCATGATCGGAGTATTCGTTTTTGGTGACAAAAATAGAAATCTACCATTTTTAGTGAAAATGGTTTTAAAATGTTTTTTTTAGGCCTGTCCAGAATGTCGCTAGTTTGGCATGACCGGGGTCACTGTTTTTGTGTCACGAAAATGAAGAAAAAAAAATCAGCAATTTTTGGTGAAAATGGTTTTAAATTTTTTTTTAGGCCTGTCCAGAATGACGATAGTTCGGCATGACCGGGGTCACTGTTTTTGTGTCAAAAAATGAAAAAAAGAATTCTGAGCTTTTTTTTTGAAATGGTTCTAAAATGCTTTTTTTTTAGGCCTGTCCAAAATGTCGCTAGTTCGGCATGATCGGAGTCATCGTTTTTGGTGACAAAAATAGAAATCTACAATTTTTTGTGAAAATGGTTTTTAAATGTTTTTTTAGGCCTGTCCAGAATGTCGATAGTTCGGCATGACCGGGGTCACTGTTTTTGTGTCAAAAAATGAAAAAAAGAATTCTGAGCTTTTTTTTTGAAAATGGTTCTAAAATTCTTTTTTTTTAGGCCTGTCCAAAATTTCGCTAGTTCGGCATGATCGGAGTATTCGTTTTTGGTGACAAAAATAGAAATCTACAATTTTTAGTGAAAATGGTTTTAAAATGTTTTTTTTTAGGCCTGTCCAGAATGTCGCTAGTTTGGCATGACCGGGGTCACTGTTTTTGTGTCACGAAAATGAAGAAAAAAAAATCAGCAATTTTTGATGAAAATGGTTTTAAAAAAATTTTTTAGACCTGTCCAGAATGTCGCTTTTTCAGCATGATCGGAGTCAGCGTTTTTAGGGACAAAATAGAAATCTGCAATTTTTTTGTGAAAATGGTTTTAAAATGTTTTTTTTAGGCCTGTCCAGAATGTCGATAGTTCGGCATGACCGGGGTCACTGTTTTTGTGTCAAAAAATGAAAAAAAGAATTCTGAGCTTTTTTTTTGAAAATGGTTCTAAAATGCTTTTTTTTTAGGCCTGTCCAAAATGTCGCTAGTTCGGCATGATCGGAGTATTCGTTTTTGGTGACAAAAATAGAAATCTACCATTTTTAGTGAAAATGGTTTTAAAATGTTTTTTTTAGGCCTGTCCAGAATGTCGCTAGTTTGGCATGACCGGGGTCACTGTTTTTGTGTCACGAAAATGAAGAAAAAAAAATCAGCAATTTTTGGTGAAAATGGTTTTAAAATTTTTTTTAGGCCTGTCCAGAATGACGATAGTTCGGCATGACCGGGGTCACTGTTTTTGTGTCAAAAAATGAAAAAAAGAATTCTGAGCTTTTTTTTTGAAATGGTTCTAAAATGCTTTTTTTTTAGGGCTGTCCAAAATGTCGCTAGTTCGGCATGATCGGAGTATTCGTTTTTGGTGACAAAAATAGAAATCTACAATTTTTAGTGAAAATGGTTTTAAAATGTTTTTTTTAGACCTGTCCAGAATGTCGCTAGTTTGGCATGACCGGGGTCACTGTTTTTGTGTCACGAAAATGAAGAAAAAAAAATCAGCAATTTTTGGTGAAAATGGTTTTAAATTTTTTTTTTAGACCTGTCCAGAATGTCGCTTTTTCAGCATGATCGGAGTCATCGTTTTTAGGGACAAAATAGAAATCTGCAATTTTTGGTGAAAATGGTTTTAAAATGTTTTTTTTAGGTCTGTCCAGAATGTCGATAGTTCGGCATGACCGGGGTCACTGTTTTTGTGTCACGAAAATGAGGTAAAAATATCTGCAATTTTTTGTGAAAATGGTTCTACATTTTTTTTTTAGGCCTGTCCAGAATGTCGCTTTTTCGGCATGATCGGAGTCATCGTTTTTAGGGACAAAATAGAAATCTGCAATTTTTTGTGAAAATGGTTTTAAAATGTTTTTTTAGGCATGTCCAGAATGTCGATAGTTCGGTATGACCGGGGTCACTGTTTTTGTGTCAAAAAATGAAGAAAAAAAAATCAGCCATTTTTGGTGAAAATGGTTTTTTAATTTTTTTTTAGGCCTGTCCAGAATGACGATAGTTCGGCATGACCGGGGTCACTGTTTTTGTGTCAAAAAATGAAAAAAATAATTCTGAGCTTTTTTTTGGAAAATGGTTCTAAAATGCTTTTTTTTTAGGCCTGTCCAAAATGTCGCTAGTTCGGCATGATCGGAGTCATCGTTTTTGGTGACAAAAATAGAAATCTACAATTTTTTGTGAAAATGGTTTTAAAATGATTTTTTTAGGCCTGTCCAGAATGTCGATAGTTCGGCATGACCGGGGTCACTGTTTTTGTGTCACGAAAATGAGAAAAAAATATCTGCAATTTTTTGTGAAAATGGTTCCAAAAAAAATTTTTAGGCCTGTCCAGAATGTCGCTTTTTCGGCATGATCGGAGTCATCGTTTTTAGGGACAAAATAGAAATCTGCAATTTTTGGTGAAAATGGTTTTAAAATGTTTTTTTTAGGTCTGTCCAGAATGTCGATAGTTCGGCATGACCGGGGTCACTGTTTTTGTGTCACGAAAATGAGAAAAAAATATCTGCAATTTTCTGTGAAAATGGTTCTACCTTTTTTTTTTAGGCCTGTCCAGAATGTCGCTTTTTCGGCATGATCGGAGTCATCGTTTTTAGGGACAAAATAGAAATCTGCAATTTTTTGTGAAAATGGTTTTAAAATGTTTTTTTAGGCATGTCCAGAATGTCGATAGTTCGGTATGACCGGGGTCACTGTTTTTGTGTCAAAAAATGAAGAAAAAAAAATCAGCCATTTTTGGTGAAAATGGTTTTGAATTTTTTTTTTAGGCCTGTCCAGAATGACGATAGTTCGGCATGACCGGGGTCACTGTTTTTGTGTCAAAAAATGAAAAAAAGAATTCTGAGCTTTTTTTTTGAAAATGGTTTTAAAATGTTTTTTTTAGGCCTGTCCAGAATGTCGATAGTTCGGCATGACCGGGGTCACTGTTTTTGTGTCACGAAAATGAGAAAAAAATATCTGCAATTTTTTGTGAAAATGGTTTTTAAATTTTTTTTTAGGCCTGTCCAGAATGACGATAGTTCGGCATGACCGGGGTCACTGTTTTTGTGTCAAAAAATGAAAAAAATAATTCTGAGCTTTTTTTTTGAAAATGGTTCTAAAATGCTTTTTTTTTAGGCCTGTCCAAAATGTCGCTAGTTCGGCATGATCGGAGTATTCGTTTTTTTGACAAAAATAGAAATCTACAATTATTAGTGAAAATTGTTTTAAAATGTTTTTTTTAGGCCTGTCCAGAATGTCGCTAGTTTGGCATGACCGGGGTCACAGTTTTTGTGTCATGAAAATGAAGAAAAAAAAATCAGCAATTTTTGGTGAAAATGGTTCAAAAAAAATTTTTTAGGCCTGTCCAGAATGTCGCTTTTTCGGCATGATCGGAGTCATCGTTTTTAGGGACAAAATAGAAATCTGCAATTTTTGGTGAAAATGGTTTTAAAATGTTTTTTAGGCCTGTCCAGAATGATGATAGTTCGCCATGACCGGGGTCACTGTTTTTGTGTCAAAAAATGAAAAAAATAATTCGGAGCTTTTTTTTTGAAAATGGTTCTAAAATGCTTTTTTTTTAGGCCTGTCCAAAATGTCGCTAGTTCGGCATGATCGGAGTCATCGTTTTTGGTGACAAAAATAGAAATCTACAATTTTTTGTGAAAATGGTTTTAAAATGTTTTTTTAGGCCTGTCCAGAATGTCGATAGTTCGGCATGACCGGGGTCACTGTTTTTGTGTCACGAAAATGAAAAAAAAATATCTGCAATTTTTTGTGAAAATGGTTCTAAAATTTTTTTAGACCTGTCCAGAATGTCGCTTTTTCAACATGATCGGAGTCATCGTTTTTAGGGACAAAATAGAAATCTGCAATTTTTGGTGAAAATGGTTTTAAAATGTTTTTTTTAGGTCTGTCCAGAATGTCGATAGTTCGGCATGACCGGGGTCACTGTTTTAGTGTCACGAAAATGAGAAAAAAATATCTGCAATTTTTTGTGAAAATGGTTTTAAAATGTTTTTTTTAGGCCTGTCCAGAATGTCGATAGTTCGGCATGACCGGGGTCACTGTTTTTGTGTCACGAAAATGAAAAAAAAATATCTGCAATTTTTTGTGAAAATTGTTCTAAAATTTTTTTTTAGGCCTGTCCAGAATGTCGCTTTTTCGGCATGATCGGAGTCATCGTTTTTAGGGACAAAATAGAAATCTGCAATTTTTTGTGAAAATGGTTTTCAAATGTTTTTTTTAGGCCTGTCCAGAATGTCGATAGTTCGGCATGACCGGGGTCACTGTTTTTGTGTCAAAAAATGAAAAAAAGAATTCTGAGCTTTTTTTTTGAAAATGGTTCTAAAATTCTTTTTTTTTAGGCCTGTCCAAAATGTCGCTAGTTCAGCATGATCGGAGTATTCGTTTTTGGTGACAAAAATAGAAATCTACAATTTTTAGTGAAAATGGTTTTAAAATGTTTTTTTTAGGCCTGTCCAGAATGTCGCTAGTTTGGCATGACCGGGGTCACTGTTTTTGTGTCACGAAAATGAAGAAAAAAAAATCAGCAATTTTTGGTGAAAATGGTTTTAAATTTTTTTTTTAGACCTGTCCAGAATGTCGCTTTTTCAGCATGATCGGAGTCATCGTTTTTAGGGACAAAATAGAAATCTGCAATTTTTGGTGAAAATGGTTTTAAAATGTTTTTTTTAGGTCTGTCCAGAATGTCGATAGTTCGGCATGACCGGGGTCACTGTTTTTGTGTCACGAAAATGAGGTAAAAATATCTGCAATTTTTTGTGAAAATGGTTCTACATTTTTTTTTTAGGCCTGTCCAGAATGTCGCTTTTTCGGCATGATCGGAGTCATCGTTTTTAGGGACAAAATAGAAATCTGCAATTTTTTGTGAAAATGGTTTTAAAATGTTTTTTTAGGCATGTCCAGAATGTCGATAGTTCGGTATGACCGGGGTCACTGTTTTTGTGTCAAAAAATGAAAAAAATAATTCTGAGCTTTTTTTTTGAAAATGGTTCTAAAATGCTTTTTTTTTAGGCCTGTCCAAAATGTCGCTAGTTCGGCATGATCGGAGTCATCGTTTTTGGTGACAAAAATAGAAATCTACAATTTTTTGTGAAAATGGTTTTCAAATGTTTTTTTTAGGCCTGTCCAGAATGTCGATAGTTCGGCATGACCGGGGTCACTGTTTTTGTGTCAAAAAATGAAAAAAAGAATTCTGAGCTTTTTTTGAAAATGGTTCTAAAATGCTTTTTTTTTAGGCCTGTCCAAAATGTCGCTTTTTCGGCATGATCGGAGTCATCGTTTTTAGGGACAAAATAGAAATCTGCAATTTTTTGTGGAAATGGTTTTAAAATGTTTTTTTTAGGCCTGTCCAGAATGTCGATAGTTCGGCATGACCGGGGTCACTGTTTTTGTGTCAAAAAATGAAAAAAAGAATTCTGAGCTTTTTTTTTGAAAATGGTTCTAAAATGCTTTTTTTTTAGGCCTGTCCAAAATGTCGCTAGTTCGGCATGATCGTAGTCATCGTTTTTGGTGACAAAAATAGAAATCTACAATTTTTTGTGAAAATGGTTTTAAAATGTTTTTTTTAGGCCTGTCCAGAATGTCGATAGTTCGGCATGACCGGGGTCACTGTTTTTGTGTCACGAAAATGAGAAAAAAATATCTGCAATTTTTTGTGAAAATGGTTCCAAAAATTTTTTTTAGGCCTGTCCAGAATGTCGCTTTTTCGGCATGATCGGAGTCATCGTTTTTAGGGACAAAATAGAAATCTGCAATTTTTGGTGAAAATGGTTTTAAAATGTTTTTTTAGGCCTGTCCAGAATGATGATAGTTCGGCATGACCGGGGTCACTGTTTTTGTGTCAAAAAATGAAAAAAATAATTCTGAGCTTTTTTTTTGAAAATGGTTCTAAAATGCTTTTTTTTTAGGCCTTTCCAAAATGTCGCTAGTTCGGCATGATCGGAGTCATCGTTTTTGGTGACAAAAATAGAAATCTACAATTTTTGGTGAAAATGGTTTTCAAATGTTTTTTTTAGGCCTGTCCAGAATGTCGATAGTTCGGCATGACCGGGGTCACTGTTTTTGTGTCAAAAAATGAAAAAAAGAATTCTGAGCTTTTTTTGAAAATGGTTCTAAAATGCTTTTTTTTTAGGCCTGTCCAAAATGTCGCTTTTTCGGCATGATCGGAGTCATCGTTTTTAGGGACAAAATAGAAATCTGCAATTTTTTGTGGAAATGGTTTTAAAATGTTTTTTTTAGGCCTGTCCAGAATGTCGATAGTTCGGCATGACCGGGGTCACTGTTTTTGTGTCAAAAAATGAAAAAAAGAATTCTGAGCTTTTTTTTTGAAAATGGTTCTAAAATTCTTTTTTTTTAGGCCTGTCCAAAATGTCGCTAGTTCGGCATGATCGGAGTATTCGTTTTTGGTGACAAAAATAGAAATCTACAATTTTTAGTGAAAATGGTTTTAAAATGTTTTTTTTAGGCCTGTCCAGAATGTCGCTAGTTTGGCATGACCGGGGTCACTGTTTTTGTGTCACGAAAATGAAGAAAAAAAAATCAGCAATTTTTGGTGAAAATGGTTTTAAATTTTTTTTTTAGACCTGTCCAGAATGTCGCTTTTTCAGCATGATCGGAGTCATCGTTTTTAGGGACAAAATAGAAATCTGCAATTTTTGGTGAAAATGGTTTTAAAATGTTTTTTTTAGGTCTGTCCAGAATGTGGATAGTTCGGCATGACCGGGGTCACTGTTTTTGTGTCACGAAAATGAGGTAAAAATATCTGCAATTTTTTGTGAAAATGGTTCTACATTTTTTTTTTAGGCCTGTCCAGAATGTCGCTTTTTCGGCATGATCGGAGTCATCGTTTTTAGGGACAAAATAGAAATCTGCAATTTTTTGTGAAAATGGTTTTAAAATGTTTTTTTAGGCATGTCCAGAATGTCGATAGTTCGGCATGACCGGGGTCACTGTTTTTGTGTCAAAAAATGAAAAAAATAATTCTGAGCTTTTTTTTTGAAAATGGTTCTAAAATGCTTTTTTTTTAGGCCTGTCCAAAATGTCGCTAGTTCGGCATGATCGGAGTCATCGTTTTTGGTGACAAAAATAGAAATCTACAATTTTTTGTGAAAATGGTTTTAAAATGTTTTTTTTAGGCCTGTCCAGAATGTCAATAGTTCGGCATGACCAGGGTCACTGTTTTTGTGTCACGAAAATGAGAAAAAAATATCTGCAATTTTTTGTGAAAATGGTTCCAAAAAAATTTTTTAGGCCTGTCCAGAATGTTGCTTTTTCGGCATGATCGGAGTAATCGTTTTTAGGGACAAAATAGAAATCTGCAATTTTTGGTGAAAATGGTTTTAAAATGTTTTTTTAGGCCTGTCCAGAATGATGATAGTTCGGCATGACCGGGGTCACTGTTTTTGTGTCAAAAAATGAAAAAAATAATTCTGAGCTTTTTTTTTGAAAATGGTTCTAAAATGCTTTTTTTTTAGGCCTGTCCAAAATGTCGCTAGTTCGGCATGATCGGAGTCATCGTTTTTGGTGACAAAAATAGAAATCTACAATTTTTTGTGAAAATGGTTTTCAAATGTTTTTTTTAGGCCTGTCCAGAATGTCGATAGTTCGGCATGACCGGGGTCACTGTTTTTGTGTCAAAAAATGAAAAAAAGAATTCTGAGCTTTTTTTGAAAATGGTTCTAAAATGCTTTTTTTTTAGGCCTGTCCAAAATGTCGCTTTTTCGGCATGATCGGAGTCATCGTTTTTAGGGACAAAATAGAAATCTGCAATTTTTTGTGAAAATGGTTTTAAAATGTTTTTTTTAGGCCTGTCCAGAATGTCGATAGTTCGGCATGACCGGGGTCACTGTTTTTGTGTCAAAAAATGAAAAAAAGAATTCTGAGCTTTTTTTTTGAAAATGGTTCTAAAATTCTTTTTTTTTAGGCCTGTCCAAAATGTCGCTAGTTCGGCATGATCGGAGTATTCGTTTTTGGTGACAAAAATAGAAATCTACAATTTTTAGTGAAAATGGTTTTAAAATGTTTTTTTTAGGCCTGTCCAGAATGTCGCTAGTTTGGCATGACCGGGGTCACTGTTTTTGTGTCACGAAAATGAAGAAAAAAAAATCAGCAATTTTTGGTGAAAATGGTTTTAAATTTTTTTTTTAGACCTGTCCAGAATGTCGCTTTTTCAGCATGATCGGAGTCATCGTTTTTAGGGACAAAATAGAAATCTGCAATTTTTGGTGAAAATGGTTTTAAAATGTTTTTTTTAGGTCTGTCCAGAATGTGGATAGTTCGGCATGACCGGGGTCACTGTTTTTGTGTCACGAAAATGAGGTAAAAATATCTGCAATTTTTTGTGAAAATGATTCTACATTTTTTTTTTTAGGCCTGTCCAGAATGTCGCTCTTTCGGCATGATCGGAGTCATCGTTTTTAGGGACAAAATAGAAATCTGCAATTTTTTGTGAAAATGGTTTTAAAATGTTTTTTTAGGCATGTCCAGAATGTCGATAGTTCGGTATGACCGGGGTCACTGTTTTTGTGTCAAAAAATGAAGAAAAAAAAATCAGCCATTTTTGGTGAAAATGGTTTTTAAATTTTTTTTTAGGCCTGTCCAGAATGACGATAGTTCGGCATGACACTGTTTTTGTGTCAAAAAATGAAAAAAATAATTCTGAGCTTTTTTTTTGAAAATGGTTCTAAAATGCTTTTTTTTTAGGCCTGTCCAAAATGTCGCTAGTTCGGCATGATCGGAGTCATCGTTTTTGGTGACAAAAATAGAAATCTACAATTTTTTGTGAAAATGGTTTTAAAATGTTTTTTTTAGGTCTGTCCAGAATGTCGATAGTTCGTCATGACCGGGGTCACTGTTTTTGTGTCACGAAAATGAGAAAAAAAAATCAGCAATTTTTGGTGAAAATGGTTCTACATTTTTTTTTTAGGCCTGTCCAGAATGTCGCTTTTTCGGCATGATCGGAGTCATCGTTTTTAGGGACAAAATAGAAATCTGCAATTTTTTGTGAAAATGGTTTTAAAATGTTTTTTTAGGCATGTCCAGAATGATGATAGTTCGGCATGACCGGGGTCACTGTTTTTGTGTCAAAAAATGAAAAAAATAATTCTGAGCTTTTTTTTTGAAAATGGTTCTAAAATGCTTTTTTTTTAGGCCTGTCCAAAATGTCGCTAGTTCGGCATGATCGGAGTCATCGTTTTTGGTGACAAAAATAGAAATCTACAATTTTTTGTGAAAATGGTTTTCAAATGTTTTTTTTAGGCCTGTCCAGAATGTCGATAGTTCGGCATGACCGGGGTCACTGTTTTTGTGTCAAAAAATGAAAAAAAGAATTCTGAGCTTTTTTTGAAAATGGTTCTAAAATGCTTTTTTTTTAGGCCTGTCCAAAATGTCGCTTTTTCGGCATGATCGGAGTCATCGTTTTTAGGGACAAAATAGAAATCTGCAATTTTTTGTGAAAATGGTTTTCAAATGTTTTTTTTAGGCCTGTCCAGAATGTCGATAGTTCGGCATGACCGGGGTCACTGTTTTTGTGTCAAAAAATGAAAAAAAGAATTCTGAGCTTTTTTTTTGAAAATGGTTCTAAAATTCTTTTTTTTTAGGCCTGTCCAAAATGTCGCTAGTTCAGCATGATCGGAGTATTCGTTTTTGGTGACAAAAATAGAAATCTACAATTTTTAGTGAAAATGGTTTTAAAATGTTTTTTTTAGGCCTGTCCAGAATGTCGCTAGTTTGGCATGACCGGGGTCACTGTTTTTGTGTCACGAAAATGAAGAAAAAAAAATCAGCAATTTTTGGTGAAAATGGTTTTAAATTTTTTTTTTAGACCTGTCCAGAATGTCGCTTTTTCAGCATGATCGGAGTCATCGTTTTTAGGGACAAAATAGAAATCTGCAATTTTTGGTGAAAATGGTTTTAAAATGTTTTTTTTAGGTCTGTCCAGAATGTCGATAGTTCGGCATGACCGGGGTCACTGTTTTTGTGTCACGAAAATGAGGTAAAAATATCTGCAATTTTTTGTGAAAATGGTTCTACATTTTTTTTTTAGGCCTGTCCAGAATGTCGCTTTTTCGGCATGATCGGAGTCATCGTTTTTAGGGACAAAATAGAAATCTGCAATTTTTTGTGAAAATGGTTTTAAAATGTTTTTTTAGGCATGTCCAGAATGTCGATAGTTCGGTATGACCGGGGTCACTGTTTTTGTGTCAAAAAATGAAAAAAAGAATTCTGAGCTTTTTTTTTGAAAATGGTTCTAAAATGCTTTTTTTTTAGGCCTGTCCAAAATGTCGCTAGTTCGGCATGATCGTAGTCATCGTTTTTGGTGACAAAAATAGAAATCTACAATTTTTTGTGAAAATGGTTTTAAAATGTTTTTTTTAGGCCTGTCCAGAATGTCGATAGTTCGGCATGACCGGGGTCACTGTTTTTGTGTCACGAAAATGAGAAAAAAATATCTGCAATTTTTTGTGAAAATGGTTCCAAAAATTTTTTTTAGGCCTGTCCAGAATGTCGCTTTTTCGGCATGATCGGAGTCATCGTTTTTAGGGACAAAATAGAAATCTGCAATTTTTGGTGAAAATGGTTTTAAAATGTTTTTTTAGGCCTGTCCAGAATGATGATAGTTCGGCATGACCGGGGTCACTGTTTTTGTGTCAAAAAATGAAAAAAATAATTCTGAGCTTTTTTTTTGAAAATGGTTCTAAAATGCTTTTTTTTTAGGCCTGTCCAAAATGTCGCTAGTTCGGCATGATCGGAGTCATCGTTTTTGGTGACAAAAATAGAAATCTACAATTTTTTGTGAAAATGGTTTTCAAATGTTTTTTTTAGGCCTGTCCAGAATGTCGATAGTTCGGCATGACCGGGGTCACTGTTTTTGTGTCAAAAAATGAAAAAAAGAATTCTGAGCTTTTTTTGAAAATGGTTCTAAAATGCTTTTTTTTTAGGCCTGTCCAAAATGTCGCTTTTTCGGCATGATCGGAGTCATCGTTTTTAGGGACAAAATAGAAATCTGCAATTTTTTGTGGAAATGGTTTTAAAATGTTTTTTTTAGGCCTGTCCAGAATGTCGATAGTTCGGCATGACCGGGGTCACTGTTTTTGTGTCAAACCATTTGAAAATGGTTCTAAAATTCTTTTTTTTTAGGCCTGTCCAAAATGTCGCTAGTTCGGCATGATCGGAGTATTCGTTTTTGGTGACAAAAATAGAAATCTACAATTTTTAGTGAAAATGGTTTTAAAATGTTTTTTTTAGGCCTGTCCAGAATGTCGCTAGTTTGGCATGACCGGGGTCACTGTTTTTGTGTCACGAAAATGAAGAAAAAAAAATCAGCAATTTTTGGTGAAAATGGTTTTAAATTTTTTTTTTAGACCTGTCCAGAATGTCGCTTTTTCAGCATGATCGGAGTCATCGTTTTTAGGGACAAAATAGAAATCTGCAATTTTTGGTGAAAATGGTTTTAAAATGTTTTTTTTAGGTCTGTCCAGAATGTCGATAGTTCGGCATGACCGGGGTCACTGTTTTTGTGTCACGAAAATGAGGTAAAAATATCTGCAATTTTTTGTGAAAATGGTTCTACATTTTTTTTTTAGGCCTGTCCAGAATGTCGCTCTTTCGGCATGATCGGAGTCATCGTTTTTAGGGACAAAATAGAAATCTGCAATTTTTTGTGAAAATGGTTTTAAAATGTTTTTTTAGGCATGTCCAGAATGTCGATAGTTCGGTATGACCGGGGTCACTGTTTTTGTGTCAAAAAATGAAGAAAAAAAAATCAGCCATTTTTGGTGAAAATGGTTTTTAAATTTTTTTTTAGGCCTGTCCAGAATGACGATAGTTCGGCATGACACTGTTTTTGTGTCAAAAAATGAAAAAAATAATTCTGAGCTTTTTTTTTGAAAATGGTTCTAAAATGCTTTTTTTTTAGGCCTGTCCAAAATGTCGCTAGTTCGGCATGATCGGAGTCATCGTTTTTGGTGACAAAAATAGAAATCTACAATTTTTTGTGAAAATGGTTTTCAAATGTTTTTTTTAGGCCTGTCCAGAATGTCGATAGTTCGGCATGACCGGGGTCACTGTTTTTGTGTCAAAAAATGAAAAAAAGAATTCTGAGCTTTTTTTGAAAATGGTTCTAAAATGCTTTTTTTTTAGGCCTGTCCAAAATGTCGCTTTTTCGGCATGATCGGAGTCATCGTTTTTAGGGACAAAATAGAAATCTGCAATTTTTTGTGGAAATGGTTTTAAAATGTTTTTTTTAGGCCTGTCCAGAATGTCGATAGTTCGGCATGACCGGGGTCACTGTTTTTGTGTCAAACCATTTGAAAATGGTTCTAAAATTCTTTTTTTTTAGGCCTGTCCAAAATGTCGCTAGTTCGGCATGATCGGAGTATTCGTTTTTGGTGACAAAAATAGAAATCTACAATTTTTAGTGAAAATGGTTTTAAAATGTTTTTTTTAGGCCTGTCCAGAATGTCGCTAGTTTGGCATGACCGGGGTCACTGTTTTTGTGTCACGAAAATGAAGAAAAAAAAATCAGCAATTTTTGGTGAAAATGGTTTTAAATTTTTTTTTTAGACCTGTCCAGAATGTCGCTTTTTCAGCATGATCGGAGTCATCGTTTTTAGGGACAAAATAGAAATCTGCAATTTTTGGTGAAAATGGTTTTAAAATGGTTTTTTTAGGTCTGTCCAGAATGTCGATAGTTCGGCATGACCGGGGTCACTGTTTTTGTGTCACGAAAATGAGGTAAAAATATCTGCAATTTTTTGTGAAAATGGTTCTACATTTTTTTTTTAGGCCTGTCCAGAATGTCGCTCTTTCGGCATGATCGGAGTCATCGTTTTTAGGGACAAAATAGAAATCTGCAATTTTTTGTGAAAATGGTTTTAAAATGTTTTTTTTAGGCATGTCCAGAATGTCGATAGTTCGGTATGACCGGGGTCACTGTTTTTGTGTCAAAAAATGAAGAAAAAAAAATCAGCCATTTTTGGTGAAAATGGTTTTTAAATTTTTTTTTAGGCCTGTCCAGAATGACGATAGTTCGGCATGACACTGTTTTTGTGTCAAAAAATGAAAAAAATAATTCTGAGCTTTTTTTTTGAAAATGGTTCTAAAATGCTTTTTTTTTAGGCCTGTCCAAAATGTCGCTAGTTCGGCATGATCGGAGTCATCGTTTTTGGTGACAAAAATAGAAATCTACAATTTTTTGTGAAAATGGTTTTAAAATGTTTTTTTTAGGCCTGTCCAGAATGTCGATAGTTCGGCATGACCGGGGTCACTGTTTTTGTGTCACGAAAATGAGAAAAAAATATCTGCAATTTTTTGTGAAAATGGTTCCAAAAAAATTTTTTAGGCCTGTCCAGAATGTCGCTTTTTCGGCATGATCGGAGTCATCGTTTTTAGGGACAAAATTGAAATCTGCAATTTTTGGTGAAAATGGTTTTAAAATGTTTTTTTAGGCCTGTCCAGAATGATGATAGTTCGGCATGACCGGGGTCACTGTTTTTGTGTCAAAAAATGAAAAAAATAATTCTGAGCTTTTTTTTTGAAAATGGTTCTAAAATGCTTTTTTTTTAGGCCTGTCCAAAATGTCGCTAGTTCGGCATGATCGGAGTCATCGTTTTTGGTGACAAAAATAGAAATCTACAATTTTTTGTGAAAATGGTTTTCAAATGTTTTTTTTAGGCCTGTCCAGAATGTCGATAGTTCGGCATGACCGGGGTCACTGTTTTTGTGTCAAAAAATGAAAAAAAGAATTCTGAGCTTTTTTTGAAAATGGTTCTAAAATGCTTTTTTTTTAGGCCTGTCCAAAATGTCGCTTTTTCGGCATGATCGGAGTCATCGTTTTTAGGGACAAAATAGAAATCTGCAATTTTTTGTGAAAATGGTTTTAAAATGTTTTTTTTAGGCCTGTCCAGAATGTCGATAGTTCGGCATGACCGGGGTCACTGTTTTTGTGTCAAAAAATGAAAAAAAGAATTCTGAGCTTTTTTTTTGAAAATGGTTCTAAAATTCTTTTTTTTTAGGCCTGTCCAAAATGTCGCTAGTTCGGCATGATCGGAGTATTCGTTTTTGGTGACAAAAATAGAAATCTACAATTTTTAGTGAAAATGGTTTTAAAATGTTTTTTTTAGGCCTGTCCAGAATGTCGCTAGTTTGGCATGACCGGGGTCACTGTTTTTGTGTCACGAAAATGAAGAAAAAAAAATCAGCAATTTTTGGTGAAAATGGTTTTAAATTTTTTTTTTAGACCTGTCCAGAATGTCGCTTTTTCAGCATGATCGGAGTCATCGTTTTTAGGGACAAAATAGAAATCTGCAATTTTTGGTGAAAATGGTTTTAAAATGTTTTTTTTAGGTCTGTCCAGAATGTCGATAGTTCGGCATGACCGGGGTCACTGTTTTTGTGTCACGAAAATGAGGTAAAAATATCTGCAATTTTTTGTGAAAATGGTTCTACATTTTTTTTTTAGGCCTGTCCAGAATGTCGCTTTTTCGGCATGATCGGAGTCATCGTTTTTAGGGACAAAATAGAAATCTGCAATTTTTTGTGAAAATGGTTTTAAAATGTTTTTTTAGGCATGTCCAGAATGTCGATAGTTCGGTATGACCGGGGTCACTGTTTTTGTGTCAAAAAATGAAGAAAAAAAAATCAGCCATTTTTGGTGAAAATGGTTTTTAAATTTTTTTTTAGGCCTGTCCAGAATGACGATAGTTCGGCATGACCGGGGTCACTGTTTTTGTGTCAAAAAATGAAAAAAATAATTCTGAGCTTTTTTTTTGAAAATGGTTCTAAAATGCTTTTTTTTTAGGCCTGTCCAAAATGTCGCTAGTTCGGCATGATCGGAGTCATCGTTTTTGGTGAGAAAAATAGAAATCTACAATTTTTTGTGAAAATGGTTTTAAAATGTTTTTTTTAGGCCTGTCCAGAATGTCGATAGTTCGGCATGACCGGGGTCACTGTTTTTGTGTCACGAAAATGAGAAAAAAATATCTGCAATTTTTTGTGAAAATGGTTCTACATTTTTTTTTTAGGCCTGTCCAGAATATCGCTTTTTCGGCATGATCGGAGTCATCGTTTTTAGGGACAAAATAGAAATCTGCAATTTTTTGTGAAAATGGTTTTAAAATGTTTTTTTAGGCATGTCCAGAATGTCGATAGTTCGGTATGACCGGGGTCACTGTTTTTGTGTCAAAAAATGAACCAAAAAAAATCAGCCATTTTTGGTGAAAATGGTTTTTAATTTTTTTTTTAGGCCTGTCCAGAATGACGATAGTTCGGCATGACCGGGGTCACTGTTTTTGTGTCAAAAAATGAAAAAAATAATTCTGAGCTTTTTTTTTGAAAATGGTTCTTAAATGCTTTTTTTTTAGGCCTGTCCAAAATGTCGCTAGTTCGGCATGATCGGAGTCATCGTTTTTGGTGACAAAAATAGAAATCTACAATTTTTTGTGAAAATGGTTTTAAAATGTTTTTTTTAGGCCTGTCCAGAATGTCGATAGTTCGGCATGACCGGGGTCACTGTTTTTGTGTCACGAAAATGAGAAAAAAATATCTGCAATTTTTTGTGAAAATGGTTCTAAAAAAATGTTTTAGGCCTGTCCAGAATGTCGCTTTTTCGGCATGATCGGAGTCATCGTTTTTAGGGACAAAATAGAAATCTGCAATTTTTTGTGAAAATGGTTTTAAAATGTTTTTTTTAGGCCTGTCCAGAATGTCGATAGTTCGGCATGACCGGGGTCACTGTTTTTGTGTCACGAAAATGAAAAAAAAATATCTGCAATTTTTTGTGAAAATGGTTCTAAATTTTTTTTAGACCTGTCCAGAATGTCGCTTTTTCAACATGATCGGAGTCATCGTTTTTAGGGACAAAATAGAAATCTGCAATTTTTGGTGAAAATGGTTTTAAAATGTTTTTTTAGGTCTGTCCAGAATGTCGATAGTTCGTCATGACCGGGGTCACTGTTTTTGTGTCACGAAAATGAGAAAAAAAATCAGCAATTTTTGGTGAAAATGGTTCTACATTTTTTTTTTAGGCCTGTCCAGAATGTCGCTTTTTCGGCATGATCGGAGTCATCGTTTTTAGGGACAAAATAGAAATCTGCAATTTTTTGTGAAAATGGTTTTAAAATGTTTTTTTAGGCATGTCCAGAATGTCGATAGTTCGGTATGACCGGGGTCACTGTTTTTGTGTCAAAAAATGAAGAAAAAAAAATCAGCCATTTTTGGTGAAAATGGTTTTTAATTTTTTTTTTAGGCCTGTCCAGAATGACGATAGTTCGGCATGACCGGGGTAACTGTTTTTGTGTCAAAAAATGAAAAAAATAATTCTGAGCTTTTTTTTTGAAAATGGTTCTAAAATGCTTTTTTTTTAGGCCTGTCCAAAATGTCGCTAGTTCGGCATGATCGGAGTCATCGTTTTTGGTGACAAAAATAGAAATCTACAATTTTTTGTGAAAATGGTTTTAAAATGTTTTTTTTAGGCCTGTCCAGAATGTCGATAGTTCGGCATTACCGGGGTCACTGATTTTGTGTCACGAAAATGAGAAAAAAATATCTGCAATTTTTTGTGAAAATGGTTCTAAAAAAATGTTTTAGGCCTGTCCAGAATGTCGCTTTTTCGGCATGATCGGAGTCATCGTTTTTAGGGACAAAATAGAAATCTGCAATTTTTTGTGAAAATGGTTTTAAAATGTTTTTTTAGGCCTGTCCAGAATGTCGATAGTTCGGCATGACCGGGGTCACTGTTTTTGTGTCACGAAAATGAAAAAAAAATATCTGCAATTTTTTGTGAAAATGGTTCTAAAAATTTTTTAGACCTGTCCAGAATGTCGCTTTTTCAACATGATCGGAGTCATCGTTTTTAGGGACAAAATAGAAATCTGCAATTTTTTGTGAAAATGGTTTTCAAATGTTTTTTTTAGGCCTGTCCAGAATGTCGATAGTTCGGCATGACCGGGGTCACTGTTTTTGTGTCAAAAAATGAAAAAAAGAATTCTGAGCTTTTTTTGAAAATGGTTCTAAAATGCTTTTTTTTTAGGCCTGTCCAAAATGTCGCTTTTTCGGCATGATCGGAGTCATCGTTTTTAGGGACAAAATAGAAATCTGCAATTTTTTGTGAAAATGGTTTTAAAATGTTTTTTTTTAGGCCTGTCCAGAATGTCGATAGTTCGGCATGACCGGTGTCACTGTTTTTGTGTCAAAAAATGAAAAAAAGAATTCTGAGCTTTTTTTTTGAAAATGGTTCTAAAATTCTTTTTTTTTAGGCCTGTCCAGAATGTCGATAGTTCGGCATGACCGGGGTCACTGTTTTTGTGTCACGAAAATGAGAAAAAAATATCTGCAATTTTTTGTGAAAATGGTTCTACATTTTTTTTTTAGGCCTGTCCAGAATGTCGCTTTTTCGGCATGATCGGAGTCATCGTTTTTAGGGACAAAATAGAAATCTGCAATTTTTTGTGAAAATGGTTTTAAAATGTTTTTTTAGGCATGTCCAGAATGTCAATAGTTCGGTATGACCGGGGTCACTGTTTTTGTGTCAAAAAATGAAGAAAAAAAAATCAGCCATTTTTGGTGAAAATGGTTTTTAAATTTTTTTTTAGGCCTGTCCAGAATGACGATAGTTCGGCATGACCGGGGTCACTGTTTTTGTGTCAAAAAATGAAAAAAAGAATTCTGAGCTTTTTTTTTGAAAATGGTTCTAAAATGCTTTTTTTTTAGGCCTGTCCAAAATGTCGCTAGTTCGGCATGATCGTAGTCATCGTTTTTGGTGACAAAAATAGAAATCTACAATTTTTTGTGAAAATGGTTTTAAAATGTTTTTTTTAGGCCTGTCCAGAATGTCGATAGTTCGGCATGACCGGGGTCACTGTTTTTGTGTCACGAAAATGAGAAAAAAATATCTGCAATTTTTTGTGAAAATGGTTTTAAAATGTTTTTTTTAGGCCTGTCCAGAATGTCGATAGTTCGGCATGACCGGGGTCACTGTTTTTGTGTCACGAAAATGAAAAAAAAATATCTGCAATTTTTTGTGAAAATTGTTCTAAAAATTTTTTTTAGGCCTGTCCAGAATGTCGCTTTTTCGGCATGATCGGAGTCATCGTTTTTAGGGACAAAATAGAAATCTGCAATTTTTTGTGAAAATGGTTTTCAAATGTTTTTTTTAGGTCTGTCCAGAATGTCGATAGTTCGGCATGACCGGGGTCACTGTTTTTGTGTCACGAAAATGAGGTAAAAATATCTGCAATTTTTTGTGAAAATGGTTCTACATTTTTTTTTTAGGCCTGTCCAGAATGTCGCTTTTTCGGCATGATCGGAGTCATCGTTTTTAGGGACAAAATAGAAATCTGCAATTTTTTGTGAAAATGGTTTTAAAATGTTTTTTTAGGCATGTCCAGAATGTCGATAGTTCGGTATGACCGGGGTCACTGTTTTTGTGTCAAAAAATGAAAAAAAGAATTCTGAGCTTTTTTTTTGAAAATGGTTCTAAAATGCTTTTTTTTTAGGCCTGTCCAAAATGTCGCTAGTTCGGCATGATCGTAGTCATCGTTTTTGGTGACAAAAATAGAAATCTACAATTTTTTGTGAAAATGGTTTTAAAATGTTTTTTTTAGGCCTGTCCAGAATGTCGATAGTTCGGCATGACCGGGGTCACTGTTTTTGTGTCACGAAAATGAGAAAAAAATATCTGCAATTTTTTGTGAAAATGGTTCCAAAAAATTTTTTTAGGCCTGTCCAGAATGTCGCTTTTTCGGCATGATCGGAGTCATCGTTTTTAGGGACAAAATAGAAATCTGCAATTTTTGGTGAAAATGGTTTTAAAATGTTTTTTTAGGCCTGTCCAGAATGATGATAGTTCGGCATGACCGGGGTCACTGTTTTTGTGTCAAAAAATGAAAAAAATAATTCTGAGCTTTTTTTTTGAAAATGGTTCTAAAATGCTTTTTTTTTAGGCCTGTCCAAAATGTCGCTAGTTCGGCATGATCGGAGTCATCGTTTTTGGTGACAAAAATAGAAATCTACAATTTTTTGTGAAAATGGTTTTCAAATGTTTTTTTTAGGCCTGTCCAGAATGTCGATAGTTCGGCATGACCGGGGTCACTGTTTTTGTGTCAAAAAATGAAAAAAAGAATTCTGAGCTTTTTTTGAAAATGGTTCTAAAATGCTTTTTTTTTAGGCCTGTCCAAAATGTCGCTTTTTCGGCATGATCGGAGTCATCGTTTTTAGGGACAAAATAGAAATCTGCAATTTTTTGTGGAAATGGTTTTAAAATGTTTTTTTTAGGCCTGTCCAGAATGTCGATAGTTCGGCATGACCGGGGTCACTGTTTTTGTGTCAAACCATTTGAAAATGGTTCTAAAATTCTTTTTTTTTAGGCCTGTCCAAAATGTCGCTAGTTCGGCATGATCGGAGTATTCGTTTTTGGTGACAAAAATAGAAATCTACAATTTTTAGTGAAAATGGTTTTAAAATGTTTTTTTTAGGCCTGTCCAGAATGTCGCTAGTTTGGCATGACCGGGGTCACTGTTTTTGTGTCACGAAAATGAAGAAAAAAAAATCAGCAATTTTTGGTGAAAATGGTTTTAAATTTTTTTTTTAGACCTGTCCAGAATGTCGCTTTTTCAGCATGATCGGAGTCATCGTTTTTAGGGACAAAATAGAAATCTGCAATTTTTGGTGAAAATGGTTTTAAAATGGTTTTTTTAGGTCTGTCCAGAATGTCGATAGTTCGGCATGACCGGGGTCACTGTTTTTGTGTCACGAAAATGAGGTAAAAATATCTGCAATTTTTTGTGAAAATGGTTCTACATTTTTTTTTTAGGCCTGTCCAGAATGTCGCTCTTTCGGCATGATCGGAGTCATCGTTTTTAGGGACAAAATAGAAATCTGCAATTTTTTGTGAAAATGGTTTTAAAATGTTTTTTTTAGGCATGTCCAGAATGTCGATAGTTCGGTATGACCGGGGTCACTGTTTTTGTGTCAAAAAATGAAGAAAAAAAAATCAGCCATTTTTGGTGAAAATGGTTTTTAAATTTTTTTTTAGGCCTGTCCAGAATGACGATAGTTCGGCATGACACTGTTTTTGTGTCAAAAAATGAAAAAAATAATTCTGAGCTTTTTTTTTGAAAATGGTTCTAAAATGCTTTTTTTTTAGGCCTGTCCAAAATGTCGCTAGTTCGGCATGATCGGAGTCATCGTTTTTGGTGACAAAAATAGAAATCTACAATTTTTTGTGAAAATGGTTTTAAAATGTTTTTTTTAGGCCTGTCCAGAATGTCGATAGTTCGGCATGACCGGGGTCACTGTTTTTGTGTCACGAAAATGAGAAAAAAATATCTGCAATTTTTTGTGAAAATGGTTCCAAAAGAATTTTTTAGGCCTGTCCAGAATGTCGCTTTTTCGGCATGATCGGAGTCATCGTTTTTAGGGACAAAATTGAAATCTGCAATTTTTGGTGAAAATGGTTTTAAAATGTTTTTTTAGGCCTGTCCAGAATGATGATAGTTCGGCATGACCGGGGTCACTGTTTTTGTGTCAAAAAATGAAAAAAATAATTCTGAGCTTTTTTTTTGAAAATGGTTCTAAAATGCTTTTTTTTTAGGCCTGTCCAAAATGTCGCTAGTTCGGCATGATCGGAGTCATCGTTTTTGGTGACAAAAATAGAAATCTACAATTTTTTGTGAAAATGGTTTTCAAATGTTTTTTTTAGGCCTGTCCAGAATGTCGATAGTTCGGCATGACCGGGGTCACTGTTTTTGTGTCAAAAAATGAAAAAAAGAATTCTGAGCTTTTTTTGAAAATGGTTCTAAAATGCTTTTTTTTTAGGCCTGTCCAAAATGTCGCTTTTTCGGCATGATCGGAGTCATCGTTTTTAGGGACAAAATAGAAATCTGCAATTTTTTGTGAAAATGGTTTTAAAATGTTTTTTTTAGGCCTGTCCAGAATGTCGATAGTTCGGCATGACCGGGGTCACTGTTTTTGTGTCAAAAAATGAAAAAAAGAATTCTGAGCTTTTTTTTTGAAAATGGTTCTAAAATTCTTTTTTTTTAGGCCTGTCCAAAATGTCGCTAGTTCGGCATGATCGGAGTATTCGTTTTTGGTGACAAAAATAGAAATCTACAATTTTTAGTGAAAATGGTTTTAAAATGTTTTTTTTAGGCCTGTCCAGAATGTCGCTAGTTTGGCATGACCGGGGTCACTGTTTTTGTGTCACGAAAATGAAGAAAAAAAAATCAGCAATTTTTGGTGAAAATGGTTTTAATTTTTTTTTTTAGACCTGTCCAGAATGTCGCTTTTTCAGCATGATCGGAGTCATCGTTTTTAGGGACAAAATAGAAATCTGCAATTTTTGGTGAAAATGGTTTTAAAATGTTTTTTTTAGGTCTGTCCAGAATGTCGATAGTTCGGCATGACCGGGGTCACTGTTTTTGTGTCACGAAAATGAGGTAAAAATATCTGCAATTTTTTGTGAAAATGGTTCTACATTTTTTTTTTAGGCCTGTCCAGAATGTCGCTTTTTCGGCATGATCGGAGTCATCGTTTTTAGGGACAAAATAGAAATCTGCAATTTTTTGTGAAAATGGTTTTAAAATGTTTTTTTAGGCATGTCCAGAATGTCGATAGTTCGGTATGACCGGGGTCACTGTTTTTGTGTCAAAAAATGAAGAAAAAAAAATCAGCCATTTTTGGTGAAAATGGTTTTTAAATTTTTTTTTAGGCCTGTCCAGAATGACGATAGTTCGGCATGACGGGGGTCACTGTTTTTGTGTCAAAAAATGAAAAAAATAATTCTGAGCTTTTTTTTTGAAAATGGTTCTAAAATGCTTTTTTTTTAGGCCTGTCCAAAATGTCGCTAGTTCGGCATGATCGGAGTCATCGTTTTTGGTGAGAAAAATAGAAATCTACAATTTTTTGTGAAAATGGTTTTAAAATGTTTTTTTTAGGCCTGTCCAGAATGTCGATAGTTCGGCATGACCGGGGTCACTGTTTTTGTGTCACGAAAATGAGAAAAAAATATCTGCAATTTTTTGTGAAAATGGTTTTAAAATGTTTTTTTTAGGCCTGTCCAGAATGTCGATAGTTCGGCATGACCGGGGTCACTGTTTTTGTGTCACGAAAATGAAAAAAAAATATCTGCAATTTTTTGTGAAAATTGTTCTAAAATTTTTTTTTAGGCCTGTCCAGAATGTCGCTTTTTCGGCATGATCGGAGTCATCGTTTTTAGGGACAAAATAGAAATCTGCAATTTTTTGTGAAAATGGTTTTCAAATGTTTTTTTTAGGCCTGTCCAGAATGTCGATAGTTCGGCATGACCGGGGTCACTGTTTTTGTGTCAAAAAATGAAAAAAAGAATTCTGAGCTTTTTTTTTGAAAATGGTTCTAAAATTCTTTTTTTTTAGGCCTGTCCAAAATGTCGCTAGTTCAGCATGATCGGAGTATTCGTTTTTGGTGACAAAAATAGAAATCTACAATTTTTAGTGAAAATGGTTTTAAAATGTTTTTTTTAGGCCTGTCCAGAATGTCGCTAGTTTGGCATGACTGGGGTCACTGTTTTTGTGTCACGAAAATGAAGAAAAAAAAAATCAGCAATTTTTGGTGAAAATGGTTTTAAATTTTTTTTTTAGACCTGTCCAGAATGTCGCTTTTTCAGCATGATCGGAGTCATCGTTTTTAGGGACAAAATAGAAATCTGCAATTTTTGGTGAAAATGGTTTTAAAATGTTTTTTTTAGGTCTGTCCAGAATGTCGATAGTTCGGCATGACCGGGGTCACTGTTTTTGTGTCACGAAAATGAGGTAAAAATATCTGCAATTTTTTGTGAAAATGATTCTACATTTTTTTTTTAGGCCTGTCCAGAATGTCGCTTTTTCGGCATGATCGGAGTCATCGTTTTTAGGGACAAAATAGAAATCTGCAATTTTTTGTGAAAATGGTTTTAAAATGTTTTTTTAGGCATGTCCAGAATGTCGATAGTTCGGTATGACCGGGGTCACTGTTTTTGTGTCAAAAAATGAAAAAAAGAATTCTGAGCTTTTTTTTTGAAAATGGTTCTAAAATGCTTTTTTTTTAGGCCTGTCCAAAATGTCGCTAGTTCGGCATGATCGTAGTCATCGTTTTTGGTGACAAAAATAGAAATCTACAATTTTTTGTGAAAATGGTTTTAAAATGTTTTTTTTTAGGCCTGTCCAGAATGTCGATAGTTCGGCATGACCGGGGTCACTGTTTTTGTGTCACGAAAATGAGAAAAAAATATCTGCAATTTTTTGTGAAAATGGTTCCAAAAAATTTTTTTAGGCCTGTCCAGAATGTCGCTTTTTCGGCATGATCGGAGTCATCGTTTTTAGGGACAAAATAGAAATCTGCAATTTTTGGTGAAAATGGTTTTAAAATGTTTTTTTAGGCCTGTCCAGAATGATGATAGTTCGGCATGACCGGGGTCACTGTTTTTGTGTCAAAAAATTGAAAAAAATAATTCTGAGCTTTTTTTTTGAAAATGGTTCTAAAATGCTTTTTTTTTAGGCCTGTCCAAAATGTCGCTAGTTCGGCATGATCGGAGTCATCGTTTTTGGTGACAAAAATAGAAATCTACAATTTTTTGTGAAAATGGTTTTCAAATGTTTTTTTTAGGCCTGTCCAGAATGTCGATAGTTCGGCATGACCGGGGTCACTGTTTTTGTGTCAAAAAATGAAAAAAAGAATTCTGAGCTTTTTTTGAAAATGGTTCTAAAATGCTTTTTTTTTAGGCCTGTCCAAAATGTCGCTTTTTCGGCATGATCGGAGTCATCGTTTTTAGGGACAAAATAGAAATCTGCAATTTTTTGTGGAAATGGTTTTAAAATGTTTTTTTTAGGCCTGTCCAGAATGTCGATAGTTCGGCATGACCGGGGTCACTGTTTTTGTGTCAAACCATTTGAAAATGGTTCTAAAATTCTTTTTTTTTAGGCCTGTCCAAAATGTCGCTAGTTCGGCATGATCGGAGTATTCGTTTTTGGTGACAAAAATAGAAATCTACAATTTTTAGTGAAAATGGTTTTAAAATGTTTTTTTTAGGCCTGTCCAGAATGTCGCTAGTTTGGCATGACCGGGGTCACTGTTTTTGTGTCACGAAAATGAAGAAAAAAAAATCAGCAATTTTTGGTGAAAATGGTTTTAAATTTTTTTTTTAGACCTGTCCAGAATGTCGCTTTTTCAGCATGATCGGAGTCATCGTTTTTAGGGACAAAATAGAAATCTGCAATTTTTGGTGAAAATGGTTTTAAAATGTTTTTTTTAGGTCTGTCCAGAATGTCGATAGTTCGGCATGACCGGGGTCACTGTTTTTGTGTCACGAAAATGAGGTAAAAATATCTGCAATTTTTTGTGAAAATGGTTCTACATTTTTTTTTTAGGCCTGTCCAGAATGTCGCTCTTTCGGCATGATCGGAGTCATCGTTTTTAGGGACAAAATAGAAATCTGCAATTTTTTGTGAAAATGGTTTTAAAATGTTTTTTTAGGCATGTCCAGAATGTCGATAGTTCGGTATGACCGGGGTCACTGTTTTTGTGTCAAAAAATGAAGAAAAAAAAATCAGCCATTTTTGGTGAAAATGGTTTTTAAATTTTTTTTTAGGCCTGTCCAGAATGACGATAGTTCGGCATGACACTGTTTTTGTGTCAAAAAATGAAAAAAATAATTCTGAGCTTTTTTTTTGAAAATGGTTCTAAAATTCTTTTTTTTTAGGCCTGTCCAAAATGTCGCTAGTTCGGCATGATCGGAGTCATCGTTTTTGGTGACAAAAATAGAAATCTACAATTTTTTGTGAAAATGGTTTTAAAATGTTTTTTTTTAGGCCTGTCCAGAATGTCGATAGTTCGGCATGACCGGGGTCACTGTTTTTGTGTCACGAAAATGAGAAAAAAATATCTGCAATTTTTTGTGAAAATGGTTCCAAAAAAATTTTTTAGGCCTGTCCAGAATGTCGCTTTTTCGGCATGATCGGAGTCATCGTTTTTAGGGACAAAATTGAAATCTGCAATTTTTGGTGAAAATGGTTTTAAAATGTTTTTTTTTAGGCCTGTCCAGAATGTCGATAGTTCGGCATGACCGGGGTCACTGTTTTTGTGTCACGAAAATGAGAAAAAAATATCTGCAATTTTTTGTGAAAATGGTTCCAAAAAATTTTTTTAGGCCTGTCCAGAATGTCGCTTTTTCGGCATGATCGGAGTCATCGTTTTTAGGGACAAAATAGAAATCTGCAATTTTTGGTGAAAATGGTTTTAAAATGTTTTTTTAGGCCTGTCCAGAATGATGATAGTTCGGCATGACCGGGGTCACTGTTTTTGTGTCAAAAAATTGAAAAAAATAATTCTGAGCTTTTTTTTTGAAAATGGTTCTAAAATGCTTTTTTTTTAGGCCTGTCCAAAATGTCGCTAGTTCGGCATGATCGGAGTCATCGTTTTTGGTGACAAAAATAGAAATCTACAATTTTTTGTGAAAATGGTTTTCAAATGTTTTTTTTAGGCCTGTCCAGAATGTCGATAGTTCGGCATGACCGGGGTCACTGTTTTTGTGTCAAAAAATGAAAAAAAGAATTCTGAGCTTTTTTTGAAAATGGTTCTAAAATGCTTTTTTTTTAGGCCTGTCCAAAATGTCGCTTTTTCGGCATGATCGGAGTCATCGTTTTTAGGGACAAAATAGAAATCTGCAATTTTTTGTGGAAATGGTTTTAAAATGTTTTTTTTAGGCCTGTCCAGAATGTCGATAGTTCGGCATGACCGGGGTCACTGTTTTTGTGTCAAACCATTTGAAAATGGTTCTAAAATTCTTTTTTTTTAGGCCTGTCCAAAATGTCGCTAGTTCGGCATGATCGGAGTATTCGTTTTTGGTGACAAAAATAGAAATCTACAATTTTTAGTGAAAATGGTTTTAAAATGTTTTTTTTAGGCCTGTCCAGAATGTCGCTAGTTTGGCATGACCGGGGTCACTGTTTTTGTGTCACGAAAATGAAGAAAAAAAAATCAGCAATTTTTGGTGAAAATGGTTTTAAATTTTTTTTTTAGACCTGTCCAGAATGTCGCTTTTTCAGCATGATCGGAGTCATCGTTTTTAGGGACAAAATAGAAATCTGCAATTTTTGGTGAAAATGGTTTTAAAATGTTTTTTTTAGGTCTGTCCAGAATGTCGATAGTTCGGCATGACCGGGGTCACTGTTTTTGTGTCACGAAAATGAGGTAAAAATATCTGCAATTTTTTGTGAAAATGGTTCTACATTTTTTTTTTAGGCCTGTCCAGAATGTCGCTCTTTCGGCATGATCGGAGTCATCGTTTTTAGGGACAAAATAGAAATCTGCAATTTTTTGTGAAAATGGTTTTAAAATGTTTTTTTAGGCATGTCCAGAATGTCGATAGTTCGGTATGACCGGGGTCACTGTTTTTGTGTCAAAAAATGAAGAAAAAAAAATCAGCCATTTTTGGTGAAAATGGTTTTTAAATTTTTTTTTAGGCCTGTCCAGAATGACGATAGTTCGGCATGACACTGTTTTTGTGTCAAAAAATGAAAAAAATAATTCTGAGCTTTTTTTTTGAAAATGGTTCTAAAATGCTTTTTTTTTAGGCCTGTCCAAAATGTCGCTAGTTCGGCATGATCGGAGTCATCGTTTTTGGTGACAAAAATAGAAATCTACAATTTTTTGTGAAAATGGTTTTAAAATGTTTTTTTTTAGGCCTGTCCAGAATGTCGATAGTTCGGCATGACCGGGGTCACTGTTTTTGTGTCACGAAAATGAGAAAAAAATATCTGCAATTTTTTGTGAAAATGGTTCCAAAAAATTTTTTTAGGCCTGTCCAGAATGTCGCTTTTTCGGCATGATCGGAGTCATCGTTTTTAGGGACAAAATTGAAATCTGCAATTTTTGGTGAAAATGGTTTTAAAATGTTTTTTTAGGCCTGTCCAGAATGATGATAGTTCGGCATGACCGGGGTCACTGTTTTTGTGTCAAAAAATGAAAAAAAAAATTCTGAGCTTTTTTTTTGAAAATGGTTCTAAAATGCTTTTTTTTTAGGCCTGTCCAAAATGTCGCTAGTTCGGCATGATCGGAGTCATCGTTTTTGGTGACAAAAATAGAAATCTACAATTTTTTGTGAAAATGGTTTTAAATTTTTTTTTTAGGCCTGTCCAGAATGTCGCTTTTTCGGCATGATCGGAGTCATCGTTTTTAGGGACAAAATAGAAATCTGCAATTTTTTGTGAAAATGGTTTTAAAATGTTTTTTAGGCCTGTCCAGAATGTCGATAGTTCGGCATGACCGGGGTCACTGTTTTTGTGTCAAAAAATGAAAAAAAGAATTCTGAGCTTTTTTTTTGAAAATGGTTCTAAAATGCTTTTTTTTAGGCCTGTCCAAAATGTCGCTAGTTCGGCATGATCGGAGTCATCGTTTTTGGTGACAAAAATAGAAATCTACAATTTTTTGTGAAAATGGTTTTAAAATGTTTTTTTTTATGCCTGTCCAGAATGTCGCTAGTTCGGCATGACCGGGGTCACTCTTTTTGTGTCACGAAAATGAAGAAAAAAAAATCAGCCATTTTTGGTGAAAATGGTTTTAAAAAATTTTTTTAGGCCTCTCCAGAATGTCGCTTTTTCAGCATGATCGGAGTCATCATTTTTAGGGACAAAATAGAAATCTGCAATTTTTTGTGAAAATGGTTTTAAAATGTTTTTTTAGGCCTGTCCAGAATGTCGATAGTTCGGCATGACCGGGGTCACTGTTTTTGTGTCAAAAAATGAAAAAAAGAATTCTGAGCTTTTTTTTTGAAAATGGTTCTAAAATGCTTTTTTTTTAGGCCTGTCCAAAATGTCGCTAGTTCGGCATGATCGGAGTCATCGTTTTTGGTGACAAAAATAGAAATCTACAATTTTTTGTGAAAATGGTTTTAAAATGTTTTTTTTAGGCCTGTCCAGAATGTCGCTAGTTCGGCATGACCGGGGTCACTGTTTTTGTGTCACGAAAATGAAGAAAAAAAAATCAGCAATTTTTGGTGGAAATGGTTTTAAAAAAAATTTTTAGGCTTGTCCAGAATGTCGCTTTTTCAGCATGATCGGAGTCATCATTTTTAGGGACAAAATAGAAATCTGCAATTTTTTGTGAAAATGGTTTTAAAATGTTTTTTTAGGCCTGTCCAGAATGTCGATAGTTCGGCATGACCGGGGTCACTGTTTTTGTGTCACGAAAATGAGAAAAAGAATTCTGTGCTTTTTTTTGAAAATGGTTCTAAAATGCATTTTTTTTAGGGCTGTCCAAAATGTCGCTAGTTCGGCATGATCGGAGTCATCGTTTTTGGTGACAAAAATAGAAATCTACAATTTTTTGTGAAAATGGTTTTAAAATGTTTTTTTAGGCCTGTCCAGAATGTCGCTAGTTCGGCATGACCGGGGTCACTGTTTTTGTGTCAAAAAATGAAGAAAAAAAAATCAGCCATTTTTGGTGAAAATGGTTTTAAAATTTTTTAGGCCTGTCCAGAATGTCGCTTTTTCGGCATGATCGGAGTCATCGTTTTTAGGGACAAAATAGAAATCTGCAATTTTTTGTGAAAATGGTTTTAAAATGTTTTTTAGGCCTGTCCAGAATGTCGCTAGTTCGGCATGACCGGGGTCACTGTTTTTGTGTCACGAAAATGAAAAAAAAATATCTGCAATTTTTTGTGAAAATGGTTCAAAAAAGTTTTTTTAGGCCTGTCCAGAATGTCGCTTTTTCGGCATGATCGGAGTCAACGTTTTTAGGGACAAAATAGAAATCTGCAATTTTTGGTGAAAATGGTTTTAAAATGTTTTTTTAGGCCTGTCCAGAATGTCGATAGTTCGGCATGACCGGGGTCACTGTTTTTGTGTAAAAAAATGAAAAAAAGAATTCTGAGCTTTTTTTTTGAAAATGGTTCTAAAATGCTTTTTTTTTAGGCCTGTCCAAAATGTCGCTACTTCGGCATGATCGGAGTATTCGTTTTTGGTGACAAAAATAGAAATCTACAATTTTTTGTGAAAATGGTTTTAAAATGTTTTTTTTAGGCCTGTCCAGAATGTCGCTAGTTCGGCATGACCGGGGTCACTGTTTTTGTGTCACGAAAATGAGAAAAAAATATCTGCAATTTTTTGTGAAAATGGTTCTACATTTTTTTTTTAGGCCTGTCCAGAATGTCGCTTTTTCGGCATGATCGGAGTCATCGTTTTTAGGGACAAAATAGAAATCTGCAATTTTTTGTGAAAATGGTTTTAAAATGTTTTTTTTAGGCCTGTCCAGAATGTCGATAGTTCGGCATGACCGGGGTCACTGTTTTTGTGTAAAAAATGAAAAAAAGAATTCTGAGCTTTTTTTTTGAAAATGGTTCTAAAATGCTTTTTTTTTAGGCCTGTCCAAAATGTCGCTACTTCGGCATGATCGGAGTATTCGTTTTTGGTGACAAAAATAGAAATCTACAATTTTTTGTGAAAATGGTTTTAAAATGTTTTTTTTAGGCCTGTCCAGAATGTCGCTAGTTCGGCATAACCGGGGTCACTGTTTTTGTATCATGAAAATGAAGAAAAAAAAATCAGCAATTTTTGGTGAAAATGGTTTTAAATTTTTTTTTTAGGCCTGTCCAGAATGTCGCTTTTTCGGCATGATCGGAGTCATCGTTTTTAGGGACAAAATAGAAATCTGCAATTTTTTGTGAAAATGGTTTTAAAATGTTTTTTTTAGGCCTGTCCAGAATGTCGCTAGTTCGGCATGACCGGGGTCACTGTTTTTGTGTCACGAAAATGAGAAAAAAATATCTGCAATTTTTTGTGAAAATGGTTCTACATTTTTTTTTTAGGCCTGTCCAGAATGTCGCTTTTTCGGCATGATCGGAGTCATCGTTTTTAGGGACAAAATAGAAATCTGCAATTTTTTGTGAAAATGGTTTTAAAATGTTTTTTTTAGGCCTGTCCAGAATGTCGATAGTTCGGCATGACCGGGGTCACTGTTTTTGTGTAAAAAATGAAAAAAAGAATTCTGAGCTTTTTTTTTGAAAATGGTTCTAAAATGCTTTTTTTTTAGGCCTGTCCAAAATGTCGCTACTTCGGCATGATCGGAGTATTCGTTTTTGGTGACAAAAATAGAAATCTACAATTTTTTGTGAAAATGGTTTTAAAATGTTTTTTTTAGGCCTGTCCAGAATGTCGCTAGTTCGGCATAACCGGGGTCACTGTTTTTGTATCATGAAAATGAAGAAAAAAAAATCAGCAATTTTTGGTGAAAATGGTTTTAAATTTTTTTTTTAGGCCTGTCCAGAATGTCGCTTTTTCGGCATGATCGGAGTCATCGTTTTTAGGGACAAAATAGAAATCTGCAATTTTTTGTGAAAATGGTTTTAAAATGTTTTTTTTAGGCCTGTCCAGAATGTCGATAGTTCGGCATGACCGGGGTCACTGTTTTTGTGTCACGAAAATGAAAAAAAAATATCTGCAATTTTTTGTGAAAATGGTTCTAAATTTTTTTTTTAGGCCTGTCCAGAATGTCGCTTTTTCGGCATGATCGGAGTCATCGTTTTTAGGGACAAAATAGAAATCTGCAATTTTTTGTGAAAATGGTTTTAAAATGTTTTTTTTAGGCCTGTCCAGAATGTCGATAGTTCGGCATGACCGGGGTCACTGTTTTTGTGTCAAAAAATGAAAAAAAGAATTCTGAGCTTTTTTTTTGAAAATGGTTCTAAAATGCTTTTTTTTTAGGCCTGTCCAAAATGTCGCTAGTTCGGCATGATCGGAGTCATCGTTTTTGGTGACAAAAATAGAAATCTACAATTTTTTGTGAAAATGGTTTTAAAATGTTTTTTTTAGGCCTGTCCAGAATGTCGCTAGTTCGGCATGACCGGGGTCACTGTTTTTGTGTCACGAAAATGAGAAAAAAATATCTGCAATTTTTTGTGAAAATGGTTCTACATTTTTTTTTTAGGCCTGTCCAGAATGTCGCTTTTTCGGCATGATCGGAGTCATCGTTTTTAGGGACAAAATAGAAATCTGCAATTTTTTGTGAAAATGGTTTTAAAATGTTTTTTTTAGCCCTGTCCAGAATGTCGATAGTTCGGCATGACCGGGGTCACTGTTTTTGTGTAAAAAATGAAAAAAAGAATTCTGAGCTTTTTTTTTGAAAATGGTTCTAAAATGCTTTTTTTTTAGGCCTGTCCAAAATGTCGCTACTTCGGCATGATCGGAGTATTCGTTTTTGGTGACAAAAATAGAAATCTACAATTTTTTGTGAAAATGGTTTTAAAATGTTTTTTTTAGGCCTGTCCAGAATGTCGCTAGTTCGGCATAACCGGGGTCACTGTTTTTGTATCATGAAAATGAAGAAAAAAAAATCTGCAATTTTTGGTGAAAATGGTTTTAAAAATTTTTTTTAGGCCTGTCCAGAATGTCGCTTTTTCGGCATGATCGGAGTCATCGTTTTTAGGGACAAAATAGAAATCTGCAATTTTTTGTGAAAATGGTTTTAAAATGTTTTTTTTAGGCCTGTCCAGAATGTCGATAGTTCGGCATGACCGGGGTCACTGTTTTTGTGTCACGAAAATGAAAAAAAAATATCTGCAATTTTTTGTGAAAATGGTTCTAAATTTTTTTTTTAGGCCTGTCCAGAATGTCGCTTTTTCGGCATGATCGGAGTCATCGTTTTTAGGGACAAAATAGAAATCTGCAATTTTTTGTGAAAATGGTTTTAAAATGTTTTTTTTAGGCCTGTCCAGAATGTCGATAGTTCGGCATGACCGGGGTCACTGTTTTTGTGTCAAAAAATGAAAAAAAGAATTCTGAGCTTTTTTTTTGAAAATGGTTCTAAAATGCTTTTTTTTTAGGCCTGTCCAAAATGTCGCTAGTTCGGCATGATCGGAGTCATCGTTTTTGGTGACAAAAATAGAAATCTACAATTTTTTGTGAAAATGGTTTTAAAATGTTTTTTTTAGGAATGTCCAGAATGTCGCTAGTTCGGCATGACCGGGGTCACTGTTTTTGTGTCACGAAAATGAGAAAAAAATATCTGCAATTTTTTGTGAAAATGGTTCTACATTTTTTTTTTAGGCCTGTCCAGAATGTCGCTTTTTCGGCATGATCGGAGTCATCGTTTTTAGGGACAAAATAGAAATCTGCAATTTTTTGTGAAAATGGTTTTAAAATGTTTTTTTTAGGCCTGTCCAGAATGTCGATAGTTCGGCATGACCGGGGTCACTGTTTTTGTGTAAAAAATGAAAAAAAGAATTCTGAGCTTTTTTTTTGAAAATGGTTCTAAAATGCTTTTTTTTTAGGCCTGTCCAAAATGTCGCTACTTCGGCATGATCGGAGTATTCGTTTTTGGTGACAAAAATAGAAATCTACAATTTTTTGTGAAAATGGTTTTAAAATGTTTTTTTTAGGCCTGTCCAGAATGTCGCTAGTTCGGCATAACCGGGGTCACTGTTTTTGTATCATGAAAATGAAGAAAAAAAAATCAGCAATTTTTGGTGAAAATGGTTTTAAATTTTTTTTTTAGGCCTGTCCAGAATGTCGATAGTTCGGCATGACCGGGGTCACTGTTTTTGTGTAAAAAATGAAAAAAAGAATTCTGAGCTTTTTTTTTGAAAATGGTTCTAAAATGCTTTTTTTTTAGGCCTGTCCAAAATGTCGCTACTTCGGCATGATCGGAGTATTCGTTTTTGGTGACAAAAATAGAAATCTACAATTTTTTGTGAAAATGGTTTTAAAATGTTTTTTTTAGGCCTGTCCAGAATGTCGCTAGTTCGGCATAACCGGGGTCACTGTTTTTGTATCATGAAAATGAAGAAAAAAAAATCAGCAATTTTTGGTGAAAATGGTTTTAAATTTTTTTTTTAGGCCTGTCCAGAATGTCGCTTTTTCGGCATGATCGGAGTCATCGTTTTTAGGGACAAAATAGAAATCTGCAATTTTTTGTGAAAATGGTTTTAAAATGTTTTTTTTAGGCCTGTCCAGAATGTCGATAGTTCGGCATGACAGGGGTCACTGTTTTTGTGTCACGAAAATGAGAAAAAGAATTCTGTGCTTTTTTTTGAAAATGGTTCTAAAATGCATTTTTTTTAGGGCTGTCCAAAATGTCGCTAGTTCGGCATGATCGGAGTCATCGTTTTTGGTGACAAAAATAGAAATCTACAATTTTTTGTGAAAATGGTTTTAAAATGTTTTTTTTTAGGCCTGTCCAGAATGTCGCTAGTTCGGCATGACCGGGGTCACTGTTTTTGTGTCAAAAAATGAAGAAAAAAAAATCAGCCATTTTTGGTGAAAATGGTTTTAAAATTTTTTAGGCCTGTCCAGAATGTCGCTTTTTCGGCATGATCGGAGTCATCGTTTTTAGGGACAAAATAGAAATCTGCAATTTTTTGTGAAAATGGTTTTAAAATGTTTTTTAGGCCTGTCCAGAATGTCGCTAGTTCGGCATGACCGGGGTCACTGTTTTTGTGTCACGAAAATGAAAAAAAAATATCTGCAATTTTTTGTGAAAATGGTTCAAAAAATTTTTTTTAGGCCTGTCCAGATTGTCGCTTTTTCGGCATGATCGGAGTCAACGTTTTTAGGGACAAAATAGAAATCTGCAACTTTTGGTGAAAATGGTTTTAAAATGTTTTTTTAGGCCTGTCCAGAATGTCGATAGTTCGGCATGACCGGGGTCACTGTTTTTGTGTAAAAAAATGAAAAAAAGAATTCTGAGCTTTTTTTTTGAAAATGGTTCTAAAATGCTTTTTTTTAGGCCTGTCCAAAATGTCGCTAGTTCGGCATGATCGGATTCATCGTTTTTGGTGACAAAAATAGAAATCTACAATTTTTTGTGAAAATGGTTTTAAAATGTTTTTTTTAGGCCTGTCCAGAATGTCGCTAGTTCGGCATGACCGGGGTCACTGTTTTTGTGTCACGAAAATGAAGAAAAAAAAATCAGCAATTTTTGGTGAAAATGGTTTTAAAAATTTTTTTTAGGCTTTTCCAGAATGTCGCTTTTTCAGCATGATCGGAGTCATCGTTTTTAGGGACAAAATAGAAATCTGCAATTTTTTGTGAAAATGGTTTTAAAATGTTTTTTTAGGCCTGTCCAGAATGTCGATAGTTCGGCATGACCGGGGTCACTGTTTTTGTGTCACGAAAATGAGAAAAAGAATTTTGTGCTTTTTTTTGAAAATGGTTCTAAAATGCATTTTTTTTAGGGCTGTCCAAAATGTCGCTAGTTCGGCATGATCGGAGTCATCGTTTTTGGTGACAAAAATAGAAATCTACAATTTTTTGTGAAAATGGTTTTAAAATGTTTTTTTTAGGCCTGTCCAGAATGTCGCTAGTTCGGCATGACCGGGGTCACTGTTTTTGTGTCAAAAAATGAAGAAAAAAAAATCAGCCATTTTTGGTGAAAATGGTTTTAAAATTTTTTAGGCCTGTGCAGAATGTCGCTAGTTCGGCATGACCGGGGTCACTGTTTTTGTGTAAAAAAATGAAAAAAATAATTCTGAGCTTTTTTTTTGAAAATGGTTCTAAAATGCTTTTTTTTAGGCCTGTCCAAAATGTCGCTAGTTCAGCATGATCGGAGTCATCGTTTTTGGTGACAAAAATAGAAATCTACAATTTTTTGTGAAAATGGTTTTAAAATGTTTTTTTTAGGCCTGTCCAGAATGTCGCTAGTTCGGCATGACCGGGGTCACTGTTTTTGTGTCAAAAAATGAAAAAAAGAATTCTGAGCTTTTTTTTTGAAAATGGTTCTAAAATGCTTTTTTTTTAGGCCTGTCCAAAATGTCGCTAGTTCGGCATGATCGGAGTCATCGTTTTTGGTGACAAAAATAGAAATCTACAATTTTTTGTGAAAATGGTTTTAAAATGTTTTTTTTAGGCCTGTCCAGAATGTCGATAGTTCGGCATGACCGGGGTCACTGTTTTTGTGTCAAAAAATGAAAAAAAGAATTCTGAGCTTTTTTTTTGAAAATGGTTCTAAAATGCTTTTTTTTTAGGCCTGTCCAAAATGTCGCTAGTTCGGCATGATCGGAGTATTCGTTTTTGGTGACAAAAATAGAAATCTACAATTTTTTGTGAAAATGGTTTTAAAATGTTTTTTTTTAGGCCTGTCCAGAATGTCGCTAGTTCGGCATGACCGGGGTCACTGTTTTTGTGTCACGAAAATGAAGAAAAAAAAATCAGCAATTTTTGGTGAAAATGGTTTTAAAAAATTTTTTTAGACCTGTCCAGAATGTCGCTTTTTCGGCATGATCGGAGTCATCGTTTTTAGGGACAAAATAGAAATCTGCAATTTTTGGTGAAAATGGTTTTAAAATGTTTTTTTTAGGCCTGTCCAGAATGTCGATAGTTCGGCATGACCGGGGTCACTGTTTTTGTGTCACGAAAATGAGAAAAAAATATCTGCAATTTTTTGTGAAAATGGTTCCAAATTTTTTTTTTAGGCCTGTCCAGAATGTTGCTTTTTCGGCATGATCGGAGTCATTGTTTTTATGGACAAAATAGAAATCTGCAATTTTTTGTGAAAATGGTTATAAAATGTTTTTTTTAGGCCTGTCCAGAATGTCGATAGTTCGGCATGACCGGGGTCACTGTTTTTGTATCACGAAAATGAAAAAAAAATATCAGCAATTTTTTGTGAAAATGGTTAAAAAAAAAAAATTTAGGCCTGTCCAGAATGTCGCTTTTTCGGCATGATCGGAGTCAACGTTTTTATGGACAAAATAGAAATCTGCAATTTTTGGTGAAAATGGTTTTAAAATGTTTTTTTTAGGCCTGTCCAGAATGTCGATAGTTCGGCATGACCGGGGTCACTGTTTTTGTGTCAAAAAATGAAAAAAAGAATTCTGAGCTTTTTTTTTGAAAATGGTTCTAAAATGCTTTTTTTTTAGGCCTGTCCAAAATGTCGCTAGTTCGGCATGATCGGAGTATTCGTTTTTGGTGACAAAAATAGAAATCTACAATTTTTTGTGAAAATGGTTTTAAAATGTTTTTTTTTAGGCCTGTCCAGAATGTCGCTAGTTCGGCATGACCGGGGTCACTGTTTTTGTGTCACGAAAATGAAGAAAAAAAAATCAGCAATTTTTGGTGAAAATGGTTTTAAAAAATTTTTTTAGACCTGTCCAGAATGTCGCTTTTTCGGCATGATCGGAGTCATCGTTTTTAGGGACAAAATAGAAATCTGCAATTTTTGGTGAAAATGGTTTTAAAATGTTTTTTTTAGGCCTGTCCAGAATGTCGATAGTTCGGCATGACCGGGGTCACTGTTTTTGTGTCACGAAAATGAGAAAAAAATATCTGCAATTTTTTGTGAAAATGGTTCCAAATTTTTTTTTTAGGCCTGTCCAGAATGTTGCTTTTTCGGCATGATCGGAGTCATTGTTTTTATGGACAAAATAGAAATCTGCAATTTTTTGTGAAAATGGTTATAAAATGTTTTTTTTAGGCCTGTCCAGAATGTCGATAGTTCGGCATGACCGGGGTCACTGTTTTTGTATCACGAAAATGAAAAAAAAATATCAGCAATTTTTTGTGAAAATGGTTAAAAAAAAAAATTTTAGGCCTGTCCAGAATGTCGCTTTTTCGGCATGATCGGAGTCAACGTTTTTATGGACAAAATAGAAATCTGCAATTTTTGGTGAAAATGGTTTTAAAATGTTTTTTTTAGGCCTGTCCAGAATGTCGATAGTTCGGCATGACCGGGGTCACTGTTTTTGTGTCAAAAAATGAAAAAAAGAATTCTGAGCTTTTTTTTTGAAAATGGTTCTAAAATGCTTTTTTTTTAGGCCTGTCCAAAATGTCGCTAGTTCGGCATGATCGGAGTATTCGTTTTTGGTGACAAAAATAGAAATCTACAATTTTTTGTGAAAATGGTTTTAAAATGTTTTTTTTTAGGCCTGTCCAGAATGTCGCTAGTTCGGCATGACCGGGGTCACTGTTTTTGTGTCACGAAAATGAAGAAAAAAAAATCAGCAATTTTTGGTGAAAATGGTTTTAAAAAATTTTTTTAGACCTGTCCAGAATGTCGCTTTTTCGGCATGATCGGAGTCATCGTTTTTAGGGACAAAATAGAAATCTGCAATTTTTGGTGAAAATGGTTTTAAAATGTTTTTTTTAGGCCTGTCCAGAATGTCGATAGTTCGGCATGACCGGGGTCACTGTTTTTGTGTCACGAAAATGAGAAAAAAATATCTGCAATTTTTTGTGAAAATGGTTCCAAATTTTTTTTTTAGGCCTGTCCAGAATGTTGCTTTTTCGGCATGATCGGAGTCATTGTTTTTATGGACAAAATAGAAATCTGCAATTTTTTGTGAAAATGGTTATAAAATGTTTTTTTTAGGCCTGTCCAGAATGTCGATAGTTCGGCATGACCGGGGTCACTGTTTTTGTATCACGAAAATGAAAAAAAAATATCAGCAATTTTTTGTGAAAATGGTTAAAAAAAAAAATTTTAGGCCTGTCCAGAATGTCGCTTTTTCGGCATGATCGGAGTCAACGTTTTTATGGACAAAATAGAAATCTGCAATTTTTGGTGAAAATGGTTTTAAAATGTTTTTTTTAGGCCTGTCCAGAATGTCGATAGTTCGGCATGACCGGGGTCACTGTTTTTGTGTCAAAAAATGAAAAAAAGAATTCTGAGCTTTTTTTTTGAAAATGGTTCTAAAATGCTTTTTTTTTAGGCCTGTCCAAAATGTCGCTAGTTCGGCATGATCGGAGTATTCGTTTTTGGTGACAAAAATAGAAATCTACAATTTTTTGTGAAAATGGTTTTAAAATGTTTTTTTTTAGGCCTGTCCAGAATGTCGCTAGTTCGGCATGACCGGGGTCACTGTTTTTGTGTCACGAAAATGAAGAAAAAAAAATCAGCAATTTTTGGTGAAAATGGTTTTAAAAAATTTTTTTAGACCTGTCCAGAATGTCGCTTTTTCGGCATGATCGGAGTCATCGTTTTTAGGGACAAAATAGAAATCTGCAATTTTTGGTGAAAATGGTTTTAAAATGTTTTTTTTAGGCCTGTCCAGAATGTCGATAGTTCGGCATGACCGGGGTCACTGTTTTTGTGTCACGAAAATGAAAAAAAATATCTGCAATTTTTTGTGAAAATGGTTCCAAAAATTTTTTTTAGGCCTGTCCAGAATGTCGCTTTTTCGGCATGATCGGAGTCATCGTTTTTAGGGACAAAATAGAAATCTGCAATTTTTGGTGGAAATGGTTTTAAAATGTTTTTTTAGGCATGTCCAGAATGTCGATAGTTCGGTATGACCGGGGTCACTGTTTTTGTGTCAAAAAATGAAGAAGAAAAAAATCAGCCATTTTTGGTGAAAATGGTTTTAAATTTTTTTTTTAGGCCTGTCCAGAATGTCGATAGTTCGGCATGACCGGGGTCACTGTTTTTGTGTCAAAAAATGAAAAAAAGAATTCTGAGCTTTTTTTTTGAAAATGGTTCTAAAATGCTTTTTTTTTAGGCCTGTCCAAAATGTCGCTAGTTCGGCATGATCGGAGTCATCGTTTTTGGTGACAAAAATAGAAATCTACAATTTTTTGTGAAAATGGTTTTAAAATGGTTTTTTTAGGCCTGTCCAGAATGTCGATAGTTCGGCATGACCCGGGTCACTGTTTTTGTGTCAAAAAATGAAGAAAAAAAATCAGCCATTTTTGGTGAAAATGGTTTTTAAAAAAATTTTTAGGCCTGTCCAGAATGTCGCTTTTTCGGCATGATCGGCGTCATCGTTTTTAGGGACAAAATAGAAATCTGCAATTTTTTGTGAAAATGGTTTTAAAATGTTTTTTTAGGCCTGTCCAGAATGTCGATAGTTCGGCATGACCGGGGTCACTGTTTTTGTGTCAAAAAATGAAAAAAAGGATTCTGAGCTTTTTTTTTGAAAATGTTTCTAAAATGCTTTTTTTTTAGGCCTGTCCAAAATGTCGCTAGTTCGGCATAACCGGGGTCACTGTTTTTGTGTCACGAAAATGAAGAAAAAAAAATCAGCAATTTTTGGTGAAAATGGTTTAAAAAAAAAATTTTAGGCCTGTCCAGAATGTCGCTTTTTCGGCATGATCGGAGTCATCGTTTTTAGGGACAAAATAGAAATCTGCAATTTTTGGTGAAAATGGTTTTAAAATGTTTTTTTTAGGCCTGTCCAGAATGTCGATAGTTCGGCATGACCGGGGTCACTGTTTTTGTGTCACGAAAATGAAAAAAAATATCTGCAATTTTTTGTGAAAATGGTTCCAAAAAATTTTTTTAGGCCTGTCCAGAATGTCGCTTTTTCGGCATGATCGGAGTCATCGTTTTTAGGGACAAAATAGAAATCTGCAATTTTTGGTGGAAATGGTTTTAAAATGTTTTTTTAGGCATGTCCAGAATGTCGATAGTTCGGTATGACCGGGGTCACTGTTTTTGTGTCAAAAAATGAAGAAGAAAAAAATCAGCCATTTTTGGTGAAAATGGTTTTTAATTTTTTTTTTAGGCCTGTCCAGAATGTCGCTTTTTCGGCATGATCGGAGTCATCGTTTTTAGGGACAAAATAGAAATCTGCAATTTTTTGTGAAAATGGTTTTAAAATGTTTTTTTTAGGCCTGTCCAGAATGTCGATAGTTCGGCATGACCGGGGTCACTGTTTTTGTGTCAAAAAATGAAAAAAAGAATTCTGAGCTTTTTTTTTGAAAATGGTTCTAAAATGCTTTTTTTTTAGGCCTGTCCAAAATGTCGCTAGTTCGGCATGATCGGAGTCATCGTTTTTGGTGACAAAAATAGAAATCTACAATTTTTTGTGAAAATGGTTTTAAAATGTTTTTTTTAGGCCTGTCCAGAATGTCGCTAGTTCGGCATGACCGGGGTCACTGTTTTTGTGTCACGAAAATGAAGAAAAAAAAATCAGCAATTTTTGGTGGAAATGGTTTTAAAAAAAATTTTTAGGCTTGTCCAGAATGTCGCTTTTTCAGCATGATCGGAGTCATCATTTTTAGGGACAAAATAGAAATCTGCAATTTTTTGTGAAAATGGTTTTAAAATGTTTTTTTAGGCCTGTCCAGAATGTCGATAGTTCGGCATGACCGGGGTCACTGTTTTTGTGTCACGAAAATGAGAAAAAGAATTCTGTGCTTTTTTTTGAAAATGGTTCTAAAATGCATTTTTTTTAGGGCTGTCCAAAATGTCGCTAGTTCGGCATGATCGGAGTCATCGTTTTTGGTGACAAAAATAGAAATCTACATTTTTTTGTGAAAATGGTTTTAAAATGTTTTTTTTAGGCCTGTCCAGAATGTCGCTAGTTCGGCATGACCGGGGTCACTGTTTTTGTGTCAAAAAATGAAGAAAAAAAAATCAGCCATTTTTGGTGAAAATGGTTTTAAAATTTTTTAGGCCTGTCCAGAATGTCGCTTTTTCGGCATGATCGGAGTCATCGTTTTTAGGGACAAAATAGAAATCTGCAATTTTTTGTGAAAATGGTTTTAAAATGTTTTTTAGGCCTGTCCAGAATGTCGCTAGTTCGGCATGACCGGGGTCACTGTTTTTGTGTCACGAAAATGAAAAAAAAATATCTGCAATTTTTTGTGAAAATGGTTCAAAAAAATTTTTTTAGGCCTGTCCAGAATGTCGCTTTTTCGGCATGATCGGAGTCAACGTTTTTAGGGACAAAATAGAAATCTGCAATTTTTGGTGAAAATGGTTTTAAAATGTTTTTTTAGGCCTGTCCAGAATGTCGATAGTTCGGCATGACCGGGGTCACTGTTTTTGTGTCAAAAAATGAAAAAAAGAATTCTGAGCTTTTTTTTTGAAAATGGTTCTAAAATGCTTTTTTTTTAGGCCTGTCCAAAATGTCGCTAGTTCGGCATGATCGGAGTCATCGTTTTTGGTGACAAAAATAGAAATCTACAATTTTTTGTGAAAATGGTTTTAAAATGGTTTTTTTAGGCCTGTCCAGAATGTCGATAGTTCGGCATGACCCGGGTCACTGTTTTTGTGTCAAAAAATGAAGAAAAAAAATCAGCCATTTTTGGTGAAAATGGTTTTTAAAAAAATTTTTAGGCCTGTCCAGAATGTCGCTTTTTCGGCATGATCGGCGTCATCGTTTTTAGGGACAAAATAGAAATCTGCAATTTTTTGTGAAAATGGTTTTAAAATGTTTTTTTAGGCCTGTCCAGAATGTCGATAGTTCGGCATGACCGGGGTCACTGTTTTTGTGTCAAAAAATGAAAAAAAGGATTCTGAGCTTTTTTTTTGAAAATGTTTCTAAAATGCTTTTTTTTTAGGCCTGTCCAAAATGTCGCTAGTTCGGCATAACCGGGGTCACTGTTTTTGTGTCACGAAAATGAAGAAAAAAAAATCAGCAATTTTTGGTGAAAATGGTTTAAAAAAAAATTTTTAGGCCTGTCCAGAATGTCGCTTTTTCGGCATGATCGGAGTCATCGTTTTTAGGGACAAAATAGAAATCTGCAATTTTTGGTGAAAATGGTTTTAAAATGTTTTTTTTAGGCCTGTCCAGAATGTCGATAGTTCGGCATGACCGGGGTCACTGTTTTTGTGTCACGAAAATGAAAAAAAATATCTGCAATTTTTTGTGAAAATGGTTCCAAAAAATTTTTTTAGGCCTGTCCAGAATGTCGCTTTTTCGGCATGATCGGAGTCATCGTTTTTAGGGACAAAATAGAAATCTGCAATTTTTGGTGGAAATGGTTTTAAAATGTTTTTTTAGGCATGTCCAGAATGTCGATAGTTCGGTATGACCGGGGTCACTGTTTTTGTGTCAAAAAATGAAGAAGAAAAAAATCAGCCATTTTTGGTGAAAATGGTTTTTAATTTTTTTTTTAGGCCTGTCCAGAATGTCGCTTTTTCGGCATGATCGGAGTCATCGTTTTTAGGGACAAAATAGAAATCTGCAATTTTTTGTGAAAATGGTTTTAAAATGTTTTTTTTAGGCCTGTCCAGAATGTCGATAGTTCGGCATGACCGGGGTCACTGTTTTTGTGTCAAAAAATGAAAAAAAGAATTCTGAGCTTTTTTTTTGAAAATGGTTCTAAAATGCTTTTTTTTTAGGCCTGTCCAAAATGTCGCTAGTTCGGCATGATCGGAGTCATCGTTTTTGGTGACAAAAATAGAAATCTACAATTTTTTGTGAAAATGGTTTTAAAATGTTTTTTTTAGGCCTGTCCAGAATGTCGCTAGTTCGGCATGACCGGGGTCACTGTTTTTGTGTCACGAAAATGAAGAAAAAAAAATCAGCAATTTTTGGTGGAAATGGTTTTAAAAAAATTTTTTAGGCTTGTCCAGAATGTCGCTTTTTCAGCATGATCGGAGTCATCATTTTTAGGGACAAAATAGAAATCTGCAATTTTTTGTGAAAATGGTTTTAAAATGTTTTTTTAGGCCTGTCCAGAATGTCGATAGTTCGGCATGACCGGGGTCACTGTTTTTGTGTCACGAAAATGAGAAAAAGAATTCTGTGCTTTTTTTTGAAAATGGTTCTAAAATGCATTTTTTTTAGGGCTGTCCAAAATGTCGCTAGTTCGGCATGATCGGAGTCATCGTTTTTGGTGACAAAAATAGAAATCTACATTTTTTTGTGAAAATGGTTTTAAAATGTTTTTTTTAGGCCTGTCCAGAATGTCGCTAGTTCGGCATGACCGGGGTCACTGTTTTTGTGTCAAAAAATGAAGAAAAAAAAATCAGCCATTTTTGGTGAAAATGGTTTTAAAATTTTTTAGGCCTGTCCAGAATGTCGCTTTTTCGGCATGATCGGAGTCATCGTTTTTAGGGACAAAATAGAAATCTGCAATTTTTTGTGAAAATGGTTTTAAAATGTTTTTTAGGCCTGTCCAGAATGTCGCTAGTTCGGCATGACCGGGGTCACTGTTTTTGTGTCACGAAAATGAAAAAAAAATATCTGCAATTTTTTGTGAAAATGGTTCAAAAAATTTTTTTTAGGCCTGTCCAGAATGTCGCTTTTTCGGCATGATCGGAGTCAACGTTTTTAGGGACAAAATAGAAATCTGCAATTTTTGGTGAAAATGGTTTTAAAATGTTTTTTTAGGCCTGTCCAGAATGTCGATAGTTCGGCATGACCGGGGTCACTGTTTTTGTGTAAAAAAATGAAAAAAAGAATTCTGAGCTTTTTTTTTGAAAATGGTTCTAAAATGCTTTTTTTTAGGCCTGTCCAAAATGTCGCTAGTTCGGCATGATCGGATTCATCGTTTTTGGTGACAAAAATAGAAATCTACAATTTTTTGTGAAAATGGTTTTAAAATGTTTTTTTTAGGCCTGTCCAGAATGTCGCTAGTTCGGCATGACCGGGGTCACTGTTTTTGTGTCACGAAAATGAAGAAAAAAAAATCAGCAATTTTTGGTGAAAATGGTTTTAAAAAAAAATTTTAGGCTTGTCCAGAATGTCGCTTTTTCAGCATGATCGGAGTCATCGTTTTTAGGGACAAAATAGAAATCTGCAATTTTTTGTGAAAATGGTTTTAAAATGTTTTTTTAGGCCTGTCCAGAATGTCGATAGTTCGGCATGACCGGGGTCACTGTTTTTGTGTCACGAAAATGAAACAAAAAATATCTGCAATTTTTTGTGAAAATGGTTCAAAACATTTTTTTTAGGCCTGTCCAGAATGTCGCTAGTTCGGCATGACCGGGGTCACTGTTTTTGTGTCAAAAAATGAAGAAAAAAAAATCAGCCATTTTTGGTGAAAATGGTTTTAAAATTTTTTAGGCCTGTCCAGAATGTCGCTTTTTCGGCATGATCGGAGTCATCTTTTTTAGGGACAAAATAGAAATCTGCAATTTTTTGTGAAAATGGTTTTAAAATGTTTTTTAGGCCTGTCCAGAATGTCGCTAGTTCGGCATGACCGGGGTCACTGTTTTTGTGTCACGAAAATGAAAAAAAAATATCTGCAATTTTTTGAGAAAATGGTTCAAAAAAATTTTTTTAGGCCTGTCCAGAATGTCGCTTTTTCGGCATGATCGGAGTCAACGTTTTTAGGGACAAAATAGAAATCTGCAATTTTTGGTGAAAATGGTTTTAAAATGTTTTTTAGGCCTGTCCAGAATGTCGATAGTTCGGCATGACCGGGGTCACTGTTTTTGTGTCACGAAAATGAAACAAAAAATATCTGCAATTTTTGTGAAAATGGTTCAAAAAAATTTTTTTAGGCCTGTCCAGAATGTCGCTAGTTCGGCATGACCGGGGTCACTGTTTTTGTGTCAAAAAATGAAGAAAAAAAAATCAGCCATTTTTGGTGAAAATGGTTTTAAAATTTTTTAGGCCTGTCCAGAATGTCGCTTTTTCGGCATGATCGGAGTCATCTTTTTTAGGGACAAAATAGAAATCTGCAATTTTTTGTGAAAATGGTTTTAAAATGTTTTTTAGGCCTGTCCAGAATGTCGCTAGTTCGGCATGACCGGGGTCACTGTTTTTGTGTAAAAAAATGAAAAAAAAATATCTGCAATTTTTTGTGAAAATGGTTCAAAAAATTTTTTTTAGGCCTGTCCAAAATGTCGCTAGTTCGGCATGATCGGAGTCATCGTTTTTGGTGACAAAAATAGAAATCTACAATTTTTTGTGAAAATGGTTTTAAAATGTTTTTTTTAGGCCTGTCCAGAATGTCGCTAGTTCGGCATGACCGGGGTCACTGTTTTTGTGTCACGAAAATGAAGAAAAAAAAATCAGCAATTTTTGGTGAAAATGGTTTTAAACAAATTTTTTAGGCTTGTCCAGAATGTCGCTTTTTCAGCATGATCGGAGTCATCGTTTTTAGGGACAAAATAGAAATCTGCAATTTTTTGTGAAAATGGTTTTAAAATGTTTTTTTAGGCCTGTCCAGAATGTCGATAGTTCGGCATGACCGGGGTCACTGTTTTTGTGTCACAAAAATGAGAAAAAGAATTTTGTGCTTTTTTTTGAAAATGGTTCTAAAATGCATTTTTTTTAGGGCTGTCCAAAATGTCGCTAGTTCGGCATGATCGGAGTCATCGTTTTTGGTGACAAAAATAGAAATCTACAATTTTTTGTGAAAATGGTTTTAAAATGTTTTTTTTAGGCCTGTCCAGAATGTCGCTAGTTCGGCATGACCGGGGTCACTGTTTTAGTTTCACGAAAATGAAGAAAAAAAAATCAGCAATTTTGGGTGAAAATGGTTTTAAAAAATTTTTTTAGGCTTGTCCAGAATGTCGCTTTTTCGGCATGATCGGAGTCATCATTTTTAGGGACAAAATAGAAATCTGCAATTTTTTGTGAAAATGGTTTTAAAATGTTTTTTTAGGCCTGTCCAGAATGTCGATAGTTCGGCATGACCGGGGTCACTGTTTTTGTGTCAAAAAATGAAAAAAATAATTCTGAGCTTTTTTTTTGAAAATGGTTCTAAAATGCTTTTTTTTAGGCCTGTCCAAAATGTCGCTAGTTCGGCATGATCGGAGTCAGCGTTTTTGGTGACAAAGATAGAAATCTACAATTTTTTGTGAAAATGGTTTTAAAATGTTTTTTTTAGGCCTGTCCAGAATGTCGCTAGTTCGGCATGACCGGGGTCACTGTTTTTGTGTCACGAAAATGAAAAAAAAATATCTGCAATTTTTTGTGAAAAGGGTTCAAAAAATTCTTTTTAGGCCTGTCCAGAATGTCGCTTTTTCGGCATGATCGGAGTCAACGTTTTTAGGGACAAAATAGAAATCTGCAATTTTTGGTGAAAATGGTTTTAAAATGTTTTTTTAGGCCTGTCCAGAATGTCGCTAGTTCGGCATGACCGGGGTCACTGTTTTTGTGTCACGAAAATGAAGAAAAAAAAATCAGCAATTTTTGGTGAAACTGGTTTTAAAAATTTTTTTTAGGCTTGTCCAGAATGTCGCTTTTTCAGCATGATCGGAGTCATCGTTTTTAGGGACAAAATAGAAATCTGCAATTTTTTGTGAAAATGGTTTTAAAATGTTTTTTTAGGCCTGTCCAGAATGTCGATAGTTCGGCATGACCGGGGTCACTGTTTTTGTGTCACGAAAATGAGAAAAAGAATTTTGTGCTTTTTTTTGAAAATGGTTCTAAAATGCATTTTTTTTAGGGCTGTCCAAAATGTCGCTAGTTCGGCATGATCGGAGTCATCGTTTTTGGTGACAAAAATAGAAATCTACAATTTTTTGTGAAAATGGTTTTAAAATGTTTTTTTTAGGCCTGTCCAGAATGTCGCTAGTTCGGCATGACCGGGGTCACTGTTTTTGTGTCACGAAAATGAAGAAAAAAAAATCAGCAATTTTTGGTGAAAATGGTTTTAAAAAAAATTTTTAGGCTTGTCCAGAATGTCGCTTTTTCGGCATGATCGGAGTCATCGTTTTTAGGGACAAAATAGAAATCTGCAATTTTTTGTGAAAATGGTTTTAAAATGTTTTTTTTTAGGCCTGTCCAGAATGTCGCTAGTTCGGCATGACCGGGGTCACTGTTTTTGTGTCACGAAAATGAGAAAAAGAATTTTGTGCTTTTTTTTGAAAATGGTTCTAAAATGCATTTTTTTTAGGGCTGTCCAAAATGTCGCTAGTTCGGCATGATCGGAGTCATCGTTTTTGGTGACAAAAATAGAAATCTACAATTTTTTGTGAAAATGGTTTTAAAATGTTTTTTTTAGGCCTGTCCAGAATGTCGCTAGTTCGGCATGACCGGGGTCACTGTTTTTGTGTCAAAAAATGAAGAAAAAAAAATCAGCCATTTTTGGTGAAAATGGTTTTAAAATTTTTTAGGCCTGTGCAGAATGTCGCTAGTTCGGCATGACCGGGGTCACTGTTTTTGTGTAAAAAAATGAAAAAAATAATTCTGAGCTTTTTTTTTGAAAATGGTTCTAAAATGCTTTTTTTTAGGCCTGTCCAAAATGTCGCTAGTTCGGCATGATCGGAGTCATCGTTTTTGGTGACAAAAATAGAAATCTACAATTTTTTGTGAAAATGGTTTTAAAATGTTTTTTTTAGGCCTGTCCAGAATGTCGCTAGTTCGGCATGACCGGGGTCACTGTTTTTGTGTCACGAAAATGAAGAAAAAAAAATCAGCAATTTTTGGTGAAAATGGTTTTTAAAAAAAAATTTAGGCTTGTCCAGAATGTCGCTTTTTCGGCATGATCGGAGTCATCGTTTTTAGGGACAAAATAGAAATCTGCAATTTTTTGTGAAAATGGTTTTAAATGTTTTTTTTTAGGCCTGTCCAGAATGTCGCTAGTTCGGCATGACCGGGGTCACTGTTTTTGTGTCAAAAAATGAAGAAAAAAAAATCAGCAATTTTTGGTGAAAATGGTTTTAAAAATTTTTTTTAGGCTTGTCCAGAATGTCGCTTTTTCGGCATGATCGGAGTCATCGTTTTTAGGGACAAAATAGAAATCTGCAATTTTTTGTGAAAATGGTTTTAAAATGTTTTTTTTTAGGCCTGTCCAGAATGTCGCTAGTTCGGCATGACCGGGGTCACTCTTTTTGTGTCAAAAAATGAAGAAAAAAAAATCAGCCATTTTTGGTGAAAATGGTTTTCAAAATTTTTTTTAGGCCTGTCCAGAATGTCGCTTTTTCGGCATGATCGGAGTCATCGTTTTTAGGGACAAAATAGAAATCTGCAATTTTTGGTGAAAATGGTTTTAAAATGTTTTTTAGGCCTGTCCAGAATGTCGATAGTTCGGCATGACCGGGGTCACTGTTTTTGTGTCACAGAAAATGAAGAAAAAAAATATCATGCCATTTTTGTGTGAAAATGGTTTTAAAATTTTTTTTTAGGCCTGTCCAGAATGTCGCTTTTTCGGCATGATCGGAGTCACTGTTTTCGTGTAAAAAAAATGAAAAAAAGAATTCTGAGCTTTTTTTTTGAAAATGGTTCTAAAATGCTTTTTTTTAGGCCTGTCCAAAATGTCGCTAGTTCGGCATGATCGGAGTCATCGTTTTTGGTGACAAAAATAGAAATCTACAATTTTTTGTGAAAATGGTTTTAAAATGTTTTTTTTAGGCCTGTCCAGAATGTCGCTAGTTCGGCATGACCGGGGTCACTGTTTTTGTGTCACGAAAATGAGAAAAAGAATTTTGTGCTTTTTTTTGAAAATGGTTCTAAAATGCATTTTTTTTAGGGCTGTCCAAAATGTCGCTAGTTCGGCATGATCGGAGTCATCGTTTTTGGTGACAAAAATAGAAATCTACAATTTTTTGTGAAAATGGTTTTAAAATGTTTTTTTTAGGCCTGTCCAGAATGTCGCTAGTTCGGCATGACCGGGGTCACTGTTTTTGTGTCACGAAAATGAAGAAAAAAAAATCAGCAATTTTTGGTGAAAATGGTTTTAAAAAAAAATTTTAGGCTTGTCCAGAATGTCGCTTTTTCGGCATGATCGGAGTCATCGTTTTTAGGGACAAAATAGAAATCTGCAATTTTTTGTGAAAATGGTTTTAAAATGTTTTTTTTTAGGCCTGTCCAGAATGTCGCTAGTTCGGCATGACCGGGGTCACTGTTTTTGTGTCACGAAAATGAGAAAAAGAATTTTGTGCTTTTTTTTGAAAATGGTTCTAAAATGCATTTTTTTTAGGGCTGTCCAAAATGTCGCTAGTTCGGCATGATCGGAGTCATCGTTTTTGGTGACAAAAATAGAAATCTACAATTTTTTGTGAAAATGGTTTTAAAATGTTTTTTTTAGGCCTGTCCAGAATGTCGCTAGTTCGGCATGACCGGGGTCACTGTTTTTGTGTCAAAAAATGAAGAAAAAAAAATCAGCCATTTTTGGTGAAAATGGTTTTAAAATTTTTTAGGCCTGTGCAGAATGTCGCTAGTTCGGCATGACCGGGGTCACTGTTTTTGTGTAAAAAAATGAAAAAAATAATTCTGAGCTTTTTTTTTGAAAATGGTTCTAAAATGCTTTTTTTTAGGCCTGTCCAAAATGTCGCTAGTTCGGCATGATCGGAGTCATCGTTTTTGGTGACAAAAATAGAAATCTACAATTTTTTGTGAAAATGGTTTTAAAATGTTTTTTTTAGGCCTGTCCAGAATGTCGCTAGTTCGGCATGACCGGGGTCACTGTTTTTGTGTCACGAAAATGAAGAAAAAAAAATCAGCAATTTTTGGTGAAAATGGTTTTTTAAAAAAAATTTAGGCTTGTCCAGAATGTCGCTTTTTCGGCATGATCGGAGTCATCGTTTTTAGGGACAAAATAGAAATCTGCAATTTTTTGTGAAAATGGTTTTAAATGTTTTTTTTTAGGCCTGTCCAGAATGTCGCTAGTTCGGCATGACCGGGGTCACTGTTTTTGTGTCAAAAAATGAAGAAAAAAAAATCAGCAATTTTTGGTGAAAATGGTTTTAAAAAATTTTTTTAGGCTTGTCCAGAATGTCGCTTTTTCGGCATGATCGGAGTCATCGTTTTTAGGGACAAAATAGAAATCTGCAATTTTTTGTGAAAATGGTTTTAAAATGTTTTTTTTTAGGCCTGTCCAGAATGTCGCTAGTTCGGCATGACCGGGGTCACTCTTTTTGTGTCAAAAAATGAAGAAAAAAAAATCAGCCATTTTTGGTGAAAATGGTTTTCAAAATTTTTTTTAGGCCTGTCCAGAATGTCGCTTTTTCGGCATGATCGGAGTCATCGTTTTTAGGGACAAAATAGAAATCTGCAATTTTTGGTGAAAATGGTTTTAAAATGTTTTTTAGGCCTGTCCAGAATGTCGATAGTTCGGCATGACCGGGGTCACTGTTTTTGTGTCACGAAAATGAAACAAAAAATATCTGCAATTTTTTGTGAAAATGGTTCCAAAAATTTTTTTTAGGCCTGTCCAGAATGTCGCTAGTTCGGCATGACCGGGGTCACTGTTTTTGTGTCAAAAAATGAAGAAAAAAAAATCAGCCATTTTTGGTGAAAATGGTTTTAAAATTTTTTAGGCCTGTCCAGAATGTCGCTTTTTCGGCATGATCGGAGTCACTGTTTTCGTGTAAAAAAAATGAAAAAAAGAATTCTGAGCTTTTTTTTTGAAAATGGTTCTAAAATGCTTTTTTTTAGGCCTGTCCAAAATGTCGCTAGTTCGGCATGATCGGAGTCATCGTTTTTGGTGACAAAAATAGAAATCTACAATTTTTTGTGAAAATGGTTTTAAAATGTTTTTTTTAGGCCTGTCCAGAATGTCGCTAGTTCGGCATGACCGGGGTCACTGTTTTTGTGTCACGAAAATGAGAAAAAGAATTTTGTGCTTTTTTTTGAAAATGGTTCTAAAATGCATTTTTTTTAGGGCTGTCCAAAATGTCGCTAGTTCGGCATGATCGGAGTCATCGTTTTTGGTGACAAAAATAGAAATCTACAATTTTTTGTGAAAATGGTTTTAAAATGTTTTTTTTAGGCCTGTCCAGAATGTCGCTAGTTCGGCATGACCGGGGTCACTGTTTTTGTGTCAAAAAATGAAGAAAAAAAAATCAGCCATTTTTTGTGAAAATGGTTTTAAAATGTTTTTTTTAGGCCTGTCCAGAATGTCGCTAGTTCGGCATGACCGGGGTCACTGTTTTTGTGTCACGAAAATGAAGAAAAAAAAATCAGCAATTTTTGGTGAAAATGGTTTTAAAAAAAAATTTTAGGCTTGTCCAGAATGTCGCTTTTTCGGCATGATCGGAGTCATCGTTTTTAGGGACAAAATAGAAATCTGCAATTTTTTGTGAAAATGGTTTTAAAATGTTTTTTTTTAGGCCTGTCCAGAATGTCGCTAGTTCGGCATGACCGGGGTCACTCTTTTTGTGTCAAAAAATGAAGAAAAAAAAATCAGCCATTTTTGGTGAAAATGGTTTTCAACATTTTTTTTAGGCCTGTCCAGAATGTCGCTTTTTCGGCATGATCGGAGTCATCGTTTTTAGGGACAAAATAGAAATCTGCAATTTTTGGTGAAAATGGTTTTAAAATGTTTTTTAGGCCTGTCCAGAATGTCGATAGTTCGGCATGACCGGGGTCACTGTTTTTGTGTCACGAAAATGAAACAAAAAATATCTGCAATTTTTTGTGAAAATGGTTCAAAAAATTTTTTTTAGGCCTGTCCAGAATGTCGCTAGTTCGGCATGACCGGGGTCACTGTTTTTGTGTCAAAAAATGAAGAAAAAAAAATCAGCCATTTTTGGTGAAAATGGTTTTAAAATTTTTTAGGCCTGTCCAGAATGTCGCTTTTTCGGCATGATCGGAGTCATCTTTTTTAGGGACAAAATAGAAATCTGCAATTTTTTGTGAAAATGGTTTTAAAATGTTTTTTAGGCCTGTCCAGAATGTCGATAGTTCGGCATGACCGGGGTCACTGTTTTTGTGTCACGAAAATGAAAAAAAAATATCTGCAATTTTTTGTGAAAATGGTTCAAAAAAATTTTTTTAGGCCTGTCCAGAATGTCGCTTTTTCGGCATGATCGGAGTCAACGTTTTTAGGGACAAAATAGAAATCTGCAATTTTTGGTGAAAATGGTTTTAAAATGTTTTTTTAGGCCTGTCCAGAATGTCGATAGTTCGGCATGACCGGGGTCACTGTTTTTGTGTAAAAAAATGAAAAAAAGAATTCTGAGCTTTTTTTTTGAAAATGGTTCTAAAATGCTTTTTTTTAGGCCTGTCCAAAATGTCGCTAGTTCGGCATGATCGGAGTCATCGTTTTTGGTGACAAAAATAGAAATCTACAATTTTTTGTGAAAATGGTTTTAAAATGTTTTTTTTAGGCCTGTCCAGAATGTCGCTAGTTCGGCATGACCGGGGTCACTGTTTTTGTGTCACGAAAATGAGAAAAAGAATTTTGTGCTTTTTTTTGAAAATGGTTCTAAAATGCATTTTTTTTAGGGCTGTCCAAAATGTCGCTAGTTCGGCATGATCGGAGTCATCGTTTTTGGTGACAAAAATAGAAATCTACAATTTTTTGTGAAAATGGTTTTAAAATGTTTTTTTTAGGCCTGTCCAGAATGTCGCTAGTTCGGCATGACCGGGGTCACTGTTTTTGTGTCAAAAAATGAAGAAAAAAAAATCAGCCATTTTTTGTGAAAATGGTTTTAAAATGTTTTTTTTAGGCCTGTCCAGAATGTCGCTAGTTCGGCATGACCGGGGTCACTGTTTTTGTGTCACGAAAATGAAGAAAAAAAAATCAGCAATTTTTGGTGAAAATGGTTTTAAAAAAAATTTTTAGGCTTGTCCAGAATGTCGCTTTTTCGGCATGATCGGAGTCATCGTTTTTAGGGACAAAATAGAAATCTGCAATTTTTTGTGAAAATGGTTTTAAAATGTTTTTTTTTAGGCCTGTCCAGAATGTCGCTAGTTCGGCATGACCGGGGTCACTGTTTTTGTGTCACGAAAATGAGAAAAAGAATTTTGTGCTTTTTTTTGAAAATGGTTCTAAAATGCATTTTTTTTAGGGCTGTCCAAAATGTCGCTAGTTCGGCATGATCGGAGTCATCGTTTTTGGTGACAAAAATAGAAATCTACAATTTTTTGTGAAAATGGTTTTAAAATGTTTTTTTTAGGCCTGTCCAGAATGTCGCTAGTTCGGCATGACCGGGGTCACTGTTTTTGTGTCAAAAAATGAAGAAAAAAAAATCAGCCATTTTTGGTGAAAATGGTTTTAAAATTTTTTAGGCCTGTGCAGAATGTCGCTAGTTCGGCATGACCGGGGTCACTGTTTTTGTGTAAAAAAATGAAAAAAATAATTCTGAGCTTTTTTTTTGAAAATGGTTCTAAAATGCTTTTTTTTAGGCCTGTCCAAAATGTCGCTAGTTCGGCATGATCGGAGTCATCGTTTTTGGTGACAAAAATAGAAATCTACAATTTTTTGTGAAAATGGTTTTAAAATGTTTTTTTTAGGCCTGTCCAGAATGTCGCTAGTTCGGCATGACCGGGGTCACTGTTTTTGTGTCACGAAAATGAAGAAAAAAAAATCAGCAATTTTTGGTGAAAATGGTTTTTAAAAAAAAATTTAGGCTTGTCCAGAATGTCGCTTTTTCGGCATGATCGGAGTCATCGTTTTTAGGGACAAAATAGAAATCTGCAATTTTTTGTGAAAATGGTTTTAAATGTTTTTTTTTAGGCCTGTCCAGAATGTCGCTAGTTCGGCATGACCGGGGTCACTGTTTTTGTGTCAAAAAATGAAGAAAAAAAAATCAGCAATTTTTGGTGAAAATGGTTTTAAAAATTTTTTTTAGGCTTGTCCAGAATGTCGCTTTTTCGGCATGATCGGAGTCATCGTTTTTAGGGACAAAATAGAAATCTGCAATTTTTTGTGAAAATGGTTTTAAAATGTTTTTTTTTAGGCCTGTCCAGAATGTCGCTAGTTCGGCATGACCGGGGTCACTCTTTTTGTGTCAAAAAATGAAGAAAAAAAAATCAGCCATTTTTGGTGAAAATGGTTTTCAAAATTTTTTTTAGGCCTGTCCAGAATGTCGCTTTTTCGGCATGATCGGAGTCATCGTTTTTAGGGACAAAATAGAAATCTGCAATTTTTGGTGAAAATGGTTTTAAAATGTTTTTTAGGCCTGTCCAGAATGTCGATAGTTCGGCATGACCGGGGTCACTGTTTTTGTGTCAAAAAATGAAGAAAAAAAAATCAGCCATTTTTGGTGAAAATGGTTTTAAAATTTTTTAGGCCTGTCCAGAATGTCGCTTTTTCGGCATGATCGGAGTCACTGTTTTCGTGTAAAAAAAATGAAAAAAAGAATTCTGAGCTTTTTTTTTGAAAATGGTTCTAAAATGCTTTTTTTTAGGCCTGTCCAAAATGTCGCTAGTTCGGCATGATCGGAGTCATCGTTTTTGGTGACAAAAATAGAAATCTACAATTTTTTGTGAAAATGGTTTTAAAATGTTTTTTTTAGGCCTGTCCAGAATGTCGCTAGTTCGGCATGACCGGGGTCACTGTTTTTGTGTCACGAAAATGAGAAAAAGAATTTTGTGCTTTTTTTTGAAAATGGTTCTAAAATGCATTTTTTTTAGGGCTGTCCAAAATGTCGCTAGTTCGGCATGATCGGAGTCATCGTTTTTGGTGACAAAAATAGAAATCTACAATTTTTTGTGAAAATGGTTTTAAAATGTTTTTTTTAGGCCTGTCCAGAATGTCGCTAGTTCGGCATGACCGGGGTCACTGTTTTTGTGTCAAAAAATGAAGAAAAAAAAATCAGCCATTTTTTGTGAAAATGGTTTTAAAATGTTTTTTTTAGGCCTGTCCAGAATGTCGCTAGTTCGGCATGACCGGGGTCACTGTTTTTGTGTCAAAAAATGAAGAAAAAAAAATCAGCCATTTTTGGTGAAAATGGTTTTAAAATTTTTTAGGCCTGTGCAGAATGTCGCTAGTTCGGCATGACCGGGGTCACTGTTTTTGTGTAAAAAAATGAAAAAAATAATTCTGAGCTTTTTTTTTGAAAATGGTTCTAAAATGCTTTTTTTTAGGCCTGTCCAAAATGTCGCTAGTTCGGCATGATCGGAGTCATCGTTTTTGGTGACAAAAATAGAAATCTACAATTTTTTGTGAAAATGGTTTTAAAATGTTTTTTTTAGGCCTGTCCAGAATGTCGCTAGTTCGGCATGACCGGGGTCACTGTTTTTGTGTCACGAAAATGAAGAAAAAAAAATCAGCAATTTTTGGTGAAAATGGTTTTTTAAAAAAAATTTAGGCTTGTCCAGAATGTCGCTTTTTCGGCATGATCGGAGTCATCGTTTTTAGGGACAAAATAGAAATCTGCAATTTTTTGTGAAAATGGTTTTAAATGTTTTTTTTTAGGCCTGTCCAGAATGTCGCTAGTTCGGCATGACCGGGGTCACTGTTTTTGTGTCAAAAAATGAAGAAAAAAAAATCAGCAATTTTTGGTGAAAATGGTTTTAAAAATTTTTTTTAGGCTTGTCCAGAATGTCGCTTTTTCGGCATGATCGGAGTCATCGTTTTTAGGGACAAAATAGAAATCTGCAATTTTTTGTGAAAATGGTTTTAAAATGTTTTTTTTTAGGCCTGTCCAGAATGTCGCTAGTTCGGCATGACCGGGGTCACTCTTTTTGTGTCAAAAAATGAAGAAAAAAAAATCAGCCATTTTTGGTGAAAATGGTTTTCAAAATTTTTTTTAGGCCTGTCCAGAATGTCGCTTTTTCGGCATGATCGGAGTCATCGTTTTTAGGGACAAAATAGAAATCTGCAATTTTTGGTGAAAATGGTTTTAAAATGTTTTTTAGGCCTGTCCAGAATGTCGATAGTTCGGCATGACCGGGGTCACTGTTTTTGTGTCACGAAAATGAAACAAAAAATATCTGCAATTTTTTGTGAAAATGGTTCCAAAAATTTTTTTTAGGCCTGTCCAGAATGTCGCTAGTTCGGCATGACCGGGGTCACTGTTTTTGTGTCAAAAAATGAAGAAAAAAAAATCAGCCATTTTTGGTGAAAATGGTTTTAAAATTTTTTAGGCCTGTCCAGAATGTCGCTTTTTCGGCATGATCGGAGTCACTGTTTTCGTGTAAAAAAAATGAAAAAAAGAATTCTGAGCTTTTTTTTTGAAAATGGTTCTAAAATGCTTTTTTTTAGGCCTGTCCAAAATGTCGCTAGTTCGGCATGATCGGAGTCATCGTTTTTGGTGACAAAAATAGAAATCTACAATTTTTTGTGAAAATGGTTTTAAAATGTTTTTTTTAGGCCTGTCCAGAATGTCGCTAGTTCGGCATGACCGGGGTCACTGTTTTTGTGTCACGAAAATGAGAAAAAGAATTTTGTGCTTTTTTTTGAAAATGGTTCTAAAATGCATTTTTTTTAGGGCTGTCCAAAATGTCGCTAGTTCGGCATGATCGGAGTCATCGTTTTTGGTGACAAAAATAGAAATCTACAATTTTTTGTGAAAATGGTTTTAAAATGTTTTTTTTAGGCCTGTCCAGAATGTCGCTAGTTCGGCATGACCGGGGTCACTGTTTTTGTGTCACGAAAATGAAGAAAAAAAAATCAGCAATTTTTGGTGAAAATGGTTTTTAAAAAAAAATTTAGGCTTGTCCAGAATGTCGCTTTTTCGGCATGATCGGAGTCATCGTTTTTAGGGACAAAATAGAAATCTGCAATTTTTTGTGAAAATGGTTTTAAATGTTTTTTTTTAGGCCTGTCCAGAATGTCGCTAGTTCGGCATGACCGGGGTCACTGTTTTTGTGTCAAAAAATGAAGAAAAAAAAATCAGCAATTTTTGGTGAAAATGGTTTTAAAAATTTTTTTTAGGCTTGTCCAGAATGTCGCTTTTTCGGCATGATCGGAGTCATCGTTTTTAGGGACAAAATAGAAATCTGCAATTTTTTGTGAAAATGGTTTTAAAATGTTTTTTTTTAGGCCTGTCCAGAATGTCGCTAGTTCGGCATGACCGGGGTCACTCTTTTTGTGTCAAAAAATGAAGAAAAAAAAATCAGCCATTTTTGGTGAAAATGGTTTTCAAAATTTTTTTTAGGCCTGTCCAGAATGTCGCTTTTTCGGCATGATCGGAGTCATCGTTTTTAGGGACAAAATAGAAATCTGCAATTTTTGGTGAAAATGGTTTTAAAATGTTTTTTAGGCCTGTCCAGAATGTCGATAGTTCGGCATGACCGGGGTCACTGTTTTTGTGTCACGAAAATGAAACAAAAAATATCTGCAATTTTTTGTGAAAATGGTTCCAAAAATTTTTTTTAGGCCTGTCCAGAATGTCGCTAGTTCGGCATGACCGGGGTCACTGTTTTTGTGTCAAAAAATGAAGAAAAAAAAATCAGCCATTTTTGGTGAAAATGGTTTTAAAATTTTTTAGGCCTGTCCAGAATGTCGCTTTTTCGGCATGATCGGAGTCACTGTTTTCGTGTAAAAAAAATGAAAAAAAGAATTCTGAGCTTTTTTTTTGAAAATGGTTCTAAAATGCTTTTTTTTAGGCCTGTCCAAAATGTCGCTAGTTCGGCATGATCGGAGTCATCGTTTTTGGTGACAAAAATAGAAATCTACAATTTTTTGTGAAAATGGTTTTAAAATGTTTTTTTTAGGCCTGTCCAGAATGTCGCTAGTTCGGCATGACCGGGGTCACTGTTTTTGTGTCACGAAAATGAGAAAAAGAATTTTGTGCTTTTTTTTGAAAATGGTTCTAAAATGCATTTTTTTTAGGGCTGTCCAAAATGTCGCTAGTTCGGCATGATCGGAGTCATCGTTTTTGGTGACAAAAATAGAAATCTACAATTTTTTGTGAAAATGGTTTTAAAATGTTTTTTTTAGGCCTGTCCAGAATGTCGCTAGTTCGGCATGACCGGGGTCACTGTTTTTGTGTCAAAAAATGAAGAAAAAAAAATCAGCCATTTTTTGTGAAAATGGTTTTAAAATGTTTTTTTTAGGCCTGTCCAGAATGTCGCTAGTTCGGCATGACCGGGGTCACTGTTTTTGTGTCACGAAAATGAAGAAAAAAAAATCAGCAATTTTTGGTGAAAATGGTTTTAAAAAAAAATTTTAGGCTTGTCCAGAATGTCGCTTTTTCGGCATGATCGGAGTCATCGTTTTTAGGGACAAAATAGAAATCTGCAATTTTTTGTGAAAATGGTTTTAAAATGTTTTTTTTTAGGCCTGTCCAGAATGTCGCTAGTTCGGCATGACCGGGGTCACTCTTTTTGTGTCAAAAAATGAAGAAAAAAAAATCAGCCATTTTTGGTGAAAATGGTTTTCAACATTTTTTTTAGGCCTGTCCAGAATGTCGCTTTTTCGGCATGATCGGAGTCATCGTTTTTAGGGACAAAATAGAAATCTGCAATTTTTGGTGAAAATGGTTTTAAAATGTTTTTTAGGCCTGTCCAGAATGTCGATAGTTCGGCATGACCGGGGTCACTGTTTTTGTGTCACGAAAATGAAACAAAAAATATCTGCAATTTTTTGTGAAAATGGTTCAAAAAATTTTTTTTAGGCCTGTCCAGAATGTCGCTAGTTCGGCATGACCGGGGTCACTGTTTTTGTGTCAAAAAATGAAGAAAAAAAAATCAGCCATTTTTGGTGAAAATGGTTTTAAAATTTTTTAGGCCTGTCCAGAATGTCGCTTTTTCGGCATGATCGGAGTCATCTTTTTTAGGGACAAAATAGAAATCTGCAATTTTTTGTGAAAATGGTTTTAAAATGTTTTTTAGGCCTGTCCAGAATGTCGATAGTTCGGCATGACCGGGGTCACTGTTTTTGTGTCACGAAAATGAAAAAAAAATATCTGCAATTTTTTGTGAAAATGGTTCAAAAAAATTTTTTTAGGCCTGTCCAGAATGTCGCTTTTTCGGCATGATCGGAGTCAACGTTTTTAGGGACAAAATAGAAATCTGCAATTTTTGGTGAAAATGGTTTTAAAATGTTTTTTTAGGCCTGTCCAGAATGTCGATAGTTCGGCATGACCGGGGTCACTGTTTTTGTGTAAAAAAATGAAAAAAAGAATTCTGAGCTTTTTTTTTGAAAATGGTTCTAAAATGCTTTTTTTTAGGCCTGTCCAAAATGTCGCTAGTTCGGCATGATCGGAGTCATCGTTTTTGGTGACAAAAATAGAAATCTACAATTTTTTGTGAAAATGGTTTTAAAATGTTTTTTTTAGGCCTGTCCAGAATGTCGCTAGTTCGGCATGACCGGGGTCACTGTTTTTGTGTCACGAAAATGAGAAAAAGAATTTTGTGCTTTTTTTTGAAAATGGTTCTAAAATGCATTTTTTTTAGGGCTGTCCAAAATGTCGCTAGTTCGGCATGATCGGAGTCATCGTTTTTGGTGACAAAAATAGAAATCTACAATTTTTTGTGAAAATGGTTTTAAAATGTTTTTTTTAGGCCTGTCCAGAATGTCGCTAGTTCGGCATGACCGGGGTCACTGTTTTTGTGTCAAAAAATGAAGAAAAAAAAATCAGCCATTTTTTGTGAAAATGGTTTTAAAATGTTTTTTTTAGGCCTGTCCAGAATGTCGCTAGTTCGGCATGACCGGGGTCACTGTTTTTGTGTCACGAAAATGAAGAAAAAAAAATCAGCAATTTTTGGTGAAAATGGTTTTAAAAAAAATTTTTAGGCTTGTCCAGAATGTCGCTTTTTCGGCATGATCGGAGTCATCGTTTTTAGGGACAAAATAGAAATCTGCAATTTTTTGTGAAAATGGTTTTAAAATGTTTTTTTTTAGGCCTGTCCAGAATGTCGCTAGTTCGGCATGACCGGGGTCACTCTTTTTGTGTCAAAAAATGAAGAAAAAAAAATCAGCCATTTTTGGTGAAAATGGTTTTCAACATTTTTTTTAGGCCTGTCCAGAATGTCGCTTTTTCGGCATGATCGGAGTCATCGTTTTTAGGGACAAAATAGAAATCTGCAATTTTTGGTGAAAATGGTTTTAAAATGTTTTTTAGGCCTGTCCAGAATGTCGATAGTTCGGCATGACCGGGGTCACTGTTTTTGTGTCACGAAAATGAAACAAAAAATATCTGCAATTTTTTGTGAAAATGGTTCAAAAAAATTTTTTTAGGCCTGTCCAGAATGTCGCTAGTTCGGCATGACCGGGGTCACTGTTTTTGTGTCAAAAAATGAAGAAAAAAAAATCAGCCATTTTTGGTGAAAATGGTTTTAAAATTTTTTAGGCCTGTGCAGAATGTCGCTAGTTCGGCATGACCGGGGTCACTGTTTTTGTGTAAAAAAATGAAAAAAATAATTCTGAGCTTTTTTTTTGAAAATGGTTCTAAAATGCTTTTTTTTAGGCCTGTCCAAAATGTCGCTAGTTCGGCATGATCGGAGTCATCGTTTTTGGTGACAAAAATAGAAATCTACAATTTTTTGTGAAAATGGTTTTAAAATGTTTTTTTTAGGCCTGTCCAGAATGTCGCTAGTTCGGCATGACCGGGGTCACTGTTTTAGTGTCACGAAAATGAAGAAAAAAAAATCAGCAATTTTGGGTGAAAATGGTTTTAAAAAATTTTTTTAGGCTTGTCCAGAATGTCGCTTTTTCGGCATGATCGGAGTCATCATTTTTAGGGACAAAATAGAAATCTGCAATTTTTTGTGAAAATGGTTTTAAAATGTTTTTTAGGCCTGTCCAGAATGTCGATAGTTCGGCATGACCGGGGTCACTGTTTTTGTGTCAAAAAATGAAAAAAAGAATTCTGAGCTTTTTATTTGAAAATGGTTCTAAAATGCTTTTTTTTAGGCCTGTCCAAAATGTCGCTAGTTCGGCATGATCGGAGTCATCGTTTTTGGTGACAAAGATAGAAATCTACAATTTTTTGTGAAAATGGTTTTAAAATGTTTTTTTTAGGCCTGTCCAGAATGTCGCTAGTTCGGCATGACCGGGGTCACAGTTTTTGTGTCACGAAAATGAAAAAAAAATATCTGCAATTTTTTGTGAAAATGGTTAAAAAAAAATTTTTTAGGCCTGTCCAGAATGTCGCTTTTTCGGCATGATCGGAGTCAACGTTTTTAGGGACAAAATAGAAATCTGCAATTTTTGGTGAAAATGGTTTTAAAATGTTTTTTTAGGCCTGTCCAGAATGTCGATAGTTCGGCATGACCGGGGTCACTGTTTTCGTGTAAAAAAATGAAAAAAAGAATTCTGAGCTTTTTTTTTGAAAATGGTTCTAAAATGCTTTTTTTTAGGCCTGTCCAAAATGTCGCTAGTTCGGCATGATCGGAGTCATCGTTTTTGGTGACAAAAATAGAAATCTACAATTTTTTGTGAAAATGGTTTTAAAATGTTTTTTTTAGGCCTGTCCAGAATGTCGCTAGTTCGGCATGACCGGGGTCACTGTTTTTGTGTCACGAAAATGAAGAAAAAAAAATCAGCAATTTTTGGTGAAAATGGTTTTAAAAAATTTTTTTAGGCTTGTCCAGAATGTCGCTTTTTCGGCATGATCGGAGTCATCGTTTTTAGGGACAAAATAGAAATCTGCAATTTTTTGTGAAAATGGTTTTAAAATGTTTTTTAGGCCTGTCCAGAATGTCGATAGTTCGGCATGACCGGGGTCACTGTTTTTGTGTCACGAAAATGAAAAAAAAATATCTGCAATTTTTTGTGAAAATGGTTCAAAAAATTTTTTTTAGGCCTGTCCAGAATGTCGCTTTTTCGGCATGATCGGAGTCAACGTTTTTAGGGACAAAATAGAAATCTGCAATTTTTGGTGAAAATGGTTTTAAAATGTTTTTTTAGGCCTGTCCAGAATGTCGATAGTTCGGCATGACCGGGGTCACTGTTTTTGTGTCAAAAAATGAAAAAAAGAATTCTGAGCTTTTTATTTGAAAATGGTTCTAAAATGCTTTTTTTTAGGCCTGTCCAAAATGTCGCTAGTTCGGCATGATCGGAGTCATCGTTTTTGGTGACAAAGATAGAAATCTACAATTTTTTGTGAAAATGGTTTTAAAATGTTTTTTTTAGGCCTGTCCAGAATGTCGCTAGTTCGGCATGACCGGGGTCACAGTTTTTGTGTCACGAAAATGAAAAAAAAATATCTGCAATTTTTTGTGAAAATGGTTAAAAAAAAATTTTTTAGGCCTGTCCAGAATGTCGCTTTTTCGGCATGATCGGAGTCAACGTTTTTAGGGACAAAATAGAAATCTGCAATTTTTGGTGAAAATGGTTTTAAAATGTTTTTTTAGGCCTGTCCAGAATGTCGATAGTTCGGCATGACCGGGGTCACTGTTTTCGTGTAAAAAAATGAAAAAAAGAATTCTGAGCTTTTTTTTTGAAAATGGTTCTAAAATGCTTTTTTTTAGGCCTGTCCAAAATGTCGCTAGTTCGGCATGATCGGAGTCATCGTTTTTGGTGACAAAAATAGAAATCTACAATTTTTTGTGAAAATGGTTTTAAAATGTTTTTTTTAGGCCTGTCCAGAATGTCGCTAGTTCGGCATGATCGGAGTCATCGTTTTTGGTGACAAAAATAGAAATCTACAATTTTTTGTGAAAATGGTTTTAAAATGTTTTTTTTAGGCCTGTCCAGAATGTCGCTAGTTCGGCATGACCGGGGTCACTGTTTTTGTGTCACGAAAATGAAGAAAAAAAAATCAGCAATTTTTGGTGAAAATGGTTTTAAAAATTTTTTTTAGGCTTTTCCAGAATGTCGCTTTTTCAGCATGATCGGAGTCATCGTTTTTAGGGACAAAATAGAAATCTGCAATTTTTTGTGAAAATGGTTTTAAAATGTTTTTTTAGGCCTGTCCAGAATGTCGATAGTTCGGCATGACCGGGGTCACTGTTTTTGTGTCACGAAAATGAGAAAAAGAATTTTGTGCTTTTTTTTGAAAATGGTTCTAAAATGCATTTTTTTTAGGGCTGTCCAAAATGTCGCTAGTTCGGCATGATCGGAGTCATCGTTTTTGGTGACAAAAATAGAAATCTACAATTTTTTGTGAAAATGGTTTTAAAATGTTTTTTTTAGGCCTGTCCAGAATGTCGCTAGTTCGGCATGACCGGGGTCACTGTTTTTGTGTCAAAAAATGAAGAAAAAAAAATCAGCCATTTTTGGTGAAAATGGTTTTAAAATTTTTTAGGCCTGTGCAGAATGTCGCTAGTTCGGCATGACCGGGGTCACTGTTTTTGTGTAAAAAAATGAAAAAAATAATTCTGAGCTTTTTTTTTGAAAATGGTTCTAAAATGCTTTTTTTTAGGCCTGTCCAAAATGTCGCTAGTTCAGCATGATCGGAGTCATCGTTTTTGGTGACAAAAATAGAAATCTACAATTTTTTGTGAAAATGGTTTTAAAATGTTTTTTTTAGGCCTGTCCAGAATGTCGCTAGTTCGGCATGACCGGGGTCACTGTTTTTGTGTCAAAAAATGAAAAAAAGAATTCTGAGCTTTTTTTTTGAAAATGGTTCTAAAATGCTTTTTTTTTAGGCCTGTCCAAAATGTCGCTAGTTCGGCATGATCGGAGTCATCGTTTTTGGTGACAAAAATAGAAATCTACAATTTTTTGTGAAAATGGTTTTAAAATGTTTTTTTTAGGCCTGTCCAGAATGTCGATAGTTCGGCATGACCGGGGTCACTGTTTTTGTGTCAAAAAATGAAAAAAAGAATTCTGAGCTTTTTTTTTGAAAATGGTTCTAAAATGCTTTTTTTTTAGGCCTGTCCAAAATGTCGCTAGTTCGGCATGATCGGAGTATTCGTTTTTGGTGACAAAAATAGAAATCTACAATTTTTTGTGAAAATGGTTTTAAAATGTTTTTTTTTAGGCCTGTCCAGAATGTCGCTAGTTCGGCATGACCGGGGTCACTGTTTTTGTGTCACGAAAATGAAGAAAAAAAAATCAGCAATTTTTGGTGAAAATGGTTTTAAAAATTTTTTTTAGACCTGTCCAGAATGTCGCTTTTTCGGCATGATCGGAGTCATCGTTTTTAGGGACAAAATAGAAATCTGCAATTTTTGGTGAAAATGGTTTTAAAATGTTTTTTTTAGGCCTGTCCAGAATGTCGATAGTTCGGCATGACCGGGGTCACTGTTTTTGTGTCACGAAAATGAGAAAAAAATATCTGCAATTTTTTGTGAAAATGGTTCCAAATTTTTTTTTTAGGCCTGTCCAGAATGTTGCTTTTTCGGCATGATCGGAGTCATTGTTTTTATGGACAAAATAGAAATCTGCAATTTTTTGTGAAAATGGTTATAAAATGTTTTTTTTAGGCCTGTCCAGAATGTCGATAGTTCGGCATGACCGGGGTCACTGTTTTTGTATCACGAAAATGAAAAAAAAATATCAGCAATTTTTTGTGAAAATGGTTAAAAAAAAAAAATTTAGGCCTGTCCAGAATGTCGCTTTTTCGGCATGATCGGAGTCATCGTTTTTATGGACAAAATAGAAATCTGCAATTTTTGGTGAAAATGGTTTTAAAATGTTTTTTTTAGGCCTGTCCAGAATGTCGATAGTTCGGCATGACCGGGGTCACTGTTTTTGTGTCAAAAAATGAAAAAAAGAATTCTGAGCTTTTTTTTTGAAAATGGTTCTAAAATGCTTTTTTTTTAGGCCTGTCCAAAATGTCGCTAGTTCGGCATGATCGGAGTATTCGTTTTTGGTGACAAAAATAGAAATCTACAATTTTTTGTGAAAATGGTTTTAAAATGTTTTTTTTTAGGCCTGTCCAGAATGTCGCTAGTTCGGCATGACCGGGGTCACTGTTTTTGTGTCACGAAAATGAAGAAAAAAAAATCAGCAATTTTTGGTGAAAATGGTTTTAAAAAATTTTTTTAGACCTGTCCAGAATGTCGCTTTTTCGGCATGATCGGAGTCATCGTTTTTAGGGACAAAATAGAAATCTGCAATTTTTGGTGAAAATGGTTTTAAAATGTTTTTTTTAGGCCTGTCCAGAATGTCGATAGTTCGGCATGACCGGGGTCACTGTTTTTGTGTCACGAAAATGAGAAAAAAATATCTGCAATTTTTTGTGAAAATGGTTCCAAATTTTTTTTTTAGGCCTGTCCAGAATGTTGCTTTTTCGGCATGATCGGAGTCATTGTTTTTATGGACAAAATAGAAATCTGCAATTTTTTGTGAAAATGGTTATAAAATGTTTTTTTTAGGCCTGTCCAGAATGTCGATAGTTCGGCATGACCGGGGTCACTGTTTTTGTATCACGAAAATGAAAAAAAAATATCAGCAATTTTTTGTGAAAATGGTTAAAAAAAAAAATTTTAGGCCTGTCCAGAATGTCGCTTTTTCGGCATGATCGGAGTCAACGTTTTTATGGACAAAATAGAAATCTGCAATTTTTGGTGAAAATGGTTTTAAAATGTTTTTTTTAGGCCTGTCCAGAATGTCGATAGTTCGGCATGACCGGGGTCACTGTTTTTGTGTCAAAAAATGAAAAAAAGAATTCTGAGCTTTTTTTTTGAAAATGGTTCTAAAATGCTTTTTTTTTAGGCCTGTCCAAAATGTCGCTAGTTCGGCATGATCGGAGTATTCGTTTTTGGTGACAAAAATAGAAATCTACAATTTTTTGTGAAAATGGTTTTAAAATGTTTTTTTTTAGGCCTGTCCAGAATGTCGCTAGTTCGGCATGACCGGGGTCACTGTTTTTGTGTCACGAAAATGAAGAAAAAAAAATCAGCAATTTTTGGTGAAAATGGTTTTAAAAAATTTTTTTAGACCTGTCCAGAATGTCGCTTTTTCGGCATGATCGGAGTCATCGTTTTTAGGGACAAAATAGAAATCTGCAATTTTTGGTGAAAATGGTTTTCAAATGTTTTTTTTAGGCCTGTCCAGAATGTCGATAGTTCGGCATGACCGGGGTCACTGTTTTTGTGTCACGAAAATGAAAAAAAATATCTGCAATTTTTTGTGAAAATGGTTCCAAAAATTTTTTTTAGGCCTGTCCAGAATGTCGCTTTTTCGGCATGATCGGAGTCATCGTTTTTAGGGACAAAATAGAAATCTGCAATTTTTGGTGGAAATGGTTTTAAAATGTTTTTTTAGGCATGTCCAGAATGTCGATAGTTCGGTATGACCGGGGTCACTGTTTTTGTGTCAAAAAATGAAGAAGAAAAAAATCAGCCATTTTTGGTGAAAATGGTTTTAAAATTTTTTTTTAGGCCTGTCCAGAATGTCGATAGTTCGGCATGACCGGGGTCACTGTTTTTGTGTCAAAAAATGAAAAAAAGAATTCTGAGCTTTTTTTTTGAAAATGGTTCTAAAATGCTTTTTTTTTAGGCCTGTCCAAAATGTCGCTAGTTCGGCATGATCGGAGTCATCGTTTTTGGTGACAAAAATAGAAATCTACAATTTTTTGTGAAAATGGTTTTAAAATGGTTTTTTTAGGCCTGTCCAGAATGTCGATAGTTCGGCATGACCCGGGTCACTGTTTTTGTGTCAAAAAATGAAGAAAAAAAATCAGCCATTTTTGGTGAAAATGGTTTTTAAAAAAATTTTTAGGCCTGTCCAGAATGTCGCTTTTTCGGCATGATCGGCGTCATCGTTTTTAGGGACAAAATAGAAATCTGCAATTTTTTGTGAAAATGGTTTTAAAATGTTTTTTTAGGCCTGTCCAGAATGTCGATAGTTCGGCATGACCGGGGTCACTGTTTTTGTGTCAAAAAATGAAAAAAAGGATTCTGAGCTTTTTTTTTGAAAATGTTTCTAAAATGCTTTTTTTTTAGGCCTGTCCAAAATGTCGCTAGTTCGGCATAACCGGGGTCACTGTTTTTGTGTCACGAAAATGAAGAAAAAAAAATCAGCAATTTTTGGTGAAAATGGTTTAAAAAAAAATTTTTAGGCCTGTCCAGAATGTCGCTTTTTCGGCATGATCGGAGTCATCGTTTTTAGGGACAAAATAGAAATCTGCAATTTTTGGTGAAAATGGTTTTAAAATGTTTTTTTTAGGCCTGTCCAGAATGTCGATAGTTCGGCATGACCGGGGTCACTGTTTTTGTGTCACGAAAATGAAAAAAAATATCTGCAATTTTTTGTGAAAATGGTTCCAAAAAATTTTTTTAGGCCTGTCCAGAATGTCGCTTTTTCGGCATGATCGGAGTCATCGTTTTTAGGGACAAAATAGAAATCTGCAATTTTTGGTGGAAATGGTTTTAAAATGTTTTTTTAGGCATGTCCAGAATGTCGATAGTTCGGTATGACCGGGGTCACTGTTTTTGTGTCAAAAAATGAAGAAGAAAAAAATCAGCCATTTTTGGTGAAAATGGTTTTTAATTTTTTTTTTAGGCCTGTCCAGAATGTCGCTTTTTCGGCATGATCGGAGTCATCGTTTTTAGGGACAAAATAGAAATCTGCAATTTTTTGTGAAAATGGTTTTAAAATGTTTTCTTTAGGCCTGTCCAGAATGTCGATAGTTCGGCATGACCGGGGTCACTGTTTTTGTGTCAAAAAATGAAAAAAAGAATTCTGAGCTTTTTTTTTGAAAATGGTTCTAAAATGCTTTTTTTTTAGGCCTGTCCAAAATGTCGCTAGTTCGGCATGATCGGAGTCATCGTTTTTGGTGACAAAAATAGAAATCTACAATTTTTTGTGAAAATGGTTTTAAAATGTTTTTTTTAGGCCTGTCCAGAATGTCGCTAGTTCGGCATGACCGGGGTCACTGTTTTTGTGTCACGAAAATGAAGAAAAAAAAATCAGCAATTTTTGGTGGAAATGGTTTTAAAAAAATTTTTTAGGCTTGTCCAGAATGTCGCTTTTTCAGCATGATCGGAGTCATCATTTTTAGGGACAAAATAGAAATCTGCAATTTTTTGTGAAAATGGTTTTAAAATGTTTTTTTAGGCCTGTCCAGAATGTCGATAGTTCGGCATGACCGGGGTCACTGTTTTTGTGTCACGAAAATGAGAAAAAGAATTCTGTGCTTTTTTTTGAAAATGGTTCTAAAATGCATTTTTTTTAGGGCTGTCCAAAATGTCGCTAGTTCGGCATGATCGGAGTCATCGTTTTTGGTGACAAAAATAGAAATCTACATTTTTTTGTGAAAATGGTTTTAAAATGTTTTTTTTAGGCCTGTCCAGAATGTCGCTAGTTCGGCATGACCGGGGTCACTGTTTTTGTGTCAAAAAATGAAGAAAAAAAAATCAGCCATTTTTGGTGAAAATGGTTTTAAAATTTTTTAGGCCTGTCCAGAATGTCGCTTTTTCGGCATGATCGGAGTCATCGTTTTTAGGGACAAAATAGAAATCTGCAATTTTTTGTGAAAATGGTTTTAAAATGTTTTTTAGGCCTGTCCAGAATGTCGCTAGTTCGGCATGACCGGGGTCACTGTTTTTGTGTCACGAAAATGAAAAAAAAATATCTGCAATTTTTTGTGAAAATGGTTCAAAAAATTTTTTTTAGGCCTGTCCAGAATGTCGCTTTTTCGGCATGATCGGAGTCAACGTTTTTAGGGACAAAATAGAAATCTGCAATTTTTGGTGAAAATGGTTTTAAAATGTTTTTTTAGGCCTGTCCAGAATGTCGATAGTTCGGCATGACCGGGGTCACTGTTTTTGTGTCAAAAAATGAAAAAAAGAATTCTGAGCTTTTTTTTTGAAAATGGTTCTAAAATGCTTTTTTTTTAGGCCTGTCCAAAATGTCGCTAGTTCGGCATGATCGGAGTCATCGTTTTTGGTGACAAAAATAGAAATCTACAATTTTTTGTGAAAATGGTTTTAAAATGGTTTTTTTAGGCCTGTCCAGAATGTCGATAGTTCGGCATGACCCGGGTCACTGTTTTTGTGTCAAAAAATGAAGAAAAAAAATCAGCCATTTTTGGTGAAAATGGTTTTTAAAAAAATTTTTAGGCCTGTCCAGAATGTCGCTTTTTCGGCATGATCGGCGTCATCGTTTTTAGGGACAAAATAGAAATCTGCAATTTTTTGTGAAAATGGTTTTAAAATGTTTTTTTAGGCCTGTCCAGAATGTCGATAGTTCGGCATGACCGGGGTCACTGTTTTTGTGTCAAAAAATGAAAAAAAGGATTCTGAGCTTTTTTTTTGAAAATGTTTCTAAAATGCTTTTTTTTTAGGCCTGTCCAAAATGTCGCTAGTTCGGCATAACCGGGGTCACTGTTTTTGTGTCACGAAAATGAAGAAAAAAAAATCAGCAATTTTTGGTGAAAATGGTTTAAAAAAAAATTTTTAGGCCTGTCCAGAATGTCGCTTTTTCGGCATGATCGGAGTCATCGTTTTTAGGGACAAAATAGAAATCTGCAATTTTTGGTGAAAATGGTTTTAAAATGTTTTTTTTAGGCCTGTCCAGAATGTCGATAGTTCGGCATGACCGGGGTCACTGTTTTTGTGTCACGAAAATGAAAAAAAATATCTGCAATTTTTTGTGAAAATGGTTCCAAAAAATTTTTTTAGGCCTGTCCAGAATGTCGCTTTTTCGGCATGATCGGAGTCATCGTTTTTAGGGACAAAATAGAAATCTGCAACTTTTGGTGGAAATGGTTTTAAAATGTTTTTTTAGGCATGTCCAGAATGTCGATAGTTCGGTATGACCGGGGTCACTGTTTTTGTGTCAAAAAATGAAGAAGAAAAAAATCAGCCATTTTTGGTGAAAATGGTTTTTAATTTTTTTTTTAGGCCTGTCCAGAATGTCGCTTTTTCGGCATGATCGGAGTCATCGTTTTTAGGGACAAAATAGAAATCTGCAATTTTTTGTGAAAATGGTTTTAAAATGTTTTTTTTAGGCCTGTCCAGAATGTCGATAGTTCGGCATGACCGGGGTCACTGTTTTTGTGTCAAAAAATGAAAAAAAGAATTCTGAGCTTTTTTTTTGAAAATGGTTCTAAAATGCTTTTTTTTTAGGCCTGTCCAAAATGTCGCTAGTTCGGCATGATCGGAGTCATCGTTTTTGGTGACAAAAATAGAAATCTACAATTTTTTGTGAAAATGGTTTTAAAATGTTTTTTTTAGGCCTGTCCAGAATGTCGCTAGTTCGGCATGACCGGGGTCACTGTTTTTGTGTCACGAAAATGAAGAAAAAAAAATCAGCAATTTTTGGTGGAAATGGTTTTAAAAAAAATTTTTAGGCTTGTCCAGAATGTCGCTTTTTCAGCATGATCGGAGTCATCATTTTTAGGGACAAAATAGAAATCTGCAATTTTTTGTGAAAATGGTTTTAAAATGTTTTTTTAGGCCTGTCCAGAATGTCGATAGTTCGGCATGACCGGGGTCACTGTTTTTGTGTCACGAAAATGAGAAAAAGAATTCTGTGCTTTTTTTTGAAAATGGTTCTAAAATGCATTTTTTTTAGGGCTGTCCAAAATGTCGCTAGTTCGGCATGATCGGAGTCATCGTTTTTGGTGACAAAAATAGAAATCTACATTTTTTTGTGAAAATGGTTTTAAAATGTTTTTTTTAGGCCTGTCCAGAATGTCGCTAGTTCGGCATGACCGGGGTCACTGTTTTTGTGTCAAAAAATGAAGAAAAAAAAATCAGCCATTTTTGGTGAAAATGGTTTTAAAATTTTTTAGGCCTGTCCAGAATGTCGCTTTTTCGGCATGATCGGAGTCATCGTTTTTAGGGACAAAATAGAAATCTGCAATTTTTTGTGAAAATGGTTTTAAAATGTTTTTTAGGCCTGTCCAGAATGTCGCTAGTTCGGCATGACCGGGGTCACTGTTTTTGTGTCACGAAAATGAAAAAAAAATATCTGCAATTTTTTGTGAAAATGGTTCAAAAAATTTTTTTTAGGCCTGTCCAGAATGTCGCTTTTTCGGCATGATCGGAGTCAACGTTTTTAGGGACAAAATAGAAATCTGCAATTTTTGGTGAAAATGGTTTTAAAATGTTTTTTTAGGCCTGTCCAGAATGTCGATAGTTCGGCATGACCGGGGTCACTGTTTTTGTGTCAAAAAATGAAAAAAAGAATTCTGAGCTTTTTTTTTGAAAATGGTTCTAAAATGCTTTTTTTTTAGGCCTGTCCAAAATGTCGCTAGTTCGGCATGATCGGAGTCATCGTTTTTGGTGACAAAAATAGAAATCTACAATTTTTTGTGAAAATGGTTTTAAAATGGTTTTTTTAGGCCTGTCCAGAATGTCGATAGTTCGGCATGACCCGGGTCACTGTTTTTGTGTCAAAAAATGAAGAAAAAAAATCAGCCATTTTTGGTGAAAATGGTTTTTAAAAAAATTTTTAGGCCTGTCCAGAATGTCGCTTTTTCGGCATGATCGGCGTCATCGTTTTTAGGGACAAAATAGAAATCTGCAATTTTTTGTGAAAATGGTTTTAAAATGTTTTTTTAGGCCTGTCCAGAATGTCGATAGTTCGGCATGACCGGGGTCACTGTTTTTGTGTCAAAAAATGAAAAAAAGGATTCTGAGCTTTTTTTTTGAAAATGTTTCTAAAATGCTTTTTTTTTAGGCCTGTCCAAAATGTCGCTAGTTCGGCATAACCGGGGTCACTGTTTTTGTGTCACGAAAATGAAGAAAAAAAAATCAGCAATTTTTGGTGAAAATGGTTTAAAAAAAAATTTTTAGGCCTGTCCAGAATGTCGCTTTTTCGGCATGATCGGAGTCATCGTTTTTAGGGACAAAATAGAAATCTGCAATTTTTGGTGAAAATGGTTTTAAAATGTTTTTTTTAGGCCTGTCCAGAATGTCGATAGTTCGGCATGACCGGGGTCACTGTTTTTGTGTCACGAAAATGAAAAAAAATATCTGCAATTTTTTGTGAAAATGGTTCCAAAAAATTTTTTTAGGCCTGTCCAGAATGTCGCTTTTTCGGCATGATCGGAGTCATCGTTTTTAGGGACAAAATAGAAATCTGCAATTTTTGGTGGAAATGGTTTTAAAATGTTTTTTTAGGCATGTCCAGAATGTCGATAGTTCGGTATGACCGGGGTCACTGTTTTTGTGTCAAAAAATGAAGAAGAAAAAAATCAGCCATTTTTGGTGAAAATGGTTTTTAATTTTTTTTTTAGGCCTGTCCAGAATGTCGCTTTTTCGGCATGATCGGAGTCATCGTTTTTAGGGACAAAATAGAAATCTGCAATTTTTTGTGAAAATGGTTTTAAAATGTTTTTTTTAGGCCTGTCCAGAATGTCGATAGTTCGGCATGACCGGGGTCACTGTTTTTGTGTCAAAAAATGAAAAAAAGAATTCTGAGCTTTTTTTTTGAAAATGGTTCTAAAATGCTTTTTTTTTAGGCCTGTCCAAAATGTCGCTAGTTCGGCATGATCGGAGTCATCGTTTTTGGTGACAAAAATAGAAATCTACAATTTTTTGTGAAAATGGTTTTAAAATGTTTTTTTTAGGCCTGTCCAGAATGTCGCTAGTTCGGCATGACCGGGGTCACTGTTTTTGTGTCACGAAAATGAAGAAAAAAAAATCAGCAATTTTTGGTGGAAATGGTTTTAAAAAAATTTTTTAGGCTTGTCCAGAATGTCGCTTTTTCAGCATGATCGGAGTCATCATTTTTAGGGACAAAATAGAAATCTGCAATTTTTTGTGAAAATGGTTTTAAAATGTTTTTTTAGGCCTGTCCAGAATGTCGATAGTTCGGCATGACCGGGGTCACTGTTTTTGTGTCACGAAAATGAGAAAAAGAATTCTGTGCTTTTTTTTGAAAATGGTTCTAAAATGCATTTTTTTTAGGGCTGTCCAAAATGTCGCTAGTTCGGCATGATCGGAGTCATCGTTTTTGGTGACAAAAATAGAAATCTACATTTTTTTGTGAAAATGGTTTTAAAATGTTTTTTTTAGGCCTGTCCAGAATGTCGCTAGTTCGGCATGACCGGGGTCACTGTTTTTGTGTCAAAAAATGAAGAAAAAAAAATCAGCCATTTTTGGTGAAAATGGTTTTAAAATTTTTTAGGCCTGTCCAGAATGTCGCTTTTTCGGCATGATCGGAGTCATCGTTTTTAGGGACAAAATAGAAATCTGCAATTTTTTGTGAAAATGGTTTTAAAATGTTTTTTAGGCCTGTCCAGAATGTCGCTAGTTCGGCATGACCGGGGTCACTGTTTTTGTGTCACGAAAATGAAAAAAAAATATCTGCAATTTTTTGTGAAAATGGTTCAAAAAATTTTTTTTAGGCCTGTCCAGAATGTCGCTTTTTCGGCATGATCGGAGTCAACGTTTTTAGGGACAAAATAGAAATCTGCAATTTTTGGTGAAAATGGTTTTAAAATGTTTTTTTAGGCCTGTCCAGAATGTCGATAGTTCGGCATGACCGGGGTCACTGTTTTTGTGTAAAAAAATGAAAAAAAGAATTCTGAGCTTTTTTTTTGAAAATGGTTCTAAAATGCTTTTTTTTAGGCCTGTCCAAAATGTCGCTAGTTCGGCATGATCGGATTCATCGTTTTTGGTGACAAAAATAGAAATCTACAATTTTTTGTGAAAATGGTTTTAAAATGTTTTTTTTAGGCCTGTCCAGAATGTCGCTAGTTCGGCATGACCGGGGTCACTGTTTTTGTGTCACGAAAATGAAGAAAAAAAAATCAGCAATTTTTGGTGAAAATGGTTTTTAAAAAAAATTTTAGGCTTGTCCAGAATGTCGCTTTTTCAGCATGATCGGAGTCATCGTTTTTAGGGACAAAATAGAAATCTGCAATTTTTTGTGAAAATGGTTTTAAAATGTTTTTTTAGGCCTGTCCAGAATGTCGATAGTTCGGCATGACCGGGGTCACTGTTTTTGTGTCACGAAAATGAAACAAAAAATATCTGCAATTTTTTGTGAAAATGGTTCAAAACATTTTTTTTAGGCCTGTCCAGAATGTCGCTAGTTCGGCATGACCGGGGTCACTGTTTTTGTGTCAAAAAATGAAGAAAAAAAAATCAGCCATTTTTGGTGAAAATGGTTTTAAAATTTTTTAGGCCTGTCCAGAATGTCGCTTTTTCGGCATGATCGGAGTCATCTTTTTTAGGGACAAAATAGAAATCTGCAATTTTTTGTGAAAATGGTTTTAAAATGTTTTTTAGGCCTGTCCAGAATGTCGCTAGTTCGGCATGACCGGGGTCACTGTTTTTGTGTCACGAAAATGAAAAAAAAATATCTGCAATTTTTTGAGAAAATGGTTCAAAAAAATTTTTTTAGGCCTGTCCAGAATGTCGCTTTTTCGGCATGATCGGAGTCAACGTTTTTAGGGACAAAATAGAAATCTGCAATTTTTGGTGAAAATGGTTTTAAAATGTTTTTTAGGCCTGTCCAGAATGTCGATAGTTCGGCATGACCGGGGTCACTGTTTTTGTGTCACGAAAATGAAACAAAAAATATCTGCAATTTTTGTGAAAATGGTTCAAAAAAATTTTTTTAGGCCTGTCCAGAATGTCGCTAGTTCGGCATGACCGGGGTCACTGTTTTTGTGTCAAAAAATGAAGAAAAAAAAATCAGCCATTTTTGGTGAAAATGGTTTTAAAATTTTTTAGGCCTGTCCAGAATGTCGCTTTTTCGGCATGATCGGAGTCATCTTTTTTAGGGACAAAATAGAAATCTGCAATTTTTTGTGAAAATGGTTTTAAAATGTTTTTTAGGCCTGTCCAGAATGTCGCTAGTTCGGCATGACCGGGGTCACTGTTTTTGTGTAAAAAAATGAAAAAAAAATATCTGCAATTTTTTGTGAAAATGGTTCAAAAAATTTTTTTTAGGCCTGTCCAAAATGTCGCTAGTTCGGCATGATCGGAGTCATCGTTTTTGGTGACAAAAATAGAAATCTACAATTTTTTGTGAAAATGGTTTTAAAATGTTTTTTTTAGGCCTGTCCAGAATGTCGCTAGTTCGGCATGACCGGGGTCACTGTTTTTGTGTCACGAAAATGAAGAAAAAAAAATCAGCAATTTTTGGTGAAAATGGTTTTAAACAAATTTTTTAGGCTTGTCCAGAATGTCGCTTTTTCAGCATGATCGGAGTCATCGTTTTTAGGGACAAAATAGAAATCTGCAATTTTTTGTGAAAATGGTTTTAAAATGTTTTTTTAGGCCTGTCCAGAATGTCGATAGTTCGGCATGACCGGGGTCACTGTTTTTGTGTCACAAAAATGAGAAAAAGAATTTTGTGCTTTTTTTTGAAAATGGTTCTAAAATGCATTTTTTTTAGGGCTGTCCAAAATGTCGCTAGTTCGGCATGATCGGAGTCATCGTTTTTGGTGACAAAAATAGAAATCTACAATTTTTTGTGAAAATGGTTTTAAAATGTTTTTTTTAGGCCTGTCCAGAATGTCGCTAGTTCGGCATGACCGGGGTCACTGTTTTAGTTTCACGAAAATGAAGAAAAAAAAATCAGCAATTTTGGGTGAAAATGGTTTTAAAAAATTTTTTTAGGCTTGTCCAGAATGTCGCTTTTTCGGCATGATCGGAGTCATCATTTTTAGGGACAAAATAGAAATCTGCAATTTTTTGTGAAAATGGTTTTAAAATGTTTTTTTAGGCCTGTCCAGAATGTCGATAGTTCGGCATGACCGGGGTCACTGTTTTTGTGTCAAAAAATGAAAAAAATAATTCTGAGCTTTTTTTTTGAAAATGGTTCTAAAATGCTTTTTTTTAGGCCTGTCCAAAATGTCGCTAGTTCGGCATGATCGGAGTCAGCGTTTTTGGTGACAAAGATAGAAATCTACAATTTTTTGTGAAAATGGTTTTAAAATGTTTTTTTTAGGCCTGTCCAGAATGTCGCTAGTTCGGCATGACCGGGGTCACTGTTTTTGTGTCACGAAAATGAAAAAAAAATATCTGCAATTTTTTGTGAAAAGGGTTCAAAAAATTCTTTTTAGGCCTGTCCAGAATGTCGCTTTTTCGGCATGATCGGAGTCAACGTTTTTAGGGACAAAATAGAAATCTGCAATTTTTGGTGAAAATGGTTTTAAAATGTTTTTTTAGGCCTGTCCAGAATGTCGCTAGTTCGGCATGACCGGGGTCACTGTTTTTGTGTCACGAAAATGAAGAAAAAAAAATCAGCAATTTTTGGTGAAACTGGTTTTAAAAATTTTTTTTAGGCTTGTCCAGAATGTCGCTTTTTCAGCATGATCGGAGTCATCGTTTTTAGGGACAAAATAGAAATCTGCAATTTTTTGTGAAAATGGTTTTAAAATGTTTTTTTAGGCCTGTCCAGAATGTCGATAGTTCGGCATGACCGGGGTCACTGTTTTTGTGTCACGAAAATGAGAAAAAGAATTTTGTGCTTTTTTTTGAAAATGGTTCTAAAATGCATTTTTTTTAGGGCTGTCCAAAATGTCGCTAGTTCGGCATGATCGGAGTCATCGTTTTTGGTGACAAAAATAGAAATCTACAATTTTTTGTGAAAATGGTTTTAAAATGTTTTTTTTAGGCCTGTCCAGAATGTCGCTAGTTCGGCATGACCGGGGTCACTGTTTTTGTGTCACGAAAATGAAGAAAAAAAAATCAGCAATTTTTGGTGAAAATGGTTTTAAAAAAAATTTTTAGGCTTGTCCAGAATGTCGCTTTTTCGGCATGATCGGAGTCATCGTTTTTAGGGACAAAATAGAAATCTGCAATTTTTTGTGAAAATGGTTTTAAAATGTTTTTTTTTAGGCCTGTCCAGAATGTCGCTAGTTCGGCATGACCGGGGTCACTGTTTTTGTGTCACGAAAATGAGAAAAAGAATTTTGTGCTTTTTTTTGAAAATGGTTCTAAAATGCATTTTTTTTAGGGCTGTCCAAAATGTCGCTAGTTCGGCATGATCGGAGTCATCGTTTTTGGTGACAAAAATAGAAATCTACAATTTTTTGTGAAAATGGTTTTAAAATGTTTTTTTTAGGCCTGTCCAGAATGTCGCTAGTTCGGCATGACCGGGGTCACTGTTTTTGTGTCAAAAAATGAAGAAAAAAAAATCAGCCATTTTTGGTGAAAATGGTTTTAAAATTTTTTAGGCCTGTGCAGAATGTCGCTAGTTCGGCATGACCGGGGTCACTGTTTTTGTGTAAAAAAATGAAAAAAATAATTCTGAGCTTTTTTTTTGAAAATGGTTCTAAAATGCTTTTTTTTAGGCCTGTCCAAAATGTCGCTAGTTCGGCATGATCGGAGTCATCGTTTTTGGTGACAAAAATAGAAATCTACAATTTTTTGTGAAAATGGTTTTAAAATGTTTTTTTTAGGCCTGTCCAGAATGTCGCTAGTTCGGCATGACCGGGGTCACTGTTTTTGTGTCACGAAAATGAAGAAAAAAAAATCAGCAATTTTTGGTGAAAATGGTTTTTAAAAAAAAATTTAGGCTTGTCCAGAATGTCGCTTTTTCGGCATGATCGGAGTCATCGTTTTTAGGGACAAAATAGAAATCTGCAATTTTTTGTGAAAATGGTTTTAAATGTTTTTTTTTAGGCCTGTCCAGAATGTCGCTAGTTCGGCATGACCGGGGTCACTGTTTTTGTGTCAAAAAATGAAGAAAAAAAAATCAGCAATTTTTGGTGAAAATGGTTTTAAAAATTTTTTTTAGGCTTGTCCAGAATGTCGCTTTTTCGGCATGATCGGAGTCATCGTTTTTAGGGACAAAATAGAAATCTGCAATTTTTTGTGAAAATGGTTTTAAAATGTTTTTTTTTAGGCCTGTCCAGAATGTCGCTAGTTCGGCATGACCGGGGTCACTCTTTTTGTGTCAAAAAATGAAGAAAAAAAAATCAGCCATTTTTGGTGAAAATGGTTTTCAAAATTTTTTTTAGGCCTGTCCAGAATGTCGCTTTTTCGGCATGATCGGAGTCATCGTTTTTAGGGACAAAATAGAAATCTGCAATTTTTGGTGAAAATGGTTTTAAAATGTTTTTTAGGCCTGTCCAGAATGTCGATAGTTCGGCATGACCGGGGTCACTGTTTTTGTGTCACGAAAATGAAACAAAAAATATCTGCAATTTTTTGTGAAAATGGTTCCAAAAATTTTTTTTAGGCCTGTCCAGAATGTCGCTAGTTCGGCATGACCGGGGTCACTGTTTTTGTGTCAAAAAATGAAGAAAAAAAAATCTGCCATTTTTGGTGAAAATGGTTTTAAAATTTTTTAGGCCTGTCCAGAATGTCGCTTTTTCGGCATGATCGGAGTCACTGTTTTCGTGTAAAAAAAATGAAAAAAAGAATTCTGAGCTTTTTTTTTGAAAATGGTTCTAAAATGCTTTTTTTTAGGCCTGTCCAAAATGTCGCTAGTTCGGCATGATCGGAGTCATCGTTTTTGGTGACAAAAATAGAAATCTACAATTTTTTGTGAAAATGGTTTTAAAATGTTTTTTTTAGGCCTGTCCAGAATGTCGCTAGTTCGGCATGACCGGGGTCACTGTTTTTGTGTCACGAAAATGAGAAAAAGAATTTTGTGCTTTTTTTTGAAAATGGTTCTAAAATGCATTTTTTTTAGGGCTGTCCAAAATGTCGCTAGTTCGGCATGATCGGAGTCATCGTTTTTGGTGACAAAAATAGAAATCTACAATTTTTTGTGAAAATGGTTTTAAAATGTTTTTTTTAGGCCTGTCCAGAATGTCGCTAGTTCGGCATGACCGGGGTCACTGTTTTTGTGTCAAAAAATGAAGAAAAAAAAATCAGCCATTTTTTGTGAAAATGGTTTTAAAATGTTTTTTTTAGGCCTGTCCAGAATGTCGCTAGTTCGGCATGACCGGGGTCACTGTTTTTGTGTCAAAAAATGAAGAAAAAAAAATCAGCCATTTTTGGTGAAAATGGTTTTAAAATTTTTTAGGCCTGTGCAGAATGTCGCTAGTTCGGCATGACCGGGGTCACTGTTTTTGTGTAAAAAAATGAAAAAAATAATTCTGAGCTTTTTTTTTGAAAATGGTTCTAAAATGCTTTTTTTTAGGCCTGTCCAAAATGTCGCTAGTTCGGCATGATCGGAGTCATCGTTTTTGGTGACAAAAATAGAAATCTACAATTTTTTGTGAAAATGGTTTTAAAATGTTTTTTTTAGGCCTGTCCAGAATGTCGCTAGTTCGGCATGACCGGGGTCACTGTTTTTGTGTCACGAAAATGAAGAAAAAAAAATCAGCAATTTTTGGTGAAAATGGTTTTTTAAAAAAAATTTAGGCTTGTCCAGAATGTCGCTTTTTCGGCATGATCGGAGTCATCGTTTTTAGGGACAAAATAGAAATCTGCAATTTTTTGTGAAAATGGTTTTAAATGTTTTTTTTTAGGCCTGTCCAGAATGTCGCTAGTTCGGCATGACCGGGGTCACTGTTTTTGTGTCAAAAAATGAAGAAAAAAAAATCAGCAATTTTTGGTGAAAATGGTTTTAAAAATTTTTTTTAGGCTTGTCCAGAATGTCGCTTTTTCGGCATGATCGGAGTCATCGTTTTTAGGGACAAAATAGAAATCTGCAATTTTTTGTGAAAATGGTTTTAAAATGTTTTTTTTTAGGCCTGTCCAGAATGTCGCTAGTTCGGCATGACCGGGGTCACTCTTTTTGTGTCAAAAAATGAAGAAAAAAAAATCAGCCATTTTTGGTGAAAATGGTTTTCAAAATTTTTTTTAGGCCTGTCCAGAATGTCGCTTTTTCGGCATGATCGGAGTCATCGTTTTTAGGGACAAAATAGAAATCTGCAATTTTTGGTGAAAATGGTTTTAAAATGTTTTTTAGGCCTGTCCAGAATGTCGATAGTTCGGCATGACCGGGGTCACTGTTTTTGTGTCACGAAAATGAAACAAAAAATATCTGCAATTTTTTGTGAAAATGGTTCCAAAATTTTTTTTTAGGCCTGTCCAGAATGTCGCTAGTTCGGCATGACCGGGGTCACTGTTTTTGTGTCAAAAAATGAAGAAAAAAAAATCAGCCATTTTTGGTGAAAATGGTTTTAAAATTTTTTAGGCCTGTCCAGAATGTCGCTTTTTCGGCATGATCGGAGTCACTGTTTTCGTGTAAAAAAAATGAAAAAAAGAATTCTGAGCTTTTTTTTTGAAAATGGTTCTAAAATGCTTTTTTTTAGGCCTGTCCAAAATGTCGCTAGTTCGGCATGATCGGAGTCATCGTTTTTGGTGACAAAAATAGAAATCTACAATTTTTTGTGAAAATGGTTTTAAAATGTTTTTTTTAGGCCTGTCCAGAATGTCGCTAGTTCGGCATGACCGGGGTCACTGTTTTTGTGTCACGAAAATGAGAAAAAGAATTTTGTGCTTTTTTTTGAAAATGGTTCTAAAATGCATTTTTTTTAGGGCTGTCCAAAATGTCGCTAGTTCGGCATGATCGGAGTCATCGTTTTTGGTGACAAAAATAGAAATCTACAATTTTTTGTGAAAATGGTTTTAAAATGTTTTTTTTAGGCCTGTCCAGAATGTCGCTAGTTCGGCATGACCGGGGTCACTGTTTTTGTGTCAAAAAATGAAGAAAAAAAAATCAGCCATTTTTTGTGAAAATGGTTTTAAAATGTTTTTTTTAGGCCTGTCCAGAATGTCGCTAGTTCGGCATGACCGGGGTCACTGTTTTTGTGTCACGAAAATGAAGAAAAAAAAATCAGCAATTTTTGGTGAAAATGGTTTTAAAAAAAAATTTTAGGCTTGTCCAGAATGTCGCTTTTTCGGCATGATCGGAGTCATCGTTTTTAGGGACAAAATAGAAATCTGCAATTTTTTGTGAAAATGGTTTTAAAATGTTTTTTTTTAGGCCTGTCCAGAATGTCGCTAGTTCGGCATGACCGGGGTCACTCTTTTTGTGTCAAAAAATGAAGAAAAAAAAATCAGCCATTTTTGGTGAAAATGGTTTTCAACATTTTTTTTAGGCCTGTCCAGAATGTCGCTTTTTCGGCATGATCGGAGTCATCGTTTTTAGGGACAAAATAGAAATCTGCAATTTTTGGTGAAAATGGTTTTAAAATGTTTTTTAGGCCTGTCCAGAATGTCGATAGTTCGGCATGACCGGGGTCACTGTTTTTGTGTCACGAAAATGAAACAAAAAATATCTGCAATTTTTTGTGAAAATGGTTCAAAAAATTTTTTTTAGGCCTGTCCAGAATGTCGCTAGTTCGGCATGACCGGGGTCACTGTTTTTGTGTCAAAAAATGAAGAAAAAAAAATCAGCCATTTTTGGTGAAAATGGTTTTAAAAATTTTTAGGCCTGTCCAGAATGTCGCTTTTTCGGCATGATCGGAGTCATCTTTTTTAGGGACAAAATAGAAATCTGCAATTTTTTGTGAAAATGGTTTTAAAATGTTTTTTAGGCCTGTCCAGAATGTCGATAGTTCGGCATGACCGGGGTCACTGTTTTTGTGTCACGAAAATGAAAAAAAAATATCTGCAATTTTTTGTGAAAATGGTTCAAAAAAATTTTTTTAGGCCTGTCCAGAATGTCGCTTTTTCGGCATGATCGGAGTCAACGTTTTTAGGGACAAAATAGAAATCTGCAATTTTTGGTGAAAATGGTTTTAAAATGTTTTTTTAGGCCTGTCCAGAATGTCGATAGTTCGGCATGACCGGGGTCACTGTTTTTGTGTAAAAAAATGAAAAAAAGAATTCTGAGCTTTTTTTTTGAAAATGGTTCTAAAATGCTTTTTTTTAGGCCTGTCCAAAATGTCGCTAGTTCGGCATGATCGGAGTCATCGTTTTTGGTGACAAAAATAGAAATCTACAATTTTTTGTGAAAATGGTTTTAAAATGTTTTTTTTAGGCCTGTCCAGAATGTCGCTAGTTCGGCATGACCGGGGTCACTGTTTTTGTGTCACGAAAATGAGAAAAAGAATTTTGTGCTTTTTTTTGAAAATGGTTCTAAAATGCATTTTTTTTAGGGCTGTCCAAAATGTCGCTAGTTCGGCATGATCGGAGTCATCGTTTTTGGTGACAAAAATAGAAATCTACAATTTTTTGTGAAAATGGTTTTAAAATGTTTTTTTTAGGCCTGTCCAGAATGTCGCTAGTTCGGCATGACCGGGGTCACTGTTTTTGTGTCAAAAAATGAAGAAAAAAAAATCAGCCATTTTTTGTGAAAATGGTTTTAAAATGTTTTTTTTAGGCCTGTCCAGAATGTCGCTAGTTCGGCATGACCGGGGTCACTGTTTTTGTGTCACGAAAATGAAGAAAAAAAAATCAGCAATTTTTGGTGAAAATGGTTTTAAAAAAAATTTTTAGGCTTGTCCAGAATGTCGCTTTTTCGGCATGATCGGAGTCATCGTTTTTAGGGACAAAATAGAAATCTGCAATTTTTTGTGAAAATGGTTTTAAAATGTTTTTTTTTAGGCCTGTCCAGAATGTCGCTAGTTCGGCATGACCGGGGTCACTCTTTTTGTGTCAAAAAATGAAGAAAAAAAAATCAGCCATTTTTGGTGAAAATGGTTTTCAACATTTTTTTTAGGCCTGTCCAGAATGTCGCTTTTTCGGCATGATCGGAGTCATCGTTTTTAGGGACAAAATAGAAATCTGCAATTTTTGGTGAAAATGGTTTTAAAATGTTTTTTAGGCCTGTCCAGAATGTCGATAGTTCGGCATGACCGGGGTCACTGTTTTTGTGTCACGAAAATGAAACAAAAAATATCTGCAATTTTTTGTGAAAATGGTTCAAAAAAATTTTTTTAGGCCTGTCCAGAATGTCGCTAGTTCGGCATGACCGGGGTCACTGTTTTTGTGTCAAAAAATGAAGAAAAAAAAATCAGCCATTTTTGGTGAAAATGGTTTTAAAATTTTTTAGGCCTGTCCAGAATGTCGCTTTTTCGGCATGATCGGAGTCATCTTTTTTAGGGACAAAATAGAAATCTGCAATTTTTTGTGAAAATGGTTTTAAAATGTTTTTTAGGCCTGTCCAGAATGTCGATAGTTCGGCATGACCGGGGTCACTGTTTTTGTGTCACGAAAATGAAAAAAAAATATCTGCAATTTTTTGTGAAAATGGTTCAAAAAATTTTTTTTAGGCCTGTCCAGAATGTCGCTTTTTCGGCATGATCGGAGTCAACGTTTTTAGGGACAAAATAGAAATCTGCAATTTTTGGTGAAAATGGTTTTAAAATGTTTTTTTAGGCCTGTCCAGAATGTCGATAGTTCGGCATGACCGGGGTCACTGTTTTTGTGTAAAAAAATGAAAAAAAGAATTCTGAGCTTTTTTTTTGAAAATGGTTCTAAAATGCTTTTTTTTAGGCCTGTCCAAAATGTCGCTAGTTCGGCATGATCGGAGTCATCGTTTTTGGTGACAAAAATAGAAATCTACAATTTTTTGTGAAAATGGTTTTAAAATGTTTTTTTTAGGCCTGTCCAGAATGTCGCTAGTTCGGCATGACCGGGGTCACTGTTTTTGTGTCACGAAAATGAAGAAAAAAAAATCAGCAATTTTTGGTGAAAATGGTTATAAAAATTTTTTTTAGTCTTGTCCAGAATGTCGCTTTTTCAGCATGATCGGAGTCATCGTTTTTAGGGACAAAATAGAAATCTGCAATTTTTTGTGAAAATGGTTTTAAAATGTTTTTTTAGGCCTGTCCAGAATGTCGATAGTTCGGCATGACCGGGGTCACTGTTTTTGTGTCACGAAAATGAGAAAAAGAATTTTGTGCTTTTTTTTGAAAATGGTTCTAAAATGCATTTTTTTTAGGGCTGTCCAAAATGTCGCTAGTTCGGCATGATCGGAGTCATCGTTTTTGGTGACAAAAATAGAAATCTACAATTTTTTGTGAAAATGGTTTTAAAATGTTTTTTTTAGGCCTGTCCAGAATGTCGCTAGTTCGGCATGACCGGGGTCACTGTTTTTGTGTCAAAAAATGAAGAAAAAAAAATCAGCCATTTTTGGTGAAAATGGTTTTAAAATTTTTTAGGCCTGTGCAGAATGTCGCTAGTTCGGCATGACCGGGGTCACTGTTTTTGTGTAAAAAAATGAAAAAAATAATTCTGAGCTTTTTTTTTGAAAATGGTTCTAAAATGCTTTTTTTTAGGCCTGTCCAAAATGTCGCTAGTTCGGCATGATCGGAGTCATCGTTTTTGGTGACAAAAATAGAAATCTACAATTTTTTGTGAAAATTGTTTTAAAATGTTTTTTTTAGGCCTGTCCAGAATGTCGCTAGTTCGGCATGACCGGGGTCACTGTTTTAGTGTCACGAAAATGAAGAAAAAAAAATCAGCAATTTTGGGTGAAAATGGTTTTAAAAAATTTTTTTAGGCTTGTCCAGAATGTCGCTTTTTCGGCATGATCGGAGTCATCATTTTTAGGGACAAAATAGAAATCTGCAATTTTTTGTGAAAATGGTTTTAAAATGTTTTTTAGGCCTGTCCAGAATGTCGATAGTTCGGCATGACCGGGGTCACTGTTTTTGTGTCAAAAAATGAAAAAAAGAATTCTGAGCTTTTTATTTGAAAATGGTTCTAAAATGCTTTTTTTTAGGCCTGTCCAAAATGTCGCTAGTTCGGCATGATCGGAGTCATCGTTTTTGGTGACAAAGATAGAAATCTACAATTTTTTGTGAAAATGGTTTTAAAATGTTTTTTTTAGGCCTGTCCAGAATGTCGCTAGTTCGGCATGACCGGGGTCACAGTTTTTGTGTCACGAAAATGAAAAAAAAATATCTGCAATTTTTTGTGAAAATGGTTAAAAAAAATTTTTTTAGGCCTGTCCAGAATGTCGCTTTTTCGGCATGATCGGAGTCAACGTTTTTAGGGACAAAATAGAAATCTGCAATTTTTGGTGAAAATGGTTTTAAAATGTTTTTTTAGGCCTGTCCAGAATGTCGATAGTTCGGCATGACCGGGGTCACTGTTTTCGTGTAAAAAAATGAAAAAAAGAATTCTGAGCTTTTTTTTTGAAAATGGTTCTAAAATGCTTTTTTTTAGGCCTGTCCAAAATGTCGCTAGTTCGGCATGATCGGAGTCATCGTTTTTGGTGACAAAAATAGAAATCTACAATTTTTTGTGAAAATGGTTTTAAAATGTTTTTTTTAGGCCTGTCCAGAATGTCGCTAGTTCGGCATGACCGGGGTCACTGTTTTTGTGTCACGAAAATGAAGAAAAAAAAATCAGCAATTTTTGGTGAAAATGGTTTTAAAATTTTTTTTTAGGCTTGTCCAGAATGTCGCTTTTTCGGCATGATCGGAGTCATCGTTTTTAGGGACAAAATAGAAATCTGCAATTTTTTGTGAAAATGGTTTTAAAATGTTTTTTAGGCCTGTCCAGAATGTCGATAGTTCGGCATGACCGGGGTCACTGTTTTTGTGTCACGAAAATGAAAAAAAAATATCTGCAATTTTTTGTGAAAATGGTTCAAAAATTTTTTTTTAGGCCTGTCCAGAATGTCGCTTTTTCGGCATGATCGGAGTCAACGTTTTTAGGGACAAAATAGAAATCTGCAATTTTTGGTGAAAATGGTTTTAAAATGTTTTTTTAGGCCTGTCCAGAATGTCGATAGTTCGGCATGACCGGGGTCACTGTTTTTGTGTCAAAAAATGAAAAAAAGAATTCTGAGCTTTTTATTTGAAAATGGTTCTAAAATGCTTTTTTTTAGGCCTGTCCAAAATGTCGCTAGTTCGGCATGATCGGAGTCATCGTTTTTGGTGACAAAGATAGAAATCTACAATTTTTTGTGAAAATGGTTTTAAAATGTTTTTTTTAGGCCTGTCCAGAATGTCGCTAGTTCGGCATGACCGGGGTCACAGTTTTTGTGTCACGAAAATGAAAAAAAAATATCTGCAATTTTTTGTGAAAATGGTTAAAAAAAATTTTTTTAGGCCTGTCCAGAATGTCGCTTTTTCGGCATGATCGGAGTCAACGTTTTTAGGGACAAAATAGAAATCTGCAATTTTTGGTGAAAATGGTTTTAAAATGTTTTTTTAGGCCTGTCCAGAATGTCGATAGTTCGGCATGACCGGGGTCACTGTTTTCGTGTAAAAAAATGAAAAAAAGAATTCTGAGCTTTTTTTTTGAAAATGGTTCTAAAATGCTTTTTTTTAGGCCTGTCCAAAATGTCGCTAGTTCGGCATGATCGGAGTCATCGTTTTTGGTGACAAAAATAGAAATCTACAATTTTTTGTGAAAATGGTTTTAAAATGTTTTTTTTAGGCCTGTCCAGAATGTCGCTAGTTCGGCATGACCGGGGTCACTGTTTTTGTGTCACGAAAATGAAGAAAAAAAAATCAGCAATTTTTGGTGAAAATGGTTTTAAAAAATTTTTTTAGGCTTGTCCAGAATGTCGCTTTTTCGGCATGATCGGAGTCATCGTTTTTAGGGACAAAATAGAAATCTGCAATTTTTTGTGAAAATGGTTTTAAAATGTTTTTTAGGCCTGTCCAGAATGTCGATAGTTCGGCATGACCGGGGTCACTGTTTTTGTGTCACGAAAATGAAAAAAAAATATCTGCAATTTTTTGTGAAAATGGTTCAAAATTTTTTTTTTAGGCCTGTCCAGAATGTCGCTTTTTCGGCATGATCGGAGTCAACGTTTTTAGGGACAAAATAGAAATCTGCAATTTTTTGTGAAAATGGTTTTAAAATGTTTTTTTTTAGGCCTGTCCAGAATGTCGCTAGTTCGGCATGACCGGGGTCACTCTTTTTGTGTCAAAAAATGAAGAAAAAAAAATCAGCCATTTTTGGTGAAAATGGTTTTCAAATTTTTTTTTAGGCCTGTCCAGAATGTCGCTTTTTCGGCATGATCGGAGTCATCGTTTTTAGGGACAAAATAGAAATCTGCAATTTTTGGTGAAAATGGTTTTAAAATGTTTTTTAGGCCTGTCCAGAATGTCGATAGTTCGGCATGACCGGGGTCACTGTTTTTGTGTCACGAAAATGAAACAAAAAATATCTGCAATTTTTTGTGAAAATGGTTCAAAAAAATTTTTTTAGGCCTGTCCAGAATGTCGCTAGTTCGGCATGACCGGGGTCACTGTTTTTGTGTCAAAAAATGAAGAAAAAAAAATCAGCCATTTTTGGTGAAAATGGTTTTAAAATTTTTTAGGCCTGTGCAGAATGTCGCTAGTTCGGCATGACCGGGGTCACTGTTTTTGTGTAAAAAAATGAAAAAAAGAATTCTGAGCTTTTTTTTTGAAAATGGTTCTAAAATGCTTTTTTTTAGGCCTGTCCAAAATGTCGCTAGTTCGGCATGATCGGAGTCATCGTTTTTGGTGACAAAAATAGAAATCTACAATTTTTTGTGAAAATGGTTTTAAAATGTTTTTTTTAGGCCTGTCCAGAATGTCGCTAGTTCGGCATGACCGGGGTCACTGTTTTTGTGTCACGAAAATGAGAAAAAGAATTTTGTGCTTTTTTTTGAAAATGGTTCTAAAATGCTTTTTTTTTAGGGCTGTCCAAAATGTCGCTAGTTCGGCATGATCGGAGTCATCGTTTTTGGTGACAAAAATAGAAATCTACAATTTTTTGTGAAAATGGTTTTAAAATGTTTTTTTTAGGCCTGTCCAGAATGTCGCTAGTTCGGCATGACCGGGGTCACTGTTTTTGTGTCAAAAAATGAAGAAAAAAAAATCAGCCATTTTTGGTGAAAATGGTTTTAAAAATTTTTAGGCCTGTGCAGAATGTCGCTAGTTCGGCATGACCGGGGTCACTGTTTTTGTGTCACGAAAATGAAGAAAAAAAATTCAGCAATTTTTGGTGAAAATGGTTTTAAAAATTTTTTTTAGGCTTGTCCAGAATGTCGCTTTTTCGGCATGATCGGAGTCATCGTTTTTAGGGACAAAATAGAAATCTGCAATTTTTTGTGAAAATGGTTTTAAAATGTTTTTTTTTAGGCCTGTCCAGAATGTCGCTAGTTCGGCATGACCGGGGTCACTCTTTTTGTGTCAAAAAATGAAGAAAAAAAAATTAGCCATTTTTGGTGAAAATGGTTTTCAAAATTTTTTTTAGGCCTGTCCAGAATGTCGCTTTTTCGGCATGATCGGAGTCATCGTTTTTAGGGACAAAATAGAAATCTGCAATTTTTGGTGAAAATGGTTTTAAAATGTTTTTTAGGCCTGTCCAGAATGTCGATAGTTCGGCATGACCGGGGTCACTGTTTTTGTGTCACGAAAATGAAACAAAAAATATCAGCAATTTTTTGTGAAAATGGTTCAAAAAAATTTTTTTAGGCCTGTCCAGAATGTCGCTAGTTCGGCATGACCGGGGTCACTGTTTTTGTGTCAAAAAATGAAGAAAAAAAAATCAGCCATTTTTGGTGAAAATGGTTTTAAAAATTTTTAGGCCTGTCCAGAATGTCGCTTTTTCGGCATGATCGGAGTCATCTTTTTTAGGGACAAAATAGAAATCTGCAATTTTTTGTGAAAATGGTTTTAAAATGTTTTTTAGGCCTGTCCAGAATGTCGCTGGTTCGGCATGACCGGGGTCACTGTTTTTGTGTCACGAAAATGAAAAAAAAATATCTGCAATTTTTTGTGAAAATGGTTCAAAAAATTTTTTTTAGGCCTGTCCAGAATGTCGCTTTTTCGGCATGATCGGAGTCAACGTTTTTAGGGACAAAATAGAAATCTGCAATTTTTTGTGAAAATGGTTTTAAAATGTTTTTTTAGGCCTGTCCAGAATGTCGATAGTTCGGCATGACCGGGGTCACTGTTTTTGTGTCAGTAAAATGAAAAAAAGAATTCTGAGCTTTTTTTTTGAAAATGGTTCTAAAATGCTTTTTTTTAGGCCTGTCCAAAATGTCGCTAGTTCGGCATGATCGGAGTCATCGTTTTTGGTGACAAAAATAGAAATCTACAATTTTTTGTGAAAATGGTTTTAAAATGTTTTTTTTAGGCCTGTCCAGAATGTCGCTAGTTCGGCATGACCGGGGTCACTGTTTTTGTGTCACGAAAATGAAAAAAAGAATTCTGAGCTTTTTTTTTGAAAATGGTTCTAAAATGCTTTTTTTTAGGCCTGTCCAAAATGTCGCTAGTTCGGCATGATCGGAGTCATCGTTTTTGGTGACAAAAATAGAAATCTACAATTTTTTGTGAAAATGGTTTTAAAATGTTTTTTTTAGGCCTGTCCAGAATGTCGCTAGTTCGGCATGACCGGGGTCACTGTTTTTGTGTCACGAAAATGAAAAAAAAATATCTGCAATTTTTTGTGAAAATGGTTAAAAAAAAATTTTTTAGGCCTGTCCAGAGTGTCGCTTTTTCGGCATGATCGGAGTCAACGTTTTTAGGGACAAAATAGAAATCTGCAATTTTTTGTGAAAATGGTTTTAAAATGTTTTTTTAGGCCTGTCCAGAATGTCGATAGTTCGGCATGACCGGGGTCACTGTTTTTGTGTCAATAAAATGAAAAAAAGAATTCTGAGCTTTTTTTTTGAAAATGGTTCTAAAATGCTTTTTTTTAGGCCTGTCCAAAATGTCGCTAGTTCGGCATGATCGGAGTCATCGTTTTTGGTGACAAAAATAGAAATCTACAATTTTTTGTGAAAATGGTTTTAAAATGTTTTTTTTAGGCCTGTCCAGAATGTCGCTAGTTCGGCATGACCGGGGTCACTGTTTTTGTGTCACGAAAATGAAAAAAAAATATCTGCAATTTTTTGTGAAAATGGTTCAAAATTTTTTTTAGGCCTGTCCAGAATGTCGATAGTTCGGCATGACCGGGGTCACTGTTTTTGTGTAAAAAAATGAAAAAAAGAATTCTGAGCTTTTTTTTTTAAAATGGTTCTAAAATGCTTTTTTTTAGGCCTGTCCAAAATGTCGCTAGTTCGGCATGATCGGAGTCATCGTTTTTGGTGACAAAAATAGAAATCTAAAATTTTTTGTGAAAATGGTTTTAAAATGTTTTTTTTAGGCCTGTCCAGAATGTCGCTAGTTCGGCATGACCGGGGTCACTGTTTTAGTGTCACGAAAATGAAGAAAAAAAAATCAGCAATTTTGGATGAATATGGTTTTAAAAAAAAATTTTAGGCTTGTCCAGAATGTCGCTTTTTCGGCATGATCGGAGTCATCATTTTTAGGGACAAAATAGAAATTTGCAATTTTTTGTGAAAATGGTTTTAAAATGTTTTTTAGGCCTGTCCAGAATGTCGATAGTTCGGCATGACCGGGGTCACTGTTTTTGTGTCACGAAAATGAAAAAAAAATATCTGCAATTTTTTGTGAAAATGGTTCAAAACATTTTTTTTAGGCCTGTCCAGAATGTCGCCTTTTTCGGCATGATCGGAGTCAACGTTTTTAGGGACAAAATAGAAATCTGCAATTTTTTGTGAAAATGGTTCTAAAATGCTTTTTTTTAGGCCTGTCCAAAATGTCGCTAGTTCGGCATGACCGGGGTCACTGTTTTTGTGTCACGAAAATGAAGAAAAAAAAATCTGCAATTTTTGGTGAAAATGGTTTTTTTTTTAAAATGTAGGCCTGTCCAGAATGTCGCTTTTTCGGCATGATCGGAGTCATCGTTTTTAGGGACAAAATAGAAATCTGCAATTTTTCGTGAAAAAGGTTTTAAAATGTTTTTTTTAGGCCTGTCCAGAATGTCGATAGTTCGGCATGACCGGGGTCACTGTTTTTGTGTCAAAAAATGAAAAAAAGAATTCTGAGCTTTTTTTTTGAAAATGGTTCTAAAATGCTTTTTTTTTAGGCCTGTCCAAAATGTCGCTAGTTCGGCATGATCGGAGTCATCGTTTTTGGTGACAAAAATAGAAATCTACAATTTTTTGTGAAAATGGTTTTAAAATGTTTTTTTTAGGCCTGTCCAGAATGTCGATATTTCGGCATGACCGGGGTCACTGTTTTTGTGTCACAGAAAATGAAGAAAAAAAATATCTGCCAATTTTTTGGTGAAAATGGTTTTTAAATGTTTTCTCTTAGGCCTGTCCAGAATGATCGATAGTTCGGTCATGACCGGGGTCACTGTTTTTGTGTCAAAAAATGAAAAAAAGAATTCTGAGCTTTTTTTTTGAAAATGGTTCTAAAATGCTTTTTTTTTAGGCCTGTCCAAAATGTCGCTAGTTCGGCATGATCGGAGTCATCGTTTTTGGTGAGAAAAATAGAAATCTACAATTTTTTGTGAAAATGGTTTTTAAATGTTTTTTTAGGCCTGTCCAGAATGTCGATAGTTCGGCATGACCGGGGTCACTGTTTTTGTGTCACGAAAATGAGAATAAAATATCTGCTTTTCTTTGTGAAAATGGTTTTTAAATGTTTTTTTAGGCATGTCCAGAATGTCGATAGTTCGGTATGACCGGGGTCACTGTTTTTGTGTCAAAAAATGAAGAAAAGAATTCTGAGCTTTTTTTTTGAAAATGGTTCTAAAATGCTTTTTTTTTAGGCCTGTCCAAAATGTCGCTAGTTCGGCATGATCGGAGTCATCGTTTTTGGTGACAAAAATAGAAATCTACAATTTTTTGTGAAAATGGTTTTTAAATGTTTTTTTAGGCCTGTCCAGAATGTCGATAGTTCGGCATGACCGGGGTGGGGTCACTGTTTTTGTGTCAAAAAATGAAAAAAAGAATTCTGAGCTTTTTTTTGGAAAATGGTTCTAAAATTCTTTTTTTTTAGGCCTGTCCAAAATGTCGCTAGTTCGGCATGATCGGAGTATTCGTTTTTGGTGACAAAAATAGAAATCTACAATTTTTAGTGAAAATGGTTTTAAAATGTTTTTTTTAGGCCTGTCCAGAATGTCGCTAGTTTGGCATGACCGGGGTCACTGTTTTTGTGTCACGAAAATGAAGAAAAAAAAATCAGCAATTTTTGGTGAAAATGGTTTTAAATGTTTTTTTAGGCCTGTCCAGAATGACGATAGTTCGGCATGACCGGGGTCACTGTTTTTGTGTCAAAAAATGAAAAAAAGAATTCTGAGCTTTTTTTTTGAAAATGGTTCTAAAATGCTTTTTTTTTAGGCCTGTCCAAAATGTCGCTAGTTCGGCATGATCGGAGTCATCGTTTTTGGTGACAAAAATAGAAATCTACAATTTTTTGTGAAAATGGTTTTTAAATGTTTTTTTAGGCCTGTCCAGAATGTCGATAGTTCGGCATGACCGGGGTCACTGTTTTTGTGTCAAAAAATGAAAAAAAGAATTCTGAGCTTTTTTTTTGAAAATGGTTCTAAAATTCTTTTTTTTTAGGCCTGTCCAAAATGTCGCTAGTTCGGCATGATCGGAGTATTCGTTTTTGGTGACAAAAATAGAAATCTACAATTTTTAGTGAAAATGGTTTTAAAATGTTTTTTTTAGGCCTGTCCAGAATGTCGCTAGTTTGGCATGACCGGGGTCACTGTTTTTGTGTCACGAAAATGAAGAAAAAAAAATCAGCAATTTTTGGTGAAAATGGTTTTAAATTTTTTTTTAGGCCTGTCCAGAATGACGATAGTTCGGCATGACCGGGGTCACTGTTTTTGTGTCAAAAAATGAAAAAAAGAATTCTGAGCTTTTTTTTTGAAATGGTTCTAAAATGCTTTTTTTTTAGGCCTGTCCAAAATGTCGCTAGTTCGGCATGATCGGAGTCATCGTTTTTGGTGACAAAAATAGAAATCTACAATTTTTTGTGAAAATGGTTTTTAAATGTTTTTTTAGGCCTGTCCAGAATGTCGATAGTTCGGCATGACCGGGGTCACTGTTTTTGTGTCAAAAAATGAAAAAAAGAATTCTGAGCTTTTTTTTTGAAAATGGTTCTAAAATTCTTTTTTTTTAGGCCTGTCCAAAATTTCGCTAGTTCGGCATGATCGGAGTATTCATTTTTGGTGACAAAAATAGAAATCTACAATTTTTAGTGAAAATGGTTTTAAAATGTTTTTTTTAGGCCTGTCCAGAATGTCGCTAGTTTGGCATGACCGGGGTCACTGTTTTTGTGTCACGAAAATGAAGAAAAAAAAATCAGCAATTTTTGGTGAAAATGGTTTTAAAAAAAATTTTTAGACCTGTCCAGAATGTCGCTTTTTCAGCATGATCGGAGTCAGCGTTTTTAGGGACAAAATAGAAATCTGCAATTTTTTTGTGAAAATGGTTTTAAAATGTTTTTTTAGGCCTGTCCAGAATGTCGATAGTTCGGCATGACCGGGGTCACTGTTTTTGTGTCACGAAAATGAGAAAAAAATATCTGCAATTTTTTGTGAAAATGGTTCTACATTTTTTTTTTAGGCCTCTCCAGAATGTCGCTTTTTCGGCATGATCGGAGTCATCGTTTTTAGGGACAAAATAGAAATCTGCAATTTTTTGTGAAAATGGTTTTAAAATGTTTTTTTAGGCATGTCCAGAATGTCGATAGTTTGGCATGACCGGGGTCACTGTTTTTGTGTCACGAAAATGAAGAAAAAAAAATCAGCAATTTTTGGTGAAAATGGTTTTAAATTTTTTTTTAGGCCTGTCCAGAATGACGATATTTCGGCATGACCGGGGTCACTGTTTTTGTGTCAAAAAATGAAAAAAAGAATTCTGAGCTTTTTTTTTGAAAATGGTTCTAAAATGCTTTTTTTTTAGGCCTGTCCAAAATGTCGCTAGTTCGGCATGATCGGAGTATTCGTTTTTGGTGACAAAAATAGAAATCTACAATTTTTTGTGAAAATGGTTTTAAAATGTTTTTTTTAGGCATGTCCAGAATGTCGCTAGTTTGGCATGACCGGGGTCACTGTTTTTGTGTCACGAAAATGAAGAAAAAAAAATCAGCAATTTTTGGTGAAAATGGTTTTAAAAAATTTTTTTAGACCTGTCCAGAATGTCGCTTTTTCAGCATGATCGGAGTCAGCGTTTTTAGGGACAAAATAGAAATCTGCAATTTTTTTGTGAAAATGGTTTTAAAATGTTTTTTTAGGCCTGTCCAGAATGTCGATAGTTCGGCATGACCGGGGTCACTGTTTTTGTGTCACGAAAATGAGAAAAAAATATCTGCAATTTTTTGTGAAAATGGTTCTACATTTTTTTTTTAGGCCTGTCCAGAATGTCGCTTTTTCGGCATGATCGGAGTCATCGTTTTTAGGGACAAAATAGAAATCAGCCATTTTTGGTGAAAATGGTTTTTAAATTTTTTTTTAGGCCTGTCCAGAATGACGATAGTTCGGCATGACCGGGGTCACTGTTTTTGTGTCAAAAAATGAAAAAAATAATTCTGAGCTTTTTTTTTGAAAATGGTTCTAAAATGCTTTTTTTTTAGGCCTGTCCAAAATGTCGCTAGTTCGGCATGATCGGAGTCATCGTTTTTGGTGACAAAAATAGAAATCTACAATTTTTTGTGAAAATGGTTTTAAAATGTTTTTTTTAGGCCTGTCCAGAATGTCGATAGTTCGGCATGACCGGAGTCACTGTTTTTGTGTCACGAAAACGAGAAAAAAATATCTGCAATTTTTTGTGAAAATGGTTATAAAAATTTTTTTTAGGCCTGTCCAGAATGTCGCTTTTTCGGCATGATCGGAGTCATCGTTTTTAGGGACAAAATAGAAATCTGCAATTTTTGGTGAAAATGGTTTTAAAATGTTTTTTTAGGCCTGTCCAGAATGATGATAGTTCGGCATGACCGGGGTCACTGTTTTTGTGTCAAAAAATGAAAAAAATAATTCTGAGCTTTTTTTTTGAAAATGGTTCTAAAATGCTTTTTTTTTAGGCCTGTCCAAAATGTCGCTAGTTCGGCATGATCGGAGTCATCGTTTTTGGTGACAAAAATAGAAATCTACAATTTTTTGTGAAAATGGTTTTAAAATGTTTTTTTTAGGCCTGTCCAGAATGTCGATAGTTCGGCATGACCGGGGTCACTGTTTTTGTGTCAAAAAATGAAAAAAATAATTCTGAGCTTTTTTTTTGAAAATGGTTTTAAAATGTTTTTTTTAGGCCTGTCCAGAATGTCGATAGTTCGGCATGACCGGGGTCACTGTTTTTGTGTCACGAAAATGAGAAAAAAATATCTGCAATTTTTTGTGAAAATGGTTTTAAAATGTTTTTTTAGGCCTGTCCAGAATGTCGATAGTTCGGCATGACCGGGGTCACTGTTTTTGTGTCACGAAAATGAAAAAAAAATATCTGCAATTTTTTGTGAAAATTGTTCTAAAATTTTTTTTTAGGCCTGTCCAGAATGTCGCTTTTTCGGCATGATCGGAGTCATCGTTTTTAGGGACAAAATAGAAATCTGCAATTTTTGGTGAAAATGGTTTTAAAATGTTTTTTAGGCCTGTCCAGAATGTCGATAGTTCGGCATGACCGGGGTCACTGTTTTTGTGTCACGAAAATGAAACAAAAAATATCAGCAATTTTTTGTGAAAATGGTTCAAAAAAATTTTTTTAGGCCTGTCCAGAATGTCGCTAGTTCGGCATGACCGGGGTCACTGTTTTTGTGTCAAAAAATGAAGAAAAAAAAATCAGCCATTTTTGGTGAAAATGGTTTTAAAATTTTTTAGGCCTGTCCAGAATGTCGCTTTTTCGGCATGATCGGAGTCATCTTTTTTAGGGACAAAATAGAAATCTGCAATTTTTTGTGAAAATGGTTTTAAAATGTTTTTTAGGCCTGTCCAGAATGTCGCTAGTTCGGCATGACCGGGGTCACTGTTTTTGTGTCACGAAAATGAAAAAAAAATATCTGCAATTTTTTGTGAAAATGGTTCAAAAAAATTTTTTTAGGCCTGTCCAGAATGTCGCTTTTTCGGCATGATCGGAGTCAACGTTTTTAGGGACAAAATAGAAATCTGCAATTTTTTGTGAAAATGGTTTTAAAATGTTTTTTTAGGCCTGTCCAGAATGTCGATAGTTCGGCATGACCGGGGTCACTGTTTTTGTGTCAATAAAATGAAAAAAAGAATTCTGAGCTTTTTTTTTGAAAATGGTTCTAAAATGCTTTTTTTTAGGCCTGTCCAAAATGTCGCTAGTTCGGCATGATCGGAGTCATCGTTTTTGGTGACAAAAATAGAAATCTACAATTTTTTGTGAAAATGGTTTTAAAATGTTTTTTTTAGGCCTGTCCAGAATGTCGCTAGTTCGGCATGACCGGGGTCACTGTTTTTGTGTCACGAAAATGAAAAAAAAATATCTGCAATTTTTTGTGAAAATGGTTAAAAAAAAAATTTTTAGGCCTGTCCAGAATGTCGCTTTTTCGGCAGGATCGGAGTCAACGTTTTTAGGGACAAAATAGAAATCTGCAATTTTTTGTGAAAATGGTTTTAAAATGTTTTTTTAGGCCTGTCCAGAATGTCGATAGTTCGGCATGACCGGGGTCACTGTTTTTGTGTCAATAAAATGAAAAAAAGAATTCTGAGCTTTTTTTTTGAAAATGGTTCTAAAATGCTTTTTTTTAGGCCTGTCCAAAATGTCGCTAGTTCGGCATGATCGGAGTCATCGTTTTTGGTGACAAAAATAGAAATCTACAATTTTTTGTGAAAATGGTTTTAAAATGTTTTTTTTAGGCCTGTCCAGAATGTCGCTAGTTCGGCATGACCGGGGTCACTGTTTTTGTGTCACGAAAATGAAAAAAAAATATCTGCAATTTTTTGTGAAAATGGTTCAAAAATTTTTTTAGGCCTGTCCAGAATGTCGATAGTTCGGCATGACCGGGGTCACTGTTTTTGTGTAAAAAAATGAAAAAAAGAATTCTGAGCTTTTTTTTTTTAAATGGTTCTAAAATGCTTTTTTTTAGGCCTGTCCAAAATGTCGCTAGTTCGGCATGATCGGAGTCATCGTTTTTGGTGACAAAAATAGAAATCTAAAATTTTTTGTGAAAATGGTTTTAAAATGTTTTTTTTAGGCCTGTCCAGAATGTCGCTAGTTCGGCATGACCGGGGTCACTGTTTTAGTGTCACGAAAATGAAGAAAAAAAAATCAGCAATTTTGGATGAATATGGTTTTAAAAAATTTTTTTAGGCTTGTCCAGAATGTCGCTTTTTCGGCATGATCGGAGTCATCATTTTTAGGGACAAAATAGAAATTTGCAATTTTTTGTGAAAATGGTTTTAAAATGTTTTTTAGGCCTGTCCAGAATGTCGATAGTTCGGCATGACCGGGGTCACTGTTTTTGTGTCACGAAAATGAAAAAAAAATATCTGCAATTTTTTGTGAAAATGGTTCAAAACATTTTTTTTAGGCCTGTCCAGAATGTCGCTTTTTCGGCATGATCGGAGTCAACGTTTTTAGGGACAAAATAGAAATCTGCAATTTTTTGTGAAAATGGTTCTAAAATGCTTTTTTTTAGGCCTGTCCAAAATGTCGCTAGTTCGGCATGACCGGGGTCACTGTTTTTGTGTCACGAAAATGAAGAAAAAAAAATCTGCAATTTTTGGTGAAAATGGTTTTTTTTTAAAAATGTAGGCCTGTCCAGAATGTCGCTTTTTCGGCATGATCGGAGTCATCGTTTTTGGTGACAAAAATAGAAATCTACAATTTTTTGTGAAAATGGTTTTAAAATGTTTTTTTTAGGCCTGTCCAGAATGTCGATATTTCGGCATGACCGGGGTCACTGTTTTTGTGTCACGAAAATGAGAAAAAAATATCTGCAATTTTTTGTGAAAATGGTTTTTAAATGTTTTTTTAGGCCTGTCCAGAATGTCGATAGTTCGGCATGACCGGGGTCACTGTTTTTGTGTCAAAAAATGAAAAAAAGAATTCTGAGCTTTTTTTTTGAAATGGTTCTAAAATGCTTTTTTTTTAGGCCTGTCCAAAATGTCGCTAGTTCGGCATGATCGGAGTCATCGTTTTTGGTGAGAAAAATAGAAATCTACAATTTTTTGTGAAAATGGTTTTTAAATGTTTTTTTAGGCCTGTCCAGAATGTCGATAGTTCGGCATGACCGGGGTCACTGTTTTTGTGTCACGAAAATGAGAATAAAATATCTGCTTTTCTTTGTGAAAATGGTTTTAAAATGTTTTTTTAGGCATGTCCAGAATGTCGATAGTTCGGTATGACCGGGGTCACTGTTTTTGTGTCAAAAAATGAAGAAAAAAAAATCTGCCATTTTTGGTGAAAATGGTTTTTAAATTTTTCTTTAGGCCTGTCCAGAATGATGATAGTTCGGTATGACCGGGGTCACTGTTTTTGTGTCAAAAAATGAAAAAAATAATTCTGAGCTTTTTTTTTGAAAATGGTTCTAAAATGCTTTTTTTTTAGGCCTGTCCAAAATGTCGCTAGTTCGGCATGATCGGAGTCATCGTTTTTGGTGAGAAAAATAGAAATCTACAATTTTTTGTGAAAATGGTTTTTAAATGTTTTTTTAGGCCTGTCCAGAATGTCGATAGTTCGGCATGACCGGGGTCACTGTTTTTGTGTCACGAAAATGAGAATAAAATATCTGCTTTTCTTTGTGAAAATGGTTTTTAAATGTTTTTTTAGGCATGTCCAGAATGTCGATAGTTCGGTATGACCGGGGTCACTGTTTTTGTGTCAAAAAATGAAGAAAATAATTCTGAGCTTTTTTTTTGAAAATGGTTCTAAAATGCTTTTTTTTTAGGCCTGTCCAAAATGTCGCTAGTTCGGCATGATCGGAGTCATCGTTTTTGGTGACAAAAATAGAAATCTACAATTTTTTGTGAAAATGGTTTTTAAATGTTTTTTTAGGCCTGTCCAGAATGTCGATAGTTCGGCATGACCGGGGTGGGGTCACTGTTTTTGTGTCAAAAAATGAAAAAAAGAATTCTGAGCTTTTTTTTTGAAAATGGTTCTAAAATTCTTTTTTTTTAGGCCTGTCCAAAATGTCGCTAGTTCGGCATGATCGGAGTATTCGTTTTTGGTGACAAAAATAGAAATCTACAATTTTTAGTGAAAATGGTTTTAAAATGTTTTTTTTAGGCCTGTCCAGAATGTCGCTAGTTTGGCATGACCGGGGTCACTGTTTTTGTGTCACGAAAATGAAGAAAAAAAAATCAGCAATTTTTGGTGAAAATGGTTTTAAATGTTTTTTTAGGCCTGTCCAGAATGACGATAGTTCGGCATGACCGGGGTCACTGTTTTTGTGTCAAAAAATGAAAAAAAGAATTCTGAGCTTTTTTTTTGAAAATGGTTCTAAAATGCTTTTTTTTTAGGCCTGTCCAAAATGTCGCTAGTTCGGCATGATCGGAGTCATCGTTTTTGGTGACAAAAATAGAAATCTACAATTTTTTGTGAAAATGGTTTTTAAATGTTTTTTTAGGCCTGTCCAGAATGTCGATAGTTCGGCATGACCGGGGTCACTGTTTTTGTGTCAAAAAATGAAAAAAAGAATTCTGAGCTTTTTTTTTGAAAATGGTTCTAAAATTCTTTTTTTTTAGGCCTGTCCAAAATGTCGCTAGTTCGGCATGATCGGAGTATTCGTTTTTGGTGACAAAAATAGAAATCTACAATTTTTAGTGAAAATGGTTTTAAAATGTTTTTTTTAGGCCTGTCCAGAATGTCGCTAGTTTGGCATGACCGGGGTCACTGTTTTTGTGTCACGAAAATGAAGAAAAAAAAATCAGCAATTTTTGGTGAAAATGGTTTTAATTTTTTTTTTAGGCCTGTCCAGAATGACGATAGTTCGGCATGACCGGGGTCACAGTTTTTGTGTCAAAAAATGAAAAAAAGAATTCTGAGCTTTTTTTTTGAAATGGTTCTAAAATGCTTTTTTTTTAGGCCTGTCCAAAATGTCGCTAGTTCGGCATGATCGGAGTCATCGTTTTTGGTGACAAAAATAGAAATCTACAATTTTTTGTGAAAATGGTTTTTAAATGTTTTTTTAGGCCTGTCCAGAATGTCGATAGTTCGGCATGACCGGGGTCACTGTTTTCGTGTCAAAAAATGAAAAAAAGAATTCTGAGCTTTTTTTTTGAAAATGGTTCTAAAATTCTTTTTTTTTAGGCCTGTCCAAAATTTCGCTAGTTCGGCATGATCGGAGTATTCGTTTTTGGTGACAAAAATAGAAATCTACAATTTTTAGTGAAAATGGTTTTAAAATGTTTTTTTTAGGCCTGTCCAGAATGTCGCTAGTTTGGCATGACCGGGGTCACTGTTTTTGTGTCACGAAAATGAAGAAAAAAAAATCAGCAATTTTTGGTGAAAATGGTTTTAAAAAATTTTTTTAGACCTGTCCAGAATGTCGCTTTTTCAGCATGATCGGAGTCAGCGTTTTTAGGGACAAAATAGAAATCTGCAATTTTTTTGTGAAAATGGTTTTAAAATGTTTTTTTAGGCCTGTCCAGAATGTCGATAGTTCGGCATGACCGGGGTCACTGTTTTTGTGTCACGAAAATGAGAAAAAAATATCTGCAATTTTTTGTGAAAATGGTTCTACATTTTTTTTTTAGGCCTCTCCAGAATGTCGCTTTTTCGGCATGATCGGAGTCATCGTTTTTAGGGACAAAATAGAAATCTGCAATTTTTTGTGAAAATGGTTTTAAAATGTTTTTTTAGGCATGTCCAGAATGTCGATAGTTTGGCATGACCGGGGTCACTGTTTTTGTGTCACGAAAATGAAGAAAAAAAAATCAGCAATTTTTGGTGAAAATGGTTTTAAATTTTTTTTTAGGCCTGTCCAGAATGACGATATTTCGGCATGACCGGGGTCACTGTTTTTGTGTCAAAAAATGAAAAAAAGAATTCTGAGCTTTTTTTTTGAAAATGGTTCTAAAATGCTTTTTTTTTAGGCCTGTCCAAAATGTCGCTAGTTCGGCATGATCGGAGTATTCGTTTTTGGTGACAAAAATAGAAATCTACAATTTTTTGTGAAAATGGTTTTAAAATGTTTTTTTTAGGCATGTCCAGAATGTCGCTAGTTTGGCATGACCGGGGTCACTGTTTTTGTGTCACGAAAATGAAGAAAAAAAAATCAGCAATTTTTGGTGAAAATGGTTTTAAAAATTTTTTTTAGACCTGTCCAGAATGTCGCTTTTTCAGCATGATCGGAGTCAGCGTTTTTAGGGACAAAATAGAAATCTGCAATTTTTTTGTGAAAATGGTTTTAAAATGTTTTTTTAGGCCTGTCCAGAATGTCGATAGTTCGGCATGACCGGGGTCACTGTTTTTGTGTCACGAAAATGAGAAAAAAATATCTGCAATTTTTTGTGAAAATGGTTCTACATTTTTTTTTTAGGCCTGTCCAGAATGTCGCTTTTTCGGCATGATCGGAGTCATCGTTTTTAGGGACAAAATAGAAATCAGCCATTTTTGGTGAAAATGGTTTTTAAATTTTTTTTTAGGCCTGTCCAGAATGACGATAGTTCGGCATGACCGGGGTCACTGTTTTTGTGTCAAAAAATGAAAAAAATAATTCTGAGCTTTTTTTTTGAAAATGGTTCTAAAATGCTTTTTTTTTAGGCCTGTCCAAAATGTCGCTTTTTCAGCATGATCGGAGTCAGCGTTTTTAGGGACAAAATAGAAATCTGCAATTTTTTTGTGAAAATGGTTTTAAAATGTTTTTTTAGGCCTGTCCAGAATGTCGATAGTTCGGCATGACCGGGGTCACTGTTTTTGTGTCACGAAAATGAGAAAAAAATATCTGCAATTTTTTGTGAAAATGGTTCCAAAAAATTTTTTTAGGCCTGTCCAGAATGTCGCTTTTTCGGCATGATCGGAATCATCGTTTTTAGGGACAAAATAGAAATCTGCAATTTTTGGTGAAAATGGTTTTAAAATGTTTTTTTAGGCCTGTCCAGAATGATGATAGTTCGGCATGACCGGGGTCACTGTTTTTGTGTCAAAAAATGAAAAAAATAATTCTGAGCTTTTTTTTTGAAAATGGTTCTAAAATGCTTTTTTTTTAGGCCTGTCCAAAATGTCGCTAGTTCGGCATGATCGGAGTCATCGTTTTTGGTGACAAAAATAGAAATCTACAATTTTTTGTGAAAATGGTTTTAAAATGTTTTTTTTAGGCCTGTCCAGAATGTCGATAGTTCGGCATGACCGGGGTCACTGTTTTTGTGTCACGAAAATGAGAAAAAAATATCTGCAATTTTTTGTGAAAATGGTTCTACATTTTTTTTTTAGGCCTGTCCAGAATGTCGCTTTTTCGGCATGATCGGAGTCATCGTTTTTAGGGACAAAATAGAAATCTGCAATTTTTTGTGAAAATGGTTTTAAAATGTTTTTTTAGGCATGTCCAGAATGTCGATAGTTCGGTATGACCGGGGTCACTGTTTTTGTGTCAAAAAATGAAGAAAAAAAAATCAGCCATTTTTGGTGAAAATGGTTTTTAATTTTTTTTTTAGGCCTGTCCAGAATGTCGATAGTTCGGCATGACCGGGGTCACTGTTTTTGTGTCACGAAAATGAGAAAAAAATATCTGCAATTTTTTGTGAAAATGGTTCTACATTTTTTTTTTAGGCCTGTCCAGAATGTCGCTTTTTCGGCATGATCGGAGTCATCGTTTTTAGGGACAAAATAGAAATCTGCAATTTTTGGTGAAAATGGTTTTAAAATGTTTTTTTAGGCATGTCCAGAATGTCGATAGTTCGGTATGACCGGGGTCACTGTTTTTGTGTCAAAAAATGAAGAAAAAAAAATCAGCCATTTTTGGTGAAAATGGTTTTAAAATTTTTTTTTAGGCCTGTCCAGAATGACGATAGTTCAGCATGACCGGGGTCACTGTTTTTGTGTCAAAAAATGAAAAAAAGAATTCTGAGCTTTTTTTTTGAAAATGGTTCTAAAATGCTTTTTTTTTAGGCCTGTCCAAAATGTCGCTAGTTCGGCATGATCGGAGTCATCGTTTTTGGTGACAAAAATAGAAATCTACAATTTTTTGTGAAAATGGTTTTAAAATGTTTTTTTTAGGCCTGTCCAGAATGTCGATAGTTCGGCATGACCGGGGTCACTGTTTTTGTGTCAAAAAATGAAAAAAAGAATTCTGAGCTTTTTTTTTGAAAATGGTTCTAAAATGCTTTTTTTTTAGGCCTGTCCAAAATGTCGCTAGTTCGGCATGATCGGAGTATTCGTTTTTGGTGACAAAAATAGAAATCTACCATTTTTAGTGAAAATGGTTTTAAAATGTTTTTTTTAGGCCTGTCCAGAATGTCGCTAGTTTGGCATGACCGGGGTCACTGTTTTTGTGTCACGAAAATGAAGAAAAAAAAATCAGCAATTTTTGGTGAAAATGGTTTTAAATTTTTTTTTAGGCCTGTCCAGAATGACGATAGTTCGGCATGACCGGGGTCACTGTTTTTGTGTCAAAAAATGAAAAAAAGAATTCTGAGCTTTTTTTTTGAAATGGTTCTAAAATGCTTTTTTTTTAGGCCTGTCCAAAATGTCGCTAGTTCGGCATGATCGGAGTCATCGTTTTTGGTGACAAAAATAGAAATCTACAATTTTTTGTGAAAATGGTTTTTAAATGTTTTTTTAGGCCTGTCCAGAATGTCGATAGTTCGGCATGACCGGGGTCACTGTTTTTGTGTCAAAAAATGAAAAAAAGAATTCTGAGCTTTTTTTTTGAAAATGGTTCTAAAATGCTTTTTTTTTAGGCCTGTCCAAAATTTCGCTAGTTCGGCATGATCGGAGTATTCGTTTTTGGTGACAAAAATAGAAATCTACAATTTTTAGTGAAAATGGTTTTAAAATGTTTTTTTTTAGGCCTGTCCAGAATGTCGCTAGTTTGGCATGACCGGGGTCACTGTTTTTGTGTCACGAAAATGAAGAAAAAAAAATCAGCAATTTTTGATGAAAATGGTTTTAAAAATTTTTTTTAGACCTGTCCAGAATGTCGCTTTTTCAGCATGATCGGAGTCAGCGTTTTTAGGGACAAAATAGAAATCTGCAATTTTTTTGTGAAAATGGTTTTAAAATGTTTTTTTTAGGCCTGTCCAGAATGTCGATAGTTCGGCATGACCGGGGTCACTGTTTTTGTGTCAAAAAATGAAAAAAAGAATTCTGAGCTTTTTTTTTGAAAATGGTTCTAAAATGCTTTTTTTTTAGGCCTGTCCAAAATGTCGCTAGTTCGGCATGATCGGAGTATTCGTTTTTGGTGACAAAAATAGAAATCTACCATTTTTAGTGAAAATGGTTTTAAAATGTTTTTTTTAGGCCTGTCCAGAATGTCGCTAGTTTGGCATGACCGGGGTCACTGTTTTTGTGTCACGAAAATGAAGAAAAAAAAATCAGCAATTTTTGGTGAAAATGGTTTTAAATTTTTTTTTAGGCCTGTCCAGAATGACGATAGTTCGGCATGACCGGGGTCACTGTTTTTGTGTCAAAAAATGAAAAAAAGAATTCTGAGCTTTTTTTTTGAAATGGTTCTAAAATGCTTTTTTTTTAGGGCTGTCCAAAATGTCGCTAGTTCGGCATGATCGGAGTATTCGTTTTTGGTGACAAAAATAGAAATCTACAATTTTTAGTGAAAATGGTTTTAAAATGTTTTTTTTAGACCTGTCCAGAATGTCGCTAGTTTGGCATGACCGGGGTCACTGTTTTTGTGTCACGAAAATGAAGAAAAAAAAATCAGCAATTTTTGGTGAAAATGGTTTTAAATTTTTTTTTTAGACCTGTCCAGAATGTCGCTTTTTCAGCATGATCGGAGTCATCGTTTTTAGGGACAAAATAGAAATCTGCAATTTTTGGTGAAAATGGTTTTAAAATGTTTTTTTTAGGTCTGTCCAGAATGTCGATAGTTCGGCATGACCGGGGTCACTGTTTTTGTGTCACGAAAATGAGGTAAAAATATCTGCAATTTTTTGTGAAAATGGTTCTACATTTTTTTTTTAGGCCTGTCCAGAATGTCGCTTTTTCGGCATGATCGGAGTCATCGTTTTTAGGGACAAAATAGAAATCTGCAATTTTTTGTGAAAATGGTTTTAAAATGTTTTTTTAGGCATGTCCAGAATGTCGATAGTTCGGTATGACCGGGGTCACTGTTTTTGTGTCAAAAAATGAAGAAAAAAAAATCAGCCATTTTTGGTGAAAATGGTTTTTAAATTTTTTTTTAGGCCTGTCCAGAATGACGATAGTTCGGCATGACCGGGGTCACTGTTTTTGTGTCAAAAAATGAAAAAAATAATTCTGAGCTTTTTTTTGGAAAATGGTTCTAAAATGCTTTTTTTTTAGGCCTGTCCAAAATGTCGCTAGTTCGGCATGATCGGAGTCATCGTTTTTGGTGACAAAAATAGAAATCTACAATTTTTTGTGAAAATGGTTTTAAAATGTTTTTTTTAGGCCTGTCCAGAATGTCGATAGTTCGGCATGACCGGGGTCACTGTTTTTGTGTCACGAAAATGAGAAAAAAATATCTGCAATTTTTTGTGAAAATGGTTCCAAAAAAATTTTTTAGGCCTGTCCAGAATGTCGCTTTTTCGGCATGATCGGAGTCATCGTTTTTAGGGACAAAATAGAAATCTGCAATTTTTGGTGAAAATGGTTTTAAAATGTTTTTTTTAGGTCTGTCCAGAATGTCGATAGTTCGGCATGACCGGGGTCACTGTTTTTGTGTCACGAAAATGAGAAAAAAATATCTGCAATTTTCTGTGAAAATGGTTCTACATTTTTTTTTTAGGCCTGTCCAGAATGTCGCTTTTTCGGCATGATCGGAGTCATCGTTTTTAGGGACAAAATAGAAATCTGCAATTTTTTGTGAAAATGGTTTTAAAATGTTTTTTTAGGCATGTCCAGAATGTCGATAGTTCGGTATGACCGGGGTCACTGTTTTTGTGTCAAAAAATGAAGAAAAAAAAATCAGCCATTTTTGGTGAAAATGGTTTTGAATTTTTTTTTTAGGCCTGTCCAGAATGACGATAGTTCGGCATGACCGGGGTCACTGTTTTTGTGTCAAAAAATGAAAAAAAGAATTCTGAGCTTTTTTTTTGAAAATGGTTTTAAAATGTTTTTTTTAGGCCTGTCCAGAATGTCGATAGTTCGGCATGACCGGGGTCACTGTTTTTGTGTCACGAAAATGAGAAAAAAATATCTGCAATTTTTTGTGAAAATGGTTTTTAAATTTTTTTTTAGGCCTGTCCAGAATGACGATAGTTCGGCATGACCGGGGTCACTGTTTTTGTGTCAAAAAATGAAAAAAATAATTCTGAGCTTTTTTTTTGAAAATGGTTCTAAAATGCTTTTTTTTTAGGCCTGTCCAAAATGTCGCTAGTTCGGCATGATCGGAGTATTCGTTTTTTTGACAAAAATAGAAATCTACAATTATTAGTGAAAATTGTTTTAAAATGTTTTTTTTAGGCCTGTCCAGAATGTCGCTAGTTTGGCATGATCGGAGTCATCGTTTTTAGGGACAAAATAGAAATCTGCAATTTTTGGTGAAAATGGTTTTAAAATGTTTTTTAGGCCTGTCCAGAATGTCGATAGTTCGGCATGACCGGGGTCACTGTTTTTGTGTCAAAAAATGAAAAAAATAATTCTGAGCTTTTTTTGTGAAAATGGTTCTAAAATGCTTTTTTTTAGGCCTGTCCAAAATGTCGCTAGTTCGGCATGATCGGAGTCATCGTTTTTGGTGACAAAAATAGAAATCTGCAATTTTTTGTGAAAATGGTTTTAAAATGTTTTTTTAGGCCTGTCCAGAATGTCGATAGTTCGGCATGACCGGGGTCACTGTTTTTGTGTCACGAAAATGAAAAAAAAATATCTGCAATTTTTTGTGAAAATGGTTCTAAAATTTTTTTAGACCTGTCCAGAATGTCGCTTTTTCAACATGATCGGAGTCATCGTTTTTAGGGACAAAATAGAAATCTGCAATTTTTGGTGAAAATGGTTTTAAAATGTTTTTTTTAGGCCTGTCCAGAATGTCGATAGTTCGGCATGACCGGGGTCACTGTTTTTGTGTCACGAAAATGAGAAAAAAAAATCAGCAATTTTTGGTGAAAATGGTTCTACATTTTTTTTTTAGGCCTGTCCAGAATGTCGCTTTTTCGGCATGATCGGAGTCATCGTTTTTAGGGACAAAATAGAAATCTGCAATTTTTTGTGAAAATGGTTTTAAAATGTTTTTTTAGGCATGTCCAGAATGTCGATAGTTCGGCATGACCGGGGTCACTGTTTTTGTGTCAAAAAATAAAGAAAAAAAAATCTGCCATTTTTGGTGAAAATGGTTTTAAAATGTTTTTTTTTAGGCCTGTCCAGAATGTCGATAGTTCGGCATGACCGGGGTCACTCGTTTTAGTGTCACGAAAATGAGAAAAAAATATCTGCAATTTTTTGTGAAAATGGTTTTAAAATGTTTTTTTTAGGCCTGTCCAGAATGTCGATAGTTCGGCATGACCGGGGTCACTGTTTTTGTGTCACGAAAATGAAAAAAAAATATCTGCAATTTTTTGTGAAAATTGTTCTAAAATTTTTTTTTAGGCCTGTCCAGAATGTCGCTTTTTCGGCATGATCGGAGTCATCGTTTTTAGGGACAAAATAGAAATCTGCAATTTTTTGTGAAAATGGTTTTCAAATGTTTTTTTTAGGCCTGTCCAGAATGTCGATAGTTCGGCATGACCGGGGTCACTGTTTTTGTGTCAAAAAATGAAAAAAAGAATTCTGAGCTTTTTTTTTGAAAATGGTTCTAAAATTCTTTTTTTTTAGGCCTGTCCAAAATGTCGCTAGTTCAGCATGATCGGAGTATTCGTTTTTGGTGACAAAAATAGAAATCTACAATTTTTAGTGAAAATGGTTTTAAAATGTTTTTTTTAGGCCTGTCCAGAATGTCGCTAGTTTGGCATGACCGGGGTCACTGTTTTTGTGTCACGAAAATGAAGAAAAAAAAATCAGCAATTTTTGGTGAAAATGGTTTTAAATTTTTTTTTTAGACCTGTCCAGAATGTCGCTTTTTCAGCATGATCGGAGTCATCGTTTTTAGGGACAAAATAGAAATCTGCAATTTTTGGTGAAAATGGTTTTAAAATGTTTTTTTTAGGTCTGTCCAGAATGTCGATAGTTCGGCATGACCGGGGTCACTGTTTTTGTGTCAAAAAATGAAAAAAATAATTCTGCAGCTTTTTTTTTGAAAATGGTTCTAAAATGCTTTTTTTTTAGGCCTGTCCAAAATGTCGCTAGTTCGGCATGATCGGAGTCATCGTTTTTGGTGACAAAAATAGAAATCTACAATTTTTTGTGAAAATGGTTTTCAAATGTTTTTTTTAGGCCTGTCCAGAATGTCGATAGTTCGGCATGACCGGGGTCACTGTTTTTGTGTCAAAAAATGAAAAAAAGAATTCTGAGCTTTTTTTGAAAATGGTTCTAAAATGCTTTTTTTTTAGGCCTGTCCAAAATGTCGCTTTTTCGGCATGATCGGAGTCATCGTTTTTAGGGACAAAATAGAAATCTGCAATTTTTTGTGGAAATGGTTTTAAAATGTTTTTTTTAGGCCTGTCCAGAATGTCGATAGTTCGGCATGACCGGGGTCACTGTTTTTGTGTCAAAAAATGAAAAAAAGAATTCTGAGCTTTTTTTTTGAAAATGGTTCTAAAATGCTTTTTTTTTAGGCCTGTCCAAAATGTCGCTAGTTCGGCATGATCGTAGTCATCGTTTTTGGTGACAAAAATAGAAATCTACAATTTTTTGTGAAAATGGTTTTAAAATGTTTTTTTTAGGCCTGTCCAGAATGTCGATAGTTCGGCATGACCGGGGTCACTGTTTTTGTGTCACGAAAATGAGAAAAAAATATCTGCAATTTTTTGTGAAAATGGTTCCAAAAAATTTTTTTAGGCCTGTCCAGAATGTCGCTTTTTCGGCATGATCGGAGTCATCGTTTTTAGGGACAAAATAGAAATCTGCAATTTTTGGTGAAAATGGTTTTAAAATGTTTTTTTAGGCCTGTCCAGAATGATGATAGTTCGGCATGACCGGGGTCACTGTTTTTGTGTCAAAAAATGAAAAAAATAATTCTGAGCTTTTTTTTTGAAAATGGTTCTAAAATGCTTTTTTTTTAGGCCTTTCCAAAATGTCGCTAGTTCGGCATGATCGGAGTCATCGTTTTTGGTGACAAAAATAGAAATCTACAATTTTTGGTGAAAATGGTTTTCAAATGTTTTTTTTAGGCCTGTCCAGAATGTCGATAGTTCGGCATGACCGGGGTCACTGTTTTTGTGTCAAAAAATGAAAAAAAGAATTCTGAGCTTTTTTTGAAAATGGTTCTAAAATGCTTTTTTTTTAGGCCTGTCCAAAATGTCGCTTTTTCGGCATGATCGGAGTCATCGTTTTTAGGGACAAAATAGAAATCTGCAATTTTTTGTGGAAATGGTTTTAAAATGTTTTTTTTAGGCCTGTCCAGAATGTCGATAGTTCGGCATGACCGGGGTCACTGTTTTTGTGTCAAAAAATGAAAAAAAGAATTCTGAGCTTTTTTTTTGAAAATGGTTCTAAAATTCTTTTTTTTTAGGCCTGTCCAAAATGTCGCTAGTTCGGCATGATCGGAGTATTCGTTTTTGGTGACAAAAATAGAAATCTACAATTTTTAGTGAAAATGGTTTTAAAATGTTTTTTTTAGGCCTGTCCAGAATGTCGCTAGTTTGGCATGACCGGGGTCACTGTTTTTGTGTCACGAAAATGAAGAAAAAAAAATCAGCAATTTTTGGTGAAAATGGTTTTAAATTTTTTTTTTAGACCTGTCCAGAATGTCGCTTTTTCAGCATGATCGGAGTCATCGTTTTTAGGGACAAAATAGAAATCTGCAATTTTTGGTGAAAATGGTTTTAAAATGTTTTTTTTAGGTCTGTCCAGAATGTCGATAGTTCGGCATGACCGGGGTCACTGTTTTTGTGTCACGAAAATGAGGTAAAAATATCTGCAATTTTTTGTGAAAATGGTTCTACATTTTTTTTTTAGGCCTGTCCAGAATGTCGCTTTTTCGGCATGATCGGAGTCATCGTTTTTAGGGACAAAATAGAAATCTGCAATTTTTTGTGAAAATGGTTTTAAAATGTTTTTTTAGGCATGTCCAGAATGTCGATAGTTCGGCATGACCGGGGTCACTGTTTTTGTGTCAAAAAATGAAGAAAAAAAAATCAGCAATTTTTGGTGAAAATGGTTTTAAATTTTTTTTTTAGACCTGTCCAGAATGTCGCTTTTTCAGCATGATCGGAGTCATCGTTTTTAGGGACAAAATAGAAATCTGCAATTTTTGGTGAAAATGGTTTTAAAATGTTTTTTTTAGGTCTGTCCAGAATGTCGATAGTTCGGCATGACCGGGGTCACTGTTTTTGTGTCACGAAAATGAGGTAAAAATATCTGCAATTTTTTGTGAAAATGGTTCTACATTTTTTTTTTAGGCCTGTCCAGAATGTCGCTTTTTCGGCATGATCGGAGTCATCGTTTTTAGGGACAAAATAGAAATCTGCAATTTTTTGTGAAAATGGTTTTAAAATGTTTTTTTAGGCATGTCCAGAATGTCGATAGTTCGGTATGACCGGGGTCACTGTTTTTGTGTCAAAAAATGAAAAAAATAATTCTGAGCTTTTTTTTTGAAAATGGTTCTAAAATGCTTTTTTTTTAGGCCTGTCCAAAATGTCGCTAGTTCGGCATGATCGGAGTCATCGTTTTTGGTGACAAAAATAGAAATCTACAATTTTTTGTGAAAATGGTTTTCAAATGTTTTTTTTAGGCCTGTCCAGAATGTCGATAGTTCGGCATGACCGGGGTCACTGTTTTTGTGTCAAAAAATGAAAAAAAGAATTCTGAGCTTTTTTTGAAAATGGTTCTAAAATGCTTTTTTTTTAGGCCTGTCCAAAATGTCGCTTTTTCGGCATGATCGGAGTCATCGTTTTTAGGGACAAAATAGAAATCTGCAATTTTTTGTGGAAATGGTTTTAAAATGTTTTTTTTAGGCCTGTCCAGAATGTCGATAGTTCGGCATGACCGGGGTCACTGTTTTTGTGTCAAAAAATGAAAAAAAGAATTCTGAGCTTTTTTTTTGAAAATGGTTCTAAAATGCTTTTTTTTTAGGCCTGTCCAAAATGTCGCTAGTTCGGCATGATCGTAGTCATCGTTTTTGGTGACAAAAATAGAAATCTACAATTTTTTGTGAAAATGGTTTTAAAATGTTTTTTTTAGGCCTGTCCAGAATGTCGATAGTTCGGCATGACCGGGGTCACTGTTTTTGTGTCACGAAAATGAGAAAAAAATATCTGCAATTTTTTGTGAAAATGGTTCCAAAAATTTTTTTTAGGCCTGTCCAGAATGTCGCTTTTTCGGCATGATCGGAGTCATCGTTTTTAGGGACAAAATAGAAATCTGCAATTTTTGGTGAAAATGGTTTTAAAATGTTTTTTTAGGCCTGTCCAGAATGATGATAGTTCGGCATGACCGGGGTCACTGTTTTTGTGTCAAAAAATGAAAAAAATAATTCTGAGCTTTTTTTTTGAAAATGGTTCTAAAATGCTTTTTTTTTAGGCCTTTCCAAAATGTCGCTAGTTCGGCATGATCGGAGTCATCGTTTTTGGTGACAAAAATAGAAATCTACAATTTTTGGTGAAAATGGTTTTCAAATGTTTTTTTTAGGCCTGTCCAGAATGTCGATAGTTCGGCATGACCGGGGTCACTGTTTTTGTGTCAAAAAATGAAAAAAAGAATTCTGAGCTTTTTTTGAAAATGGTTCTAAAATGCTTTTTTTTTAGGCCTGTCCAAAATGTCGCTTTTTCGGCATGATCGGAGTCATCGTTTTTAGGGACAAAATAGAAATCTGCAATTTTTTGTGGAAATGGTTTTAAAATGTTTTTTTTAGGCCTGTCCAGAATGTCGATAGTTCGGCATGACCGGGGTCACTGTTTTTGTGTCAAAAAATGAAAAAAAGAATTCTGAGCTTTTTTTTTGAAAATGGTTCTAAAATTCTTTTTTTTTAGGCCTGTCCAAAATGTCGCTAGTTCGGCATGATCGGAGTATTCGTTTTTGGTGACAAAAATAGAAATCTACAATTTTTAGTGAAAATGGTTTTAAAATGTTTTTTTTAGGCCTGTCCAGAATGTCGCTAGTTTGGCATGACCGGGGTCACTGTTTTTGTGTCACGAAAATGAAGAAAAAAAAATCAGCAATTTTTGGTGAAAATGGTTTTAAATTTTTTTTTTAGACCTGTCCAGAATGTCGCTTTTTCAGCATGATCGGAGTCATCGTTTTTAGGGACAAAATAGAAATCTGCAATTTTTGGTGAAAATGGTTTTAAAATGTTTTTTTTAGGTCTGTCCAGAATGTGGATAGTTCGGCATGACCGGGGTCACTGTTTTTGTGTCACGAAAATGAGGTAAAAATATCTGCAATTTTTTGTGAAAATGGTTCTACATTTTTTTTTTAGGCCTGTCCAGAATGTCGCTTTTTCGGCATGATCGGAGTCATCGTTTTTAGGGACAAAATAGAAATCTGCAATTTTTTGTGAAAATGGTTTTAAAATGTTTTTTTAGGCATGTCCAGAATGTCGATAGTTCGGCATGACCGGGGTCACTGTTTTTGTGTCAAAAAATGAAAAAAATAATTCTGAGCTTTTTTTTTGAAAATGGTTCTAAAATGCTTTTTTTTTAGGCCTGTCCAAAATGTCGCTAGTTCGGCATGATCGGAGTCATCGTTTTTGGTGACAAAAATAGAAATCTACAATTTTTTGTGAAAATGGTTTTAAAATGTTTTTTTTAGGCCTGTCCAGAATGTCAATAGTTCGGCATGACCGGGGTCACTGTTTTTGTGTCACGAAAATGAGAAAAAAATATCTGCAATTTTTTGTGAAAATGGTTCCAAAAAAATTTTTTAGGCCTGTCCAGAATGTTGCTTTTTCGGCATGATCGGAGTAATCGTTTTTAGGGACAAAATAGAAATCTGCAATTTTTGGTGAAAATGGTTTTAAAATGTTTTTTTAGGCCTGTCCAGAATGATGATAGTTCGGCATGACCGGGGTCACTGTTTTTGTGTCAAAAAATGAAAAAAATAATTCTGAGCTTTTTTTTTGAAAATGGTTCTAAAATGCTTTTTTTTTAGGCCTGTCCAAAATGTCGCTAGTTCGGCATGATCGGAGTCATCGTTTTTGGTGACAAAAATAGAAATCTACAATTTTTTGTGAAAATGGTTTTCAAATGTTTTTTTTAGGCCTGTCCAGAATGTCGATAGTTCGGCATGACCGGGGTCACTGTTTTTGTGTCAAAAAATGAAAAAAAGAATTCTGAGCTTTTTTTGAAAATGGTTCTAAAATGCTTTTTTTTTAGGCCTGTCCAAAATGTCGCTTTTTCGGCATGATCGGAGTCATCGTTTTTAGGGACAAAATAGAAATCTGCAATTTTTTGTGAAAATGGTTTTAAAATGTTTTTTTTAGGCCTGTCCAGAATGTCGATAGTTCGGCATGACCGGGGTCACTGTTTTTGTGTCAAAAAATGAAAAAAAGAATTCTGAGCTTTTTTTTTGAAAATGGTTCTAAAATTCTTTTTTTTTAGGCCTGTCCAAAATGTCGCTAGTTCGGCATGATCGGAGTATTCGTTTTTGGTGACAAAAATAGAAATCTACAATTTTTAGTGAAAATGGTTTTAAAATGTTTTTTTTAGGCCTGTCCAGAATGTCGCTAGTTTGGCATGACCGGGGTCACTGTTTTTGTGTCACGAAAATGAAGAAAAAAAAATCAGCAATTTTTGGTGAAAATGGTTTTAAATTTTTTTTTTAGACCTGTCCAGAATGTCGCTTTTTCAGCATGATCGGAGTCATCGTTTTTAGGGACAAAATAGAAATCTGCAATTTTTGGTGAAAATGGTTTTAAAATGTTTTTTTTAGGTCTGTCCAGAATGTGGATAGTTCGGCATGACCGGGGTCACTGTTTTTGTGTCACGAAAATGAGGTAAAAATATCTGCAATTTTTTGTGAAAATGATTCTACATTTTTTTTTTTAGGCCTGTCCAGAATGTCGCTCTTTCGGCATGATCGGAGTCATCGTTTTTAGGGACAAAATAGAAATCTGCAATTTTTTGTGAAAATGGTTTTAAAATGTTTTTTTAGGCATGTCCAGAATGTCGATAGTTCGGTATGACCGGGGTCACTGTTTTTGTGTCAAAAAATGAAGAAAAAAAAATCAGCCATTTTTGGTGAAAATGGTTTTTAAATTTTTTTTTAGGCCTGTCCAGAATGACGATAGTTCGGCATGACACTGTTTTTGTGTCAAAAAATGAAAAAAATAATTCTGAGCTTTTTTTTTGAAAATGGTTCTAAAATGCTTTTTTTTTAGGCCTGTCCAAAATGTCGCTAGTTCGGCATGATCGCAGTCATCGTTTTTGGTGACAAAAATAGAAATCTACAATTTTTTGTGAAAATGGTTTTAAAATGTTTTTTTTAGGTCTGTCCAGAATGTCGATAGTTCGTCATGACCGGGGTCACTGTTTTTGTGTCACGAAAATGAGAAAAAAAAATCAGCAATTTTTGGTGAAAATGGTTCTACATTTTTTTTTTAGGCCTGTCCAGAATGTCGCTTTTTCGGCATGATCGGAGTCATCGTTTTTAGGGACAAAATAGAAATCTGCAATTTTTTGTGAAAATGGTTTTAAAATGTTTTTTTAGGCATGTCCAGAATGATGATAGTTCGGCATGACCGGGGTCACTGTTTTTGTGTCAAAAAATGAAAAAAATAATTCTGAGCTTTTTTTTTGAAAATGGTTCTAAAATGCTTTTTTTTTAGGCCTGTCCAAAATGTCGCTAGTTCGGCATGATCGGAGTCATCGTTTTTGGTGACAAAAATAGAAATCTACAATTTTTTGTGAAAATGGTTTTCAAATGTTTTTTTTAGGCCTGTCCAGAATGTCGATAGTTCGGCATGACCGGGGTCACTGTTTTTGTGTCAAAAAATGAAAAAAAGAATTCTGAGCTTTTTTTGAAAATGGTTCTAAAATGCTTTTTTTTTAGGCCTGTCCAAAATGTCGCTTTTTCGGCATGATCGGAGTCATCGTTTTTAGGGACAAAATAGAAATCTGCAATTTTTTGTGAAAATGGTTTTCAAATGTTTTTTTTAGGCCTGTCCAGAATGTCGATAGTTCGGCATGACCGGGGTCACTGTTTTTGTGTCAAAAAATGAAAAAAAGAATTCTGAGCTTTTTTTTTGAAAATGGTTCTAAAATTCTTTTTTTTTAGGCCTGTCCAAAATGTCGCTAGTTCAGCATGATCGGAGTATTCGTTTTTGGTGACAAAAATAGAAATCTACAATTTTTAGTGAAAATGGTTTTAAAATGTTTTTTTTAGGCCTGTCCAGAATGTCGCTAGTTTGGCATGACCGGGGTCACTGTTTTTGTGTCACGAAAATGAAGAAAAAAAAATCAGCAATTTTTGGTGAAAATGGTTTTAAATTTTTTTTTTAGACCTGTCCAGAATGTCGCTTTTTCAGCATGATCGGAGTCATCGTTTTTAGGGACAAAATAGAAATCTGCAATTTTTGGTGAAAATGGTTTTAAAATGTTTTTTTTAGGTCTGTCCAGAATGTCGATAGTTCGGCATGACCGGGGTCACTGTTTTTGTGTCACGAAAATGAGGTAAAAATATCTGCAATTTTTTGTGAAAATGGTTCTACATTTTTTTTTTAGGCCTGTCCAGAATGTCGCTTTTTCGGCATGATCGGAGTCATCGTTTTTAGGGACAAAATAGAAATCTGCAATTTTTTGTGAAAATGGTTTTAAAATGTTTTTTTAGGCATGTCCAGAATGTCGATAGTTCGGTATGATCGTAGTCATCGTTTTTGGTGACAAAAATAGAAATCTACAATTTTTTGTGAAAATGGTTTTAAAATGTTTTTTTTAGGCCTGTCCAGAATGTCGATAGTTCGGCATGACCGGGGTCACTGTTTTTGTGTCAAAAAATGAAAAAAAGAATTCTGAGCTTTTTTTTTTAAAATGGTTCTAAAATGCTTTTTTTTTGTGAAAATGGTTCTACATTTTTTTTTTAGGCCTGTCCAGAATGTCGCTTTTTCGGCATGATCGGAGTCATCGTTTTTAGGGACAAAATAGAAATCTGCAATTTTTGGTGAAAATGGTTTTAAAATGTTTTTTTTAGGTCTGTCCAGAATGTCGATAGTTCGGCATGACCGGGGTCACTGTTTTTGTGTCACGAAAATGAGGTAAAAATATCTGCAATTTTTTGTGAAAATGGTTCTACATTTTTTTTTTAGGCCTGTCCAGAATGTCGCTCTTTCGGCATGATCGGAGTCATCGTTTTTAGGGACAAAATAGAAATCTGCAATTTTTTGTGAAAATGGTTTTAAAATGTTTTTTTAGGCATGTCCAGAATGTCGATAGTTCGGTATGACCGGGGTCACTGTTTTTGTGTCAAAAAATGAAGAAAAAAAAATCAGCCATTTTTGGTGAAAATGGTTTTTAAATTTTTTTTTAGGCCTGTCCAGAATGACGATAGTTCGGCATGACACTGTTTTTGTGTCAAAAAATGAAAAAAATAATTCTGACCTTTTTTTTTGAAAATGGTTCTAAAATGCTTTTTTTTTAGGCCTGTCCAAAATGTCGCTAGTTCGGCATGATCGGAGTCATCGTTTTTGGTGACAAAAATAGAAATCTACAATTTTTTGTGAAAATGGTTTTAAAATGTTTTTTTTAGGCCTGTCCAGAATGTCGATAGTTCGGCATGACCGGGGTCACTGTTTTTGTGTCACGAAAATGAGAAAAAAATATCTGCAATTTTTTGTGAAAATGGTTCCAAAAAAATTTTTTAGGCCTGTCCAGAATGTCGCTTTTTCGGCATGATCGGAGTCATCGTTTTTAGGGACAAAATAGAAATCTGCAATTTTTTGTGGAAATGGTTTTAAAATGTTTTTTTTAGGCCTGTCCAGAATGTCGATAGTTCGGCATGACCGGGGTCACTGTTTTTGTGTCAAAAAATGAAAAAAGAATTCTGAGCTTTTTTTTTGAAAATGGTTCTAAAATTCTTTTTTTTTAGGCCTGTCCAAAATGTCGCTAGTTCGGCATGATCGGAGTATTCGTTTTTGGTGACAAAAATAGAAATCTACAATTTTTAGTGAAAATGGTTTTAAAATGTTTTTTTTAGGCCTGTCCAGAATGTCGCTAGTTTGGCATGACCGGGGTCACTGTTTTTGTGTCACGAAAATGAAGAAAAAATAATCAGCAATTTTTGGTGAAAATGGTTTTAAATTTTTTTTTTAGACCTGTCCAGAATGTCGCTTTTTCAGCATGATCGGAGTCATCGTTTTTAGGGACAAAATAGAAATCTGCAATTTTTGGTGAAAATGGTTTTAAAATGTTTTTTTTAGGTCTGTCCAGAATGTGGATAGTTCGGCATGACCGGGGTCACTGTTTTTGTGTCACGAAAATGAGGTAAAAATATCTGCAATTTTTTGTGAAAATGGTTCTACATTTTTTTTTTAGGCCTGTCCAGAATGTCGCTTTTTCGGCATGATCGGAGTCATCGTTTTTAGGGACAAAATAGAAATCTGCAATTTTTTGTGAAAATGGTTTTAAAATGTTTTTTTAGGCATGTCCAGAATGTCGATAGTTCGGTATGACCGGGGTCACTGTTTTTGTGTCAAAAAATGAAGAAAAAAAAATCAGCCATTTTTGGTGAAAATGGTTTTTAAATTTTTTTTTAGGCCTGTCCAGAATGACGATAGTTCGGCATGACACTGTTTTTGTGTCAAAAAATGAAAAAAATAATTCTGACCTTTTTTTTTGAAAATGGTTCTAAAATGCTTTTTTTTTAGGCCTGTCCAAAATGTCGCTAGTTCGGCATGATCGGAGTCATCGTTTTTGGTGACAAAAATAGAAATCTACAATTTTTTGTGAAAATGGTTTTAAAATGTTTTTTTTAGGCCTGTCCAGAATGTCGATAGTTCGGCATGACCGGGGTCACTGTTTTTGTGTCACGAAAATGAGAAAAAAATATCTGCAATTTTTTGTGAAAATGGTTCCAAAAAAATTTTTTAGGCCTGTCCAGAATGTCGCTTTTTCGGCATGATCGGAGTCATCGTTTTTAGGGACAAAATTGAAATCTGCAATTTTTGGTGAAAATGGTTTTAAAATGTTTTTTTAGGCCTGTCCAGAATGATGATAGTTCGGCATGACCGGGGTCACTGTTTTTGTGTCAAAAAATGAAAAAAATAATTCTGAGCTTTTTTTTTGAAAATGGTTCTAAAATGCTTTTTTTTTAGGCCTGTCCAAAATGTCGCTAGTTCGGCATGATCGGAGTCATCGTTTTTGGTGACAAAAATAGAAATCTACAATTTTTTGTGAAAATGGTTTTCAAATGTTTTTTTTAGGCCTGTCCAGAATGTCGATAGTTCGGCATGACCGGGGTCACTGTTTTTGTGTCAAAAAATGAAAAAAAGAATTCTGAGCTTTTTTTGAAAATGGTTCTAAAATGCTTTTTTTTTAGGCCTGTCCAAAATGTCGCTTTTTCGGCATGATCGGAGTCATCGTTTTTAGGGACAAAATAGAAATCTGCAATTTTTTGTGAAAATGGTTTTAAAATGTTTTTTTTAGGCCTGTCCAGAATGTCGATAGTTCGGCATGACCGGGGTCACTGTTTTTGTGTCAAAAAATGAAAAAAAGAATTCTGAGCTTTTTTTTTGAAAATGGTTCTAAAATTCTTTTTTTTTAGGCCTGTCCAAAATGTCGCTAGTTCGGCATGATCGGAGTATTCGTTTTTGGTGACAAAAATAGAAATCTACAATTTTTAGTGAAAATGGTTTTAAAATGTTTTTTTTAGGCCTGTCCAGAATGTCGCTAGTTTGGCATGACCGGGGTCACTGTTTTTGTGTCACGAAAATGAAGAAAAAAAAATCAGCAATTTTTGGTGAAAATGGTTTTAAATTTTTTTTTTAGACCTGTCCAGAATGTCGCTTTTTCAGCATGATCGGAGTCATCGTTTTTAGGGACAAAATAGAAATCTGCAATTTTTGGTGAAAATGGTTTTAAAATGTTTTTTTTAGGTCTGTCCAGAATGTCGATAGTTCGGCATGACCGGGGTCACTGTTTTTGTGTCACGAAAATGAGGTAAAAATATCTGCAATTTTTTGTGAAAATGGTTCTACATTTTTTTTTTAGGCCTGTCCAGAATGTCGCTTTTTCGGCATGATCGGAGTCATCGTTTTTAGGGACAAAATAGAAATCTGCAATTTTTTGTGAAAATGGTTTTAAAATGTTTTTTTAGGCATGTCCAGAATGTCGATAGTTCGGTATGACCGGGGTCACTGTTTTTGTGTCAAAAAATGAAAAAAAGAATTCTGAGCTTTTTTTTTGAAAATGGTTCTAAAATGCTTTTTTTTTAGGCCTGTCCAAAATGTCGCTAGTTCGGCATGATCGTAGTCATCGTTTTTGGTGACAAAAATAGAAATCTACAATTTTTTGTGAAAATGGTTTTAAAATGTTTTTTTTAGGCCTGTCCAGAATGTCGATAGTTCGGCATGACCGGGGTCACTGTTTTTGTGTCACGAAAATGAGAAAAAAATATCTGCAATTTTTTGTGAAAATGGTTCCAAAAATTTTTTTTAGGCCTGTCCAGAATGTCGCTTTTTCGGCATGATCGGAGTCATCGTTTTTAGGGACAAAATAGAAATCTGCAATTTTTGGTGAAAATGGTTTTAAAATGTTTTTTTAGGCCTGTCCAGAATGATGATAGTTCGGCATGACCGGGGTCACTGTTTTTGTGTCAAAAAATGAAAAAAATAATTCTGAGCTTTTTTTTTGAAAATGGTTCTAAAATGCTTTTTTTTTAGGCCTGTCCAAAATGTCGCTAGTTCGGCATGATCGGAGTCATCGTTTTTGGTGACAAAAATAGAAATCTACAATTTTTTGTGAAAATGGTTTTCAAATGTTTTTTTTAGGCCTGTCCAGAATGTCGATATTTCGGCATGACCGGGGTCACTGTTTTTGTGTCAAAAAATGAAAAAAAGAATTCTGAGCTTTTTTTGAAAATGGTTCTAAAATGCTTTTTTTTTAGGCCTGTCCAAAATGTCGCTTTTTCGGCATGATCGGAGTCATCGTTTTTAGGGACAAAATAGAAATCTGCAATTTTTTGTGGAAATGGTTTTAAAATGTTTTTTTTAGGCCTGTCCAGAATGTCGATAGTTCGGCATGACCGGGGTCACTGTTTTTGTGTCAAACCATTTGAAAATGGTTCTAAAATTCTTTTTTTTTAGGCCTGTCCAAAATGTCGCTAGTTCGGCATGATCGGAGTATTCGTTTTTGGTGACAAAAATAGAAATCTACAATTTTTAGTGAAAATGGTTTTAAAATGTTTTTTTTTAGGCCTGTCCAGAATGTCGCTAGTTTGGCATGACCGGGGTCACTGTTTTTGTGTCACGAAAATGAAGAAAAAAAAATCAGCAATTTTTGGTGAAAATGGTTTTAAATTTTTTTTTTAGACCTGTCCAGAATGTCGCTTTTTCAGCATGATCGGAGTCATCGTTTTTAGGGACAAAATAGAAATCTGCAATTTTTGGTGAAAATGGTTTTAAAATGTTTTTTTTAGGTCTGTCCAGAATGTCGATAGTTCGGCATGACCGGGGTCACTGTTTTTGTGTCACGAAAATGAGGTAAAAATATCTGCAATTTTTTGTGAAAATGGTTCTACATTTTTTTTTTTGGCCTGTCCAGAATGTCGCTCTTTCGGCATGATCGGAGTCATCGTTTTTAGGGACAAAATAGAAATCTGCAATTTTTTGTGAAAATGGTTTTAAAATGTTTTTTTAGGCATGTCCAGAATGTCGATAGTTCGGTATGACCGGGGTCACTGTTTTTGTGTCAAAAAATGAAGAAAAAAAAATCAGCCATTTTTGGTGAAAATGGTTTTAAAATTTTTTTTTAGGCCTGTCCAGAATGACGATAGTTCGGCATGACACTGTTTTTGTGTCAAAAAATGAAAAAAATAATTCTGACCTTTTTTTTTGAAAATGGTTCTAAAATGCTTTTTTTTTAGGCCTGTCCAAAATGTCGCTAGTTCGGCATGATCGGAGTCATCGTTTTTGGTGACAAAAATAGAAATCTACAATTTTTTGTGAAAATGGTTTTAAAATGTTTTTTTTAGGCCTGTCCAGAATGTCGATAGTTCGGCATGACCGGGGTCACTGTTTTTGTGTCACGAAAATGAGAAAAAAATATCTGCAATTTTTTGTGAAAATGGTTCCAAAAAAATTTTTTAGGCCTGTCCAGAATGTCGCTTTTTCGGCATGATCGGAGTCATCGTTTTTAGGGACAAAATTGAAATCTGCAATTTTTGGTGAAAATGGTTTTAAAATGTTTTTTTAGGCCTGTCCAGAATGATGATAGTTCGGCATGACCGGGGTCACTGTTTTTGTGTCAAAAAATGAAAAAAATAATTCTGAGCTTTTTTTTTGAAAATGGTTCTAAAATGCTTTTTTTTTAGGCCTGTCCAAAATGTCGCTAGTTCGGCATGATCGGAGTCATCGTTTTTGGTGACAAAAATAGAAATCTACAATTTTTTGTGAAAATGGTTTTCAAATGTTTTTTTTAGGCCTGTCCAGAATGTCGATAGTTCGGCATGACCGGGGTCACTGTTTTTGTGTCAAAAAATGAAAAAAAGAATTCTGAGCTTTTTTTGAAAATGGTTCTAAAATGCTTTTTTTTTAGGCCTGTCCAAAATGTCGCTTTTTCGGCATGATCGGAGTCATCGTTTTTAGGGACAAAATAGAAATCTGCAATTTTTTGTGAAAATGGTTTTAAAATGTTTTTTTTAGGCCTGTCCAGAATGTCGATAGTTCGGCATGACCGGGGTCACTGTTTTTGTGTCAAAAAATGAAAAAAAGAATTCTGAGCTTTTTTTTTGAAAATGGTTCTAAAATTCTTTTTTTTTAGGCCTGTCCAAAATGTCGCTAGTTCGGCATGATCGGAGTATTCGTTTTTGGTGACAAAAATAGAAATCTACAATTTTTAGTGAAAATGGTTTTAAAATGTTTTTTTTAGGCCTGTCCAGAATGTCGCTAGTTTGGCATGACCGGGGTCACTGTTTTTGTGTCACGAAAATGAAGAAAAAAAAATCAGCAATTTTTGGTGAAAATGGTTTTAAATTTTTTTTTTAGACCTGTCCAGAATGTCGCTTTTTCAGCATGATCGGAGTCATCGTTTTTAGGGACAAAATAGAAATCTGCAATTTTTGGTGAAAATGGTTTTAAAATGTTTTTTTTAGGCCTGTCCAGAATGTCGATAGTTCGGTATGACCGGGGTCACTGTTTTTGTGTCAAAAAATGAAGAAAAAAAAATCAGCAATTTTTGGTGAAAATGGTTTTAAAATGTTTTTTTTAGGTCTGTCCAGAATGTCGATAGTTCGGCATGACCGGGGTCACTGTTTTTGTGTCAAAAAATGAAAAAAATAATTCTGAGCTTTTTTTTTGAAAATGGTTCTTAAATGCTTTTTTTTTAGGCCTGTCCAAAATGTCGCTAGTTCGGCATGATCGGAGTCATCGTTTTTGGTGACAAAAATAGAAATCTACAATTTTTTGTGAAAATGGTTTTAAAATGTTTTTTTTAGGCCTGTCCAGAATGTCGATAGTTCGGCATGACCGGGGTCACTGTTTTTGTGTCACGAAAATGAGAAAAAAATATCTGCAATTTTTTGTGAAAATGGTTCTAAAAAAATGTTTTAGGCCTGTCCAGAATGTCGCTTTTTCGGCATGATCGGAGTCATCGTTTTTAGGGACAAAATAGAAATCTGCAATTTTTTGTGAAAATGGTTTTAAAATGTTTTTTTTAGGCCTGTCCAGAATGTCGATAGTTCGGCATGACCGGGGTCACTGTTTTTGTGTCACGAAAATGAAAAAAAAATATCTGCAATTTTTTGTGAAAATGGTTCTAAATTTTTTTTAGACCTGTCCAGAATGTCGCTTTTTCAACATGATCGGAGTCATCGTTTTTAGGGACAAAATAGAAATCTGCAATTTTTGGTGAAAATGGTTTTAAAATGTTTTTTTAGGTCTGTCCAGAATGTCGATAGTTCGTCATGACCGGGGTCACTGTTTTTGTGTCACGAAAATGAGAAAAAAAATCAGCAATTTTTGGTGAAAATGGTTCTACATTTTTTTTTTAGGCCTGTCCAGAATGTCGCTTTTTCGGCATGATCGGAGTCATCGTTTTTAGGGACAAAATAGAAATCTGCAATTTTTTGTGAAAATGGTTTTAAAATGTTTTTTTAGGCATGTCCAGAATGTCGATAGTTCGGTATGACCGGGGTCACTGTTTTTGTGTCAAAAAATGAAGAAAAAAAAATCAGCCATTTTTGGTGAAAATGGTTTTAAATTTTTTTTTTAGGCCTGTCCAGAATGACGATAGTTCGGCATGACCGGGGTAACTGTTTTTGTGTCAAAAAATGAAAAAAATAATTCTGAGCTTTTTTTTTGAAAATGGTTCTAAAATGCTTTTTTTTTAGGCCTGTCCAAAATGTCGCTAGTTCGGCATGATCGGAGTCATCGTTTTTGGTGACAAAAATAGAAATCTACAATTTTTTGTGAAAATGGTTTTAAAATGTTTTTTTTAGGCCTGTCCAGAATGTCGATAGTTCGGCATTACCGGGGTCACTGATTTTGTGTCACGAAAATGAGAAAAAAATATCTGCAATTTTTTGTGAAAATGGTTCTAAAAAAATGTTTTAGGCCTGTCCAGAATGTCGCTTTTTCGGCATGATCGGAGTCATCGTTTTTAGGGACAAAATAGAAATCTGCAATTTTTTGTGAAAATGGTTTTAAAATGTTTTTTTAGGCCTGTCCAGAATGTCGATAGTTCGGCATGACCGGGGTCACTGTTTTTGTGTCACGAAAATGAAAAAAAAATATCTGCAATTTTTTGTGAAAATGGTTCTAAAAATTTTTTAGACCTGTCCAGAATGTCGCTTTTTCAACATGATCGGAGTCATCGTTTTTAGGGACAAAATAGAAATCTGCAATTTTTTGTGAAAATGGTTTTCAAATGTTTTTTTTAGGCCTGTCCAGAATGTCGATAGTTCGGCATGACCGGGGTCACTGTTTTTGTGTCAAAAAATGAAAAAAAGAATTCTGAGCTTTTTTTGAAAATGGTTCTAAAATGCTTTTTTTTTAGGCCTGTCCAAAATGTCGCTTTTTCGGCATGATCGGAGTCATCGTTTTTAGGGACAAAATAGAAATCTGCAATTTTTTGTGAAAATGGTTTTAAAATGTTTTTTTTAGGCCTGTCCAGAATGTCGATAGTTCGGCATGACCGGTGTCACTGTTTTTGTGTCAAAAAATGAAAAAAAGAATTCTGAGGTTTTTTTTTGAAAATGGTTCTAAAATTCTTTTTTTTTAGGCCTGTCCAGAATGTCGATAGTTCGGCATGACCGGGGTCACTGTTTTTGTGTCACGAAAATGAGAAAAAAATATCTGCAATTTTTTGTGAAAATGGTTCTACATTTTTTTTTTAGGCCTGTCCAGAATGTCGCTTTTTCGGCATGATCGGAGTCATCGTTTTTAGGGACAAAATAGAAATCTGCAATTTTTTGTGAAAATGGTTTTAAAATGTTTTTTTAGGCATGTCCAGAATGTCAATAGTTCGGTATGACCGGGGTCACTGTTTTTGTGTCAAAAAATGAAGAAAAAAAAATCAGCCATTTTTGGTGAAAATGGTTTTTAAATTTTTTTTTAGGCCTGTCCAGAATGACGATAGTTCGGCATGACCGGGGTCACTGTTTTTGTGTCAAAAAATGAAAAAAAGAATTCTGAGCTTTTTTTTTGAAAATGGTTCTAAAATGCTTTTTTTTTAGGCCTGTCCAAAATGTCGCTAGTTCGGCATGATCGGAGTCATCGTTTTTGGTGACAAAAATAGAAATCTACAATTTTTTGTGAAAATGGTTTTAAAATGTTTTTTTTAGGCCTGTCCAGAATGTCGATAGTTCGGCATGACCGGGGTCACTGTTTTTGTGTCACGAAAATGAGAAAAAAATATCTGCAATTTTTTGTGAAAATGGTTTTTAAATGTTTTTTTAGGCCTGTCCAGAATGTCGATAGTTCGGCATGACCGGGGTCACTGTTTTTGTGTCAAAAAATGAAAAAAAGAATTCTGAGCTTTTTTTTTGAAAATGGTTCTAAAATTCTTTTTTTTTAGGCCTGTCCAAAATGTCGCTAGTTCGGCATGATCGGAGTATTCGTTTTTGGTGACAAAAATAGAAATCTACAATTTTTAGTGAAAATGGTTTTAAAATGTTTTTTTTAGGCCTGTCCAGAATGTCGCTAGTTTGGCATGACCGGGGTCACTGTTTTTGTGTCACGAAAATGAAGAAAAAAAAATCAGCAATTTTTGGTGAAAATGGTTTAAAAAAAATTTTTTAGACCTGTCCAGAATGTCGCTTTTTCAGCATGATCGGAGTCAGCGTTTTTAGGGAGAAAATAGAAATCTGCAATTTTTTGGTGAAAATGGTTTTAAAATGTATTTTTTAGGCCTGTCCAGAATGTCGATAGTTCGGCATGACCGGGGTCACTGTTTTTGTGTCACGAAAATGAGAAAAAAATATCTGCAATTTTTTGTGAAAATGGTTCTACATTTTTTTTTTAGGCCTGTCCAGAATGTCGCTTTTTCGGCATGATCGGAGTCATCGTTTTTAGGGACAAAATAGAAATCTGCAATTTTTTGTGAAAATGGTTTTAAAATGTTTTTTTAGGCATGTCCAGAATGTCGATAGTTCGGTATGACCGGGGTCACTGTTTTTGTGTCAAAAAATAAAGAAAAAAAAATCTGCCATTTTTGGTGAAAATGGTTTTTAAATTTTTCTTTAGGCCTGTCCAGAATGATGATAGTTCGGCATGACCGGGGTCACTGTTTTTGTGTCACGAAAATGAAAAAAAAATATCTGCAATTTTTTGTGAAAATTGTTCTAAATTTTTTTTTTAGGCCTGTCCAGAATGTCGCTTTTTCGGCATGATCGGAGTCATCGTTTTTAGGGACAAAATAGAAATCTGCAATTTTTGGTGAAAATGGTTTTAAAATGTTTTTTTAGGCCTGTCCAGAATGATGATAGTTCGCCATGACCGGGGTCACTGTTTTTGTGTCAAAAAATGAAAAAAATAATTCTGAGCTTTTTTTTTGAAAATGGTTCTAAAATGCTTTTTTTTTAGGCCTGTCCAAAATGTCGCTAGTTCGGCATGATCGGAGTCATCGTTTTTGGTGACAAAAATAGAAATCTACAATTTTTGGTGAAAATGGTTTTAAAATGTTTTTTTAGGCCTGTCCAGAATGTCGATAGTTCGGCATGACCGGGGTCACTGTTTTTGTGTCACGAAAATGAAAAAAAAATATCTGCAATTTTTTGTGAAAATGGTTCTAAATTTTTTTTAGACCTGTCCAGAATGTCGCTTTTTCAACATGATCGGAGTCATCGTTTTTAGGGACAAAATAGAAATCTGCAATTTTTGGTGAAAATGGTTTTAAAATGTTTTTTTTAGGTCTGTCCAGAATGTCGATAGTTCGTCATGACCGGGGTCACTGTTTTTGTGTCACGAAAATGAGAAAAAAAAATCAGCAATTTTTGGTGAAAATGGTTCTACATTTTTTTTTTAGGCCTGTCCAGAATGTCGCTTTTTCGGCATGATCGGAGTCATCGTTTTTAGGGACAAAATAGAAATCTGCAATTTTTTGTGAAAATGGTTTTAAAATGTTTTTTTAGGCATGTCCAGAATGTCGATAGTTCGGTATGACCGGGGTCACTGTTTTTGTGTCAAAAAATAAAGAAAAAAAAATCTGCCATTTTTGGTGAAAATGGTTTTAAAATGTTTTTTTTAGGCCTGTCCAGAATGTCGATAGTTCGGCATGACCGGGGTCACTGTTTTAGTGTCACGAAAATGAGAAAAAAATATCTGCAATTTTTTGTGAAAATGGTTTTAAAATGTTTTTTTTAGGCCTGTCCAGAATGTCGATAGTTCGGCATGACCGGGGTCACTGTTTTTGTGTCACGAAAATGAAAAAAAAATATCTGCAATTTTTTGTGAAAATTGTTCTAAAATTTTTTTTTAGGCCTGTCCAGAATGTCGCTTTTTCGGCATGATCGGAGTCATCGTTTTTAGGGACAAAATAGAAATCTGCAATTTTTTGTGAAAATGGTTTTCAAATGTTTTTTTTAGGCCTGTCCAGAATGTCGATAGTTCGGCATGACCGGGGTCACTGTTTTTGTGTCAAAAAATGAAAAAAAGAATTCTGAGCTTTTTTTTTGAAAATGGTTCTAAAATTCTTTTTTTTTAGGCCTGTCCAAAATGTCGCTAGTTCAGCATGATCGGAGTATTCGTTTTTGGTGACAAAAATAGAAATCTACAATTTTTAGTGAAAATGGTTTTAAAATGTTTTTTTTAGGCCTGTCCAGAATGTCGCTAGTTTGGCATGACCGGGGTCACTGTTTTTGTGTCACGAAAATGAAGAAAAAAAAATCAGCAATTTTTGGTGAAAATGGTTTTAAATTTTTTTTTTAGACCTGTCCAGAATGTCGCTTTTTCAGCATGATCGGAGTCATCGTTTTTAGGGACAAAATAGAAATCTGCAATTTTTGGTGAAAATGGTTTTAAAATGTTTTTTTTAGGTCTGTCCAGAATGTCGATAGTTCGGCATGACCGGGGTCACTGTTTTTGTGTCACGAAAATGAGGTAAAAATATCTGCAATTTTTTGTGAAAATGGTTCTACATTTTTTTTTTAGGCCTGTCCAGAATGTCGCTTTTTCGGCATGATCGGAGTCATCGTTTTTAGGGACAAAATAGAAATCTGCAATTTTTTGTGAAAATGGTTTTAAAATGTTTTTTTAGGCATGTCCAGAATGTCGATAGTTCGGTATGACCGGGGTCACTGTTTTTGTGTCAAAAAATGAAAAAAAGAATTCTGAGCTTTTTTTTTGAAAATGGTTCTAAAATGCTTTTTTTTTAGGCCTGTCCAAAATGTCGCTAGTTCGGCATGATCGTAGTCATCGTTTTTGGTGACAAAAATAGAAATCTACAATTTTTTGTGAAAATGGTTTTAAAATGTTTTTTTTAGGCCTGTCCAGAATGTCGATAGTTCGGCATGACCGGGGTCACTGTTTTTGTGTCACGAAAATGAGAAAAAAATATCTGCAATTTTTTGTGAAAATGGTTTTAAAATGTTTTTTTTAGGCCTGTCCAGAATGTCGATAGTTCGGCATGACCGGGGTCACTGTTTTTGTGTCACGAAAATGAAAAAAAAATATCTGCAATTTTTTGTGAAAATTGTTCTAAAAATTTTTTTTAGGCCTGTCCAGAATGTCGCTTTTTCGGCATGATCGGAGTCATCGTTTTTAGGGACAAAATAGAAATCTGCAATTTTTTGTGAAAATGGTTTTCAAATGTTTTTTTTAGGTCTGTCCAGAATGTCGATAGTTCGGCATGACCGGGGTCACTGTTTTTGTGTCACGAAAATGAGGTAAAAATATCTGCAATTTTTTGTGAAAATGGTTCTACATTTTTTTTTTAGGCCTGTCCAGAATGTCGCTTTTTCGGCATGATCGGAGTCATCGTTTTTAGGGACAAAATAGAAATCTGCAATTTTTTGTGAAAATGGTTTTAAAATGTTTTTTTAGGCATGTCCAGAATGTCGATAGTTCGGTATGACCGGGGTCACTGTTTTTGTGTCAAAAAATGAAAAAAAGAATTCTGAGCTTTTTTTTTGAAAATGGTTCTAAAATGCTTTTTTTTTAGGCCTGTCCAAAATGTCGCTAGTTCGGCATGATCGTAGTCATCGTTTTTGGTGACAAAAATAGAAATCTACAATTTTTTGTGAAAATGGTTTTAAAATGTTTTTTTTAGGCCTGTCCAGAATGTCGATAGTTCGGCATGACCGGGGTCACTGTTTTTGTGTCACGAAAATGAGAAAAAAATATCTGCAATTTTTTGTGAAAATGGTTCCAAAAATTTTTTTTAGGCCTGTCCAGAATGTCGCTTTTTCGGCATGATCGGAGTCATCGTTTTTAGGGACAAAATAGAAATCTGCAATTTTTGGTGAAAATGGTTTTAAAATGTTTTTTTAGGCCTGTCCAGAATGATGATAGTTCGGCATGACCGGGGTCACTGTTTTTGTGTCAAAAAATGAAAAAAATAATTCTGAGCTTTTTTTTTGAAAATGGTTCTAAAATGCTTTTTTTTTAGGCCTGTCCAAAATGTCGCTAGTTCGGCATGATCGGAGTCATCGTTTTTGGTGACAAAAATAGAAATCTACAATTTTTTGTGAAAATGGTTTTCAAATGTTTTTTTTAGGCCTGTCCAGAATGTCGATAGTTCGGCATGACCTGGGTCACTGTTTTTGTGTCAAAAAATGAAAAAAAGAATTCTGAGCTTTTTTTGAAAATGGTTCTAAAATGCTTTTTTTTTAGGCCTGTCCAAAATGTCGCTTTTTCGGCATGATCGGAGTCATCGTTTTTAGGGACAAAATAGAAATCTGCAATTTTTTGTGGAAATGGTTTTAAAATGTTTTTTTTAGGCCTGTCCAGAATGTCGATAGTTCGGCATGACCGGGGTCACTGTTTTTGTGTCAAACCATTTGAAAATGGTTCTAAAATTCTTTTTTTTTAGGCCTGTCCAAAATGTCGCTAGTTCGGCATGATCGGAGTATTCGTTTTTGGTGACAAAAATAGAAATCTACAATTTTTAGTGAAAATGGTTTTAAAATGTTTTTTTTAGGCCTGTCCAGAATGTCGCTAGTTTGGCATGACCGGGGTCACTGTTTTTGTGTCACGAAAATGAAGAAAAAAAAATCAGCAATTTTTGGTGAAAATGGTTTTAAATTTTTTTTTTAGACCTGTCCAGAATGTCGCTTTTTCAGCATGATCGGAGTCATCGTTTTTAGGGACAAAATAGAAATCTGCAATTTTTGGTGAAAATGGTTTTAAAATGGTTTTTTTAGGTCTGTCCAGAATGTCGATAGTTCGGCATGACCGGGGTCACTGTTTTTGTGTCACGAAAATGAGGTAAAAATATCTGCAATTTTTTGTGAAAATGGTTCTACATTTTTTTTTTAGGCCTGTCCAGAATGTCGCTCTTTCGGCATGATCGGAGTCATCGTTTTTAGGGACAAAATAGAAATCTGCAATTTTTTGTGAAAATGGTTTTAAAATGTTTTTTTTAGGCATGTCCAGAATGTCGATAGTTCGGTATGACCGGGGTCACTGTTTTTGTGTCAAAAAATGAAGAAAAAAAAATCAGCCATTTTTGGTGAAAATGGTTTTTAAATTTTTTTTTAGGCCTGTCCAGAATGACGATAGTTCGGCATGACACTGTTTTTGTGTCAAAAAATGAAAAAAATAATTCTGAGCTTTTTTTTTGAAAATGGTTCTAAAATGCTTTTTTTTTAGGCCTGTCCAAAATGTCGCTAGTTCGGCATGATCGGAGTCATCGTTTTTGGTGACAAAAATAGAAATCTACAATTTTTTGTGAAAATGGTTTTAAAATGTTTTTTTTAGGCCTGTCCAGAATGTCGATAGTTCGGCATGACCGGGGTCACTGTTTTTGTGTCACGAAAATGAGAAAAAAATATCTGCAATTTTTTGTGAAAATGGTTCCAAAAAAATTTTTTAGGCCTGTCCAGAATGTCGCTTTTTCGGCATGATCGGAGTCATCGTTTTTAGGGACAAAATTGAAATCTGCAATTTTTGGTGAAAATGGTTTTAAAATGTTTTTTTAGGCCTGTCCAGAATGATGATAGTTCGGCATGACCGGGGTCACTGTTTTTGTGTCAAAAAATGAAAAAAATAATTCTGAGCTTTTTTTTTGAAAATGGTTCTAAAATGCTTTTTTTTTAGGCCTGTCCAAAATGTCGCTAGTTCGGCATGATCGGAGTCATCGTTTTTGGTGACAAAAATAGAAATCTACAATTTTTTGTGAAAATGGTTTTCAAATGTTTTTTTTAGGCCTGTCCAGAATGTCGATAGTTCGGCATGACCGGGGTCACTGTTTTTGTGTCAAAAAATGAAAAAAAGAATTCTGAGCTTTTTTTGAAAATGGTTCTAAAATGCTTTTTTTTTAGGCCTGTCCAAAATGTCGCTTTTTCGGCATGATCGGAGTCATCGTTTTTAGGGACAAAATAGAAATCTGCAATTTTTTGTGAAAATGGTTTTAAAATGTTTTTTTTAGGCCTGTCCAGAATGTCGATAGTTCGGCATGACCGGGGTCACTGTTTTTGTGTCAAAAAATGAAAAAAAGAATTCTGAGCTTTTTTTTTGAAAATGGTTCTAAAATTCTTTTTTTTTAGGCCTGTCCAAAATGTCGCTAGTTCGGCATGATCGGAGTATTCGTTTTTGGTGACAAAAATAGAAATCTACAATTTTTAGTGAAAATGGTTTTAAAATGTTTTTTTTAGGCCTGTCCAGAATGTCGCTAGTTTGGCATGACCGGGGTCACTGTTTTTGTGTCACGAAAATGAAGAAAAAAAAATCAGCAATTTTTGGTGAAAATGGTTTAAATTTTTTTTTTTAGACCTGTCCAGAATGTCGCTTTTTCAGCATGATCGGAGTCATCGTTTTTAGGGACAAAATAGAAATCTGCAATTTTTGGTGAAAATGGTTTTAAAATGTTTTTTTTAGGTCTGTCCAGAATGTCGATAGTTCGGCATGACCGGGGTCACTGTTTTTGTGTCACGAAAATGAGGTAAAAATATCTGCAATTTTTTGTGAAAATGGTTCTACATTTTTTTTTTAGGCCTGTCCAGAATGTCGCTTTTTCGGCATGATCGGAGTCATCGTTTTTAGGGACAAAATAGAAATCTGCAATTTTTTGTGAAAATGGTTTTAAAATGTTTTTTTAGGCATGTCCAGAATGTCGATAGTTCGGTATGACCGGGGTCACTGTTTTTGTGTCAAAAAATGAAGAAAAAAAAATCAGCCATTTTTGGTGAAAATGGTTTTTAAATTTTTTTTTAGGCCTGTCCAGAATGACGATAGTTCGGCATGACCGGGGTCACTGTTTTTGTGTCAAAAAATGAAAAAAATAATTCTGAGCTTTTTTTTTGAAAATGGTTCTAAAATGCTTTTTTTTTAGGCCTGTCCAAAATGTCGCTAGTTCGGCATGATCGGAGTCATCGTTTTTGGTGAGAAAAATAGAAATCTACAATTTTTTGTGAAAATGGTTTTAAAATGTTTTTTTTAGGCCTGTCCAGAATGTCGATAGTTCGGCATGACCGGGGTCACTGTTTTTGTGTCACGAAAATGAGAAAAAAATATCTGCAATTTTTTGTGAAAATGGTTTTAAAATGTTTTTTTTAGGCCTGTCCAGAATGTCGATAGTTCGGCATGACCGGGGTCACTGTTTTTGTGTCACGAAAATGAAAAAAAAATATCTGCAATTTTTTGTGAAAATTGTTCTAAAATTTTTTTTTAGGCCTGTCCAGAATGTCGCTTTTTCGGCATGATCGGAGTCATCGTTTTTAGGGACAAAATAGAAATCTGCAATTTTTTGTGAAAATGGTTTTCAAATGTTTTTTTTAGGCCTGTCCAGAATGTCGATAGTTCGGCATGACCGGGGTCACTGTTTTTGTGTCAAAAAATGAAAAAAAGAATTCTGAGCTTTTTTTTTGAAAATGGTTCTAAAATTCTTTTTTTTTAGGCCTGTCCAAAATGTCGCTAGTTCAGCATGATCGGAGTATTCGTTTTTGGTGACAAAAATAGAAATCTACAATTTTTAGTGAAAATGGTTTTAAAATGTTTTTTTTAGGCCTGTCCAGAATGTCGCTAGTTTGGCATGACTGGGGTCACTGTTTTTGTGTCACGAAAATGAAGAAAAAAAAATCAGCAATTTTTGGTGAAAATGGTTTTACATTTTTTTTTTAGACCTGTCCAGAATGTCGCTTTTTCAGCATGATCGGAGTCATCGTTTTTAGGGACAAAATAGAAATCTGCAATTTTTGGTGAAAATGGTTTTAAAATGTTTTTTTTAGGTCTGTCCAGAATGTCGATAGTTCGGCATGACCGGGGTCACTGTTTTTGTGTCACGAAAATGAGGTAAAAATATCTGCAATTTTTTGTGAAAATGATTCTACATTTTTTTTTTAGGCCTGTCCAGAATGTCGCTTTTTCGGCATGATCGGAGTCATCGTTTTTAGGGACAAAATAGAAATCTGCAATTTTTTGTGAAAATGGTTTTAAAATGTTTTTTTAGGCATGTCCAGAATGTCGATAGTTCGGTATGACCGGGGTCACTGTTTTTGTGTCAAAAAATGAAAAAAAGAATTCTGAGCTTTTTTTTTGAAAATGGTTCTAAAATGCTTTTTTTTTAGGCCTGTCCAAAATGTCGCTAGTTCGGCATGATCGTAGTCATCGTTTTTGGTGACAAAAATAGAAATCTACAATTTTTTGTGAAAATGGTTTTAAAATGTTTTTTTTAGGCCTGTCCAGAATGTCGATAGTTCGGCATGACCGGGGTCACTGTTTTTGTGTCACGAAAATGAGAAAAAAATATCTGCAATTTTTTGTGAAAATGGTTCCAAAAAATTTTTTTAGGCCTGTCCAGAATGTCGCTTTTTCGGCATGATCGGAGTCATCGTTTTTAGGGACAAAATAGAAATCTGCAATTTTTGGTGAAAATGGTTTTAAAATGTTTTTTTAGGCCTGTCCAGAATGATGATAGTTCGGCATGACCGGGGTCACTGTTTTTGTGTCAAAAAATTGAAAAAAATAATTCTGAGCTTTTTTTTTGAAAATGGTTCTAAAATGCTTTTTTTTTAGGCCTGTCCAAAATGTCGCTAGTTCGGCATGATCGGAGTCATCGTTTTTGGTGACAAAAATAGAAATCTACAATTTTTTGTGAAAATGGTTTTCAAATGTTTTTTTTAGGCCTGTCCAGAATGTCGATAGTTCGGCATGACCGGGGTCACTGTTTTTGTGTCAAAAAATGAAAAAAAGAATTCTGAGCTTTTTTTGAAAATGGTTCTAAAATGCTTTTTTTTTAGGCCTGTCCAAAATGTCGCTTTTTCGGCATGATCGGAGTCATCGTTTTTAGGGACAAAATAGAAATCTGCAATTTTTTGTGGAAATGGTTTTAAAATGTTTTTTTTAGGCCTGTCCAGAATGTCGATAGTTCGGCATGACCGGGGTCACTGTTTTTGTGTCAAACCATTTGAAAATGGTTCTAAAATTCTTTTTTTTTAGGCCTGTCCAAAATGTCGCTAGTTCGGCATGATCGGAGTATTCGTTTTTGGTGACAAAAATAGAAATCTACAATTTTTAGTGAAAATGGTTTTAAAATGTTTTTTTTAGGCCTGTCCAGAATGTCGCTAGTTTGGCATGACCGGGGTCACTGTTTTTGTGTCACGAAAATGAAGAAAAAAAAATCAGCAATTTTTGGTGAAAATGGTTTTAAATTTTTTTTTTAGACCTGTCCAGAATGTCGCTTTTTCAGCATGATCGGAGTCATCGTTTTTAGGGACAAAATAGAAATCTGCAATTTTTGGTGAAAATGGTTTTAAAATGTTTTTTTTAGGTCTGTCCAGAATGTCGATAGTTCGGCATGACCGGGGTCACTGTTTTTGTGTCACGAAAATGAGGTAAAAATATCTGCAATTTTTTGTGAAAATGGTTCTACATTTTTTTTTTAGGCCTGTCCAGAATGTCGCTCTTTCGGCATGATCGGAGTCATCGTTTTTAGGGACAAAATAGAAATCTGCAATTTTTTGTGAAAATGGTTTTAAAATGTTTTTTTAGGCATGTCCAGAATGTCGATAGTTCGGTATGACCGGGGTCACTGTTTTTGTGTCAAAAAATGAAGAAAAAAAAATCAGCCATTTTTGGTGAAAATGGTTTTTAAATTTTTTTTTAGGCCTGTCCAGAATGACGATAGTTCGGCATGACACTGTTTTTGTGTCAAAAAATGAAAAAAATAATTCTGAGCTTTTTTTTTGAAAATGGTTCTAAAATGCTTTTTTTTTAGGCCTGTCCAAAATGTCGCTAGTTCGGCATGATCGGAGTCATCGTTTTTGGTGACAAAAATAGAAATCTACAATTTTTTGTGAAAATGGTTTTAAAATGTTTTTTTTTAGGCCTGTCCAGAATGTCGATAGTTCGGCATGACCGGGGTCACTGTTTTTGTGTCACGAAAATGAGAAAAAAATATCTGCAATTTTTTGTGAAAATGGTTCCAAAAAAATTTTTTAGGCCTGTCCAGAATGTCGCTTTTTCGGCATGATCGGAGTCATCGTTTTTAGGGACAAAATAGAATTCTGCAATTTTTTGTGAAAATGGTTTTAAAATGTTTTTTTAGGCATGTCCAGAATGTCAATAGTTCGGTATGACCGGGGTCACTGTTTTTGTGTCAAAAAATGAAGAAAAAAAAATCAGCCATTTTTGGTGAAAATGGTTTTTAAATTTTTTTTTAGGCCTGTCCAGAATGACGATAGTTCGGCATGACCGGGGTCACTGTTTTTGTGTCAAAAAATGAAAAAAAGAATTCTGAGCTTTTTTTTTGAAAATGGTTCTAAAATGCTTTTTTTTTAGGCCTGTCCAAAATGTCGCTAGTTCGGCATGATCGGAGTCATCGTTTTTGGTGACAAAAATAGAAATCTACAATTTTTTGTGAAAATGGTTTTAAAATGTTTTTTTTAGGCCTGTCCAGAATGTCGATAGTTCGGCATGACCGGGGTCACTGTTTTTGTGTCACGAAAATGAGAAAAAAATATCTGCAATTTTTTGTGAAAATGGTTTTTAAATGTTTTTTTAGGCCTGTCCAGAATGTCGATAGTTCGGCATGACCGGGGTCACTGTTTTTGTGTCAAAAAATGAAAAAAAGAATTCTGAGCTTTTTTTTTGAAAATGGTTCTAAAATTCTTTTTTTTTAGGCCTGTCCAAAATGTCGCTAGTTCGGCATGATCGGAGTATTCGTTTTTGGTGACAAAAATAGAAATCTACAATTTTTAGTGAAAATGGTTTTAAAATGTTTTTTTTAGGCCTGTCCAGAATGTCGCTAGTTTGGCATGACCGGGGTCACTGTTTTTGTGTCACGAAAATGAAGAAAAAAAAATCAGCAATTTTTGGTGAAAATGGTTTAAAAAATTTTTTTTAGACCTGTCCAGAATGTCGCTTTTTCAGCATGATCGGAGTCAGCGTTTTTAGGGAGAAAATAGAAATCTGCAATTTTTTGGTGAAAATGGTTTTAAAATGTATTTTTTAGGCCTGTCCAGAATGTCGATAGTTCGGCATGACCGGGGTCACTGTTTTTGTGTCACGAAAATGAGAAAAAAATATCTGCAATTTTTTGTGAAAATGGTTCTACATTTTTTTTTTAGGCCTGTCCAGAATGTCGCTTTTTCGGCATGATCGGAGTCATCGTTTTTAGGGACAAAATAGAAATCTGCAATTTTTTGTGAAAATGGTTTTAAAATGTTTTTTTAGGCATGTCCAGAATGTCGATAGTTCGGTATGACCGGGGTCACTGTTTTTGTGTCAAAAAATAAAGAAAAAAAAATCTGCCATTTTTGGTGAAAATGGTTTTTAAATTTTTCTTTAGGCCTGTCCAGAATGATGATAGTTCGGCATGACCGGGGTCACTGTTTTTGTGTCACGAAAATGAAAAAAAAATATCTGCAATTTTTTGTGAAAATTGTTCTAAATTTTTTTTTTAGGCCTGTCCAGAATGTCGCTTTTTCGGCATGATCGGAGTCATCGTTTTTAGGGACAAAATAGAAATCTGCAATTTTTGGTGAAAATGGTTTTAAAATGTTTTTTTAGGCCTGTCCAGAATGATGATAGTTCGCCATGACCGGGGTCACTGTTTTTGTGTCAAAAAATGAAAAAAATAATTCTGAGCTTTTTTTTTGAAAATGGTTCTAAAATGCTTTTTTTTTAGGCCTGTCCAAAATGTCGCTAGTTCGGCATGATCGGAGTCATCGTTTTTGGTGACAAAAATAGAAATCTACAATTTTTGGTGAAAATGGTTTTAAAATGTTTTTTTAGGCCTGTCCAGAATGTCGATAGTTCGGCATGACCGGGGTCACTGTTTTTGTGTCACGAAAATGAAAAAAAAATATCTGCAATTTTTTGTGAAAATGGTTCTAAATTTTTTTTAGACCTGTCCAGAATGTCGCTTTTTCAACATGATCGGAGTCATCGTTTTTAGGGACAAAATAGAAATCTGCAATTTTTGGTGAAAATGGTTTTAAAATGTTTTTTTTAGGTCTGTCCAGAATGTCGATAGTTCGTCATGACCGGGGTCACTGTTTTTGTGTCACGAAAATGAGAAAAAAAAATCAGCAATTTTTGGTGAAAATGGTTCTACATTTTTTTTTTAGGCCTGTCCAGAATGTCGCTTTTTCGGCATGATCGGAGTCATCGTTTTTAGGGACAAAATAGAAATCTGCAATTTTTTGTGAAAATGGTTTTAAAATGTTTTTTTAGGCATGTCCAGAATGTCGATAGTTCGGTATGACCGGGGTCACTGTTTTTGTGTCAAAAAATAAAGAAAAAAAAATCTGCCATTTTTGGTGAAAATGGTTTTAAAATGTTTTTTTTAGGCCTGTCCAGAATGTCGATAGTTCGGCATGACCGGGGTCACTGTTTTAGTGTCACGAAAATGAGAAAAAAATATCTGCAATTTTTTGTGAAAATGGTTTTAAAATGTTTTTTTTAGGCCTGTCCAGAATGTCGATAGTTCGGCATGACCGGGGTCACTGTTTTTGTGTCACGAAAATGAAAAAAAAATATCTGCAATTTTTTGTGAAAATTGTTCTAAAATTTTTTTTTAGGCCTGTCCAGAATGTCGCTTTTTCGGCATGATCGGAGTCATCGTTTTTAGGGACAAAATAGAAATCTGCAATTTTTTGTGAAAATGGTTTTCAAATGTTTTTTTTAGGTCTGTCCAGAATGTCGATAGTTCGGCATGACCGGGGTCACTGTTTTTGTGTCACGAAAATGAGGTAAAAATATCTGCAATTTTTTGTGAAAATGGTTCTACATTTTTTTTTTAGGCCTGTCCAGAATGTCGCTTTTTCGGCATGATCGGAGTCATCGTTTTTAGGGACAAAATAGAAATCTGCAATTTTTTGTGAAAATGGTTTTAAAATGTTTTTTTAGGCATGTCCAGAATGTCGATAGTTCGGTATGACCGGGGTCACTGTTTTTGTGTCAAAAAATGAAAAAAAGAATTCTGAGCTTTTTTTTTGAAAATGGTTCTAAAATGCTTTTTTTTTAGGCCTGTCCAAAATGTCGCTAGTTCGGCATGATCGTAGTCATCGTTTTTGGTGACAAAAATAGAAATCTACAATTTTTTGTGAAAATGGTTTTAAAATGTTTTTTTTAGGCCTGTCCAGAATGTCGATAGTTCGGCATGACCGGGGTCACTGTTTTTGTGTCACGAAAATGAGAAAAAAATATCTGCAATTTTTTGTGAAAATGGTTTTAAAATGTTTTTTTTAGGCCTGTCCAGAATGTCGATAGTTCGGCATGACCGGGGTCACTGTTTTTGTGTCACGAAAATGAAAAAAAAATATCTGCAATTTTTTGTGAAAATTGTTCTAAAAATTTTTTTTAGGCCTGTCCAGAATGTCGCTTTTTCGGCATGATCGGAGTCATCGTTTTTAGGGACAAAATAGAAATCTGCAATTTTTTGTGAAAATGGTTTTCAAATGTTTTTTTTAGGTCTGTCCAGAATGTCGATAGTTCGGCATGACCGGGGTCACTGTTTTTGTGTCACGAAAATGAGGTAAAAATATCTGCAATTTTTTGTGAAAATGGTTCTACATTTTTTTTTTAGGCCTGTCCAGAATGTCGCTTTTTCGGCATGATCGGAGTCATCGTTTTTAGGGACAAAATAGAAATCTGCAATTTTTTGTGAAAATGGTTTTAAAATGTTTTTTTAGGCATGTCCAGAATGTCGATAGTTCGGTATGACCGGGGTCACTGTTTTTGTGTCAAAAAATGAAAAAAAGAATTCTGAGCTTTTTTTTTGAAAATGGTTCTAAAATGCTTTTTTTTTAGGCCTGTCCAAAATGTCGCTAGTTCGGCATGATCGTAGTCATCGTTTTTGGTGACAAAAATAGAAATCTACAATTTTTTGTGAAAATGGTTTTAAAATGTTTTTTTTAGGCCTGTCCAGAATGTCGATAGTTCGGCATGACCGGGGTCACTGTTTTTGTGTCACGAAAATGAGAAAAAAATATCTGCAATTTTTTGTGAAAATGGTTCCAAAAATTTTTTTTAGGCCTGTCCAGAATGTCGCTTTTTCGGCATGATCGGAGTCATCGTTTTTAGGGACAAAATAGAAATCTGCAATTTTTGGTGAAAATGGTTTTAAAATGTTTTTTTAGGCCTGTCCAGAATGATGATAGTTCGGCATGACCGGGGTCACTGTTTTTGTGTCAAAAAATGAAAAAAATAATTCTGAGCTTTTTTTTTGAAAATGGTTCTAAAATGCTTTTTTTTTAGGCCTGTCCAAAATGTCGCTAGTTCGGCATGATCGGAGTCATCGTTTTTGGTGACAAAAATAGAAATCTACAATTTTTTGTGAAAATGGTTTTCAAATGTTTTTTTTAGGCCTGTCCAGAATGTCGATAGTTCGGCATGACCGGGGTCACTGTTTTTGTGTCAAAAAATGAAAAAAAGAATTCTGAGCTTTTTTTGAAAATGGTTCTAAAATGCTTTTTTTTTAGGCCTGTCCAAAATGTCGCTTTTTCGGCATGATCGGAGTCATCGTTTTTAGGGACAAAATAGAAATCTGCAATTTTTTGTGGAAATGGTTTTAAAATGTTTTTTTTAGGCCTGTCCAGAATGTCGATAGTTCGGCATGACCGGGGTCACTGTTTTTGTGTCAAACCATTTGAAAATGGTTCTAAAATTCTTTTTTTTTAGGCCTGTCCAAAATGTCGCTAGTTCGGCATGATCGGAGTATTCGTTTTTGGTGACAAAAATAGAAATCTACAATTTTTAGTGAAAATGGTTTTAAAATGTTTTTTTTAGGCCTGTCCAGAATGTCGCTAGTTTGGCATGACCGGGGTCACTGTTTTTGTGTCACGAAAATGAAGAAAAAAAAATCAGCAATTTTTGGTGAAAATGGTTTTAAATTTTTTTTTTAGACCTGTCCAGAATGTCGCTTTTTCAGCATGATCGGAGTCATCGTTTTTAGGGACAAAATAGAAATCTGCAATTTTTGGTGAAAATGGTTTTAAAATGGTTTTTTTAGGTCTGTCCAGAATGTCGATAGTTCGGCATGACCGGGGTCACTGTTTTTGTGTCACGAAAATGAGGTAAAAATATCTGCAATTTTTTTTGAAAATGGTTCTACATTTTTTTTTTAGGCCTGTCCAGAATGTCGCTCTTTCGGCATGATCGGAGTCATCGTTTTTAGGGACAAAATAGAAATCTGCAATTTTTTGTGAAAATGGTTTTAAAATGTTTTTTTTAGGCATGTCCAGAATGTCGATAGTTCGGTATGACCGGGGTCACTGTTTTTGTGTCAAAAAATGAAGAAAAAAAAATCAGCCATTTTTGGTGAAAATGGTTTTTAAATTTTTTTTTAGGCCTGTCCAGAATGACGATAGTTCGGCATGACACTGTTTTTGTGTCAAAAAATGAAAAAAATAATTCTGAGCTTTTTTTTTGAAAATGGTTCTAAAATGCTTTTTTTTTAGGCCTGTCCAAAATGTCGCTAGTTCGGCATGATCGGAGTCATCGTTTTTGGTGACAAAAATAGAAATCTACAATTTTTTGTGAAAATGGTTTTAAAATGTTTTTTTTAGGCCTGTCCAGAATGTCGATAGTTCGGCATGACCGGGGTCACTGTTTTTGTGTCACGAAAATGAGAAAAAAATATCTGCAATTTTTTGTGAAAATGGTTCCAAAAAAATTTTTTAGGCCTGTCCAGAATGTCGCTTTTTCGGCATGATCGGAGTCATCGTTTTTAGGGACAAAATTGAAATCTGCAATTTTTGGTGAAAATGGTTTTAAAATGTTTTTTTAGGCCTGTCCAGAATGATGATAGTTCGGCATGACCGGGGTCACTGTTTTTGTGTCAAAAAATGAAAAAAATAATTCTGAGCTTTTTTTTTGAAAATGGTTCTAAAATGCTTTTTTTTTAGGCCTGTCCAAAATGTCGCTAGTTCGGCATGATCGGAGTCATCGTTTTTGGTGACAAAAATAGAAATCTACAATTTTTTGTGAAAATGGTTTTCAAATGTTTTTTTTAGGCCTGTCCAGAATGTCGATAGTTCGGCATGACCGGGGTCACTGTTTTTGTGTCAAAAAATGAAAAAAAGAATTCTGAGCTTTTTTTGAAAATGGTTCTAAAATGCTTTTTTTTTAGGCCTGTCCAAAATGTCGCTTTTTCGGCATGATCGGAGTCATCGTTTTTAGGGACAAAATAGAAATCTGCAATTTTTTGTGAAAATGGTTTTAAAATGTTTTTTTTAGGCCTGTCCAGAATGTCGATAGTTCGGCATGACCGGGGTCACTGTTTTTGTGTCAAAAAATGAAAAAAAGAATTCTGAGCTTTTTTTTTGAAAATGGTTCTAAAATTCTTTTTTTTTAGGCCTGTCCAAAATGTCGCTAGTTCGGCATGATCGGAGTATTCGTTTTTGGTGACAAAAATAGAAATCTACAATTTTTAGTGAAAATGGTTTTAAAATGTTTTTTTTAGGCCTGTCCAGAATGTCGCTAGTTTGGCATGACCGGGGTCACTGTTTTTGTGTCACGAAAATGAAGAAAAAAAAATCAGCAATTTTTGGTGAAAATGGTTTAAATTTTTTTTTTTAGACCTGTCCAGAATGTCGCTTTTTCAGCATGATCGGAGTCATCGTTTTTAGGGACAAAATAGAAATCTGCAATTTTTGGTGAAAATGGTTTTAAAATGTTTTTTTTAGGTCTGTCCAGAATGTCGATAGTTCGGCATGACCGGGGTCACTGTTTTTGTGTCACGAAAATGAGGTAAAAATATCTGCAATTTTTTGTGAAAATGGTTCTACATTTTTTTTTTAGGCCTGTCCAGAATGTCGCTTTTTCGGCATGATCGGAGTCATCGTTTTTAGGGACAAAATAGAAATCTGCAATTTTTTGTGAAAATGGTTTTAAAATGTTTTTTTAGGCATGTCCAGAATGTCGATAGTTCGGTATGACCGGGGTCACTGTTTTTGTGTCAAAAAATGAAGAAAAAAAAATCAGCCATTTTTGGTGAAAATGGTTTTTAAATTTTTTTTTAGGCCTGTCCAGAATGACGATAGTTCGGCATGACCGGGGTCACTGTTTTTGTGTCAAAAAATGAAAAAAATAATTCTGAGCTTTTTTTTTGAAAATGGTTCTAAAATGCTTTTTTTTTAGGCCTGTCCAAAATGTCGCTAGTTCGGCATGATCGGAGTCATCGTTTTTGGTGAGAAAAATAGAAATCTACAATTTTTTGTGAAAATGGTTTTAAAATGTTTTTTTTAGGCCTGTCCAGAATGTCGATAGTTCGGCATGACCGGGGTCACTGTTTTTGTGTCACGAAAATGAGAAAAAAATATCTGCAATTTTTTGTGAAAATGGTTTTAAAATGTTTTTTTTAGGCCTGTCCAGAATGTCGATAGTTCGGCATGACCGGGGTCACTGTTTTTGTGTCACGAAAATGAAAAAAAAATATCTGCAATTTTTTGTGAAAATTGTTCTAAAATTTTTTTTTAGGCCTGTCCAGAATGTCGCTTTTTCGGCATGATCGGAGTCATCGTTTTTAGGGACAAAATAGAAATCTGCAATTTTTTGTGAAAATGGTTTTCAAATGTTTTTTTTAGGCCTGTCCAGAATGTCGATAGTTCGGCATGACCGGGGTCACTGTTTTTGTGTCAAAAAATGAAAAAAAGAATTCTGAGCTTTTTTTTTGAAAATGGTTCTAAAATTCTTTTTTTTTAGGCCTGTCCAAAATGTCGCTAGTTCAGCATGATCGGAGTATTCGTTTTTGGTGACAAAAATAGAAATCTACAATTTTTAGTGAAAATGGTTTTAAAATGTTTTTTTTAGGCCTGTCCAGAATGTCGCTAGTTTGGCATGACTGGGGTCACTGTTTTTGTGTCACGAAAATGAAGAAAAAAAAATCAGCAATTTTTGGTGAAAATGGTTTTACATTTTTTTTTTAGACCTGTCCAGAATGTCGCTTTTTCAGCATGATCGGAGTCATCGTTTTTAGGGACAAAATAGAAATCTGCAATTTTTGGTGAAAATGGTTTTAAAATGTTTTTTTTAGGTCTGTCCAGAATGTCGATAGTTCGGCATGACCGGGGTCACTGTTTTTGTGTCACGAAAATGAGGTAAAAATATCTGCAATTTTTTGTGAAAATGATTCTACATTTTTTTTTTAGGCCTGTCCAGAATGTCGCTTTTTCGGCATGATCGGAGTCATCGTTTTTAGGGACAAAATAGAAATCTGCAATTTTTTGTGAAAATGGTTTTAAAATGTTTTTTTAGGCATGTCCAGAATGTCGATAGTTCGGTATGACCGGGGTCACTGTTTTTGTGTCAAAAAATGAAAAAAAGAATTCTGAGCTTTTTTTTTGAAAATGGTTCTAAAATGCTTTTTTTTTAGGCCTGTCCAAAATGTCGCTAGTTCGGCATGATCGTAGTCATCGTTTTTGGTGACAAAAATAGAAATCTACAATTTTTTGTGAAAATGGTTTTAAAATGTTTTTTTTAGGCCTGTCCAGAATGTCGATAGTTCGGCATGACCGGGGTCACTGTTTTTGTGTCACGAAAATGAGAAAAAAATATCTGCAATTTTTTGTGAAAATGGTTCCAAAAAATTTTTTTAGGCCTGTCCAGAATGTCGCTTTTTCGGCATGATCGGAGTCATCGTTTTTAGGGACAAAATAGAAATCTGCAATTTTTGGTGAAAATGGTTTTAAAATGTTTTTTTAGGCCTGTCCAGAATGATGATAGTTCGGCATGACCGGGGTCACTGTTTTTGTGTCAAAAAATTGAAAAAAATAATTCTGAGCTTTTTTTTTGAAAATGGTTCTAAAATGCTTTTTTTTTAGGCCTGTCCAAAATGTCGCTAGTTCGGCATGATCGGAGTCATCGTTTTTGGTGACAAAAATAGAAATCTACAATTTTTTGTGAAAATGGTTTTCAAATGTTTTTTTTAGGCCTGTCCAGAATGTCGATAGTTCGGCATGACCGGGGTCACTGTTTTTGTGTCAAAAAATGAAAAAAAGAATTCTGAGCTTTTTTTGAAAATGGTTCTAAAATGCTTTTTTTTTAGGCCTGTCCAAAATGTCGCTTTTTCGGCATGATCGGAGTCATCGTTTTTAGGGACAAAATAGAAATCTGCAATTTTTTGTGGAAATGGTTTTAAAATGTTTTTTTTAGGCCTGTCCAGAATGTCGATAGTTCGGCATGACCGGGGTCACTGTTTTTGTGTCAAACCATTTGAAAATGGTTCTAAAATTCTTTTTTTTTAGGCCTGTCCAAAATGTCGCTAGTTCGGCATGATCGGAGTATTCGTTTTTGGTGACAAAAATAGAAATCTACAATTTTTAGTGAAAATGGTTTTAAAATGTTTTTTTTAGGCCTGTCCAGAATGTCGCTAGTTTGGCATGACCGGGGTCACTGTTTTTGTGTCACGAAAATGAAGAAAAAAAAATCAGCAATTTTTGGTGAAAATGGTTTTAAATTTTTTTTTTAGACCTGTCCAGAATGTCGCTTTTTCAGCATGATCGGAGTCATCGTTTTTAGGGACAAAATAGAAATCTGCAATTTTTGGTGAAAATGGTTTTAAAATGTTTTTTTTAGGTCTGTCCAGAATGTCGATAGTTCGGCATGACCGGGGTCACTGTTTTTGTGTCACGAAAATGAGGTAAAAATATCTGCAATTTTTTGTGAAAATGGTTCTACATTTTTTTTTTAGGCCTGTCCAGAATGTCGCTCTTTCGGCATGATCGGAGTCATCGTTTTTAGGGACAAAATAGAAATCTGCAATTTTTTGTGAAAATGGTTTTAAAATGTTTTTTTAGGCATGTCCAGAATGTCGATAGTTCGGTATGACCGGGGTCACTGTTTTTGTGTCAAAAAATGAAGAAAAAAAAATCAGCCATTTTTGGTGAAAATGGTTTTTAAATTTTTTTTTAGGCCTGTCCAGAATGACGATAGTTCGGCATGACACTGTTTTTGTGTCAAAAAATGAAAAAAATAATTCTGAGCTTTTTTTTTGAAAATGGTTCTAAAATGCTTTTTTTTTAGGCCTGTCCAAAATGTCGCTAGTTCGGCATGATCGGAGTCATCGTTTTTGGTGACAAAAATAGAAATCTACAATTTTTTGTGAAAATGGTTTTAAAATGTTTTTTTTTAGGCCTGTCCAGAATGTCGATAGTTCGGCATGACCGGGGTCACTGTTTTTGTGTCACGAAAATGAGAAAAAAATATCTGCAATTTTTTGTGAAAATGGTTCCAAAAAAATTTTTTAGGCCTGTCCAGAATGTCGCTTTTTCGGCATGATCGGAGTCATCGTTTTTAGGGACAAAATTGAAATCTGCAATTTTTGGTGAAAATGGTTTTAAAATGTTTTTTTAGGCCTGTCCAGAATGATGATAGTTCGGCATGACCGGGGTCACTGTTTTTGTGTCAAAAAATGAAAAAAAAAATTCTGAGCTTTTTTTTTGAAAATGGTTCTAAAATGCTTTTTTTTTAGGCCTGTCCAAAATGTCGCTAGTTCGGCATGATCGGAGTCATCGTTTTTGGTGACAAAAATAGAAATCTACAATTTTTTGTGAAAATGGTTTTCAAATGTTTTTTTTAGGCCTGTCCAGAATGTCGATAGTTCGGCATGACCGGGGTCACTGTTTTTGTGTCAAAAAATGAAAAAAAGAATTCTGAGCTTTTTTTGAAAATGGTTCTAAAATGCTTTTTTTTTAGGCCTGTCCAAAATGTCGCTTTTTCGGCATGATCGGAGTCATCGTTTTTAGGGACAAAATAGAAATCTGCAATTTTTTGTGGAAATGGTTTTAAAATGTTTTTTTTAGGCCTGTCCAGAATGTCGATAGTTCGGCATGACCGGGGTCACTGTTTTTGTGTCAAACCATTTGAAAATGGTTCTAAAATTCTTTTTTTTTAGGCCTGTCCAAAATGTCGCTAGTTCGGCATGATCGGAGTATTCGTTTTTGGTGACAAAAATAGAAATCTACAATTTTTAGTGAAAATGGTTTTAAAATGTTTTTTTTAGGCCTGTCCAGAATGTCGCTAGTTTGGCATGACCGGGGTCACTGTTTTTGTGTCACGAAAATGAAGAAAAAAAAATCAGCAATTTTTGGTGAAAATGGTTTTACATTTTTTTTTTAGACCTGTCCAGAATGTCGCTTTTTCAGCATGATCGGAGTCATCGTTTTTAGGGACAAAATAGAAATCTGCAATTTTTGGTGAAAATGGTTTTAAAATGTTTTTTTTAGGTCTGTCCAGAATGTCGATAGTTCGGCATGACCGGGGTCACTGTTTTTGTGTCACGAAAATGAGGTAAAAATATCTGCAATTTTTTGTGAAAATGGTTCTACATTTTTTTTTTAGGCCTGTCCAGAATGTCGCTCTTTCGGCATGATCGGAGTCATCGTTTTTAGGGACAAAATAGAAATCTGCAATTTTTTGTGAAAATGGTTTTAAAATGTTTTTTTAGGCATGTCCAGAATGTCGATAGTTCGGTATGACCGGGGTCACTGTTTTTGTGTCAAAAAATGAAGAAAAAAAAATCAGCCATTTTTGGTGAAAATGGTTTTTAAATTTTTTTTTAGGCCTGTCCAGAATGACGATAGTTCGGCATGACACTGTTTTTGTGTCAAAAAATGAAAAAAATAATTCTGAGCTTTTTTTTTGAAAATGGTTCTAAAATGCTTTTTTTTTAGGCCTGTCCAAAATGTCGCTAGTTCGGCATGATCGGAGTCATCGTTTTTGGTGACAAAAATAGAAATCTACAATTTTTTGTGAAAATGGTTTTAAAATGTTTTTTTTTAGGCCTGTCCAGAATGTCGATAGTTCGGCATGACCGGGGTCACTGTTTTTGTGTCACGAAAATGAGAAAAAAATATCTGCAATTTTTTGTGAAAATGGTTCCAAAAAAATTTTTTAGGCCTGTCCAGAATGTCGCTTTTTCGGCATGATCGGAGTCATCGTTTTTAGGGACAAAATTGAAATCTGCAATTTTTGGTGAAAATGGTTTTAAAATGTTTTTTTAGGCCTGTCCAGAATGATGATAGTTCGGCATGACCGGGGTCACTGTTTTTGTGTCAAAAAATGAAAAAAAAAATTCTGAGCTTTTTTTTTGAAAATGGTTCTAAAATGCTTTTTTTTTAGGCCTGTCCAAAATGTCGCTAGTTCGGCATGATCGGAGTCATCGTTTTTGGTGACAAAAATAGAAATCTACAATTTTTTGTGAAAATGGTTTTCAAATGTTTTTTTTAGGCCTGTCCAGAATGTCGATAGTTCGGCATGACCGGGGTCACTGTTTTTGTGTCAAAAAATGAAAAAAAGAATTCTGAGCTTTTTTTGAAAATGGTTCTAAAATGCTTTTTTTTTAGGCCTGTCCAAAATGTCGCTTTTTCGGCATGATCGGAGTCATCGTTTTTAGGGACAAAATAGAAATCTGCAATTTTTTGTGAAAATGGTTTTAAAATGTTTTTTTTAGGCCTGTCCAGAATGTCGATAGTTCGGCATGACCGGGGTCACTGTTTTTGTGTCAAAAAATGAAAAAAAGAATTCTGAGCTTTTTTTTTGAAAATGGTTCTAAAATTCTTTTTTTTTAGGCCTGTCCAAAATGTCGCTAGTTCGGCATGATCGGAGTATTCGTTTTTGGTGACAAAAATAGAAATCTACAATTTTTAGTGAAAATGGTTTTAAAATGTTTTTTTTAGGCCTGTCCAGAATGTCGCTAGTTTGGCATGACCGGGGTCACTGTTTTTGTGTCACGAAAATGAAGAAAAAAAAATCAGCAATTTTTGGTGAAAATGGTTTTAAATTTTTTTTTTAGACCTGTCCAGAATGTCGCTTTTTCAGCATGATCGGAGTCATCGTTTTTAGGGACAAAATAGAAATCTGCAATTTTTGGTGAAAATGGTTTTAAAATGTTTTTTTTAGGTCTGTCCAGAATGTCGATAGTTCGGCATGACCGGGGTCACTGTTTTTGTGTCACGAAAATGAGGTAAAAATATCTGCAATTTTTTGTGAAAATGGTTCTACATTTTTTTTTTAGGCCTGTCCAGAATGTCGCTTTTTCGGCATGATCGGAGTCATCGTTTTTAGGGACAAAATAGAAATCTGCAATTTTTTGTGAAAATGGTTTTAAAATGTTTTTTTAGGCATGTCCAGAATGTCGATAGTTCGGTATGACCGGGGTCACTGTTTTTGTGTCAAAAAATGAAGAAAAAAAAATCAGCCATTTTTGGTGAAAATGGTTTTTAAATTTTTTTTTAGGCCTGTCCAGAATGACGATAGTTCGGCATGACCGGGGTCACTGTTTTTGTGTCAAAAAATGAAAAAAATAATTCTGAGCTTTTTTTTTGAAAATGGTTCTAAAATGCTTTTTTTTTAGGCCTGTCCAAAATGTCGCTAGTTCGGCATGATCGGAGTCATCGTTTTTGGTGAGAAAAATAGAAATCTACAATTTTTTGTGAAAATGGTTTTAAAATGTTTTTTTTAGGCCTGTCCAGAATGTCGATAGTTCGGCATGACCGGGGTCACTGTTTTTGTGTCACGAAAATGAGAAAAAAATATCTGCAATTTTTTGTGAAAATGGTTCTACATTTTTTTTTTAGGCCTGTCCAGAATATCGCTTTTTCGGCATGATCGGAGTCATCGTTTTTAGGGACAAAATAGAAATCTGCAATTTTTTGTGAAAATGGTTTTAAAATGTTTTTTTAGGCATGTCCAGAATGTCGATAGTTCGGTATGACCGGGGTCACTGTTTTTGTGTCAAAAAATGAACCAAAAAAAATCAGCCATTTTTGGTGAAAATGGTTTTTAATTTTTTTTTTAGGCCTGTCCAGAATGACGATAGTTCGGCATGACCGGGGTCACTGTTTTTGTGTCAAAAAATGAAAAAAATAATTCTGAGCTTTTTTTTTGAAAATGGTTCTTAAATGCTTTTTTTTTAGGCCTGTCCAAAATGTCGCTAGTTCGGCATGATCGGAGTCATCGTTTTTGGTGACAAAAATAGAAATCTACAATTTTTTGTGAAAATGGTTTTAAAATGTTTTTTTTAGGCCTGTCCAGAATGTCGATAGTTCGGCATGACCGGGGTCACTGTTTTTGTGTCACGAAAATGAGAAAAAAATATCTGCAATTTTTTGTGAAAATGGTTCTAAAAAAATGTTTTAGGCCTGTCCAGAATGTCGCTTTTTCGGCATGATCGGAGTCATCGTTTTTAGGGACAAAATAGAAATCTGCAATTTTTTGTGAAAATGGTTTTAAAATGTTTTTTTTAGGCCTGTCCAGAATGTCGATAGTTCGGCATGACCGGGGTCACTGTTTTTGTGTCACGAAAATGAAAAAAAAATATCTGCAATTTTTAGTGAAAATGGTTCTAAATTTTTTTTAGACCTGTCCAGAATGTCGCTTTTTCAACATGATCGGAGTCATCGTTTTTAGGGACAAAATAGAAATCTGCAATTTTTGGTGAAAATGGTTTTAAAATGTTTTTTTAGGTCTGTCCAGAATGTCGATAGTTCGTCATGACCGGGGTCACTGTTTTTGTGTCACGAAAATGAGAAAAAAAATCAGCAATTTTTGGTGAAAATGGTTCTACATTTTTTTTTTAGGCCTGTCCAGAATGTCGCTTTTTCGGCATGATCGGAGTCATCGTTTTTAGGGACAAAATAGAAATCTGCAATTTTTTGTGAAAATGGTTTTAAAATGTTTTTTTAGGCATGTCCAGAATGTCGATAGTTCGGTATGACCGGGGTCACTGTTTTTGTGTCAAAAAATGAAGAAAAAAAAATCAGCCATTTTTGGTGAAAATGGTTTTTAATTTTTTTTTTAGGCCTGTCCAGAATGACGATAGTTCGGCATGACCGGGGTAACTGTTTTTGTGTCAAAAAATGAAAAAAATAATTCTGAGCTTTTTTTTTGAAAATGGTTCTAAAATGCTTTTTTTTTAGGCCTGTCCAAAATGTCGCTAGTTCGGCATGATCGGAGTCATCGTTTTTGGTGACAAAAATAGAAATCTACAATTTTTTGTGAAAATGGTTTTAAAATGTTTTTTTTAGGCCTGTCCAGAATGTCGATAGTTCGGCATTACCGGGGTCACTGATTTTGTGTCACGAAAATGAGAAAAAAATATCTGCAATTTTTTGTGAAAATGGTTCTAAAAAAATGTTTTAGGCCTGTCCAGAATGTCGCTTTTTCGGCATGATCGGAGTCATCGTTTTTAGGGACAAAATAGAAATCTGCAATTTTTTGTGAAAATGGTTTTAAAATGTTTTTTTAGGCCTGTCCAGAATGTCGATAGTTCGGCATGACCGGGGTCACTGTTTTTGTGTCACGAAAATGAAAAAAAAATATCTGCAATTTTTTGTGAAAATGGTTCTAAAAATTTTTTAGACCTGTCCAGAATGTCGCTTTTTCAACATGATCGGAGTCATCGTTTTTAGGGACAAAATAGAAATCTGCAATTTTTTGTGAAAATGGTTTTCAAATGTTTTTTTTAGGCCTGTCCAGAATGTCGATAGTTCGGCATGACCGGGGTCACTGTTTTTGTGTCAAAAAATGAAAAAAAGAATTCTGAGCTTTTTTTGAAAATGGTTCTAAAATGCTTTTTTTTTAGGCCTGTCCAAAATGTCGCTTTTTCGGCATGATCGGAGTCATCGTTTTTAGGGACAAAATAGAAATCTGCAATTTTTTGTGAAAATGGTTTTAAAATGTTTTTTTTAGGCCTGTCCAGAATGTCGATAGTTCGGCATGACCGGTGTCACTGTTTTTGTGTCAAAAAATGAAAAAAAGAATTCTGAGCTTTTTTTTTGAAAATGGTTCTAAAATTCTTTTTTTTTAGGCCTGTCCAGAATGTCGATAGTTCGGCATGACCGGGGTCACTGTTTTTGTGTCACGAAAATGAGAAAAAAATATCTGCAATTTTTTGTGAAAATGGTTCTACATTTTTTTTTTAGGCCTGTCCAGAATGTCGCTTTTTCGGCATGATCGGAGTCATCGTTTTTAGGGACAAAATAGAAATCTGCAATTTTTTGTGAAAATGGTTTTAAAATGTTTTTTTAGGCATGTCCAGAATGACGATAGTTCGGCATGACCGGGGTCACTGTTTTTGTGTCAAAAAATGAAGAAAAAAAAATCAGCCATTTTTGGTGAAAATGGTTTTTAAATTTTTTTTTAGGCCTGTCCAGAATGACGATAGTTCGGCATGACCGGGGTCACTGTTTTTGTGTCAAAAAATGAAAAAAAGAATTCTGAGCTTTTTTTTTGAAAATGGTTCTAAAATGCTTTTTTTTTAGGCCTGTCCAAAATGTCGCTAGTTCGGCATGATCGGAGTCATCGTTTTTGGTGACAAAAATAGAAATCTACAATTTTTTGTGAAAATGGTTTTAAAATGTTTTTTTTAGGCCTGTCCAGAATGTCGATAGTTCGGCATGACCGGGGTCACTGTTTTTGTGTCACGAAAATGAGAAAAAAATATCTGCAATTTTTTGTGAAAATGGTTTTTAAATGTTTTTTTAGGCCTGTCCAGAATGTCGATAGTTCGGCATGACCGGGGTCACTGTTTTTGTGTCAAAAAATGAAAAAAAGAATTCTGAGCTTTTTTTTTGAAAATGGTTCTAAAATTCTTTTTTTTTAGGCCTGTCCAAAATGTCGCTAGTTCGGCATGATCGGAGTATTCGTTTTTGGTGACAAAAATAGAAATCTACAATTTTTAGTGAAAATGGTTTTAAAATGTTTTTTTTTAGGCCTGTCCAGAATGTCGCTAGTTTGGCATGACCGGGGTCACTGTTTTTGTGTCAAGAAAATGAAGAAAAAAAAATCAGCAATTTTTGGTGAAAATGGTTTAAAAAATTTTTTTTAGACCTGTCCAGAATGTCGCTTTTTCAGCATGATCGGAGTCAGCGTTTTTAGGGACAAAATAGAAATCTGCAATTTTTTGGTGAAAATGGTTTTAAAATGTTTTTTTTAGGCCTGTCCAGAATGTCGATAGTTCGGCATGACCGGGGTCACTGTTTTTGTGTCACGAAAATGAGAAAAAAATATCTGCAATTTTTTGTGAAAATGGTTCTACATTTTTTTTTTAGGCCTGTCCAGAATGTCGCTTTTTCGGCATGATCGGAGTCATCGTTTTTAGGGACAAAATAGAAATCTGCAATTTTTTGTGAAAATGGTTTTAAAATGTTTTTTTAGGCATGTCCAGAATGTCGATAGTTCGGCATGACCGGGGTCACTGATTTTGTGTCACGAAAATGAGAAAAAAATATCTGCAATTTTTTGTGAAAATGGTTCTAAAAAAATGTTTTAGGCCTGTCCAGAATGTCGCTTTTTCGGCATGATCGGAGTCATCGTTTTTAGGGACAAAATAGAAATCTGCAATTTTTTGTGAAAATGGTATTAAAATGTTTTTTTAGGCCTGTCCAGAATGTCGATAGTTCGGCATGACCGGGGTCACTGTTTTTGTGTCACGAAAATGAAAAAAAAATATCTGCAATTTTTTGTGAAAATGGTTCTAAAAAATTTTTAGACCTGTCCAGAATGTCGCTTTTTCAACATGATCGGAGTCATCGTTTTTAGGGACAAAATAGAAATCTGCAATTTTTGGTGAAAATGGTTTTAAAATGTTTTTTTTAGGTCTGTCCAGAATGTCGATAGTTCGTCATGACCGGGGTCACTGTTTTTGTGTCACGAAAATGAGAAAAAAAATCAGCAATTTTTGGTGAAAATGGTTCTACATTTTTTTTTTAGGCCTGTCCAGAATGTCGCTTTTTCGGCATGATCGGAGTCATCGTTTTTAGGGACAAAATAGAAATCTGCAATTTTTTGTGAAAATGGTTTTAAAATGTTTTTTTAGGCATGTCCAGAATGTCGATAGTTCGGTATGACCGGGGTCACTGTTTTTGTGTCAAAAAATAAAGAAAAAAAAATCTGCCATTTTTGGTGAAAATGGTTTTTAAATTTTTCTTTAGGCCTGTCCAGAATGATGATAGTTCGGCATGACCGGGGTCACTGTTTTTGTATCAAAAAATGAAAAAAATTATTCTGAGCTTTTTTTTTGAAAATGGTTCTAAAATGCTTTTTTTTTAGGCCTGTCCAAAATGTCGCTAGTTCGGCATGATCGGAGTCATCGTTTTTGGTGACAAAAATAGAAATCTACAATTTTTTGTGAAAATGGTTTTAAAATGTTTTTTTTAGGCCTGTCCAGAATGTCGATAGTTCGGCATGACCGGGGTCACTGTTTTAGTGTCACGAAAATGAGAAAAAAATATCTGCAATTTTTTGTGAAAATGGTTTTAAAATGTTTTTTTTAGGCCTGTCCAGAATGTCGATAGTTCGGCAAGACCGGGGTCACTGTTTTTGTGTCACGAAAATGAAAAAAAAATATCTGCAATTTTTTGTGAAAATTGTTCTAAAATTTTTTTTTAGGCCTGTCCAGAATGTCGCTTTTTCGGCATGATCGGAGTCATCGTTTTTAGGGACAAAATAGAAATCTGCAATTTTTTGTGAAAATGGTTTTCAAATGTTTTTTTTAGGCCTGTCCAGAATGTCGATAGTTCGGCATGACCGGGGTCACTGTTTTTGTGTCAAAAAATGAAAAAAAGAATTCTGAGCTTTTTTTGAAAATGGTTCTAAAATGCTTTTTTTTTAGGCCTGTCCAAAATGTCGCTTTTTCGGCATGATCGGAGTCATCGTTTTTAGGGACAAAATAGAAATCTGCAATTTTTTGTGAAAATGGTTTTAAAATGTTTTTTTTAGGCCTGTCCAGAATGTCGATAGTTCGGCATGACCGGTGTCACTGTTTTTGTGTCAAAAAATGAAAAAAAGAATTCTGAGCTTTTTTTTTGAAAATGGTTCTAAAATTCTTTTTTTTTAGGCCTGTCCAGAATGTCGATAGTTCGGCATGACCGGGGTCACTGTTTTTGTGTCACGAAAATGAGAAAAAAATATCTGCAATTTTTTGTGAAAATGGTTCTACATTTTTTTTTTAGGCCTGTCCAGAATGTCGCTTTTTCGGCATGATCGGAGTCATCGTTTTTAGGGACAAAATAGAAATCTGCAATTTTTTGTGAAAATGGTTTTAAAATGTTTTTTTAGGCATGTCCAGAATGTCGATAGTTCGGTATGACCGGGGTCACTGTTTTTGTGTCAAAAAATGAAGAAAAAAAAATCAGCCATTTTTGGTGAAAATGGTTTTTAAATTTTTTTTTAGGCCTGTCCAGAATGACGATAGTTCGGCATGACCGGGGTCACTGTTTTTGTGTCAAAAAATGAAAAAAAGAATTCTGAGCTTCTTTTTTGAAAATGGTTCTAAAATTCTTTTTTTTTAGGCCTGTCCAAAATGTCGCTAGTTCGGCATGATCGGAGTATTCGTTTTTGGTGACAAAAATAGAAATCTACAATTTTTAGTGAAAATGGTTTTAAAATGTTTTTTTTAGGCCTGTCCAGAATGTCGCTAGTTTGGCATGACCGGGGTCACTGTTTTTGTGTCACGAAAATGAAGAAAAAAAAATCAGCAATTTTTGGTGAAAATGGTTTAAAAAAATTTTTTTAGACCTGTCCAGAATGTCGCTTTTTCAGCATGATCGGAGTCAGCGTTTTTAGGGACAAAATAGAAATCTGCAATTTTTTGGTGAAAATGGTTTTAAAATGTTTTTTTTAGGCCTGTCCAGAATGTCGATAGTTCGGCATGACCGGGGTCACTGATTTTGTGTCACGAAAATGAGAAAAAAATATCTGCAATTTTTTGTGAAAATGGTTCTAAAAAAATGTTTTAGGCCTGTCCAGAATGTCGCTTTTTCGGCATGATCGGAGTCATCGTTTTTAGGGACAAAATAGAAATCTGCAATTTTTTGTGAAAATGGTATTAAAATGTTTTTTTAGGCCTGTCCAGAATGTCGATAGTTCGGCATGACCGGGGTCACTGTTTTTGTGTCACGAAAATGAAAAAAAAATATCTGCAATTTTTTGTGAAAATGGTTCTAAAAATTTTTTAGACCTGTCCAGAATGTCGCTTTTTCAACATGATCGGAGTCATCGTTTTTAGGGACAAAATAGAAATCTGCAATTTTTGGTGAAAATGGTTTTAAAATGTTTTTTTTAGGTCTGTCCAGAATGTCGATAGTTCGTCATGACCGGGGTCACTGTTTTTGTGTCACGAAAATGAGAAAAAAAATCAGCAATTTTTGGTGAAAATGGTTCTACATTTTTTTTTTAGGCCTGTCCAGAATGTCGCTTTTTCGGCATGATCGGAGTCATCGTTTTTAGGGACAAAATAGAAATCTGCAATTTTTTGTGAAAATGGTTTTAAAATGTTTTTTTAGGCATGTCCAGAATGTCGATAGTTCGGTATGACCGGGGTCACTGTTTTTGTGTCAAAAAATAAAGAAAAAAAAATCTGCCATTTTTGGTGAAAATGGTTTTTAAATTTTTCTTTAGGCCTGTCCAGAATGATGATAGTTCGGCATGACCGGGGTCACTGTTTTTGTATCAAAAAATGAAAAAAATTATTCTGAGCTTTTTTTTTGAAAATGGTTCTAAAATGCTTTTTTTTTAGGCCTGTCCAAAATGTCGCTAGTTCGGCATGATCGGAGTCATCGTTTTTGGTGACAAAAATAGAAATCTACAATTTTTTGTGAAAATGGTTTTAAAATGTTTTTTTTAGGCCTGTCCAGAATGTCGATAGTTCGGCATGACCGGGGTCACTGTTTTAGTGTCACGAAAATGAGAAAAAAATATCTGCAATTTTTTGTGAAAATGGTTTTAAAATGTTTTTTTTAGGCCTGTCCAGAATGTCGATAGTTCGGCAAGACCGGGGTCACTGTTTTTGTGTCACGAAAATGAAAAAAAAATATCTGCAATTTTTTGTGAAAATTGTTCTAAAATTTTTTTTTAGGCCTGTCCAGAATGTCGCTTTTTCGGCATGATCGGAGTCATCGTTTTTAGGGACAAAATAGAAATCTGCAATTTTTTGTGAAAATGGTTTTCAAATGTTTTTTTTAGGCCTGTCCAGAATGTCGATAGTTCGGCATGACCGGGGTCACTGTTTTTGTGTCAAAAAATGAAAAAAAGAATTCTGAGCTTTTTTTGAAAATGGTTCTAAAATGCTTTTTTTTTAGGCCTGTCCAAAATGTCGCTTTTTCGGCATGATCGGAGTCATCGTTTTTAGGGACAAAATAGAAATCTGCAATTTTTTGTGAAAATGGTTTTAAAATGTTTTTTTTAGGCCTGTCCAGAATGTCGATAGTTCGGCATGACCGGTGTCACTGTTTTTGTGTCAAAAAATGAAAAAAAGAATTCTGAGCTTTTTTTTTGAAAATGGTTCTAAAATTCTTTTTTTTTAGGCCTGTCCAGAATGTCGATAGTTCGGCATGACCGGGGTCACTGTTTTTGTGTCACGAAAATGAGAAAAAAATATCTGCAATTTTTTGTGAAAATGGTTCTACATTTTTTTTTTAGGCCTGTCCAGAATGTCGCTTTTTCGGCATGATCGGAGTCATCGTTTTTAGGGACAAAATAGAAATCTGCAATTTTTTGTGAAAATGGTTTTAAAATGTTTTTTTAGGCATGTCCAGAATGTCAATAGTTCGGTATGACCGGGGTCACTGTTTTTGTGTCAAAAAATGAAGAAAAAAAAATCAGCCATTTTTGGTGAAAATGGTTTTTAAATTTTTTTTTAGGCCTGTCCAGAATGACGATAGTTCGGCATGACCGGGGTCACTGTTTTTGTGTCAAAAAATGAAAAAAAGAATTCTGAGCTTTTTTTTTGAAAATGGTTCTAAAATGCTTTTTTTTTAGGCCTGTCCAAAATGTCGCTAGTTCGGCATGATCGGAGTCATCGTTTTTGGTGACAAAAATAGAAATCTACAATTTTTTGTGAAAATGGTTTTAAAATGTTTTTTTTAGGCCTGTCCAGAATGTCGATAGTTCGGCATGACCGGGGTCACTGTTTTTGTGTCACGAAAATGAGAAAAAAATATCTGCAATTTTTTGTGAAAATGGTTTTTAAATGTTTTTTTAGGCCTGTCCAGAATGTCGCTTTTTCAGCATGATCGGAGTCAGCGTTTTTAGGGAGAAAATAGAAATCTGCAATTTTTTGGTGAAAATGGTTTTAAAATGTTTTTTTTAGGCCTGTCCAGAATGTCGATAGTTCGGCATGACCGGGGTCACTGTTTTTGTGTCACGAAAATGAGAAAAAAATATCTGCAATTTTTTGTGAAAATGGTTCTACATTTTTTTTTTAGGCCTGTCCAGAATGTCGCTTTTTCGGCATGATCGGAGTCATCGTTTTTAGGGACAAAATAGAAATCTGCAATTTTTTGTGAAAATGGTTTTAAAATGTTTTTTTAGGCATGTCCAGAATGTCGATAGTTCGGTATGACCGGGGTCACTGTTTTTGTGTCAAAAAATAAAGAAAAAAAAATCTGCCATTTTTGGTGAAAATGGTTTTTACATTTTTCTTTAGGCCTGTCCAGAATGATGATAGTTCGGCATGACCGGGGTCACTGTTTTTGTATCAAAAAATGAAAAAAATAATTCTGAGCTTTTTTTTTGAAAATGGTTCTAAAATGCTTTTTTTTTAGGCCTGTCCAAAATGTCGCTAGTTCGGCATGATCGGAGTCATCGTTTTTGGTGACAAAAATAGAATTTCTACAATTTTTTGTGAAAATGGTTTTAAAATGTTTTTTTTAGGCCTGTCCAGAATGTCGATAGTTCGGCATGACCGGGGTCACTGTTTTAGTGTCACGAAAATGAGAAAAAAATATCTGCAATTTTTTGTGAAAATGGTTTTAAAATGTTTTTTTTAGGCCTGTCCAGAATGTCGATAGTTCGGCATGACCGGGGTCACTGTTTTTGTGTCACGAAAATGAAAAAAAAATACCTGCAATTTTTTGTGAAAATTGTTCTAAAATTTTTTTTTAGGCCTGTCCAGAATGTCGCTTTTTCGGCATGATCGGAGTCATCGTTTTTAGGGACAAAATAGAAATCTGCAATTTTTTGTGAAAATGGTTTTCAAATGTTTTTTTTAGGCCTGTCCAGAATGTCGATAGTTCGGCATGACCGGGGTCACTGTTTTTGTGTCAAAAAATGAAAAAAAGAATTCTGAGCTTTTTTTGAAAATGGTTCTAAAATGCTTTTTTTTTAGGCCTGTCCAAAATGTCGCTTTTTCGGCATGATCGGAGTCATCGTTTTTAGGGACAAAATAGAAATCTGCAATTTTTTGTGAAAATGGTTTTAAAATGTTTTTTTTAGGCCTGTCCAGAATGTCGATAGTTCGGCATGACCGGTGTCACTGTTTTTGTGTCAAAAAATGAAAAAAAGAATTCTGAGCTTTTTTTTTGAAAATGGTTCTAAAATTCTTTTTTTTTAGGCCTGTCCAGAATGTCGATAGTTCGGCATGACCGGGGTCACTGTTTTTGTGTCACGAAAATGAGAAAAAAATATCTGCAATTTTTTGTGAAAATGGTTCTACATTTTTTTTTTAGGCCTGTCCAGAATGTCGCTTTTTCGGCATGATCGGAGTCATCGTTTTTAGGGACAAAATAGAAATCTGCAATTTTTTGTGAAAATGGTTTTAAAATGTTTTTTTAGGCATGTCCAGAATGTCAATAGTTCGGTATGACCGGGGTCACTGTTTTTGTGTCAAAAAATGAAGAAAAAAAAATCAGCCATTTTTGGTGAAAATGGTTTTTAAATTTTTTTTTAGGCCTGTCCAGAATGACGATAGTTCGGCATGACCGGGGTCACTGTTTTTGTGTCAAAAAATGAAAAAAAGAATTCTGAGCTTTTTTTTTGAAAATGGTTCTAAAATGCTTTTTTTTTAGGCCTGTCCAAAATGTCGCTAGTTCGGCATGATCGGAGTCATCGTTTTTGGTGACAAAAATAGAAATCTACAATTTTTTGTGAAAATGGTTTTAAAATGTTTTTTTTAGGCCTGTCCAGAATGTCGCTAGTTCGGCATGACCGGGGTCACTGTTTTTGTGTCACGAAAATGAGAAAAAGAATTCTGTGCTTTTTTTTGAAAATGGTTCTAAAATGCATTTTTTTTAGGGCTGTCCAAAATGTCGCTAGTTCGGCATGATCGGAGTCATCGTTTTTGGTGACAAAAATAGAAATCTACAATTTTTTGTGAAAATGGTTTTAAAATGTTTTTTTTAGGCCTGTCCAGAATGTCGCTAGTTCGGCATGACCGGGGTCACTGTTTTAGTGTCACGAAAATGAAGAAAAAAAAATCAGCAATTTTGGGTGAAAATGGTTTTAAAATTTTTTTTTAGGCTTGTCCAGAATGTCGCTTTTTCGTCATGATCGGAGTCAACATTTTTAGGGACAAAATAGAAATCTGCAATTTTTTGTGAAAATGGTTTTAAAATGTTTTTTAGGCCTGTCCAGAATGTCGATAGTTCGGCATGACCGGGGTCACTGTTTTTGTGTCACGAAAATGAAAAAAAAATATCTGCAATTTTTTGTGAAAATGGTTTAAAAAAATTTTTTTAGGCCTGTCCAGAATGTCGCTTTTTCGGCATGATCGGAGTCAATGTTTTTAGGGACAAAATAGAAATCTGCAATTTTTTGTGAAAATGGTTTTAAAATGTTTTTTTAGGCCTGTCCAGAATGTCGATAGTTCGGCATGACCGGGGTCACTGTTTTTGTGTCAAAAAATGAAAAAAAGAATTCTGAGCTTTTTATTTGAAAATGGTTCTAAAATGCTTTTTTTTAGGCCTGTCCAAAATGTCGCTAGTTCGGCATGATCGGAGTCATCGTTTTTGGTGACAAAGATAGAAATCTACAATTTTTTGTGAAAATGGTTTTAAAATGTTTTTTTTTAGGCCTGTCCAGAATGTCGCTAGTTCGGCATGACCGGGGTCACAGTTTTTGTGTCACGAAAATGAAAAAAAAATATCTGCAATTTTTTGTGAAAATGGTTCAAAAATTTTTTTTTAGGCCTGTCCAGAATGTCGCTTTTTCGGCATGATCGGAGTCAACGTTTTTAGGGACAAAATAGAAATCTGCAATTTTTGGTGAAAATGGTTTTAAAATGTTTTTTTAGGCCTGTCCAGAATGTCGATAGTTCGGCATGACAGGAGTCACTGTTTTTGTGTCACGAAAATGAAGAAAAAAAAATCAGCAATTTTTGGTGAAAATGGTTTTAAACATTTTTTTTAGGCTTGTCCAGAATGTCGCTTTTTCGGCATGATCGGAGTCATCGTTTTTAGGGACAAAATAGAAATCTGCAATTTTTTGTGAAAATGGTTTTAAAATGTTTTTTAGGCCTGTCCAGAATGTCGATAGTTCGGCATGACCGGGGTCACTGTTTTTGTGTCACGAAAATGAAAAAAAAATATCTGCAATTTTTTGTGAAAATGGTTCCAAAAAAATTTTTTAGGCCTGTCCAGAATGTCGCTTTTTCGGCATGATCGGAGTCAACGTTTTTAGGGACAAAATAGAAATCTGCAATTTTTGGTGAAAATGGTTTTAAAATGTTTTTTTAGGCCTGTCCAGAATGTCGATAGTTCGGCATGACCGGGGTCACTGTTTTTGTGTCAAAAAATGAAAAAAAGAATTCTGAGCTTTTTTTTTGAAAATGGTTCTAAAATGCTTTTTTTTAGGCCTGTCCAAAATGTCGCTAGTTCGGCATGATCGGAGTCATCGTTTTTGGTGACAAAAATAGAAATCTACAATTTTTTGTGAAAATGGTTTTAAAATGTTTTTTTTAGGCCTGTCCAGAATGTCGCTAGTTCGGCATGACCGGGGTCACTGTTTTTGTGTCACGAAAATGAAGAAAAAAAAATCAGCAATTTTTGGTGAAAATGGTTTTAAAAAATTTTTTTAGGCTTGTCCAGAATGTCGCTTTTTCGGCATGATCGGAGTCATCGTTTTTAGGGACAAAATAGAAATCTGCAATTTTTTGTGAAAATGGTTTTAAAATGTTTTTTAGGCCTGTCCAGAATGTCGATAGTTCGGCATGACCGGGGTCACTGTTTTTGTGTCACGAAAATGAAAAAAAAATATCTGCAATTTTTTGTGAAAATGGTTCAAAAAAATTTTTTTAGGCCTGTCCAGAATGTCGCTTTTTCGGCATGATCGGAGTCAACGTTTTTAGGGACAAAATAGAAATCTGCAATTTTTTGTGAAAATGGTTTTAAAATGTTTTTTTAGGCCTGTCCAGAATGTCGATAGTTCGGCATGACCGGGGTCACTGTTTTTGTGTCAAAAAATGAAAAAAAGAATTCTGAGCTTTTTTTTTGAAAATGGTTCTAAAATGCTTTTTTTTAGGCATGTCCAAAATGTCGCTAGTTCGGCATGATCGGAGTCATCGTTTTTGGTGACAAAAATAGAAATCTACAATTTTTTGTGAAAATGGTTTTAAAATGTTTTTTTTTAGGCCTGTCCAGAATGTCGCTAGTTCGGCATGACCGGGGTCACTGTTTTTGTGTCACGAAAATGAAGAAAAAAAAATCAGCAATTTTTGGTGAAAATGGTTTTAACAAATTTTTTTAGGCTTGTCCAGAATGTCGCTTTTTCGGCATGATCGGAGTCATCGTTTTTAGGGACAAAATAGAAATCTGCAATTTTTTGTGAAAATGGTTTTAAAATGTTTTTTTAGGCCTGTCCAGAATGTCGATAGTTCGGCATGATCGGGGTCACTGTTTTTGTGTCACGAAAATGAGAAAAAGAATTCTGTGCTTTTTTTTGAAAATGGTTCTAAAATGCATTTTTTTTAAGGCTGTCCAAAATGTCGCTAGTTCGGCATGATTGGAGTCATCGTTTTTGGTGACAAAAATAGAAATGTACAATTTTTTGTGAAAATGGTTTTAAAATGTTTTTTTTAGGCCTGTCCAGAATGTCGCTAGTTCGGCATGACCGGGGTCACTGTTTTTGTGTCACGAAAATGAGAAAAAAATATCTGCAATTTTTTGTGAAAATGGTTCTAAACAATTTTTTTAGGCCTGTCCAGAATGTCGCTTTTTTGGCATGATCGGAGTCATCGTTTTTAGGGACAAAATAGAAATCTGCAATTTTTTGTGAAAAAGGTTTTAAAATGTTTTTTTTAGGCCTGTCCAGAATGTCGATAGTTTGGCATGACCGGGGTCACTGTTTTTGTGTCAAAAAATGAAAAAAAGAATTCTGTGCTTTTTTTTGAAAATGGTTCTAAAATGCATTTTTTTTAAGGCTGTCCAAAATGTCGCTAGTTCGGCATGATTGGAGTCATCGTTTTTGGTGACAAAAATAGAAATCTACAATTTTTTGTGAAAATGGTTTTAAAATGTTTTTTTTAGGCCTGTCCAGAATGTCGCTAGTTCGGCATGACCGGGGTCACTGTTTTTGTGTCACGAAAATGAGAAAAAAATATCTGCAATTTTTTGTGAAAATGGTTCTAAACAATTTTTTTAGGCCTGTCCAGAATGTCGCTTTTTTGGCATGATCGGAGTCATCGTTTTTAGGGACAAAATAGAAATCTGCAATTTTTTGTGAAAAAGGTTTTAAAATGTTTTTTTTAGGCCTGTCCAGAATGTCGATAGTTTGGCATGACCGGGGTCACTGTTTTTGTGTCAAAAAATGAAAAAAAGAATTCTGTTCTTTTTTTTGAAAATGGTTCTAAAATGCATTTTTTTTAAGGCTGTCCAAAATGTCGCTAGTTCGGCATGATTGGAGTCATCGTTTTTGGTGACAAAAATAGAAATCTACAATTTTTTGTGAAAATGGTTTTAAAATGTTTTTTTTAGGCATGTCCAGAATGTCGCTAGTTCGGCATGACCGGGGTCACTGTTTTTGTGTCAAAAAATGAAGAAAAAAAAATCAGCCATTTTTGGTGAAAATGGTTTTAAAAAATTTTTTTAGGCCTGTCCAGAATGTCGCTTTTTAAGCATTATCGAAGTCATCTTTTTTAGGGACAAAATAGAAATCTGCAATTTTTAGTGAAAAAGGTTTTAAAATGTTTTTTTTAGGCCTGTCCAGAATGTCGCTAGTTCGGCATGACCGGGGTCACTGTTTTTGTGTCAAAAAATGAAGAAAAAAAAATCTGCCATTTTTGGTGAAAATGGTTTTAAAATATTTTTTTAGGCCTGTCCAGAATGTCGCTTTTTCGGCATGATCGGAGTCAACGTTTTTAGGGACAAAATAGAAATCTGCAATTTTTTGTGAAAAAGGTTTTAAAATGTTTTTTTTAGGCCTGTCCAGAATGTCGATAGTTCGGCATGACCGGGGTCACTGTTTTTGTGTCAAAAAATGAAAAAAAGAATTCTGTGCTTTTTTTTGAAAATGGTTCTAAAATGCATTTTTTTTAAGGCTGTCCAAAATGTCGCTAGTTCGGCATGATTGGAGTCATCGTTTTTGGTGACAAAAATAGAAATCTACAATTTTTTGTGAAAATGGTTTTAAAATGTTTTTTTTAGGCCTGTCCAGAATGTCGCTAGTTCGGCATGACCGGGGTCACTGTTTTTGTGTCAAAAAATGAAGAAAAAAAAATCAGCCATTTTTGGTGAAAATGGTTTAAAAAAAAAATTTTAGGCCTGTCCAGAATGTCGCTTTTTCTGCATGATCGGAGTCATCGTTTTTAGGGACAAAATAGAAATCTGCAATTTTTTGTGAAAATGTTTTTAAAATGTTTTTTAGGCCTGTCCAGAATGTCGATAGTTCGGCATGACCGGGGTCACTGTTTTTGTGTCACGAAAATGAAAAAAAATTATCTGCAATTTTTTGTGAAAATGGTTCCAAAATTTTTTTTTAGGCCTGTCCAGAATGTCGCTTTTTCGGCATGATCGGAGTCAACGTTTTTAGGGACAAAATAGAAATCTGCAATTTTTTGTGAAAATGGTTTTAAAATGTTTTTTTTAGGCCTGTCCAGAATGTCGATAGTTCGGCATGACCGGGGTCACTGTTTTTGTGTCAAAAAATGAAAAAAAGAATTCTGTGCTTTTTTTTGAAAATGGTTCTAAAATGCATTTTTTTTAAGGCTGTCCAAAATGTCGCTAGTTCGGCATGATTGGAGTCATCGTTTTTGGTGACAAAAATAGAAATCTACAATTTTTTGTGAAAATGGTTTTAAAATGTTTTTTTTAGGCCTGTCCAGAATGTCGCTAGTTCGGCATGACCGGGGTCACTGTTTTTGTGTCACGAAAATGAGAAAAAAATATCTGCAATTTTTTGTGAAAATGGTTCTAAAAAAATTTTTTAGGCCTGTCCAGAATGTCGCTTTTTTGGCATGATCGGAGTCATCGTTTTTAGGGACAAAATAGAAATCTGCAATTTTTTGTGAAAAAGGTTTTAAAATGTTTTTTTTAGGCCTGTCCAGAATGTCGATAGTTCGGCATGACCGGGGTCACTGTTTTTGTGTCAAAAAATGAAAAAAAGAATTCTGTGCTTTTTTTTGAAAATGGTTCTAAAATGCATTTTTTTTAAGGCTGTCCAAAATGTCGCTAGTTCGGCATGATTGGAGTCATCGTTTTTGGTGACAAAAATAGAAATCTACAATTTTTTGTGAAAATGGTTTTAAAATGTTTTTTTTAGGCCTGTCCAGAATGTCGCTAGTTCGGCATGACCGGGGTCACTGTTTTTGTGTCAAAAAATGAAGAAAAAAAAATCAGCCATTTTTGGTGAAAATGGTTTTAAAAAAAATTTTTAGGCCTGTCCAGAATGTCGCTTTTTCTGCATGATCGGAGTCATCGTTTTTAGGGACAAAATAGAAATCTGCAATTTTTTGTGAAAATGGTTTTAAAATGTTTTTTAGGCCTGTCCAGAATGTCGATAGTTCGGCATGACCGGGGTCACTGTTTTTGTGTCACGAAAATGAAAAAAAAATATCTGCAATTTTTTGTGAAAATGGTTTTAAAATGTTTTTTTTAGGCCTGTCCAGAATGTCGATAGTTCGGCATGACCGGGGTCACTGTTTTTGTGTCAAAAAATGAAAAAAAGAATTCTGAGCTTTTTTTTTGAAAATGGTTCTAAAATGCTTTTTTTTTAGGCCTGTCCAAAATGTCGCTAGTTCGGCATGATCTTAGTCATCGTTTTTGGTGACAAAAATAGAAATCTACAATTTTTTGTGAAAATGGTTTTAAAATGTTTTTTTTAGGCCTGTCCAGAATGTCGCTAGTTCGGCATGACCGGGGTCACTGTTTTTGTGTCACGAAAATGAAGAAAAAAAAATCTGCAATTTTTGGTGAAAATGGTTTTTTTTTAAAAATGTAGGCCTGTCCAGAATGTCGCTTTTTCGGCATGATCGGAGTCATCGTTTTTAGGGATAAAATAGAAATCTGCAATTTTTTGTGAAAATGGTTTTAAAATGTTTTTTAGGCCTGTCCAGAATGTCGATAGTTCGGCATGACCGGGGTCACTGTTTTTGTGTCACGAAAATGAAAAAAAAATATCTGCAATTTTTTGTGAAAATGGTTTTAAAATGTTTTTTAGGCCTGTCCAGAATGTCGATAGTTCGGCATGACCGGGGTCACTGTTTTTGTGTCAAAAAATGAAGAAAAAAAAATCAGCCATTTTTGGTGAAAATGGTTTTAAAAAAATTTTTTAGGCCTGTCCAGAATGTTGCTTTTTCTGCATGATCGGAGTCATCGTTTTTAGGGACAAAATAGAAATCTGCAATTTTTTGTGAAAATGGTTTTAAAATGTTTTTTAGGCCTGTCCAGAATGTCGATAGTTCGGCATGACCGGGGTCACTGTTTTTGTGTCACGAAAATGAAAAAAAAATATCTGCAATTTTTTGTGAAAATGGTTTTAAAATGTTTTTTTTAGGCCTGTCCAGAATGTCGATAGTTCGGCATGACCGGGGTCACTGTTTTTGTGTCAAAAAATGAAAAAAAGAATTCTGAGCTTTTTTTTTGAAAATGGTTCTAAAATGCTTTTTTTTTAGGCCTGTCCAAAATGTCGCTAGTTCGGCATGATCTTAGTCATCGTTTTTGGTGACAAAAATAGAAATCTACAATTTTTTGTGAAAATGGTTTTAAAATGTTTTTTTTAGGCCTGTCCAGAATGTCGCTAGTTCGGCATGACCGGGGTCACTGTTTTTGTGTCACGAAAATGAAGAAAAAAAAATCTGCAATTTTTGGTGAAAATGGTTTTTTAAAAAAAATGTAGGCCTGTCCAGAATGTCGCTTTTTCGGCATGATCGGAGTCATCGTTTTTAGGGATAAAATAGAAATCTGCAATTTTTTGTGAAAATGGTTTTAAAATGTTTTTTAGGCCTGTCCAGAATGTCGATAGTTCGGCATGACCGGGGTCACTGTTTTTGTGTCACGAAAATGAAAAAAAAATATCTGCAATTTTTTGTGAAAATGGTTTTAAAATGTTTTTTTTAGGCCTGTCCAGAATGTCGATAGTTTGGCATGACCGGGGTCACTGTTTTTGTGTCAAAAAATGAAAAAAAGAATTCTGGGCTTTTTTTTTGAAAATGGTTCTAAAATGCTTTTTTTTTAGGCCTGTCCAAAATGTCGCTAGTTCGGCATGATCTTAGTCATCGTTTTTGGTGACAAAAATAGAAATCTACAATTTTTTGTGAAAATGGTTTTAAAATGTTTTTTTTAGGCCTGTCCAGAATGTCGCTAGTTCGGCATGACCGGGGTCACTGTTTTTGTGTCACGAAAATGAAGAAAAAAAAATCTGCAATTTTTGGTGAAAATGGTTTTTTAAAAAAAATGTAGGCCTGTCCAGAATGTCGCTTTTTCGGCATGATCGGAGTCATCGTTTTTAGGGACAAAATAGAAATCTGCAATTTTTTGTGAAAATGGTTTTAAAATGTTTTTTTTAGGCCTGTCCAGAATGTCGATAGTTCGGCATGACCGGGGTCACTGTTTTTGTGTCAAAAAATGAAGAAAAAAAAATCAGCCATTTTTGGTGAAAATGGTTTTAAAAATTTTTTTTAGGCCTGTCCAGAATGTCGCTTTTTCTGCATGATCGGAGTCATCGTTTTTAGGGACAAAATAGAAATCTGCAATTTTTCGTGAAAATGGTTTTAAAATGTTTTTTAGGCCTGTCCAGAATGTCGATAGTTCGGCATGACCGGGGTCACTGTTTTTGTGTCAAAAAATGAAGAAAAGAAAATCTGCCATTTTTGGTGAAAATGGTTCAAAAAATTTTTTTTAGGCCTGTCCAGAATGTCGCTTTTTCGGCATGATCGGAGTCAACGTTTTTAGGGACAAAATAGAAATCTGCAATTTTTTGTGAAAATGGTTTTAAAATGTTTTTTTTAGGCCTGTCCAGAATGTCGATAGTTCGGCATGACCGGGGTCACTGTTTTTGTGTCAAAAAATGAAAAAAAGAATTCTGTGCTTTTTTTTGAAAATGGTTCTAAAATGCATTTTTTTTAAGGCTGTCCAAAATGTCGCTAGTTCTGCATGATTGGAGTCATCGTTTTTGGTGACAAAAATAGAAATCTACAATTTTTTGTGAAAATGGTTTTAAAATGTTTTTTTTAGGCCTGTCCAGAATGTCGCTAGTTCGGCATGACCGGGGTCACTGTTTTTGTGTCACGAAAATGAGAAAAAAATATTTGCAATTTTTTGTGAAAATGGTTCTAAACAATTTTTTTAGGCCTGTCCAGAATGTCGCTTTTTTGGCATGATCGGAGTCATCATTTTTAGGGACAAAATAGAAATCTGCAATTTTTTGTGAAAAAGGTTTTAAAATGTTTTTTTTTAGGCCTGTCCAGAATGTCGATAGTTTGGCATGACCGGGGTCACTGTTTTTGTGTCAAAAAATGAAAAAAAGAATTCTGTGCTTTTTTTTGAAAATGGTTCTAAAATGCATTTTTTTTAAGGCTGTCCAAAATGTCGCTAGTTCGGCATGATTGGAGTTATCGTTTTTGGTGACAAAAATAGAAATCTACAATTTTTTGTGAAAATGGTTTTAAAATGTTTTTTTTAGGCATGTCCAGAATGTCGCTAGTTCGGCATGACCGGGGTCACTGTTTTTGTGTCAAAAAATGAAGAAAAAAAAATCAGCCATTTTTGGTGAAAATGGTTTAAAAAAAAATTTTTAGGCCTGTCCAGAATGTCGCTTTTTCTGCATGATCGGAGTCATCGTTTTTAGGGACAAAATAGAAATCTGCAATTTTTTGTGAAAATGGTTTTAAAATGTTTTTTAGGCCTGTCCAGAATGTCGATAGTTCGGCATGACCGGGGTCACTGTTTTTGTGTCACGAAAATGAAAAAAAAATATCTGCAATTTTTTGTGAAAATGGTTCCAAAATTTTTTTTTAGGCCTGTCCAGAATGTCGCTTTTTCGGCATGATCGGAGTCAACGTTTTTAGGGACAAAATAGAAATCTGCAATTTTTTGTGAAAATGGTTTTAAAATGTTTTTTTTAGGCCTGTCCAGAATGTCGATAGTTCGGCATGACCGGGGTCACTGTTTTTGTGTCAAAAAATGAAAAAAAGAATTCTGAGCTTTTTTTTTGAAAATGGTTCTAAAATGCTTTTTTTTAGGCCTGTCCAAAATGTCGCTAGTTCGGCATGATCTTAGTCATCGTTTTTGGTGACAAAAATAGAAATCTACAATTTTTTGTGAAAATGGTTTTAAAATGTTTTTTTTAGGCCTGTCCAGAATGTCGCTAGTTCGGCATGACCGGGGTCACTGTTTTTGTGTCACGAAAATGAAGAAAAAAAAATCAGCAATTTTTGGTGAAAATGGTTTTTAAATTTTTTTTTAGGCCTGTCCAGAATGTCGCTTTTTCGGCATGATCGGAGTCATCGTTTTTAGGGACAAAATAGAAATCTGCAATTTTTTGTGAAAATGGTTTTAAAATGTTTTTTTAGGCCTGTCCAGAATGTCGATAGTTCGGCATGACCGGGGTCACTGTTTTTGTGTCAAAAAATGAAGAAAAAAAAATCTGCCATTTTTGGTGAAAATGGTTTTAAAATATTTTTTTAGGCCTGTCCAGAATGTCGCTTTTTCGGCATGATCGGAGTCAACGTTTTTAGGGACAAAATAGAAATCTGCAATTTTTTGTGAAAAAGGTTTTAAAATGTTTTTTTTAGGCCTGTCCAGAATGTCGATAGTTCGGCATGACCGGGGTCACTGTTTTTGTGTCAAAAAATGAAAAAAAGAATTCTGTGCTTTTTTTTGAAAATGGTTCTAAAATGCATTTTTTTTAAGGCTGTCCAAAATGTCGCTAGTTCGGCATGATTGGAGTCATCGTTTTTGGTGACAAAAATAGAAATCTACAATTTTTTGTGAAAATGGTTTTAAAATGTTTTTTTTAGGCATGTCCAGAATGTCGCTAGTTCGGCATGACCGGGGTCACTGTTTTTGTGTCAAAAAATGAAGAAAAAAAAATCAGCCATTTTTGGTGAAAATGGTTTAAAAAAAAATTTTTAGGCCTGTCCAGAATGTCGCTTTTTCTGCATGATCGGAGTCATCGTTTTTAGGGACAAAATAGAAATCTGCAATTTTTTGTGAAAATGGTTTTAAAATGTTTTTTAGGCCTGTCCAGAATGTCGATAGTTCGGCATGACCGGGGTCACTGTTTTTGTGTCACGAAAATGAAAAAAAAATATCTGCAATTTTTTGTGAAAATGGTTCCAAAATTTTTTTTTAGGCCTGTCCAGAATGTCGCTTTTTCGGCATGATCGGAGTCAACGTTTTTAGGGACAAAATAGAAATCTGCAATTTTTTGTGAAAATGGTTTTAAAATGTTTTTTTTAGGCCTGTCCAGAATGTCGATAGTTCGGCATGACCGGGGTCACTGTTTTTGTGTCAAAAAATGAAAAAAAGAATTCTGAGCTTTTTTTTTGAAAATGGTTCTAAAATGCTTTTTTTTAGGCCTGTCCAAAATGTCGCTAGTTCGGCATGATCTTAGTCATCGTTTTTGGTGACAAAAATAGAAATCTACAATTTTTTGTGAAAATGGTTTTAAAATGTTTTTTTTAGGCCTGTCCAGAATGTCGCTAGTTCGGCATGACCGGGGTCACTGTTTTTGTGTCACGAAAATGAAGAAAAAAAAATCAGCAATTTTTGGTGAAAATGGTTTTTAAATTTTTTTTTAGGCCTGTCCAGAATGTCGCTTTTTCGGCATGATCGGAGTCATCGTTTTTAGGGACAAAATAGAAATCTGCAATTTTTTGTGAAAATGGTTTTAAAATGTTTTTTTAGGCCTGTCCAGAATGTCGATAGTTCGGCATGACCGGGGTCACTATTTTTGTGTCAAAAAATGAAAAAAAGAATTCTGAGCTTTTTTTTGAAAATGGTTCTGAAATGCATTTTTTTTAGGCCTGTCCAAAATGTCGCTAGTTCAGCATGATCGGAGTCATCGTTTTTGGTGACAAAAATAGAAATCTACAATTTTTTGTGAAAATGGTTTTAAAATGTTTTTTTTAGGCCTGTCCAGAATGTCGCTAGTTCGGCATGACTGGGGTCACTGTTTTTGTGTCACGAAAATGAAGAAAAAAAAATCAGCAATTTTTGGTGAAAATGGTTTTAAAAAAATTTTTTAGGCCTGTCCAGAATGTCGCTTTTTAAGCATTATCGAAGTCATCTTTTTTAGGGACAAAATAGAAATCTGCAATTTTTAGTGAAAAAGGTTTTAAAATGTTTTTTTTAGGCCTGTCCAGAATGTCGCTAGTTCGGCATGACCGGGGTCACTGTTTTTGTGTCAAAAAATGAAGAAAAAAAAATCTGCCATTTTTGGTGAAAATGGTTTTAAAATATTTTTTTAGGCCTGTCCAGAATGTCGCTTTTTCGGCATGATCGGAGTCAACGTTTTTAGGGACAAAATAGAAATCTGCAATTTTTTGTGAAAAAGGTTTTAAAATGTTTTTTTTAGGCCTGTCCAGAATGTCGATAGTTCGGCATGACCGGGGTCACTGTTTTTGTGTCAAAAAATGAAAAAAAGAATTCTGTGCTTTTTTTTGAAAATGGTTCTAAAATGCATTTTTTTTAAGGCTGTCCAAAATGTCGCTAGTTCGGCATGATTGGAGTCATCGTTTTTGGTGACAAAAATAGAAATCTACAATTTTTTGTGAAAATGGTTTTAAAATGTTTTTTTTAGGCCTGTCCAGAATGTCGCTAGTTCGGCATGACCGGGGTCACTGTTTTTGTGTCAAAAAATGAAGAAAAAAAAATCAGCCATTTTTGGTGAAAATGGTTTAAAAAAATTTTTTTAGGCCTGTCCAGAATGTCGCTTTTTCTGCATGATCGGAGTCATCGTTTTTAGGGACAAAATAGAAATCTGCAATTTTTTGTGAAAATGGTTTTAAAATGTTTTTTAGGCCTGTCCAGAATGTCGATAGTTCGGCATGACCGGGGTCACTGTTTTTGTGTCACGAAAATGAAAAAAAAATATCTGCAATTTTTTGTGAAAATGGTTCCAAAATTTTTTTTTAGGCCTGTCCAGAATGTCGCTTTTTCGGCATGATCGGAGTCAACGTTTTTAGGGACAAAATAGAAATCTGCAATTTTTTGTGAAAATGGTTTTAAAATGTTTTTTTTAGGCCTGTCCAGAATGTCGATAGTTCGGCATGACCGGGGTCACTGTTTTTGTGTCAAAAAATGAAAAAAAGAATTCTGTGCTTTTTTTTGAAAATGGTTCTAAAATGCATTTTTTTTAAGGCTGTCCAAAATGTCGCTAGTTCGGCATGATTGGAGTCATCGTTTTTGGTGACAAAAATAGAAATCTACAATTTTTTGTGAAAATGGTTTTAAAATGTTTTTTTTAGGCCTGTCCAGAATGTCGCTAGTTCGGCATGACCGGGGTCACTGTTTTTGTGTCACGAAAATGAGAAAAAAATATCTGCAATTTTTTGTGAAAATGGTTCTAAAAAATTTTTTTAGGCCTGTCCAGAATGTCGCTTTTTTGGCATGATCGGAGTCATCGTTTTTAGGGACAAAATAGAAATCTGCAATTTTTTGTGAAAAAGGTTTTAAAATGTTTTTTTTAGGCCTGTCCAGAATGTCGATAGTTCGGCATGACCGGGGTCACTGTTTTTGTGTCAAAAAATGAAAAAAAGAATTCTGTGCTTTTTTTTGAAAATGGTTCTAAAATGCATTTTTTTTAAGGCTGTCCAAAATGTCGCTAGTTCGGCATGATTGGAGTCATCGTTTTTGGTGACAAAAATAGAAATCTACAATTTTTTGTGAAAATGGTTTTAAAATGTTTTTTTTAGGCCTGTCCAGAATGTCGCTAGTTCGGCATGACCGGGGTCACTGTTTTTGTGTCAAAAAATGAAGAAAAAAAAATCTGCCATTTTTGGTGAAAATGGTTTTAAAAAATTTTTTTAGGCCTGTCCAGAATGTCGCTTTTTCTGCATGATCGGAGTCATCGTTTTTAGGGACAAAATAGAAATCTGCAATTTTTTGTGAAAATGGTTTTAAAATGTTTTTTAGGCCTGTCCAGAATGTCGATAGTTCGGCATGACCGGGGTCACTGTTTTTGTGTCACGAAAATGAAAAAAAAATATCTGCAATTTTTTGTGAAAATGGTTTTAAAATGTTTTTTTTAGGCCTGTCCAGAATGTCGATAGTTCGGCATGACCGGGGTCACTGTTTTTGTGTCAAAAAATGAAAAAAAGAATTCTGAGCTTTTTTTTTGAAAATGGTTCTAAAATGCTTTTTTTTTAGGCCTGTCCAAAATGTCGCTAGTTCGGCATGATCTTAGTCATCGTTTTTGGTGACAAAAATAGAAATCTACAATTTTTTGTGAAAATGGTTTTAAAATGTTTTTTTTAGGCCTGTCCAGAATGTCGCTAGTTCGGCATGACCGGGGTCACTGTTTTTGTGTCACGAAAATGAAGAAAAAAAAATCTGCAATTTTTGGTGAAAATGGTTTTTTAAAAAAAATGTAGGCCTGTCCAGAATGTCGCTTTTTCGGCATGATCGGAGTCATCGTTTTTAGGGATAAAATAGAAATCTGCAATTTTTTGTGAAAATGGTTTTAAAATGTTTTTTAGGCCTGTCCAGAATGTCGATAGTTCGGCATGACCGGGGTCACTGTTTTTGTGTCACGAAAATGAAAAAAAAATATCTGCAATTTTTTGTGAAAATGGTTTTAAAATGTTTTTTTTAGGCCTGTCCAGAATGTCGATAGTTCGGCATGACCGGGGTCACTGTTTTTGTGTCAAAAAATGAAAAAAAGAATTCTGTGCTTTTTTTTGAAAATGGTTCTAAAATGCATTTTTTTTAGGCCTGTCCAAAATGTCGCTAGTTCGGCATGATCTTAGTCATCGTTTTTGGTGACAAAAATAGAAATCTACAATTTTTTGTGAAAATGGTTTTAAAATGTTTTTTTTAGGCCTGTCCAGAATGTCGCTAGTTCGGCATGACCGGGGTCACTGTTTTTGTGTCAAAAAATGAAGAAAAAAAAATCAGCCATTTTTGGTGAAAACGGTTTTAAAAAAATTTTTTAGGCCTGTCCAGAATGTCGCTAGTTCGGCATGATCGGAGTCATCTTTTTTAGGGACAAAATAGAAATCTGCAATTTTTAGTGAAAAAGGTTTTAAAATGTTTTTTAGGCCTGTCCAGAATGTCGATAGTTCGGCATGACCGGGGTCACTGTTTTTGTGTCACGAAAATGAAAAAAAAATATCTGCAATTTTTTGTGAAAATGGTTTTAAAATGTTTTTTTTAGGCCTGTCCAGAATGTCGATAGTTCGGCATGACCGGGGTCACTGTTTTTGTGTCAAAAAATGAAAAAAAGAATTCTGAGCTTTTTTTTTGAAAATGGTTCTAAAATGCTTTTTTTTTAGGCCTGTCCAAAATGTCGCTAGTTCGGCATGATCTTAGTCATCGTTTTTGGTGACAAAAATAGAAATCTACAATTTTTTGTGAAAATGGTTTTAAAATGTTTTTTTTAGGCCTGTCCAGAATGTCGCTAGTTCGGCATGACCGGGGTCACTGTTTTTGTGTCACGAAAATGAAGAAAAAAAAATCTGCAATTTTTGGTGAAAATGGTTTTTTAAAAAAAATGTAGGCCTGTCCAGAATGTCGCTTTTTCGGCATGATCGGAGTCATCGTTTTTAGGGATAAAATAGAAATCTGCAATTTTTTGTGAAAATGGTTTTAAAATGTTTTTTAGGCCTGTCCAGAATGTCGATAGTTCGGCATGACCGGGGTCACTGTTTTTGTGTCACGAAAATGAAAAAAAAATATCTGCAATTTTTTGTGAAAATGGTTTTAAAATGTTTTTTTTAGGCCTGTCCAGAATGTCGATAGTTCGGCATGACCGGGGTCACTGTTTTTGTGTCAAAAAATGAAAAAAAGAATTCTGTGCTTTTTTTTGAAAATGGTTCTAAAATGCATTTTTTTTAGGCCTGTCCAAAATGTCGCTAGTTCGGCATGATCTTAGTCATCGTTTTTGGTGACAAAAATAGAAATCTACAATTTTTTGTGAAAATGGTTTTAAAATGTTTTTTTTAGGCCTGTCCAGAATGTCGCTAGTTCGGCATGACCGGGGTCACTGTTTTTGTGTCAAAAAATGAAGAAAAAAAAATCAGCCATTTTTGGTGAAAACGGTTTTAAAAAATTTTTTTAGGCCTGTCCAGAATGTCGCTAGTTCGGCATGATCGGAGTCATCTTTTTTAGGGACAAAATAGAAATCTGCAATTTTTAGTGAAAAAGGTTTTAAAATGTTTTTTTTAGGCCTGTCCAGAATGTCGATAGTTCGGCATGACCGGGGTCACTGTTTTTGTGTCAAAAAATGAAGAAAAAAAAATCTGCCATTTTTGGTGAAAATGGTTTTAAAATATTTTTTTAGGCCTGTCCAGAATGTCGCTTTTTCGGCATGATCGGAGTCAACGTTTTTAGGGACAAAATAGAAATCTGCAATTTTTTGTGAAAAAGGTTTTAAAATGTTTTTTTTAGGCCTGTCCAGAATGTCGATAGTTCGGCATGACCGGGGTCACTGTTTTTGTGTCAAAAAATGAAAAAAAGAATTCTGTGCTTTTTTTTGAAAATGGTTCTAAAATGCATTTTTTTTAAGGCTGTCCAAAATGTCGCTAGTTCGGCATGATTGGAGTCATCGTTTTTGGTGACAAAAATAGAAATCTACAATTTTTTGTGAAAATGGTTTTAAAATGTTTTTTTTAGGCCTGTCCAGAATGTCGCTAGTTCGGCATGACCGGGGTCACTGTTTTTGTGTCAAAAAATGAAGAAAAAAAAATCAGCCATTTTTGGTGAAAATGGTTTAAAAAAAAATTTTTAGGCCTGTCCAGAATGTCGCTTTTTCTGCATGATCGGAGTCATCGTTTTTAGGGACAAAATAGAAATCTGCAATTTTTTGTGAAAATGGTTTTAAAATGTTTTTTAGGCCTGTCCAGAATGTCGATAGTTCGGCATGACCGGGGTCACTGTTTTTGTGTCACGAAAATGAAAAAAAAATATCTGCAATTTTTTTTGAAAATGGTTCTAAAATGCTTTTTTTTTAGGCCTGTCCAAAATGTCGCTAGTTCGGCATGATCTTAGTCATCGTTTTTGGTGACAAAAATAGAAATCTACAATTTTTTGTGAAAATGGTTTTAAAATGTTTTTTTTAGGCATGTCCAGAATGTCGCTAGTTCGGCATGACCGGGGTCACTGTTTTTGTGTCAAAAAATGAAGAAAAAAAAATCAGCCATTTTTGGTGAAAATGGTTTAAAAAAAAATTTTTAGGCCTGTCCAGAATGTCGCTTTTTCTGCATGATCGGAGTCATCGTTTTTAGGGACAAAATAGAAATTTGCAATTTTTTGTGAAAATGGTTTTAAAATGTTTTTTAGGCCTGTCCAGAATGTCGATAGTTCGGCATGACCGGGGTCACTGTTTTTGTGTCACGAAAATGAAAAAAAAATATCTGCAATTTTTTGTGAAAATGGTTCCAAAATTTTTTTTTAGGCCTGTCCAGAATGTCGCTTTTTCGGCATGATCGGAGTCAACGTTTTTAGGGACAAAATAGAAATCTGCAATTTTTTGTGAAAATGGTTTTAAAATGTTTTTTTTAGGCCTGTCCAGAATGTCGATAGTTCGGCATGACCGGGGTCACTGTTTTTGTGTCAAAAAATGAAAAAAAGAATTCTGAGCTTTTTTTTTGAAAATGGTTCTAAAATGCTTTTTTTTAGGCCTGTCCAAAATGTCGCTAGTTCGGCATGATCTTAGTCATCGTTTTTGGTGACAAAAATAGAAATCTACAATTTTTTGTGAAAATGGTTTTAAAATGTTTTTTTTAGGCCTGTCCAGAATGTCGCTAGTTCGGCATGACCGGGGTCACTGTTTTTGTGTCACGAAAATGAAGAAAAAAAAATCAGCAATTTTTGGTGAAAATGGTTTTTAAATTTTTTTTTAGGCCTGTCCAGAATGTCGCTTTTTCGGCATGATCGGAGTCATCGTTTTTAGGGACAAAATAGAAATCTGCAATTTTTTGTGAAAATGGTTTTAAAATGTTTTTTTAGGCCTGTCCAGAATGTCGATAGTTCGGCATGACCGGGGTCACTGTTTTTGTGTCAAAAAATGAAGAAAAAAAAATCTGCCATTTTTGGTGAAAATGGTTTTAAAATATTTTTTTAGGCCTGTCCAGAATGTCGCTTTTTCGGCATGATCGGAGTCAACGTTTTTAGGGACAAAATAGAAATCTGCAATTTTTTGTGAAAAAGGTTTTAAAATGTTTTTTTTAGGCCTGTCCAGAATGTCGATAGTTCGGCATGACCGGGGTCACTGTTTTTGTGTCAAAAAATGAAAAAAAGAATTCTGTGCTTTTTTTTGAAAATGGTTCTAAAATGCATTTTTTTTAAGGCTGTCCAAAATGTCGCTAGTTCGGCATGATTGGAGTCATCGTTTTTGGTGACAAAAATAGAAATCTACAATTTTTTGTGAAAATGGTTTTAAAATGTTTTTTTTAGGCATGTCCAGAATGTCGCTAGTTCGGCATGACCGGGGTCACTGTTTTTGTGTCACGAAAATGAAAAAAAAATATCTGCAATTTTTTGTGAAAATGGTTCCAAAATTTTTTTTTAGGCCTGTCCAGAATGTCGCTTTTTCGGCATGATCGGAGTCAACGTTTTTAGGGACAAAATAGAAATCTGCAATTTTTTGTGAAAATGGTTTTAAAATGTTTTTTTTAGGCCTGTCCAGAATGTCGATAGTTCGGCATGACCGGGGTCACTGTTTTTGTGTCAAAAAATGAAAAAAAGAATTCTGAGCTTTTTTTTTGAAAATGGTTCTAAAATGCTTTTTTTTAGGCCTGTCCAAAATGTCGCTAGTTCGGCATGATCTTAGTCATCGTTTTTGGTGACAAAAATAGAAATCTACAATTTTTTGTGAAAATGGTTTTAAAATGTTTTTTTTAGGCCTGTCCAGAATGTCGCTAGTTCGGCATGACCGGGGTCACTGTTTTTGTGTCACGAAAATGAAGAAAAAAAAATCAGCAATTTTTGGTGAAAATGGTTTTTAAATTTTTTTTTAGGCCTGTCCAGAATGTCGCTTTTTCGGCATGATCGGAGTCATCGTTTTTAGGGACAAAATAGAAATCTGCAATTTTTTGTGAAAATGGTTTTAAAATGTTTTTTTAGGCCTGTCCAGAATGTCGATAGTTCGGCATGACCGGGGTCACTATTTTTGTGTCAAAAAATGAAAAAAAGAATTCTGAGCTTTTTTTTGAAAATGGTTCTGAAATGCATTTTTTTTAGGCCTGTCCAAAATGTCGCTAGTTCAGCATGATCGGAGTCATCGTTTTTGGTGACAAAAATAGAAATCTACAATTTTTTGTGAAAATGGTTTTAAAATGTTTTTTTTAGGCCTGTCCAGAATGTCGCTAGTTCGGCATGACTGGGGTCACTGTTTTTGTGTCACGAAAATGAAGAAAAAAAAATCAGCAATTTTTGGTGAAAATGGTTTTAAAAAAATTTTTTAGGCCTGTCCAGAATGTCGCTTTTTAAGCATTATCGAAGTCATCTTTTTTAGGGACAAAATAGAAATCTGCAATTTTTAGTGAAAAAGGTTTTAAAATGTTTTTTTTAGGCCTGTCCAGAATGTCGCTAGTTCGGCATGACCGGGGTCACTGTTTTTGTGTCAAAAAATGAAGAAAAAAAAATCTGCCATTTTTGGTGAAAATGGTTTTAAAATATTTTTTTAGGCCTGTCCAGAATGTCGCTTTTTCGGCATGATCGGAGTCAACGTTTTTAGGGACAAAATAGAAATCTGCAATTTTTTGTGAAAAAGGTTTTAAAATGTTTTTTTTAGGCCTGTCCAGAATGTCGATAGTTCGGCATGACCGGGGTCACTGTTTTTGTGTCAAAAAATGAAAAAAAGAATTCTGTGCTTTTTTTTGAAAATGGTTCTAAAATGCATTTTTTTTAAGGCTGTCCAAAATGTCGCTAGTTCGGCATGATTGGAGTCATCGTTTTTGGTGACAAAAATAGAAATCTACAATTTTTTGTGAAAATGGTTTTAAAATGTTTTTTTTAGGCCTGTCCAGAATGTCGCTAGTTCGGCATGACCGGGGTCACTGTTTTTGTGTCAAAAAATGAAGAAAAAAAAATCAGCCATTTTTGGTGAAAATGGTTTAAAAAAATTTTTTTAGGCCTGTCCAGAATGTCGCTTTTTCTGCATGATCGGAGTCATCGTTTTTAGGGACAAAATAGAAATCTGCAATTTTTTGTGAAAATGGTTTTAAAATGTTTTTTAGGCCTGTCCAGAATGTCGATAGTTCGGCATGACCGGGGTCACTGTTTTTGTGTCACGAAAATGAAAAAAAAATATCTGCAATTTTTTGTGAAAATGGTTCCAAAATTTTTTTTTAGGCCTGTCCAGAATGTCGCTTTTTCGGCATGATCGGAGTCAACGTTTTTAGGGACAAAATAGAAATCTGCAATTTTTTGTGAAAATGGTTTTAAAATGTTTTTTTTAGGCCTGTCCAGAATGTCGATAGTTCGGCATGACCGGGGTCACTGTTTTTGTGTCAAAAAATGAAAAAAAGAATTCTGTGCTTTTTTTTGAAAATGGTTCTAAAATGCATTTTTTTTAAGGCTGTCCAAAATGTCGCTAGTTCGGCATGATTGGAGTCATCGTTTTTGGTGACAAAAATAGAAATCTACAATTTTTTGTGAAAATGGTTTTAAAATGTTTTTTTTAGGCCTGTCCAGAATGTCGCTAGTTCGGCATGACCGGGGTCACTGTTTTTGTGTCACGAAAATGAGAAAAAAATATCTGCAATTTTTTGTGAAAATGGTTCTAAAAAATTTTTTTAGGCCTGTCCAGAATGTCGCTTTTTTGGCATGATCGGAGTCATCGTTTTTAGGGACAAAATAGAAATCTGCAATTTTTTGTGAAAAAGGTTTTAAAATGTTTTTTTTAGGCCTGTCCAGAATGTCGATAGTTCGGCATGACCGGGGTCACTGTTTTTGTGTCAAAAAATGAAAAAAAGAATTCTGTGCTTTTTTTTGAAAATGGTTCTAAAATGCATTTTTTTTAAGGCTGTCCAAAATGTCGCTAGTTCGGCATGATTGGAGTCATCGTTTTTGGTGACAAAAATAGAAATCTACAATTTTTTGTGAAAATGGTTTTAAAATGTTTTTTTTAGGCCTGTCCAGAATGTCGCTAGTTCGGCATGACCGGGGTCACTGTTTTTGTGTCAAAAAATGAAGAAAAAAAAATCTGCCATTTTTGGTGAAAATGGTTTTAAAAATTTTTTTTAGGCCTGTCCAGAATGTCGCTTTTTCTGCATGATCGGAGTCATCGTTTTTAGGGACAAAATAGAAATCTGCAATTTTTTGTGAAAATGGTTTTAAAATGTTTTTTAGGCCTGTCCAGAATGTCGATAGTTCGGCATGACCGGGGTCACTGTTTTTGTGTCACGAAAATGAAAAAAAAATATCTGCAATTTTTTGTGAAAATGGTTTTAAAATGTTTTTTTTAGGCCTGTCCAGAATGTCGATAGTTCGGCATGACCGGGGTCACTGTTTTTGTGTCAAAAAATGAAAAAAAGAATTCTGAGCTTTTTTTTTGAAAATGGTTCTAAAATGCTTTTTTTTTAGGCCTGTCCAAAATGTCGCTAGTTCGGCATGATCTTAGTCATCGTTTTTGGTGACAAAAATAGAAATCTACAATTTTTTGTGAAAATGGTTTTAAAATGTTTTTTTTAGGCCTGTCCAGAATGTCGCTAGTTCGGCATGACCGGGGTCACTGTTTTTGTGTCACGAAAATGAAGAAAAAAAAATCTGCAATTTTTGGTGAAAATGGTTTTTTAAAAAAAATGTAGGCCTGTCCAGAATGTCGCTTTTTCGGCATGATCGGAGTCATCGTTTTTAGGGATAAAATAGAAATCTGCAATTTTTTGTGAAAATGGTTTTAAAATGTTTTTTAGGCCTGTCCAGAATGTCGATAGTTCGGCATGACCGGGGTCACTGTTTTTGTGTCACGAAAATGAAAAAAAAATATCTGCAATTTTTTGTGAAAATGGTTTTAAAATGTTTTTTTTAGGCCTGTCCAGAATGTCGATAGTTCGGCATGACCGGGGTCACTGTTTTTGTGTCAAAAAATGAAAAAAAGAATTCTGTGCTTTTTTTTGAAAATGGTTCTAAAATGCATTTTTTTTAGGCCTGTCCAAAATGTCGCTAGTTCGGCATGATCTTAGTCATCGTTTTTGGTGACAAAAATAGAAATCTACAATTTTTTGTGAAAATGGTTTTAAAATGTTTTTTTTAGGCCTGTCCAGAATGTCGCTAGTTCGGCATGACCGGGGTCACTGTTTTTGTGTCAAAAAATGAAGAAAAAAAAATCAGCCATTTTTGGTGAAAACGGTTTTAAAAAAATTTTTTAGGCCTGTCCAGAATGTCGCTAGTTCGGCATGATCGGAGTCATCTTTTTTAGGGACAAAATAGAAATCTGCAATTTTTAGTGAAAAAGGTTTTAAAATGTTTTTTAGGCCTGTCCAGAATGTCGATAGTTCGGCATGACCGGGGTCACTGTTTTTGTGTCACGAAAATGAAAAAAAAATATCTGCAATTTTTTGTGAAAATGGTTTTAAAATGTTTTTTTTAGGCCTGTCCAGAATGTCGATAGTTCGGCATGACCGGGGTCACTGTTTTTGTGTCAAAAAATGAAAAAAAGAATTCTGAGCTTTTTTTTTGAAAATGGTTCTAAAATGCTTTTTTTTTAGGCCTGTCCAAAATGTCGCTAGTTCGGCATGATCTTAGTCATCGTTTTTGGTGACAAAAATAGAAATCTACAATTTTTTGTGAAAATGGTTTTAAAATGTTTTTTTTAGGCCTGTCCAGAATGTCGCTAGTTCGGCATGACCGGGGTCACTGTTTTTGTGTCACGAAAATGAAGAAAAAAAAATCTGCAATTTTTGGTGAAAATGGTTTTTTAAAAAAAATGTAGGCCTGTCCAGAATGTCGCTTTTTCGGCATGATCGGAGTCATCGTTTTTAGGGATAAAATAGAAATCTGCAATTTTTTGTGAAAATGGTTTTAAAATGTTTTTTAGGCCTGTCCAGAATGTCGATAGTTCGGCATGACCGGGGTCACTGTTTTTGTGTCACGAAAATGAAAAAAAAATATCTGCAATTTTTTGTGAAAATGGTTTTAAAATGTTTTTTTTAGGCCTGTCCAGAATGTCGATAGTTCGGCATGACCGGGGTCACTGTTTTTGTGTCAAAAAATGAAAAAAAGAATTCTGTGCTTTTTTTTGAAAATGGTTCTAAAATGCATTTTTTTTAGGCCTGTCCAAAATGTCGCTAGTTCGGCATGATCTTAGTCATCGTTTTTGGTGACAAAAATAGAAATCTACAATTTTTTGTGAAAATGGTTTTAAAATGTTTTTTTTAGGCCTGTCCAGAATGTCGCTAGTTCGGCATGACCGGGGTCACTGTTTTTGTGTCAAAAAATGAAGAAAAAAAAATCAGCCATTTTTGGTGAAAACGGTTTTAAAAAAATTTTTTAGGCCTGTCCAGAATGTCGCTAGTTCGGCATGATCGGAGTCATCTTTTTTAGGGACAAAATAGAAATCTGCAATTTTTAGTGAAAAAGGTTTTAAAATGTTTTTTTTAGGCCTGTCCAGAATGTCGATAGTTCGGCATGACCGGGGTCACTGTTTTTGTGTCAAAAAATGAAGAAAAAAAAATCTGCCATTTTTGGTGAAAATGGTTTTAAAATATTTTTTTAGGCCTGTCCAGAATGTCGCTTTTTCGGCATGATCGGAGTCAACGTTTTTAGGGACAAAATAGAAATCTGCAATTTTTTGTGAAAAAGGTTTTAAAATGTTTTTTTTAGGCCTGTCCAGAATGTCGATAGTTCGGCATGACCGGGGTCACTGTTTTTGTGTCAAAAAATGAAAAAAAGAATTCTGTGCTTTTTTTTGAAAATGGTTCTAAAATGCATTTTTTTTAAGGCTGTCCAAAATGTCGCTAGTTCGGCATGATTGGAGTCATCGTTTTTGGTGACAAAAATAGAAATCTACAATTTTTTGTGAAAATGGTTTTAAAATGTTTTTTTTAGGCCTGTCCAGAATGTCGCTAGTTCGGCATGACCGGGGTCACTGTTTTTGTGTCAAAAAATGAAGAAAAAAAAATCAGCCATTTTTGGTGAAAATGGTTTAAAAAAAAATTTTTAGGCCTGTCCAGAATGTCGCTTTTTCTGCATGATCGGAGTCATCGTTTTTAGGGACAAAATAGAAATCTGCAATTTTTTGTGAAAATGGTTTTAAAATGTTTTTTAGGCCTGTCCAGAATGTCGATAGTTCGGCATGACCGGGGTCACTGTTTTTGTGTCACGAAAATGAAAAAAAAATATCTGCAATTTTTTTTGAAAATGGTTCTAAAATGCTTTTTTTTTAGGCCTGTCCAAAATGTCGCTAGTTCGGCATGATCTTAGTCATCGTTTTTGGTGACAAAAATAGAAATCTACAATTTTTTGTGAAAATGGTTTTAAAATGTTTTTTTTAGGCATGTCCAGAATGTCGCTAGTTCGGCATGACCGGGGTCACTGTTTTTGTGTCAAAAAATGAAGAAAAAAAAATCAGCCATTTTTGGTGAAAATGGTTTAAAAAAATTTTTTTAGGCCTGTCCAGAATGTCGCTTTTTCTGCATGATCGGAGTCATCGTTTTTAGGGACAAAATAGAAATCTGCAATTTTTTGTGAAAATGGTTTTAAAATGTTTTTTAGGCCTGTCCAGAATGTCGATAGTTCGGCATGACCGGGGTCACTGTTTTTGTGTCACGAAAATGAAAAAAAAATATCTGCAATTTTTTGTGAAAATGGTTCCAAAATTTTTTTTTAGGCCTGTCCAGAATGTCGCTTTTTCGGCATGATCGGAGTCAACGTTTTTAGGGACAAAATAGAAATCTGCAATTTTTTGTGAAAATGGTTTTAAAATGTTTTTTTTAGGCCTGTCCAGAATGTCGATAGTTCGGCATGACCGGGGTCACTGTTTTTGTGTCAAAAAATGAAAAAAAGAATTCTGAGCTTTTTTTTTGAAAATGGTTCTAAAATGCTTTTTTTTAGGCCTGTCCAAAATGTCGCTAGTTCGGCATGATCTTAGTCATCGTTTTTGGTGACAAAAATAGAAATCTACAATTTTTTGTGAAAATGGTTTTAAAATGTTTTTTTTAGGCCTGTCCAGAATGTCGCTAGTTCGGCATGACCGGGGTCACTGTTTTTGTGTCACGAAAATGAAGAAAAAAAAATCAGCAATTTTTGGTGAAAATGGTTTTTAAATTTTTTTTTAGGCCTGTCCAGAATGTCGCTTTTTCGGCATGATCGGAGTCATCGTTTTTAGGGACAAAATAGAAATCTGCAATTTTTTGTGAAAATGGTTTTAAAATGTTTTTTTAGGCCTGTCCAGAATGTCGATAGTTCGGCATGACCGGGGTCACTATTTTTGTGTCAAAAAATGAAAAAAAGAATTCTGAGCTTTTTTTTGAAAATGGTTCTGAAATGCATTTTTTTTAGGCCTGTCCAAAATGTCGCTAGTTCAGCATGATCGGAGTCATCGTTTTTGGTGACAAAAATAGAAATCTACAATTTTTTGTGAAAATGGTTTTAAAATGTTTTTTTTAGGCCTGTCCAGAATGTCGCTAGTTCGGCATGACTGGGGTCACTGTTTTTGTGTCACGAAAATGAAGAAAAAAAAATCAGCAATTTTTGGTGAAAATGGTTTTAAAAATTTTTTTTAGGCCTGTCCAGAATGTCGCTTTTTAAGCATTATCGAAGTCATCTTTTTTAGGGACAAAATAGAAATCTGCAATTTTTAGTGAAAAAGGTTTTAAAATGTTTTTTTTAGGCCTGTCCAGAATGTCGCTAGTTCGGCATGACCGGGGTCACTGTTTTTGTGTCAAAAAATGAAGAAAAAAAAATCTGCCATTTTTGGTGAAAATGGTTTTAAAATATTTTTTTAGGCCTGTCCAGAATGTCGCTTTTTCGGCATGATCGGAGTCAACGTTTTTAGGGACAAAATAGAAATCTGCAATTTTTTGTGAAAAAGGTTTTAAAATGTTTTTTTTAGGCCTGTCCAGAATGTCGATAGTTCGGCATGACCGGGGTCACTGTTTTTGTGTCAAAAAATGAAAAAAAGAATTCTGTGCTTTTTTTTGAAAATGGTTCTAAAATGCATTTTTTTTAAGGCTGTCCAAAATGTCGCTAGTTCGGCATGATTGGAGTCATCGTTTTTGGTGACAAAAATAGAAATCTACAATTTTTTGTGAAAATGGTTTTAAAATGTTTTTTTTAGGCCTGTCCAGAATGTCGCTAGTTCGGCATGACCGGGGTCACTGTTTTTGTGTCAAAAAATGAAGAAAAAAAAATCAGCCATTTTTGGTGAAAATGGTTTAAAAAAATTTTTTTAGGCCTGTCCAGAATGTCGCTTTTTCTGCATGATCGGAGTCATCGTTTTTAGGGACAAAATAGAAATCTGCAATTTTTTGTGAAAATGGTTTTAAAATGTTTTTTAGGCCTGTCCAGAATGTCGATAGTTCGGCATGACCGGGGTCACTGTTTTTGTGTCACGAAAATGAAAAAAAAATATCTGCAATTTTTTGTGAAAATGGTTCCAAAATTTTTTTTTAGGCCTGTCCAGAATGTCGCTTTTTCGGCATGATCGGAGTCAACGTTTTTAGGGACAAAATAGAAATCTGCAATTTTTTGTGAAAATGGTTTTAAAATGTTTTTTTTAGGCCTGTCCAGAATGTCGATAGTTCGGCATGACCGGGGTCACTGTTTTTGTGTCAAAAAAGGAAAAAAAGAATTCTGTGCTTTTTTTTGAAAATGGTTCTAAAATGCATTTTTTTTAAGGCTGTCCAAAATGTCGCTAGTTCGGCATGATTGGAGTCATCGTTTTTGGTGACAAAAATAGAAATCTACAATTTTTTGTGAAAATGGTTTTAAAATGTTTTTTTTAGGCCTGTCCAGAATGTCGCTAGTTCGGCATGACCGGGGTCACTGTTTTTGTGTCACGAAAATGAGAAAAAAATATCTGCAATTTTTTGTGAAAATGGTTCTAAAAAATTTTTTTAGGCCTGTCCAGAATGTCGCTTTTTTGGCATGATCGGAGTCATCGTTTTTAGGGACAAAATAGAAATCTGCAATTTTTTGTGAAAAAGTTTTTAAAATGTTTTTTTTAGGCCTGTCCAGAATGTCGATAGTTCGGCATGACCGGGGTCACTGTTTTTGTGTCAAAAAATGAAAAAAAGAATTCTGTGCTTTTTTTTGAAAATGGTTCTAAAATGCATTTTTTTTAAGGCTGTCCAAAATGTCGCTAGTTCGGCATGATTGGAGTCATCGTTTTTGGTGACAAAAATAGAAATCTACAATTTTTTGTGAAAATGGTTTTAAAATGTTTTTTTTAGGCCTGTCCAGAATGTCGCTAGTTCGGCATGACCGGGGTCACTGTTTTTGTGTCAAAAAATGAAGAAAAAAAAATCAGCCATTTTTGGTGAAAATGGTTTTAAAATTTTTTTTTAGGCCTGTCCAGAATGTCGCTTTTTCTGCATGATCGGAGTCATCGTTTTTAGGGACAAAATAGAAATCTGCAATTTTTTGTGAAAATGGTTTTAAAATGTTTTTTAGGCCTGTCCAGAATGTCGATAGTTCGGCATGACCGGGGTCACTGTTTTTGTGTCACGAAAATGAAAAAAAAATATCTGCAATTTTTTGTGAAAATGGTTTTAAAATGTTTTTTTTAGGCCTGTCCAGAATGTCGATAGTTCGGCATGACCGGGGTCACTGTTTTTGTGTCAAAAAATGAAAAAAAGAATTCTGAGCTTTTTTTTTGAAAATGGTTCTAAAATGCTTTTTTTTTAGGCCTGTCCAAAATGTCGCTAGTTCGGCATGATCTTAGTCATCGTTTTTGGTGACAAAAATAGAAATCTACAATTTTTTGTGAAAATGGTTTTAAAATGTTTTTTTTAGGCCTGTCCAGAATGTCGCTAGTTCGGCATGACCGGGGTCACTGTTTTTGTGTCACGAAAATGAAGAAAAAAAAATCTGCAATTTTTGGTGAAAATGGTTTTTTTTAAAAAATGTAGGCCTGTCCAGAATGTCGCTTTTTCGGCATGATCGGAGTCATCGTTTTTAGGGATAAAATAGAAATCTGCAATTTTTTGTGAAAATGGTTTTAAAATGTTTTTTAGGCCTGTCCAGAATGTCGATAGTTCGGCATGACCGGGGTCACTGTTTTGTGTCACGAAAATGAAAAAAAAATATCTGCAATTTTTTGTGAAAATGGTTTTAAAATGTTTTTTTTAGGCCTGTCCAGAATGTCGATAGTTCGGCATGACCGGGGTCACTGTTTTTGTGTCAAAAAATGAAAAAAAGAATTCTGTGCTTTTTTTTGAAAATGGTTCTAAAATGCATTTTTTTTAGGCCTGTCCAAAATGTCGCTAGTTCGGCATGATCTTAGTCATCGTTTTTGGTGACAAAAATAGAAATCTACAATTTTTTGTGAAAATGGTTTTAAAATGTTTTTTTTAGGCCTGTCCAGAATGTCGCTAGTTCGGCATGACCGGGGTCACTGTTTTTGTGTCAAAAAATGAAGAAAAAAAAATCAGCCATTTTTGGTGAAAACGGTTTTAAAAAATTTTTTTAGGCCTGTCCAGAATGTCGCTTTTTCTGCATGATCGGAGTCATCGTTTTTAGGGACAAAATAGAAATCTGCAATTTTTTGTGAAAATGGTTTTAAAATGTTTTTTAGGCCTGTCCAGAATGTCGATAGTTCGGCATGACCGGGGTCACTGTTTTTGTGTCAAAAAATGAAGAAAAAAAAATCAGCCATTTTTGGTGAAAATGGTTTTAAAAATTTTTTTTAGGCCTGTCCAGAATGTCGCTTTTTCTGCATGATCGGAGTCATCGTTTTTAGGGACAAAATAGAAATCTGCAATTTTTTGTGAAAATGGTTTTAAAATGTTTTTTAGGCCTGTCCAGAATGTCGATAGTTCGGCATGACCGGGGTCACTGTTTTTGTGTCACGAAAATGAAAAAAAAATATCTGCAATTTTTTGTGAAAATGGTTTTAAAATGTTTTTTTTAGGCCTGTCCAGAATGTCGATAGTTCGGCATGACCGGGGTCACTGTTTTTGTGTCAAAAAATGAAAAAAAGAATTCTGAGCTTTTTTTTTGAAAATGGTTCTAAAATGCTTTTTTTTTAGGCCTGTCCAAAATGTCGCTAGTTCGGCATGATCTTAGTCATCGTTTTTGGTGACAAAAATAGAAATCTACAATTTTTTGTGAAAATGGTTTTAAAATGTTTTTTTTAGGCCTGTCCAGAATGTCGCTAGTTCGGCATGACCGGGGTCACTGTTTTTGTGTCACGAAAATGAAGAAAAAAAAATCTGCAATTTTTGGTGAAAATGTTTTTTTTTTAAAAATGTAGGCCTGTCCAGAATGTCGCTTTTTCGGCATGATCGGAGTCATCGTTTTTAGGGATAAAATAGAAATCTGCAATTTTTTGTGAAAATGGTTTTAAAATGTTTTTTAGGCCTGTCCAGAATGTCGATAGTTCGGCATGACCGGGGTCACTGTTTTTGTGTCACGAAAATGAAAAAAAAATATCTGCAATTTTTCGTGAAAAAGGTTTTAAAATGTTTTTTTTAGGCCTGTCCAGAATGTCGATAGTTCGGCATGACCGGGGTCACTGTTTTTGTGTCAAAAAATGAAAAAAAGAATTCTGAGCTTTTTTTTGAAAATGGTTCTAAAATGCATTTTTTTTAAGGCTGTCCAAAATGTCGCTAGTTCGGCATGATTGGAGTCATCGTTTTTGGTGACAAAAATAGAAATCTACAATTTTTTGTGAAAATGGTTTTAAAATGTTTTTTTTAGGCCTGTCCAGAATGTCGATAGTTCGGCATGACCGGGGTCACTGTTTTTGTGTCAAAAAATGAAGAAAAAAAAATCAGCCATTTTTGGTGAAAATGGTTTTAAAATTTTTTTTTAGGCCTGTCCAGAATGTCGCTTTTTCTGCATGATCGGAGTCATCGTTTTTAGGGACAAAATAGAAATCTGCAATTTTTCGTGAAAATGGTTTTAAAATGTTTTTTAGGCCTGTCCAGAATGTCGATAGTTCGGCATGACCGGGGTCACTGTTTTTGTGTCAAAAAATGAAGAAAAAAAAATCTGCCATTTTTGGTGAAAATGGTTCAAAAAATTTTTTTTAGGCCTGTCCAGAATGTCGCTTTTTCGGCATGATCGGAGTCAACGTTTTTAGGGACAAAATAGAAATCTGCAATTTTTTGTGAAAATGGTTTTAAAATGTTTTTTTTAGGCCTGTCCAGAATGTCGATAGTTCGGCATGACCGGGGTCACTGTTTTTGTGTCAAAAAATGAAAAAAAGAATTCTGTGCTTTTTTTTGAAAATGGTTCTAAAATGCATTTTTTTTAAGGCTGTCCAAAATGTCGCTAGTTCGGCATGATTGGAGTCATCGTTTTTGGTGACAAAAATAGAAATCTACAATTTTTTGTGAAAATGGTTTTAAAATGTTTTTTTTAGGCCTGTCCAGAATGTCGCTAGTTCGGCATGACCGGGGTCACTGTTTTTGTGTCACGAAAATGAGAAAAAAATAATTGCAATTTTTTGTGAAAATGGTTCTAAACAATTTTTTTAGGCCTGTCCAGAATGTCGCTATTTTGGCATGATCGGAGTCATCTTTTTTAGGGACAAAATAGAAATCTGCAATTTTTAGTGAAAAAGGTTTTAAAATGTTTTTTTTAGGCCTGTCCAGAATGTCGCTAGTTCGGCATGACCGGGGTCACTGTTTTTGTGTCAAAAAATGAAGAAAAAAAAATCTGCCATTTTTGGTGAAAATGGTTTTAAAATATTTTTTTAGGCCTGTCCAGAATGTCGCTTTTTCGGCATGATCGGAGTCAACGTTTTTAGGGACAAAATAGAAATCTGCAATTTTTTGTGAAAAAGGTTTTAAAATGTTTTTTTTAGGCCTGTCCAGAATGTCGATAGTTCGGCATGACCGGGGTCACTGTTTTTGTGTCAAAAAATGAAAAAAAGAATTCTGTGCTTTTTTTTGAAAATGGTTCTAAAATGCATTTTTTTTAAGGCTGTCCAAAATGTCGCTAGTTCGGCATGATTGGAGTCATCGTTTTTGGTGACAAAAATAGAAATCTACAATTTTTTGTGAAAATGGTTTTAAAATGTTTTTTTTAGGCCTGTCCAGAATGTCGCTAGTTCGGCATGACCGGGGTCACTGTTTTTGTGTCAAAAAATGAAGAAAAAAAAATCAGCCATTTTTGGTGAAAATGGTTTTAAAAATTTTTTTTAGGCCTGTCCAGAATGTCGCTTTTTCTGCATGATCGGAGTCATCGTTTTTAGGGACAAAATAGAAATCTGCAATTTTTTGTGAAAATGGTTTTAAAATGTTTTTTAGGCCTGTCCAGAATGTCGATAGTTCGGCATGACCGGGGTCACTGTTTTTGTGTCACGAAAATGAAAAAAAAATATCTGCAATTTTTTGTGAAAATGGTTTTAAAATGTTTTTTTTAGGCCTGTCCAGAATGTCGATAGTTCGGCATGACCGGGGTCACTGTTTTTGTGTCAAAAAATGAAAAAAAGAATTCTGAGCTTTTTTTTTGAAAATGGTTCTAAAATGCTTTTTTTTTAGGCCTGTCCAAAATGTCGCTAGTTCGGCATGATCTTAGTCATCGTTTTTGGTGACAAAAATAGAAATCTACAATTTTTTGTGAAAATGGTTTTAAAATGTTTTTTTTAGGCCTGTCCAGAATGTCGCTAGTTCGGCATGACCGGGGTCACTGTTTTTGTGTCACGAAAATGAAGAAAAAAAAATCTGCAATTTTTGGTGAAAATGGTTTTTTTTAAAAAATGTAGGCCTGTCCAGAATGTCGCTTTTTCGGCATGATCGGAGTCATCGTTTTTAGGGATAAAATAGAAATCTGCAATTTTTTGTGAAAATGGTTTTAAAATGTTTTTTAGGCCTGTCCAGAATGTTGATAGTTCGGCATGACCGGGGTCACTGTTTTGTGTCACGAAAATGAAAAAAAAATATCTGCAATTTTTTGTGAAAATGGTTTTAAAATGTTTTTTTTAGGCCTGTCCAGAATGTCGATAGTTCGGCATGACCGGGGTCACTGTTTTTGTGTCAAAAAATGAAAAAAAGAATTCTGTGCTTTTTTTTGAAAATGGTTCTAAAATGCATTTTTTTTAGGCCTGTCCAAAATGTCGCTAGTTCGGCATGATCTTAGTCATCGTTTTTGGTGACAAAAATAGAAATCTACAATTTTTTGTGAAAATGGTTTTAAAATGTTTTTTTTAGGCCTGTCCAGAATGTCGCTAGTTCGGCATGACCGGGGTCACTGTTTTTGTGTCAAAAAATGAAGAAAAAAAAATCAGCCATTTTTGGTGAAAACGGTTTTAAAAAAATTTTTTAGGCCTGTCCAGAATGTCGCTTTTTCTGCATGATCGGAGTCATCGTTTTTAGGGACAAAATAGAAATCTGCAATTTTTTGTGAAAATGGTTTTAAAATGTTTTTTAGGCCTGTCCAGAATGTCGATAGTTCGGCATGACCGGGGTCACTGTTTTTGTGTCAAAAAATGAAGAAAAAAAAATCAGCCATTTTTGGTGAAAATGGTTTTAAAAATTTTTTTTAGGCCTGTCCAGAATGTCGCTTTTTCTGCATGATCGGAGTCATCGTTTTTAGGGACAAAATAGAAATCTGCAATTTTTTGTGAAAATGGTTTTAAAATGTTTTTTAGGCCTGTCCAGAATGTCGATAGTTCGGCATGACCGGGGTCACTGTTTTTGTGTCACGAAAATGAAAAAAAAATATCTGCAATTTTTTGTGAAAATGGTTTTAAAATGTTTTTTTTAGGCCTGTCCAGAATGTCGATAGTTCGGCATGACCGGGGTCACTGTTTTTGTGTCAAAAAATGAAAAAAAGAATTCTGAGCTTTTTTTTTGAAAATGGTTCTAAAATGCTTTTTTTTTAGGCCTGTCCAAAATGTCGCTAGTTCGGCATGATCTTAGTCATCGTTTTTGGTGACAAAAATAGAAATCTACAATTTTTTGTGAAAATGGTTTTAAAATGTTTTTTTTAGGCCTGTCCAGAATGTCGCTAGTTCGGCATGACCGGGGACACTGTTTTTGTGTCACGAAAATGAAGAAAAAAAAATCTGCAATTTTTGGTGAAAATGGTTTTTTTTTTAAAATGTAGGCCTGTCCAGAATGTCGCTTTTTCGGCATGATCGGAGTCATCGTTTTTAGGGATAAAATAGAAATCTGCAATTTTTTGTGAAAATGGTTTTAAAATGTTTTTTAGGCCTGTCCAGAATGTCGATAGTTCGGCATGACCGGGGTCACTGTTTTTGTGTCACGAAAATGAAAAAAAAATATCTGCAATTTTTCGTGAAAAAGGTTTTAAAATGTTTTTTTTAGGCCTGTCCAGAATGTCGATAGTTCGGCATGACCGGGGTCACTGTTTTTGTGTCAAAAAATGAAAAAAAGAATTCTGAGCTTTTTTTTGAAAATGGTTCTAAAATGCATTTTTTTTAAGGCTGTCCAAAATGTCGCTAGTTCGGCATGATTGGAGTCATCGTTTTTGGTGACAAAAATAGAAATCTACAATTTTTTGTGAAAATGGTTTTAAAATGTTTTTTTTAGGCCTGTCCAGAATGTCGATAGTTCGGCATGACCGGGGTCACTGTTTTTGTGTCAAAAAATGAAGAAAAAAAAATCAGCCATTTTTGGTGAAAATGGTTTTAAAAAATTTTTTTAGGCCTGTCCAGAATGTCGCTTTTTCTGCATGATCGGAGTCATCGTTTTTAGGGACAAAATAGAAATCTGCAATTTTTCGTGAAAATGGTTTTAAAATGTTTTTTAGGCCTGTCCAGAATGTCGATAGTTCGGCATGACCGGGGTCACTGTTTTTGTGTCAAAAAATGAAGAAAAAAAAATCTGCCATTTTTGGTGAAAATGGTTCAAAAAATTTTTTTTAGGCCTGTCCAGAATGTCGCTTTTTCGGCATGATCGGAGTCAACGTTTTTAGGGACAAAATAGAAATCTGCAATTTTTTGTGAAAATGGTTTTAAAATGTTTTTTTTAGGCCTGTCCAGAATGTCGATAGTTCGGCATGACCGGGGTCACTGTTTTTGTGTCAAAAAATGAAAAAAAGAATTCTGTGCTTTTTTTTGAAAATGGTTCTAAAATGCATTTTTTTTAAGGCTGTCCAAAATGTCGCTAGTTCGGCATGATTGGAGTCATCGTTTTTGGTGACAAAAATAGAAATCTACAATTTTTTGTGAAAATGGTTTTAAAATGTTTTTTTTAGGCCTGTCCAGAATGTCGCTAGTTCGGCATGACCGGGGTCACTGTTTTTGTGTCACGAAAATGAGAAAAAAATAATTGCAATTTTTTGTGAAAATGGTTCTAAACAATTTTTTTAGGCCTGTCCAGAATGTCGCTATTTTGGCATGATCGGAGTCATCTTTTTTAGGGACAAAATAGAAATCTGCAATTTTTAGTGAAAAAGGTTTTAAAATGTTTTTTTTAGGCCTGTCCAGAATGTCGCTAGTTCGGCATGACCGGGGTCACTGTTTTTGTGTCAAAAAATGAAGAAAAAAAAATCTGCCATTTTTGGTGAAAATGGTTTTAAAATATTTTTTTAGGCCTGTCCAGAATGTCGCTTTTTCGGCATGATCGGAGTCAACGTTTTTAGGGACAAAATAGAAATCTGCAATTTTTTGTGAAAAAGGTTTTAAAATGTTTTTTTTAGGCCTGTCCAGAATGTCGATAGTTCGGCATGACCGGGGTCACTGTTTTTGTGTCAAAAAATGAAAAAAAGAATTCTGTGCTTTTTTTTGAAAATGGTTCTAAAATGCATTTTTTTTAAGGCTGTCCAAAATGTCGCTAGTTCGGCATGATTGGAGTCATCGTTTTTGGTGACAAAAATAGAAATCTACAATTTTTTGTGAAAATGGTTTTAAAATGTTTTTTTTAGGCCTGTCCAGAATGTCGCTAGTTCGGCATGACCGGGGTCACTGTTTTTGTGTCAAAAAATGAAGAAAAAAAAATCAGCCATTTTTGGTGAAAATGGTTTAAAAAAAAAAATTTAGGCCTGTCCAGAATGTCGCTTTTTCTGCATGATCGGAGTCATCGTTTTTAGGGACAAAATAGAAATCTGCCATTTTTTGTGAAAATGGTTTTAAAATGTTTTTTAGGCCTGTCCAGAATGTCGATAGTTCGGCATGACCGGGGTCACTGTTTTTGTGTCACGAAAATGAAAAAAAAATATCTGCAATTTTTTGTGAAAATGGTTCCAAAAATTTTTTTTAGGCCTGTCCAGAATGTCGCTTTTTCGGCATGATCGGAGTCAACGTTTTTAGGGACAAAATAGAGATCTGCAATTTTTTGTGAAAATGGTTTTCAAATGTTTTTTTTAGGCCTGTCCAGAATGTCGATAGTTCGGCATGACCGGGGTCACTGTTTTTGTGTCAAAAAATGAAAAAAAGAATTCTGTGCTTTTTTTTGAAAATGGTTCTAAAATGCATTTTTTTTAAGGCTGTCCAAAATGTCGCTAGTTCGGCATGATTGGAGTCATCGTTTTTGGTGACAAAATAGAAATCTACAATTTTTTGTGAAAATGGTTTTAAAATGTTTTTTTTAGGCCTGTCCAGAATGTCGCTAGTTCGGCATGACCGGGGTCACTGTTTTTGTGTCAAAAAATGAAGAAAAAAAAATCAGCCATTTTTGGTGAAAATGGTTTTAAAATTTTTTTTTAGGCCTGTCCAGAATGTCGCTAGTTCGGCATGATCTTAGTCATCGTTTTTGGTGACAAAAATAGAAATCTACAATTTTTTGTGAAAATGTTTTTAAAATGTTTTTTTTAGGCCTGTCCAGAATGTCGCTAGTTCGGCATGACCGGGGTCACTGTTTTTGTGTCACGAAAATGAAGAAAAAAAAATCTGCAATTTTTGGTGAAAATGGTTTTTTTTTAAAAATGTAGGCCTGTCCAGAATGTCGCTTTTTCGGCATGATCGGAGTCATCGTTTTTAGGGACAAAATAGAAATCTGCAATTTTTTGTGAAAATGGTTTTTAAAATGTTTTTTTAGGCCTGTCCAGAATGTCGATAGTTCGGCATGACCGGGGTCACTGTTTTTGTGTCACGAAAATGAGAAAAAAATATCTGCAATTTTTTGTGAAAATGGTTCCAAAAATTTGTTTTAGGCCTGTCCAGAATGTCGCTTTTTCGGCATGATCGGAGTCATCGTTTTTAGGGACAAAATAGAAATCTGCAATTTTTCGTGAAAAAGGTTTTAAAATGTTTTTTTTAGGCCTGTCCAGAATGTCGATAGTTCGGCATGACCGGGGTCACTGTTTTTGTGTCAAAAAATGAAAAAAAGAATTCTGAGCTTTTTTTTGAAAATGGTTCTAAAATGCATTTTTTTTAAGGCTGTCCAAAATGTCGCTAGTTCGGCATGATTGGAGTCATCGTTTTTGGTGACAAAAATAGAAATCTACAATTTTTTGTGAAAATGGTTTTAAAATGTTTTTTTTAGGCCTGTCCAGAATGTCGCTAGTTCGGCATGACCGGGGTCACTGTTTTTGTGTCACGAAAATGAAGAAAAAAAAATCTGCAATTTTTGGTGAAAATGGTTTTTAAAAAAAAATGTAGGCCTGTCCAGAATGTCGCTTTTTCGGCATGATCGGAGTCATCGTTTTTAGGGACAAAATAGAAATCTGCAATTTTTTGTGAAAATGGTTTTTAAAATGTTTTTTTAGGCCTGTCCAGAATGTCGATAGTTCGGCATGACCGGGGTCACTGTTTTTGTGTCACGAAAATGAGAAAAAAATATCTGCAATTTTTTGTGAAAATGGTTCCAAAAATTTGTTTTAGGCCTGTCCAGAATGTCGCTTTTTCAGCATGATCGGAGTCATCGTTTTTAGGGACAAAATAGAAATCTGCAATTTTTCGTGAAAAAGGTTTTAAAATGTTTTTTTTAGGCCTGTCCAGAATGTCGATAGTTCGGCATGACCGGGGTCACTGTTTTTGTGTCAAAAAATGAAAAAAAGAATTCTGAGCTTTTTTTTGAAAATGGTTCTAAAATGCATTTTTTTTAAGGCTGTCCAAAATGTCGCTAGTTCGGCATGATTGGAGTCATCGTTTTTGGTGACAAAAATAGAAATCTACAATTTTTTGTGAAAATGGTTTTAAAATGTTTTTTTTAGGCATGTCCAGAATGTCGCTAGTTCGGCATGACCGGGGTCACTGTTTTTGTGTAAAAAAATGAAGAAAAAAAAATCAGCCATTTTTGGTGAAAATGGTTTAAAAAAAAATTTTTAGGCCTGTCCAGAATGTCGCTTTTTCTGCATGATCGGAGTCATCGTTTTTAGGGACAAAATAGAAATCTGCAATTTTTTGTGAAAATGGTTTTAAAATGTTTTTTAGGCCTGTCCAGAATGTCGATAGTTCGGCATGACCGGGGTCACTGTTTTTGTGTCACGAAAATGAAAAAAAAATATCTGCAATTTTTTGTGAAAATGGTTCCAAAATTTTTTTTTAGGCCTGTCCAGAATGTCGCTTTTTCGGCATGATCGGAGTCAACGTTTTTAGGGACAAAATAGAAATCTGCAATTTTTTGTGAAAATGGTTTTAAAATGTTTTTTTTAGGCCTGTCCAGAATGTCGCTAGTTCGGCATGACCGGGGTCACTGTTTTTGTGTAAAAAAATGAAGGAAAAAAAATCAGCCATTTTTGGTGAAAATGGTTTAAAAAAAATTTTTTAGGCCTGTCCAGAATGTCGCTTTTTCTGCATGATCGGAGTCATCGTTTTTAGGGACAAAATAGAAATCTGCAATTTTTTGTGAAAATGGTTTTAAAATGTTTTTTAGGCCTGTCCAGAATGTCGATAGTTCGGCATGACCGGGGTCACTGTTTTTGTGTCACGAAAATGAAAAAAAAATATCTGCAATTTTTTGTGAAAATGGTTCCAAATTTTTTTTTTAGGCCTGTCCAGAATGTCGCTTTTTCGGCATGATCGGAGTCAACGTTTTTAGGGACAAAATAGAAATCTGCAATTTTTTGTGAAAATGGTTTTAAAATGTTTTTTTTAGGCCTGTCCAGAATGTCGCTAGTTCGGCATGACCGGGGTCACTGTTTTTGTGTAAAAAAATGAAGAAAAAAAAATCTGCCATTTTTGGTGAAAATGGTTTAAAAAATTTTTTTTAGGCCTGTCCAGAATGTCGCTTTTTCTGCATGATCGGAGTCATCGTTTTTAGGGACAAAATAGAAATCTGCAATTTTTTGTGAAAATGGTTTTAAAATGTTTTTTAGGCCTGTCCAGAATGTCGATAGTTCGGCATGACCGGGGTCACTGTTTTTGTGTCACGAAAATGAAAAAAAAATATCTGCAATTTTTTGTGAAAATGGTTTTAAAATGTTTTTTTTAGGCCTGTCCAGAATGTCGATAGTTCGGCATGACCGGGGTCACTGTTTTTGTGTCAAAAAATGAAAAAAAGAATTCTGAGCTTTTTTTTTGAAAATGGTTCTAAAATGCTTTTTTTTTAGGCCTGTCCAAAATGTCGCTAGTTCGGCATGATCTTAGTCATCGTTTTTGGTGACAAAAATAGAAATCTACAATTTTTTGTGAAAATGGTTTTAAAATGTTTTTTTTAGGCCTGTCCAGAATGTCGCTAGTTCGGCATGACCGGGGTCACTGTTTTTGTGTCACGAAAATGAAGAAAAAAAAATCTGCAATTTTTGGTGAAAATGGTTTTTTAAAAAAAATGTAGGCCTGTCCAGAATGTCGCTTTTTCGGCATGATCGGAGTCATCGTTTTTAGGGACAAAATAGAAATCTGCAATTTTTTGTGAAAATGGTTTTTAAAATGTTTTTTTAGGCCTGTCCAGAATGTCGATAGTTCGGCATGACCGGGGTCACTGTTTTTGTGTCACGAAAATGAGAAAAAAATATCTGCAATTTTTTGTGAAAATGGTTCCAAAAATTTGTTTTAGGCCTGTCCAGAATGTCGCTTTTTCGGCATGATTGGAGTCATCGTTTTTAGGGACAAAATAGAAATCTGCAATTTTTCGTGAAAAAGGTTTTAAAATGTTTTTTTTAGGCCTGTCCAGAATGTCGATAGTTCGGCATGACCGGGGTCACTGTTTTTGTGTCAAAAAATGAAAAAAAGAATTCTGAGCTTTTTTTTGAAAATGGTTCTAAAATGCATTTTTTTTAAGGCTGTCCAAAATGTCGCTAGTTCGGCATGATTGGAGTCATCGTTTTTGGTGACAAAAATAGAAATCTACAATTTTTTGTGAAAATGGTTTTAAAATGTTTTTTTTAGGCCTGTCCAGAATGTCGATAGTTCGGCATGACCGGGGTCACTGTTTTTGTGTAAAAAAATGAAGGAAAAAAAATCAGCCATTTTTGGTGAAAATGGTTTTAAAAATTTTTTTTAGGCCTGTCCAGAATGTCGCTTTTTCTGCATGATCGGAGTCATCGTTTTTAGGGACAAAATAGAAATCTGCAATTTTTTGTGAAAATGGTTTTAAAATGTTTTTTAGGCCTGTCCAGAATGTCGATAGTTCGGCATGACCGGGGTCACTGTTTTTGTGTCACGAAAATGAAAAAAAAATATCTGCAATTTTTTTGTGAAAATGGTTTTAAAATGTTTTTTTTAGGCCTGTCCAGAATGTCGATAGTTCGGCATGACCGGGGTCACTGTTTTTGTGTCAAAAAATGAAAAAAAGAATTCTGAGCTTTTTTTTTGAAAATGGTTCTAAAATGCTTTTTTTTTAGGCCTGTCCAAAATGTCGCTAGTTCGGCATGATCTTAGTCATCGTTTTTGGTGACAAAAATAGAAATCTACAATTTTTTGTGAAAATGGTTCCAAAATTTTTTTTTAGGCCTGTCCAGAATGTCGCTTTTTCGGCATGATCGGAGTCAACGTTTTTAGGGACAAAATAGAGATCTGCAATTTTTTGTGAAAATGGTTTTCAAATGTTTTTTTTAGGCCTGTCCAGAATGTCGATAGTTCGGCATGACCGGGGTCACTGTTTTTGTGTCAAAAAATGAAAAAAAGAATTCTGTGCTTTTTTTTGAAAATGGTTCTAAAATGCATTTTTTTTAAGGCTGTCCAAAATGTCGCTAGTTCGGCATGATTGGAGTCATCGTTTTTGGTGACAAAAATAGAAATCTACAATTTTTTGTGAAAATGGTTTTTAAATGTTTTTTTTAGGCCTGTCCAGAATGTCGCTAGTTCGGCATGACCGGGGTCACTGTTTTTGTGTCACGAAAATGAGCAAAAAATATCTGCAATTTTTTGTGAAAATGGTTCTAAAAAATTTTTTTAGGCCTGTCCAGAATGTCGCTTTTTTGGCATGATCGGAGTCATCGTTTTTAGGGACAAAATAGAAATCTGCAATTTTTTGTGAAAAAGGTTTTAAAATGTTTTTTTTAGGCCTGTCCAGAATGTCGATAGTTCGGCATGACCGGGGTCACTGTTTTTGTGTCAAAAAATGAAAAAAAGAATTCAGTGCTTTTTTTTGAAAATGGTTCTAAAATGCATTTTTTTTAAGGCTGTCCAAAATGTCGCTAGTTCGGCATGATTGGAGTCATCGTTTTTGGTGACAAAAATAGAAATCTACAATTTTTTGTGAAAATGGTTTTAAAATGTTTTTTTTAGGCCTGTCCAGAATGTCGCTAGTTCGGCATGACCGGGGTCACTGTTTTTGTGTCAAAAAATGAAGAAAAAAAAATCAGCCATTTTTGGTGAAAATGGTTTTAAAATTTTTTTTTAGGCCTGTCCAGAATGTCGCTAGTTCGGCATGATCTTAGTCATCGTTTTTGGTGACAAAAATAGAAATCTACAATTTTTTGTGAAAATGTTTTTAAAATGTTTTTTTTAGGCCTGTCCAGAATGTCGCTAGTTCGGCATGACCGGGGTCACTGTTTTTGTGTCACGAAAATGAAGAAAAAAAAATCTGCAATTTTTGGTGAAAATGGTTTTAAAAAAAAATTGTAGGCCTGTCCAGAATGTCGCTTTTTCGGCATGATCGGAGTCATCGTTTTTAGGGACAAAATAGAAATCTGCAATTTTTTGTGAAAATGGTTTTTAAAATGTTTTTTTAGGCCTGTCCAGAATGTCGATAGTTCGGCATGACCGGGGTCACTGTTTTTGTGTAAAAAAATGAAGGAAAAAAAATCAGCCATTTTTGGTGAAAATGGTTTTAAAAATTTTTTTTAGGCCTGTCCAGAATGTCGCTTTTTCTGCATGATCGGAGTCATCGTTTTTAGGGACAAAATAGAAATCTGCAATTTTTTGTGAAAATGGTTTTAAAATGTTTTTTAGGCCTGTCCAGAATGTCGATAGTTCGGCATGACCGGGGTCACTGTTTTTGTGTCACGAAAATGAAAAAAAAATATCTGCAATTTTTTTGTGAAAATGGTTTTAAAATGTTTTTTTTAGGCCTGTCCAGAATGTCGATAGTTCGGCATGACCGGGGTCACTGTTTTTGTGTCAAAAAATGAAAAAAAGAATTCTGAGCTTTTTTTTTGAAAATGGTTCTAAAATGCTTTTTTTTTAGGCCTGTCCAAAATGTCGCTAGTTCGGCATGATCTTAGTCATCGTTTTTGGTGACAAAAATAGAAATCTACAATTTTTTGTGAAAATGGTTCCAAAATTTTTTTTTAGGCCTGTCCAGAATGTCGCTTTTTCGGCATGATCGGAGTCAACGTTTTTAGGGACAAAATAGAGATCTGCAATTTTTTGTGAAAATGGTTTTCAAATGTTTTTTTTAGGCCTGTCCAGAATGTCGATAGTTCGGCATGACCGGGGTCACTGTTTTTGTGTCACGAAAATGAGCAAAAAATATCTGCAATTTTTTGTGAAAATGGTTCTAAAAAATTTTTTTAGGCCTGTCCAGAATGTCGCTTTTTTGGCATGATCGGAGTCATCGTTTTTAGGGACAAAATAGAAATCTGCAATTTTTTGTGAAAAAGGTTTTAAAATGTTTTTTTTAGGCCTGTCCAGAATGTCGATAGTTCGGCATGACCGGGGTCACTGTTTTTGTGTCAAAAAATGAAAAAAAGAATTCAGTGCTTTTTTTTGAAAATGGTTCTAAAATGCATTTTTTTTAAGGCTGTCCAAAATGTCGCTAGTTCGGCATGATTGGAGTCATCGTTTTTGGTGACAAAAATAGAAATCTACAATTTTTTGTGAAAATGGTTTTAAAATGTTTTTTTTAGGCCTGTCCAGAATGTCGCTAGTTCGGCATGACCGGGGTCACTGTTTTTGTGTCAAAAAATGAAGAAAAAAAAATCAGCCATTTTTGGTGAAAATGGTTTTAAAAAAATTTTTTAGGCCTGTCCAGAATGTCGCTAGTTCGGCATGATCTTAGTCATCGTTTTTGGTGACAAAAATAGAAATCTACAATTTTTTGTGAAAATGTTTTTAAAATGTTTTTTTTAGGCCTGTCCAGAATGTCGCTAGTTCGGCATGACCGGGGTCACTGTTTTTGTGTCACGAAAATGAAGAAAAAAAAATCTGCAATTTTTGGTGAAAATGGTTTTAAAAAAAAATTGTAGGCCTGTCCAGAATGTCGCTTTTTCGGCATGATCGGAGTCATCGTTTTTAGGGACAAAATAGAAATCTGCAATTTTTTGTGAAAATGGTTTTTAAAATGTTTTTTTAGGCCTGTCCAGAATGTCGATAGTTCGGCATGACCGGGGTCACTGTTTTTGTGTCACGAAAATGAGAAAAAAATATCTGCAATTTTTTGTGAAAATGGTTCAAAAAATTTGTTTTAGGCCTGTTCAGAATGTCGATAGTTCGGCATGACCGGGGTCACTGTTTTTGTGTCACGAAAATGAAAAAAAAATATCTGCAATTTTTTGTGAAAATGGTTCAAAAAACTTTTTTTAGGCCTGTCCAGAATGTCGCTTTTTCGGCATGATCAGAGTCATCGTTTTTAGGGACAAAATAGAAATCTGCAATTTTTTGTGAAAATGGTTTTAAAATGTTTTTTTTAGGCCTGTCCAGAATGTCGATAGTTCGGCATGACCGGGGTCACTGTTTTTGTGTCAAAAAATGAAAAAAAGAATTCTGAGCTTTTTTTTTGAAAATGGTTTTAAAATGTTTTTTTTAGGCCTGTCCAGAATGTCGCTTTTTCGGCATGATCGGAGTCATCGTTTTTAGGGACAAAATAGAAATCTGCAATTTTTTGTGAAAATGGTTTTAAAATGTTTTTTTAGGCCTGTCCAGAATGTCGATAGTTCGGCATGACCGGGGTCACTGTTTTTGTGTCACGAAAATGAGAAAAAAATATCAGCAATTTTTTGTGAAAATGGTTCCAAAAAATTTTTTTAGGCCTGTCCAGAATGTCGCTTTTTCGGCATGATCGGAGTCATCGTTTTTAGGGACAAAATAGAAATCTGCAATTTTTCGTGAAAATTGTTTTAAAATGTTTTTTTTAGGCCTGTGCAGAATGTCGCTAGTTCGGCATGACCGGGGTCACTGTTTTTGTGTCAAAAAATGAAGAAAAATAAATCAGCCATTTTTGGTGAAAATGGTTTGTAAAAATTTTGTAGGCCTGTCCAGAATGTCGCTTTTTCGGCATGATCGGAGTCATCGTTTTTAGGGACAAAATAGAAATCTGCAATTTTTTGTGAAAATGGTTTTAAAATGTTTTTTAGGCCTGTCCAGAATGTCGATAGTTCGGCATGACCGGGGTAACTGTTTTTGTGTCACGAAAATGAAAAAAAAAATATCTGCAATTTTTTGTGAAAATGGTTCAAAAAATTTTTTTTAGGCCTGTCCAGAATGTCGCTTTTTCGGCATGATCGGAGTCAACGTTTTTAGGGACAAAATAGAAATCTGCAATTTTTGGTGAAAATGGTTTTAAAATGTTTTTTTAGGCCTGTCCAGAATGTCGATAGTTCGGCATGACCGGGGTCACTGTTTTTGTGTCAAAAAATGAAAAAAAGAATTCTGAGCTTTTTTTTAAAAATGGTTCTAAAATGCTTTTTTTTTAGGCCTGTCCAAAATGTCGCTAGTTCGGCATGATCGGAGTCATCGTTTTTGGTGACAAAAATAGAAATCTACAATTTTTTGTGAAAATGGTTTTAAAATGTTTTTTTTAGGCCTGTGCAGAATGTCGCTAGTTCGGCATGACCGGGGTTACTGTTTTTGTGTCACGAAAATGAAGAAAAAAAAATCAGCAATTTTTGGTGAAAATGGTTTTAAAATGTTTTTTTAGGCCAGTCCAGAATGTCGATAGTTCGGCATGACCGGGGTCACTATTTTTGTGTCACGAAAATGAGAAAAAAATATCTGCAATTTTTTGTGAAAATGGTTAAAAAAAAATTTTTAGGCCTGTCCAGAATGTCGCTTTTTCGGCATGATCGGAGTCATCGTTTTTAGGGACAAAATAGAAATCTGCAATTTTTTGTGAAAATGGTTTTAAAATGTTTTTTAGGCCTGTCCAGAATGTCGATAGTTCGGCATGACCGGGGTCACTGTTTTTTTGTCACGAAAATGAAAAAAAAATATCTGCAATTTTTTGTGAAAATTGTTCAAAAAAAATTTTTAGGCCTGTCCAGAATGTCGCTTTTTCGGCATGATCGGAGTCAACGTTTTTAGGGACAAAATAGAAATCTGCAATTTTTTGTGAAAATGGTTTTAAAATGTTTTTTTTAGGCCTGTCCAGAATGTCGATAGTTCGGCATGATCTTAGTCATCGTTTTTGGTGACAAAAATAGAAATCTACAATTTTTTGTGAAAATGGTTTTAAAATGTTTTTTTTAGGCCTGTCCAGAATGTCGCTTTTTCGGCATGATCGGAGTCAAACTTTTTAGGGACAAAATAGAAATCTGCAATTTTTTGTGAAAATGGTTTTAAAATGTTTTTTAGGCCTGTCCAGAATGTCGCTAGTTCGACATGACCGGGTCACTGTTTTTGTGTCACGAAAAGGAAAAAAAAAAATCTGCCGTATTTTGTGAAAATGGTTTTACATTTTTTTTTTAGGCCTGTCCAGAATGTCGATAGTTCAGTATGACCGGGGTCACTGTTTTTGTGTCAAAAAATGAAGAAAAAAAAATCAGCCATTTTTGGTGAAAATTTTTTTTTAATTTTTTTTTAGGCCTGTCCAGAATGTCGCTTTTTCGGCATGATAGGAGTCAACGTTTTTAGGGACAAAATAGAAATCTGCAATTTTTTGTGAAAATGGTTTTAAAATGTTTTTTTTAGGCCTGTCCAGAATGTCGATAGTTCGGCATGACCGGGGTCACTGTTTTTGTGTCAAAAAATGAAAAAAAGAATTCTGAGCTTTTTTTTTGAAAATGGTACTAAAATGCTTTTTTTTTAGGCCTGTCCAGAATGTCGCTAGTTCGGCATAACCGGGGTCACTGTTTTTGTGTCACGAAAATGAAGAAAAAAAAATCTGCAATTTTTGGTGAAAATGGTTTTAAAAAATTTTTTTAGGCCTGTCCAGAATGTCGCTTTTTCGGCATGATTGGAGTCATCTTTTTTAGGGACAAAATAGAAATCTGCAATTTTTTGTGAAAATGGTTTTAAAATGTTTTTTTAGGCCTGTCCAGAATGTCGATAGTTCGGCATGACCGGGGTCACTGTTTTTGTGTCACGAAAATGAAAAAAAAATATCTGCAATTTTTTGTGAAAATGGTTCTAAAAAATTTTTTTAGGCCTGTCCAGAATGTCGCTTTTTCGGCATGATCGGAGTCATCGTTTTTAAGGGACAAAATAGAAATCTGTAATTTTTTGTGAAAATGGTTTTAAAATGTTTTTTTTAGGCCTGTCCAAAATGTCGCTAGTTCGGCATGATCGGAGTATTCGTTTTTGGTGACAAAAATAGAAATCTACAATTTTTTGTGAAAATGGTTTTAAAATGTTTTTTTTAGGCCTGTCCAGAATGTCGCTAGTTCGGCATAACCGGGGTCACTGTTTTTGTGTCACGAAAATGAAGAAAAAAAATCAGCAATTTTTGGTGAAAATGGTTTTTAAATTTTTTTTTAGGCCTGTCCAGAATGTCGCTTTTTCGGCATGATCGGAGTCATCGTTTTTAGGGACAAAATAGAAATCTGCAATTTTTGGGGAAAATGGTTTTAAAATGTTTTTTAGGCCTGTCCAGAATGTCGATAGTTCGGCATGACCGGGGTAACTGTTTTTGTGTCACGAAAATGAAAAAAAAAATATCTGCAATTTTTTGTGAAAATGGTTAAAAAAAATTTTTTTAGGCCTGTCCAGAATGTCGCTTTTTCGGCATGATCGGAGTCAACGTTTTTAGGGACAAAATAGAAATCTGCAATTTTTTGTGAAAATGGTTTTAAAATGTTTTTTTAGGCCTGTCCAGAATGTCGATAGTTCGGCATGACCGGGGTCACTGTTTTTGTGTCAAAAAATGAAAAAAAGAATTCTGAGCTTTTTTTTTAAAATGGTTCTAAAATGCTTTTTTTTTAGGCCTGTCCAAAATGTCGCTAGTTCGGCATGATCGGAGTCATCGTTTTTGGTGACAAAAATAGAAATCTACAATTTTTTGTGAAAATGGTTTTAAAATGTTTTTTTTAGGCCTGTGCAGAATGTCGCTAGTTCGGCATGACCGGGGTTACTGTTTTTGTGTCACGAAAATGAAGAAAAAAAAATCAGCAATTTTTGGTGAAAATGGTTTTAAAATGTTTTTTTAGGCCAGTCCAGAATGTCGATAGTTCGGCATGACCGGGGTCACTGTTTTTGTGTCACGAAAATGAGAAAAAAATATCTGCAATTTTTTGTGAAAATGGTTAAAAAAAAATTTTTAGGCCTGTCCAGAATGTCGCTTTTTCGGCATGATCGGAGTCATCGTTTTTAGGGACAAAATAGAAATCTGCAATTTTTTGTGAAAATGGTTTTAAAATGTTTTTTAGGCCTGTCCAGAATGTCGATAGTTCGGCATGACCGGGGTCACTGTTTTTTTGTCACGAAAATGAAAAAGAAATATCTGCAATTTTTTGTGAAAATGGTTCTAAAATGCTTTTTTTTTAGGCCTGTCCAAAATGTCGATAGTTTGGCATGACCGGGGTCACTGTTTTTGTGTCACGAAAATGAGAAAAAAATATCTGCAATTTTTTGTGAAAATGGTTCTAAAAATTTTTTTTAGGCCTGTCCAGAATGTCGCTTTTTCGGCATGATCGGAGTCATCGTTTTTAGGGACAAAATAGAAATCTGCAATTTTTTGTGAAAATGGTTTTAAAATGTTTTTTTTTATGCCTGTCCAGAATGTCGATAGTTCGGTATGACCGGGGTCACTGTTTTTGTGTCAAAAAATGAAGAAAAAAAAATCAGCCATTTTTGGTGAAAATTTTTTTAAATTTTTTTTTTAGGCCTGTCCAGAATGTCGCTTTTTCGGCATGATAGGAGTCAACGTTTTTAGGGACAAAATAGAAATCTGCAATTTTTTGTGAAAATGGTTTTAAAATGTTTTTTTTAGGCCTGTCCAGAATGTCGATAGTTCGGCATGACCGGGGTCACTGTTTTTGTGTAAAAAAATGAAAAAAAGAATTCTGAGCTTTTTTTTTGAAAATGGTACTAAAATGCTTTTTTTTTAGGCCTGTCCAGAATGTCGCTAGTTCGGCATAACCGGGGTCACTGTTTTTGTGTCACGAAAATGAAGAAAAAAAAATCTGCTATTTTTGGTGAAAATGGTTTTAAAATTTTTTTTTAGGCCTGTCCAGAATGTCGCTTTTTCGGCATGATTGGAGTCATCTTTTTTAGGGACAAAATAGAAATCTGCAATTTTTTGTGAAAATGGTTTTAAAATGTTTTTTTAGGCCTGTCCAGAATGTCGATAGTTCGGCATGACCGGGGTCACTGTTTTTGTGTCACGAAAATGAAAAAAAAATATCTGCAATTTTTTGTGAAAATGGTTCTAAAAAATTTTTTTAGGCCTGTCCAGAATGTCGCTTTTTCGGCATGATCGGAGTCATCGTTTTTAAGGGACAAAATAGAAATCTGTAATTTTTTGTGAAAATGGTTTTAAAATGTTTTTTTTAGGCCTGTCCAAAATGTCGCTAGTTCGGCATGATCGGAGTATTCGTTTTTGGTGACAAAAATAGAAATCTACAATTTTTTGTGAAAATGGTTTTAAAATGTTTTTTTTAGGCCTGTCCAGAATGTCGCTAGTTCGGCATAACCGGGGTCACTGTTTTTGTGTCACGAAAATGAAGAAAAAAATCAGCAATTTTTGGTGAAAATGGTTTTTAAATTTTTTTTTAGGCCTGTCCAGAATGTCGCTTTTTCGGCATGATCGGAGTCATCGTTTTTAGGGACAAAATAGAAATCTGCAATTTTTTGTGAAAATGGTTTTAAAATGTTTTTTAGGCCTGTCCAGAATGTCGATAGTTCGGCATGACCGGGGTAACTGTTTTTGTGTCACGAAAATGAAAAAAAAAATATCTGCAATTTTTTGTGAAAATGGTTCAAAAAAATTTTTTTAGGCTTGTCCAGAATGTCGCTTTTTCGGCATGATCGGAGTCAACGTTTTTAGGGACAAAATAGAAATCTGCAATTTTTTGTGAAAATGTTTTTAAAATGTTTTTTTTAGGCCTGTCCAGAATGTCGATAGTTCAGTATGACCGGGGTCACTGTTTTTGTGTCAAAAAATGAAAAAAAGAATTCTGAGCTTTTTTTTTGAAAATGGTACTAAAATGCTTTTTTTTTAGGCCTGTCCAGAATGTCGCTAGTTCGGCATAACCGGGGTCACTGTTTTTGTGTCACAAAAATGAAGAAAAAAAAATCAGCAATTTTTGGTGAAAATGGTTTTTTTTTTAAAATTTAGGCCTGTCCAGAATGTCGCTTTTTCGGCATGATTGGAGTCATCTTTTTTAGGGACAAAATAGAAATCTGCAATTTTTTGTGAAAATGGTTTTAAAATGTTTTTTAGGCCTGTCCAGAATGTCGCTAGTTCGGCATGACCGGGTCACTGTTTTTGTGTCACGAAAAGGAAAAAAAAAATCTGCCATATTTTGTGAAAATGGTTTTACATTTTTTTTTTAGGCCTATCCAGAATGTCGCTTTTTCGGCATGATCGGAGTCATCGTTTTTAGGGACAAAATAGAAATCTGCAATTTTTTGTGAAAATGGTTTTAAAATGTTTTTTTTTATGCCTGTCCAGAATGTCGATAGTTCGGTATGACCGGGGTCACTGTTTTTGTGTCAAAAAATGAAGAAAAAAAAATCAGCCATTTTTGGTGAAAATTTTTTTAAATTTTTTTTTTAGGCCTGTCCAGAATGTCGCTTTTTCGGCATGATAGGAGTCAACGTTTTTAGGGACAAAATAGAAATCTGCAATTTTTTGTGAAAATGGTTTTAAAATGTTTTTTTTAGGCCTGTCCAGAATGTCGATAGTTCGGCATGACCGGGGTCACTGTTTTTGTGTAAAAAAATGAAAAAAAGAATTCTGAGCTTTTTTTTTGAAAATGGTACTAAAATGCTTTTTTTTTAGGCCTGTCCAGAATGTCGCTAGTTCGGCATAACCGGGGTCACTGTTTTTGTGTCACGAAAATGAAGAAAAAAAAATCTGCTATTTTTGGTGAAAATGGTTTTAAAAATTTTTTTTAGGCCTGTCCAGAATGTCGCTTTTTCGGCATGATTGGAGTCATCTTTTTTAGGGACAAAATAGAAATCTGCAATTTTTTGTGAAAATGGTTTTAAAATGTTTTTTTAGGCCTGTCCAGAATGTCGATAGTTCGGCATGACCGGGGTCACTGTTTTTGTGTCACGAAAATGAAAAAAAAATATCTGCAATTTTTTGTGAAAATGGTTCTAAAAAATTTTTTTAGGCCTGTCCAGAATGTCGCTTTTTCGGCATGATCGGAGTCATCGTTTTTAAGGGACAAAATAGAAATCTGTAATTTTTTGTGAAAATGGTTTTAAAATGTTTTTTTTAGGCCTGTCCAAAATGTCGCTAGTTCGGCATGATCGGAGTATTCGTTTTTGGTGACAAAAATAGAAATCTACAATTTTTTGTGAAAATGGTTTTAAAATGTTTTTTTTAGGCCTGTCCAGAATGTCGCTAGTTCGGCATAACCGGGGTCACTGTTTTTGTGTCACGAAAATGAAGAAAAAAATCAGCAATTTTTGGTGAAAATGGTTTTTAATTTTTTTTTTAGGCCTGTCCAGAATGTCGCTTTTTCGGCATGATCGGAGTCATCGTTTTTAGGGACAAAATAGAAATCTGCAATTTTTTGTGAAAATGGTTTTAAAATGTTTTTTAGGCCTGTCCAGAATGTCGATAGTTCGGCATGACCGGGGTAACTGTTTTTGTGTCACGAAAATGAAAAAAAAAATATCTGCAATTTTTTGTGAAAATGGTTCAAAAAAATTTTTTTAGGCTTGTCCAGAATGTCGCTTTTTCGGCATGATCGGAGTCAACGTTTTTAGGGACAAAATAGAAATCTGCAATTTTTTGTGAAAATGGTTTTAAAATGTTTTTTTTTTAGGCCTGTCCAGAATGTCGATAGTTCGGTGTGACCGGGGTCACTGTTTTTGTGTCAAAAAATGAAGAAAAAAAAATCAGCCATTTTTGGTGAAAATGTTTTTTAAATTTTTTTTTAGGCCTGTCCAGAATGTCGCTTTTTCGGCATGATAGGAGTCAACGTTTTTAGGGACAAAATAGAAATCTGCAATTTTTTGTGAAAATGGTTTTAAAATGTTTTTTTTAGGCCTGTCCAGAATGTCGATAGTTCGGCATGACCGGCGTCACTGTTTTTGTGTCAAAAAATGAAAAAAAGAATTCTGAGCTTTTTTTTTGAAAATGGTACTAAAATGCTTTTTTTTTAGGCCTGTCCAGAATGTCGCTAGTTCGGCATAACCGGGGTCACTGTTTTTGTGTCACAAAAATGAAGAAAAAAAAATCAGCAATTTTTGGTGAAAATGGTTTTTTTTTTTAAATTTAGGCCTGTCCAGAATGTCGCTTTTTCGGCATGATTGGAGTCATCTTTTTTAGGGACAAAATAGAAATCTGCAATTTTTTGTGAAAATGGTTTTAAAATGTTTTTTAGGCCTGTCCAGAATGTCGCTAGTTCGGCATGACCGGGTCACTGTTTTTGTGTCACGAAAAGGAAAAAAAAAATCTGCCATATTTTGTGAAAATGGTTTTACATTTTTTTTTTAGGCCTATCCAGAATGTCGCTTTTTCGGCATGATCGGAGTCATCGTTTTTAGGGACAAAATAGAAATCTGCAATTTTTTGTGAAAATGGTTTTAAAATGTTTTTTTTAGGCCTGTCCAGAATGTCGATAGTTCGGCATGACCGGGGTCACTGTTTTTGTGTCACGAAAATGAGAAAAAAATATCTGCAATTTTTTGTGAAAATGGTTCTAAAATTTTTTTTTTGGCCTGTCCAGAATGTCGCTTTTTCGGCATGATCGGAGTCATCGTTTTTAGGGACAAAATAGAAATCTGCAATTTTTTGTGAAAATGGTTTTAAAATGTTTTTTTTTATGCCTGTCCAGAATGTCGATAGTTCGGTATGACCGGGGTCACTGTTTTTGTGTCAAAAAATGAAAAAAAGAATTCTGAGCTTTTTTTTTGAAAATGGTACTAAAATGCTTTTTTTTTAGGCCTGTCCAGAATGTCGCTAGTTCGGCATAACCGGGGTCACTGTTTTTGTGTCACAAAAATGAAGAAAAAAAAATCAGCAATTTTTGGTGAAAATGGTTTTTTTTTTTAAATTTAGGCCTGTCCAGAATGTCGCTTTTTCGGCATGATTGGAGTCATCTTTTTTAGGGACAAAATAGAAATCTGCAATTTTTTGTGAAAATGGTTTTAAAATGTTTTTTTAGGCCTGTCCAGAATGTCGATAGTTCGGCATGACCGGGGTCACTGTTTTTGTGTCACGAAAATGAAAAAAAAATCTCTGCAATTTTTTGTGAAAATGGTTCTAAAAAATTTTTTTAGGCCTGTCCAGAATGTCGCTTTTTCTGCATGATCGGAGTCATCGTTTTTAAGGGACAAAATAGAAATCTGTAATTTTTTGTGAAAATGGTTTTAAAATGTTTTTTTTAGGCCTGTCCAAAATGTCGCTAGTTCGGCATGATCGGAGTATTCGTTTTTGGTGACAAAAATAGAAATCTACAATTTTTTGTGAAAATGGTTTTAAAATGTTTTTTTTAGGCCTGTCCAGAATGTCGCTAGTTCGGCATAACCGGGGTCACTGTTTTTGTGTCACGAAAATGAAGAAAAAAAATCAGCAATTTTTGGTGAAAATGGTTTTTAAATTTTTTTTTAGGCCTGTCCAGAATGTCGCTTTTTCGGCATGATCGGAGTCATCGTTTTTAGGGACAAAATAGAAATCTGCAATTTTTTGTGAAAATGGTTTTAAAATGTTTTTTAGGCCTGTCCAGAATGTCGATAGTTCGGCATGACCGGGGTCACTGTTTTTGTGTCACGAAAATGAAAAAAAAATATCTGCAATTTTTTGTGAAAATGGTTCTAAAAAATTTTTTTAGGCCTGTCCAGAATGTCGCTTTTTCGGCATGATCGGAGTCATCGTTTTTAAGGGACAAAATAGAAATCTGTAATTTTTTGTGAAAATGGTTTTAAAATGTTTTTTTTAGGCCTGTCCAAAATGTCGCTAGTTCGGCATGATCGGAGTATTCGTTTTTGGTGACAAAAATAGAAATCTACAATTTTTTGTGAAAATGGTTTTAAAATGTTTTTTTTAGGCCTGTCCAGAATGTCGCTAGTTCGGCATAACCGGGGTCACTGTTTTTGTGTCACGAAAATGAAGAAAAAAAATCAGCAATTTTTGGTGAAAATGGTTTTTAAATTTTTTTTTAGGCCTGTCCAGAATGTCGCTTTTTCGGCATGATCGGAGTCATCGTTTTTAGGGACAAAATAGAAATCTGCAATTTTTGGGGAAAATGGTTTTAAAATGTTTTTTAGGCCTGTCCAGAATGTCGATAGTTCGGCATGACCGGGGTAACTGTTTTTGTGTCACGAAAATGAAAAAAAAAATATCTGCAATTTTTTGTGAAAATGGTTAAAAAAAAATTTTTTAGGCCTGTCCAGAATGTCGCTTTTTCGGCATGATCGGAGTCAACGTTTTTAGGGACAAAATAGAAATCTGCAATTTTTTGTGAAAATGGTTTTAAAATGTTTTTTTAGGCCTGTCCAGAATGTCGATAGTTCGGCATGACCGGGGTCACTGTTTTTGTGTCAAAAAATGAAAAAAAGAATTCTGAGCTTTTTTTTTAAAATGGTTCTAAAATGCTTTTTTTTTAGGCCTGTCCAAAATGTCGCTAGTTCGGCATGATCGGAGTCATCGTTTTTGGTGACAAAAATAGAAATCTACAATTTTTTGTGAAAATGGTTTTAAAATGTTTTTTTTAGGCCTGTGCAGAATGTCGCTAGTTCGGCATGACCGGGGTTACTGTTTTTGTGTCACGAAAATGAAGAAAAAAAAATCAGCAATTTTTGGTGAAAATGGTTTTAAAATGTTTTTTTAGGCCAGTCCAGAATGTCGATAGTTCGGCATGACCGGGGTCACTGTTTTTGTGTCACGAAAATGAGAAAAAAATATCTGCAATTTTTTGTGAAAATGGTTAAAAAAAAATTTTTAGGCCTGTCCAGAATGTCGCTTTTTCGGCATGATCGGAGTCATCGTTTTTAGGGACAAAATAGAAATCTGCAATTTTTTGTGAAAATGGTTTTAAAATGTTTTTTAGGCCTGTCCAGAATGTCGATAGTTCGGCATGACCGGGGTCACTGTTTTTTTGTCACGAAAATGAAAAAGAAATATCTGCAATTTTTTGTGAAAATGGTTCTAAAATGCTTTTTTTTTAGGCCTGTCCAAAATGTCGATAGTTTGGCATGACCGGGGTCACTGTTTTTGTGTCACGAAAATGAGAAAAAAATATCTGCAATTTTTTGTGAAAATGGTTCTAAAAAATTTTTTTAGGCCTGTCCAGAATGTCGCTTTTTCGGCATGATCGGAGTCATCGTTTTTAGGGACAAAATAGAAATCTGCAATTTTTTGTGAAAATGGTTTTAAAATGTTTTTTTTTATGCCTGTCCAGAATGTCGATAGTTCGGTATGACCGGGGTCACTGTTTTTGTGTCAAAAAATGAAGAAAAAAAAATCAGCCATTTTTGGTGAAAATTTTTTTAAATTTTTTTTTTAGGCCTGTCCAGAATGTCGCTTTTTCGGCATGATAGGAGTCAACGTTTTTAGGGACAAAATAGAAATCTGCAATTTTTTGTGAAAATGGTTTTAAAATGTTTTTTTTAGGCCTGTCCAGAATGTCGATAGTTCGGCATGACCGGGGTCACTGTTTTTGTGTAAAAAAATGAAAAAAAGAATTCTGAGCTTTTTTTTTGAAAATGGTACTAAAATGCTTTTTTTTTAGGCCTGTCCAGAATGTCGCTAGTTCGGCATAACCGGGGTCACTGTTTTTGTGTCACGAAAATGAAGAAAAAAAAATCTGCTATTTTTGGTGAAAATGGTTTTAAAATTTTTTTTTAGGCCTGTCCAGAATGTCGCTTTTTCGGCATGATTGGAGTCATCTTTTTTAGGGACAAAATAGAAATCTGCAATTTTTTGTGAAAATGGTTTTAAAATGTTTTTTTAGGCCTGTCCAGAATGTCGATAGTTCGGCATGACCGGGGTCACTGTTTTTGTGTCACGAAAATGAAAAAAAAATATCTGCAATTTTTTGTGAAAATGGTTCTAAAAAATTTTTTTAGGCCTGTCCAGAATGTCGCTTTTTCGGCATGATCGGAGTCATCGTTTTTAAGGGACAAAATAGAAATCTGTAATTTTTTGTGAAAATGGTTTTAAAATGTTTTTTTTAGGCCTGTCCAAAATGTCGCTAGTTCGGCATGATCGGAGTATTCGTTTTTGGTGACAAAAATAGAAATCTACAATTTTTTGTGAAAATGGTTTTAAAATGTTTTTTTTAGGCCTGTCCAGAATGTCGCTAGTTCGGCATAACCGGGGTCACTGTTTTTGTGTCACGAAAATGAAGAAAAAAATCAGCAATTTTTGGTGAAAATGGTTTTAAAATTTTTTTTTAGGCCTGTCCAGAATGTCGCTTTTTCGGCATGATCGGAGTCATCGTTTTTAGGGACAAAATAGAAATCTGCAATTTTTTGTGAAAATGGTTTTAAAATGTTTTTTAGGCCTGTCCAGAATGTCGATAGTTCGGCATGACCGGGGTAACTGTTTTTGTGTCACGAAAATGAAAAAAAAAATATCTGCAATTTTTTGTGAAAATGGTTCAAAAAAATTTTTTTAGGCTTGTCCAGAATGTCGCTTTTTCGGCATGATCGGAGTCAACGTTTTTAGGGACAAAATAGAAATCTGCAATTTTTTGTGAAAATGTTTTTAAAATGTTTTTTTTAGGCCTGTCCAGAATGTCGATAGTTCGGTGTGACCGGGGTCACTGTTTTTGTGTCAAAAAATGAAGAAAAAAAAATCAGCCATTTTTGGTGAAAATGTTTTTTAAATTTTTTTTTAGGCCTGTCCAGAATGTCGCTTTTTCGGCATGATAGGAGTCAACGTTTTTAGGGACAAAATAGAAATCTGCAATTTTTTGTGAAAATGGTTTTAAAATGTTTTTTTTAGGCCTGTCCAGAATGTCGATAGTTCGGCATGACCGGCGTCACTGTTTTTGTGTCAAAAAATGAAAAAAAGAATTCTGAGCTTTTTTTTTGAAAATGGTACTAAAATGCTTTTTTTTTAGGCCTGTCCAGAATGTCGCTAGTTCGGCATAACCGGGGTCACTGTTTTTGTGTCACAAAAATGAAGAAAAAAAAATCAGCAATTTTTGGTGAAAATGGTTTTTTTTTTTAAATTTAGGCCTGTCCAGAATGTCGCTTTTTCGGCATGATTGGAGTCATCTTTTTTAGGGACAAAATAGAAATCTGCAATTTTTTGTGAAAATGGTTTTAAAATGTTTTTTAGGCCTGTCCAGAATGTCGCTAGTTCGGCATGACCGGGTCACTGTTTTTGTGTCACGAAAAGGAAAAAAAAAATCTGCCATATTTTGTGAAAATGGTTTTACATTTTTTTTTTAGGCCTATCCAGAATGTCGCTTTTTCGGCATGATCGGAGTCATCGTTTTTAGGGACAAAATAGAAATCTGCAATTTTTTGTGAAAATGGTTTTAAAATGTTTTTTTTAGGCCTGTCCAGAATGTCGATAGTTCGGCATGACCGGGGTCACTGTTTTTGTGTCACGAAAATGAGAAAAAAATATCTGCAATTTTTTGTGAAAATGGTTCTAAAATTTTTTTTTAGGCCTGTCCAGAATGTCGCTTTTTCGGCATGATCGGAGTCATCGTTTTTAGGGACAAAATAGAAATCTGCAATTTTTTGTGAAAATGGTTTTAAAATGTTTTTTTTTATGCCTGTCCAGAATGTCGATAGTTCGGTATGACCGGGGTCACTGTTTTTGTGTCAAAAAATGAAAAAAAGAATTCTGAGCTTTTTTTTTGAAAATGGTACTAAAATGCTTTTTTTTTAGGCCTGTCCAGAATGTCGCTAGTTCGGCATAACCGGGGTCACTGTTTTTGTGTCACAAAAATGAAGAAAAAAAAATCAGCAATTTTTGGTGAAAATGGTTTTTTTTTTTAAATTTAGGCCTGTCCAGAATGTCGCTTTTTCGGCATGATTGGAGTCATCTTTTTTAGGGACAAAATAGAAATCTGCAATTTTTTGTGAAAATGGTTTTAAAATGTTTTTTTAGGCCTGTCCAGAATGTCGATAGTTCGGCATGACCGGGGTCACTGTTTTTGTGTCACGAAAATGAAAAAAAAATCTCTGCAATTTTTTGTGAAAATGGTTCTAAAAAATTTTTTTAGGCCTGTCCAGAATGTCGCTTTTTCTGCATGATCGGAGTCATCGTTTTTAAGGGACAAAATAGAAATCTGTAATTTTTTGTGAAAATGGTTTTAAAATGTTTTTTTTAGGCCTGTCCAAAATGTCGCTAGTTCGGCATGATCGGAGTATTCGTTTTTGGTGACAAAAATAGAAATCTACAATTTTTTGTGAAAATGGTTTTAAAATGTTTTTTTTAGGCCTGTCCAGAATGTCGCTAGTTCGGCATAACCGGGGTCACTGTTTTTGTGTCACGAAAATGAAGAAAAAAAATCAGCAATTTTTGGTGAAAATGGTTTTTAAATTTTTTTTTAGGCCTGTCCAGAATGTCGCTTTTTCGGCATGATCGGAGTCATCGTTTTTAGGGACAAAATAGAAATCTGCAATTTTTTGTGAAAATGGTTTTAAAATGTTTTTTAGGCCTGTCCAGAATGTCGATAGTTCGGCATGACCGGGGTAACTGTTTTTGTGTCACGAAAATGAAAAAAAAAATATCTGCAATTTTTTGTGAAAATGGTTCAAAAAAATTTTTTTAGGCTTGTCCAGAATGTCGCTTTTTCGGCATGATCGGAGTCAACGTTTTTAGGGACAAAATAGAAATCTGCAATTTTTTGTGAAAATGGTTTTAAAATGTTTTTTAGGCCTGTCCAGAATGTCGCTAGTTTGGCATGACCGGGTCACTGTTTTTGTGTCACGAAAAGGAAAAAAAAAAATCTGCCATATTTTGTGAAAATGGTTTTACATTTTTTTTTTAGGCCTATCCAGAATGTCGCTTTTTCGTCATGATCGGAGTCATCGTTTTTAGGGACAAAATAGAAATCTGCAATTTTTTGTGAAAATGTTTTTAAAATGTTTTTTTTAGGCCTGTCCAGAATGTCGCTAGTTCGGCATGACCGGGGTCACTGTTTTTGTGTCAAAAAATGAAGAAAAAAAAATCTGCCATTTTTGGTGAAAATGGTTTAAAAACAAATTTTTAGGCCTGTCCAGAATGTCGCTTTTTCCGCATGATCGGAGTCATCGTTTTTAGGGACAAAATAGAAATCTGCAATTTTTTGTGAAAATGGTTTTAAAATGTTTTTTAGGCCTGTCCAGAATGTCGATAGTTCGGCATGACCGGGGTCACTGTTTTTGTGTCACAAAAATGAAAAAAAAATATCTGCAATTTTTGGTGAAAATGGTTCAAAACATTTTTTTTAGGCCTGTCCAAAATGTCGCTTTTTCGGCATGATCGGAGTCAACGTTTTTAGGGACAAAATAGAAATCTGCAATTTTTTGTGAAAATGGTTTTAAAATGTTTTTTAGGCCTGTCCAGAATGTCGATAGTTCGGCATGACCGGGGTCACTGTTTTTGTGTCCCGAAAATGAGAAAAAAATATCTGCAATTTTTTGTGAAAATGGTTAAAAAAAAAAAAATTTGGCCTGTCCATAATGTTGCTTTTTCGGCATGATCGGAGTCATCGTTTTTAGGGACAAAAGAAATCTGCAATTTTTTGTGAAAATGGTTTTAAAAAGTTTTTTTTAGGCCTGTCCAGAATGTCGATAGTTCAGTATGACCGGGGTCACTGTTTTTGTGTCAAAAAATGAAGAACAAAAAATCAGCAATTTTTGGTGAAAATGGTTTTAAATTTTTTTTTTAGGCCTGTCAAGAATGTCGCTTTTTCGGCATGATCGGAGTCATCGTTTTTAGGGACAAAATAGAAATCTGCAATTTTTTGTGAAAATGGTTTTAAAATGTTTTTTAGGCCTGTCCAGAATGTCGATAGTTCGGCATGACCGGGGTAACTGTTTTTGTGTCACGAAAATGAAAAAAAAAATATCTGCAATTTTTTGTGAAAATGGTTCAAAAAAATTTTTTTAGGCTTGTCCAGAATGTCGCTTTTTCGGCATGATCGGAGTCAACGTTTTTAGGGACAAAATAGAAATCTGCAATTTTTTGTGAAAATGGTTTTAAAATGTTTTTTAGGCCTGTCCAGAATGTCGCTAGTTTGGCATGACCGGGTCACTGTTTTTGTGTCACGAAAAGGAAAAAAAAAAATCTGCCATATTTTGTGAAAATGGTTTTACATTTTTTTTTTAGGCCTATCCAGAATGTCGCTTTTTCGTCATGATCGGAGTCATCGTTTTTAGGGACAAAATAGAAATCTGCAATTTTTTGTGAAAATGTTTTTAAAATGTTTTTTTTAGGCCTGTCCAGAATGTCGCTAGTTCGGCATGACCGGGGTCACTGTTTTTGTGTCAAAAAATGAAGAAAAAAAAATCTGCCATTTTTGGTGAAAATGGTTTAAAAACAAATTTTTAGGCCTGTCCAGAATGTCGCTTTTTCCGCATGATCGGAGTCATCGTTTTTAGGGACAAAATAGAAATCTGCAATTTTTTGTGAAAATGGTTTTAAAATGTTTTTTAGGCCTGTCCAGAATGTCGATAGTTCGGCATGACCGGGGTCACTGTTTTTGTGTCACAAAAATGAAAAAAAAATATCTGCAATTTTTGGTGAAAATGGTTCAAAACATTTTTTTTAGGCCTGTCCAAAATGTCGCTTTTTCGGCATGATCGGAGTCAACGTTTTTAGGGACAAAATAGAAATCTGCAATTTTTTGTGAAAATGGTTTTAAAATGTTTTTTAGGCCTGTCCAGAATGTCGATAGTTCGGCATGACCGGGGTCACTGTTTTTGTGTCCCGAAAATGAGAAAAAAATATCTGCAATTTTTTGTGAAAATGGTTAAAAAAAAAAAAATTTGGCCTGTCCATAATGTTGCTTTTTCGGCATGATCGGAGTCATCGTTTTTAGGGACAAAAGAAATCTGCAATTTTTTGTGAAAATGGTTTTAAAAAGTTTTTTTTAGGCCTGTCCAGAATGTCGATAGTTCAGTATGACCGGGGTCACTGTTTTTGTGTCAAAAAATGAAGAACAAAAAATCAGCAATTTTTGGTGAAAATGGTTTTAAATTTTTTTTTTAGGCCTGTCAAGAATGTCGCTTTTTCGGCATGATCGGAGTCATCGTTTTTAGGGACAAAATAGAAATCTGCAATTTTTGGTGAAAATGGTTTTAAAATGTTTTTTAGGCCTGTCCAGAATGTCGCTTTTTCGGCATGATCGGAGTCATCGTTTTTAGGGACAAAATAGAAATCTGCAATTTTTTGTGAAAATGGTTTTAAAATGTTTTTTAGGCCTGTCCAGAATGTCGCTAGTTCGGCATGACCGGGTCACTGTTTTTGTGTCACGAAAAGGAAAAAAAAAAATCTGCCATATTTTGTGAAAATGGTTTTACATTTTTTTTTTAGGCCTATCCAGAATGTCGCTTTTTCGGCATGATCGGAGTCATCGTTTTTAGGGACAAAACAGAAATCTGCAATTTTTTGTGAAAATGTTTTTAAAATGTTTTTTTTAGGCCTGTCCAGAATGTCGATAGTTCAGTATGACCGGGGTCACTGTTTTTGTGTCAAAAAATGAAGAAAAAAAAATCAGCCATTTTTGGTGGAAATGGTTTTACATTTTTTTTTAGGCCTGTCCAGAATGTCGATAGTTCGGCATGACCGGGGTCACTGTTTTTGTGTCACGAAAATTAGAAAAAAAAATCTGCAATTTTTTGTGAAAATGGTTGAATTGTTTTTTTTTTGGCCTGTCCAGAATGTTGCTTTTTCGGCATGATCGGAGTCATCGTTTTTAGGGACAAAATAGAAATCTGCAATTTTTTGTGAAAATGGTTTTAAAATTTTTTTTTTAGGCCTGTCCAGAATGTCGATAGTTCAGTATGACCGGGGTCACTGTTTTTGTGTCAAAAAATGAAGAAAAAAAAATCAGCAATTTTTGGTGAAAATGGTTTTAAATTTTTTTTTTAGGCCTGTCAAGAATGTCGCTTTTTCGGCATGATCGGAGTCATCGTTTTTAGGGACAAAATAGAAATCTGCAATTTTTGGTGAAAATGGTTTTAAAATGTTTTTTAGGCCTGTCCAGAATGTCGCTTTTTCGGCATGATCGGAGTCATCGTTTTTAGGGACAAAATAGAAATCTGCAATTTTTTGTGAAAATGGTTTTAAAATGTTTTTTAGGCCTGTCCAGAATGTCGCTAGTTCGGCATGACCGGGTCACTGTTTTTGTGTCACGAAAAGGAAAAAAAAAAATCTGCCATATTTTGTGAAAATGGTTTTACATTTTTTTTTTAGGCCTATCCAGAATGTCGCTTTTTCGGCATGATCGGAGTCATCGTTTTTAGGGACAAAACAGAAATCTGCAATTTTTTGTGAAAATGTTTTTAAAATGTTTTTTTTAGGCCTGTCCAGAATGTCGATAGTTCAGTATGACCGGGGTCACTGTTTTTGTGTCAAAAAATGAAGAAAAAAAAATCAGCCATTTTTGGTGGAAATGGTTTTACATTTTTTTTTAGGCCTGTCCAGAATGTCGATAGTTCGGCATGACCGGGGTCACTGTTTTTGTGTCACGAAAATTAGAAAAAAAAATCTGCAATTTTTTGTGAAAATGGTTGAATTGTTTTTTTTTTGGCCTGTCCAGAATGTTGCTTTTTCGGCATGATCGGAGTCATCGTTTTTAGGGACAAAATAGAAATCTGCAATTTTTTGTGAAAATGGTTTTAAAATTTTTTTTTTAGGCCTGTCCAGAATGTCGATAGTTCAGTATGACCGGGGTCACTGTTTTTGTGTCAAAAAATGAAGAAAAAAAAATCAGCCATTTTTTGTGAAAATGGTTTTAAAATGTTTTTTAGGCCTGTCCAGAATGTCGATAGTTCGGCATGACCGGGGTCACTGTTTTTGTGTCCCGAAAATGAGAAAAAAATATCTGCAATTTTTTGTGAAAATGGTTAAAAAAAAAAAATTTGGCCTGTCCATAATGTTGCTTTTTCGGCATGATCGGAGTCATCGTTTTTAGGGACAAAAGAAATCTGCAATTTTTTGTGAAAATGGTTTTAAAAAGTTTTTTTTAGGCCTGTCCAGAATGTCGATAGTTCAGTATGACCGGGGTCACTGTTTTTGTGTCAAAAAATGAAGAACAAAAAATCAGCAATTTTTGGTGAAAATGGTTTTAAATTTTTTTTTTAGGCCTGTCAAGAATGTCGCTTTTTCGGCATGATCGGAGTCATCGTTTTTAGGGACAAAATAGAAATCTGCAATTTTTTGTGAAAATGGTTTTAAAATGTTTTTTAGGCCTGTCCAGAATGTCGCTAGTTCGGCATGACCGGGTCACTGTTTTTGTGTCACGAAAAGGAAAAAAAAAAATCTGCCATATTTTGTGAAAATGGTTTTACATTTTTTTTTTAGGCCTATCCAGAATGTCGCTTTTTCGGCATGATCGGAGTCATCGTTTTTAGGGACAAAATAGAAATCTGCAATTTTTTGTGAAAATGTTTTTAAAATGTTTTTTTTAGGCCTGTCCAGAATGTCGATAGTTCAGTATGACCGGGGTCACTGTTTTTGTGTCAAAAAATGAAGAAAAAAAAATCAGCCATTTTTGGTGGAAATGGTTTTACATTTTTTTTTAGGCCTGTCCAGAATGTCGATAGTTCGGCATGACCGGGGTCACTGTTTTTGTGTCACGAAAATTAGAAAAAAAAATCTGCAATTTTTTGTGAAAATGGTTGAATTTTTTTTTTTTTGGCCTGTCCAGAATGTTGCTTTTTCGGCATGATCGGAGTCATCGTTTTTAGGGACAAAATAGAAATCTGCAATTTTTTGTGAAAATGGTTTTAAAATTTTTTTTTTAGGCCTGTCCAGAATGTCGATAGTTCAGTATGACCGGGGTCACTGTTTTTGTGTCAAAAAATGAAGAAAAAAAAATCAGCCATTTTTGGTGAAAATGGTTTTTAAATTTTTTTTTAGGCCTGTCCAGAATGTCGCTTTTTCGGCATGATCGGAGTCATCATTTTTAGGGACAAAATAGAAATCTGCAATTTTTTGTGAAAATGGTTTTAAAATGTTTTTTAGGCCTGTCCAGAATGTCGATAGTTCGGCATGACCGGGGTCACTGTTTTTGTGTCACGAAAATGAAAAAAAAATATCTGCAATTTTTTGTGAAAATGGTTCAAAAATTTTTTTTTAGGCCTGTCCAGAATGTCGCTTTTTCGGCATGATCGGAGTCATCGTTTTTAGGGACAAAATAGAAATCTGCAATTTTTTGTGAAAATGGTTTTAAAATGTTTTTTTTAGGCCTGTCCAGAATGTCGATAGTTCGGCATGTCACTGTTTATGTGTCAAAAAATGAAAAAAAGAATTCTGAGCTTTTTTTTAGAAAATGGTTCTAAAATGTGTTTTTTTTGGCCTGTCCAAAATGTCGCTAGTTCGGCATGATCGGAGTCATCGTTTTTGGTGACAAAAATAGAAATCTACAATTTTTTGTGAAAATGGTTTTAACATGTTTTTTTAGGCCTGTCCAGAATGTCGCTAGTTCGGCATGATCGGAGTCATCGTTTTTAGGGACAAAATAGAAATCTGCAATTTTTTGTGAAAATGGTTTTAAAATGTTTTTTAGGCCTGTCCAGAATGTCGCTAGTTCGGCATGACCGGGTCACTGTTTTTGTGTCACGAAAAAGAAAACAAAAAATCAGCAATTTTTGGTGAAAATGGTTTTAAATTTTTTTTTTAGGCCTGTCAAGAATGTCGCTTTTTCGGCATGATCGGAATCATCGTTTTTAGGGACAAAATAGAAATCTGCAATTTTTGGTGAAAATGGTTTTAAAATGTTTTTTAGGCCTGTCCAGAATGTCGCTTTTTCGGCATGATCGGAGTCATCGTTTTTAGGGACAAAATAGAAATCTGCAATTTTTTGTGAAAATGGTTTTAAAATGTTTTTTAGGCCTGTCCAGAATGTCGCTAGTTCGGCATGACCGGGTCACTGTTTTTGTGTCACGAAAAGGAAAAAAAAAAATCTGCCATATTTTGTGAATATGGTTTTACATTATTTTTTTAGGCCTATCCAGAATGTCGCTTTTTCGGCATGATCGGAGTCATCGTTTTTAGGGACAAAATAGAAAACTGCAATTTTTTGTGAAAATGGTTTTAAAAATTTTTTTTTAGGCCTGTCCAGAATGTCGATAGTTCAGTATGACCGGGGTCACTGTTTTTGTGTCAAAAAATGAAGAAAAAAAAATTAGCCATTTTTGGTGAAAATGGTTTTGAAATTTTTTTTTAGGCCTGTCCAGAATGTCGCTTTTTCGGCATGATCGGAGTCATCATTTTTAGGGACAAAATAGAAATCTGCAATTTTTTGTGAAAATGGTTTTAAAATGTTTTTTAGGCCTGTCCAGAATGTCGATAGTTCCGCATGACCGGGGTCACTGTTTTTGTGTCACGAAAATGAAAAAAAAATCAGCCATTTTTGGTGAAAATGGTTTTGAATTTTTTTTTTAGGCCTGTCCAGAATGTCGCTTTTTCGGCATGATCGGAGTCAACGTTTTTAGGGACAAAATAGAAATCTGCAATTTTTTGTGAAAAAGGTTTTAAAATGTTTTTTTTAGGCCTGTCCAGAATGTCGATAGTTCGGCATGACAGGGGTCACTGTTTTTGTGTCAAAAAATGAAAAAAAGAATTCTGAGCTTTTTTTTTGAAAATGGTACTAAAATGCTTTTTTTTTAGGCCTGTCCAGAATGTCGCTAGTTCGGCATAACCGGGGTCACTGTTTTTGTGTCACGAAAATGAAGAAAAAAAAATCAGCAATTTTTGGTGAAAATGGTTTTTAAAAAAAAATTTAGGCCTGTCCAGAATGTCGCTTTTTCGGCATGATTGGAGTCATCTTTTTTAGGGACAAAATAGAAATCTGCAATTTTTTGTGAAAATGGTTTTAAAATGTTTTTTTAGGCCTGTCCAGAATGTCGATAGTTCGGCATGACCGGGGTCACTGTTTTTGTGTCACGAAAATGAAAAAAAAATATCAGCAATTTTTTGTGAAAATGGTTCTAAAAAATTTTTTTAGGCCTGTCCAGAATGTCGCTTTTTTGGCATGATCGGAGTCATCGTTTTTAGGGACAAAATAGAAATCTGTAATTTTTTGTGAAAATGGTTTTAAAATGTTTTTTTTAGGCCTGTCCAAAATGTCGCTAGTTCGGCATGATCGGAGTATTCGTTTTTGGTGACAAAAATAGAAATCTACAATTTTTTGTGAAAATGGTTTTAAAATGTTTTTTTTAGGCCTGTCCAGAATGTCGCTAGTTCGGCATAACCGGGGTCACTGTTTTTGTGTCACGAAAATGAAGAAAAAAAATCAGCAATTTTTGGTGAAAATGGTTTTTAATTATTTTTTTAGGCCTGTCCAGAATGTCGCTTTTTCGGCATGATCGGAGTCATCGTTTTTAGGGACAAAATAGAAATCTGCAATTTTTTGTGAAAATGGTTTTAAAATGTTTTTTAGGCCTGTCCAGAATGTCGATAGTTCGGCATGACCGGGGTCACTGTTTTTGTGTCACGAAAATGAAAAAAAAATATCTGCAATTTTTTGTGAAAATGGTTCAAAAATTTTTTTTTAGGCCTGTCCAGAATGTCGCTTTTTCGGCATGATCGGAGTCATCGTTTTTAGGGACAAAATAGAAATCTGCAATTTTTTGTGAAAATGGTTTTAAAATGTTTTTTTTAGGCCTGTCCAGAATGTCGATAGTTCGGCATGTCACTGTTTATGTGTCAAAAAATGAAAAAAAGAATTCTGAGCTTTTTTTTAGAAAATGGTTCTAAAATGTGTTTTTTTTGGCCTGTCCAAAATGTCGCTAGTTCGGCATGATCGGAGTCATCGTTTTTGGTGACAAAAATAGAAATCTACAATTTTTTGTGAAAATGGTTTTAACATGTTTTTTTAGGCCTGTCCAGAATGTCGCTAGTTCGGCATGATCGGAGTCATCGTTTTTAGGGACAAAATAGAAATCTGCAATTTTTTGTGAAAATGGTTTTAAAATGTTTTTTAGGCCTGTCCAGAATGTCGCTAGTTCGGCATGACCGGGTCACTGTTTTTGTGTCACGAAAAAGAAAACAAAAAATCAGCAATTTTTGGTGAAAATGGTTTTAAATTTTTTTTTTAGGCCTGTCAAGAATGTCGCTTTTTCGGCATGATCGGAATCATCGTTTTTAGGGACAAAATAGAAATCTGCAATTTTTGGTGAAAATGGTTTTAAAATGTTTTTTAGGCCTGTCCAGAATGTCGCTTTTTCGGCATGATCGGAGTCATCGTTTTTAGGGACAAAATAGAAATCTGCAATTTTTTGTGAAAATGGTTTTAAAATGTTTTTTAGGCCTGTCCAGAATGTCGCTAGTTCGGCATGACCGGGTCACTGTTTTTGTGTCACGAAAAGGAAAAAAAAAAATCTGCCATATTTTGTGAATATGGTTTTACATTATTTTTTTAGGCCTATCCAGAATGTCGCTTTTTCGGCATGATCGGAGTCATCGTTTTTAGGGACAAAATAGAAAACTGCAATTTTTTGTGAAAATGGTTTTAAAAATTTTTTTTTAGGCCTGTCCAGAATGTCGATAGTTCAGTATGACCGGGGTCACTGTTTTTGTGTCAAAAAATGAAGAAAAAAAAATTAGCCATTTTTGGTGAAAATGGTTTTGAAATTTTTTTTTAGGCCTGTCCAGAATGTCGCTTTTTCGGCATGATCGGAGTCATCATTTTTAGGGACAAAATAGAAATCTGCAATTTTTTGTGAAAATGGTTTTAAAATGTTTTTTAGGCCTGTCCAGAATGTCGATAGTTCCGCATGACCGGGGTCACTGTTTTTGTGTCACGAAAATGAAAAAAAAATCAGCCATTTTTGGTGAAAATGGTTTTGAAATTTTTTTTTAGGCCTGTCCAGAATGTCGCTTTTTCGGCATGATCGGAGTCAACGTTTTTAGGGACAAAATAGAAATCTGCAATTTTTTGTGAAAAAGGTTTTAAAATGTTTTTTTTAGGCCTGTCCAGAATGTCGATAGTTCGGCATGACAGGGGTCACTGTTTTTGTGTCAAAAAATGAAAAAAAGAATTCTGAGCTTTTTTTTTGAAAATGGTACTAAAATGCTTTTTTTTTAGGCCTGTCCAGAATGTCGCTAGTTCGGCATAACCGGGGTCACTGTTTTTGTGTCACGAAAATGAAGAAAAAAAAATCAGCAATTTTTGGTGAAAATGGTTTTTAAAAAAAAATTTAGGCCTGTCCAGAATGTCGCTTTTTCGGCATGATTGGAGTCATCTTTTTTAGGGACAAAATAGAAATCTGCAATTTTTTGTGAAAATGGTTTTAAAATGTTTTTTTAGGCCTGTCCAGAATGTCGATAGTTCGGCATGACCGGGGTCACTGTTTTTGTGTCACGAAAATGAAAAAAAAATATCAGCAATTTTTTGTGAAAATGGTTCTAAAAAATTTTTTTAGGCCTGTCCAGAATGTCGCTTTTTTGGCATGATCGGAGTCATCGTTTTTAGGGACAAAATAGAAATCTGTAATTTTTTGTGAAAATGGTTTTAAAATGTTTTTTTTAGGCCTGTCCAAAATGTCGCTAGTTCGGCATGATCGGAGTATTCGTTTTTGGTGACAAAAATAGAAATCTACAATTTTTTGTGAAAATGGTTTTAAAATGTTTTTTTTAGGCCTGTCCAGAATGTCGCTAGTTCGGCATAACCGGGGTCACTGTTTTTGTGTCACGAAAATGAAGAAAAAAAATCAGCAATTTTTGGTGAAAATGGTTTTTAATTATTTTTTTAGGCCTGTCCAGAATGTCGCTTTTTCGGCATGATCGGAGTCATCGTTTTTAGGGACAAAATAGAAATCTGCAATTTTTTGTGAAAATGGTTTTAAAATGTTTTTTAGGCCTGTCCAGAATGTCGATAGTTCGGCATGACCGGGGTCACTGTTTTTGTGTCACGAAAATGAAAAAAAAATATCTGCAATTTTTTGTGAAAATGGTTCAAAAATTTTTTTTTAGGCCTGTCCAGAATGTCGCTTTTTCGGCATGATCGGAGTCATCGTTTTTAGGGACAAAATAGAAATCTGCAATTTTTTGTGAAAATGGTTTTAAAATGTTTTTTTTAGGCCTGTCCAGAATGTCGATAGTTCGGCATGTCACTGTTTATGTGTCAAAAAATGAAAAAAAGAATTCTGAGCTTTTTTTTAGAAAATGGTTCTAAAATGTGTTTTTTTTGGCCTGTCCAAAATGTCGCTAGTTCGGCATGATCGGAGTCATCGTTTTTGGTGACAAAAATAGAAATCTACAATTTTTTGTGAAAATGGTTTTAACATGTTTTTTTAGGCCTGTCCAGAATGTCGCTAGTTCGGCATGATCGGAGTCATCGTTTTTAGGGACAAAATAGAAATCTGCAATTTTTTGTGAAAATGGTTTTAAAATGTTTTTTAGGCCTGTCCAGAATGTCGCTAGTTCGGCATGACCGGGTCACTGTTTTTGTGTCACGAAAAAGAAAACAAAAAATCAGCAATTTTTGGTGAAAATGGTTTTAAATTTTTTTTTTAGGCCTGTCAAGAATGTCGCTTTTTCGGCATGATCGGAATCATCGTTTTTAGGGACAAAATAGAAATCTGCAATTTTTGGTGAAAATGGTTTTAAAATGTTTTTTAGGCCTGTCCAGAATGTCGCTTTTTCGGCATGATCGGAGTCATCGTTTTTAGGGACAAAATAGAAATCTGCAATTTTTTGTGAAAATGGTTTTAAAATGTTTTTTAGGCCTGTCCAGAATGTCGCTAGTTCGGCATGACCGGGTCACTGTTTTTGTGTCACGAAAAGGAAAAAAAAAAATCTGCCATATTTTGTGAATATGGTTTTACATTATTTTTTTAGGCCTATCCAGAATGTCGCTTTTTCGGCATGATCGGAGTCATCGTTTTTAGGGACAAAATAGAAAACTGCAATTTTTTGTGAAAATGGTTTTAAAAATTTTTTTTTAGGCCTGTCCAGAATGTCGATAGTTCAGTATGACCGGGGTCACTGTTTTTGTGTCAAAAAATGAAGAAAAAAAAATTAGCCATTTTTGGTGAAAATGGTTTTGAAATTTTTTTTTAGGCCTGTCCAGAATGTCGCTTTTTCGGCATGATCGGAGTCATCATTTTTAGGGACAAAATAGAAATCTGCAATTTTTTGTGAAAATGGTTTTAAAATGTTTTTTAGGCCTGTCCAGAATGTCGATAGTTCCGCATGACCGGGGTCACTGTTTTTGTGTCACGAAAATGAAAAAAAAATCAGCCATTTTTGGTGAAAATGGTTTTGAAATTTTTTTTTAGGCCTGTCCAGAATGTCGCTTTTTCGGCATGATCGGAGTCAACGTTTTTAGGGACAAAATAGAAATCTGCAATTTTTTGTGAAAAAGGTTTTAAAATGTTTTTTTTAGGCCTGTCCAGAATGTCGATAGTTCGGCATGACAGGGGTCACTGTTTTTGTGTCAAAAAATGAAAAAAAGAATTCTGAGCTTTTTTTTTGAAAATGGTACTAAAATGCTTTTTTTTTAGGCCTGTCCAGAATGTCGCTAGTTCGGCATAACCGGGGTCACTGTTTTTGTGTCACGAAAATGAAGAAAAAAAAATCAGCAATTTTTGGTGAAAATGGTTTTTAAAAAAAAATTTAGGCCTGTCCAGAATGTCGCTTTTTCGGCATGATTGGAGTCATCTTTTTTAGGGACAAAATAGAAATCTGCAATTTTTTGTGAAAATGGTTTTAAAATGTTTTTTTAGGCCTGTCCAGAATGTCGATAGTTCGGCATGACCGGGGTCACTGTTTTTGTGTCACGAAAATGAAAAAAAAATATCAGCAATTTTTTGTGAAAATGGTTCTAAAAAATTTTTTTAGGCCTGTCCAGAATGTCGCTTTTTTGGCATGATCGGAGTCATCGTTTTTAGGGACAAAATAGAAATCTGTAATTTTTTGTGAAAATGGTTTTAAAATGTTTTTTTTAGGCCTGTCCAAAATGTCGCTAGTTCGGCATGATCGGAGTATTCGTTTTTGGTGACAAAAATAGAAATCTACAATTTTTTGTGAAAATGGTTTTAAAATGTTTTTTTTAGGCCTGTCCAGAATGTCGCTAGTTCGGCATAACCGGGGTCACTGTTTTTGTGTCACGAAAATGAAGAAAAAAAATCAGCAATTTTTGGTGAAAATGGTTTTTAATTATTTTTTTAGGCCTGTCCAGAATGTCGCTTTTTCGGCATGATCGGAGTCATCGTTTTTAGGGACAAAATAGAAATCTGCAATTTTTTGTGAAAATGGTTTTAAAATGTTTTTTAGGCCTGTCCAGAATGTCGATAGTTCGGCATGACCGGGGTAACTGTTTTTGTGTCACGAAAATGAAAAAAAAAATATCTGCAATTTTTTGTGAAAATGGTTCAAAAAATTTTTTTTAGGCTTGTCCAGAATGTCGCTTTTTCGGCATGATCGGAGTCAACGTTTTTAGGGACAAAATAGAAATCTGCAATTTTTTGGGAAAATGGTTTTAAAATGTTTTTTTAGGCCTGTCCAGAATGTCGATAGTTCGGCATGACCGGGGTCACTGTTTTTGTGTCAAAAAATGAAAAAAAGAATTCTGAGCTTTATTTTTGAAAATGGTTCTAAAATGCTTTTTTTTTAGGCCTGTCCAAAATGTCGCTAGTTCGGCATGATCGGAGTCATCGTTTTTGGTGACAAAAATAGAAATCTACAATTTTTTGTGAAAATGGTTTTAAAATGTTTTTTTTAGGCCTGTCCAGAATGTCGCTAGTTCGGCATGACCGGGGTCACTGTTTTTGTGTCAAAAAATGAAGAAAAAAAAATCAGCCATTTTTGGTGAAAATGGTTTAAAAAAAATTTTTTAGGCCTGTCCAGAATGTCGCTTTTTCCGCATGATCGGAGTCATCGTTTTTAGGGACAAAATAGAAATCTGCAATTTTTTGTGAAAATGTTTTTAAAATGTTTTTTTAGGCCTGTCCAGAATGTCGATAGTTCGGCATGACCGGGGTCACTGTTTTTGTGTCACGAAAATGAAAAAAAAATATCTGCAATTTTTTGTGAAAATGGTTCAAAAAATTTTTTTTAGGCCTGTCCAAAATGTCGCTTTTTCGGCATGATCGGAGTCAACGTTTTTAGGGACAAAATAGAAATCTGCAATTTTTGGTGAAAATGGTTTAAAAATTTTTTTTTAGGCCTGTCCAGAATGTCGCTTTTTCCGCATGATCGGAGTCATCGTTTTTAGGGACAAAATAGAAATCTGCAATTTTTTGTGAAAATGGTTTTAAAATGTTTTTTAGGCCTGTCCAGAATGTCGATAGTTCAGTATGACCGGGGTCACTGTTTTTGTGTCAAAAAATGAAGAAAAAAAAATCAGCCATTTTTGGTGGAAATGGTTTTACATTTTTTTTTAGGCCTGTCCAGAATGTCGATAGTTCGGCATGACCGGGGTCACTGTTTTTGTGTCACGAAAATTAGAAAAAAAAATCTGCAATTTTTTGTGAAAATGGTTGAATTTATTTTTTTTTGGCCTGTCCAGAATGTTGCTTTTTCGGCATGATCGGAGTCATCGTTTTTAGGGACAAAATAGAAATCTGCAATTTTTTGTGAAAATGGTTTTAAAATTTTTTTTTTAGGCCTGTCCAGAATGTCGATAGTTCAGTATGACCGGGGTCACTGTTTTTGTGTCAAAAAATGAAGAAAAAAAAATCAGCCATTTTTGGTGAAAATGGTTTTTAAATTTTTTTTTAGGCCTGTCCAGAATGTCGCTTTTTCGGCATGATCGGAGTCATCATTTTTAGGGACAAAATAGAAATCTGCAATTTTTTGTGAAAATGGTTTTAAAATGTTTTTTAGGCCTGTCCAGAATGTCGATAGTTCGGCATGACCGGGGTCACTGTTTTTGTGTCACGAAAATGAAAAAAAAATATCTGCAATTTTTTGTGAAAATGGTTCAAAATTTTTTTTTTAGGCCTGTCCAGAATGTCGCTTTTTCGGCATGATCGGAGTCATCGTTTTTAGGGACAAAATAGAAATCTGCAATTTTTTGTGAAAATGGTTTTAAAATGTTTTTTTTAGGCCTGTCCAGAATGTCGATAGTTCGGCATGTCACTGTTTATGTGTCAAAAAATGAAAAAAAGAATTCTGAGCTTTTTTTTAGAAAATGGTTCTAAAATGTGTTTTTTTTGGCCTGTCCAAAATGTCGCTAGTTCGGCATGATCGGAGTCATCGTTTTTGGTGACAAAAATAGAAATCTACAATTTTTTGTGAAAATGGTTTTAACATGTTTTTTTAGGCCTGTCCAGAATGTCGCTAGTTCGGCATGATCGGAGTCATCGTTTTTAGGGACAAAATAGAAATCTGCAATTTTTTGTGAAAATGGTTTTAAAATGTTTTTTAGGCCTGTCCAGAATGTCGCTAGTTCGGCATGACCGGGTCACTGTTTTTGTGTCACGAAAAAGAAAACAAAAAATCAGCAATTTTTGGTGAAAATGGTTTTAAATTTTTTTTTTAGGCCTGTCAAGAATGTCGCTTTTTCGGCATGATCGGAATCATCGTTTTTAGGGACAAAATAGAAATCTGCAATTTTTGGTGAAAATGGTTTTAAAATGTTTTTTAGGCCTGTCCAGAATGTCGCTTTTTCGGCATGATCGGAGTCATCGTTTTTAGGGACAAAATAGAAATCTGCAATTTTTTGTGAAAATGGTTTTAAAATGTTTTTTAGGCCTGTCCAGAATGTCGCTAGTTCGGCATGACCGGGTCACTGTTTTTGTGTCACGAAAAGGAAAAAAAAAAATCTGCCATATTTTGTGAATATGGTTTTACATTATTTTTTTAGGCCTATCCAGAATGTCGCTTTTTCGGCATGATCGGAGTCATCGTTTTTAGGGACAAAATAGAAAACTGCAATTTTTTGTGAAAATGGTTTTAAATTTTTTTTTTTAGGCCTGTCCAGAATGTCGATAGTTCAGTATGACCGGGGTCACTGTTTTTGTGTCACGAAAATGAAAAAAAAATCAGCCATTTTTGGTGAAAATGGTTTTGAAATTTTTTTTTAGGCCTGTCCAGAATGTCGCTTTTTCGGCATGATCGGAGTCAACGTTTTTAGGGACAAAATAGAAATCTGCAATTTTTTGTGAAAAAGGTTTTAAAATGTTTTTTTTAGGCCTGTCCAGAATGTCGATAGTTCGGCATGACAGGGGTCACTGTTTTTGTGTCAAAAAATGAAAAAAAGAATTCTGAGCTTTTTTTTTGAAAATGGTACTAAAATGCTTTTTTTTTAGGCCTGTCCAGAATGTCGCTAGTTCGGCATAACCGGGGTCACTGTTTTTGTGTCACGAAAATGAAGAAAAAAAAATCAGCAATTTTTGGTGAAAATGGTTTTTTAAAAAAAATTTAGGCCTGTCCAGAATGTCGCTTTTTCGGCATGATTGGAGTCATCTTTTTTAGGGACAAAATAGAAATCTGCAATTTTTTGTGAAAATGGTTTTAAAATGTTTTTTTAGGCCTGTCCAGAATGTCGATAGTTCGGCATGACCGGGGTCACTGTTTTTGTGTCACGAAAATGAAAAAAAAATATCAGCAATTTTTTGTGAAAATGGTTCTAAAATTTTTTTTTAGGCCTGTCCAGAATGTCGCTTTTTTGGCATGATCGGAGTCATCGTTTTTAGGGACAAAATAGAAATCTGTAATTTTTTGTGAAAATGGTTTTAAAATGTTTTTTTTAGGCCTGTCCAAAATGTCGCTAGTTCGGCATGATCGGAGTATTCGTTTTTGGTGACAAAAATAGAAATCTACAATTTTTTGTGAAAATGGTTTTAAAATGTTTTTTTTAGGCCTGTCCAGAATGTCGCTAGTTCGGCATAACCGGGGTCACTGTTTTTGTGTCACGAAAATGAAGAAAAAAAATCAGCAATTTTTGGTGAAAATGGTTTTTAATTATTTTTTTAGGCCTGTCCAGAATGTCGCTTTTTCGGCATGATCGGAGTCATCGTTTTTAGGGACAAAATAGAAATCTGCAATTTTTTGTGAAAATGGTTTTAAAATGTTTTTTAGGCCTGTCCAGAATGTCGATAGTTCGGCATGACCGGGGTAACTGTTTTTGTGTCACGAAAATGAAAAAAAAAATATCTGCAATTTTTTGTGAAAATGGTTCAAAAATTTTTTTTTAGGCTTGTCCAGAATGTCGCTTTTTCGGCATGATCGGAGTCAACGTTTTTAGGGACAAAATAGAAATCTGCAATTTTTTGGGAAAATGGTTTTAAAATGTTTTTTTAGGCCTGTCCAGAATGTCGATAGTTCGGCATGACCGGGGTCACTGTTTTTGTGTCAAAAAATGAAAAAAAGAATTCTGAGCTTTATTTTTGAAAATGGTTCTAAAATGCTTTTTTTTTAGGCCTGTCCAAAATGTCGCTAGTTCGGCATGATCGGAGTCATCGTTTTTGGTGACAAAAATAGAAATCTACAATTTTTTGTGAAAATGGTTTTAAAATGTTTTTTTTAGGCCTGTCCAGAATGTCGCTAGTTCGGCATGACCGGGGTCACTGTTTTTGTGTCAAAAAATGAAGAAAAAAAAATCAGCCATTTTTGGTGAAAATGGTTTAAAAAAAATTTTTTAGGCCTGTCCAGAATGTCGCTTTTTCCGCATGATCGGAGTCATCGTTTTTAGGGACAAAATAGAAATCTGCAATTTTTTGTGAAAATGTTTTTAAAATGTTTTTTTAGGCCTGTCCAGAATGTCGATAGTTCGGCATGACCGGGGTCACTGTTTTTGTGTCACGAAAATGAAAAAAAAATATCTGCAATTTTTTGTGAAAATGGTTCAAAAAATTTTTTTTAGGCCTGTCCAAAATGTCGCTTTTTCGGCATGATCGGAGTCAACGTTTTTAGGGACAAAATAGAAATCTGCAATTTTTGGTGAAAATGGTTTAAAAAAAATTTTTTAGGCCTGTCCAGAATGTCGCTTTTTCCGCATGATCGGAGTCATCGTTTTTAGGGACAAAATAGAAATCTGCAATTTTTTGTGAAAATGGTTTTAAAATGTTTTTTAGGCCTGTCCAGAATGTCGATAGTTCGGCATGACCGGGGTCACTGTTTTTGTGTCACGAAAATGAAAAAAAAATATCTGCAATTTTTTGTGAAAATGGTTCTAAATTTTTTTTTTAGGCCTGTCCAGAATGTCGCTTTTTCGGCATGATCGGAGTCATCGTTTTTAGGGACAAAATAGAAATCTGCAATTTTTTGTGAAAATGGTTTTAAAATGTTTTTTTTAGGCCTGTCCAAAATGTCGCTAGTTCGGCATGATCGGAGTATTCGTTTTTGGTGACAAAAATAGAAATCTACAATTTTTTGTGAAAATGGTTTTAAAATGTTTTTTTTAGGCCTGTCCAGAATGTCGCTAGTTCGGCATAACCGGGGTCACTGTTTTTGTGTCACGAAAATGAAGAAAAAAAATCAGCAATTTTTGGTGAAAATGGTTTTTAATTATTTTTTTAGGCCTGTCCAGAATGTCGCTTTTTCGGCATGATCGGAGTCATCGTTTTTAGGGACAAAATAGAAATCTGCAATTTTTTGTGAAAATGGTTTTAAAATGTTTTTTTTAGGCCTGTCCAGAATGTCGATAGTTCGGCATGTCACTGTTTTTGTGTCAAAAAATGAAAAAAAGAATTCTGAGCTTTTTTTTAGAAAATGGTTCTAAAATGTGTTTTTTTTGGCCTGTCCAAAATGTCGCTAGTTCGGCATGATCGGAGTCATCGTTTTTGGTGACAAAAATAGAAATCTACAATTTTTTGTGAAAATGGTTTTAACATGTTTTTTTAGGCCTGTCCAGAATGTCGCTTTTTCGGCATGATAGGAGTCAACGTTTTTAGGGACAAAATAGAAATCTGCAATTTTTTGTGAAAATGGTTTTAAAATGTTTTTTTTAGGCCTGTCCAGAATGTCGATAGTTCGGCATGACAGGGGTCACTGTTTTTGTGTCAAAAAATGAAAAAAAGAATTCTGAGCTTTTTTTTTGAAAATGGTACTAAAATGCTTTTTTTTTAGGCCTGTCCAGAATGTCGCTAGTTCGGCATAACCGGGGTCACTGTTTTTGTGTCACGAAAATGAAGAAAAAAAAATCAGCAATTTTTGGTGAAAATGGTTTTTAAAAAAAAATGTAGGCCTGTCCAGAATGTCGCTTTTTCGGCATGATTGGAGTCATCTTTTTTAGGGACAAAATAGAAATCTGCAATTTTTTGTGAAAATGGTTTTAAAATGTTTTTTTAGGCCTGTCCAGAATGTCGATAGTTCGGCATGACCGGGGTCACTGTTTTTGTGTCACGAAAATGAAAAAAAAATATCAGCAATTTTTTGTGAAAATGGTTCTAAAAAATTTTTTTAGGCCTGTCCAGAATGTCGCTTTTTCGGCATGATCGGAGTCATCGTTTTTAGGGACAAAATAGAAATCTGTAATTTTTTGTGAAAATGGTTTTAAAATGTTTTTTTTAGGCCTGTCCAAAATGTCGCTAGTTCGGCATGATCGGAGTATTCGTTTTTGGTGACAAAAATAGAAATCTACAATTTTTTGTGAAAATGGTTTTAAAATGTTTTTTTTAGGCCTGTCCAGAATGTCGCTAGTTCGGCATAACCGGGGTCACTGTTTTTGTGTCACGAAAATGAAGAAAAAAAATCAGCAATTTTTGGTGAAAATGGTTTTTAAATTTTTTTTTAGGCCTGTCCAGAATGTCGCTTTTTCGGCATGATCGGAGTCATCGTTTTTAGGGACAAAATAGAAATCTGCAATTTTTTGTGAAAATGGTTTTAAAATGTTTTTTAGGCCTGTCCAGAATGTCGATAGTTCGGCATGACCGGGGTAACTGTTTTTGTGTCACGAAAATGAAAAAAAAAATATCTGCAATTTTTTGTGAAAATGGTTAAAAAAAAAATTTTTAGGCTTGTCCAGAATGTCGCTTTTTCGGCATGATCGGAGTCAACGTTTTTAGGGACAAAATAGAAATCTGCAATTTTTTGGGAAAATGGTTTTAAAATGTTTTTTTAGGCCTGTCCAGAATGTCGATAGTTCGGCATGACCGGGGTCACTGTTTTTGTGTCAAAAAATGAAAAAAAGAATTCTGAGCTTTATTTTTGAAAATGGTTCTAAAATGCTTTTTTTTAAGGCCTGTCCAAAATGTCGCTAGTTCGGCATGACCGGGGTCATCGTTTTTAGGGACAAAATAGAAATCTGCAATTTTTGGTGAAAATGGTTCTCAAAATTTTTTTTAGGCCTGTCCAGAATGTCGCTTTTTCGGCATGATCGGAGTCATCGTTTTTAGGGACAAAATAGAAATCTGCAATTTTTTGTGAAAATGGTTTTAAAATGTTTTTTTTAGGCCTGTCCAGAATGTCGATAGTTCGGCATGACCGGGGTCACTGTTTTTGTGTCAAAAAATGAAAAAAAGAATTCTGAGCTTTTTTTTGAAAATGGTTCTAAAATGCTTTTTTTTTTGGCCTGTCCAGAATGTCGCTAGTTCGGCATAACCGGGGTCACTGTTTTTGTGTCACGAAAATGAAGAAAAAAAAATCAGCAATTTTTGGTGAAAATGTTTTTAAAAAAAAAATTTAGGCCTGTCCAGAATGTCGCTTTTTCGGCATGATCGGAGTCATCGTTTTTAGGGACAAAATACAAATCTGCAATTTTTTGTGAAAATGGTTTTAAAATGTTTTTTTAGCCCTGTCCAGAATGTCGATAGTTCGGCATGACCGGGGTCACAGTTTTTGTGTCACGAAAATGAAAAAAAAATATCTGCAATTTTTTGTGAAAATGGTTCTAAAAAAATTTTTTAGGCCTGTCCAGAATGTCGCTTTTTCGGCATGATCGGAGTCATCGTTTTTAGGGACAAAATAGAAATCTGCAATTTTTTGTGAAAATGGTTTTAAAATGTTTTTTTTAGGCCTGTCCAAAATGTCGCTAGTTCTTCATGATCGGAGTATTCGTTTTTGGTGACAAAAATAGAAATCTACAATTTTTTGTGAAAATGGTTTTAAAATGTTTTTTTTAGGCCTGTCCAGAATGTCGCTAGTTCAGCATAACCGGGGTCACTGTTTTTGTGTCACGAAAATGAAGAAAAAAAATCAGCAATTTTTGGTGAAAATGGTTTTTGAATTTTTTTTTAGGCCTGTCCAGAATGTCGCTTTTTCGGCATGATCGGAGTCATCGTTTTTAGGGACAAAATAGAAATCTGCAATTTTTTGTGAAAATGGTTTTAAAATGTTTTTTTAGGCCTGTCCAGAATGTCGATAGTTCGGCATGACCGGGGTCACTGTTTTTGTGTCACGAAAATGAAAAAAAAATATCTGCAATTTTTTGTGAAAATGGTTCTAAAATTTTTTTTGGGCCTGTCCAGAATGTCGCTTTTTCGGCATGATTGGAGTCATCGTTTTTAGGGACAAAATAGAAATCTGCAATTTTTTGTGAAAATGGTTTTAAAATGTTTTTTTAGGCATGTCCAGAATGTCGATAGTTCGGTATGACCGGGGTCACTGTTTTTGTGTCAAAAAATGGAGAAAAAAAATCAGCCATTTTTGGTGAAAATGGTTTTAAATTTTTTTTTTAGGCCTGTCCAGAATGTCGCTAGTTCGGCATGACCGGGGTCACTGTTTTTGTGTCACGAAAATGAAGAAAAAAAAATCAGCAATTTTTGGTGAAAATGGTTTTAAAATGTTTTTTTTAGGCCTGTCCAGAATGTCGATAGTTCGGCATGACCGGGGTCACTGTTTTTGTGTCACGAAAATGAGAAAAAAATATCTGCAATTTTTTGTGAAAATGGTTCTAAAATTGTTTTTTAGGCCTGTCCAGAATGTCGCTTTTTCGGCATGATCGGAGTCATCGTTTTTAGGGACAAAATAGAAATCTGCAATTTTTTGTGAAAATGGTTTTAAAAGGTTTTTTTTAGGCCTGTCCAGAATGTCGATAGTTCGGCATGACCGGGGTCACTGTTTTTGTGTCAAAAAATGAAAAAAAGAATTCTGAGCTTTTTTTTGAAAATGTTTCTAAAATGCTTTTTTTTTAGGCCTGTCCAGAATGTCGCTAGTTCGGCATAACCGGGGTCACTGTTTTTGTGTCACGAAAATGAAGAAAAAAAAATCAGCAATTTTTGGTGAAAATGTTTTTTAAAAAATTTTTTAGGCCTGTCCAGAATGTCGCTTTTTCGGCATGATCGGAGTCATCGTTTTTAGGGACAAAATAGAAATCTGCAATTTTTTGTGAAAATGGTTTTAAAATGTTTTTTTAGCCCTGTCCAGAATGTCGATAGTTCGGCATGACCGGGGTCACAGTTTTTGTGTCACGAAAATGAAAAAAAAATATCTGCAATTTTTTGTGAAAATGGTTCTAAAAATTTTTTTTAGGCCTGTCCAGAATGTCGCTTTTTCGGCATGATCGGAGTCATCGTTTTTAGGGACAAAATAGAAATCTGCAATTTTTTGTGAAAATGGTTTTAAAATGTTTTTTTTAGGCCTGTCCAAAATGTCGCTAGTTCTTCATGATCGGAGTATTCGTTTTTGGTGACAAAAATAGAAATCTACAATTTTTTGTGAAAATGGTTTTAAAATGTTTTTTTTAGGCCTGTCCAGAATGTCGCTAGTTCGGCATAACCGGGGTCACTGTTTTTGTGTCACGAAAATGAAGAAAAAAAATCAACAATTTTTGGTGAAAATGGTTTTTAATTTTTTTTTTAGGCCTGTCCAGAATGTCGCTTTTTCGGCATGATCGGAGTCATCGTTTTTAGGGACAAAATAGAAATCTGCAATTTTTTGTGAAAATGGTTTTAAAATGTTTTTTTAGGCCTGTCCAGAATGTCGATAGTTCGGCATGACCGGGGTCACTGTTTTTGTGTCACGAAAATGAAAAAAAAATATCTGCAATTTTTTGTGAAAATGGTTCTAAAAAATTTTTTTAGGCCTGTCCAGAATGTCGCTTTTTCGGCATGATCGGAGTCATCGTTTTTAGGGACAAAATAGAAATCTGCAATTTTTTGTGAAAATGGTTTTAAAATGTTTTTTTAGGCATGTCCAGAATGTCGATAGTTCGGTATGACCGGGGTCACTGTTTTTGTGTCAAAAAATGAAAAAAAGAATTCTGAGCTTTTTTTTTTTAAATGGTTCTAAAATGCTTTTTTTTAGGCCTGTCCAAAATGTCGCTAGTTCGGCATGATCGGAGTCATCGTTTATGTGACAAAAATAGAAATCTACAATTTTTTGTGAAAATGGTTTTAAAATGTTTTTTTTTAGGCCTGTCCAGAATGTCGCTAGTTCGGCATGACCGGGGTCACTGTTTTTGTGTCACGAAAATGAAGAAAAAAAAATCAGCAATTTTTGGTGAAAATGGTTTTAAAAAATTTTTTTAGGCCTGTCGAGAATGTCGCTTTTTCGGCATGATCGGAGTCATCGTTTTTAGGGACAAAATAGAAATCTGCAATTTTTTGTGAAAATGGTTTTAAAATGTTTTTTAGGCCTGTCCAGAATGTCGATACTTCGGCATGACCGGGGTCACTGTTTTTGTGTCACGAAAATGAGAAAAAATATCTGCAATTTTTTGTGAAAATGGTTCTACATTTTTTTTTTAGGCCTGTCCAGAATGTCGCTTTTTCGGCATGATCGGAGTCATCGTTTTTAGGGACAAAATAGAAATCTGCAATTTTTTGTGAAAATGGTTCTCAAATTTTTTTTTAGGCCTGTCCAGAATGTCGCTTTTTCGGCATGATCGGAGTCATCGTTTTTAGGGACAAAATAGAAATCTGCAATTTTTTGTGAAAATGGTTTTAAAATGTTTTTTTTAGGCCTGTCCAGAATGTCGATAGTTCGGCATGACTGTTTTTGTGTCAAAAAATGAAAAAAAGCATTCTGAGCTTTTTTTTTGAAAATGGTTCTAAAATGCTTTTTTTTTAGGCCTGTCCAAAATGTCGCTAGTTCGGCATGATCGGAGTCATCGTTTTCAGGGACAAAATAGAAATCTGCAATTTTTTGTGAAAATGGTTTTAAAATGTTTTTTTTAGGCCTGTCCAGAATGTCGATAGTTCGGCATGACTGTTTTTGTGTCAAAAAATGAAAAAAAGCATTCTGAGCTTTTTTTTTGAAAATGGTTCTAAAATGCTTTTTTTTTAGGCCTGTCCAAAATGTCGCTAGTTCGGCATGACCGGGGTCACTGTTTTTGTGTCACGAAAATGAAGAAAAAATATCTGCAATTTTTTGTGAAAATGGTTCTAAAAAAAATTTTTTTTAGGCCTGTCCAGAATGTCGCTTTTTCGGCATGATCGGAGTCATCGTTTTTAGGGACAAAATAGAAATCTGCAATTTTTGGTGAAAATGGTTCTCAAAATTTTTTTTAGGCCTGTCCAGAATGTCGCTTTTTCGGCATGATCGGAGTCATCGTTTTTAGGGACAAAATAGAAATCTGCAATTTTTGGTGAAAATGGTTTTAAAATGTTTTTTTTTAGGCCTGTCCAGAATGTCGATAGTTCGGCATGACTGTTTTTGTGTCAAAAAATGAAAAAAAGCATTCTGAGCTTTTTTTTTGAAAATGGTTCTAAAATGCTTTTTTTTTAGGCCTGTCCAAAATGTCGCTAGTTCGGCATGATCGGAGTCATCGTTTTTGGTGACAAAAATAGAAATCAAAAATTTTTGGTGAAAATGGTTTTAAAATGGGTTTTTTTAGGCCTGTCCAGAATGTCGCTAGTTCGGCATGACCGGGGTCACTGTTTTTGTGTCACGAAAATGAAGAAAAAAAAATCAGCAATTTTTGGTGAAAATGGTTTTAAAAATTTTTTTTAGACCTGTCCAGAATGTCGCTTTTTCGGCATGATCGGAGTCATCGTTTTTAGGGACAAAATAGAAATCTGCAATTTTTTTGTGAAAATGGTTTTAAAATGTTTTTTTTAGGCATGTCCACAATGTCGATAGTTCGGCATGACCGGGGTCACTGTTTTTGTGTCACGAAAATGAGAAAAAAATATCTGCAATTTTTTGTGAAAATGGTTCAAAAAAAAATTTTTAGGCCTGTCCAGAATGTTGCTCTTTCGGCATGATCGGAGTCATCGTTTTTAGGGACAAAATAGAAATCTGCAATTTTTTGTGAAAATGGTTTTAAAATGTTTTTTTTAGGCCTGTCCAGAATGTCGATAGTTCGGCATGACTGTTTTTGTGTCAAAAAATGAAAAAAAGCATTCTGAGCTTTCTTTTTGAAAATGGTTCTAAAATGCTTTTTTTTTAGGCCTGTCCAAAATGTCGCTAGTTCGGCATGATCGGAGTCATCGTTTTTAGGGACAAAATAGAAATCTGCAATTTTTTGTGAAAATGGTTTTAAAATGTTTTTTTTAGGCCTGTCCAGAATGTCGATAGTTCGGCATGACTGTTTTTGTGTCAAAAAATGAAAAAAAGCATTCTGAGCTTTTTTTTTGAAAATGGTTCTAAAATGCTTTTTTTTTAGGCCTGTCCAAAATGTCGCTAGTTCGGCATGACCGGGGTCACTGTTTTTGTGTCACGAAAATGAAGAAAAAATATCCGCAATTTTTTGTGAAAATGGTTCTAAAAAAATTTTTTTTTAGGCCTGTCCAGAATGTCGCTTTTTCGGCATGATCGGAGTCATCGTTTTTAGGGACAAAATAGAAATCTGCAATTTTTTGTGAAAATGGTTTTAAAATGTTTTTTTTAGGCATGTCCACAATGTCGATAGTTCGGCATGACCGGGGTCACTGTTTTTGTGTCACGAAAATGAGAAAAAAATATCTGCAATTTTTTGTGAAAATGGTTCAAAAAAAAAAATTTAGGCCTGTCCAGAATGTTGCTTTTTCGGCATGATCGGAGTCATCGTTTTTAGGGACAAAATAGAAATCTGCAATTTTTTGTGAAAATGGTTTTAAAATGTTTTTTTTAGGCCTGTCCAGAATGTCGATAGTTCGGCATGACTGTTTTTGTGTCAAAAAATGAAAAAAAGCATTCTGAGCTTTCTTTTTGAAAATGGTTCTAAAATGCTTTTTTTTTAGGCCTGTCCAAAATGTCGCTAGTTCGGCATGATCGGAGTCATCGTTTTTAGGGAGAAAATAGAAATCTGCAATTTTTTGTGAAAATGGTTTTAAAATGTTTTTTTTAGGCCTGTCCAGAATGTCGATAGTTCGGCATGACTGTTTTTGTGTCAAAAAATGAAAAAAAGCATTCTGAGCTTTTTTTTTGAAAATGGTTCTAAAATGCTTTTTTTTTAGGCCTGTCCAAAATGTCGCTAGTTCGGCATGACCGGGGTCACTGTTTTTGTGTCACGAAAATGAAGAAAAAATATCTGCAATTTTTTGTGAAAATGGTTCTAAAAAAATTTTTTTTTAGGCCTGTCCAGAATGTCGCTTTTTCGGCATGATCGGAGTCATCGTTTTTAGGGACAAAATAGAAATCTGCAATTTTTGGTGAAAATGGTTCTCAAAATTTTTTTTAGGCCTGTCCAGAATGTCGCTTTTTCGGCATGATCGGAGTCATCGTTTTTAGGGACAAAATAGAAATCTGCAATTTTTGGTGAAAATGGTTTTAAAATGTTTTTTTTTAGGCCTGTCCAGAATGTCGATAGTTCGGCATGACTGTTTTTGTGTCAAAAAATGAAAAAAAGCATTCTGAGCTTTTTTTTTGAAAATGGTTCTAAAATGCTTTTTTTTTAGGCCTGTCCAAAATGTCGCTAGTTCGGCATGATCGGAGTCATCGTTTTTGGTGACAAAAATAGAAATCAAAAATTTTTGGTGAAAATGGTTTTAAAATGTTTTTTTTTAGGCCTGTCCAGAATGTCGCTAGTTCGGCATGACCGGGGTCACTGTTTTTGTGTCACGAAAATGAAGAAAAAAAAATCAGCAATTTTTGGTGAAAATGGTTTTAAAAAAAATTTTAAGACCTGTCCAGAATGTCGCTTTTTCGGCATGATCGGAGTCATCGTTTTTAGGGACAAAATAGAAATCTGCAATTTTTTTGTGAAAATGGTTTTAAAATGTTTTTTTTAGGCATGTCCACAATGTCGATAGTTCGGCATGACCGGGGTCACTGTTTTTGTGTCACGAAAATGAGAAAAAAATATCTGCAATTTTTTGTGAAAATGGTTCAAAAAAAAAAATTTAGGCCTGTCCAGAATGTTGCTTTTTCGGCATGATCGGAGTCATCGTTTTTAGGGACAAAATAGAAATCTGCAATTTTTTGTGAAAATGGTTTTAAAATGTTTTTTTTAGGCCTGTCCAGAATGTCGATAGTTCGGCATGACTGTTTTTGTGTCAAAAAATGAAAAAAAGCATTCTGAGCTTTCTTTTTGAAAATGGTTCTAAAATGCTTTTTTTTTAGGCCTGTCCAAAATGTCGCTAGTTCGGCATGATCGGAGTCATCGTTTTTAGGGACAAAATAGAAATCTGCAATTTTTTGTGAAAATGGTTTTAAAATGTTTTTTTTAGGCCTGTCCAGAATGTCGATAGTTCGGCATGACTGTTTTTGTGTCAAAAAATGAAAAAAAGCATTCTGAGCTTTTTTTTTGAAAATGGTTCTAAAATGCTTTTTTTTTAGGCCTGTCCAAAATGTCGCTAGTTCGGCATGACCGGGGTCACTGTTTTTGTGTCACGAAAATGAAGAAAAAATATCCGCAATTTTTTGTGAAAATGGTTCTAAAAAAATTTTTTTTTAGGCCTGTCCAGAATGTCGCTTTTTCGGCATGATCGGAGTCATCGTTTTTAGGGACAAAATAGAAATCTGCAATTTTTGGTGAAAATGGTTCTCAAAAATTTTTTTAGGCCTGTCCAGAATGTCGCTTTTTCGGCATGATCGGAGTCATCGTTTTTAGGGACAAAATCGAAATCTGCAATTTTTGGTGAAAATGGTTTTAAAATGTTTTTTTTAGGCCTGTCCAGAATGTCGATAGTTCGGCATGACTGTTTTTGTGTCAAAAAATGAAAAAAAGCATTCTGAGCTTTTTTTTTGAAAATGGTTCTAAAATGCTTTTTTTTTAGGCCTGTCCAAAATGTCGCTAGTTCGGCATGATCGGAGTCATCGTTTTTGGTGACAAAAATAGAAATCAAAAATTTTTTGTGAAAATGGTTTTAAAATGTTTTTTTTTAGGCCTGTCCAGAATGTCGCTAGTTCGGCATGACCGGGGTCACTGTTTTTGTGTCACGAAAATGAAGAAAAAAAAATCAGCAATTTTTGGTGAAAATGGTTTTAAAAATTTTTTTTAGACCTGTCCAGAATGTCGCTTTTTCGGCATGATCGGAGTCATCGTTTTTAGGGACAAAAAAGAAATCTGCAATTTTTTTGTGAAAATGGTTTTAAAATGTTTTTTTTAGGCATGTCCACAATGTCGATAGTTCGGCATGACCGGGGTCACTGTTTTTGTGTCACGAAAATGAGAAAAAAATATCTGCAATTTTTTGTGAAAATGGTTCAAAAAAAAAATTTTAGGCCTGTCCAGAATGTTGCTTTTTCGGCATGATCGGAGTCATCGTTTTTAGGGACAAAATAGAAATCTGCAATTTTTTGTGAAAATGGTTTTAAAATGTTTTTTTTAGGCCTGTCCAGAATGTCGATAGTTCGGCATGACCGGGGTCACTGTTTTTGTGTCAAAAAATGAAAAAACGAATTCTGAGCTTTTTTTTTGAAAATGGTTCTAAAATGCTTTTTTTTAGGCCTGTCCAAAATGTCGCTAGTTCGGCATGATCGGAGTCATCGTTTTTGGTGACAAAAATAGAAATCTACAATTTTTTGTGAAAATGTTTTTAAATGGTTTTTTTTAGGCCTGTCCAGAATGTCGCTAGTTCGGCATGACCGGGGTCACTGTTTTTGTGTCACGAAAATGAAGAAAAAATATCTGCAATTTTTTGTGAAAATGGTTCTAAAAAATTTTTTTTTTAGGCCTGTCCAGAATGTCGCTTTTTCGGCATGATCGGAGTCATCGTTTTTAGGGACAAAATAGAAATCTGCAATTTTTGGTGAAAATGGTTCTCAAATTTTTTTTTAGGCCTGTCCAGAATGTCGCTTTTTCGGCATGATCGGAGTCATCGTTTTTAGGGACAAAATAGAAATCTGCAATTTTTTGTGAAAATGGTTTTAAAATGTTTTTTTTAGGCCTGTCCAGAATGTCGATAGTTCGGCATGACTGTTTTTGTGTCAAAAAATGAAAAAAAGCATTCTGAGCTTTTTTTTTGAAAATGGTTCTAAAATGCTTTTTTTTTAGGCCTGTCCAAAATGTCGCTAGTTCGGCATGATCGGAGTCATCGTTTTTGGTGACAAAAATAGAAATCAAAAATTTTTGGTGAAAATGGTTTTAAAATGGGTTTTTTTAGGCCTGTCCAGAATGTCGCTAGTTCGGCATGACCGGGGTCACTGTTTTTGTGTCACGAAAATGAAGAAAAAAAAATCAGCAATTTTTGGTGAAAATGGTTTTAAAAAATTTTTTTAGACCTGTCCAGAATGTCGCTTTTTCGGCATGATCGGAGTCATCGTTTTTAGGGACAAAATAGAAATCTGCAATTTTTTTGTGAAAATGGTTTTAAAATGTTTTTTTTAGGCATGTCCACAATGTCGATAGTTCGGCATGACCGGGGTCACTGTTTTTGTGTCACGAAAATGAGAAAAAAATATCTGCAATTTTTTGTGAAAATGGTTCAAAAAAAAAAATTTAGGCCTGTCCAGAATGTTGCTTTTTCGGCATGATCGGAGTCATCGTTTTTAGGGACAAAATAGAAATCTGCAATTTTTTGTGAAAATGGTTTTAAAATGTTTTTTTTAGGCCTGTCCAGAATGTCGATAGTTCGGCATGACCGGGGTCACTGTTTTTGTGTCAAAAAATGAAAAAAAGAATTCTGAGCTTTTTTTTTGAAAATGGTTCTAAAATGCTTTTTTTTAGGCCTGTCCAAAATGTCGCTAGTTCGGCATGATCGGAGTCATCGTTTTTGGTGACAAAAATAGAAATCTACAATTTTTTGTGAAAATGGTTTTAAAATGTTTTTTTTTAGGCCTGTCCAGAATGTCGCTAGTTCGGCATGACCGGGGTCACTGTTTTTGTGTCACGAAAATGAAGAAAAAAAAATCAGCAATTTTTGGTGAAAATGGTTTTAAAATTTTTTTTTAGACCTGTCCAGAATGTCGCTTTTTCGGCATGATCGGAGTCATCGTTTTTAGGGACAAAATAGAAATCTGCAATTTTTTTGTGAAAATGGTTTTAAAATGTTTTTTTTAGGCATGTCCACAATGTCGATAGTTCGGCATGACCGGGGTCACTGTTTTTGTGTCACGAAAATGAGAAAAAAATATCTGCAATTTTTTGTGAAAATGGTTCAAAAAAAAAAATTTAGGCCTGTCCAGAATGTTGCTTTTTCGGCATGATCGGAGTCATCGTTTTTAGGGACAAAATAGAAATCTGCAATTTTTTTGTGAAAATGGTTTTAAAATGTTTTTTTTAGGCATGTCCACAATGTCGATAGTTCGGCATGACCGGGGTCACTGTTTTTGTGTCACGAAAATGAGAAAAAAATATCTGCAATTTTTTGTGAAAATGGTTCAAAAAAAAAAATTTAGGCCTGTCCAGAATGTTGCTTTTTCGGCATGATCGGAGTCATCGTTTTTAGGGACAAAATAGAAATCTGCAATTTTTTGTGAAAATGGTTTTAAAATGTTTTTTTTAGGCCTGTCCAGAATGTCGATAGTTCGGCATGACCGGGGTCACTGTTTTTGTGTCAAAAAATGAAAAAAAGAATTCTGAGCTTTTTTTTTGAAAATGGTTCTAAAATGCTTTTTTTTAGGCCTGTCCAAAATGTCGCTAGTTCGGCATGATCGGAGTCATCGTTTTTGGTGACAAAAATAGAAATCTACAATTTTTTGTGAAAATGTTTTTAAATGTTTTTTTTTAGGCCTGTCCAGAATGTCGCTAGTTCGGCATGACCGGGGTCACTGTTTTTGTGTCACGAAAATGAAGAAAAAATATCTGCAATTTTTTGTGAAAATGGTTCTAAAAAATTTTTTTTTTAGGCCTGTCCAGAATGTCGCTTTTTCGGCATGATCGGAGTCATCGTTTTTAGGGACAAAATAGAAATCTGCAATTTTTGGTGAAAATGGTTCTCAAATTTTTTTTTAGGCCTGTCCAGAATGTCGCTTTTTCGGCATGATCGGAGTCATCGTTTTTAGGGACAAAATAGAAATCTGCAATTTTTTGTGAAAATGGTTTTAAAATGTTTTTTTTAGGCCTGTCCAGAATGTCGATAGTTCGGCATGACTGTTTTTGTGTCAAAAAATGAAAAAAAGCATTCTGAGCTTTTTTTTTGAAAATGGTTCTAAAATGCTTTTTTTTTAGGCCTGTCCAAAATGTCGCTAGTTCGGCATGATCGGAGTCATCGTTTTTGGTGACAAAAATAGAAATCTAAAATTTTTGGTGAAAATGGTTTTAAAATGGTTTTTTTTAGGCCTGTCCAGAATGTCGCTAGTTCGGCATGACCGGGGTCACTGTTTTTGTGTCACGAAAATGAAGAAAAAAAAATCAGCAATTTTTGGTGAAAATGGTTTTAAAAATTTTTTTTAGACCTGTCCAGAATGTCGCTTTTTCGGCATGATCGGAGTCATCGTTTTTAGGGACAAAATAGAAATCTGCAATTTTTTTGTGAAAATGGTTTTAAAATGTTTTTTTTAGGCATGTCCACAATGTCGATAGTTCGGCATGACCGGGGTCACTGTTTTTGTGTCACGAAAATGATAAAAAAATATCTGCAATTTTTTGTGAAAATGGTTCAAAAAAAAAATTTTAGGCCTGTCCAGAATGTTGCTTTTTCTGCAATTTTTTGTGAAAATGGTTTTAAAATGTTTTTTTTAGATAGTTCGGCATGACCGGGGTCACTGTTTTTGTGTCAAAAAATGAAAAAAAGAATTCTGAGCTTTTTTTTTGAAAATGGTTCTAAAATGCTTTTTTTTAGGCCTGTCCAAAATGTCGCTAGTTCGGCATGATCGGAGTCATCGTTTTTGGTGACAAAAATAGAAATCTACAATTTTTTGTGAAAATGGTTTTAAAATGTTTTTTTTTAGGCCTGTCCAGAATGTCGCTAGTTCGGCATGACCGGGGTCACTGTTTTTGTGTCACGAAAATGAAGAAAAAAAAATCAGCAATTTTTGGTGAAAATGGTTTTAAATTTTTTTTGTTAGGCCTGTACAGAATGGCGCTTTTTCGGCATGATCGGAGTCATCGTTTTTAGGGACAAAATAGAAATCTGCAATTTTTTGTGAAAATGGTTTTAAAATGTTTTTTTAGGCCTGTCCAGAATGTCGATAGTTCGGCATGACCGGGGTCACTGTTTTTGTGTCACGAAAATGAGAAAAAAATATCTGCAATTTTTTGTGAAAATGGTTCTACATTTTTTTTTTTGGCCTGTCCAGAATGTCGCTTTTTCGGAATGATCGGAGTCATCGTTTTTAGGGACAAAATAGAAATCTGCAATTTTTTGTGAAAATGGTTTTAAAATGTTTTTTTAGGCATGTCAAGAATGTCGATAGTTCGGTATGACCGGGGTCACTGTTTTTGTGTCAAAAAATGGAGAAAAAAAAATCAGCCATTTTTGGTGAAATTGGTTTTAAAAATTTTTTTTAGGCCTGTCCAGAATGTCGATAGTTCGGCATGACCGGGGTCACTGTTTTTGTGTCAAAAAATGAAAAAAAGAATTCTGAGCTTTTTTTTTGAAAATGGTTCTAAAATGCTTTTTTTTTAGGCCTGTCCAGAATGTCGCTAGTTCGGCATGACCGGGGTCACTGTTTTTGTGTCACGAAAATGAAGAAAAAAAAATCAGCAATTTTTGGTGAAAATGGTTTTAAAAATTTTTTTTAGGCCTGTCGAGAATGTCGCTTTTTCGGCATGATCGGAGTCATCGTTTTTAGGGACAAAATAGAAATCTGCAATTTTTTGTGAAAATGGTTTTAAAATGTTTTTTAGGCCTGTCCAGAATGTCGATACTTCGGCATGACCGGGGTCACTGTTTTTGTGTCACGAAAATGAGAAAAAAATATCTGCAATTTTTTGTGAAAATGGTTCTACATTTTTTTTTTAGGCCTGTCCAGAATGTCGCTTTTTCGGCATGATCGGAGTCATCGTTTTTAGGGACAAAATAGAAATCTGCAATTTTTTGTGAAAATGGTTCTCAAATTTTTTTTTAGGCCTGTCCAGAATGTCGCTTTTTCGGCATGATCGGAGTCATCGTTTTTAGGGACAAAATAGAAATCTGCAATTTTTTGTGAAAATGGTTTTAAAATGTTTTTTTTAGGCCTGTCCAGAATGTCGATAGTTCGGCATGACCGGGGTCACTGTTTTTGTGTCAAAAAATGAAAAAAAGAATTCTGAGCTTTTTTTTTGAAAATGGTTCTAAAATGCTTTTTTTTAGGCCTGTCCAAAATGTCGCTAGTTCGGCATGATCGGAGTCATCGTTTTTGGTGACAAAAATAGAAATCTACAATTTTTTGTGAAAATGGTTTTAAAATGGGTTTTTTTAGGCCTGTCCAGAATGTCGCTAGTTCGGCATGACCGGGGTCACTGTTTTTGTGTCACGAAAATGAAGAAAAAAAAATCAGCAATTTTTGGTGAAAATGGTTTTAAAAAATTTTTGTTAGGCCTGTACAGAATGGCGCTTTTTCGGCATGATCGGAGTCATCGTTTTTAGGGACAAAATAGAAATCTGCAATTTTTTGTGAAAATGGTTTTAAAATGTTTTTTTAGGCCTGTCCAGAATGTCGATAGTTCGGCATGACCGGGGTCACTGTTTTTGTGTCACGAAAATGAGAAAAAAATATCTGCAATTTTTTGTGAAAATGGTTCTACATTTTTTTTTTTGGCCTGTCCAGAATGTCGCTTTTTCGGAATGATCGGAGTCATCGTTTTTAGGGACAAAATAGAAATCTGCAATTTTTTGTGAAAATGGTTTTAAAATGTTTTTTTAGGCATGTCAAGAATGTCGATAGTTCGGTATGACCGGGGTCACTGTTTTTGTGTCAAAAAATGGAGAAAAAAAAATCAGCCATTTTTGGTGAAATTGGTTTTTTAATTTTTTTTTAGGCCTGTCCAGAATGTCGATAGTTCGGCATGACCGGGGTCACTGTTTTTGTGTCAAAAAATGAAAAAAAGAATTCTGAGCTTTTTTTTTGAAAATGGTTCTAAAATGCTTTTTTTTTAGGCCTGTCCAGAATGTCGCTAGTTCGGCATGACCGGGGTCACTGTTTTTGTGTCACGAAAATGAAGAAAAAAAAATCAGCAATTTTTGGTGAAAATGGTTTTAAAAATTTTTTTTAGGCCTGTCGAGAATGTCGCTTTTTCGGCATGATCGGAGTCATCGTTTTTAGGGACAAAATAGAAATCTGCAATTTTTTGTGAAAATGGTTTTAAAATGTTTTTTAGGCCTGTCCAGAATGTCGATACTTCGGCATGACCGGGGTCACTGTTTTTGTGTCACGAAAATGAGAAAAAAATATCTGCAATTTTTTGTGAAAATGGTTCTACATTTTTTTTTTAGGCCTGTCCAGAATGTCGCTTTTTCGGCATGATCGGAGTCATCGTTTTTAGGGACAAAATAGAAATCTGCAATTTTTTGTGAAAATGGTTCTCAAAATTTTTTTTAGGCCTGTCCAGAATGTCGCTTTTTCGGCATGATCGGAGTCATCGTTTTTAGGGACAAAATAGAAATCTGCAATTTTTTGTGAAAATGGTTTTAAAATGTTTTTTTTAGGCCTGTCCAGAATGTCGATAGTTCGGCATGACTGTTTTTGTGTCAAAAAATGAAAAAAAGCATTCTGAGCTTTTTTTTTGAAAATGGTTCTAAAATGCTTTTTTTTTAGGCCTGTCCAAAATGTCGCTAGTTCGGCATGATCGGAGTCATCGTTTTTAGGGACAAAATAGAAATCTGCAATTTTTTGTGAAAATGGTTTTAAAATGTTTTTTTTAGGCATGTCCACAATGTCGATAGTTCGGCATGACCGGGGTCACTGTTTTTGTGTCACGAAAATGAGAAAAAAATATCTGCAATTTTTTGTGAAAATGGTTCAAAAAAAAAATTTTAGGCCTGTCCAGAATGTTGCTTTTTCGGCATGATCGGAGTCATCGTTTTTAGGGACAAAATAGAAATCTGCAATTTTTTGTGAAAATGGTTTTAAAATGTTTTTTTTAGGCCTGTCCAGAATGTCGATAGTTCGGCATGACCGGGGTCACTGTTTTTGTGTCAAAAAATGAAAAAAAGAATTCTGAGCTTTTTTTTTGAAAATGGTTCTAAAATGCTTTTTTTTAGGCCTGTCCAAAATGTCGCTAGTTCGGCATGATCGGAGTCATCGTTTTTGGTGACAAAAATAGAAATCTACAATTTTTTGTGAAAATGGTTTTAAAATGTTTTTTTTTAGGCCTGTCCAGAATGTCGCTAGTTCGGCATGACCGGGGTCACTGTTTTTGTGTCACGAAAATGAAGAAAAAATATCTGCAATTTTTTGTGAAAATGGTTCTAAAAAATTTTTTTTTTTAGGCCTGTCCAGAATGTCGCTTTTTCGGCATGATCGGAGTCATCGTTTTTAGGGACAAAATAGAAATCTGCAATTTTTTGTGAAAATGGTTTTAAAATGTTTTTTTAGGCATGTCCAGAATGTCGATAGTTCGGTATGACCGGGGTCACTGTTTTTGTGTCAAAAAATGGAGAAAAAAAAAAACTGCCATTTTTGGTGAAAATGGTTTTTAAATTTTTTTTTAGGCCTGTCCAGAATGTCGATAGTTCGGCATGACCGGGGTCACTGTTTTTGTGTCAAAAAATGAAAAAAAGAATTCTGAGCTTTTTTTTTGAAAATGGTTCTAAAATGCTTTTTTTTTAGGCTTGTCCAGAATGTCGCTAGTTCGGCATGACCGGGGTCACTGTTTTTGTGTCACGAAAATGAAGAAAAAAAAATCAGCAATTTTTGGTGAAAATGGTTTTAAAATGTTTTTTTTAGGCCTGTCCAGAATGTCGATAGTTCGGCATGACCGGGGTCACTGTTTTTGTGTCACGAAAATGAAAAAAAAATATCTGCAATTTTTTGTGAAAATGGTTCTAAAAATTTTTTTTAGGCCTGTCCAGAATGTCGCTTTTTCGGCATGATCGGAGTCATCGTTTTTAGGGACAAAATAGAAATCTGCAATTTTTGGTGAAAATGGTTTTAAAATGTTTTTTTTAGGCCTGTCCAAAATGTCGCTAGTTCGGCATGATCGGAGTATTCGTTTTTGGTGACAAAAATAGAAATCTACAATTTTTTGTGAAAATGGTTTTAAAATGTTTTTTTTAGGCCTGTCCAGAATGTCGCTAGTTCGGCATAACCGGGGTCACTGTTTTTGTGTCACGAAAATGAAGAAAAAAAATCAGCAATTTTTGGTGAAAATGGTTTTTACATTTTTTTTTAGGCCTGTCCAGAATGTCGCTTTTTCGGCATGATCGGAGTCATCGTTTTTAGGGACAAAATAGAAATCTGCAATTTTTTGTGAAAATGGTTTTAAAATGTTTTTTTAGGCCTGTCCAGAATGTCGATAGTTCGGCATGACCGGGGTCACTGTTTTTGTGTCACGAAAATGAAAAAAAAATATCTGCAATTTTTTGTGAAAATGGTTCAAAATTTTTTTTTTGGCCTGTCCAGAATGTCGCTTTTGCGGCATGATCGGAGTCATCGTTTTTAGGGACAAAATAGAAATCTGCAATTTTTTGTGAAAATGGTTTTAAAATGTTTTTTTTAGGCATGTCCACAATGTCGATAGTTCGGCATGACCGGGGTCACTGTTTTTGTGTCACGAAAATGAGAAAAAAATATCTGCAATTTTTTGTGAAAATGGTTCAAAAAAAAAATTTTAGGCCTGTCCAGAATGTTGCTTTTTCGGCATGATCGGAGTCATCGTTTTTAGGGACAAAATAGAAATCTGCAATTTTTTGTGAAAATGGTTTTAAAATGTTTTTTTTAGGCCTGTCCAGAATGTCGATAGTTCGGCATGACCGGGGTCACTGTTTTTGTGTCAAAAAATGAAAAAAAGAATTCTGAGCTTTTTTTTTGAAAATGGTTCTAAAATGCTTTTTTTTAGGCCTGTCCAAAATGTCGCTAGTTCGGCATGATCGGAGTCATCGTTTTTGGTGACAAAAATAGAAATCTACAATTTTTTGTGAAAATGGTTTTAAAATGTTTTTTTTTAGGCCTGTCCAGAATGTCGCTAGTTCGGCATGACCGGGGTCACTGTTTTTGTGTCACGAAAATGAAGAAAAAATATCTGCAATTTTTTGTGAAAATGGTTCTAAAAAATTTTTTTTTTTAGGCCTGTCCAGAATGTCGCTTTTTCGGCATGATCGGAGTCATCGTTTTTAGGGACAAAATAGAAATCTGCAATTTTTTGTGAAAATGGTTTTAAAATGTTTTTTTAGGCATGTCCAGAATGTCGATAGTTCGGTATGACCGGGGTCACTGTTTTTGTGTCAAAAAATGGAGAAAAAAAAAAACTGCCATTTTTGGTGAAAATGGTTTTTAAATTTTTTTTTAGGCCTGTCCAGAATGTCGATAGTTCGGCATGACCGGGGTCACTGTTTTTGTGTCAAAAAATGAAAAAAAGAATTCTGAGCTTTTTTTTTGAAAATGGTTCTAAAATGCTTTTTTTTTAGGCTTGTCCAGAATGTCGCTAGTTCGGCATGACCGGGGTCACTGTTTTTGTGTCACGAAAATGAAGAAAAAAAAATCAGCAATTTTTGGTGAAAATGGTTTTAAAATGTTTTTTTTAGGCCTGTCCAGAATGTCGATAGTTCGGCATGACCGGGGTCACTGTTTTTGTGTCACGAAAATGAAAAAAAAATATCTGCAATTTTTTGTGAAAATGGTTCTAAAAAATTTTTTTAGGCCTGTCCAGAATGTCGCTTTTTCGGCATGATCGGAGTCATCGTTTTTAGGGACAAAATAGAAATCTGCAATTTTTGGTGAAAATGGTTTTAAAATGTTTTTTTTAGGCCTGTCCAAAATGTCGCTAGTTCGGCATGATCGGAGTATTCGTTTTTGGTGACAAAAATAGAAATCTACAATTTTTTGTGAAAATGGTTTTAAAATGTTTTTTTTAGGCCTGTCCAGAATGTCGCTAGTTCGGCATAACCGGGGTCACTGTTTTTGTGTCACGAAAATGAAGAAAAAAAATCAGCAATTTTTGGTGAAAATGGTTTTTACATTTTTTTTTAGGCCTGTCCAGAATGTCGCTTTTTCGGCATGATCGGAGTCATCGTTTTTAGGGACAAAATAGAAATCTGCAATTTTTTGTGAAAATGGTTTTAAAATGTTTTTTTAGGCCTGTCCAGAATGTCGATAGTTCGGCATGACCGGGGTCACTGTTTTTGTGTCACGAAAATGAAAAAAAAATATCTGCAATTTTTTGTGAAAATGGTTCAAAAAATTTTTTTGGGCCTGTCCAGAATGTCGCTTTTGCGGCATGATCGGAGTCATCGTTTTTAGGGACAAAATAGAAATCTGCAATTTTTTGTGAAAATGGTTTTAAAATGTTTTTTTAGGCATGTCCAGAATGTCGATAGTTCGGTATGACCGGGGTCACTGTTTTTGTGTCAAAAAATGAAAAAAAGAATTCTGAGCTTTTTTTTTGAAAATGGTTCTAAAATGCTTTTTTTTAGGCCTGTCCAAAATGTCGCTAGTTCGGCATGATCGGAGTCATCGTTTTTGGTGACAAAAATAGAAATCTACAATTTTTTGTGAAAATGGTTTTAAAATGTTTTTTTTTAGGCCTGTCCAGAATGTCGCTAGTTCGGCATGACCGGGGTCACTGTTTTTGTGTCACGAAAATGAAGAAAAAAAAATCAGCAATTTTTGGTGAAAATGGTTTTAAAATTTTTTTGTTAGGCCTGTACAGAATGTCGCTTTTTCGGCATGATCGGAGTCATCGTTTTTAGGGACAAAATAGAAATCTGCAATTTTTTGTGAAAATGGTTTTAAAATGTTTTTTTTAGGCCTGTCCAGAATGTCGATAGTTCGGCATGACCGGGGTCACTGTTTTTGTGTCAAAAAATGAAAAAAAGAATTCTGAGCTTTTTTTTTGAAAATGGTTCTAAAATGCTTTTTTTTAGGCCTGTCCAAAATGTCGCTAGTTCGGCATGATCGGAGTCATCGTTTTTGGTGACAAAAATAGAAATCTACAATTTTTTGTGAAAATGGTTTTAAAATGGTTTTTTTTAGGCCTGTCCAGAATGTCGCTAGTTCGGCATGACCGGGGTCACTGTTTTTGTGTCACGAAAATGAAGAAAAAAAAATCAGCAATTTTTGGTGAAAATGGTTTTAACATTTTTTTGTTAGGCCTGTACAGAATGGCGCTTTTTCGGCATGATCGGAGTCATCGTTTTTAGGGACAAAATAGAAATCTGCAATTTTTTGTGAAAATGGTTTTAAAATGTTTTTTTAGGCCTGTCCAGAATGTCGATAGTTCGGCATGACCGGGGTCACTGTTTTTGTGTCACGAAAATGAGAAAAAAATATCTGCAATTTTTTGTGAAAATGGTTCTACATTTTTTTTTTTGGCCTGTCCAGAATGTCGCTTTTTCGGAATGATCGGAGTCATCGTTTTTAGGGACAAAATAGAAATCTGCAATTTTTTGTGAAAATGGTTTTAAAATGTTTTTTTAGGCATGTCAAGAATGTCGATAGTTCGGTATGACCGGGGTCACTGTTTTTGTGTCAAAAAATGGAGAAAAAAAAATCAGCCATTTTTGGTGAAATTGGTTTTTAAAAAATTTTTTAGGCCTGTCCAGAATGTCGATAGTTCGGCATGACCGGGGTCACTGTTTTTGTGTCAAAAAATGAAAAAAAGAATTCTGAGCTTTTTTTTTGAAAATGGTTCTAAAATGCTTTTTTTTTAGGCCTGTCCAGAATGTCGCTAGTTCGGCATGACCGGGGTCACTGTTTTTGTGTCACGAAAATGAAGAAAAAAAAATCAGCAATTTTTGGTGAAAATGGTTTTAAAATTTTTTTTTAGGCCTGTCGAGAATGTCGCTTTTTCGGCATGATCGGAGTCATCGTTTTTAGGGACAAAATAGAAATCTGCAATTTTTTGTGAAAATGGTTTTAAAATGTTTTTTAGGCCTGTCCAGAATGTCGATACTTCGGCATGACCGGGGTCACTGTTTTTGTGTCACGAAAATGAGAAAAAAATATCTGCAATTTTTTGTGAAAATGGTTCTACATTTTTTTTTTAGGCCTGTCCAGAATGTCGCTTTTTCGGCATGATCGGAGTCATCGTTTTTAGGGACAAAATAGAAATCTGCAATTTTTTGTGAAAATGGTTCTCAAAATTTTTTTTAGGCCTGTCCAGAATGTCGCTTTTTCGGCATGATCGGAGTCATCGTTTTTAGGGACAAAATAGAAATCTGCAATTTTTTGTGAAAATGGTTTTAAAATGTTTTTTTTAGGCCTGTCCAGAATGTCGATAGTTCGGCATGACTGTTTTTGTGTCAAAAAATGAAAAAAAGCATTCTGAGCTTTTTTTTTGAAAATGGTTCTAAAATGCTTTTTTTTTAGGCCTGTCCAAAATGTCGCTAGTTCGGCATGATCGGAGTCATCGTTTTTAGGGACAAAATAGAAATCTGCAATTTTTTGTGAAAATGGTTTTAAAATGTTTTTTTTAGGCATGTCCACAATGTCGATAGTTCGGCATGACCGGGGTCACTGTTTTTGTGTCACGAAAATGAGAAAAAAATATCTGCAATTTTTTGTGAAAATGGTTCAAAAAAAAAATTTTAGGCCTGTCCAGAATGTTGCTTTTTCGGCATGATCGGAGTCATCGTTTTTAGGGACAAAATAGAAATCTGCAATTTTTTGTGAAAATGGTTTTAAAATGTTTTTTTTAGGCCTGTCCAGAATGTCGATAGTTCGGCATGACCGGGGTCACTGTTTTTGTGTCAAAAAATGAAGAAAAGAATTCTGAGCTTTTTTTTTGAAAATGGTTCTAAAATGCTTTTTTTTAGGCCTGTCCAAAATGTCGCTAGTTCGGCATGATCGGAGTCATCGTTTTTGGTGACAAAAATAGAAATCTACAATTTTTTGTGAAAATGGTTTTAAAATGTTTTTTTTTAGGCCTGTCCAGAATGTCGCTAGTTCGGCATGACCGGGGTCACTGTTTTTGTGTCACGAAAATGAAGAAAAAATATCTGCAATTTTTTGTGAAAATGGTTCTAAAAAATTTTTTTTTTTAGGCCTGTCCAGAATGTCGCTTTTTCGGCATGATCGGAGTCATCGTTTTTAGGGACAAAATAGAAATCTGCAATTTTTTGTGAAAATGGTTTTAAAATGTTTTTTTAGGCATGTCCAGAATGTCGATAGTTCGGTATGACCGGGGTCACTGTTTTTGTGTCAAAAAATGGAGAAAAAAAAAACTGCCATTTTTGGTGAAAATGGTTTTTAATTTTTTTTTTAGGCCTGTCCAGAATGTCGATAGTTCGGCATGACCGGGGTCACTGTTTTTGTGTCAAAAAATGAAAAAAAGAATTCTGAGCTTTTTTTTTGAAAATGGTTCTAAAATGCTTTTTTTTGAGGCTTGTCCAGAATGTCGCTAGTTCGGCATGACCGGGGTCACTGTTTTTGTGTCACGAAAATGAAGAAAAAAAAATCAGCAATTTTTGGTGAAAATGGTTTTAAAATGTTTTTTTTAGGCCTGTCCAGAATGTCGATAGTTCGGCATGACCGGGGTCACTGTTTTTGTGTCACGAAAATGAAAAAAAAATATCTGCAATTTTTTGTGAAAATGGTTCTAAAAATTTTTTTTAGGCCTGTCCAGAATGTCGCTTTTTCGGCATGATCGGAGTCATCGTTTTTAGGGACAAAATAGAAATCTGCAATTTTTGGTGAAAATGGTTTTAAAATGTTTTTTTTAGGCCTGTCCAAAATGTCGCTAGTTCGGCATGATCGGAGTATTCGTTTTTGGTGACAAAAATAGAAATCTACAATTTTTTGTGAAAATGGTTTTAAAATGTTTTTTTTAGGCCTGTCCAGAATGTCGCTAGTTCGGCATAACCGGGGTCACTGTTTTTGTGTCACGAAAATGAAGAAAAAAAATCAGCAATTTTTGGTGAAAATGGTTTTTACATTTTTTTTTAGGCCTGTCCAGAATGTCGCTTTTTCGGCATGATCGGAGTCATCGTTTTTAGGGACAAAATAGAAATCTGCAATTTTTTGTGAAAATGGTTTTAAAATGTTTTTTTAGGCCTGTCCAGAATGTCGATAGTTCGGCATGACCGGGGTCACTGTTTTTGTGTCACGAAAATGAAAAAAAAATATCTGCAATTTTTTGTGAAAATGGTTCAAAATTTTTTTTTTGGCCTGTCCAGAATGTCGCTTTTGCGGCATGATCGGAGTCATCGTTTTTAGGGACAAAATAGAAATCTGCAATTTTTTGTGAAAATGGTTTTAAAATGTTTTTTTAGGCATGTCCAGAATGTCGATAGTTCGGTATGACCGGGGTCACTGTTTTTGTGTCAAAAAATGAAAAAAAGAATTCTGAGCTTTTTTTTTGAAAATGGTTTTAAAATGCTTTTTTTTAGGCCTGTCCAAAATGTCGCTAGTTCGGCATGATCGGAGTCATCGTTTTTGGTGACAAAAATAGAAATCTACAATTTTTTGTGAAAATGGTTTTAAAATGTTTTTTTTTAGGCCTGTCCAGAATGTCGCTAGTTCGGCATGACCGGGGTCACTGTTTTTGTGTCACGAAAATGAAGAAAAAAAAATCAGCAATTTTTGGTGAAAATGGTTTTAAAATTTTTTTGTTAGGCCTGTACAGAATGTCGCTTTTTCGGCATGATCGGAGTCATCGTTTTTAGGGACAAAATAGAAATCTGCAATTTTTTGTGAAAATGGTTTTAAAATGTTTTTTTTTAGGCCTGTCCAGAATGTCGATAGTTCGGCATGACCGGGGTCACTGTTTTTGTGTCACGAAAATGAGAAAAAAATATCTGCAATTTTTTGTGAAAATGGTTCTCAAACATTTTTTTAGGCCTGTCCAGAATGTCGCTTTTTCGGCATGATCGGAGTCATCGTTTTTAGGGACAAAATAGAAATCTGCAATTTTTTGTGAAAATGGTTTTAAAATGTTTTTTTTAGGCCTGTCCAGAATGTCGATAGTTCGGCATGACTGTTTTTGTGTCAAAAAATGAAAAAAAGCATTCTGAGCTTTTTTTTTGAAAATGGTTCTAAAATGCTTTTTTTTTAGGCCTGTCCAAAATGTCGCTAGTTCGGCATGATCGGAGTCATCGTTTTTGGTGACAAAAATAGAAATCAAAATTTTTTTGTGAAAATGGTTTTAAAATGTTTTTTTTTAGGCCTGTCCAGAATGTCGCTAGTTCGGCATGACCGGGGTCACTGTTTTTGTGTCACGAAAATGAAGAAAAAAAAATCAGCAATTTTTGGTGAAAATGGTTTTAAAATTTTTTTTTAGACCTGTCCAGAATGTCGCTTTTTCGGCATGATCGGAGTCATCGTTTTTAGGGACAAAATAGAAATCTGCAATTTTTTTGTGAAAATGGTTTTAAAATGTTTTTTTTAGGCCTGTCCAGAATGTCGATAGTTCGGCATGACCGGGGTCACTGTTTTTGTGTCACGAAAATGAGAAAAAAATATCTGCAATTTTTTGTGAAAATGGTTCAAAAAAAAATTTTTAGGCCTGTCCAGAATGTTGCTTTTTCGGCATGATCGGAGTCATCGTTTTTAGGGACAAAATAGAAATCTGCAATTTTTCGTGAAAATGGTTTTAAAATGTTTTTTTTAGGCCTGTCCAGAATGTCGATAGTTCGGCATGACCGGGTCACTGTTTTTGTGTCAAAAAATGAAAAAAAGAATTCTGAGCTTTTTTTTTGAAAATGGTTCTAAAATGCTTTTTTTTAGGCCTGTCCAAAATGTCGCTAGTTCGGCATGATCGGAGTCATCGTTTTTGGTGACAAAAATAGAAATCTACAATTTTTTGTGAAAATGGTTTTAAAATGTTTTTTTTAGGCCTGTCCAGAATGTCGATAGTTCGGCATGACCGGGGTCACTGTTTTTGTGTCAAAAAATGAAAAAAAAATATCTGCAATTTTTTGTGAAAATGGATCTACATTTTTTTTTTTGGCCTGTCCAGAATGTCGCTTTTTCGGCATGATCGGGGTCACTGTTTTTGTGTCACGAAAATGAAGAAAAAAAAATCAGCAATTTTTGGTGAAAATGGTTTTAAAAATTTTTTGTTAGGCCTGTACAGAATGTCGCTTTTTCGGCATGATCAGAGTCATCGTTTTTAGGGACAAAATAGAAATCTGCAATTTTTTGTGAAAATGGTTTTAAAATGTTTTTTTAGGCCTGTCCAGAATGTCGATAGTTCGGCATGACCGGGGTCACTGTTTTTGTGTCACGAAAATGAGAAAAAAATATCTGCAATTTTTTGTGAAAATGGTTCTACATTTTTTTTTTTGGCCTGTCCAGAATGTCGCTTTTTCGGCATGATCGGAGTCATCGTTTTTAGGGACAATATAGAAATCTGCAATTTTTTGTGAAAATGGTTTTAAAATGTTTTTTTTAGGCCTGTCCAGAATGTCGATAGTTCGGCATGACCGGGGTCACTGTTTTTGTGTCACGAAAATGAGAAAAAAATATCTGCAATTTTTTGTGAAAATGGTTCTAAAATTTTTTTTTAGGCCTGTCCAGAATGTCGCTTTTTCGGCATGATCGGAGTCATCGTTTTTAGGGACAAAATAGAAATCTGCAATTTTTTGTGAAAATGGTTTTAAAATGTTTTTTTTAGGCCTGTCCAGAATGTCGATAGTTCGGCATGACCGGGGTCACTGTTTTTGTGTCAAAAAATGAAAAAAAAATATCTGCAATTTTTTGTGAAAATGGATCTACATTTTTTTTTTTGGCCTGTCCAGAATGTCGCTTTTTCGGCATGATCGGAGTCATCGTTTTTAGGGACAAAATAGAAATCTGCAATTTTTTGTGAAAATGGTTTTAAAATGTTTTTTTTAGGCCTGTCCAGAATGTCGCTAGTTCGGCATGACCGGGGTCACTGTTTTTGTGTCACGAAAATGAAGAAAAAAAATCAGCAATTTTTGGTGAAAATGGTTTTAAAAATTTTTTTTAGACCTGTCCAGAATGTCGCTTTTTCGGCATGATCGGAGTCATCGTTTTTAGGGACAAAATAGAAATCTGCAATTTTTTGTGAAAATGGTTTTAAAATGTTTTTTTTAGGCCTGTCCAGAATGTTGATAGTTCGGCATGACCGGGGTCACTGTTTTTGTGTCACGAAAATGAGAAAAAAATATCTGCAATTTTTTGTGAAAATGGTTCTAAAATTTTTTTTTAGGCCTGTCCAGAATGTCGCTTTTTCGGCATGATCGGAGTCATCGTTTTTAGGGACAAAATAGAAATCTGCAATTTTTTGTGAAAATGGTTTTAAAATGTTTTTTTAGGCCTGTCCAGAATGTCGATAGTTCGGTATGACCGGGGTCACTGTTTTTGTGTCAAAAAATGAAGAAAAAAAAATCAGCAATTTTTGGTGAAAAAGGTTTTTAAATTTTTTTTTAGGCCTGTCCAGAATGTTGCTTTTTCGGCATGATCGGAGTCATCGTTTTTAGGGACAAAATAGAAATCTGCAATTTTTTGTGAAAATGGTTTTAAAATGTTTTTTTAGGCCTGTCCAGAATGTCGATAGTTCGGCATGACCGGGGTCACTGTTTTTGTGTCACGAAAATGAGAAAAAAATATCTGCAATCTTTTGTGAAAATGGTTCTACATTTTTTTTATAGGCCTGTCCAGAATGTCGCTTTTTCGGCATGATCGGAGTCATCGTTTTTAGGGACAAAATAGAAATCTGCAATTTTTTGTGAAAATGGTTTTAAAATGTTTTTTTTAGGCCTGTCCAGAATGTCGATAGTTCGGCATGACCGGGGTCACTGTTTTTGTGTCACGAAAATGAGAAAAAAATATCTGCAATTTTTTGTGAAAATGGTTCTAAAATTTTTTTTTAGGCCTGTCCAGAATGTCGCTTTTTCGGCATGATCGGAGTCATCGTTTTTAGGGACAAAATAGAAATCTGCAATTTTTTGTGAAAATGGTTTTAAAATGTTTTTTTTAGGCCTGTCCAGAATGTCGATAGTTCGGCATGACCGGGGTCACTGTTTTTGTGTCAAAAAATGAAAAAAAAATATCTGCAATTTTTTGTGAAAATGGATCTACATTTTTTTTTTTGGCCTGTCCAGAATGTCGCTTTTTCGGCATGATCGGAGTCATCGTTTTTAGGGCCAAAATAGAAATCTGCAATTTTTTGTGAAAATGGTTTTAAAATGTTTTTTTTAGGCCTGTCCAGAATGTCGCTAGTTCGGCATGACCGGGGTCACTGTTTTTGTGTCAAAAAATGAAGAAAAAAAAATCAGCAATTTTTGGTGAAAAAGGTTTTTAAATTTTTTTTTAGGCCTGTCCAGAATGTTGCTTTTTCGGCATGATCGGAGTCATCGTTTTTAGGGACAAAATAGAAATCTGCAATTTTTTGTGAAAATGGTTTTAAAATGTTTTTTTAGGCCTGTCCAGAATGTCGATAGTTCGGCATGACCGGGGTCACTGTTTTTGTGTCACGAAAATGAGAAAAAAATATCTGCAATCTTTTGTGAAAATGGTTCTACATTTTTTTTTATAGGCCTGTCCAGAATGTCGCTTTTTCGGCATGATCGGAGTCATCGTTTTTAGGGACAAAATAGAAATCTGCAATTTTTTGTGAAAATGGTTTTAAAATGTTTTTTTTAGGCCTGTCCAGAATGTCGCTAGTTCGGCATGACCGGGGTCACTGTTTTTGTGTCACGAAAATGAAGAAAAAAAATCAGCAATTTTTGGTGAAAATGGTTTTAAAATTTTTTTTTAGACCTGTCCAGAATGTCGCTTTTTCGGCATGATCGGAGTCATCGTTTTTAGGGACAAAATAGAAATCTGCAATTTTTTGTGAAAATGGTTTTAAAATGTTTTTTTTAGGCCTGTCCAGAATGTTGATAGTTCGGCATGACCGGGGTCACTGTTTTTGTGTCACGAAAATGAGAAAAAAATATCTGCAATTTTTTGTGAAAATGGTTCTAAAATTTTTTTTTAGGCCTGTCCAGAATGTCGCTTTTTCGGCATGATCGGAGTCATCGTTTTTAGGGACAAAATAGAAATCTGCAATTTTTTGTGAAAATGGTTTTAAAATGTTTTTTTAGGCCTGTCCAGAATGTCGATAGTTCGGTATGACCGGGGTCACTGTTTTTGTGTCAAAAAATGAAGAAAAAAAAATCATAAATTTTTGGTGAAAAAGGTTTTTAAATTTTTTTTTAGGCCTGTCCAGAATGTTGCTTTTTCGGCATGATCGGAGTCATCGTTTTTAGGGACAAAATAGAAATCTGCAATTTTTTGTGAAAATGGTTTTAAAATGTTTTTTTAGGCCTGTCCAGAATGTCGATAGTTCGGCATGACCGGGGTCACTGTTTTTGTGTCACGAAAATGAGAAAAAAATATCTGCAATCTTTTGTGAAAATGGTTCTACATTTTTTTTTATAGGCCTGTCCAGAATGTCGCTTTTTCGGCATGATCGGAGTCATCGTTTTTAGGGACAAAATAGAAATCTGCAATTTTTTGTGAAAATGGTTTTAAAATGTTTTTTTAGGCATGTCCAGAATGTCGATAGTTCGGCATGACCGGGGTCACTGTTTTTGTGTCAAAAAATGAAAAAAAGAATTCTGAGATTTTTTTTTGAAAATGGTTCTAAAATGCTTTTTTTTTAGGCCTGTCCAAAATGTCGCTAGTTCGGCATGATCGGAGTCATCGTTTTTGGTGACAAAAATAGAAATCTACAATTTTTTGTGAAAATGGTTTTAAAATGTTTTTTTTTAGGCCTGTCCAGAATGTCGCTAGTTCGGCATGACCGGGGTCACTGTTTTTGTGTCACGAAAATGAAGAAAAAAAAATCAGCAATTTTTGGTGAAAATGGTTTTCAATTTTTTTTTTAGGCCTGTCCAGAATGTCGCTTTTTCGGCATGATCGGAGTCATCGTTTTTAGGGACAAAATAGAAATCTGCAATTTTTTGTGAAAATGGTTTTAAAATGTTTTTTTAGGCCTGTCCAGAATGTCGATAGTTCGGCATGACCGGGGTCAGTGTTTTTGTGTCACGAAAATGAAGAAAAAAAAATCAGCAATTTTTGGTGAAAATGGTTTTAAAAATTTTTTTTAGACCTGTCCAGAATGTCGGTTTTTCGGCATGATCGGAGTCATCGTTTTTAGGGACAAAATAGAAATCTGCAATTTTTTTGTGAAAATGGTTTTAAAATGTTTTTTTTTAGGCCTGTCCAGAATGTCGATAGTTCGGCATGACCGGGGTCACTGTTTTTGTGTCAAAAAATGAAAAAAAGAATTCTGAGCTTTTTTTTTGAAAATGGTTCTAAAATGCTTTTTTTTAGGCCTGTCCAAAATGTTGCTAGTTCGGCATGATCGGAGTCATCGTTTTTGGTGACAAAAATAGAAATCTACAATTTTTTGTGAAAATGGTTTTAAAATGTTTTTTTTTAGATCTGTCCAGAATGTCGCTAGTTCGGCATGACCCGGGTCACTGTTTTTGTGTCACGAAAATGAAGAAAAAAAAATCAGCAATTTTTGGTGAAAATGGTTTTAATTTTTTTTTGTTAGGCCTGTACAGAATGTCGCTTTTTCGGCATGATCGGAGTCATCGTTTTTAGGGACAAAATAGAAATCTGCAATTTTTTGTGAAAATGGTTTTAAAATGTTTTTTTAGGCCTGTCCAGAATGTCGATAGTTCGGCATGACCGGGGTCAGTGTTTTTGTGTCACGAAAATGAGAAAAAAATATCTGCAATTTTTTGTGAAAATGGTTCTACATTTTTTTTTTTGGCCTGTCCAGAATGTCGCTTTTTCGGCATGATCGGAGTCATCGTTTTTAGGGACAAAATAGAAATCTGCAATTTTTTGTGAAAATGGTTTTAAAATGTTTTTTTTAGGCCTGTCCAGAATGTTGATAGTTCGGCATGACCGGGGTCACTGTTTTTGTGTCACGAAAATGAGAAAAAAATATCTGCAATTTTTTGTGAAAATGGTTCTAAAATTTTTTTTTAGGCCTGTCCAGAATGTCGCTTTTTCGGCATGATCGGAGTCATCGTTTTTAGGGACAAAATAGAAATCTGCAATTTTTTGTGAAAATGGTTTTAAAATGTTTTTTTAGGCCTGTCCAGAATGTCGATAGTTCGGTATGACCGGGGTCACTGTTTTTGTGTCAAAAAATGAAGAAAAAAAAATCAGCAATTTTTGGTGAAAAAGGTTTTTAAATTTTTTTTTAGGCCTGTCCAGAATGTTGCTTTTTCGGCATGATCGGAGTCATCGTTTTTAGGGACAAAATAGAAATCTGCAATTTTTTGTGAAAATGGTTTTAAAATGTTTTTTTAGGCCTGTCCAGAATGTCGATAGTTCGGCATGACCGGGGTCACTGTTTTTGTGTCACGAAAATGAGAAAAAAATATCTGCAATCTTTTGTGAAAATGGTTCTACATTTTTTTTATAGGCCTGTCCAGAATGTCGCTTTTTCGGCATGATCGGAGTCATCGTTTTTAGGGACAAAATAGAAATCTGCAATTTTTTGTGAAAATGGTTTTAAAATGTTTTTTTTAGGCCTGTCCAGAATGTCGCTAGTTCGGCATGACCGGGGTCACTGTTTTTGTGTCACGAAAATGAAGAAAAAAAAATCAGCAATTTTTGGTGAAAATGGTTTTAAAATTTTTTTTTAGACCTGTCCAGAATGTCGCTTTTTCGGCATGATCGGAGTCATCGTTTTTAGGGACAAAATAGAAATCTGCAATTTTTTGTGAAAATGGTTTTAAAATGTTTTTTTTAGGCCTGTCCAGAATGTCGATAGTTCGGCATGACCGGGGTCACTGTTTTTGTGTCACGAAAATGAGAAAAAAATATCTGCAATTTTTTGTGAAAATGGTTCTAAAATTTTTTTTTAGGCCTGTCCAGAATGTCGCTTTTTCGGCATGATCGGAGTCATCGTTTTTAGGGACAAAATAGAAATCTGCAATTTTTTGTGAAAATGGTTTTAAAATGTTTTTTTTAGGCCTGTCCAGAATGTCGATAGTTCGGCATGACCGGGGTCACTGTTTTTGTGTCAAAAAATGAAAAAAAAATATCTGCAATTTTTTGTGAAAATGGATCTACATTTTTTTTTTTGGCCTGTCCAGAATGTCGCTTTTTCGGCATGATCGGAGTCATCGTTTTTAGGGACAAAATAGAAATCTGCAATTTTTTGTGAAAATGGTTTTAAAATGTTTTTTTTAGGCCTGTCCAGAATGTCGCTAGTTCGGCATGACCGGGGTCACTGTTTTTGTGTCAAAAAATGAAGAAAAAAAAATCAGCAATTTTTGGTGAAAAAGGTTTTTAAATTTTTTTTTAGGCCTGTCCAGAATGTTGCTTTTTCGGCATGATCGGAGTCATCGTTTTTAGGGACAAAATAGAAATCTGCAATTTTTTGTGAAAATGGTTTTAAAATGTTTTTTTAGGCCTGTCCAGAATGTCGATAGTTCGGCATGACCGGGGTCACTGTTTTTGTGTCACGAAAATGAGAAAAAAATATCTGCAATCTTTTGTGAAAATGGTTCTACATTTTTTTTTATAGGCCTGTCCAGAATGTCGCTTTTTCGGCATGATCGGAGTCATCGTTTTTAGGGACAAAATAGAAATCTGCAATTTTTTGTGAAAATGGTTTTAAAATGTTTTTTTTAGGCCTGTCCAGAATGTCGCTAGTTCGGCATGACCGGGGTCACTGTTTTTGTGTCACGAAAATGAAGAAAAAAAATCAGCAATTTTTGGTGAAAATGGTTTTAAAATTTTTTTTTAGACCTGTCCAGAATGTCGCTTTTTCGGCATGATCGGAGTCATCGTTTTTAGGGACAAAATAGAAATCTGCAATTTTTTGTGAAAATGGTTTTAAAATGTTTTTTTTAGGCCTGTCCAGAATGTTGATAGTTCGGCATGACCGGGGTCACTGTTTTTGTGTCACGAAAATGAGAAAAAAATATCAGCAATTTTTTGTGAAAATGGTTCTAAAATTTTTTTTTAGGCCTGTCCAGAATGTCGCTTTTTCGGCATGATCGGAGTCATCGTTTTTAGGGACAAAATAGAAATCTGCAATTTTTTGTGAAAATGGTTTTAAAATGTTTTTTTAGGCCTGTCCAGAATGTCGATAGTTCGGTATGACCGGGGTCACTGTTTTTGTGTCAAAAAATGAAGAAAAAAAAATCAGCAATTTTTGGTGAAAAAGGTTTTTAAATTTTTTTTTAGGCCTGTCCAGAATGTTGCTTTTTCGGCATGATCGGAGTCATCGTTTTTAGGGACAAAATAGAAATCTGCAATTTTTTGTGAAAATGGTTTTAAAATGTTTTTTTAGGCCTGTCCAGAATGTCGATAGTTCGGCATGACCGGGGTCAGTGTTTTTGTGTCACGAAAATGAAGAAAAAAAAATCAGCAATTTTTGGTGAAAATGGTTTTAAAAATTTTTTTTAGACCTGTCCAGAATGTCGGTTTTTCGGCATGATCGGAGTCATCGTTTTTAGGGACAAAATAGAAATCTGCAATTTTTTTGTGAAAATGGTTTTAAAATGTTTTTTTTTAGGCCTGTCCAGAATGTCGATAGTTCGGCATGACCGGGGTCACTGTTTTTGTGTCAAAAAATGAAAAAAAGAATTCTGAGCTTTTTTTTTGAAAATGGTTCTAAAATGCTTTTTTTTAGGCCTGTCCAAAATGTTGCTAGTTCGGCATGATCGGAGTCATCGTTTTTGGTGACAAAAATAGAAATCTACAATTTTTTGTGAAAATGGTTTTAAAATGTTTTTTTTTAGATCTGTCCAGAATGTCGCTAGTTCGGCATGACCCGGGTCACTGTTTTTGTGTCACGAAAATGAAGAAAAAAAAATCAGCAATTTTTGGTGAAAATGGTTTTAATTTTTTTTTGTTAGGCCTGTACAGAATGTCGCTTTTTCGGCATGATCGGAGTCATCGTTTTTAGGGACAAAATAGAAATCTGCAATTTTTTGTGAAAATGGTTTTAAAATGTTTTTTTAGGCCTGTCCAGAATGTCGATAGTTCGGCATGACCGGGGTCAGTGTTTTTGTGTCACGAAAATGAGAAAAAAATATCTGCAATTTTTTGTGAAAATGGTTCTACATTTTTTTTTTTGGCCTGTCCAGAATGTCGCTTTTTCGGCATGATCGGAGTCATCGTTTTTAGGGACAAAATAGAAATCTGCAATTTTTTGTGAAAATGGTTTTAAAATGTTTTTTTTAGGCCTGTCCAGAATGTTGATAGTTCGGCATGACCGGGGTCACTGTTTTTGTGTCACGAAAATGAGAAAAAAATATCTGCAATTTTTTGTGAAAATGGTTCTAAAATTTTTTTTTAGGCCTGTCCAGAATGTCGCTTTTTCGGCATGATCGGAGTCATCGTTTTTAGGGACAAAATAGAAATCTGCAATTTTTTGTGAAAATGGTTTTAAAATGTTTTTTTAGGCCTGTCCAGAATGTCGATAGTTCGGTATGACCGGGGTCACTGTTTTTGTGTCAAAAAATGAAGAAAAAAAAATCAGCAATTTTTGGTGAAAAAGGTTTTTAAATTTTTTTTTAGGCCTGTCCAGAATGTTGCTTTTTCGGCATGATCGGAGTCATCGTTTTTAGGGACAAAATAGAAATCTGCAATTTTTTGTGAAAATGGTTTTAAAATGTTTTTTTAGGCCTGTCCAGAATGTCGATAGTTCGGCATGACCGGGGTCACTGTTTTTGTGTCACGAAAATGAGAAAAAAATATCTGCAATCTTTTGTGAAAATGGTTCTACATTTTTTTTATAGGCCTGTCCAGAATGTCGCTTTTTCGGCATGATCGGAGTCATCGTTTTTAGGGACAAAATAGAAATCTGCAATTTTTTGTGAAAATGGTTTTAAAATGTTTTTTTTAGGCCTGTCCAGAATGTCGCTAGTTCGGCATGACCGGGGTCACTGTTTTTGTGTCACGAAAATGAAGAAAAAAAAATCAGCAATTTTTGGTGAAAATGGTTTTAAAATTTTTTTTTAGACCTGTCCAGAATGTCGCTTTTTCGGCATGATCGGAGTCATCGTTTTTAGGGACAAAATAGAAATCTGCAATTTTTTGTGAAAATGGTTTTAAAATGTTTTTTTTAGGCCTGTCCAGAATGTCGATAGTTCGGCATGACCGGGGTCACTGTTTTTGTGTCACGAAAATGAGAAAAAAATATCTGCAATTTTTTGTGAAAATGGTTCTAAAATTTTTTTTTAGGCCTGTCCAGAATGTCGCTTTTTCGGCATGATCGGAGTCATCGTTTTTAGGGACAAAATAGAAATCTGCAATTTTTTGTGAAAATGGTTTTAAAATGTTTTTTTTAGGCCTGTCCAGAATGTCGATAGTTCGGCATGACCGGGGTCACTGTTTTTGTGTCAAAAAATGAAAAAAAAATATCTGCAATTTTTTGTGAAAATGGATCTACATTTTTTTTTTTGGCCTGTCCAGAATGTCGCTTTTTCGGCATGATCGGAGTCATCGTTTTTAGGGACAAAATAGAAATCTGCAATTTTTTGTGAAAATGGTTTTAAAATGTTTTTTTTAGGCCTGTCCAGAATGTCGCTAGTTCGGCATGACCGGGGTCACTGTTTTTGTGTCAAAAAATGAAGAAAAAAAAATCAGCAATTTTTGGTGAAAAAGGTTTTTAAATTTTTTTTTAGGCCTGTCCAGAATGTTGCTTTTTCGGCATGATCGGAGTCATCGTTTTTAGGGACAAAATAGAAATCTGCAATTTTTTGTGAAAATGGTTTTAAAATGTTTTTTTAGGCCTGTCCAGAATGTCGATAGTTCGGCATGACCGGGGTCACTGTTTTTGTGTCACGAAAATGAGAAAAAAATATCTGCAATCTTTTGTGAAAATGGTTCTACATTTTTTTTTATAGGCCTGTCCAGAATGTCGCTTTTTCGGCATGATCGGAGTCATCGTTTTTAGGGACAAAATAGAAATCTGCAATTTTTTGTGAAAATGGTTTTAAAATGTTTTTTTTAGGCCTGTCCAGAATGTCGCTAGTTCGGCATGACCGGGGTCACTGTTTTTGTGTCACGAAAATGAAGAAAAAAAATCAGCAATTTTTGGTGAAAATGGTTTTAAAATTTTTTTTTAGACCTGTCCAGAATGTCGCTTTTTCGGCATGATCGGAGTCATCGTTTTTAGGGACAAAATAGAAATCTGCAATTTTTTGTGAAAATGGTTTTAAAATGTTTTTTTTAGGCCTGTCCAGAATGTTGATAGTTCGGCATGACCGGGGTCACTGTTTTTGTGTCACGAAAATGAGAAAAAAATATCAGCAATTTTTTGTGAAAATGGTTCTAAAATTTTTTTTTAGGCCTGTCCAGAATGTCGCTTTTTCGGCATGATCGGAGTCATCGTTTTTAGGGACAAAATAGAAATCTGCAATTTTTTGTGAAAATGGTTTTAAAATGTTTTTTTAGGCCTGTCCAGAATGTCGATAGTTCGGTATGACCGGGGTCACTGTTTTTGTGTCAAAAAATGAAGAAAAAAAAATCAGCAATTTTTGGTGAAAAAGGTTTTTAAATTTTTTTTTAGGCCTGTCCAGAATGTTGCTTTTTCGGCATGATCGGAGTCATCGTTTTTAGGGACAAAATAGAAATCTGCAATTTTTTGTGAAAATGGTTTTAAAATGTTTTTTTAGGCCTGTCCAGAATGTCGATAGTTCGGCATGACCGGGGTCACTGTTTTTGTGTCACGAAAATGAGAAAAAAATATCTGCAATCTTTTGTGAAAATGGTTCTACATTTTTTTTTATAGGCCTGTCCAGAATGTCGCTTTTTCGGCATGATCGGAGTCATCGTTTTTAGGGACAAAATAGAAATCTGCAATTTTTTGTGAAAATGGTTTTAAAATGTTTTTTTAGGCATGTCCAGAATGTCGATAGTTCGGCATGACCGGGGTCACTGTTTTTGTGTCAAAAAATGAAAAAAAGAATTCTGAGATTTTTTTTTGAAAATGGTTCTAAAATGCTTTTTTTTTAGGCCTGTCCAAAATGTCGCTAGTTCGGCATGATCGGAGTCATCGTTTTTGGTGACAAAAATAGAAATCTACAATTTTTTGTGAAAATGGTTTTAAAATGTTTTTTTTTAGGCCTGTCCAGAATGTCGCTAGTTCGGCATGACCGGGGTCACTGTTTTTGTGTCACGAAAATGAAGAAAAAAAAATCAGCAATTTTTGGTGAAAATGGTTTTCAATTTTTTTTTTAGGCCTGTCCAGAATGTCGCTTTTTCGGCATGATCGGAGTCATCGTTTTTAGGGACAAAATAGAAATCTGCAATTTTTTGTGAAAATGGTTTTAAAATGTTTTTTTAGGCCTGTCCAGAATGTCGATAGTTCGGCATGACCGGGGTCAGTGTTTTTGTGTCACGAAAATGAAGAAAAAAAAATCAGCAATTTTTGGTGAAAATGGTTTTAAAAATTTTTTTTAGACCTGTCCAGAATGTCGGTTTTTCGGCATGATCGGAGTCATCGTTTTTAGGGACAAAATAGAAATCTGCAATTTTTTTGTGAAAATGGTTTTAAAATGTTTTTTTTAGGCCTGTCCAGAATGTCGATAGTTCGGCATGACCGGGGTCACTGTTTTTGTGTCAAAAAATGAAAAAAAGAATTCTGAGCTTTTTTTTTGAAAATGGTTCTAAAATGCTTTTTTTTAGGCCTGTCCAAAATGTTGCTAGTTCGGCATGATCGGAGTCATCGTTTTTGGTGACAAAAATAGAAATCTACAATTTTTTGTGAAAATGGTTTTAAAATGTTTTTTTTTAGATCTGTCCAGAATGTCGCTAGTTCGGCATGACCGGGGTCACTGTTTTTGTGTCACGAAAATGAAGAAAAAAAAATCAGCAATTTTTGGTGAAAATGGTTTTAATTTTTTTTTGTTAGGCCTGTACAGAATGTCGCTTTTTCGGCATGATCGGAGTCATCGTTTTTAGGGACAAAATAGAAATCTGCAATTTTTTGTGAAAATGGTTTTAAAATGTTTTTTTAGGCCTGTCCAGAATGTCGATAGTTCGGCATGACCGGGGTCAGTGTTTTTGTGTCACGAAAATGAGAAAAAAATATCTGCAATTTTTTGTGAAAATGGTTCTACATTTTTTTTTTTGGCCTGTCCAGAATGTCGCTTTTTCGGCATGATCGGAGTCATCGTTTTTAGGGACAAAATAGAAATCTGCAATTTTTTTGTGAAAATGGTTTTAAAATGTTTTTTTTAGGCCTGTCCAGAATGTCGATAGTTCGGCATGACCGGGGTCACTGTTTTTGTGTCAAAAAATGAAAAAAAGAATTCTGAGCTTTTTTTTTGAAAATGGTTCTAAAATGCTTTTTTTTAGGCCTGTCCAAAATGTTGCTAGTTCGGCATGATCGGAGTCATCGTTTTTGGTGACAAAAATAGAAATCTACAATTTTTTGTGAAAATGGTTTTAAAATGTTTTTTTTTAGGCCTGTCCAGAATGTCGCTAGTTCGGCATGACCGGGGTCACTGTTTTTGTGTCACGAAAATGAAGAAAAAAAAATCAGCAATTTTTGGTGAAAATGGTTTTAAATTTTTTTTGTTAGGCCTGTACAGAATGTCGCTTTTTCGGCATGATCGGAGTCATCGTTTTTAGGGACAAAATAGAAATCTGCAATTTTTTGTGAAAATGGTTTTAAAATGTTTTTTTAGGCCTGTCCAGAATGTCGATAGTTCGGCATGACCGGGGTCACTGTTTTTGTGTCACGAAAATGAGAAAAAAATATCTGCAATTTTTTGTGAAAATGGTTCTACATTTTTTTTTTTGGCCTGTCCAGAATGTCGCTTTTTCGGCATGATCGGAGTCATCGTTTTTAGGGACAAAATAGAAATCTGCAATTTTTTGTGAAAATGGTTTTAAAATGTTTTTTTTAGGCCTGTCCAGAATGTCGATAGTTCGGCATGACCGGGGTCACTGTTTTTGTGTCAAAAAATGAAAAAAAAATATCTGCAATTTTTTGTGAAAATGGATCTACATTTTTTTTTTTGGCCTGTCCAGAATGTCGCTTTTTCGGCATGATCGGAGTCATCGTTTTTAGGGACAAAATAGAAATCTGCAATTTTTTGTGAAAATGGTTTTAAAATGTTTTTTTTAGGCCTGTCCAGAATGTCGCTAGTTCGGCATGACCGGGGTCACTGTTTTTGTGTCACGAAAATGAAGAAAAAAAAATCAGCAATTTTTGGTGAAAATGGTTTTAAAAATTTTTTTTAGACCTGTCCAGAATGTCGCTTTTTCGGCATGATCGGAGTCATCGTTTTTAGGGACAAAATAGAAATCTGCAATTTTTTGTGAAAATGGTTTTAAAATGTTTTTTTTAGGCCTGTCCAGAATGTCGATAGTTCGGCATGACCGGGGTCACTGTTTTTGTGTCACGAAAATGAGAAAAAAATATCTGCAATTTTTTGTGAAAATGGTTCTAAAATTTTTTTTTAGGCCTGTCCAGAATGTCGCTTTTTCGGCATGATCGGAGTCATCGTTTTTAGGGACAAAATAGAAATCTGCAATTTTTTGTGAAAATGGTTTTAAAATGTTTTTTTAGGCCTGTCCAGAATGTCGATAGTTCGGTATGACCGGGGTCACTGTTTTTGTGTCAAAAAATGAAGAAAAAAAAATCAGCAATTTTTGGTGAAAATGGTTTTAAAATTTTTTTTTAGACCTGTCCAGAATGTCGCTTTTTCGGCATGATCGGAGTCATCGTTTTTAGGGACAAAATAGAAATCTGCAATTTTTTGTGAAAATGGTTTTGAAATGTTTTTTTTAGGCCTGTCCAGAATGTCGATAGTTCGGCATGACCGGGGTCACTGTTTTTGTGTCAAAAAATGAAAAAAAAATATCTGCAATTTTTTGTGAAAATGGATCTACATTTTTTTTTTTGGCCTGTCCAGAATGTCGCTTTTTCGGCATGATCGGAGTCATTGTTTTTAGGGACAAAATAGAAATCTGCAATTTTTTTGTGAAAATGGTTTTAAAATGTTTTTTTTAGGCCTGTCCAGAATGTCGATAGTTCGGCATGACCGGGGTCACTGTTTTTGTGTCACGAAAATGAGAAAAAAATATCTGCAATTTTTTGTGAAAATGGTTCAAAAAAAATTGTTTAGGCCTGTCCAGAATGTTGCTTTTTCGGCATGATCGGAGTCATCGTTTTTAGGGACAAAATAGAAATCTGCAATTTTTTGTGAAAATGGTTTTAAAATGTTTTTTTTAGGCCTGTCCAGAATGTCGATAGTTCGGCATGACCGGGGTCACTGTTTTTGTGTCAAAAAATGAAAAAAAGAATTCTGAGCTTTTTTTTTGAAAATGGTTCTAAAATGCTTTTTTTTAGGCCTGTCCAAAATGTTGCTAGTTCGGCATGATCGGAGTCATCGTTTTTGGTGACAAAAATAGAAATCTACAATTTTTTGTGAAAATGGTTTTAAAATGGTTTTTTTTAGGCCTGTCCAGAATGTCGCTAGTTCGGCATGACCGGGGTCACTGTTTTTGTGTCACGAAAATGAAGAAAAAAAAATCAGCAATTTTTGGTGAAAATGGTTTTAAATTTTTTTTGTTAGGCCTGTACAGAATGTCGCTTTTTCGGCATGATCGGAGTCATCGTTTTTAGGGACAAAATAGAAATCTGCAATTTTTTGTGAAAATGGTTTTAAAATGTTTTTTTTAGGCCTGTCCAGAATGTCGATAGTTCGGCATGACCGGGGTCACTGTTTTTGTGTCAAAAAATGAAAAAAAGCATTCTGAGCTTTTTTTTTGAAAATGGTTCTAAAATGTTTTTTTTAGGCCTGTCCAGAATGTCGATAGTTCGGCATGACCGGGGTCACTGTTTTTGTGTCACGAAAATGAGAAAAAAATATCTGCAATTTTTTGTGAAAATGGTTTTAAAATGTTTTTTTTAGGCCTGTCCAGAATGTCGATAGTTCGGCATGACCGGGGTCACTGTTTTTGTGTCACGAAAATGAGAAAAAAATATCTGCAATTTTTTGTGAAAATGGTTCTAAAATTTTTTTTTAGGCCTGTCCAGAATGTCGCTTTTTCGGCATGATCGGAGTCATCGTTTTTAGGGACAAAATAGAAATCTGCAATTTTTTGTGAAAATGGTTTTAAAATGTTTTTTTTAGGCCTGTCCAGAATGTCGATAGTTCGGCATGACCGGGGTCACTGTTTTTGTGTCAAAAAATGAAAAAAAGAATTCTGAGCTTTATTTTTGAAAATGGTTCTAAAATTCTTTTTTTTTAGGCCTGTCCAGAATGTCGCTAGTTCGGCATAACCGGGGTCACTGTTTTTGTGTCACGAAAATGAAGAAAAAAAAATCAGCAATTTTTGGTGAAAATGGTTTAAACATTTTTTTTTAGACCTGTCCAGAATGTCGCTTTTTCGGCATGATCGGAGTCATCGTTTTTAGGGACAAAATAGAAATCTGCAATTTTTTGTGAAAATGGTTTTAAAATGTTTTTTTTAGGCCTGTCCAGAATGTCGATAGTTCGGCATGACCGGGGTCACTGTTTTTGTGTCAAAAAATGAAAAAAAGAATTCTGAGCTTTATTTTTGAAAATAGTTCTAAAATGCTTTTTTTTTAGGCCTGTCCAGAATGTCGCTAGTTCGGCATAACCGGGGTCACTGTTTTTGTGTCACGAAAATGAAGAAAAAAAAATCAGCAATTTTTGGTGAAAATGGTTTAAAAAAATTTTTTTAGACCTGTCCAGAATGTCGCTTTTTCGGCATGATCGGAGTCATCGTTTTTAGGGACAAAATAGAAATCTGCAATTTTTGGTGAAAATGGTTTTAAAATGTTTTTTTTAGGCCTGTCCAGAATGTCGATAGTTCGGTATGACCGGGGTCACTGTTTTTGTGTCAAAAAATGAAGAAAAAAAAATCAGCCATTTTTGGTGAAAATGTTTTTTTAATTTTTTTTTAGGCCTGTCCAGAATGTCGCTTTTTCGGCATGATCAGAGTCAACGTTTTTAGGGACAAAATAGAAATCTGCAATTTTTTGTGAAAATGGTTTTAAAATGTTTTTTTTAGGCCTGTCCAGAATGTCGATAGTTCGGCATGACCGGGGTCACTGTTTTTGTGTCAAAAAATGAAAAAAAGAATTCTGAGCTTTTTTTTTGAAAATGGTTCTAAAATGCTTTTTTTTAGGCCTGTCCAGAATGTCGCTAGTTCGGCATAACCGGGGTCACTGTTTTTGTGTCACGAAAATGAAGAAAAAAAAATCAGCCATTTTTGGTGAAAATGTTTTTTTAATTTTTTTTTAGGCCTGTCCAGAATGTCGATTTTTTCGGCATGATCGGAGTCATCGTTTTTAGGGACAAAATAGAAATCTGCAATTTTTTTGTGAAAATGGTTTTAAAATGTTTTTTTTAGGCCTGTCCAGAATGTCGATAGTTCGGCATGACCGGGGTCACTGTTTTTGTGTCACGAAAATGAGAAAAAAATATCTGCAATTTTTTGTGAAAATGGTTCAAAAAAAATTGTTTAGGCCTGTCCAGAATGTTGCTTTTTCGGCATGATCGGAGTCATCGTTTTTAGGGACAAAATAGAAATCTGCAATTTTTTGTGAAAATGGTTTTAAAATGTTTTTTTTAGGCCTGTCCAGAATGTCGATAGTTCGGCATGACCGGGGTCACTGTTTTTGTGTCAAAAAATGAAAAAAAGAATTCTGAGCTTTTTTTTGGAAAATGGTTCTAAAATGCTTTTTTTTAGGCCTGTCCAAAATGTTGCTAGTTCGGCATGATCGGAGTCATCGTTTTTGGTGACAAAAATAGAAATCTACAATTTTTTGTGAAAATGGTTTTAAAATGTTTTTTTTTAGGCCTGTCCAGAATGTCGCTAGTTCGGCATGACCGGGGTCACTGTTTTTGTGTCACGAAAATGAAGAAAAAAAAATCAGCAATTTTTGGTGAAAATGGTTTTAAATTTTTTTTGTTAGGCCTGTACAGAATGTCGCTTTTTCGGCATGATCGGAGTCATCGTTTTTAGGGACAAAATAGAAATCTGCAATTTTTTGTGAAAATGGTTTTAAAATGTTTTTTTAGGCCTGTCCAGAATGTCGATAGTTCGGCATGACCGGGGTCACTGTTTTTGTGTCACGAAAATGAGAAAAATATATCTGCAATTTTTTGTGAAAATGGTTCTACATTTTTTTTTTTGGCCTGTCCAGAATGTCGCTTTTTCGGCATGATCGGAGTCATCGTTTTTAGGGACAAAATAGAAATCTGCAATTTTTTGTGAAAATGGTTTTAAAATGTTTTTTTTAGGCCTGTCCAGAATGTCGATAGTTCGGCATGACCGGGGTCACTGTTTTTGTGTCAAAAAATGAAAAAAAGCATTCTGAGCTTTTTTTTTGAAAATGGTTCTAAAATGTTTTTTTTAGGCCTGTCCAGAATGTCGATAGTTCGGCATGACCGGGGTCACTGTTTTTGTGTCACGAAAATGAGAAAAAAATATCTGCAATTTTTTGTGAAAATGGTTTTAAAATGTTTTTTTTAGGCCTGTCCAGAATGTCGATAGTTCGGCATGACCGGGGTCACTGTTTTTGTGTCACGAAAATGAGAAAAAAATATCTGCAATTTTTTGTGAAAATGGTTCTAAAATTTTTTTTTAGGCCTGTCCAGAATGTCGCTTTTTCGGCATGATCGGAGTCATCGTTTTTAGGGACAAAATAGAAATCTGCAATTTTTTGTGAAAATGGTTTTAAAATGTTTTTTTTAGGCCTGTCCAGAATGTCGATAGTTCGGCATGACCGGGGTCACTGTTTTTGTGTCAAAAAATGAAAAAAAGAATTCTGAGCTTTATTTTTGAAAATGGTTCTAAAATGCTTTTTTTTTAGGCCTGTCCAGAATGTCGCTAGTTCGGCATAACCGGGGTCACTGTTTTTGTGTCACGAAAATGAAGAAAAAAAAATCAGCAATTTTTGGTGAAAATGGTTTAAACATTTTTTTTTAGACCTGTCCAGAATGTCGCTTTTTCGGCATGATCGGAGTCATCGTTTTTAGGGACAAAAATAGAAATCTACAATTTTTGGTGAAAATGGTTTTAAAATGTTTTTTCAGGCCTGTCCAGAATGTCGCTAGTTCGGCATGAGTTTTGTGTCACGAAAATGAAAAAAAAAAAATCTGCAATTTTTGGTGAAAATGGTTTTAAAATGTTTTTTTAGGCCTGTCCAGAATGTCGATAGTTCGGCATGACCGGGGTCACAGTTTTTTTGTCACGAAAATGAAAAAAAAATATCTGCAATTTTTGGTGAAAATGGTTTTAAAATGTTTTTTTTAGGCCTGTCCAGAATGTCGATAGTTCGGTATGACCGGGGTCACTGTTTTTCTGTCAAAAAATGAAGAAAAAAAAATCAGCCATTTTTGGTGAAAATGTTTTTTAAATTTTTTTTTAGGCCTGTCCAGAATGTCGCTTTTTCGGCATGATCGGAGTCAACGTTTTTAGGGACAAAATAGAAATCTGCAATTTTTTGTGAAAATGGTTTTAAAATGTTTTTTTTAGGCCTGTCCAGAATGTCGATAGTTCGGCATGACCGGGGTCACTGTTTTTGTGTCAAAAAATGAAAAAAAGAATTCTGAGCTTTTTTTTTGAAAATGGTTCTAAAATGCTTTTTTTTTAGGCCTGTCCAGAATGTCGCTACTTCGGCATAACCGGGGTCACTGTTTTTGTGTCACGAAAATGAAGAAAAAAAAATCAGCAATTTTTGGTGAAAATGGTTTTAAAATTTTTTTTTAGGCCTGTCCAGAATGTCGCTTTTTCGGCATGATCGGAGTCATCGTTTTTAGGGACAAAATAGAAATCTGCAATTTTTTGTGAAAATGGTTTTAAAATGTTTTTTTAGGCCTGTCCAGAATGTCGATAGTTCGGCATGACCGGGGTCACTGTTTTTGTGTCACGAAAATGAAAAAAAAATATCTGCAATTTTTTGTGAAAATGGTTCTAAAATTTTTTTTTAGGCCTGTCCAGAATGTCGCTTTTTCGGCATGATCGGAGTCATCGTTTTTAGGGACAAAATAGAAATCTGCAATTTTTTGTGAAAATGGTTTTAAAATGTTTTTTAGGCCTGTCCAGAATGTCGATAGTTCGGCATGACCGGGGTCACTGTTTTTGTGTCACGAAAATGAGAAAAAAATATCTGCAATTTTTTGTGAAAATGGTTCAAAAAAAATTGTTTAGGCCTGTCCAGAATGTTGCTTTTTCGGCATGATCGGAGTCATCGTTTTTAGGGACAAAATAGAAATCTGCAATTTTTTGTGAAAATGGTTTTAAAATGTTTTTTTTAGGCCTGTCCAGAATGTCGATAGTTCGGCATGACCGGGGTCACTGTTTTTGTGTCAAAAAATGAAAAAAAGAATTCTGAGCTTTTTTTTTGAAAATGGTTCTAAAATGCTTTTTTTTAGGCCTGTCCAAAATGTTGCTAGTTCGGCATGATCGGAGTCATCGTTTTTGGTGACAAAAATAGAAATCTACAATTTTTTGTGAAAATGGTTTTAAAATGGGTTTTTTTAGGCCTGTCCAGAATGTCGCTAGTTCGGCATGACCGGGGTCACTGTTTTTGTGTCACGAAAATGAAGAAAAAAAAATCAGCAATTTTTGGTGAAAATGGTTTTAAATTTTTTTTGTTAGGCCTGTACAGAATGTCGCTTTTTCGGCATGATCGGAGTCATCGTTTTTAGGGACAAAATAGAAATCTGCAATTTTTTGTGAAAATGGTTTTAAAATGTTTTTTTTAGGCCTGTCCAGAATGTCGATAGTTCGGCATGACCGGGGTCACTGTTTTTGTGTCAAAAAATGAAAAAAAGCATTCTGAGCTTTTTTTTTGAAAATGGTTCTAAAATGTTTTTTTTAGGCCTGTCCAGAATGTCGATAGTTCGGCATGACCGGGGTCACTGTTTTTGTGTCACGAAAATGAGAAAAAAATATCTGCAATTTTTTGTGAAAATGGTTTTAAAATGTTTTTTTTAGGCCTGTCCAGAATGTCGATAGTTCGGCATGACCGGGGTCACTGTTTTTGTGTCACGAAAATGAGAAAAAAATATCTGCAATTTTTTGTGAAAATGGTTCTAAAATTTTTTTTTAGGCCTGTCCAGAATGTCGCTTTTTCGGCATGATCGGAGTCATCGTTTTTAGGGACAAAATAGAAATCTGCAATTTTTTGTGAAAATGGTTTTAAAATGTTTTTTTTAGGCCTGTCCAGAATGTCGATAGTTCGGCATGACCGGGGTCACTGTTTTTGTGTCAAAAAATGAAAAAAAGAATTCTGAGCTTTATTTTTGAAAATGGTTCTAAAATTCTTTTTTTTTAGGCCTGTCCAGAATGTCGCTAGTTCGGCATGACCGGGGTCACTGTTTTTGTGTCAAAAAATGAAAAAAAGAATTCTGAGCTTTTTTTTTGAAAATGGTTCTAAAATGCTTTTTTTTAGGCCTGTCCAAAATGTTGCTAGTTCGGCATGATCGGAGTCATCGTTTTTGGTGACAAAAATAGAAATCTACAATTTTTTGTGAAAATGGTTTTAAAATGGGTTTTTTTAGGCCTGTCCAGAATGTCGCTAGTTCGGCATGACCGGGGTCACTGTTTTTGTGTCACGAAAATGAAGAAAAAAAAATCAGCAATTTTTGGTGAAAATGGTTTTAAATTTTTTTTGTTAGGCCTGTACAGAATGTCGCTTTTTCGGCATGATCGGAGTCATCGTTTTTAGGGACAAAATAGAAATCTGCAATTTTTTGTGAAAATGGTTTTAAAATGTTTTTTTTAGGCCTGTCCAGAATGTCGATAGTTCGGCATGACCGGGGTCACTGTTTTTGTGTCAAAAAATGAAAAAAAGCATTCTGAGCTTTTTTTTTGAAAATGGTTCTAAAATGTTTTTTTTAGGCCTGTCCAGAATGTCGATAGTTCGGCATGACCGGGGTCACTGTTTTTGTGTCACGAAAATGAGAAAAAAATATCTGCAATTTTTTGTGAAAATGGTTTTAAAATGTTTTTTTTAGGCCTGTCCAGAATGTCGATAGTTCGGCATGACCGGGGTCACTGTTTTTGTGTCACGAAAATGAGAAAAAAATATCTGCAATTTTTTGTGAAAATGGTTCTAAAATTTTTTTTTAGGCCTGTCCAGAATGTCGCTTTTTCGGCATGATCGGAGTCATCGTTTTTAGGGACAAAATAGAAATCTGCAATTTTTTGTGAAAATGGTTTTAAAATGTTTTTTTTAGGCCTGTCCAGAATGTCGATAGTTCGGCATGACCGGGGTCACTGTTTTTGTGTCAAAAAATGAAAAAAAGAATTCTGAGCTTTATTTTTGAAAATGGTTCTAAAATTCTTTTTTTTTAGGCCTGTCCAGAATGTCGCTAGTTCGGCATAACCGGGGTCACTGTTTTTGTGTCACGAAAATGAAGAAAAAAAAATCAGCAATTTTTGGTGAAAATGGTTTAAACATTTTTTTTTAGACCTGTCCAGAATGTCGCTTTTTCGGCATGATCGGAGTCATCGTTTTTAGGGACAAAATAGAAATCTGCAATTTTTTGTGAAAATGGTTTTAAAATGTTTTTTTTAGGCCTGTCCAGAATGTCGATAGTTCGGCATGACCGGGGTCACTGTTTTTGTGTCAAAAAATGAAAAAAAGAATTCTGAGCTTTATTTTTGAAAATAGTTCTAAAATGCTTTTTTTTTAGGCCTGTCCAGAATGTCGCTAGTTCGGCATAACCGGGGTCACTGTTTTTGTGTCACGAAAATGAAGAAAAAAAAATCAGCAATTTTTGGTGAAAATGGTTTAAAAAATTTTTTTTAGACCTGTCCAGAATGTCGCTTTTTCGGCATGATCGGAGTCATCGTTTTTAGGGACAAAATAGAAATCTGCAATTTTTGGTGAAAATGGTTTTAAAATGTTTTTTTTAGGCCTGTCCAGAATGTCGATAGTTCGGTATGACCGGGGTCACTGTTTTTGTGTCAAAAAATGAAGAAAAAAAAATCAGCCATTTTTGGTGAAAATGTTTTTTTAATTTTTTTTTAGGCCTGTCCAGAATGTCGCTTTTTCGGCATGATCAGAGTCAACGTTTTTAGGGACAAAATAGAAATCTGCAATTTTTTGTGAAAATGGTTTTAAAATGTTTTTTTTAGGCCTGTCCAGAATGTCGATAGTTCGGCATGACCGGGGTCACTGTTTTTGTGTCAAAAAATGAAAAAAAGAATTCTGAGCTTTTTTTTTGAAAATGGTTCTAAAATGCTTTTTTTTAGGCCTGTCCAGAATGTCGCTAGTTCGGCATAACCGGGGTCACTGTTTTTGTGTCACGAAAATGAAGAAAAAAAAATCAGCCATTTTTGGTGAAAATGTTTTTTTAATTTTTTTTTAGGCCTGTCCAGAATGTCGATTTTTTCGGCATGATCGGAGTCATCGTTTTTAGGGACAAAATAGAAATCTGCAATTTTTTTGTGAAAATGGTTTTAAAATGTTTTTTTTAGGCCTGTCCAGAATGTCGATAGTTCGGCATGACCGGGGTCACTGTTTTTGTGTCACGAAAATGAGAAAAAAATATCTGCAATTTTTTGTGAAAATGGTTCAAAAAAAATTGTTTAGGCCTGTCCAGAATGTTGCTTTTTCGGCATGATCGGAGTCATCGTTTTTAGGGACAAAATAGAAATCTGCAATTTTTTGTGAAAATGGTTTTAAAATGTTTTTTTTAGGCCTGTCCAGAATGTCGATAGTTCGGCATGACCGGGGTCACTGTTTTTGTGTCAAAAAATGAAAAAAAGAATTCTGAGCTTTTTTTTGGAAAATGGTTCTAAAATGCTTTTTTTTAGGCCTGTCCAAAATGTTGCTAGTTCGGCATGATCGGAGTCATCGTTTTTGGTGACAAAAATAGAAATCTACAATTTTTTGTGAAAATGGTTTTAAAATGTTTTTTTTTAGGCCTGTCCAGAATGTCGCTAGTTCGGCATGACCGGGGTCACTGTTTTTGTGTCACGAAAATGAAGAAAAAAAAATCAGCAATTTTTGGTGAAAATGGTTTTAAATTTTTTTTGTTAGGCCTGTACAGAATGTCGCTTTTTCGGCATGATCGGAGTCATCGTTTTTAGGGACAAAATAGAAATCTGCAATTTTTTGTGAAAATGGTTTTAAAATGTTTTTTTAGGCCTGTCCAGAATGTCGATAGTTCGGCATGACCGGGGTCACTGTTTTTGTGTCACGAAAATGAGAAAAATATATCTGCAATTTTTTGTGAAAATGGTTCTACATTTTTTTTTTTGGCCTGTCCAGAATGTCGCTTTTTCGGCATGATCGGAGTCATCGTTTTTAGGGACAAAATAGAAATCTGCAATTTTTTGTGAAAATGGTTTTAAAATGTTTTTTTTAGGCCTGTCCAGAATGTCGATAGTTCGGCATGACCGGGGTCACTGTTTTTGTGTCAAAAAATGAAAAAAAGCATTCTGAGCTTTTTTTTTGAAAATGGTTCTAAAATGTTTTTTTTAGGCCTGTCCAGAATGTCGATAGTTCGGCATGACCGGGGTCACTGTTTTTGTGTCACGAAAATGAGAAAAAAATATCTGCAATTTTTTGTGAAAATGGTTTTAAAATGTTTTTTTTAGGCCTGTCCAGAATGTCGATAGTTCGGCATGACCGGGGTCACTGTTTTTGTGTCACGAAAATGAGAAAAAAATATCTGCAATTTTTTGTGAAAATGGTTCTAAAATTTTTTTTTAGGCCTGTCCAGAATGTCGCTTTTTCGGCATGATCGGAGTCATCGTTTTTAGGGACAAAATAGAAATCTGCAATTTTTTGTGAAAATGGTTTTAAAATGTTTTTTTTAGGCCTGTCCAGAATGTCGATAGTTCGGCATGACCGGGGTCACTGTTTTTGTGTCAAAAAATGAAAAAAAGAATTCTGAGCTTTATTTTTGAAAATGGTTCTAAAATGCTTTTTTTTTAGGCCTGTCCAGAATGTCGCTAGTTCGGCATAACCGGGGTCACTGTTTTTGTGTCACGAAAATGAAGAAAAAAAAATCAGCAATTTTTGGTGAAAATGGTTTAAACATTTTTTTTTAGACCTGTCCAGAATGTCGCTTTTTCGGCATGATCGGAGTCATCGTTTTTAGGGACAAAAATAGAAATCTACAATTTTTGGTGAAAATGGTTTTAAAATGTTTTTTCAGGCCTGTCCAGAATGTCGCTAGTTCGGCATGAGTTTTGTGTCACGAAAATGAAAAAAAAAAAATCTGCAATTTTTGGTGAAAATGGTTTTAAAATGTTTTTTTAGGCCTGTCCAGAATGTCGATAGTTCGGCATGACCGGGGTCACAGTTTTTTTGTCACGAAAATGAAAAAAAAATATCTGCAATTTTTGGTGAAAATGGTTTTAAAATGTTTTTTTTAGGCCTGTCCAGAATGTCGATAGTTCGGTATGACCGGGGTCACTGTTTTTCTGTCAAAAAATGAAGAAAAAAAAATCAGCCATTTTTGGTGAAAATGTTTTTTAAATTTTTTTTTAGGCCTGTCCAGAATGTCGCTTTTTCGGCATGATCGGAGTCAACGTTTTTAGGGACAAAATAGAAATCTGCAATTTTTTGTGAAAATGGTTTTAAAATGTTTTTTTTAGGCCTGTCCAGAATGTCGATAGTTCGGCATGACCGGGGTCACTGTTTTTGTGTCAAAAAATGAAAAAAAGAATTCTGAGCTTTTTTTTTGAAAATGGTTCTAAAATGCTTTTTTTTTAGGCCTGTCCAGAATGTCGCTACTTCGGCATAACCGGGGTCACTGTTTTTGTGTCACGAAAATGAAGAAAAAAAAATCAGCAATTTTTGGTGAAAATGGTTTTAAAATTTTTTTTTAGGCCTGTCCAGAATGTCGCTTTTTCGGCATGATCGGAGTCATCGTTTTTAGGGACAAAATAGAAATCTGCAATTTTTTGTGAAAATGGTTTTAAAATGTTTTTTTAGGCCTGTCCAGAATGTCGATAGTTCGGCATGACCGGGGTCACTGTTTTTGTGTCACGAAAATGAAAAAAAAATATCTGCAATTTTTTGTGAAAATGGTTCTAAAATTTTTTTTTAGGCCTGTCCAGAATGTCGCTTTTTCGGCATGATCGGAGTCATCGTTTTTAGGGACAAAATAGAAATCTGCAATTTTTTGTGAAAATGGTTTTAAAATGTTTTTTAGGCCTGTCCAGAATGTCGATAGTTCGGCATGACCGGGGTCACTGCTTTTGTGTCACGAAAATGAAAAAAAAATATCTGCAATTTTTTGTGAAAATGGTTCAAAAACATTTTTTTAGGCCTGTCCAGAATGTTGCTTTTTCGGCATGATCGGAGTCAACGTTTTTAGGGACAAAATAGAAATCTGCAATTTTTTGTGAAAATGGTTTTAAAATGTTTTTTTTAGGCCTGTCCAGTATGTCGATAGTTCTGCATGACCGGGGTCACTGTTTTTGTGTCAAAAAATGAAAAAAAGAATTCTGAGCTTTTTTTTTGAAAATGGTTCTAAAATGCTTTTTTTTAGGCCTGTTCAGAATGTCGCTAGTTCGGCATAACCGGGGTCACTGTTTTTGTGTCACGAAAATGAAGAAAAAAAAATCAGCAATTTTTGGTGAAAATGGTTTTAAAATTTTTTTTTAGGCCTGTCCAGAATGTCGCTTTTTCGGCATGATCGGAGTCATCGTTTTTAGGGACAAAATAGAAATCTGCAATTTTTTGTGAAAATGGTTTTAAAATGTGTTTTTTAGGCCTGTCCAGAATGTCGATAGATCGGCATGACCGGGGTCACTGTTTTTGTGTCACGAAAATGAAAAATAAATATCTGCAATTTTTTGTGAAAATGGTTCTAAAAATTTTTTTTAGGCCTGTCCAGAATGTCGCTTTTTCGCCATGATCGGAGTCATCGTTTTTAGGGACAAAATAGAAATCTGCAATTTTTTGTGAAAATGGTTCTAAATTTTTTTTTTAGGCCTGTCCAGAATGTCGATAGTTCGGTATGACCATGGTCACTGTTTTTGTGTCAAGAAATGAAGAAAAAAAAATCAGCCATTATTGGTGAAAATGGTTTTTACATTTTTTTTTAGGCCTGTCCAGAATGTCGCTTTTTCGGCATGATCGGAGTCATCGTTTTTAGGGACAAAATAGAAATCTGCAATTTTTGGTGAAAATGGTTTTAAAATGTTTTTTTTAGGCCTGTCCAGAATGTCGATAGTTCGGCATGACCGGGGTCACTGTTTTTGTGTCAAAAAATGAAAAAAAGAATTTCTTAGCTTTTTTTTTGAAAATGGTTCTAAAATGCTTTTTTTTTAGGCCTGTCCAAAATGTCGCTAGTTCGGCATGATCGGAGTCATCGTTTTTGGTGACAAAAATAGAAATCTACAATTTTTGGTGAAAATGGTTTTAAAATGTTTTTTCAGGCCTGTCCAGAATGTCGCTAGTTCGGCATGAGTTTTGTGTCACGAAAATGAAAAAAAAAAATCTGCAATTTTTGGTGAAAATGGTTTTAAAATGTTTTTTTAGGCCTGTCCAGAATGTCGATAGTTCGGCATGACCGGGGTCACTGTTTTTGTGTCACGAAAATGAAGAAAAAAAAATCAGCAATTTTTGGTGAAAATGGTTTTAAATTTTTTTTGTTAGGCCTGTACAGAATGTCGCTTTTTCGGCATGATCGGAGTCATCGTTTTTAGGGACAAAATAGAAATCTGCAATTTTTTGTGAAAATGGTTTTAAAATGTTTTTTTAGGCCTGTCCAGAATGTCGATAGTTCGGCATGACCGGGGTCACTGTTTTTGTGTCACGAAAATGAGAAAAAAATATCTGCAATTTTTTGTGAAAATGGTTCTACATTTTTTTTTTTGGCCTGTCCAGAATGTCGCTTTTTCGGCATGATCGGAGTCATCGTTTTTAGGGACAAAATAGAAATCTGCAATTTTTTGTGAAAATGGTTTTAAAATGTTTTTTTTAGGCCTGTCCAGAATGTCGATAGTTCGGCATGACCGGGGTCACTGTTTTTGTGTCAAAAAATGAAAAAAAGCATTCTGAGCTTTTTTTTTGAAAATGGTTCTAAAATGTTTTTTTTAGGCCTGTCCAGAATGTCGATAGTTCGGCATGACCGGGGTCACTGTTTTTGTGTCACGAAAATGAGAAAAAAATATCTGCAATTTTTTGTGAAAATGGTTTTAAAATGTTTTTTTTAGGCCTGTCCAGAATGTCGATAGTTCGGCATGACCGGGGTCACCGTTTTTGTGTCACGAAAATGAGAAAAAAATATCTGCAATTTTTTGTGAAAATGGTTCTAAAAATTTTTTTTAGGCCTGTCCAGAATGTCGCTTTTTCGGCATGATCGGAGTCATCGTTTTTAGGGACAAAATAGAAATCTGCAATTTTTTGTGAAAATGGTTTTAAAATGTTTTTTTTAGGCCTGTCCAGAATGTCGATAGTTCGGCATGACCGGGGTCACTGTTTTTGTGTCAAAAAATGAAAAAAAGAATTCTGAGCTTTATTTTTGAAAATGGTTCTAAAATGCTTTTTTTTTAGGCCTGTCCAGAATGTCGCTAGTTCGGCATAACCGGGGTCACTGTTTTTGTGTCACGAAAATGAAGAAAAAAAAATCAGCAATTTTTGGTGAAAATGGTTTAAACATTTTTTTTTAGACCTGTCCAGAATGTCGCTTTTTCGGCATGATCGGAGTCATCGTTTTTAGGGACAAAATAGAAATCTGCAATTTTTTGTGAAAATGGTTTTAAAATGTTTTTTTTAGGCCTGTCCAGAATGTCGATAGTTCGGCATGACCGGGGTCACTGTTTTTGTGTCAAAAAATGAAAAAAAGAATTCTGAGCTTTATTTTTGAAAATAGTTCTAAAATGCTTTTTTTTTAGGCCTGTCCAGAATGTCGCTAGTTCGGCATAACCGGGGTCACTGTTTTTGTGTCACGAAAATGAAGAAAAAAAAATCAGCAATTTTTGGTGAAAATGGTTTAAAAAAAATTTTTTAGACCTGTCCAGAATGTCGCTTTTTCGGCATGATCGGAGTCATCGTTTTTAGGGACAAAATAGAAATCTGCAATTTTTGGTGAAAATGGTTTTAAAATGTTTTTTTTAGGCCTGTCCAGAATGTCGATAGTTCGGTATGACCGGGGTCACTGTTTTTGTGTCAAAAAATGAAGAAAAAAAAATCAGCCATTTTTGGTGAAAATGTTTTTTTAATTTTTTTTTAGGCCTGTCCAGAATGTCGCTTTTTCGGCATGATCAGAGTCAACGTTTTTAGGGACAAAATAGAAATCTGCAATTTTTTGTGAAAATGGTTTTAAAATGTTTTTTTTAGGCCTGTCCAGAATGTCGATAGTTCGGCATGACCGGGGTCACTGTTTTTGTGTCACGAAAATGAGAAAAAAATATCTGCAATTTTTTGTGAAAATGGTTCAAAAAAAATTGTTTAGGCCTGTCCAGAATGTTGCTTTTTCGGCATGATCGGAGTCATCGTTTTTAGGGACAAAATAGAAATCTGCAATTTTTTGTGAAAATGGTTTTAAAATGTTTTTTTTAGGCCTGTCCAGAATGTCGATAGTTCGGCATGACCGGGGTCACTGTTTTTGTGTCAAAAAATGAAAAAAAGAATTCTGAGCTTTTTTTTTGAAAATGGTTCTAAAATGCTTTTTTTTAGGCCTGTCCAAAATGTTGCTAGTTCGGCATGATCGGAGTCATCGTTTTTGGTGACAAAAATAGAAATCTACAATTTTTTGTGAAAATGGTTTTAAAATGTTTTTTTTTAGGCCTGTCCAGAATGTCGCTAGTTCGGCATGACCGGGGTCACTGTTTTTGTGTCACGAAAATGAAGAAAAAAAAATCAGCAATTTTTGGTGAAAATGGTTTTAAAATTTTTTTGATAGGCCTGTACAGAATGTCGCTTTTTCGGCATGATCGGAGTCATCGTTTTTAGGGACAAAATAGAAATCTGCAATTTTTTGTGAAAATGGTTTTAAAATGTTTTTTTAGGCCTGTCCAGAATGTCGATAGTTCGGCATGACCGGGGTCACTGTTTTTGTGTCACGAAAATGAGAAAAATATATCTGCAATTTTTTGTGAAAATGGTTCTACATTTTTTTTTTTGGCCTGTCCAGAATGTCGCTTTTTCGGCATGATCGGAGTCATCGTTTTTAGGGACAAAATAGAAATCTGCAATTTTTTGTGAAAATGGTTTTAAAATGTTTTTTTTAGGCCTGTCCAGAATGTCGATAGTTCGGCATGACCGGGGTCACTGTTTTTGTGTCAAAAAATGAAAAAAAGAATTCTGAGCTTTTTTTTTGAAAATGGTTCTAAAATGCTTTTTTTTAGGCCTGTTCAGAATGTCGCTAGTTCGGCATAACCGGGGTCACTGTTTTTGTGTCACGAAAATGAAGAAAAAAAAATCAGCAATTTTTGGTGAAAATGGTTTTAAAATTTTTTTTTAGGCCTGTCCAGAATGTCGCTTTTTCGGCATGATCGGAGTCATCGTTTTTAGGGACAAAATAGAAATCTACAATTTTTGGTGAAAATGGTTTTAAAATGTTTTTTCAGGCCTGTCCAGAATGTCGCTAGTTCGGCATGAGTTTTGTGTCACGAAAATGAAAAAAAAAAAATCTGCAATTTTTGGTGAAAATGGTTTTAAAATGGTTTTTTAGGCCTGTCCAGAATGTCGATAGTTCGGCATGACCGGGGTCACAGTTTTTTTGTCACGAAAATGAAAAAAAAATATCTGCAATTTTTAGTGAAAATGGTTCTAAAAAATTTTTTTAGGCCTGTCCAGAATGTCGCTTTTTCGGCATGATCGGAGTCAACGTTTTTGGTGACAAAAATAGAAATCTACAATTTTTTGTGAAAATGGTTTTAAAATGTTTTTTTTAGGCCTGTCCAGAATGTCGATAGTTCGGCATGACCGGGGTCACTGTTTTTGTGTCACGAAAATGACAAAAAAATATCTGCAATTTTTTGTGAAAATGGTTCTAAAAATTTTTTTTTAGGCCTGTCCAGAATGACGCTTTTTCGGCATGATCGGAGTCATCGTTTTTAGGGACAAAATAGAAATCTGCAATTTTTTGTGAAAATGGTTTTAAAATGTTTTTTTAGGCCTGTCCAGAATGTCGATAGCTCGACATGACCCGGGGTCACTGTTTTTGTGTCAAAAAATGAAAAAAAAATTTTGAGCTTTTTTTTTAAAAATGGTTCTAAAATGTTTTTTTTAGGCCTGTCCAGAATGTCGCTTTTTCGGCATGATCGGAGTCAACGTTTTTGGTGACAAAAATAGAAATCTGCAATTTTTTGTGAAAATGGTTATAAAAATTTTTTTTTAGGCCTGTCCAGAATGACGCTTTTTCGGCATGATCGGAGTCATCGTTTTTAGGGACAAAATAGAAATCTGCAATTTTTTGTGAAAATGGTTTTAAAATGTTTTTTTAGGCCTGTCCAGAATGTCGATAGCTCGACATGACCCGGGGTCACTGTTTTTGTGTCAAAAAATGAAAAAAAAAATTTGAGCTTTTTTTTTAAAAATGGTTCTAAAATGTTTTTTTTAGGCCTGTCCAGAATGTCGCTTTTTCGGCATGATCGGAGTCAACGTTTTTGGTGACAAAAATAGAAATCTGCAATTTTTTGTGAAAATGGTTATAAAATGTTTTTTTTAGGCCTGTCCAGAATGTTGCTAGTTCGGCATGACCGGGGTCACTGTTTTTGTGTCAAAAAATGAAAAAAAAAATCTGAGCTATTTTTGTGTCGTGAAAATGAAAAAAAAATATCTGCATTTTTTTTGTGTGAATGGTTATAAAATGTTTTTTTAGGCCTGTCCAGAATGTCGATAGTTCGGCATGACCGGGGTCACTGTTTTTGTGTCAAAAAAAATAAAAAATGAAAAATAAAAAATCTGAGCTTTTTTTGTGAAAATGGTTCTAAAATATTTTTTTAGGACTGTCCAAAATGTCGCTAGTTCGGCATGATCGGAGTCATTGTTTTTGTTGACAAAAATAGAAATCTGCAATTTTTTGTGAAAATAGTTTTAAAATGTTTTTTTAGGCCTGTCCAGAATGTCGCTAGTTCGGCATGACCGGGGTCACTGTTTTTGTGTCGTGAAAATGAAAAAAAAATATCTGCAATTTTTGGTGAAAATGGTTATAAAATGTTTTTTTAGGCCTGTCCAGAATGTCGATAGTTCGGCATGACCGGGGTCACTGTTTTTGTGTCAAAAAAAATAAAAAATGAAAAATAAAAAATCTGAGCTTTTTTTGTGAAAATGGTTCTAAAATATTTTTTTAGGCCTGTCCAGAATGTCGATAGTTCGGCATGACCGGGGTCACTGTTTTTGTGTCGTGAAAATGAAAAAAAAATATCTGCAATTTTTTGTGAAAATGGTTATAAAATGTTTTTTTAGGCCTGTCCAGAATGTCGATAGTTCGGCATGACCGGGGTCACTGTTTTTGTGTCGTGAAAATGAAAAAAAAATATCTGCAATTTTTGGTGAAAATGGTTATAAAATGTTTTTTTAGGCCTGGCCAGAATGTCGCTAGTTCGGGATGACCGGGGTCACTGTTTTTGTGTCGTGAAAATGAAAAAAAAATATCTGCATTTTTTTGTAAGAATAGTTATAAAATGGTTTTTTTAGGCCTGTCCAGAATGTCGACAGTTCGGCATGACCGGGGTCACTGTTTTTGTGTCAAAAAATGAAAAAAAAAATCTGAGCTATTTTTGTGAAAATTGTTCTAAAATGTTTTTTTTCGGCCTGTCCAAAATGTCGGTAGTTCGGAATGATCGGAGTCATTGTTTTTGGTGACAAAAATAGAAATCTGCAATTTTTTGTGAAAATAGTTTTAAAATGTTTTTTTAGACCTGTCCAGAATGTCGCTAGCTCGGCCGGGTCACTGTTTTTGTGTCAAAAAATGAAAAAAAAAATCTGAGCTATTTTTGTGTCGTGAAAATGAAAAAAAAATATCTGCATTTTTTTTGTGTGAATGGTTATAAAATGTTTTTTTAGGCCTGTCCAGAATGTCGATAGTTCGGCATGACCGGGGTCACTGTTTTTGTGTCAAAAAAAATAAAAAATGAAAAATAAAAAATCTGAGCTTTTTTTGTGAAAATTGTTCTAAAATATTTTTTTAGGACTGTCCAAAATGTCGCTAGTTCGGCATGATCGGAGTCATTGTTTTTGGTGACAAAAATAGAAATCTGCAATTTTTTGTGAAAATAGTTTTAAAATGTTTTTTTAGGCCTGTCCAGAATGTCGCTAGTTCGGCCGGGGTCACTGTTTTTGTGTCGTGAAAATGAAAAAAAAATATCTGCAATTTTTTGTGAAAATGGTTATAAAATGTTTTTTTAGGCCTGTCCAGAATGTCGATAGTTCGGCATGACCGGGGTCACTGTTTTTGTGTCGTGAAAATGAAAAAAAAATATCTGCAATTTTTGGTGAAAATGGTTATAAAATGTTTTTTTAGGCCTGTCCAGAATGTCGATAGTTCGGCATGACCGGGGTCACTGTTTTTGTGTCAAAAAAAATAAAAAATGAAAAATAAAAAATCTGAGCTTTTTTTGTGAAAATGGTTCTAAAATATTTTTTTAGGCCTGTCCAGAATGTCGATAGTTCGGCATGACCGGGGTCACTGTTTTTGTGTCGTGAAAATGAAAAAAAAATATCTGCAATTTTTTGTGAAAATGGTTATAAAATGTTTTTTTAGGCCTGTCCAGAATGTCGATAGTTCGGCATGGCCGGGTCACTGTTTTTGTGTCGTGAAAATGAAAAAAAAAAATCTGAGCTATTTTTGTGAAAATTGTTCAAAAATGTTTTTTTTAGGCCTGTCCAAAATGTCGCTAGTTCGGCATGATCGGAGACATTGTTTTTGGTGACAAAAATAGAAATCTGCAATTTTTTGTGAAAATAGTTTTAAAATGTTTTTTTAGGCCTGTCCAGAATGTCGCTAGTTCGGCCGGGGTCACTGTTTTTGTGTCGTGAAAATGAAAAAAAAATATCTGCAATTTTTTGTGAAAATGGTTATAAAATGTTTTTTTAGGCCTGTCCAGAATGTCGATAGTTCGGCATGACCGGGGTCACTGTTTTTGTGTCGTGAAAATGAAAAAAAAATATCTGCAATTTTTGGTGAAAATGGTTATAAAATGTTTTTTTAGGCCTGTCCAGAATGTCGATAGTTCGGCATGACCGGGGTCACTGTTTTTGTGTCAAAAAAAATAAAAAATGAAAAATAAAAAATCTGAGCTTTTTTTGTGAAAATGGTTCTAAAATATTTTTTTAGGCCTGTCCAGAATGTCGATAGTTCGGCATGACCGGGGTCACTGTTTTTGTGTCGTGAAAATGAAAAAAAAATATCTGCAATTTTTTGTGAAAATGGTTATAAAATGTTTTTTTAGGCCTGTCCAGAATGTCGATAGTTCGGCATGGCCGGGTCACTGTTTTTGTGTCGTGAAAATGAAAAAAAAATATCTGCAATTTTTTGTGAAAATGGTTATAAAATGTTTTTTTAGGCCTGTCCAGAATGTCGATAGTTCGGCATGACCGGGGTCACTGTTTTTGTGTCGTGAAAATGAAAAAAAAATATCTGCAATTTTTGGTGAAAATGGTTATAAAATGTTTTTTTAGGCCTGTCCAGAATGTCGATAGTTCGGCATGACCGGGGTCACTGTTTTTGTGTCAAAAAAAATAAAAAATGAAAAATAAAAAATCTGAGCTTTTTTTGTGAAAATGGTTCTAAAATATTTTTTTAGGCCTGTCCAGAATGTCGATAGTTCGGCATGACCGGGGTCACTGTTTTTGTGTCGTGAAAATGAAAAAAAAATATCTGCAATTTTTTGTGAAAATGGTTATAAAATGTTTTTTTAGGCCTGTCCAGAATGTCGATAGTTCGGCATGACCGGGGTCACTGTTTTTGTGTCGTGAAAATGAAAAAAAAATATCTGCAATTTTTGGTGAAAATGGTTATAAAATGTTTTTTTAGGCCTGGCCAGAATGTCGCTAGTTCGGCATGACCGGGGTCACTGTTTTTGTGTCGTGAAAATGAAAAAAAAATCTCTGCAATTTTTTGTGAAAATGGTTATAAAATGTTTTTTTAGGCCTGGCCAGAATGTCGCTAGTTCGGCATGACCGGGGTCACTGTTTTTGTGTCGTGAAAATGAAAAAAAAATATCTGCAATTTTTTGTGAAAATTGTTCTAAAATGCTTTTTTTAGGCCTGTCCAAAATGTCGCTAGTTCGGCATGATCGGAGACATTGTTTTTGGTGACAAAAATAGAAATCTGCAATTTTTTGTGAAAATAGTTTTAAAATGTTTTTTTAGGCCTGTCCAGAATGTCGCTAGTTCGGCCGGGGTCACTGTTTTTGTGTCGTGAAAATGAAAAAAAAATATCTGCAATTTTTTGTGAAAATGGTTATAAAATGTTTTTTTAGGCCTGTCCAGAATGTCGATAGTTCGGCATGACCGGGGTCACTGTTTTTGTGTCGTGAAAATGAAAAAAAAATATCTGCAATTTTTGGTGAAAATGGTTATAAAATGTTTTTTTAGGCCTGTCCAGAATGTCGATAGTTCGGCATGACCGGGGTCACTGTTTTTGTGTCAAAAAAAATAAAAAATGAAAAATAAAAAATCTGAGCTTTTTTTGTGAAAATGGTTCTAAAATATTTTTTTAGGCCTGTCCAGAATGTCGATAGTTCGGCATGACCGGGGTCACTGTTTTTGTGTCGTGAAAATGAAAAAAAAATATCTGCAATTTTTTGTGAAAATGGTTATAAAATGTTTTTTTAGGCCTGTCCAGAATGTCGATAGTTCGGCATGGCCGGGTCACTGTTTTTGTGTCGTGAAAATGAAAAAAAAATATCTGCAATTTTTTGTGAAAATGGTTATAAAATGTTTTTTTAGGCCTGTCCAGAATGTCGATAGTTCGGCATGACCGGGGTCACTGTTTTTGTGTCGTGAAAATGAAAAAAAAATATCTGCAATTTTTGGTGAAAATGGTTATAAAATGTTTTTTTAGGCCTGTCCAGAATGTCGATAGTTCGGCATGACCGGGGTCACTGTTTTTGTGTCAAAAAAAAAAAAAAATGAAAAATAAAAAATCTGAGCTTTTTTTGTGAAAATGGTTCTAAAATATTTTTTTAGGCCTGTCCAGAATGTCGATAGTTCGGCATGACCGGGGTCACTGTTTTTGTGTCGTGAAAATGAAAAAAAAATATCTGCAATTTTTTGTGAAAATGGTTATAAAATGTTTTTTTAGGCCTGTCCAGAATGTCGATAGTTCGGCATGACCGGGGTCACTGTTTTTGTGTCGTGAAAATGAAAAAAAAATATCTGCAATTTTTGGTGAAAATGGTTATAAAATGTTTTTTTAGGCCTGGCCAGAATGTCGCTAGTTCGGCATGACCGGGGTCACTGTTTTTGTGTCGTGAAAATGAAAAAAAAATCTCTGCAATTTTTTGTGAAAATGGTTATAAAATGTTTTTTTAGGCCTGGCCAGAATGTCGCTAGTTCGGCATGACCGGGGTCACTGTTTTTGTGTCGTGAAAATGAAAAAAAAATATCTGCAATTTTTTGTGAAAATTGTTCTAAAATGCTTTTTTTAGGCCTGTCCAAAATGTCGCTAGTTCGGCATGATCGGAGTCATTGTTTTTGGTGACAAAAATAGAAATCTGCAATTTTTTGTGAAAATAGTTTTAAAATGTTTTTTTAGGCCTGTCCAGAATGTCGCTAGTTCGGTCACTGTTTTTTTGTCGTGAAAATGAAAAAAAAATATCTGCATTTTTTTGTAAGAATAGTTATAAAATGGTTTTTTTAGGCCTGTCCAGAATGTCGACAGTTCGGCATGACCGGGGTCACTGTTTTTGTGTCAAAAAATGAAAAAAAAAAATCTGAGCTATTTTTGTGAAAATTGTTCTAAAATGTTTTTTTTCGGCCTGTCCAAAATGTCGGTAGTTCGGAATGATCGGAGTCATTGTTTTTGGTGACAAAAATAGAAATCTGCAATTTTTTGTGAAAATAGTTTTAAAATGTTTTTTTAGGCCTGTCCAGAATGTCGCTAGCTCGGCCGGGTCACTGTTTTTGTGTCAAAAAATGAAAAAAAAAATCTGAGCTATTTTTGTGTCGTGAAAATGAAAAAAAAATATCTGCATTTTTTTTGTGTGAATGGTTATAAAATGTTTTTTTAGGCCTGTCCAGAATGTCGATAGTTCGGCATGACCGGGGTCACTGTTTTTGTGTCAAAAAAAATAAAAAATGAAAAATAAAAAATCTGAGCTTTTTTTGTGAAAATGGTTCTAAAATATTTTTTTAGGACTGTCCAAAATGTCGCTAGTTCGGCATGATCGGAGTCATTGTTTTTGTTGACAAAAATAGAAATCTGCAATTTTTTGTGAAAATAGTTTTAAAATGTTTTTTTAGGCCTGTCCAGAATGTCGCTAGTTCGGCATGACCGGGGTCACTGTTTTTGTGTCGTGAAAATGAAAAAAAAATATCTGCAATTTTTGGTGAAAATGGTTATAAAATGTTTTTTTAGGCCTGTCCAGAATGTCGATAGTTCGGCATGACCGGGGTCACTGTTTTTGTGTCAAAAAATGAAAAAAAAAATCTGAGCTATTTTTGTGAAAATTGTTCTAAAATGTTTTTTTTAGGCCTGTCCAAAATGTCGCTAGTTCGGCATGATCGGAGACATTGTTTTTGGTGACAAAAATAGAAATCTGCAATTTTTTGTGAAAATAGTTTTAAAATGTTTTTTTAGGCCTGTCCAGAATGTCGCTAGTTCGGCCGGGGTCACTGTTTTTGTGTCGTGAAAATGAAAAAAAAATATCTGCAATTTTTTGTGAAAATGGTTATAAAATGTTTTTTTAGGCCTGTCCAGAATGTCGATAGTTCGGCATGACCGGGGTCACTGTTTTTGTGTCGTGAAAATGAAAAAAAAATATCTGCAATTTTTGGTGAAAATGGTTATAAAATGTTTTTTTAGGCCTGTCCAGAATGTCGATAGTTCGGCATGATCGGAGACATTGTTTTTGGTGACAAAAATAGAAATCTGCAATTTTTTGTGAAAATAGTTTTAAAATGTTTTTTTAGGCCTGTCCAGAATGTCGCTAGTTCGGCCGGGGTCACTGTTTTTGTGTCGTGAAAATGAAAAAAAAATATCTGCAATTTTTTGTGAAAATGGTTATAAAATGTTTTTTTAGGCCTGTCCAGAATGTCGATAGTTCGGCATGACCGGGGTCACTGTTTTTGTGTCGTGAAAATGAAAAAAAAATATCTGCAATTTTTGGTGAAAATGGTTATAAAATGTTTTTTTAGGCCTGTCCAGAATGTCGATAGTTCGGCATGACCGGGGTCACTGTTTTTGTGTCAAAAAAAATAAAAAATGAAAAATAAAAAATCTGAGCTTTTTTTGTGAAAATGGTTCTAAAATATTTTTTTAGGCCTGTCCAGAATGTCGATAGTTCGGCATGACCGGGGTCACTGTTTTTGTGTCGTGAAAATGAAAAAAAAATATCTGCAATTTTTTGTGAAAATGGTTATAAAATGTTTTTTTAGGCCTGTCCAGAATGTCGATAGTTCGGCATGGCCGGGTCACTGTTTTTGTGTCGTGAAAATGAAAAAAAAATATCTGCAATTTTTTGTGAAAATGGTTATAAAATGTTTTTTTAGGCCTGTCCAGAATGTCGATAGTTCGGCATGGCCGGGTCACTGTTTTTGTGTCGTGAAAATGAAAAAAAAATATCTGCATTTTTTTGTGAAAATGGTTTTAAAATGTTTTTTTAGGCCTGTCCAGAATGTCGATAGTTCGGCATGGCCGGGTCACTGTTTTTGTGTCAAAAAATGAAAAGAAAAAATCTGAGCTATTTTTGTGAAAATTGTTCTAAAATGCTTTTTTTAGGCCTGTCCAAAATGTCGCTAGTTCGGCATGATCGGAGTCATCGTTTTTGATGACAAAAATAGAAATCTGCAATTTTTTGTGAAAATAGTTTTAAAATGTTTTTTTTAGGCCTGGCAAGAATGTCGCTAGTTCGGCATGACCGGGGTCACTGTTTTTGTGTCGTGAAAATGAAAAAAAAATATCTGCAATTTTTTGTGAAAATGGTTATAAAATGTTTTTTTAGGCCTGTCCAGAATGTCGATAGTTCGGCATGATCGGAGACATTGTTTTTGGTGACAAAAATAGAAATCTGCAATTTTTTGTGAAAATAGTTTTAAAATGTTTTTTTAGGCCTGTCCAGAATGTCGCTAGTTCGGCCGGGGTCACTGTTTTTGTGTCGTGAAAATGAAAAAAAAATATCTGCAATTTTTTGTGAAAATGGTTATAAAATGTTTTTTTAGGCCTGTCCAGAATGTCGATAGTTCGGCATGACCGGGGTCACTGTTTTTGTGTCGTGAAAATGAAAAAAAAATATCTGCAATTTTTGGTGAAAATGGTTATAAAATGTTTTTTTAGGCCTGTCCAGAATGTCGATAGTTCGGCATGACCGGGGTCACTGTTTTTGTGTCAAAAAAAATAAAAAATGAAAAATAAAAAATCTGAGCTTTTTTTGTGAAAATGGTTCTAAAATATTTTTTTAGGCCTGTCCAGAATGTCGATAGTTCGGCATGACCGGGGTCACTGTTTTTGTGTCGTGAAAATGAAAAAAAAATATCTGCAATTTTTTGTGAAAATGGTTATAAAATGTTTTTTTAGGCCTGTCCAGAATGTCGATAGTTCGGCATGGCCGGGTCACTGTTTTTGTGTCGTGAAAATGAAAAAAAAATATCTGCAATTTTTTGTGAAAATGGTTATAAAATGTTTTTTTAGGCCTGTCCAGAATGTCGATAGTTCGGCATGACCGGGGTCACTGTTTTTGTGTCAAAAAAAATAAAAAATGAAAAATAAAAAATCTGAGCTTTTTTTGTGAAAATGGTTCTAAAATATTTTTTTAGGCCTGTCCAGAATGTCGATAGTTCGGCATGACCGGGGTCACTGTTTTTGTGTCGTGAAAATGAAAAAAAAATATCTGCAATTTTTTGTGAAAATGGTTATAAAATGTTTTTTTAGGCCTGTCCAGAATGTCGATAGTTCGGCATGGCCGGGTCACTGTTTTTGTGTCGTGAAAATGAAAAAAAAATATCTGCAATTTTTTGTGAAAATGGTTATAAAATGTTTTTTTAGGCCTGTCCAGAATGTCGATAGTTCGGCATGGCCGGGTCACTGTTTTTGTGTCAAAAAATGAAAAAAAAAAATCTGAGCTATTTTTGTGAAAATTGTTCTAAAATGCTTTTTTTAGGCCTGTCCAAAATGTCGCTAGTTCGGCATGATCGGAGTCATTGTTTTTGGTGACAAAAATAGAAATCTGCAATTTTTTGTGAAAATAGTTTTAAAATGTTTTTTTAGGCCTGTCCAGAATGTCGCTAGTTCGGCATGACCGGGGTCACTGTTTTTGTGTCGTGAAAATGAAAAAAAAATATCTGCAATTTTTTGTGAAAATGGTTATAAAATGTTTTTTTAGGCCTGTCCAGAATGTCGATAGTTCGGCATGACCGGGGTCACTGTTTTTGTGTCAAAATATGAAAAAAGAAATCTGAGCTATTTTTGTGAAAATTGTTCTAAAATATTTTTTTTAGGCCTGTCCAAAATGTCGCTAGTTCGGCATGATCGGAGTCATTGTTTTTGGTGACAAAAATAGAAATCTGCAATTTTTTGTGAAAATAGTTTTAAAATGTTTTTTTAGGCCTGTCCAGAATGTCGCTAGTTCGGTCACTGTTTTTTTGTCGTGAAAATGAAAAAAAAATATCTGCATTTTTTTGTAAGAATAGTTATAAAATGTTTTTTTAGGCCTGTCCAGAATGTCGATAGTTCGGCATGACCGGGGTCACTGTTTTTGTGTCAAAAAATGAAAAAAAAAATCTGAGCTATTTTTGTGAAAATTGTTCTAAAAAGTTTTTTTTAGGCCTGTCCAAAATGTCGCTAGTTCGGCATGATCGGAGTCATTGTTTTTGGTGACAAAAATAGAAATCTGCAATTTTTTGTGAAAATAGTTTTAAAATGTTTTTTTAGGCCTGTCCAGAATGTCGCTAGCTCGGCCGGGTCACTTTTTTTGTGTCAAAAAATGAAAAAAAAAAATCTGAGCTATTTTTGTGTCGTGAAAATGAAAAAAAAATATCTGCATTTTTTTTGTGTGAATGGTTATAAAATGTTTTTTTAGGCCTGTCCAGAATGTCGATAGTTCGGCATGACCGGGGTCACTGTTTTTGTGTCAAAAAAAATAAAAAATGAAAAATAAAAAATCTGAGCTTTTTTTGTGAAAATGGTTCTAAAATATTTTTTTAGGACTGTCCAAAATGTTGCTAGTTCGGCATGATCGGAGTCATCGTTTTTGATGACAAAAATAGAAATCTGCAATTTTTTGTGAAAATAGTTTTAAAATGTTTTTTTTAGGCCTGGCCAGAATGTCGCTAGTTCGGCATGACCGGGGTCACTGTTTTTGTGTCGTGAAAATGAAAAAAAAATATCTGCAATTTTTTGTGAAAATGGTTATAAAATGTTTTTTTAGGCCTGTCCAGAATGTCGATAGTTCGGCATGACCGGGGTCACTGTTTTTGTGTCAAAAAATGAAAAAAAAAAATCTGAGCTATTTTTGTGAAAATTGTTCTAAAATGTTTTTTTTAGGCCTGTCCAAAATATCGCTAGTTCGGCATGATCGGAGTCATTGTTTTTGGTGACAAAAATAGAAATCTGCAATTTTTTGTGAAAATAGTTTTTAAATGTTTTTTTAGGCCTGTCCAGAATGTCGCTAGTTCTGCCGGGGTCACTGTTTTTGTGTCGTGAAAATGAAAAAAAAATATCTGCATTTTTTTGTGAGAATGGTTATAAAATGTTTTTTTAGGCCTGTCCAGAATGTCGATAGTTCGGCATGACCGGGATCACTGTTTTTGTGTCAAAAAATGAAAAAAAAAATCTGAGCTATTTTTGTGAAAATTGTTCTAAAATGTTTTTTTTAGCCCTGTCCAAAATGTCGCTAGTTCGGCATGATCGGAGTCATTGTTTTTGGTGACAAAAATAGAAATCTGCAATTTTTTGTGAAAATAGTTTTAAAATGTTTTTTTAGGCCTGTCCAGAATGTCGCTAGTTCGGCATGACCGGGGTCACTGTTTTTGTGTCGTGAAAATGAAAAAAAAATATCTGCAATTTTTTGTGAAAATGGTTATAAAATGTTTTTTTAGGCCTGTCCAGAATGTCGATAGTTCGGCATGACCGGGGTCACTGTTTTTGTGTCAAAAAATGAACAAAAAAAATCTGAGCTATTTTTGTGAAAATTGTTCTAAAATGTTTTTTTTAGGCCTGTCCAAAATGTCGCTAGTTCGGCATGATCGGAGTCATTGTTTTTGGTGACAAAAATAGAAATCTGCAATTTTTTGTGAAAATAGTTTTAAAATGTTTTTTTAGGCCTGTCCAGAATGTCGCTAGTTCGGTCACTGTTTTTGTGTCGTGAAAATGAAAAAAAAATATCTGCATTTTTTTGTAAGAATAGTTATAAAATGGTTTTTTTAGGCCTGTCCAGAATGTCGATAGTTCGGCATGACCGGGGTCACTGTTTTTGTGTCAAAAAATGAAAAAAAATATCTGAGCTATTTTTGTGAAAATAGTTTTTAAATGTTTTTTTAGGCCTGTCCAGAATGTCGCTAGTTCGGCCGGGGTCACTGTTTTTGTGTCGTGAAAATGAAAAAAAAATATCTGCATTTTTTTGTGAGAATGGTTATAAAATGTTTTTTTAGGCCTGTCCAGAATGTCGATAGTTCGGCATGACCGGGGTCACTGTTTTTGTGTCAAAAAATGAACAAAAAAAATCTGAGCTATTTTTGTGAAAATTGTTCTAAAATGTTTTTTTTAGGCCTGTCCAAAATGTCGCTAGTTCGGCATGATCGGAGTCATTGTTTTTGGTGACAAAAATAGAAATCTGCAATTTTTTGTGAAAATAGTTTTAAAATGTTTTTTTAGGCCTGTCCAGAATGTCGATAGTTTGGCATGACCGGGGTCACTGTTTTTGTGTCAAAAAATGAAAAAAAAAAATCTGAGCTATTTTTGTGAAAATTGTTCTAAAATGTTTTTTTTAGGCCTGTCCAAAATGTCGCTAGTTTGGCATGATCGGAGTCATTGTTTTTGGTGACAAAAATAGAAATCTGCAATTTTTTGTGAAAATAGTTTTAAAATGTTTTTTTAGGCCTGTCCAGAATGTTGCTAGTTCGGCATGACCGGGGTCACTGTTTTTGTGTCGTGAAAATGAAAAAAATATATCTGCAATTTTTTGTGAAAATGGTTATAAAATGTTTTTTTAGGCCTGTCCAGAATGTCGATAGTTCGGCATGACCGGGGTCACTGTTTTTGTGTCAAAAAATGAAAATAAAAAATCTGAGCTATTTTTGTGAAAATTGTTCTAAAATGTTTTTTTTAGGCCTGTCCAAAATGTCGCTAGTTCGGCATGATCGGAGTCATTGTTTTTGGTGACAAAAATAGAAATCTGCAATTTTTTGTGAAAATAGTTTTAAAATGTTTTTTTAGGCCTGTCCAGAATGTCGCTAGTTCGGCCGGGGTCACTGTTTTTGTGTCGTGAAAATGAAAAAAAAATATCTGCAATTTTTTGTGAAAATGGTTATAAAATGTTTTTTTAGGCCTGTCCAGAATGTCGATAGTTCGGCATGACCGGGGTCACTGTTTTTGTGTCAAAAAATGAAAAAAAAAAATCTGAGCTATTTTTGTGAAAATTGTTCTAAAATGTTTTTTTTAGGCCTGTCCAAAATATCGCTAGTTCGGCATGATCGGAGTCATTGTTTTTGGTGACAAAAATAGAAATCTGCAATTTTTTGTGAAAATAGTTTTTAAATGTTTTTTTAGGCCTGTCCAGAATGTCGCTAGTTCGGCCGGGGTCACTGTTTTTGTGTCGTGAAAATGAAAAAAAAATATCTGCATTTTTTTGTGAGAATGGTTATAAAATGTTTTTTTAGGCCTGTCCAGAATGTCGATAGTTCGGCATGACCGGGATCACTGTTTTTGTGTCAAAAAATGAAAAAAAAAATCTGAGCTATTTTTGTGAAAATTGTTCTAAAATGTTTTTTTTAGGCCTGTCCAAAATGTCGCTAGTTCGGCATGATCGGAGTCATTGTTTTTGGTGACAAAAATAGAAATCTGCAATTTTTTGTGAAAATAGTTTTAAAATGTTTTTTTAGGCCTGTCCAGAATGTCGCTAGTTCGGCATGACCGGGGTCACTGTTTTTGTGTCGTGAAAATGAAAAAAAAATATCTGCAATTTTTTGTGAAAATGGTTATAAAATGTTTTTTTAGGCCTGTCCAGAATGTCGATAGTTCGGCATGACCGGGGTCACTGTTTTTGTGTCAAAAAATGAACAAAAAAAATCTGAGCTATTTTTGTGAAAATTGTTCTAAAATGTTTTTTTTAGGCCTGTCCAAAATGTCGCTAGTTCGGCATGATCGGCGTCATTGTTTTTGGTGACAAAAATAGAAATCTGCAATTTTTTGTGAAAATAGTTTTAAAATGTTTTTTTAGGCCTGTCCAGAATGTCGCTAGTTCGGTCACTGTTTTTGTGTCGTGAAAATGAAAAAAAAATATCTGCATTTTTTTGTAAGAATAGTTATAAAATGTTTTTTTAGGCCTGTCCAGAATGTCGATAGTTCGGCATGACCGGGGTCACTGTTTTTGTTTCAAAAAATGAAAAAAAAAAATCTGAGCTATTTTTGTGAAAATAGTTTTTAAATGTTTTTTTAGGCCTGTCCAGAATGTCGCTAGTTCGGCCGGGGTCACTGTTTTTGTGTCGTGAAAATGAAAAAAAAATATCTGCATTTTTTTGTAAGAATAGTTATAAAATGTTTTTTTAGGCCTGTCCAGAATGTCGATAGTTCGGCATGACCGGGGTCACTGTTTTTGTTTCAAAAAATGAAAAAAAAAAATCTGAGCTATTTTTGTGAAAATAGTTTTTAAATGTTTTTTTAGGCCTGTCCAGAATGTCGCTAGTTCGGCCGGGGTCACTGTTTTTGTGTCGTGAAAATGAAAAAAAAATATCTGCATTTTTTTGTGAGAATGGTTATAAAATGTTTTTTTAGGCCTGTCCAGAATGTCGATAGTTCGGCATGACCGGGGTCACTGTTTTTGTGTCAAAAAATGAACAAAAAAAATCTGAGCTATTTTTGTGAAAATTGTTCTAAAATGTTTTTTTTAGGCCTGTCCAAAATGTCGCTAGTTCGGCATGATCGGAGTCATTGTTTTTGGTGACAAAAATAGAAATCTGCAATTTTTTGTGAAAATAGTTTTAAAATGTTTTTTTAGGCCTGTCCAGAATGTCGATAGTTTGGCATGACCGGGGTCACTGTTTTTGTGTCAAAAAATGAAAAAAAAAAATCTGAGCTATTTTTGTGAAAATTGTTCTAAAATGTTTTTTTTAGGCCTGTCCAAAATGTCGCTAGTTTGGCATGATCGGAGTCATTGTTTTTGGTGACAAAAATAGAAATCTGCAATTTTTTGTGAAAATAGTTTTAAAATGTTTTTTTAGGCCTGTCCAGAATGTTGCTAGTTCGGCATGACCGGGGTCACTGTTTTTGTGTCGTGAAAATGAAAAAAAAATATCTGCAATTTTTTGTGAAAATGGTTATAAAATGTTTTTTTAGGCCTGTCCAGAATGTCGATAGTTCGGCATGACCGGGGTCACTGTTTTTGTGTCAAAAAATGAAAAAAAAAAATCTGAGCTATTTTTGTGAAAATTGTTCTAAAATGTTTTTTTTAGGCCTGTCCAAAATGTCGCTAGTTCGGCATGATCGGAGTCATTGTTTTTGGTGACAAAAATAGAAATCTGCAATTTTTTGTGAAAATAGTTTTAAAATGTTTTTTTAGGCCTGTCCAGAATGTCGCTAGTTCGGCATGACCGGGGTCACTGTTTTTGTGTCGTGAAAATGAAAAAAAAATATCTGCAATTTTTTGTGAAAATGGTTATAAAATGTTTTTTTAGGCCTGTCCAGAATGTCGATAGTTCGGCATGACCGGGGTCACTGTTTTTGTGTCAAAAAATGAAAAAAAAAAATCTGAGCTATTTTTGTGAAAATTGTTCTAAAATGTTTTTTTTAGGCCTGTCCAAAATATCGCTAGTTCGGCATGATCGGAGTCATTGTTTTTGGTGACAAAAATAGAAATCTGCAATTTTTTGTGAAAATAGTTTTTAAATGTTTTTTTAGGCCTGTCCAGAATGTCGCTAGTTCGGCCGGGGTCACTGTTTTTGTGTCGTGAAAATGAAAAAAAAATATCTGCAATTTTTTGTGAAAATGGTTATAAAATGTTTTTTTAGGCCTGTCCAGAATGTCGATAGTTCGGCATGATCGGAGTCATTGTTTTTGGTGACAAAAATAGAAATCTGCAATTTTTTGTGAAAATAGTTTTAAAATGTTTTTTTAGGCCTGTCCAGAATGTCGCTAGTTCGGCATGACCGGGGTCACTGTTTTTGTGTCGTGAAAATGAAAAAAAAATATCTGCAATTTTTTGTGAAAATGGTTATAAAATGTTTTTTTAGGCCTGTCCAGAATGTCGATAGTTCGGCATGACCGGGGTCACTGTTTTTGTGTCAAAAAATGAAAAAAGAAATCTGAGCTATTTTTGTGAAAATTGTTCTAAAATGTTTTTTTTAGGCCTGTCCAAAATGTCGCTAGTTCGGCATGATCGGAGTCATTGTTTTTGGTGACAAAAATAGAAATCTGCAATTTTTTGTGAAAATAGTTTTAAAATGTTTTTTTAGGCCTGTCCAGAATGTCGCTAGTTCGGCCGGGGTCACTGTTTTTGTGTCGTGAAAATGAAAAAAAAATATCTGCAATTTTTTGTGAAAATGGTTATAAAATGTTTTTTTAGGCCTGTCCAGAATGTCGATAGTTCGGCATGACCGGGGTGACTGTTTTTGTGTCAAAAAATGAAGAAAAAAAAATCTGAGCTATTTTTGTGAAAATTGTTCTAAAATGTTTTTTTTAGGCCTGTCCAAAATGTCGCTAGTTCGGCATGATCGGAGTCATTGTTTTTGGTGACAAAAATAGAAATCTGCAATTTTTTGTGAAAATAGTTTTAAAATGTTTTTTTAGGCCTGTCCAGAATGTTGCTAGTTCGGCATGACCGGGGTCACTGTTTTTGTGTCGTGAAAATGAAAAAAAAATATCTGCATTTTTTTGTGAGAATGGTTATAAAATGTTTTTTTAGGCCTGTCCAGAATGTCGATAGTTCGGCATGACCGGGATCACTGTTTTTGTGTCAAAAAATGAAAAAAAAAATCTGAGCTATTTTTGTGAAAATTGTTCTAAAATGTTTTTTTTAGGCCTGTCCAAAATGTCGCTAGTTCGGCATGATCGGAGTCATTGTTTTTGGTGACAAAAATAGAAATCTGCAATTTTTTGTGAAAATAGTTTTAAAATGTTTTTTTAGGCCTGTCCAGAATGTCGCTAGTTCGGCATGACCGGGGTCACTGTTTTTGTGTCGTGAAAATGAAAAAAAAATATCTGCAATTTTTTGTGAAAATGGTTATAAAATGTTTTTTTAGGCCTGTCCAGAATGTCGATAGTTCGGCATGACCGGGGTCACTGTTTTTGTGTCAAAAAATGAACAAAAAAAATCTGAGCTATTTTTGTGAAAATTGTTCTAAAATGTTTTTTTTAGGCCTGTCCAAAATGTCGCTAGTTCGGCATGATCGGCGTCATTGTTTTTGGTGACAAAAATAGAAATCTGCAATTTTTTGTGAAAATAGTTTTAAAATGTTTTTTTAGGCCTGTCCAGAATGTCGCTAGTTCGGTCACTGTTTTTGTGTCGTGAAAATGAAAAAAAAATATCTGCATTTTTTTGTAAGAATAGTTATAAAATGTTTTTTTAGGCCTGTCCAGAATGTCGATAGTTCGGCATGACCGGGGTCACTGTTTTTGTTTCAAAAAATGAAAAAAAAAAATCTGAGCTATTTTTGTGAAAATAGTTTTTAAATGTTTTTTTAGGCCTGTCCAGAATGTCGCTAGTTCGGCCGGGGTCACTGTTTTTGTGTCGTGAAAATGAAAAAAAAATATCTGCATTTTTTTGTGAGAATGGTTATAAAATGTTTTTTTAGGCCTGTCCAGAATGTCGATAGTTCGGCATGACCGGGGTCACTGTTTTTGTGTCAAAAAATGAACAAAAAAAATCTGAGCTATTTTTGTGAAAATTGTTCTAAAATGTTTTTTTTAGGCCTGTCCAAAATGTCGCTAGTTCGGCATGATCGAAGTCATTGTTTTTGGTGACAAAAATAGAAATCTGCAATTTTTTGTGAAAATAGTTTTAAAATGTTTTTTTAGGCCTGTCCAGAATGTCGATAGTTTGGCATGACCGGGGTCACTGTTTTTGTGTCAAAAAATGAAAAAAAAAAATCTGAGCTATTTTTGTGAAAATTGTTCTAAAATGTTTTTTTTAGGCCTGTCCAAAATGTCGCTAGTTTGGCATGATCGGAGTCATTGTTTTTGGTGACAAAAATAGAAATCTGCAATTTTTTGTGAAAATAGTTTTAAAATGTTTTTTTAGGCCTGTCCAGAATGTTGCTAGTTCGGCATGACCGGGGTCACTGTTTTTGTGTCGTGAAAATGAAAAAAAAATATCTGCAATTTTTTGTGAAAATGGTTATAAAATGTTTTTTTAGGTTTGTCCAGAATGTCGATAGTTCGGCATGACCGGGGTCACTGTTTTTGTGTCAAAAAATGAAAAAAAAAAATCTGAGCTATTTTTGTGAAAATTGTTCTAAAATGTTTTTTTTAGGCCTGTCCAAAATGTCGCTAGTTCGGCATGATCGGAGTCATTGTTTTTGGTGACAAAAATAGAAATCTGCAATTTTTTGTGAAAATAGTTTTAAAATGTTTTTTTAGGCCTGTCCAGAATGTCGCTAGTTCGGCATGACCGGGGTCACTGTTTTTGTGTCGTGAAAATGAAAAAAAAATATCTGCAATTTTTTGTGAAAATGGTTATAAAATGTTTTTTTAGGCCTGTCCAGAATGTCGATAGTTCGGCATGACCGGGGTCACTGTTTTTGTGTCAAAAAATGAAAAAAAAAAATCTGAGCTATTTTTGTGAAAATTGTTCTAAAATGTTTTTTTTAGGCCTGTCCAAAATATCGCTAGTTCGGCATGATCGGAGTCATTGTTTTTGGTGACAAAAATAGAAATCTGCAATTTTTTGTGAAAATAGTTTTTAAATGTTTTTTTAGGCCTGTCCAGAATGTCGCTAGTTCGGCCGGGGTCACTGTTTTTGTGTCGTGAAAATGAAAAAAAAATATCTGCAATTTTTTGTGAAAATGGTTATAAAATGTTTTTTTAGGCCTGTCCAGAATGTCGATAGTTCGGCATGACCGGGGTCACTGTTTTTGTGTCAAAAAATGAAAAAAAAAAATCTGAGCTATTTTTGTGAAAATTGTTCTAAAATGTTTTTTTTAGGCCTGTCCAAAATGTCGCTAGTTCGGCATGATCGGAGTCATTGTTTTTGGTGACAAAAATAGAAATCTGCATTTTTTTGTGAAAATAGTTTTAAAATGTTTTTTTAGGCCTGTCCAGAATGTCGCTAGTTCGGCATGACCGGGGTCACTGTTTTTGTGTCAAAAAAAAAAAAAAAAATTCTGAGCTATTTTTGTGAAAATTGTTCTAAAATGTTTTTTTTAGGCCTGTCCAGAATGTCGATAGTTTGGCATGACCGGGGTCACTGTTTTTGTGTCAAAAAATGAAAAAAAAAATTCTGAGCTATTTTTGTGAAAATTGTTCTAAAATGTTTTTTTTAGGCCTGTCCAAAATGTCGCTAGTTTGGCATGATCGGAGTCATTGTTTTTGGTGACAAAAATAGAAATCTGCAATTTTTTGTGAAAATAGTTTTAAAATGTTTTTTTAGGCCTGTCCAGAATGTCGCTAGTTCGGCATGACCGGGGTCACTGTTTTTGTGTCGTGAAAATGAAAAAAAAATATCTGCAATTTTTTGTGAAAATGGTTATAAAATGTTTTTTTAGGCCTGTCCAGAATGTCGATAGTTCGGCATGACCGGGGTCACTGTTTTTGTGTCAAAAAATGAAAAAAGAAATCTGAGCTATTTTTGTGAAAATTGTTCTAAAATGTTTTTTTTAGGCCTGTCCAAAATGTCGCTAGTTCGGCATGATCGGAGTCATTGTTTTTGGTGACAAAAATAGAAATCTGCAATTTTTTGTGAAAATAGTTTTAAAATGTTTTTTTAGGCCTGTCCAGAATGTCGCTAGTTCGGCCGGGGTCACTGTTTTTGTGTCGTGAAAATGAAAAAAAAATATCTGCAATTTTTTGTGAAAATGGTTATAAAATGTTTTTTTAGGCCTGTCCAGAATGTCGATAGTTCGGCATGACCGGGGTCACTGTTTTTGTGTCAAAAAATGAAAAAAAAAAATCTGAGCTATTTTTGTGAAAATTGTTCTAAAATGTTTTTTTTAGGCCTGTCCAAAATGTCGCTAGTTCGGCATGATCGGAGTCATTGTTTTTGGTGACAAAAATAGAAATCTGCAATTTTTTGTGAAAATAGTTTTAAAATGTTTTTTTAGGCCTGTCCAGAATGTCGCTAGTTCGGCATGACCGGGGTCACTGTTTTTGTGTCAAAAAAATAAAAAATAAATATCTGCAATTTTTTGTGAAAATGGTTATAAAATGTTTTTTTTAGGCCTGTCCAGAATGTCGATAGTTCGGCATGACCGGGGTCACTGTTTTTGTGTCAAAAAATGAAAAAAAAAAATCTGAGTTATTTGTGTAAATTGTTCTAAAATGTTTTTTTTAGGCCTGTCCAAAATGTCGCTAGTTCGGCATGATCGGAGTCATTGTTTTTGGTGACAAAAATAGAAATCTGCAATTTTTTGTGAAAATAGTTTTAAAATGTTTTTTTAGGCCTGTCCAGAATGTCGCTAGTTCGGCATGACCGGGGTCACTGTTTTTGTGTCAAAAAATGAAAAAAAAAATTCTGAGCTATTTTTGTGAAAATTGTTCTAAAATGTTTTTTTTAGGCCTGTCCAAAATGTCGCTAGTTTGGCATGATCGGAGTCATTGTTTTTGGTGACAAAAATAGAAATCTGCAATTTTTTGTGAAAATAGTTTTAAAATGTTTTTTTAGGCCTGTCCAGAATGTCGCTAGTTCGGCATGACCGGGGTCACTGTTTTTGTGTCGTGAAAATGAAAAAAAAATATCTGCAATTTTTTGTGAAAATGGTTATAAAATGTTTTTTTAGGCCTGTCCAGAATGTCGATAGTTCGGCATGACCGGGGTCACTGTTTTTGTGTCAAAAAATGAAAAAAAAAAATCTGAGCTATTTTTGTGAAAATTGTTCTAAAATGTTTTTTTTAGGCCTGTCCAAAATGTCGCTAGTTCGGCATGATCGGAGTCACTGTTTTTGGTGACAAAAATAGAAATCTGCAATTTTTTGTGAAAATAGTTTTAAAATGTTTTTTTAGGCCTGTCCAGAATGTCGATAGTTTGGCATGACCGGGGTCACTGTTTTTGTGTCAAAAAATGAAAAAAAAAATTCTGAGCTATTTTTGTGAAAATTGTTCTAAAATGTTTTTTTTAGGCCTGTCCAAAATGTCGCTAGTTTGGCATGATCGGAGTCATTGTTTTTGGTGACAAAAATAGAAATCTGCAATTTTTTGTGAAAATAGTTTTAAAATGTTTTTATAGGCCTGTCCAGAATGTCGCTAGTTCGGCATGACCGGGGTCACTGTTTTTGTGTCGTGAAAATGAAAAAAAAATATCTGCAATTTTTTGTGAAAATGGTTATAAAATGTTTTTTTAGGCCTGTCCAGAATGTCGATAGTTCGGCATGACCGGGGTCACTGTTTTTGTGTCAAAAAATGAAAAAAGAAATCTGAGCTATTTTTGTGAAAATTGTTCTAAAATGTTTTTTTTAGGCCTGTCCAAAATGTCGCTAGTTCGGCATGATCGGAGTCATTGTTTTTGGTGACAAAAATAGAAATCTGCAATTTTTTGTGAAAATAGTTTTAAAATGTTTTTTTAGGCCTGTCCAGAATGTCGCTAGTTCGGCATGACCGGGGTCACTGTTTTTGTGTCAAAAAAATAAAAAATAAATATCTGCAATTTTTTGTGAAAATGGTTATAAAATTTTTTTTTTAGGCCTGTCCAGAATGTCGATAGTTCGGCATGACCGGGGTCACTGTTTTTGTGTCAAAAAATGAAAAAAAAAAATCTGAGCTATTTTTGTGAAAATTGTTTTGAAATGTTTTTTTAGGCCTGTCCAGAATGTCGATAGTTCGGCATGACCGGGGTCACTGTTTTTGTGTCAAAAAATGAAAAAAAAAAATCTGAGCTATTTTTGTGAAAATTGTTCTAAAATGTTTTTTTTAGGCCTGTCCAAAATATCGCTAGTTCGGCATGATCGGAGTCATTGTTTTTGGTGACAAAAATAGAAATCTGCAATTTTTTGTGAAAATAGTTTTTAAATGTTTTTTTAGGCCTGTCCAGAATGTCGCTAGTTCGGCCGGGGTCACTGTTTTTGTGTCGTGAAAATGAAAAAAAAATATCTGCAATTTTTTGTGAAAATGGTTATAAAATGTTTTTTTAGGCCTGTCCAGAATGTCGATAGTTCGGCATGACCGGGGTCACTGTTTTTGTGTCAAAAAATGAAAAAAAAAAATCTGAGCTATTTTTGTGAAAATTGTTCTAAAATGTTTTTTTTAGGCCTGTCCAAAATGTCGCTAGTTCGGCATGATCGGAGTCATTGTTTTTGGTGACAAAAATAGAAATCTGCATTTTTTTGTGAAAATAGTTTTAAAATGTTTTTTTAGGCCTGTCCAGAATGTCGCTAGTTCGGCATGACCGGGGTCACTGTTTTTGTGTCAAAAAAAAAAAAAAAAAATTCTGAGCTATTTTTGTGAAAATTGTTCTAAAATGTTTTTTTTAGGCCTGTCCAGAATGTCGATAGTTTGGCATGACCGGGGTCACTGTTTTTGTGTCAAAAAATGAAAAAAAAAATTCTGAGCTATTTTTGTGAAAATTGTTCTAAAATGTTTTTTTTAGGCCTGTCCAAAATGTCGCTAGTTTGGCATGATCGGAGTCATTGTTTTTGGTGACAAAAATAGAAATCTGCAATTTTTTGTGAAAATAGTTTTAAAATGTTTTTTTAGGCCTGTCCAGAATGTCGCTAGTTCGGCATGACCGGGGTCACTGTTTTTGTGTCGTGAAAATGAAAAAAAAATATCTGCAATTTTTTGTGAAAATGGTTATAAAATGTTTTTTTAGGCCTGTCCAGAATGTCGATAGTTCGGCATGACCGGGGTCACTGTTTTTGTGTCAAAAAATGAAAAAAGAAATCTGAGCTATTTTTGTGAAAATTGTTCTAAAATGTTTTTTTTAGGCCTGTCCAAAATGTCGCTAGTTCGGCATGATCGGAGTCATTGTTTTTGGTGACAAAAATAGAAATCTGCAATTTTTTGTGAAAATAGTTTTAAAATGTTTTTTTAGGCCTGTCCAGAATGTCGCTAGTTCGGCCGGGGTCACTGTTTTTGTGTCGTGAAAATGAAAAAAAAATATCTGCAATTTTTTGTGAAAATGGTTATAAAATGTTTTTTTAGGCCTGTCCAGAATGTCGATAGTTCGGCATGACCGGGGTCACTGTTTTTGTGTCAAAAAATGAAAAAAAAAAATCTGAGCTATTTTTGTGAAAATTGTTCTAAAATGTTTTTTTTAGGCCTGTCCAAAATGTCGCTAGTTCGGCATGATCGGAGTCATTGTTTTTGGTGACAAAAATAGAAATCTGCAATTTTTTGTGAAAATAGTTTTAAAATGTTTTTTTAGGCCTGTCCAGAATGTCGCTAGTTCGGCATGACCGGGGTCACTGTTTTTGTGTCAAAAAAATAAAAAATAAATATCTGCAATTTTTTGTGAAAATGGTTATAAAATGTTTTTTTTAGGCCTGTCCAGAATGTCGATAGTTCGGCATGACCGGGGTCACTGTTTTTGTGTCAAAAAATGAAAAAAAAAAATCTGAGTTATTTGTGTAAATTGTTCTAAAATGTTTTTTTTAGGCCTGTCCAAAATGTCGCTAGTTCGGCATGATCGGAGTCATTGTTTTTGGTGACAAAAATAGAAATCTGCAATTTTTTGTGAAAATAGTTTTAAAATGTTTTTTTAGGCCTGTCCAGAATGTCGCTAGTTCGGCATGACCGGGGTCACTGTTTTTGTGTCAAAAAATGAAAAAAAAAATTCTGAGCTATTTTTGTGAAAATTGTTCTAAAATGTTTTTTTTAGGCCTGTCCAAAATGTCGCTAGTTTGGCATGATCGGAGTCATTGTTTTTGGTGACAAAAATAGAAATCTGCAATTTTTTGTGAAAATAGTTTTAAAATGTTTTTTTAGGCCTGTCCAGAATGTCGCTAGTTCGGCATGACCGGGGTCACTGTTTTTGTGTCGTGAAAATGAAAAAAAAATATCTGCAATTTTTTGTGAAAATGGTTATAAAATGTTTTTTTAGGCCTGTCCAGAATGTCGATAGTTCGGCATGACCGGGGTCACTGTTTTTGTGTCAAAAAATGAAAAAAAAAAATCTGAGCTATTTTTGTGAAAATTGTTCTAAAATGTTTTTTTTAGGCCTGTCCAAAATGTCGCTAGTTCGGCATGATCGGAGTCACTGTTTTTGGTGACAAAAATAGAAATCTGCAATTTTTTGTGAAAATAGTTTTAAAATGTTTTTTTAGGCCTGTCCAGAATGTCGATAGTTTGGCATGACCGGGGTCACTGTTTTTGTGTCAAAAAATGAAAAAAAAAATTCTGAGCTATTTTTGTGAAAATTGTTCTAAAATGTTTTTTTTAGGCCTGTCCAAAATGTCGCTAGTTTGGCATGATCGGAGTCATTGTTTTTGGTGACAAAAATAGAAATCTGCAATTTTTTGTGAAAATAGTTTTAAAATGTTTTTATAGGCCTGTCCAGAATGTCGCTAGTTCGGCATGACCGGGGTCACTGTTTTTGTGTCGTGAAAATGAAAAAAAAATATCTGCAATTTTTTGTGAAAATGGTTATAAAATGTTTTTTTAGGCCTGTCCAGAATGTCGATAGTTCGGCATGACCGGGGTCACTGTTTTTGTGTCAAAAAATGAAAAAAGAAATCTGAGCTATTTTTGTGAAAATTGTTCTAAAATGTTTTTTTTAGGCCTGTCCAAAATGTCGCTAGTTCGGCATGATCGGAGTCATTGTTTTTGGTGACAAAAATAGAAATCTGCAATTTTTTGTGAAAATAGTTTTAAAATGTTTTTTTAGGCCTGTCCAGAATGTCGCTAGTTCGGCATGACCGGGGTCACTGTTTTTGTGTCAAAAAAATAAAAAATAAATATCTGCAATTTTTTGTGAAAATGGTTATAAAATTTTTTTTTTAGGCCTGTCCAGAATGTCGATAGTTCGGCATGACCGGGGTCACTGTTTTTGTGTCAAAAAATGAAAAAAAAAAATCTGAGCTATTTTTGTGAAAATTGTTTTGAAATGTTTTTTTAGGCCTGTCCAGAATGTCGCTAGTTCGGCATGACTGGGGTCACTGTTTTTGTGTCGTGAAAACAAAAAAAAAATATTTGCAATTTTTTGTGAAAATTGTTCTAAAATGTTTTTTTTAGGCCTGTCCAAAATGTCGCTAGTTCGGCATGATCGGAGTCATTGTTTTTGGTGACAAAAATAGAAATCTGCAATTTTTTGTGAAAATAGTTTTAAAATGTTTTTTTAGGCCTGTCCAGAATGTCGCTAGTTCGGCATGACCGGGGTCACTGTTTTTGTGTCGTGAAAATGAAAAAAAAATATCTGCAATTTTTTGTGAAAATGGTTATAAAATGTTTTTTTAGGCCTGTCCAGAATGTCGATAGTTCGGCATGACCGGGGTCACTGTTTTTGTGTCAAAAAATGAAAAAAAAAAATCTGAGCTATTTTTGTGAAAATTGTTCTAAAATGTTTTTTTTAGGCCTGTCCAAAATGTCGCTAGTTCGGCATGATCGGAGTCATTGTTTTTGGTGACAAAAATAGAAATCTGCAATTTTTTGTGAAAATAGTTTTAAAATGTTTTTTTAGGCCTGTCCAGAATGTCGCTAGTTCGGCATGACCGGGGTCACTGTTTTTGTGTCAAAAAAATAAAAAATAAATATCTGCAATTTTTTGTGAAAATGGTTATAAAATGTTTTTTTTAGGCCTGTCCAGAATGTCGATAGTTTGGCATGACCGGGGTCACTGTTTTTGTGTCAAAAAATGAAAAAAAAAATTCTGAGCTATTTTTGTGAAAATTGTTCTAAAATGTTTTTTTTAGGCCTGTCCAAAATGTCGCTAGTTTGGCATGATCGGAGTCATTGTTTTTGGTGACAAAAATAGAAATCTGCAATTTTTTGTGAAAATAGTTTTAAAGTGTTTTTTTAGGCCTGTCCAGAATGTCGCTAGTTCGGCATGACCGGGGTCACTGTTTTTGTGTCGTGAAAATGAAAAAAAAATATCTGCAATTTTTTGTGAAAATGGTTATAAAATGTTTTTTTAGGCCTGTCCAGAATGTCGATAGTTCGGCATGACCGGGGTCACTGTTTTTGTGTCAAAAAATGAAAAAAAAAATCTGAGCTATTTTTGTGAAAATTGTTCTAAAATGTTTTTTTTAGGCCTGTCCAAAATGTCGCTAGTTCGGCATGATCGGAGTCATTGTTTTTGGTGACAAAAATAGAAATCTGCAATTTTTTGTGAAAATAGTTTTAAAATGTTTTTTTAGGCCTGTCCAGAATGTCGCTAGTTCGGCCGGGGTCACTGTTTTTGTGTCGTGAAAATGAAAAAAAAATATATGCATTTTTTTGTGAGAATGGTTATAAAATGTTTTTTTAGGCCTGTCCAGAATGTCGATAGTTCGGCATGACCGGGGTCACTGTTTTTGTGTCAAAAAATGAACAAAAAAAATCTGAGCTTTTTTTGTGAAAATTGTTCTAAAATGTTTTTTTTAGGCCTGTCCAAAATGTCGCTAGTTCGGCATGATCGGAGTCATTGTTTTTGGTGACAAAAATAGAAATCTGCAATTTTTTGTGAAAATAGTTTTAAAATGTTTTTTTAGGCCTGTCCAGAATGTCGATAGTTTGGCATGACCGGGGTCACTGTTTTTGTGTCAAAAAATGAAAAAAACAATTCTGAGCTATTTTTGTGAAAATTGTTCTAAAATGTTTTTTTTAGGCCTGTCCAAAATGTCGCTAGTTTGGCATGATCGGAGTCATTGTTTTTGGTGACAAAAATAGAAATCTGCAATTTTTTGTGAAAATAGTTTTAAAATGTTTTTTTAGGCCTGTCCAGAATGTCGCTAGTTCGGCCGGGGTCACTGTTTTTGTGTCGTGAAAATGAAAAAAAAATATCTGCATTTTTTTGTGAGAATGGTTATAAAATGTTTTTTTAGGCCTGTCCAGAATGTCGATAGTTCGGCATGACCGGGGTCACTGTTTTTGTGTCAAAAAATGAACAAAAAAAATCTGAGCTTTTTTTGTGAAAATTGTTCTAAAATGTTTTTTTTAGGCCTGTCCAAAATGTCGCTAGTTCGGCATGATCGGAGTCATTGTTTTTGGTGACAAAAATAGAAATCTGCAATTTTTTGTGAAAATAGTTTTAAAATGTTTTTTTAGGCCTGTCCAGAATGTCGATAGTTTGGCATGACCGGGGTCACTGTTTTTGTGTCAAAAAATGAAAAAAAAAATTCTGAGCTATTTTTGTGAAAATTGTTCTAAAATGTTTTTTTTAGGCGTGTCCAAAATGTCGCTAGTTTGGCATGATCGGAGTCATTGTTTTTGGTGACAAAAATAGAAATCTGCAATTTTTTGTGAAAATAGTTTTAAAATGTTTTTTTAGGCCTGTCCAGAATGTCGCTAGTTCGGCCGGGGTCACTGTTTTTGTGTCGTGAAAATGAAAAAAAAATATCTGCATTTTTTTGTGAGAATGGTTATAAAATGTTTTTTTAGGCCTGTACAGAATGTCGATAGTTCGGCATGACCGGGGTCACTGTTTTTGTGTCAAAAAATGAACAAAAAAAATCTGAGCTTTTTTTGTGAAAATTGTTCTAAAATGTTTTTTTTAGGCCTGTCCAAAATGTCGCTAGTTCGGCATGATCGGAGTCATTGTTTTTGGTGACAAAAATAGAAATCTGCAATTTTTTGTGAAAATAGTTTTAAAATGTTTTTTTAGGCCTGTCCAGAATGTCGCTAGTTCGGCCGGGGTCACTGTTTTTGTGTCGTGAAAATGAAAAAAAAATATCTGCATTTTTTTGTGAGAATGGTTATAAAATGTTTTTTTAGGCCTGTCCAGAATGTCGATAGTTCGGCATGACCGGGGTCACTGTTTTTGTGTCAAAAAATGAACAAAAAAAATCTGAGCTTTTTTTGTGAAAATTGTTCTAAAATGTTTTTTTTAGGCCTGTCCAAAATGTCGCTAGTTCGGCATGATCGGAGTCATTGTTTTTGGTGACAAAAATAGAAATCTGCAATTTTTTGTGAAAATAGTTTTAAAATGTTTTTTTAGGCCTGTCCAGAATGTCGATAGTTTGGCATGACCGGGGTCACTGTTTTTGTGTCGTGAAAATGAAAAAAAAATATCTGCAATTTTTTGTGAAAATGGTTATAAAATGTTTTTTTAGGCCTGTCCAGAATGTCGATAGTTCGGCATGACCGGGGTCACTGTTTTTGTGTCAAAAAAAGAAAAAAAAATCTGAGCTATTTTTGTGAAAATTGTTCTAAAATGTTTTTTTTAGGCCTGTCCAAAATGTCGCTAGTTCGGCATGATCGGAGTCATTGTTTTTGGTGACAAAAATAGAAATCTGCAATTTTTTGTGAAAATAGTTTTAAAATGTTTTTTTAGGCCTGTCCAGAATGTCGCTAGTTCGGCCGGGGTCACTGTTTTTGTGTCGTGAAAATGAAAAAAAAATATCTGCATTTTTTTGTGAGAATGGTTATAAAATGTTTTTTTAGGCCTGTCCAGAATGTCGATAGTTCGGCATGACCGGGGTCACTGTTTTTGTGTCAAAAAATGAACAAAAAAAATCTGAGCTTTTTTTGTGAAAATTGTTCTAAAATGTTTTTTTTAGGCCTGTCCAAAATGTCGCTAGTTCGGCATGATCGGAGTCATTGTTTTTGGTGACAAAAATAGAAATCTGCAATTTTTTGTGAAAATAGTTTTAAAATGTTTTTTTAGGCCTGTCCAGAATGTCGATAGTTTGGCATGACCAGGGTCACTGTTTTTGTGTCGTGAAAATGAAAAAAAAATATCTGCAATTTTTTGTGAAAATGGTTATAAAATGTTTTTTTAGGCCTGTCCAGAATGTCGATAGTTCGGCATGACCGGGGTCACTGTTTTTGTGTCAAAAAATGAAAAAAAAAAATCTGAGCTATTTTTGTGAAAATTGTTCTAAAATGTTTTTTTTTAGGCCTGTCCAAAATGTCGCTAGTTCGGCATGATCGGAGTCATTGTTTTTGGTGACAAAAATAGAAATCTGCTATTTTTTGTGAAAATAGTTTTAAAATGTTTCTTTAGGCCTGTCCAGAATGTCGCTAGTTCGGCCGGGGTCACTGTTTTTGTGTCGTGAAAATGAAAAAAAAATATCTGCATTTTTTTGTGAGAATGGTTATAAAATGTTTTTTTAGGCCTGTCCAGAATGTCGATAGTTCGGCATGACCGGGGTCACTGTTTTTGTGTCAAAAAATGAAAAAAAAAATCTGAGCTTTTTTTGTGAAAATTGTTCTAAAATGTTTTTTTTAGGCCTGTCCAAAATGTCGCTAGTTCGGCATGATCGGAGTCATTGTTTTTGGTGACAAAAATAGAAATCTGCAATTTTTTGTGAAAATAGTTTTAAAATGTTTTTTTAGGCCTGTCCAGAATGTCGCTAGTTCGGCCGGGGTCACTGTTTTTGTGTCGTGAAAATGAAAAAAAAATATATGCATTTTTTTGTGAGAATGGTTATAAAATGTTTTTTTAGGCCTGTCCAGAATGTCGATAGTTCGGCATGACCGGGGTCACTGTTTTTGTGTCAAAAAATGAACAAAAAAAATCTGAGCTTTTTTTGTGAAAATTGTTCTAAAATGTTTTTTTTAGGCCTGTCCAAAATGTCGCTAGTTCGGCATGATCGGAGTCATTGTTTTTGGTGACAAAAATAGAAATCTGCAATTTTTTGTGAAAATAGTTTTAAAATGTTTTTTTAGGCCTGTCCAGAATGTCGATAGTTTGGCATGACCGGGGTCACTGTTTTTGTGTCAAAAAATGAAAAAAAAAATTCTGAGCTATTTTTGTGAAAATTGTTCTAAAATGTTTTTTTTAGGCCTGTCCAAAATGTCGCTAGTTTGGCATGATCGGAGTCATTGTTTTTGGTGACAAAAATAGAAATCTGCAATTTTTTGTGAAAATAGTTTTAAAATGTTTTTTTAGGCCTGTCCAGAATGTCGCTAGTTCGGCCGGGGTCACTGTTTTTGTGTCGTGAAAATGAAAAAAAAATATCTGCATTTTTTTGTGAGAATGGTTATAAAATGTTTTTTTAGGCCTGTCCAGAATGTCGATAGTTCGGCATGACCGGGGTCACTGTTTTTGTGTCAAAAAATGAACAAAAAAAATCTGAGCTTTTTTTGTGAAAATTGTTCTAAAATGTTTTTTTTAGGCCTGTCCAAAATGTCGCTAGTTCGGCATGATCGGAGTCATTGTTTTTGGTGACAAAAATAGAAATCTGCAATTTTTTGTGAAAATAGTTTTAAAATGTTTTTTTAGGCCTGTCCAGAATGTCGATAGTTTGGCATGACCGGGGTCACTGTTTTTGTGTCAAAAAATGAAAAAAAAAATTCTGAGCTATTTTTGTGAAAATTGTTCTAAAATGTTTTTTTTAGGCCTGTCCAAAATGTCGCTAGTGTGGCATGATCGGAGTCATTGTTTTTGGTGACAAAAATAGAAATCTGCAATTTTTTGTGAAAATAGTTTTAAAATGTTTTTATAGGCCTGTCCAGAATGTCGCTAGTTCGGCATGACCGGGGTCACTGTTTTTGTGTCGTGAAAATGAAAAAAAAATATCTGCAATTTTTTGTGAGAATGGTTATAAAATGTTTTTTTAGGCCTGTCCAGAATGTCGATAGTTCGGCATGACCGGGGTCACTGTTTTTGTGTCAAAAAATGAAAAAAAAAATCTGAGCTTTTTTTGTGAAAATTGTTCTAAAATGTTTTTTTTAGGCCTGTCCAAAATGTCGCTAGTTCGGCATGATCGGAGTCATTGTTTTTGGTGACAAAAATAGAAATCTGCAATTTTTTGTGAAAATAGTTTTAAAATGTTTTTTTAGGCCTGTCCAGAATGTCGCTAGTTCGGCCGGGGTCACTGTTTTTGTGTCGTGAAAATGAAAAAAAAATATATGCATTTTTTTGTGAGAATGGTTATAAAATGTTTTTTTAGGCCTGTCCAGAATGTCGATAGTTCGGCATGACCGGGGTCACTGTTTTTGTGTCAAAAAATGAACAAAAAAAATCTGAGCTTTTTTTGTGAAAATTGTTCTAAAATGTTTTTTTTAGGCCTGTCCAAAATGTCGCTAGTTCGGCATGATCGGAGTCATTGTTTTTGGTGACAAAAATAGAAATCTGCAATTTTTTGTGAAAATAGTTTTAAAATGTTTTTTTAGGCCTGTCCAGAATGTCGATAGTTTGGCATGACCGGGGTCACTGTTTTTGTGTCAAAAAATGAAAAAAAAAATTCTGAGCTATTTTTGTGAAAATTGTTCTAAAATGTTTTTTTTAGGCCTGTCCAAAATGTCGCTAGTTTGGCATGATCGGAGTCATTGTTTTTGGTGACAAAAATAGAAATCTGCAATTTTTTGTGAAAATAGTTTTAAAATGTTTTTTTAGGCCTGTCCAGAATGTCGCTAGTTCGGCCGGGGTCACTGTTTTTGTGTCGTGAAAATGAAAAAAAAATATCTGCATTTTTTTGTGAGAATGGTTATAAAATGTTTTTTTAGGCCTGTCCAGAATGTCGATAGTTCGGCATGACCGGGGTCACTGTTTTTGTGTCAAAAAATGAACAAAAAAAATCTGAGCTTTTTTTGTGAAAATTGTTCTAAAATGTTTTTTTTAGGCCTGTCCAAAATGTCGCTAGTTCGGCATGATCGGAGTCATTGTTTTTGGTGACAAAAATAGAAATCTGCAATTTTTTGTGAAAATAGTTTTAAAATGTTTTTTTAGGCCTGTCCAGAATGTCGATAGTTTGGCATGACCGGGGTCACTGTTTTTGTGTCAAAAAATGAAAAAAAAAATTCTGAGCTATTTTTGTGAAAATTGTTCTAAAATGTTTTTTTTAGGCCTGTCCAAAATGTCGCTAGTTTGGCATGATCGGAGTCATTGTTTTTGGTGACAAAAATAGAAATCTGCAATTTTTTGTGAAAATAGTTTTAAAATGTTTTTTTAGGCCTGTCCAGAATGTCGCTAGTTCGGCCGGGGTCACTGTTTTTGTGTCGTGAAAATGAAAAAAAAATATCTGCATTTTTTTGTGAGAATGGTTATAAAATGTTTTTTTAGGCCTGTCCAGAATGTCGATAGTTCGGCATGACCGGGGTCACTGTTTTTGTGTCAAAAAATGAACAAAAAAAATCTGAGCTTTTTTTGTGAAAATTGTTCTAAAATGTTTTTTTTAGGCCTGTCCAAAATGTCGCTAGTTCGGCATGATCGGAGTCATTGTTTTTGGTGACAAAAATAGAAATCTGCAATTTTTTGTGAAAATAGTTTTAAAATGTTTTTTTAGGCCTGTCCAGAATGTCGCTAGTTCGGCCGGGGTCACTGTTTTTGTGTCGTGAAAATGAAAAAAAAATATCTGCATTTTTTTGTGAGAATGGTTATAAAATGTTTTTTTAGGCCTGTCCAGAATGTCGATAGTTCGGCATGACCGGGGTCACTGTTTTTGTGTCAAAAAATGAACAAAAAAAATCTGAGCTTTTTTTGTGAAAATTGTTCTAAAATGTTTTTTTTAGGCCTGTCCAAAATGTCGCTAGTTCGGCATGATCGGAGTCATTGTTTTTGGTGACAAAAATAGAAATCTGCAATTTTTTGTGAAAATAGTTTTAAAATGTTTTTTTAGGCCTGTCCAGAATGTCGATAGTTTGGCATGACCGGGGTCACTGTTTTTGTGTCGTGAAAATGAAAAAAAAATATCTGCAATTTTTTGTGAAAATGGTTATAAAATGTTTTTTTAGGCCTGTCCAGAATGTCGATAGTTCGGCATGACCGGGGTCACTGTTTTTGTGTCAAAAAAAGAAAAAAAAAATCTGAGCTATTTTTGTGAAAATTGTTCTAAAATGTTTTTTTTAGGCCTGTCCAAAATGTCGCTAGTTCGGCATGATCGGAGTCATTGTTTTTGGTGACAAAAATAGAAATCTGCAATTTTTTGTGAAAATAGTTTTAAAATGTTTTTTTTAGGCCTGTCCAGAATGTCGCTAGTTCGGCATGATCGGAGTCATTGTTTTTGGTGACAAAAATAGAAATCTGCAATTTTTTGTGAAAATAGTTTTAAAATGTTTTTTTAGGCCTGTCCAGAATGTCGCTAGTTCGGCATGACCGGGGTCACTGTTTTTGTGTCAAAAAATGAAGAAAAAAAAATCTGAGTTATTTTTGTGAAAATTGTTCTAAAATGTTTTTTTTAGGCCTGTCCAAAATGTCGCTAGTTCGGCATGATCGGAGTCATTGTTTTTGGTGACAAAAATAGAAATCTGCAATTTTTTGTGAAAATAGTTTTAAAATGTTTTTTTAGGCCTGTCCAGAATGTCGCTAGTTCGGCCGGGGTCACTGTTTTTGTGTCGTGAAAATGAAAAAAAAATATCTGCAATTTTTTGTGAAAATGGTTATAAAATGTTTTTTTAGGCCTGTCCAGAATGTCGATAGTTCGGCATGACCGGGGTCACTGTTTTTGTGTCAAAAAATGAAAAAAAAAAATCTGAGCTATTTTTGTGAAAATTGTTCTAAAATGTTTTTTTTAGGCCTGTCCAAAATGTCGCTAGTTCGGCATGATCGGAGTCATTGTTTTTGGTGACAAAAATAGAAATCTGCAATTTTTTGTGAAAATAGTTTTAAAATGTTTTTTTAGGCCTGTCCAGAATGTCGCTAGTTCGGCATGACCGGGGTCACTGTTTTTGTGTCAAAAAAATAAAAAATAAATATCTGCAATTTTTTGTGAAAATGGTTATAAAATGTTTTTTTTAGGCCTGTCCAGAATGTCGATAGTTCGGCATGACCGGGGTCACTTTTTTTGTGTCAAAAAATGAAAAAAAAAAATTTGAGCTATTTTTGTGAAAATTGTTTTGAAATGTTTTTTTAGGCCTGTCCAGAATGTCGCTAGTTCGGCATGACTGGGGTCACTGTTTTTGTGTCGTGAAAACAAAAAAAAAATATTTGCAATTTTTTGTGAAAATTGTTCTAAAATGTTTTTTTTAGGCCTGTCCAAAATGTCGCTAGTTCGGCATGATCGGAGTCATTGTTTTTGGTGACAAAAATAGAAATCTGCAATTTTTTGTGAAAATAGTTTTAAAACGTTTTTTTAGGCCTGTCCAGAATGTCGATAGTTTGGCATGACCGGGGTCACTGTTTTTGTGTCAAAAAATGAAAGAAAAAATTCTGAGCTATTTTTGTGAAAATTGTTCTAAAATGTTTTTTTTAGGCCTGTCCAAAATGTCGCTAGTTTGGCATGATCGGAGTCATTGTTTTTGGTGACAAAAATAGAAATCTGCAATTTTTTGTGAAAATAGTTTTAAAATGTTTTTTTAGGCCTGTCCAGAATGTCGCTAGTTCGGCATGACCGGGGTCACTGTTTTTGTGTCGTGAAAATGAAAAAAAAATATCTGCAATTTTTTGTGAAAATGGTTATAAAATGTTTTTTTAGGCCTGTCCAGAATGTCGATAGTTTGGCATGACCGGGGTCACTGTTTTTGTGTCAAAAAATGAAAAAAAAAAATCTGAGCTATTTTTGTGAAAATTGTTCTAAAATGTTTTTTTTAGGCCTGTCCAAAATGTCGCTAGTTTGGCATGATCGGAGTCATTGTTTTTGGTGACAAAAATAGAAATCTGCAATTTTTTGTGAAAATATTTTTAAAATGTTTTTTTAGGCCTGTCCAGAATATCGCTAGTTCGGCATGACCGGGGTCACTGTTTTTGTGTCGTGAAAATGAAAAAAAAATATCTGCATTTTTTTGTGAGAATGGTTATAAAATGTTTTTTTAGGCCTGTCCAGAATGTCGATAGTTTGGCATGACCGGGGTCACTGTTTTTGTGTAAAAAAATGAACAAAAAAAATCTGAGCTATTTTTGTGAAAATTGTTCTAAAATGTTTTTTTTAGGCCTGTCCAAAATGTCGCTACTTCGGCATGATCGGAGTCATTGTTTTTGGTGACAAAAATAGAAATCTGCAATTTTTTGTGAAAATAGTTTTAAAATGTTTTTTTAGGCCTGTCCAGAATGTCGATAGTTTGGCATGACCGGGGTCACTGTTTTTGTGTCAAAAAATGACCAAAAAAAATCTGAGCTATTTTTGTGAAAATTGTTCTAAAATGTTTTTTTTAGGCCTGTCCAAAATGTCGCTAGTTCGGCATGATCGGAGTCATTGTTTTTGGTGACAAAAATAGAAATCTGCAATTTTTTGTGAAAATAGTTTTAAAATGTTTTTTTAGGCCTGTCCAGAATGTCGCTAGTTCGGCATGACCGGGGTCACTGTTTTTGTGTCGTGAAAATGAAAAAAAAATATCTGCAATTTTTTGTGAAAATGGTTATAAAATGTTTTTTTAGGCCTGTCCAGAATGTCGATAGTTCGGCATGACCGGGGTCACTGTTTTTGTGTCAAAAAATGAAAAAAAAAAATCTGAGCTATTTTTGTGAAAATTGTTCTAAAATGTTTTTTTTAGGCCTGTCCAAAATGTCGCTAGTTCGGCATGATCGGAGTCATTGTTTTTGGTGACAAAAATAGAAATCTGCAATTTTTTGTGAAAATAGTTTTAAAATGTTTTTTTAGGCCTGTCCAGAATGTCGCTAGTTCGGCATGATCGGGGTCACTGTTTTTGTGTGACAAAAATAAAAAGAAATATCTGCAATTTTTTGTGAAAATGGTTTTTAAATGTTTTTTTAGGCCTGTCCAGAATGTCGCTAGTTCGGCATGACCGGGGTCACTGTTTTTGTGTCGTGAAAATGAAAAAAAAATATCTGCACTTTTTTGGTGAGAATGGTTATAAAATGTTTTTTTAGGCCTGTCCAGAATGTCGATAGTTCGGCATGACCGGGGTCACTGTTTTTGTGTCGAGAAAATGAAAAAAAAAAATCTGAGCTATTTTTGTGAAAATTGTTCTAAAATGTTTTTTTTAGGCCTGTCCAAAATGTCGCTAGTTCGGCATGATCGGAGTCATTGTTTTTGGTGACAAAAATAGAAACCTGCAATTTTTTGTGAAAATAGTTTTAAAATGTTTTTTTAGGCCTGTCCAGAATGTCGATAGTTTGGCATGACCGGGGTCACTGTTTTTGTGTCAAAAAATGAAAAAAAAAATTCTGAGCTATTTTTGTGAAAATTGTTCTAAAATGTTTTTTTTAGGCCTGTCCAAAATGTCGCTAGTTTGGCATGATCGGAGTCATTGTTTTTGGTGACAAAAATAGAAATCTGCAATTTTTTGTGAAAATAGTTTTAAAATGTTTTTATAGGCCTGTCCAGAATGTCGCTAGTTCGGCATGACCGGGGTCACTGTTTTTGTGTCGTGAAAATGAAAAAAAAATATCTGCAATTTTTTGTGAAAATGGTTATAAAATGTTTTTTTAGGCCTGTCCAGAATGTCGATAGTTCGGCATGACCGGGGTCACTGTTTTTGTGTCAAAAAATGAAAAAAAAAATCTGAGCTATTTTTGTGAAAATTGTTCTAAAATGTTTTTTTTAGGCCTGTCCAAAATGTCGCTAGTTCGGCATGATCGGAGTCATTGTTTTTGGTGACAAAAATAGAAATCTGCAATTTTTTGTGAAAATAGTTTTAAAATGTTTTTTTAGGCCTGTCCAGAATGTCGATAGTTTGGCATGACCGGGGTCACTGTTTTTGTGTCAAAAAATGACCAAAAAAAATCTGAGCTATTTTTGTGAAAATTGTTCTAAAATGTTTTTTTTAGGCCTGTCCAAAATGTCGCTAGTTCGGCATGATCGGAGTCATTGTTTTTGGTGACAAAAATAGAAATCTGCAATTTTTTGTGAAAATAGTTTTAAAATGTTTTTTTAGGCCTGTCCAGAATGTCGCTAGTTCGGCATGACCGGGGTCACTGTTTTTGTGTCGTGAAAATGAAAAAAAAATATCTGCAATTTTTTGTGAAAATGGTTATAAAATGTTTTTTTAGGCCTGTCCAGAATGTCGATAGTTCGGCATGACCGGGGTCACTGTTTTTGTGTCAAAAAATGAAAAAAAAAAATCTGAGCTATTTTTGTGAAAATTGTTCTAAAATGTTTTTTTTAGGCCTGTCCAAAATGTCGCTAGTTCGGCATGATCGGAGTCATTGTTTTTGGTGACAAAAATAGAAATCTGCAATTTTTTGTGAAAATAGTTTTAAAATGTTTTTTTAGGCCTGTCCAGAATGTCGCTAGTTCGGCATGATCGGAGTCATTGTTTTTGGTGACAAAAATAGAAATCTGCAATTTTTTGTGAAAATATTTTTTAAATGTTTTTTTAGGCCTGTCCAGAATGTCGCTAGTTCGGCATGACCGGGGTCACTGTTTTTGTGTCGTGAAAATGAAAAAAAAATATCTGCAATTTTTTGTGAAAATGGTTATAAAATGTTTTTTTTAGGCCTGTCCAGAATGTCGATAGTTCGGCATGACCGGGGTCACTGTTTTTGTGTCAAAAAATGAAAAAAAAAAATCTGAGCTATTTTTGTGAAAATTGTTCTAAAATGTTTTTTTTAGGCCTGTCCAAAATGTCGCTAGTTCGGCATGATCGGAGTCATTGTTTTTGGTGACAAAAATAGAAACCTGCAATTTTTTGTGAAAATAGTTTTAAAATGTTTTTTTAGGCCTGTCCAGAATGTCGATAGTTTGGCATGACCGGGGTCACTGTTTTTGTGTCAAAAAATGAAAAAAAAAATTCTGAGCTATTTTTGTGAAAATTGTTCTAAAATGTTTTTTTTAGGCCTGTCCAAAATGTCGCTAGTTTGGCATGATCGGAGTCATTGTTTTTGGTGACAAAAATAGAAATCTGCAATTTTTTGTGAAAATAGTTTTAAAATGTTTTTATAGGCCTGTCCAGAATGTCGCTAGTTCGGCATGACCGGGGTCACTGTTTTTGTGTCGTGAAAATGAAAAAAAAATATCTGCAATTTTTTGTGAAAATGGTTATAAAATGTTTTTTTAGGCCTGTCCAGAATGTCGATAGTTCGGCATGACCGGGGTCACTGTTTTTGTGTCAAAAAATGAAAAAAAAAATCTGAGCTATTTTTGTGAAAATTGTTCTAAAATGTTTTTTTTAGGCCTGTCCAAAATGTCGCTAGTTCGGCATGATCGGAGTCATTGTTTTTGGTGACAAAAATAGAAATCTGCAATTTTTTGTGAAAATAGTTTTAAAATGTTTTTTTAGGCCTGTCCAGAATGTCGCTAGTTCGGCATGATCGGAGTCATTGTTTTTGGTGACAAAAATAGAAATCTGCAATTTTTTGTGAAAATATTTTTTAAATGTTTTTTTAGGCCTGTCCAGAATGTCGCTAGTTCGGCATGACCGGGGTCACTGTTTTTGTGTCGTGAAAATGAAAAAAAAATATCTGCAATTTTTTGTGAAAATGGTTATAAAATGTTTTTTTTAGGCCTGTCCAGAATGTCGATAGTTCGGCATGACCGGGGTCACTGTTTTTGTGTCAAAAAATGAAAAAAAAAAATCTGAGCTATTTTTGTGAAAATTGTTCTAAAATGTTTTTTTTAGGCCTGTCCAAAATGTCGCTAGTTCGGCATGATCGGAGTCATTGTTTTTGGTGACAAAAATAGAAACCTGCAATTTTTTGTGAAAATAGTTTTAAAATGTTTTTTTAGGCCTGTCCAGAATGTCGATAGTTTGGCATGACCGGGGTCACTGTTTTTGTGTCAAAAAATGAAAAAAAAAATTCTGAGCTATTTTTGTGAAAATTGTTCTAAAATGTTTTTTTTAGGCCTGTCCAAAATGTCGCTAGTTTGGCATGATCGGAGTCATTGTTTTTGGTGACAAAAATAGAAATCTGCAATTTTTTGTGAAAATAGTTTTAAAATGTTTTTATAGGCCTGTCCAGAATGTCGCTAGTTCGGCATGACCGGGGTCACTGTTTTTGTGTCGTGAAAATGAAAAAAAAATATCTGCAATTTTTTGTGAAAATGGTTATAAAATGTTTTTTTAGGCCTGTCCAGAATGTCGATAGTTCGGCATGACCGGGGTCACTGTTTTTGTGTCAAAAAATGAAAAAAAAAATCTGAGCTATTTTTGTGAAAATTGTTCTAAAATGTTTTTTTTAGGCCTGTCCAAAATGTCGCTAGTTCGGCATGATCGGAGTCATTGTTTTTGGTGACAAAAATAGAAATCTGCAATTTTTTGTGAAAATAGTTTTAAAATGTTTTTTTAGGCCTGTCCAGAATGTCGCTAGTTCGGCCGGGGTCACTGTTTTTGTGTCGTGAAAATGAAAAAAAAATATCTGCATTTTTTTGTGAGAATGGTTATAAAATGTTTTTTTAGGCCTGTCCAGAATGTCGATAGTTCGGCATGACCGGGGTCACTGTTTTTGTGTCAAAAAATGAAAAAAAAAAATCTGAGCTTTTTTTGTGAAAATTGTTCTAAAATGTTTTTTTTAGGCCTGTCCAAAATGTCGCTAGTTCGGCATGATCGGAGTCATTGTTTTTGGTGACAAAAATAGAAATCTGCAATTTTTTGTGAAAATAGTTTTAAAATGTTTTTTTAGGCCTGTCCAGAATGTCGCTAGTTCGGCATGATCGGAGTCATTGTTTTTGGTGACAAAAATAGAAATCTGCAATTTTTTGTGAAAATATTTTTTAAATGTTTTTTTAGGCCTGTCCAGAATGTCGCTAGTTCGGCATGACCGGGGTCACTGTTTTTGTGTCGTGAAAATGAAAAAAAAATATCTGCAATTTTTTGTGAAAATGGTTATAAAATGTTTTTTTTAGGCCTGTCCAGAATGTCGATAGTTCGGCATGACCGGGGTCACTGTTTTTGTGTCAAAAAATGAAAAAAAAAAATCTGAGCTATTTTTGTGAAAATTGTTCTAAAATGTTTTTTTTAGGCCTGTCCAAAATGTCGCTAGTTCGGCATGATCGGAGTCATTGTTTTTGGTGACAAAAATAGAAACCTGCAATTTTTTGTGAAAATAGTTTTAAAATGTTTTTTTAGGCCTGTCCAGAATGTCGATAGTTTGGCATGACCGGGGTCACTGTTTTTGTGTCAAAAAATGAAAAAAAAAGATTCTGAGCTATTTTTGTGAAAATTGTTCTAAAATGTTTTTTTTAGGCCTGTCCAAAATGTCGCTAGTTTGGCATGATCGGAGTCATTGTTTTTGGTGACAAAAATAGAAATCTGCAATTTTTTGTGAAAATAGTTTTAAAATGTTTTTATAGGCCTGTCCAGAATGTCGCTAGTTCGGCATGACCGGGGTCACTGTTTTTGTGTCGTGAAAATGAAAAAAAAATATCTGCAATTTTTTGTGAAAATGGTTATAAAATGTTTTTTTAGGCCTGTCCAGAATGTCGATAGTTCGGCATGACCGGGGTCACTGTTTTTGTGTCAAAAAATGAAAAAAAAATCTGAGCTATTTTTGTGAAAATTGTTCTAAAATGTTTTTTTTAGGCCTGTCCAAAATGTCGCTAGTTCGGCATGATCGGAGTCATTGTTTTTGGTGACAAAAATAGAAATCTGCAATTTTTTGTGAAAATAGTTTTAAAATGTTTTTTTAGGCCTGTCCAGAATGTCGCTAGTTCGGCCGGGGTCACTGTTTTTGTGTCGTGAAAATGAAAAAAAAATATCTGCATTTTTTTGTGAGAATGGTTATAAAATGTTTTTTTAGGCCTGTCCAGAATGTCGATAGTTCGGCATGACCGGGGTCACTGTTTTTGTGTCAAAAAATGAACAAAAAAAATCTGAGCTTTTTTTGTGAAAATTGTTCTAAAATGTTTTTTTTAGGCCTGTCCAAAATGTCGCTAGTTCGGCATGATCGGAGTCATTGTTTTTGGTGACAAAAATAGAAATCTGCAATTTTTTGTGAAAATAGTTTTAAAATGTTTTTTTAGGCCTGTCCAGAATGTCGATAGTTTGGCATGACCGGGGTCACTGTTTTTGTGTCAAAAAATGAAAAAAAAAATTCGGAGCTATTTTTGTGAAAATTGTTCTAAAATGTTTTTTTTAGGCCTGTCCAAAATGTCGCTAGTTTGGCATGATCGGAGTCATTGTTTTTGGTGACAAAAATAGAAATCTGCAATTTTTTGTGAAAATAGTTTTAAAATGTTTTTTTAGGCCTGTCCAGAATGTCGATAGTTTGGCATGACCGGGGTCACTGTTTTTGTGTCAAAAAATGAAAAAAAAAATTCTGAGCTATTTTTGTGAAAATTGTTCTAAAATGTTTTTTTTAGGCCTGTCCAAAATGTCGCTAGTTTGGCATGATCGGAGTCATTGTTTTTGGTGACAAAAATAGAAATCTGCAATTTTTTGTGAAAATAGTTTTAAAATGTTTTTATAGGCCTGTCCAGAATGTCGCTAGTTCGGCATGACCGGGGTCACTGTTTTTGTGTCGTGAAAATGAAAAAAAAATATCTGCAATTTTTTGTGAAAATGGTTATAAAATGTTTTTTTAGGCCTGTCCAGAATGTCGATAGTTCGGCATGACCGGGGTCACTGTTTTTGTGTCAAAAAATGAAAAAAAAAATCTGAGCTATTTTTGTGAAAATTGTTCTAAAATGTTTTTTTTAGGCCTGTCCAAAATGTCGCTAGTTCGGCATGATCGGAGTCATTGTTTTTGGTGACAAAAATAGAAATCTGCAATTTTTTGTGAAAATAGTTTTAAAATGTTTTTTTAGGCCTGTCCAGAATGTCGCTAGTTCGGCATGACCGGGGTCACTGTTTTTGTGTCGTGAAAATGAAAAAAAAATATCTGCAATTTTTTGTGAAAATAGTTTTAAAATGTTTTTTTTAGGCCTGTCCAGAATGTTGCTAGTTCGGCATGACCGGGGTCACTGTTTTTGTGTCGTGAAAATGAAAAAAAAATATCTGCAATTTTTTGTGAAAATGGTTATAAAATGTTTTTTTAGGCCTGTCCAGAATGTCGATAGTTCGGCATGACCGGGGTCACTGTTTTTGTGTCAAAAAATGAAAAAAAAAAATCTGAGCTATTTTTGTGAAAATTGTTCTAAAATGTTTTTTTTAGGCCTTTCCAAAATGTCGATAGTTCGGCATGACCGGGGTCACTGTTTTTGGTGACAAAAATAGAAATCTGCAATTTTTTGTGAAAATAGTTTTAAAATGTTTTTTTAGGCCTGTCCAGAATGTCGCTAGTTCGGCATGACCGGGGTCACTGTTTTTGTGTCGTGAAAATGAAAAAAAAATATCTGCAATTTTTTGTGAAAATGGTTATAAAATGTTTTTTTAGGCCTGTCCAGAATGTCGATAGTTCGGCATGACCGGGGTCACTGTTTTTGTGTCAAAAAATGAAAAAAAAAAATCTGAGCTATTTTTGTGAAAATAGTTTTAAAATGTTTTTTTTAGGCCTGTCCAGAATGTTGCTAGTTCGGCATGACCGGGGTCACTGTTTTTGTGTCGTGAAAATGAAAAAAAAATATCTGCAATTTTTTGTGAAAATGGTTATAAAATGTTTTTTTAGGCCTGTCCAGAATGTCGATAGTTCGGCATGACCGGGGTCACTGTTTTTGTGTCAAAAAATGAAAAAAAAAAATCTGAGCTATTTTTGTGAAAATTGTTATAAAATGTTTTTTTTAGGCCTTTCCAAAATGTCGATAGTTCGGCATGACCGGGGTCACTGTTTTTGGTGACAAAAATAGAAATCTGCAATTTTTTGTGAAAATAGTTTTAAAATGTTTTTTTAGGCCTGTCCAGAATGTCGCTAGTTCGGCATGACCGGGGTCACTGTTTTTGTGTCGTGAAAATGAAAAAAAAATATCTGCAATTTTTTGTGAAAATGGTTATAAAATGTTTTTTTAGGCCTGTCCAGAATGTCGATAGTTCGGCATGACCGGGGTCACTGTTTTTGTGTCAAAAAATGAAAAAAAAAAATCTGAGCTATTTTTGTGAAAATTGTTCTAAAATGTTTTTTTTTAGGCCTGTCCAAAATGTCGCTAGTTCGGCATGATCGGAGTCATTGTTTTTGGTGACAAAAATAGAAATCTGCAATTTTTTGTGAAAATAGTTTTAAAATGTTTTTTTAGGCCTGTCCAGAATGTCGCTAGTTCGGCATGACCGGGGTCACTGTTTTTGTGTCGTGAAAATGAAAAAAAAATATCAGCATTTTTTTGTGAGAATGGTTATAAAATGTTTTTTTAGGCCTGTCCAGAATGTCGATAGTTCGGCATGACCGGGGTCACTGTTTTTGTGTCAAAAAATGAACAAAAAAAATCTGAGCTTTTTTTGTGAAAATTGTTCTAAAATGTTTTTTTTAGGCCTGTCCAAAATGTCGCTAGTTCGGCATGATCGGAGTCATTGTTTTTGGTGACAAAAATAGAAATCTGCAATTTTTTGTGAAAATAGTTTTAAAATGTTTTTTTAGGCCTGTCCAGATTGTTGCTAGTTCGGCATGACCGGTGTCACTGTTTTTGTGTCGTGAAAATGAAAAAAAAATATCTGCAATTTTTTGTGAAAATGGTTATAAAATGTTTTTTTAGGCCTGTCCAGAATGTCGATAGTTCGGCATGACCGGGGTCACTGTTTTTGTGTCAAAAAATGAGAAAAAAAAAATCTGAGCTATTTTTGTGAAAGTTGTTCTAAAATGTTTTTTTTAGGCCTGTCCAAAATGTCGATAGTTCGGCATGACCGGGGTCACTGTTTTTGGTGACAAAAATAGAAATCTGCAATTTTTTGTGAAAATAGTTTTAAAATGTTTTTTTAGGCCTGTCCAGAATGTCGCTAGTTCGGCATGACCGAGGTCACTGTTTTTGTGGCAAAAAAAAAAAAAAAAAATATCTGCAATTTTTTGTGAAAATGGTTATAAAATGTTTTTTTAGGCCTGTCCAGAATGTCGATAGTTCGGCATGACCGGGGTCACTGTTTTTGTGTCGTGAAAACAAAAAAAAATATCTGCAATTTTTTGTGAAAATGGTTATAAAATGTTTTTTTAGGCCTGGCCAGAATGTCGATAGTTCGGCATGACCGGGGTCACTGTTTTTGTGTCAAAAAATGAAAAAAAAAAAAATGAGCTATTTTTGTGAAAATTGTTCTAAAATGTTTTTTTTAGGCCTGTCCAAAATGTCGCTAGTTCGGCATGATCGGAGTCATTGTTTTTGGTGACAAAAATAGAAATCTGCAATTTTTTGTGAAAATAGTTTTAAAATGTTTTTTTAGGCCTGTCCAGAATGTCGCTAGTTCGGCATGACCGAGGTCACTGTTTTTGTGGCAAAAAAATAAATAAAAAATATCTGCAATTTTTTGTGAAAATGGTTATAAAATGTTTTTTTACGCCTGTCCAGAATGTCGATAGTTCGGCATGACCGGGGTCACTGTTTTTGTGTCAAAAAATGAAGAAAAAAAAATCTGAGCTATTTTTGTGAAAATTGTTCTAAAATGTATTTTTTTTAGGCCTGTCCAAAATGTCGCTAGTTCGGCATGATCGGAGTCATTGTTTTTGGTGACAAAAATAGAAATCTGCAATTTTTTGTGAAAATAGTTTTAAAATGTTTTTTTAGGCCTGTCCAGAATGTCGCTAGTTCGGCCGGGGTCACTGTTTTTGTGTCGTGAAAATGAAAAAAAAATATCTGCATTTTTTTGTGAGAATGGTTATAAAATGTTTTTTTAGGCCTGTCCAGAATGTCGATAGTTCGGCATGACCGGGGTCACTGTTTTTGTGTCAAAAAATGAAAAAAAAAAATCTGAGCTTTTTTTGTGAAAATTGTTCTAAAATGTTTTTTTTAGGCCTGTCCAAAATGTCGCTAGTTCGGCATGATCGGAGTCATTGTTTTTGGTGACAAAAATAGAAATCTGCAATTTTTTGTGAAAATAGTTTTAAAATGTTTTTTTAGGCCTGTCCAGAATGTCGCTAGTTCGGCATGATCGGAGTCATTGTTTTTGGTGACAAAAATAGAAATCTGCAATTTTTTGTGAAAATATTTTTTAAATGTTTTTTTAGGCCTGTCCAGAATGTCGCTAGTTCGGCATGACCGGGGTCACTGTTTTTGTGTCGTGAAAATGAAAAAAAAATATCTGCAATTTTTTTGTGAAAATGGTTATAAAATGTTTTTTTTAGGCCTGTCCAGAATGTCGATAGTTCGGCATGACCGGGGTCACTGTTTTTGTGTCAAAAAATGAAAAAAAAAAATCTGAGCTATTTTTGTGAAAATTGTTCTAAAATGTTTTTTTTAGGCCTGTCCAAAATGTCGCTAGTTCGGCATGATCGGAGTCATTGTTTTTGGTGACAAAAATAGAAACCTGCAATTTTTTGTGAAAATAGTTTTAAAATGTTTTTTTAGGCCTGTCCAGAATGTCGATAGTTTGGCATGACCGGGGTCACTGTTTTTGTGTCAAAAAATGAAAAAAAAAGATTCTGAGCTATTTTTGTGAAAATTGTTCTAAAATGTTTTTTTTAGGCCTGTCCAAAATGTCGCTAGTTTGGCATGATCGGAGTCATTGTTTTTGGTGACAAAAATAGAAATCTGCAATTTTTTGTGAAAATAGTTTTAAAATGTTTTTATAGGCCTGTCCAGAATGTCGCTAGTTCGGCATGACCGGGGTCACTGTTTTTGTGTCGTGAAAATGAAAAAAAAATATCTGCAATTTTTTGTGAAAATGGTTATAAAATGTTTTTTTAGGCCTGTCCAGAATGTCGATAGTTCGGCATGACCGGGGTCACTGTTTTTGTGTCAAAAAATGAAAAAAAAATCTGAGCTATTTTTGTGAAAATTGTTCTAAAATGTTTTTTTTAGGCCTGTCCAAAATGTCGCTAGTTCGGCATGATCGGAGTCATTGTTTTTGGTGACAAAAATAGAAATCTGCAATTTTTTGTGAAAATAGTTTTAAAATGTTTTTTTAGGCCTGTCCAGAATGTCGCTAGTTCGGCCGGGGTCACTGTTTTTGTGTCGTGAAAATGAAAAAAAAATATCTGCATTTTTTTGTGAGAATGGTTATAAAATGTTTTTTTAGGCCTGTCCAGAATGTCGATAGTTCGGCATGACCGGGGTCACTGTTTTTGTGTCAAAAAATGAACAAAAAAAATCTGAGCTTTTTTTGTGAAAATTGTTCTAAAATGTTTTTTTTAGGCCTGTCCAAAATGTCGCTAGTTCGGCATGATCGGAGTCATTGTTTTTGGTGACAAAAATAGAAATCTGCAATTTTTTGTGAAAATAGTTTTAAAATGTTTTTTTAGGCCTGTCCAGAATGTCGATAGTTTGGCATGACCGGGGTCACTGTTTTTGTGTCAAAAAATGAAAAAAAAAATTCGGAGCTATTTTTGTGAAAATTGTTCTAAAATGTTTTTTTTAGGCCTGTCCAAAATGTCGCTAGTTTGGCATGATCGGAGTCATTGTTTTTGGTGACAAAAATAGAAATCTGCAATTTTTTGTGAAAATAGTTTTAAAATGTTTTTTTAGGCCTGTCCAGAATGTCGATAGTTTGGCATGACCGGGGTCACTGTTTTTGTGTCAAAAAATGAAAAAAAAAATTCTGAGCTATTTTTGTGAAAATTGTTCTAAAATGTTTTTTTTAGGCCTGTCCAAAATGTCGCTAGTTTGGCATGATCGGAGTCATTGTTTTTGGTGACAAAAATAGAAATCTGCAATTTTTTGTGAAAATAGTTTTAAAATGTTTTTATAGGCCTGTCCAGAATGTCGCTAGTTCGGCATGACCGGGGTCACTGTTTTTGTGTCGTGAAAATGAAAAAAAAATATCTGCAATTTTTTGTGAAAATGGTTATAAAATGTTTTTTTAGGCCTGTCCAGAATGTCGATAGTTCGGCATGACCGGGGTCACTGTTTTTGTGTCAAAAAATGAAAAAAAAAATCTGAGCTATTTTTGTGAAAATTGTTCTAAAATGTTTTTTTTAGGCCTGTCCAAAATGTCGCTAGTTCGGCATGATCGGAGTCATTGTTTTTGGTGACAAAAATAGAAATCTGCAATTTTTTGTGAAAATAGTTTTAAAATGTTTTTTTAGGCCTGTCCAGAATGTCGCTAGTTCGGCATGACCGGGGTCACTGTTTTTGTGTCGTGAAAATGAAAAAAAAATATCTGCAATTTTTTGTGAAAATGGTTATAAAATGTTTTTTTTAGGCCTGTCCAGAATGTCGATAGTTCGGCATGACCGGGGTCACTGTTTTTGTGTCAAAAAATGAAAAAAAAAAATCTGAGCTATTTTTGTGAAAATTGTTCTAAAATGTTTTTTTTAGGCCTGTCCAAAATGTCGCTAGTTCGGCATGATCGGAGTCATTGTTTTTGGTGACAAAAATAGAAATCTGCAATTTTTTGTGAAAATAGTTTTAAAATGTTTTTTTAGGTCTGTCCAGAATGTCGCTAGTTCGGCATGACCGGGGTCACTGTTTTTGTGTCAAAAAAATAAAAAATAAATATCTGCAATTTTTTGTGAAAATGGTTATAAAATGTTTTTTTAGGCCTGTCCAGAATGTCGATAGTTCGGCATGACCGGGGTCACTGTTTTTGTGTCAAAAAATGAAGAAAAAAAATCTGAGCTATTTTTGTGAAAATTGTTCTAAAATGTTTTTTTTAGGCCTGTCCAAAATGTCGCTAGTTCGGCATGACTGGGGTCACTGTTTTTGTGTCAAAAAAAATAAAAAATGAAAAATAAAAAATCTGAGCTTTTTTTGTGAAAATGGTTCTAAATATTTTTTTAGGCCTGTCCAAAATGTTGCTAGTTCGGCATGATCGGAGTCACTGTTTTTGGTGACAAAAATAGAAATCTGCAATTTTTTGTGAAAATAGTTTTAAAATGTTTTTTTAGGCCTGTCCAGAATGTCGATAGTTCGGCATGACCGGGGTCACTGTTTTTGTGTCAAAAAATGAAGAAAAAAAATCTGAGCTATTTTTGTGAAAATTGTTCTAAAATGTTTTTTTTAGGCCTGTCCAAAATGTCGCTAGTTCGGCATGATCGGAGTCATTGTTTTTGGTGACAAAAATAGAAATCTGCAATATTTTGTGGAAATTGTTTTAAAATGTTTTTTTAGGCCTGTCCAGAATGTCGCTAGTTCGGCATGACCGGGGTCACTGTTTTTGTGTCGTGAAAATGAAAAAAAAATATCTGCAATTTTTTGTGAAAATGGTTATAAAATGTTTTTTTAGGCCTGTCCAGAATGTCGATAGTTCGGCATGACCGGGGTCACTGTTTTTGTGTCAAAAAAAATAAAAAATGAAAAATAAAAAATCTGAGCTTTTTTTGTGAAAATGGTTCTAAAATATTTTTTTAGGCCTGTCCAAAATGTTGCTAGTTCGGCATGATCGGAGTCATCGTTTTTGATGACAAAAATAGAAATCTGCAATTTTTTGTGAAAATAGTTTTAAAAAGTTTTTTTAGGCCTGTCCAGAATGTCGCTAGTTCGGCATGACCGGGGTCACTGTTTTTGTGTCAAAAAATGAAGAAAAAAAAAATCTGAGCTAATTTTGTGAAAATTGTTCTAAAATGTTTTTTTTAGGCCTGTCCAAAATATCGCTAGTTCGGCATGATCGGAGTCATTGTTTTTGGTGACAAAAATAGAAATCTGCAATTTTTTGTGAAAATAGTTTTTAAATGTTTTTTTTGGCCTGTCCATAATGTCGCTAGTTCAGCATGACGGGGTCACTGTTTTTGTGTCGTGAAAATGAAAAAAAAATATCTGCAATTTTTTGTGAAAATAGTTTTAAAATGTTTTTTTTAGGCCTGTCCAGAATGTTGCTAGTTCGGCATGACCGGGGTCACTGTTTTTGTGTCGTGAAAATGAAAAAAAAATATCTGCAATTTTTTGTGAAAATGGTTATAAAATGTTTTTTTAGGCCTGTCCAGAATGTCGATAGTTCGGCATGACCGGGGTCACTGTTTTTGTGTCAAAAAATGAAAAAAAAAAATCTGAGCTATTTTTGTGAAAATTGTTCTAAAATGTTTTTTTTAGGCCTTTCCAAAATGTCGATAGTTCGGCATGACCGGGGTCACTGTTTTTGGTGACAAAAATAGAAATCTGCAATTTTTTGTGAAAATAGTTTTAAAATGTTTTTTTAGGCCTGTCCAGAATGTCGCTAGTTCGGCATGACCGGGGTCACTGTTTTTGTGTCGTGAAAATGAAAAAAAAATATCTGCAATTTTTTGTGAAAATGGTTATAAAATGTTTTTTTAGGCCTGTCCAGAATGTCGATAGTTCGGCATGACCGGGGTCACTGTTTTTGTGTCAAAAAATGAAAAAAAAAAATCTGAGCTATTTTTGTGAAAATAGTTTTAAAATGTTTTTTTTAGGCCTGTCCAGAATGTTGCTAGTTCGGCATGACCGGGGTCACTGTTTTTGTGTCGTGAAAATGAAAAAAAAATATCTGCAATTTTTTGTGAAAATGGTTATAAAATGTTTTTTTAGGCCTGTCCAGAATGTCGATAGTTCGGCATGACCGGGGTCACTGTTTTTGTGTCAAAAAATGAAAAAAAAAAATCTGAGCTATTTTTGTGAAAATTGTTATAAAATGTTTTTTTTAGGCCTTTCCAAAATGTCGATAGTTCGGCATGACCGGGGTCACTGTTTTTGGTGACAAAAATAGAAATCTGCAATTTTTTGTGAAAATAGTTTTAAAATGTTTTTTTAGGCCTGTCCAGAATGTCGCTAGTTCGGCATGACCGGGGTCACTGTTTTTGTGTCGTGAAAATGAAAAAAAAATATCTGCAATTTTTTGTGAAAATGGTTATAAAATGTTTTTTTAGGCCTGTCCAGAATGTCGATAGTTCGGCATGACCGGGGTCACTGTTTTTGTGTCAAAAAATGAAAAAAAAAAATCTGAGCTATTTTTGTGAAAATTGTTCTAAAATGTTTTTTTTTAGGCCTGTCCAAAATGTCGCTAGTTCGGCATGATCGGAGTCATTGTTTTTGGTGACAAAAATAGAAATCTGCAATTTTTTGTGAAAATAGTTTTAAAATGTTTTTTTAGGCCTGTCCAGAATGTCGCTAGTTCGGCATGACCGGGGTCACTGTTTTTGTGTCGTGAAAATGAAAAAAAAATATCAGCATTTTTTTGTGAGAATGGTTATAAAATGTTTTTTTAGGCCTGTCCAGAATGTCGATAGTTCGGCATGACCGGGGTCACTGTTTTTGTGTCAAAAAATGAACAAAAAAAATCTGAGCTTTTTTTGTGAAAATTGTTCTAAAATGTTTTTTTTAGGCCTGTCCAAAATGTCGCTAGTTCGGCATGATCGGAGTCATTGTTTTTGGTGACAAAAATAGAAATCTGCAATTTTTTGTGAAAATAGTTTTAAAATGTTTTTTTAGGCCTGTCCAGATTGTTGCTAGTTCGGCATGACCGGTGTCACTGTTTTTGTGTCGTGAAAATGAAAAAAAAATATCTGCAATTTTTTGTGAAAATGGTTATAAAATGTTTTTTTAGGCCTGTCCAGAATGTCGATAGTTCGGCATGACCGGGGTCACTGTTTTTGTGTCAAAAAATGAGAAAAAAAAAATCTGAGCTATTTTTGTGAAAGTTGTTCTAAAATGTTTTTTTTAGGCCTGTCCAAAATGTCGATAGTTCGGCATGACCGGGGTCACTGTTTTTGGTGACAAAAATAGAAATCTGCAATTTTTTGTGAAAATAGTTTTAAAATGTTTTTTTAGGCCTGTCCAGAATGTCACTAGTTCGGCATGACCGAGGTCACTGTTTTTGTGGCAAAAAAAAAAAAAAAAAATATCTGCAATTTTTTGTGAAAATGGTTATAAAATGTTTTTTTAGGCCTGTCCAGAATGTCGATAGTTCGGCATGACCGGGGTCACTGTTTTTGTGTCGTGAAAACAAAAAAAAATATCTGCAATTTTTTGTGAAAATGGTTATAAAATGTTTTTTTAGGCCTGTCCAGAATGTCGATAGTTCGGCATGACCGGGGTCACTGTTTTTGTGTCAAAAAATGAAAAAAAAAAAAATGAGCTATTTTTGTGAAAATTGTTCTAAAATGTTTTTTTTAGGCCTGTCCAAAATGTCGCTAGTTCGGCATGATCGGAGTCATTGTTTTTGGTGACAAAAATAGAAATCTGCAATTTTTTGTGAAAATAGTTTTAAAATGTTTTTTTAGGCCTGTCCAGAATGTCGCTAGTTCGGCATGACCGAGGTCACTGTTTTTGTGGCAAAAAAATAAATAAAAAATATCTGCAATTTTTTGTGAAAATGGTTATAAAATGTTTTTTTACGCCTGTCCAGAATGTCGATAGTTCGGCATGACCGGGGTCACTGTTTTTGTGTCAAAAAATGAAGAAAAAAAAATCTGAGCTATTTTTGTGAAAATTGTTCTAAAATGTATTTTTTTTAGGCCTGTCCAAAATGTCGCTAGTTCGGCATGATCGGAGTCATTGTTTTTGGTGACAAAAATAGAAATCTGCAATTTTTTGTGAAAATAGTTTTAAAATGTTTTTTTAGGTCTGTCCAGAATGTCGCTAGTTCGGCATGACCGGGGTCACTGTTTTTGTGTCGTGAAAATGAAAAAAAAATATCTGCATTTTTTTGTGAAAATGGTTATAAAATGTTTTTTTAGGCCTGTCCAGAATGTCGATAGTTCGGCATGACCGGGGTCACTGTTTTTGTGTCAAAAAATGAAAAAAAAAAATCTGAGCTATTTTTGTGAAAATTGTTCTAAAATGTTTTTTTTAGGCCTGTCCAAAATGTCGATAGTTCGGCATGTCCGGGGTCACTGTTTTTGGTGACAAAAATAGAAATCTGCAATTTTTTGTGAAAATAGTTTTAAAATGTTTTTTTTAGGCCTGTCCAGAATGTTGCTAGTTCGGCATGACCGGGGTCACTGTTTTTGTGTCGTGAAAATGAAAAAAAAATATCTGCAATTTTTTGTGAAAATGGTTATAAAATGTTTTTTTAGGCCTGTCCAGAATGTCGATAGTTCGGCATGACCGGGGTCACTGTTTTTGTGTCAAAAAATGAAAAAAAAAAATCTGAGCTATTTTTGTGAAAATTGTTCTAAAATGTTTTTTTTAGGCCTTTCCAAAATGTCGATAGTTCGGCATGACCGGGGTCACTGTTTTTGGTGACAAAAATAGAAATCTGCAATTTTTTGTGAAAATAGTTTTAAAATGTTTTTTTAGGCCTGTCCAGAATGTCGCTAGTTCGGCATGACCGGGGTCACTGTTTTTGTGTCGTGAAAATGAAAAAAAAATATCTGCAATTTTTTGTGAAAATGGTTATAAAATGTTTTTTTAGGCCTGTCCAGAATGTCGATAGTTCGGCATGACCGGGGTCACTGTTTTTGTGTCAAAAAATGAAAAAAAAAAATCTGAGCTATTTTTGTGAAAATTGTTCTAAAATGTTTTTTTTAGGCCTGTCCAAAATGTCGCTAGTTCGGCATGATCGGAGTCATTGTTTTTGGTGACAAAAATAGAAATCTGCAATTTTTTGTGAAAATAGTTTTAAAATGTTTTTTTAGGTCTGTCCAGAATGTCGCTAGTTCGGCATGACCGGGGTCACTGTTTTTGTGTCAAAAAAATAAAAAATAAATATCTGCAATTTTTTGTGAAAATGGTTATAAAATGTTTTTTTAGGCCTGTCCAGAATGTCGATAGTTCGGCATGACCGGGGTCACTGTTTTTGTGTCAAAAAATGAAGAAAAAAAATCTGAGCTATTTTTGTGAAAATTGTTCTAAAATGTTTTTTTTAGGCCTGTCCAAAATGTCGCTAGTTCGGCATGACTGGGGTCACTGTTTTTGTGTCAAAAAAAATAAAAAATGAAAAATAAAAAATCTGAGCTTTTTTTGTGAAAATGGTTCTAAATATTTTTTTAGGCCTGTCCAAAATGTTGCTAGTTCGGCATGATCGGAGTCATCGTTTTTGATGACAAAAATAGAAATCAACAATTTTTTGTGAAAATAGTTTTAAAAAGTTTTTTTAGGCCTGTCCAGAATGTCGCTAGTTCGGCATGACCGGGGTCACTGTTTTTGTATCGTGAAAATGAAAAAAAAATATCTGCAATTTTTTGTGAAAATGGTTATAAAATGTTTTTTTAGGCCTGTCCAGAATGTCGATAGTTCGGCATGACCGGGGTCACTGTTTTTGGTGACAAAAATAGAAATCTGCAATTTTTTGTGAAAATAGTTTTAAAATGTTTTTTTAGGCCTGTCCAGAATGTCGCTAGTTCGGCATGACCGGGGTCACTGTTTTTGTGTCGTGAAAATGAAAAAAAAATATCTGCAATTTTTTGTGAAAATGGTTATAAAATGTTTTTTTTAGGCCTGTCCAGAATGTCGATAGTTCGGCATGACCGGGGTCACTGTTTTTGTATCGTGAAAATGAAAAAAAAATATCTGCAATTTTTTGTGAAAATGGTTATAAAATGTTTTTTTAGGCCTGTCCAGAATGTCGATAGTTCGGCATGACCGGGGTCACTGTTTTTGTGTCAAAAAATGGAAAAAAAATATCTGCAATTTTTTGTGAAAATGGTTATAAAATGTTTTTTTTAGGCCTGTCCAAAATGTCGATAGTTCGGCATGACCGGGGTCACTGTTTTTGGTGACAAAAATAGAAATCTGCAATTTTTTGTGAAAATAGTTTTAAAATGTTTTTTTAGGCCTGTCCAGAATGTCGATAGTTCGGCATGACCGGGGTCACTGTTTTTGTGTCAAAAAATGAAGAAAAAAAATCTGAGCTATTTTTGTGAAAATTGTTCTAAAATGTTTTTTTTAGGCCTGTCCAAAATGTCGCTAGTTCGGCATGATCGGAGTCATTGTTTTTGGTGACAAAAATAGAAATCTGCAATATTTTGTGGAAATTGTTTTAAAATGTTTTTTTAGGCCTGTCCAGAATGTCGCTAGTTCGGCATGACCGGGGTCACTGTTTTTGTGTCGTGAAAATGAAAAAAAAATATCTGCAATTTTTTGTGAAAATGGTTATAAAATGTTTTTTTAGGCCTGTCCAGAATGTCGATAGTTCGGCATGACCGGGGTCACTGTTTTTGTGTCAAAAAAAATAAAAAATGAAAAATAAAAAATCTGAGCTTTTTTTGTGAAAATGGTTCTAAAATATTTTTTTAGGCCTGTCCAAAATGTTGCTAGTTCGGCATGATCGGAGTCATCGTTTTTGATGACAAAAATAGAAATCTGCAATTTTTTGTGAAAATAGTTTTAAAAAGTTTTTTTAGGCCTGTCCAGAATGTCGCTAGTTCGGCATGACCGGGGTCACTGTTTTTGTGTCGTGAAAATAAAAAAAAAAAATCTGCAATTTTTTGTGAAAATGGTTATAAAATGTTTTTTTAGGCCTGTCCAGAATGTCGATAGTTCGGCATGACCGGGGAAACTGTTTTTGTGTCAAAAAATGAAGAAAAAAAAAATCTGAGCTAATTTTGTGAAAATTGTTCTAAAATGTTTTTTTTAGGCCTGTCCAAAATGTCGCTAGTTCGGCATGATCGGAGTCATTGTTTTTGGTGACAAAAATAGAAATCTGCAATTTTTTGTGAAAATAGTTTTTAAATGTTTTTTTTGGCCTGTCCATAATGTCGCTAGTTCAGCATGACGGGGTCACTGTTTTTGTGTCGTGAAAATGAAAAAAAAATATCTGCAATTTTTTGTGAAAATGGTTATAAAATGTTTTTTTAGGCCTGTCCAGAATGTCGATAGTTCGGCATGACCGGGGTCACTGTTTTTGTGTCAAAAAAAATAAAAAATGAAAAATAAAAAATCTGAGCTTTTTTTGTGAAAATGGTTCTAAATATTTTTTTAGGCCTGTCCAAAATGTTGCTAGTTCGGCATGATCGGAGTCATTGTTTTTGGTGACAAAAATAGAAATCTGCAATTTTTTGTGAAAATAGTTTTAAAATGTTTTTTTAGGTCTGTCCAGAATGTCGCTAGTTCGGCATGACCGGGGTCACTGTTTTTGTGTCGTGAAAATGAAAAAAAAATATCTGCATTTTTTTGTGAAAATGGTTATAAAATGTTTTTTTAGGCCTGTCCAGAATGTCGATAGTTCGGCATGACCGGGGTCACTGTTTTTGTGTCAAAAAATGAAAAAAAAAAATCTGAGCTATTTTTGTGAAAATTGTTCTAAAATGTTTTTTTTAGGCCTGTCCAAAATGTCGATAGTTCGGCATGACCGGGGTCACTCTTTTTGGTGACAAAAATAGAAATCTGCAATTTTTTGTGAAAATAGTTTTAAAATGTTTTTTTTAGGCCTGTCCAGAATGTTGCTAGTTCGGCATGACCGGGGTCACTGTTTTTGTGTCGTGAAAATGAAAAAAAAATATCTGCAATTTTTTGTGAAAATGGTTATAAAATGTTTTTTTAGGCCTGTCCAGAATGTCGATAGTTCGGCATGACCGGGGTCACTGTTTTTGTGTCAAAAAATGAAAAAAAAAAATCTGAGCTATTTTTGTGAAAATTGTTCTAAAATGTTTTTTTTAGGCCTTTCCAAAATGTTGATAGTTCGGCATGACCGGGGTCACTGTTTTTGGTGACAAAAATAGAAATCTGCAATTTTTTGTGAAAATAGTTTTAAAATGTTTTTTTAGGCCTGTCCAGAATGTCGCTAGTTCGGCATGACCGGGGTCACTGTTTTTGTGTCGTGAAAATGAAAAAAAAATATCTGCAATTTTTTGTGAAAATGGTTATAAAATGTTTTTTTAGGCCTGTCCAGAATGTCGATAGTTCGGCATGACCGGGGTCACTGTTTTTGTGTCAAAAAATGAACAAAAAAAATCTGAGCTTTTTTTGTGAAAATTGTTCTAAAATGTTTTTTTTAGGCCTGTCCAAAATGTCGCTAGTTCGGCATGATCGGAGTCATTGTTTTTGGTGACAAAAATAGAAATCTGCAATTTTTTGTGAAAATAGTTTTAAAATGTTTTTTTAGGCCTGTCCAGATTGTTGCTAGTTCGGCATGACCGGTGTCACTGTTTTTGTGTCGTGAAAATGAAAAAAAAATATCTGCAATTTTTTGTGAAAATGGTTATAAAATGTTTTTTTAGGCCTGTCCAGAATGTCGATAGTTCGGCATGACCGGGGTCACTGTTTTTGTGTCAAAAAATGAGAAAAAAAAAATCTGAGCTATTTTTGTGAAAGTTGTTCTAAAATGTTTTTTTTAGGCCTGTCCAAAATGTCGATAGTTCGGCATGACCGGGGTCACTGTTTTTGGTGACAAAAATAGAAATCTGCAATTTTTTGTGAAAATAGTTTTAAAATGTTTTTTTAGGCCTGTCCAGAATGTCGATAGTTCGGCATGACCGGGGTCACTGTTTTTGTGTCAAAAAATGAAAAAAAAAAATCTGAGCTATTTTTGTGAAAATTGTTCTAAAATGTTTTTTTTTAGGCCTGTCCAAAATGTCGCTAGTTCGGCATGATCGGAGTCATTGTTTTTGGTGACAAAAATAGAAATCTGCAATTTTTTGTGAAAATAGTTTTAAAATGTTTTTTTAGGCCTGTCCAGAATGTCGCTAGTTCGGCATGATCGGAGTCATTGTTTTTGGTGACAAAAATAGAAATCTGCAATTTTTTGTGAAAATAGTTTTAAAATGTTTTTTTAGGCCTGTCCAGAATGTCGATAGTTTGGCATGACCGGGGTCACTGTTTTTGTGTCGTGAAAATGAAAAAAAAATATCTGCAATTTTTTGTGAAAATGGTTATAAAATGTTTTTTTAGGCCTGTCCAGAATGTCGATAGTTCGGCATGACCGGGGTCACTGTTTTTGTGTCAAAAAATGAAAAAAAAAAATCTGAGCTATTTTTGTGAAAATTGTTCTAAAATGTTTTTTTTTAGGCCTGTCCAGAATGTCGCTAGTTCGGCATGATCGGAGTCATTGTTTTTGGTGACAAAAATAGAAATCTGCAATTTTTTGTGAAAATAGTTTTAAAATGTTTTTTTTAGGCCTGTCCAGAATGTCGCTAGTTCGGCATGATCGGAGTCACTGTTTTTGGTGACAAAAATAGAAATCTGCAATTTTTTGTGAAAATAGTTTTAAAATGTTTTTTTAGGTCTGTCCAGAATGTCGCTAGTTCGGCATGACCGGGGTCACTGTTTTTGTGTCGTGAAAATGAAAAAAAAATATCTGCATTTTTTTGTGAAAATGGTTATAAAATGTTTTTTTAGGCCTGTCCAGAATGTCGATAGTTCGGCATGACCGGGGTCACTGTTTTTGTGTCAAAAAATGAAAAAAAAAAATCTGAGCTATTTTTGTGAAAATTGTTCTAAAATGTTTTTTTTAGGCCTGTCCAAAATGTCGATAGTTCGGCATGACCGGGGTCACTGTTTTTGGTGACAAAAATAGAAATCTGCAATTTTTTGTGAAAATAGTTTTAAAATGTTTTTTTTAGGCCTGTCCAGAATGTTGCTAGTTCGGCATGACCGGGGTCACTGTTTTTGTGTCGTGAAAATGAAAAAAAAATATCTGCAATTTTTTGTGAAAATGGTTATAAAATGTTTTTTTAGGCCTGTCCAGAATGTCGATAGTTCGGCATGACCGGGGTCACTGTTTTTGTGTCAAAAAATGAAAAAAAAAAAATCTGAGCTATTTTTGTGAAAATTGTTCTAAAATGTTTTTTTTAGGCCTTTCCAAAATGTCGATAGTTCGGCATGACCGGGGTCACTGTTTTTGGTGACAAAAATAGAAATCTGCAATTTTTTGTGAAAATAGTTTTAAAATGTTTTTTTAGGCCTGTCGAGAATGTCGCTAGTTCGGCATGACCGGGGTCACTGTTTTTGTGTCGTGAAAATGAAAAAAAAATATCTGCAATTTTTTGTGAAAATGGTTATAAAATGTTTTTTTAGGCCTGTCCAGAATGTCGATAGTTCGGCATGACCGGGGTCACTGTTTTTGTGTCAAAAAATGAAAAAAAAAAATCTGAGCTATTTTTGTGAAAATTGTTCTAAAATGTTTTTTTTAGGCCTTTCCAAAATGTCGATAGTTCGGCATGACCGGGGTCACTGTTTTTGGTGACAAAAATAGAAATCTGCAATTTTTTGTGAAAATAGTTTTAAAATGTTTTTTTAGGCCTGTCCAGAATGTCGCTAGTTCGGCATGACCGGGGTCACTGTTTTTGTGTCGTGAAAATGAAAAAAAAATATCTGCAATTTTTTGTGAAAATGGTTATAAAATGTTTTTTTAGGCCTGTCCAGAATGTCGATAGTTCGGCATGACCGGGGTCACTGTTTTTGTGTCAAAAAATGAAAAAAAAAATCTGAGCTATTTTTGTGAAAATTGTTCTAAAATGTTTTTTTTAGGCCTGTCCAAAATGTCGCTAGTTCGGCATGATCGGGGTCACTGTTTTTGTGTCAAAAAATGAACAAAAAAAATCTGAGCTATTTTTGTGAAAATTGTTCTAAAATGTTTTTTTTAGGCCTGTCCAAAATGTCGCTAGTTCGGCATGATCGGAGTCATTGTTTTTGGTGACAAAAATAGAAATCTGCAATTTTTTGTGAAAATAGTTTTAAAATGTTTTTTTAGGCCTGTCCAGAATGTCGCTAGTTCGGCATGACCGGGGTCACTGTTTTTGTGTCGTGAAAATGAAAAAAAAATATCTGCAATTTTTTGTGAAAATGGTTATAAAATGTTTTTTTAGGCCTGTCCAGAATGTCGATAGTTCGGCATGACCGGGGTCACTGTTTTTGTGTCAAAAAATGAAAAAAAAAAATCTGAGCTATTTTTGTGAAAATTGTTCTAAAATGTTTTTTTTTAGGCCTGTCCAAAATGTCGCTAGTTCGGCATGATCGGAGTCATTGTTTTTGGTGACAAAAATAGAAATCTGCAATTTTTTGTGAAAATAGTTTTAAAATGTTTTTTTAGGCCTGTCCAGAATGTCGCTAGTTCGGCATGATCGGAGTCATTGTTTTTGGTGACAAAAATAGAAATCTGCAATTTTTTGTGAAAATAGTTTTAAAATGTTTTTTTAGGCCTGTCCAGAATGTCGATAGTTTGGCATGACCGGGGTCACTGTTTTTGTGTCGTGAAAATGAAAAAAAAATATCTGCAATTTTTTGTGAAAATGGTTATAAAATGTTTTTTTAGGCCTGTCCAGAATGTCGATAGTTCGGCATGACCGGGGTCACTGTTTTTGTGTCAAAAAATGAAAAAAAAAAATCTGAGCTATTTTTGTGAAAATTGTTCTAAAATGTTTTTTTTTAGGCCTGTCCAAAATGTCGCTAGTTCGGCATGATCGGAGTCATTGTTTTTGGTGACAAAAATAGAAATCTGCAATTTTTTGTGAAAATAGTTTTAAAATGTTTTTTTAGGCCTGTCCAGAATGTCGCTAGTTCGGCATGATCGGAGTCATTGTTTTTGGTGACAAAAATAGAAATCTGCAATTTTTTGTGAAAATAGTTTTAAAATGTTTTTTTAGGCCTGTCCAGAATGTCGATAGTTTGGCATGACCGGGGTCACTGTTTTTGTGTCGTGAAAATGAAAAAAAAATATCTGCAATTTTTTGTGAAAATGGTTATAAAATGTTTTTTTAGGCCTGTCCAGAATGTCGATAGTTCGGCATGACCGGGGTCACTGTTTTTGTGTCAAAAAATGAAAAAAAAAAATCTGAGCTATTTTTGTGAAAATTGTTCTAAAATGTTTTTTTTTAGGCCTGTCCAAAATGTCGCTAGTTCGGCATGATCGGAGTCATTGTTTTTGGTGACAAAAATAGAAATCTGCAAATTTTTGTGAAAATAGTTTTAAAATGTTTTTTTTAGGCCTGTCCAGAATGTTCGGCATGATCGGAGTCATTGTTTTTGGTGACAAAAATAGAAATCTGCAATTTTTTGTGAAAATAGTTTTAAAATGTTTTTTTTAGGCCTGTCCAGAATGTCGCTAGTTCGGCATGATCGGAGTCACTGTTTTTGGTGACAAAAATAGAAATCTGCAATTTTTTGTGAAAATAGTTTTAAAATGTTTTTTTAGGTCTGTCCAGAATGTCGCTAGTTCGGCATGACCGGGGTCACTGTTTTTGTGTCGTGAAAATGAAAAAAAAATATCTGCATTTTTTTGTGAAAATGGTTATAAAATGTTTTTTTAGGCCTGTCCAGAATGTCGATAGTTCGGCATGACCGGGGTCACTGTTTTTGTGTCAAAAAATGAAAAAAAAAAATCTGAGCTATTTTTGTGAAAATTGTTCTAAAATGTTTTTTTTAGGCCTGTCCAAAATGTCGATAGTTCGGCATGACCGGGGTCACTGTTTTTGGTGACAAAAATAGAAATCTGCAATTTTTTGTGAAAATAGTTTTAAAATGTTTTTTTTAGGCCTGTCCAGAATGTTGCTAGTTCGGCATGACCGGGGTCACTGTTTTTGTGTCGTGAAAATGAAAAAAAAATATCTGCAATTTTTTGTGAAAATGGTTATAAAATGTTTTTTTAGGCCTGTCCAGAATGTCGATAGTTCGGCATGACCGGGGTCACTGTTTTTGTGTCAAAAAATGAAAAAAAAAAATCTGAGCTATTTTTGTGAAAATTGTTCTAAAATGTTTTTTTTAGGCCTTTCCAAAATGTCGATAGTTCGGCATGACCGGGGTCACTGTTTTTGGTGACAAAAATAGAAATCTGCAATTTTTTGTGAAAATAGTTTTAAAATGTTTTTTTAGGCCTGTCCAGAATGTCGCTAGTTCGGCATGACCGGGGTCACTGTTTTTGTGTCGTGAAAATGAAAAAAAAATATCTGCAATTTTTTGTGAAAATGGTTATAAAATGTTTTTTTAGGCCTGTCCAGAATGTCGATAGTTCGGCATGACCGGGGTCACTGTTTTTGTGTCAAAAAATGAAAAAAAAAAATCTGAGCTATTTTTGTGAAAATTTTTCTAAAATGTTTTTTTTAGGCCTTTCCAAAATGTCGATAGTTCGGCATGACCGGGGTCACTGTTTTTGGTGACAAAAATAGAAATCTGCAATTTTTTGTGAAAATAGTTTTAAAATGTTTTTTTAGGCCTGTCCAGAATGTCGCTAGTTCGGCATGACCGGGGTCACTGTTTTTGTGTCGTGAAAATGAAAAAAAAATATCTGCAATTTTTTGTGAAAATGGTTATAAAATGTTTTTTTAGGCCTGTCCAGAATGTCGATAGTTCGGCATGACCGGGGTCACTGTTTTTGTGTCAAAAAATGAAAAAAAAAATCTGAGCTATTTTTGTGAAAATTGTTCTAAAATGTTTTTTTTAGGCCTGTCCAAAATGTCGCTAGTTCGGCATGATCGGTGTCACTGTTTTTGTGTCAAAAAATGAACAAAAAAAATCTGAGCTATTTTTGTGAAAATTGTTCTAAAATGTTTTTTTTAGGCCTGTCCAAAATGTCGCTAGTTCGGCATGATCGGAGTCATTGTTTTTGGTGACAAAAATAGAAATCTGCAATTTTTTGTGAAAATAGTTTTAAAATGTTTTTTTAGGCCTGTCCAGAATGTCGCTAGTTCGGCATGACCGGGGTCACTGTTTTTGTGTCGTGAAAATGAAAAAAAAATATCTGCAATTTTTTGTGAAAATGGTTATAAAATGTTTTTTTAGGCCTGTCCAGAATGTCGATAGTTCGGCATGACCGGGGTCACTGTTTTTGTGTCAAAAAATGAAAAAAAAAAATCTGAGCTATTTTTGTGAAAATTGTTCTAAAATGTTTTTTTTAGGCCTGTCCAAAATGTCGCTAGTTCGGCATGATCGGAGTCATTGTTTTTGGTGACAAAAATAGAAATCTGCAATTTTTTGTGAAAATAGTTTTAATATGTTTTTTTAGGCCTGTCCAGAATGTCGCTAGTTCGGCATGACCGGGGTCACTGTTTTTGTGTCGTGAAAATGAAAAAAAAATATCAGCATTTTTTTGTGAGAATGGTTATAAAATGTTTTTTTAGGCCTGTCCAGAATGTCGATAGTTCGGCATGACCGGGGTCACTGTTTTTGTGTCAAAAAATGAAAAAAAAAATCTGAGCTATTTTTGTGAAAATTGTTCTAAAATGTTTTTTTTAGGCCTGTCCAAATTGTCGCTAGTTTGGCATGATCGGGGTCACTGTTTTTGTGTCAAAAAATGAACAAAAAAAATCTGAGTTATTTTTGTGAAAATTGTTCTAAAATGTTTTTTTTAGGCCTGTCCAAAATGTCGCTAGTTCGGCATGATCGGAGTCATTGTTTTTGGTGACAAAAATAGAAATCTGCAATTTTTTGTGAAAATAGTTTTAAAATGTTTTTTTAGGCCTGTCCAGAATGTCGATAGTTTGGCATGACCGGGGTCACTGTTTTTGTGTCAAAAAATGAAAAAAAAAATTCTGAGCTATTTTTGTGAAAATTGTTCTAAAATGTTTTTTTTAGGCCTGTCCAAAATGTCGCTAGTTCGGCATGATCGGAGTCATTGTTTTTGGTGACAAAAATAGAAATCTGCAATTTTTTGTGAAAATAGTTTTAAAATGTTTTTTTAGGCCTGTCCAGAATGTCGATAGTTTGGCATGACCGGGGTCACTGTTTTTGTGTCGTGAAAATGAAAAAAAAATATCTGCAATTTTTTGTGAAAATGGTTATAAAATGTTTTTTTAGGCCTGTCCAGAATGTCGCTAGTTCGGCATGATCGGAGTCATTGTTTTTGGTGACAAAAATAGAAATCTGCAATTTTTTGTGAAAATAGTTTTAAAATGTTTTTTAGGCCTGTCCAGAATGTCGCTAGTTCGGCATGACCGGGGTCACTGTTTTTGTGTCAAAAAATGAAGAAAAAAAAATCTGAGTTATTTTTGTGAAAATTGTTCTAAAATGTTTTTTTTAGGCCTGTCCAAAATGTCGCTAGTTCGGCATGATCGGAGTCATTGTTTTTGGTGACAAAAATAGAAATCTGCAATTTTTTGTGAAAATAGTTTTAAAATGTTTTTTTAGGCCTGTCCAGAATGTCGCTAGTTCGGCATGATCGGAGTCATTGTTTTTGGTGACAAAAAAAGAAATCTGCAATTTTTTGTGAAAATAGTTTTAAAATGTTTTTTTAGGCCTGTCCAGAATGTCGATAGTTCGGCATGACCGGGGTCACTGTTTTTGTGTCAAAAAATGAAGAAAAAAAATCTGAGCTATTTTTGTGAAAATTGTTCTAAAATGTTTTTTTTAGGCCTGTCCAAAATGTCGCTAGTTCGGCATGATCGGAGTCATTGTTTTTGGTTACAAAAATAGAAATCTGCAATTTTTTGTGAAAATAGTTTTAAAATGTTTTTTTAGGCCTGTCCAGAATGTCGCTAGTTCGGCATGATCGGAGTCATTGTTTTTGGTGACAAAAATAGAAATCTGCAATTTTTTGTGAAAATAGTTTTAAAATGTTTTTTTAGGCCTGTCCAGAATGTCGATAGTTCGGCATGACCAGGGTCACTGTTTTTGTATCGTGAAAATGAAAAAAAAATATCTGCAATTTTTTGTGAAAATGGTTATAAAATGTTTTTTTAGGCCTGTCCAGAATGTCGATAGTTCGGCATGACCGGGGTCACTGTTTTTGTGTCAAAAAATGAAAAAAAAATATCTGCAATTTTTTGTGAAAATGATTATAAAATGTTTTTTTTAGGCCTGTCCAAAATGTCGATAGTTCGGCATGACCGGGGTCACTGTTTTTGGTGACAAAAATAGAAATCTGCAATTTTTTGTGAAAATAGTTTTAAAATGTTTTTTTAGGCCTGTCCAGAATGTCGATAGTTCGGCATGACCGGGGTCACTGTTTTTGTGTCAAAAAATGAAGAAAAAAAATCTGAGCTATTTTTGTGAAAATTGTTCTAAAATGTTTTTTTTAGGCCTGTCCAAAATGTCGCTAGTTCGGCATGATCGGAGTCATTGTTTTTGGTGACAAAAATAGAAATCTGCAATTTTTTGTGAAAATAGTTTTAAAATGTTTTTTTAGGCCTTTCCAGAATGTCGCTAGTTCGGTCACTGTTTTTGTGTCGTGAAAATGAAAAAAAAATATCTGCATTTTTTTGTGAGAATAGTTATAAAATGTTTTTTTTAGGCCTGTCCAGAATGTCGATAGTTCGGCATGACCGGGGTCACTGTTTTTGTGTCAAAAAATGAAGAAAAAAAAATCTGAGCTATTTTTGTGAAAATTGTTCTAAAATGTTTTTTTTAGGCCTGTCCAAAATGTCGCTAGTTCGGCATGATCGGAGTCATTGTTTTTGGTGACAAAAATAGAAATCTGCAATTTTTTGTGAAAATTGTTTTAAAATGTTTATTTTAGGCCTGTCCAGAATGTAGCTAGTTCGGCCGGGGTCACTGTTTTTGTGTCGTGAAAATGAAAAAAAAATATCTGCAATTTTTTGTGAAAATGGTTATAAAATGTTTTTTTAGGCCTGTCCAGAATGTCGATAGTTCGGCATGACCGGGGTCACTGTTTTTGTGTCAAAAAATGAAGAAAAAAAAATCTGAGCTATTTTTGTGAAAATTGTTCTAAAATGTTTTTTTTAGGCCTTTCCAAAATGTCGATAGTTCGGCATGACCGGGGTCACTGTTTTTGGTGACAAAAATAGAAATCTGCAATTTTTTGTGAAAATAGTTTTAAAATGTTTTTTTAGGCCTGTCCAGAATGTCGCTAGTTCGGCATGACCGGGGTCACTGTTTTTGTGTCGTGAAAATGAAAAAAAAATATCTGCAATTTTTTGTGAAAATGGTTATAAAATGTTTTTTTAGGCCTGTCCAGAATGTCGATAGTTCGGCATGACCGGGGTCACTGTTTTTGTGTCAAAAAAAATAAAAAATGAAAAATAAAAAATCTGAGCTTTTTTTGTGAAAATGGTTCTAAAATATTTTTTTAGGCCTGTCCAAAATGTTGCTAGTTCGGCATGATCGGAGTCATCGTTTTTGATGACAAAAATAGAAATCTGCAATTTTTTGTGAAAATAGTTTTAAAAAGTTTTTTTAGGCCTGTCCAGAATGTCGCTAGTTCGGCATGATCGGAGTCATTGTTTTTGGTGCCAAAAATAGAAATCTGCAATTTTTTGTGAAAATAGTTTTAAAATGTTTTTTTAGGCCTGTCCAGAATGTCGCTAGTTCGGCATGACCAGGGTCACTGTTTTTGTATCGTGAAAATGAAAAAAAAATATCTGCAATTTTTTGTGAAAATGGTTATAAAATGTTTTTTTAGGCCTGTCCAGAATGTCGATAGTTCGGCATGACCGGGGTCACTGTTTTTGGTGACAAAAATAGAAATCTGCAATATTTTGTGGAAATTGTTTTAAAATGTTTTTTTAGGCCTGTCCAGAATGTCGCTAGTTCGGCATGACCGGGGTCACTGTTTTTGTGTCGTGAAAATGAAAAAAAAATATCTGCAATTTTTTGTGAAAATGGTTATAAAATGTTTTTTTAGGCCTGTCCAGAATGTCGATAGTTCGGCATGACCGGGGTCACTGTTTTTGTGTCAAAAAAAATAAAAAATGAAAAATAAAAAATCGGAGCTTTTTTTGTGAAAATGGTTCTAAAATGTTTTTTTTAGGCCTGTCCAAAATGTCGCTAGTTCGGCATGATCGGAGTCATTGTTTTTGGTGACAAAAATAGAAATCTGCAATTTTTTGTGAAAATAGTTTTTAAATGTTTTTTTAGGCCTGTCCATAATGTCGCTAGTTCAGCATGACGGGGTCACTGTTTTTGTGTCGTGAAAATGAAAAAAAAATATCTGCAATTTTTTGTGAAAATGGTTATAAAATGTTTTTTTAGGCCTGTCTAGAATGTCGATAGTTCGGCATGACCGGGGTCACTGTTTTTGTGTCAAAAAATGAAAAAAAAAATCTGAGCTATTTTTGTGAAAATTGTTCTAAAATGTTTTTTTTAGGCCTGTCCAAAATGTCGCTAGTTCGGCATGATAGGAGTCATTGTTTTTGGTGACAAAAATAGAAATCTGCAATATTTTGTGAAAATTGTTTTAAAATGTTTTTTTAGGCCTGTCCAGAATGTCGCTAGTTCGGCATGACCGGGGTCACTGTTTTTGTGTCGTGAAAATGAAAAAAAAATATCTGCAATTTTTTGTGAAAATGGTTATAAAATGTTTTTTTAGGCCTGTCCAGAATGTCGATAGTTCGGCATGACCGGGGTCACTGTTTTTGTGTCAAAAAATGAAAAAAAAAAATCTGAGCTATTTTTGTGAAAATGGTTCTAAAATGTTTTTTTTAGGCCTGTCCAAAATGTCGCTAGTTCGGCATGATCAGAGTCATTGTTTTTGGTGACAAAAATAGAAATCTGCAATTTTTTGTGAAAATAGTTTTAAAATGTTTTTTTAGGCCTGTCCAGAATGTCGCGTTCGGTCACTGTTTTTGTGTCGTGAAAATGAAAAAAAAATATCTGCATTTTTTTGTGAGAATAGTTATAAAATGTTTTTTTTAGGCCTGTCCAGAATGTCGATAGTTCGGCATGACCGGGGTCACTGTTTTTGTGTCAAAAAATGAAAAAAAAAAATCTGAGCTATTTTTGTGAAAATTGTTCTAAAATGTTTTTTTTAGGCCTGTCCAGAATGTCGCTAGTTCGGCATGACCGGGGTCACTGTTTTTGTGTCGTGAAAATGAAAAAAAAATATCTGCAATTTTTTGTGAAAATGGTTATAAAATATTTTTTTAGGCCTGTCCAGAATGTCGATAGTTCGGCATGACCGGGGTCACTGTTTTTGTGTCAAAAAATGAAAAAAAAAAATCTGAGCTATTTTTGTGAAAATTGTTCTAAAATGTTTTTTTTAGGCCTGTCCAAAATGTCGCTAGTTCGGCATGATCGGAGTCATTGTTTTTGGTGACAAAAATAGAAATCTGCAATTTTTTGTGAAAATAGTTTTAAAATGTTTTTTTAGGCCTGTCCAGAATGTCGCTAGTTCGGCATGACCGGGGTCACTGTTTTTGTGTCGTGAAAATGAAAAAAAAATATCTGCAATTTTTTGTGAAAATGGTTATAAAATGTTTTTTTAGGCCTGTCCAGAATGTCGATAGTTCGGCATGACCGGGGTCACTGTTTTTGTGTCAAAAAATGAAAAAAAAAAATCTGAGCTATTTTTGTGAAAATTGTTCTAAAATGTTTTGTTTAGGCCTGTCCAAAATGTCGCTAGTTCGGCATGATCGGAGTCACTGTTTTTGGTGACAAAAATAGAAATCTGCAATTTTTTGTGAAAATAGTTTTAAAATGTTTTTTTAGGCCTGTCCAGAATGTCGCTAGTTCGGCATGACCGGGGTCACTGTTTTTGTGTCGTGAAAATGAAAAAAAAATATCTGCAATTTTTTGTGAAAATGGTTATAAAATGTTTTTTTAGGCCTGTCCAGAATGTCGATAGTTCGGCATGACCGGGGTCACTGTTTTTGTGTCAAAAAATGAAAAAAAAAAATCTGAGCTATTTTTGTGAAAGTTGTTCTAAAATGTTTTTTTTAGGCCTGTCCAAAATGTCGATAGTTCGGAATGACCGGGGTCACTGTTTTTGGTGACAAAAATAGAAATCTGCAATTTTTTGTGAAAATAGTTTTAAAATGTTTTTTTTAGGCCTGTCCAGAATGTCGCTAGTTCGGCATGACCGGGGTCACTGTTTTTGTGTCGTGAAAATGAAAAAAAAATATCTGCAATTTTTTGTGAAAATGGTTATAAAATGTTTTTTTAGGCCTGTCCAGAATGTCGATAGTTCGGCATGACCGGGGAAACTGTTTTTGTGTCAAAAAATGAAAAAAAAAAATCAGAGCTATTTTTGTGAAAATAGTTTTAAAATGTTTTTTTAGGCCTGTCCAGAATGTCGCTAGTTCGGCATGACCGGGGTCACTGTTTTTGTGTCAAAAAATGAAGAAAAAAAATCTGAGCTATTTTTGTGAAAATTGTTCTAAAATGTTTTTTTTAGGCCTGTCCAAAATGTCGCTAGTTCGGCATGATCGGAGTCATTGTTTTTGGTGACAAAAATAGAAATCTGCAATTTTTTGTGAAAATAGTTTTAAAATGTTTTTTTAGGCCTGTACAGAATGTCGCTAGTTCGGTCACTGTTTTTGTGTCGTGAAAATGAAAAAAAAATATCTGCATTTTTTTGTGAGAATAGTTATAAAATGTTTTTTTAGGCCTGTCCAGAATGTCGATAGTTCGGCATGACCGTGGTCACTGTTTTTGGAGACAAAAATAGAAATCTGCAATTTTTTGTGAAAATAGTTTTAAAATGTTTTTTTAGGCCTGTCCAGAATGTCGCTAGTTCGGCATGACCGGGGTCACTGTTTTTGTGTCGTGAAAATGAAAAAAAAATATCTGCAATTTTTTGTGAAAATGGTTATAAAATGTTTTTTTAGGCCTGTCCAGAATGTCGATAGTTCGGCATGACCGGGGTCACTGTTTTTGTGTCAAAAAATGAAAAAAAAAAATCAGCTATTTTTGTGAAAATTGTTCTAAAATGTTTTTTTTAGGCCTGTCCAAAATGTCGCTAGTTCGGCATGATCGGAGTCATTGTTTTTGGTGACAAAAATAGAAATCTGCAATTTTTTGTGAAAATAGTTTTAAAATGTTTTTTTAGGCCTGTCCAGAATGTCGCTAGTTCGGCCGGGGTCACTGTTTTTGTGTCGTGAAAATGAAAAAAAAATATCTGCAATTTTTTGTGAAAATGGTTATAAAATGTTTTTTTAGGCCTGTCCAGAATGTCGCTAGTTCGGCCGGGGTCACTGTTTTTGTGTCGTGAAAATGAAAAAAAAATATCTGCATTTTTTTGTGAAAATGGTTATAAAATGTTTTTTTAGGGTTGTCCAGAATGTCGATAGTTCGGCATGACCGGGGTCACTGTTTTTGTGTCAAAAAATGAAAAAAAAAAATCTGAGCTATTTTTGTGAAAATTGTTCTAAAATGCTTTTTTTAGGCCTGTCCAAAATGTCGCTAGTTCGGCATGATCGGAGTCATTGTTTTTGGTGACAAAAATAGAAATCTGCAATTTTTTGTGAAAATAGTTTTAAAATGTTTTTTTAGGCCTGTCCAGAATGTCGCTAGTTCGGCATGACCGGGGTCACTGTTTTTGTGTCGTGAAAATGAAAAAAAAATATCTGCAATTTTTTGTGAAAATGGTTATAAAATGTTTTTTTAGGCCTGTCCAGAATGTCGATAGTTCGGCATGACCGGGGTCACTGTTTTTGTGTCAAATAATGAAAAAAAAAATCTGAGCTATTTTTGTGAAAATTGTTCTAAAATGTTTTTTTTAGGCCTGTCCAAAATGTCGATAGTTCGGCATGACCGGGGTCACTGTTTTTGGAAACAAAAATAGAAATCTGCAATTTTTTGTGAAAATAGTTTTAAAATGTTTTTTTAGGCCTGTCCAGAATGTCGCTAGTTCGGCATGACCGGGGTCACTGTTTTTGTGTCGTGAAAATGAAAAAAAAATATCTGCAATTTTTTGTGAAAATGGTTATAAAATGTTTTTTTAGGCCTGTCCAGAATGTCGATAGTTCGGCATGACCGGGGTCACTGTTTTTGTGTCAAATAATGAAAAAAAAAATCTGAGCTATTTTTGTGAAAATTGTTCTAAAATGTTTTTTTTAGGCCTGTCCAAAATGTCGATAGTTCGGCATGACCGGGGTCACTGTTTTTGGAAACAAAAATAGAAATCTGCAATTTTTTGTGAAAATAGTTTTAAAATGTTTTTTTAGGCCTGTCCAGAATGTCGCTAGTTCGGCATGACCGGGGTCACTGTTTTTGTGTCGTGAAAATGAAAAAAAAATATCTGCAATTTTTTGTGAAAATGGTTATAAAATGTTTTTTAGGCCTGTCCAGAATGTCGATAGTTCGGCATGACCGGGGTCACTGTTTTTGTGTCAAAAAATGAAAAAAAAAATCTGAGCTATTTTTGTGAAAATTGTTCTAAAATGTTTTGTTTAGGCCTGTCCAAAATGTCGCTAGTTCGGCATGATCGGAGTCATTGTTTTTGGTGACAAAAATAGAAATCTGCAATTTTTTGTGAAAATAGTTTTAAAATGTTTTTTTAGGCCTGTCCAGATTGTTGCTAGTGCGGCATGACCGGTGTCACTGTTTTTGTGTCGTGAAAATGAAAAAAAAATATCTGCAATTTTTTGTGAAAATGGTTATAAAATGTTTTTTTAGGCCTGTCCAGAATGTCGATAGTTCGGCATGACCGGGGTCACTGTTTTTGTGTCAAAAAATGAAAAAAAAAAATCTGAGCTATTTTTGTGAAAGTTGTTCTAAAATGTTTTTTTTAGGCCTGTCCAAAATGTCGATAGTTCGGCATGACCGGGGTCACTGTTTTTGGTGACAAAAATAGAAATCTGCAATTTTTTGTGAAAATAGTTTTAAAATGTTTTTTTAGGCCTGTCCAGAATGTCGCTAGTTCGGCCGGGGTCACTGTTTTTGTGTCGTGAAAATGAAAAAAAAATATCTGCAATTTTTTGTGAAAATGGTTATAAAATGTTTTTTTAGGCCTGTCCAGAATGTCGCTAGTTCGGCCGGGGTCACTGTTTTTGTGTCGTGAAAATGAAAAAAAAATATCTGCATTTTTTTGTGAAAATGGTTATAAAATGTTTTTTTAGGGTTGTCCAGAATGTCGATAGTTCGGCATGACCGGGGTCACTGTTTTTGTGTCAAAAAATGAAAAAAAAAAATCTGAGCTATTTTTGTGAAAATTGTTCTAAAATGCTTTTTTTAGGCCTGTCCAAAATGTCGCTAGTTCGGCATGATCGGAGTCATTGTTTTTGGTGACAAAAATAGAAATCTGCAATTTTTTGTGAAAATAGTTTTAAAATGTTTTTTTAGGCCTGTCCAGAATGTCGCTAGTTCGGCATGACCGGGGTCACTGTTTTTGTGTCGTGAAAATGAAAAAAAAATATCTGCAATTTTTTGTGAAAATGGTTATAAAATGTTTTTTTAGGCCTGTCCAGAATGTCGATAGTTCGGCATGACCGGGGTCACTGTTTTTGTGTCAAAAAATGAAAAAAAAAATCTGAGCTATTTTTGTGAAAATTGTTCTAAAATGTTTTGTTTAGGCCTGTCCAAAATGTCGCTAGTTCGGCATGATCGGAGTCATTGTTTTTGGTGACAAAAATAGAAATCTGCAATTTTTTGTGAAAATAGTTTTAAAATGTTTTTTTAGGCCTGTCCAGATTGTTGCTAGTTCGGCATGACCGGTGTCACTGTTTTTGTGTCGTGAAAATGAAAAAAAAATATCTGCAATTTTTTGTGAAAATGGTTATAAAATGTTTTTTTAGGCCTGTCCAGAATGTCGATAGTTCGGCATGACCGGGGTCACTGTTTTTGTGTCAAAAAATGAAAAAAAAAAATCTGAGCTATTTTTGTGAAAGTTGTTCTAAAATGTTTTTTTTAGGCCTGTCCAAAATGTCGATAGTTCGGCATGACCGGGGTCACTGTTTTTGGTGACAAAAATAGAAATCTGCAATTTTTTGTGAAAATAGTTTTAAAATGTTTTTTTAGGCCTGTCCAGAATGTCGCTAGTTCGGCCGGGGTCACTGTTTTTGTGTCGTGAAAATGAAAAAAAAATATCTGCAATTTTTTGTGAAAATGGTTATAAAATGTTTTTTTAGGCCTGTCCAGAATGTCGCTAGTTCGGCCGGGGTCACTGTTTTTGTGTCGTGAAAATGAAAAAAAAATATCTGCATTTTTTTGTGAAAATGGTTATAAAATGTTTTTTTAGGGTTGTCCAGAATGTCGATAGTTCGGCATGACCGGGGTCACTGTTTTTGTGTCAAAAAATGAAAAAAAAAAATCTGAGCTATTTTTTTGAAAATTGTTCTAAAATGCTTTTTTTAGGCCTGTCCAAAATGTCGCTAGTTCGGCATGATCGGAGTCATTGTTTTTGGTGACAAAAATAGAAATCTGCAATTTTTTGTGAAAATAGTTTTAAAATGTTTTTTTAGGCCTGTCCAGAATGTCGCTAGTTCGGCATGACCGGGGTCACTGTTTTTGTGTCGTGAAAATGAAAAAAAAATATCTGCAATTTTTTGTGAAAATGGTTATAAAATGTTTTTTTAGGCCTGTCCAGAATGTCGATAGTTCGGCATGACCGGGGTCACTGTTTTTGTGTCAAAAAATGAAAAAAAAAATCTGAGCTATTTTTGTGAAAATTGTTCTAAAATGTTTTGTTTAGGCCTGTCCAAAATGTCGCTAGTTCGGCATGATCGGAGTCATTGTTTTTGGTGACAAAAATAGAAATCTGCAATTTTTTGTGAAAATAGTTTTAAAATGTTTTTTTAGGCCTGTCCAGATTGTTGCTAGTTCGGCATGACCGGTGTCACTGTTTTTGTGTCGTGAAAATGAAAAAAAAATATCTGCAATTTTTTGTGAAAATGGTTATAAAATGTTTTTTTAGGCCTGTCCAGAATGTCGATAGTTCGGCATGACCGGGGTCACTGTTTTTGTGTCAAAAAATGAAAAAAAAAAATCTGAGCTATTTTTGTGAAAGTTGTTCTAAAATGTTTTTTTTAGGCCTGTCCAAAATGTCGATAGTTCGGCATGACCGGGGTCACTGTTTTTGGTGACAAAAATAGAAATCTGCAATTTTTTGTGAAAATAGTTTTAAAATGTTTTTTTAGGCCTGTCCAGAATGTCGCTAGTTCGGCATGACCGGGGTCACTGTTTTTGTGTCGTGAAAATGAAAAAAAAATATCTGCAATTTTTTGTGAAAATGGTTATAAAATGTTTTTTTAGGCCTGTCCAGAATGTCGATAGTTCGGCATGACCAGGGAAACTGTTTTTGTGTCAAAAAATGAAAAAAAAAAATCTGAGCTATTTTTGTGAAAATAGTTTTAAAATGTTTTTTTAGGCCTGTCCAGAATGTCGCTAGTTCGGCATGACCGGGGTCACTGTTTTTGTGTCGTGAAAATGAAAAAAAAATATCTGCAATTTTTTGTGAAAATGGTTATAAAATGTTTTTTTAGGCCTGAAGAAAAAAAAAAATCTGAGCTATTTTTGTGAAAATTGTTCTAAAATGTTTTTTTTAGGCCTGTCCAAAATGTCGCTAGTTCGGCATGATCGGAGTCATTGTTTTTGGTGACAAAAATAGAAATCTGCAATTTTTTGTGAAAATAGTTTTAAAATGTTTTTTTAGGCCTGTCCATAATGTCGCTAGTTCAGCATGACGGGGTCACTGTTTTTGTGTCGTGAAAATGAAAAAAAAATATCTGCAATTTTTTGTGAAAATGGTTATAAAATGTTTTTTTAGGCCTGTCCAGAATGTCGATAGTTCGGCATGAATGGGGTCACTGTTTTTGTGTCAAAAAATGAAAAAAAAAATCTGAGCTATTTTTGTGAAAATTGTTCTAAAATGTTTTTTTTTAGGCCTGTCCAAAATGTCGCTAGTTCGGCATGATCGGAGTCATTGTTTTTGGTGACAAAAATAGAAATCTGCAATTTTTTGTGAAAATAGTTTTAAAATGTTTTTTTAGGCCTGTCCAGAATGTCGCCAGTTCGGCATGATCGGAGTCATTGTTTTTGGTGACAAAAATAGAAATCTGCAATTTTTTGTGAAAATAGTTTTAAAATGTTTTTTTAGGCCTGTCCAGAATGTCGATAGTTCGGCATGACCGGGGTCACTGTTTTTGTGTCAAAAAATGAAGAAAAAAAATCTGAGCTATTTTTGTGAAAATTGTTCTAAAATGTTTTTTTTAGGCCTGTCCAAAATGTCGCTAGTTCGGCATGATCGGAGTCATTGTTTTTGGTGACAAAAATAGAAATCTGCAATTTTTTGTGAAAATAGTTTTAAAATGTTTTTTTAGGCCTGTACAGAATGTCGCTAGTTCGGTCACTGTTTTTGTGTCTTGAAAATGAAAAAAAAATATCTGCATTTTTTTGTGAAAATGGTTATAAAATGTTTTTTTAGGGTTGTCCAGAATGTCGATAGTTCGGCATGACCGGGGTCACTGTTTTTGTGTCAAAAAATGAAAAAAAAAAATCTGAGCTATTTTTGTGAAAATTGTTCTAAAATGCTTTTTTTAGGCCTGTCCAAAATGTCGCTAGTTCGGCATGATCGGAGTCATTGTTTTTGGTGACAAAAATAGAAATCTGCAATTTTTTGTGAAAATAGTTTTAAAATGTTTTTTTAGGCCTGTCCAGAATGTCGCTAGTTCGGCATGACCGGGGTCACTGTTTTTGTGTCGTGAAAATGAAAAAAAAATATCTGCAATTTTTTGTGAAAATGGTTATAAAATGTTTTTTTAGGCCTGTCCAGAATGTCGCTTTTTCAGCTTGATCGGAGTCATCGTTTTTAGGGACAAATAGAAATCTGCAATTTTTTGTATAAATTGTTTTAAAAAAAAAAATTTAGGCCAGTCCGGAATGTTGCTAGTTCGGCATGACCGGGGTCACTTTTTTTGTGTCACGAAAAAGAAAAAAAAATATCTGCAATTTTTTGTGAAAATGGTTATAAAATGTTTTTTTAGGCCTGTCCAGAATGTCGCTAGTTCGGCATGACCTGTGTCACTGTTTTTGTGTCACGAAAATGAAAAAAAAAAATCTGCAATTTTTTGTGAAAATTGTTTTAGACATTTTTTTTAGGCCTGTCCAGAATGTCGCTTTTTCAGCTTGATCGGAGTCATCGTTTTTAGGGACAAATAGAAATCTGCAATTTTTTGTATAAATAGTTGAAAAAAAATTTTTTTAGGCCAGTCCGGAATGTTGCTAGTTCGGCATGACCGGGGTCACTGTTTTTGTGTCAAAAAATGAAAAAAAAAAATCGGAGCTTTTTTTGTGAAAATTGTTCTAAAATGTTTTTTTAGGCCTGTCCAAAATGTCGCTAGTTCAGCATGACCGTGTCACTGTTTTTGTGTCACGAAAATGAAAAAAAAAAATCTGCCATTTTTTGTGAAAATGGTTTTACATTTTTTTTTAGGCCTGTCCAGAATGTCGCTTTTTCGGCATGATCGGAGTCATAGTTTTTAGGGACAAAATAGAAATCTGCAATTTTTTGTGAAAATGGTTTTTAAAATGTTTTTTTTTAGGCCTGTCCAGAATGTCGCTAGTTCGGTATGACCGGGGTCACTGTTTTTGTGTCACGAAAATGAAAAAAAAAAATCAGCAATTTTTTGTGAAAATGGTTTTAAATTTTTTTTGGGGGCCTATTTCTGGACGACATTCTGGACGAATGTCGCTTTTTCGGCATGACCGGGGTCACTGTTTTTGTGTCAAAAAATGAAAAAAAAATCTGAGCTTTTTTTGTGAAAATGGTTCTAATATGGTTTTTTTAGGCCTGTCCAAAATGTCGCTAGTTCGGCATGATTTGAGTCATCGTTTTTGGTGACAAAAATAGAAATCTGCAATTTTTTGTGAAAATGTTTTTTAAATGTTTTTTTAGGCCTGTCCAGAATGTCGCTAGTTCGGCATGACCGGTGTCACTGTTTTTGTGTCACGAAAATGAAAAAAAAAAATCTGCTATTTTTGGTGAAAATGGTTATAAAATGTTTTTTTAGGCCTGTCCAGAATGTCGATAGTTCGGCATGATCGGAGTGATTGTTTTTGGTGACAAAAATAGAAATCTGCAATTTTTTGTGAAAATGGTTTTAAAATGTTTTTTTAGGCCTGTCCAGAATGTCGATAGTTCGGCATGACCGGGGTCACTGTTTTTGTGTCGTGAAAATGAAGAAAAAAAAATCTGCAATTTTTTGTGAAAATGGTTTTAAAACATTTTTTTAGGCCTGTCCAAAATGTCGCTAGTTCGGCATGATCGGAGTCATCGTTTTTGATGACAAAAATAGAAATCTGCAATTTTTTGTGAAAATGGTTTTAAAATGTTTTTTTAGGCCTGTCCAGAATGTCGCTAGTTCGGCATGACCGGGGTCACTGTTTTTGTGTTATGAAAATGAAGAAAAAAAAATCTGCAATTTTTTGTGAAAATGGTTTTAAAACATTTTTTTAGGCCTGTCCAAAATGTCGCTAGTTCGGCATGATCGGAGTCATCGTTTTTGGTGACAAAAATAGAAATCTGCAATTTTTTGTGAAAATGGTTTTTAAATGTTTTTTTAGGCCTGTCCAGAATGTCGATAGTTCGGCATGACCGGGGTCACTGTGTTTGTGTCACGAAAATGAAAAAAAAAATATCTGTAATTTTTTGTGAAAATGGTTTTTAAATGTTTTTTTTAGGCCTGTCCAGATTGTCGATAGTTCGGCATGACCGGGGTCACTGTTTTTGTGTCAAAAAATGAAGAAAAAAAAATCAGCCATTTTTGGTGAAAATGGTTTTTAAATTTTTTTTTAGGCCTGTCCAGAATGTCGCTTTTTCGGCAAGATCGGAGTCATCGTTTTTAGGGACAAAATAGAAATCTGCAAATTTTTGTGAAAATGGTTTTAAAATGTTTTTTTTTAGGCCTGTTCAGAATGTCGATAGTTCGGCATGACCTGGGTCACTGTTTTTGTGTCAAAAAATGAAAAAAAGAATTCTGAGCTTTTTTTTGGAAAATGGTTCTAAAATGCTTTTTTTTTTAGGCCAGTCCAAAATGTCGCTAGTTCGGCATGATCGGAGACATCGTTTTTGGTGACAAAAGAAGAAATCTACAATTTTTTGTGAAAATGGTTTTAAAATGTTTTTTTTAGGCCTGTCCAGAATGTCGCTAGTTCGGCATGACCGGGGTCACTGTTTTTGTGTCACGAAAATGAAGAAAAAAAAATCAGCAATTTTTGGTGAAAATGGTTTTTTTAAAACATTTTAGGCCTGTCCAGAATGTCGCTTTTTCGGCATGATCGGAGTCATCGTTTTTAGGGACAAAATAGAAATCTGCAATTTTTTGTGCAAATGGTTTTAAAATGTTTTTTTAGGCCTGTCCAGAATGTCGATAGTTCGGCATGACCGGGGTCACTGTTTTTGTGTCACGAAAATGAAAAAAAAATATCTGCAATTTTTGGTGAAAATGGTTCCAAAAAATTTTTTAGGCCTGTCCAGAATGTCGCTTTTTCGGCATGATCGGAGTCATCGTTTTTAGGGACAAAATAGAAATCTGCAATTTTTTGTGAAAATGGTTTTAAAATGTTTTTTTTAGGCCTGTCCAGAATGTCGATAGTTCGGCATGACCGGGGTCACTGTTTTTGTGTCACGAAAATGAAAAAAAAATCAGCAATTTTTGGTGAAAATGGTTTAAAAAAAAAATTTTAGGCCTGTCCAGAATGTCGCTTTTTGATCGGAGTCATCGTTTTTAGGGACAAAATAGAAATCTGCAATTTTTTGTGAAAATGGTTTTAAAATGTTTTTTTTAGGCCTGTCCATAATGTCGATAGTTCGGTATGACCGGGGTCACTGTTTTTGTGTCAAAAAATGAAGAAAAAAAAATCAGCCATTTTTGGTGAAAATGGTTTTTTAAAAACATTTTAGGCCTGTCCAGAATGTCGCTTTTTCGGCATGATCGGAGTCATCGTTTTTAGGGACAAAATAGAAATCTGCAATTTTTTGTGAAAATGGTTTTAAAATGTTTTTTTAGGCCTGTCCAGAATGTCGATAGTTCGGCATGACCGGGGTCACTGTTTTTGTGTCACGAAAATGAAAAAAAAATATCTTCAATTTTTTGTGAAAATGGTTCAAACATTTTTTTTTAGGCCTGTCCAGAATGTCGCTTTTTCGGCATGATCGGAGTCATCGTTTTTAGGGACAAAATAGAAATCTGCAATTTTTTGTGAAAATGGTTTTAAAATGTTTTTTTTAGGCCTGTCCAGAATGTCGATAGTTCGGTATGACCGGGGTCACTTTTGTTGTGTCAAAAAATGAAGAAAAAAAAATCAGCCATTTTTGGTGAAAATGGTTTTTAAATTTTTTTTTAGGCCTGTCCAGAATGTCGCTTTTTCGGCATGATCGGAGTCAACGTTTTTAGGGACAAAATAGAAATCTGCAATTTTTTGTGAAAATGGTTTTAAAATGTTTTTTTTAGGGCAGTCCAGTATGTCGATAGTTCTGCATGACCGGGGTCACTGTTTTTGTGTCAAATAATGAAAATCAGAATTCTGAGCTTTTTTTTTGAAAATGGTTCTAAAATGCTTTTTTTTAGGCCTGTCCAGAATGTCGCTAGTTCGGCATAACCGGGGTCACTGTTTTTGTGTCACGAAAATGAAGGAAAAAAAATCAGCAATTTTTGGTGAAAATGGTTCTAAATTTTTTTTTTAGGCCTGTCCAGAATGTCGCTTTTTCGGCATGATCGGAGTCATCGTTTTTAGGGACAAAATAGAAATCTGCAATTTTTTGTGAAAATGGTTTTAAAATGTTTTTTTTAGGCCTGTCCATAATGTCGATAGTTCGGTATGACCGGGGTCACTGTTTTTGTGTCAAAAAATGAAGAAAAAAAAATCAGCCATTTTTGGTGAAAATGTTTTTTTTAAAACATTTTAGGCCTGTCCAGAATGTCGCTTTTTCGGCATGATCGGAGTCATCGTTTTTAGGGACAAAATAGAAATCTGCAATTTTTTGTGAAAATGGTTTTAAAATGTTTTTTTAGGCCTGTCCAGAATGTCGATAGTTCGGCATGACCGGGGTCACTGTTTTTGTGTCACGAAAATGAAAAAAAAATATCTGCAATTTTTTGTGAAAATGGTTCATACATTTTTTTTTAGGCCTGTCCAGAATGTCGCTTTTTCGGCATGATCGGAGTCATCGTTTTTAGGGACAAAATAGAAATCTGCAATTTTTTGTGAAAATGGTTTTAAAATGTTTTTTTTAGGCCTGTCCAGAATGTCGATAGTTCGGCACTGTTTTTGTGTCAAAAAATGAAAAAAATAATTCGGATTTTTTTTTTGAAAATGGTTCTAAAATGCGTTTTTTTTAGGCCTTTCCAGAATGTCGCTAGTTCGGCATGACCGGGGTCACTGTTTTTGTGTCACGAAAATGAGAAAAAAAAATCAGCAATTTTTGGTGAAAATGGTTTTTTTAAAAAATTTTAGGCCTGTCCAGAATGTCGCTTTTTCGGCATGATCGGAGTCATCGTTTTTAGGGACAAAATAGAAATCTGCAATTTTTGGTGAAAATGTTTTTAAAATGTTTTTTTTAGGCCTGTCCAGAATGTCGATAGTTCGGTATGACCGGGGTCACTTTTGTTGTGTCAAAAAATGAAGAAAAAAAAATCAGCCATTTTTGGTGAAAATGGTTTTTTAATTTGTTTTTAGGCCTGTCCAGAATGTCGCTTTTTCGGCATGATCGGAGTCATCGTTTTTAGGGACAAAATAGAAATCTGCAATTTTTTGTGAAAATGGTTTTAAAATGTTTTTTTTAGGGCTGTCCACTATGTCGATAGTTCTGCATGAACGGGGTCACTGTTTTTGTGTCAAATAATGAAAATCAGAATTCTGAGCTTTTTTTTTGAAAATGGTTCTAAAATGCTTTTTTTTAGGCCTGTCCAGAATGTCGCTAGTTCGGCATAACCGGGGTCACTGTTTTTGTGTCACGAAAATGAAGGAAAAAAAATCAGCAATTTTTGGTGAAAATGGTTCTAAATTATTTTTTAGGCCTGTCCAGAATGTCGCTTTTTCGGCATGATCGGAGTCATCGTTTTTAGGGACAAAATAGAAATCTGCAATTTTTTGTGAAAATGGTTTTAAAATGTTTTTTTTAGGCCTGTCCATAATGTCGATAGTTCGGTATGACCGGGGTCACTGTTTTTGTGTCAAAAAATGAAGAAAAAAAAATCAGCCATTTTTGGTGAAAATGGTTTTTTTAAAACATTTTAGGCCTGTCCAGAATGTCGATTTTTCGGCATGATCGGAGTCATCGTTTTTAGGGACAAAATAGAAATCTGCAATTTTTTGTGAAAATGGTTTTAAAATGTTTTTTTAGGCCTGTCCAGAATGTCGATAGTTCGGCATGACCGGGGTCACTGTTTTTGTGTCAAAAAATGAAAAAAATAATTCGGAGCTTTTTTTTTGAAAATGGTTCTAAAATGCTTTTTTTTTAGGCCTGTCCAGAATGTCGCTAGTTCGGCATGATCGGAGTCATCGTTTTTAGGGACAAAATAGAAATCTGCAATTTTTTGTGAAAATGGTTTTAAAATGTTTTTTTTAGGCCTGTCCATAATGTCGATAGTTCGGTATGACCAGGGTCACTGTTTTTGTGTCAAAAAATGAAGAAAAAAAAATCAGCCATTTTTGGTGAAAATGGTTTTTTTAAAACATTTTCGGCCTGTCCAGAATGTCGATTTTTGATCGGAGTCATCGTTTTTAGGGACAAAATAGAAATCTGCAATTTTTTGTGAAAATGGTTTTAAAATGTTTTTTTTAGGCCTGTCCAGAATGTCGATAGTTCGGCACTGTTTTTGTGTCAAAAAATGAAAAAAATTATTCGGAGCTTTTTTTTGAAAATGGTTCTAAAATGCTTTTTTTTTAGGCCTGTCCAGAATGTCGCTAGTTCGGCATGACCGGGGTCACTGTTTTTGTGTCACGAAAATGAGAAAAAAAAATCAGCAATTTTTGGTGAAAATGGTTTTTAAAAAAAAATTTAGGCCTGTCCAGAATGTCGCTTTTTCGGCATGATCGGAGTCATCGTTTTTAGGGACAAAATAGAAATCTGCAATTTTTTGTGAAAATGGTTTTAAAATGTTTTTTTTAGGCCTGTCCAGAATGTCGATAGTTCGGCATGACCGGGGTCACTGTTTTTGTGTCAAAAAATGAAAAAAAGAATTCGGAGCTTTTTTTGGAAAATGGTTCTAAAATGCTTTTTTTTTAGGCCTGTCCAAAATGTCGCTAGTTCGGCATGATCGGAGTCATCGTTTTTGGTGACAAAAATAGAAATCTAAAATTTTTTGTGAAAATGGTTTTAAAATGGTTTTTTTTTAGGCCTGTCCAGAATGTCGCTAGTTCGGCATGACCGGGGTCACTGTTTTTGTGTCACGAAAATGAGAAAAAAAAATCAGCAATTTTTGGTGAAAATGGTTTTTTAAAAAAAATTTAGGCCTGTCCAGAATGTCGCTTTTTCGGCATGATCGGAGTCATCGTTTTTAGGGACAAAATAGAAATCTGCAATTTTTTGTGAAAATGGTTTTAAAATGTTTTTTTTAGGCCTGTCCAGAATGTCGATAGTTCGGCATGACCGGGGTCACTGTTTTTGTGTCAAAAAATGAAAAAAAGAATTCGGAGCTTTTTTTGGAAAATGGTTCTAAAATGCTTTTTTTTTAGGCCTGTCCAAAATGTCGCTAGTTCGGCATGATCGGAGTCATCGTTTTTGGTGACAAAAATAGAAATCTAAAATTTTTTGTGAAAATGGTTTTAAAATGGTTTTTTTTTAGGCCTGTCCAGAATGTCGCTAGTTCGGCATGACCGGGGTCACTGTTTTTGTGTCACGAAAATGAAGAAAAAAAAATCAGCAATTTTTGGCGGAAATTTTTTTAACATTTTTTTTTACGCCTGTCCAGAATGTCGCTTTTTCGGCATGATCGGAGTCATCGTTTTTAGGGACAAAATAGAAATCTGCAATTTTTTGTGAAAATGGTTTTAAAATGTTTTTTTAGGCCTGTCCAGAATGTCGATAGTTCGGTATGACCGGGGTCACTGTTTTTGTGTCACGAAAATGAAAAAAAAATATCAGCAATTTTTTGTGAAAATGTTTCAAAAACATTTTTTTAGGCCTGTCCAGAATGACGGTTTTTCGGCATGATCGGAGTCAACGTTTTTAGGGACAAAATAGAAATCTGCAATTTTTTGTGAAAAACGTTTTAAAATGTTTTTTTTTAGGCCTGTCCAGAATGTCGATAGTTCGGCATGACCGGGGTCACTGTTTTTGTGTCAAAAAATGAAAAAAAGAATTCTGAGCTTTTTTTTTGAAAATGGTTCTAAAATGCATTTTTTTTAGGCCTGTCCAAAATGTCGCTAGTTCGGCATGATCGGAGTCATCGTTTTTAGGGACAAAATAGAAATCTGCAATTTTTTGTGAAAATGGTTCTAAAATTTTTTTTTAGGCCTGTCCAGAATGTCGCTAGTTTGGCATAACTGTTTTTGTGGTCACTGTTTTTGTGTCACGAAAATGAAGAAAAAAAAATCAGCAATTTTTGGTGAAAATGGTTTTAAAAAATTTTTTTAGACCTGTCCAGAATGTCGCTTTTTAGGCATGATCGGAGTCATCGTTTTTAGGGACAAAATAGAAATCTGCAATTTTTTGTGAAAATGGTTTTAAAATGTTTTTTTTAGGCCTGTCCAGAATGTCGATAGTTCGGTATGACCGGGGTCACTGTTTTTGTGTCACGAAAATGAAAAAAAAATATCTGCAATTTTTTGTGAAAATGGTTCAAAAATTTTTTTTTAGGCCTGTCCAGAATGACGGTTTTTCGGCATGATCGGAGTCAACGTTTTTAGGGACAAAATAGAAATCTGCAATTTTTTGTGAAAAACGTTTTAAAATGTTTTTTTTTAGGCCTGTCCAGAATGTCGATAGTTCGGCATGACCGGGGTCACTGTTTTTGTGTCAAAAAATGAAAAAAAGAATTCTGAGCTTTTTTTTTGAAAATGGTTCTAAAATGAATTTTTTTTAGGCCTGTCCAAAATGTCGCTAGTTCGGCATGATCGGAGTCATCGTTTTTAGGGACAAAATAGAAATCTGCAATTTTTGGTGAAAATGGTTTTAAAATGTTTTTTTTTTAGGCCTGTCCAGAATGTCGATAGTTCGGCATGACCGGGGTCACTGTTTTTGTGTCAAAAAATGAAAAAAAGAATTCTGAGCTTTTTTTTGTAAAATTGTTCTAAAATGCTTTTTTTTTAGGCCTGTCCAAAATGTCGCTAGTTCGGCATGATCGGAGTATTCGTTTTTGGTGACAAAAATAGAAATCTACAATTTTTTGTGAAAATGGTTTTAAAATGTTTTTTTTAGGCCTGTCCAGAATGTCGCTAGTTCGGCATAACCGGGGTCACTGTTTTTGTGTCACGAAAATGAAGAAAAAAAAATCAGCAATTTTTGGTGAAAATGGTTTTTAAAAATTTTTTTAGGCCTGTCCAGAATGTGGCTTTTTCGGCATGATCGGAGTCATCGTTTTTAGGGACAAAATAGAAATCTGCAATTTTTTGTGAAAATGGTTTTAAAATGTTTTTTTAGGCCTGTCCAGAATGTCGATAGTTCGTCATGACCGGGGTCACTGTTTTTGTGTCACGAAAAATAAAAATAAATATCTGCAATTTTTTGTGAAAATGGTTCTAACATTTTTTTTTAGGCCTGTCCAGAATGTCGCTTTTTCGGCATGATCGGAGTCATCGTTTTTAGGGACAAAATAGAAATCTGCAAATTTTTGTGAAAATGGTTTTAAAATGTTTTTTTTAGGCCTGTCCAGAATGTCGATAGTTCGTCATGACCGGGGTCACTGTTTTTGTGTCACGAAAAATAAAAATAAATATCTGCAATTTTTTGTGAAAATGGTTCTAACATTTTTTTTTAGGCCTGTCCAGAATGTCGCTTTTTCGGCATGATCGGAGTCATCGTTTTTAGGGACAAAATAGAAATCTGCAATTTTTTGTGAAAATGGTTTTAAAATGTTTTTTTTAGGCCTGTCCAGAATGTCGATAGTTCGGCATGACCGGGGTCACTGTTTTTGTGTCAAAAAATGAAAAAAATAATTCTGAGCTTTTTTTTGGAAAATGGTTCTAAAATGCTTTTTTTTTAGGCCTGTCCAAAATGTCGCTAGTTCGGCATGATCGGAGTATTCGTTTTTGGTGACAAAAAAAGAAATCTACAATTTTTTTGTGAAAATGGTTTTAAAATGTTTTTTTTAGGCCTGTCCAGAATGTCGCTAGTTTGGCATAACCGGGGTCACTGTTTTTGTGTCACGAAAATGAAGAAAAAAAAATCAGCAATTTTTGGTGAAAATGGTTTTAAATTTTTTTTTTAGACCTGTCCAGAATGTCGCTTTTTCGGCATGATCGGAGTCATCGTTTTTAGGGACAAAATAGAAATCTGCAATTTTTGGTGAAAATGGTTTTAAAATGTTTTTTTTAGGCCTGTCCAGAATGTCGATAGTTCGGCATGACCGGGGTCACTGTTTTTGTGTAACGAAAATGAGAAAAAAATATCTGCAATTTTTTGTGAAAATGGTTCTACATTTTTTTTTTAGGATTGTCCAGAATGTCGCTTTTTCGGCATGATCGGAGTCATCGTTTTTAGGGACAAAATAGAAATCTGCAATTTTTTGTGAAAAACGTTTTAAAATGTTTTTTAATAGGCCTGTCCAGAATGTCGATAGTTCGGCATGACCGGGGTCACTGTTTTTGTGTCAAAAAATGAAAAAAAGAATTCTGAGCTTTTTTTTGGAAAATGGTTCTAAAATGCATTTTTTTTAGGCCTGTCCAAAATGTCGCTAGTTCGGCATGATTGGAGTCATCGTTTTTAGGGACAAAATATAAATCTGCAATTTTTGGTGAAAATGGTTTTAAAAATTTTTTTTTAGGCCTGTCCAGAATGTCGATAGTTCGGCATGACCGGGGTCACTGTTTTTGTGTCACGAAAATGAGAAAAAAATATCTGCCTTTTTTTGTGAAAATGGTTCTAAAAATTTTTTTTAGGCCTGTCCAGAATGTCGCTAGTTCGGCATGACCGGGGTCACTGTTTTTGTGTAAAAAAATGAAGAAAAAAAAATCTGCCATTTTTGCTGAAAATGGTTTTTAATTTTTTTTTTAGGCCTGTCCAGAATGTCGCTTTTTCGGCATGATCGGAGTCATCGTTTTTAGGGACAAAATAGAAATCTGCAATTTTTGGTGATAATGGTTTTAAAATGTTTTTTTTTAGGCCTGTCCAGAATGTCGATAGTTCGGCATGACCGGGGTCACTGTTTTTGTGTCACGAAAATGAGAAAAAAATATCTGCAATTTTTGGTGAAAATGGTTCAAAAAAATTTTTTTAGACCTGTCCAGAATGTCGCTTTTTCGGCATGATCGGAGTCATCGTTTTTAGGGACAAAATAGAAATCTGCAATTTTTGGTGAAAATGGTTTTAAAATGTTTTTTTTAGGCCTGTCCAGAATGTCGATAGTTCGGCATGACCGGGGTCACTGTTTTTGTGTAACGAAAATGAGAAAAAAATATCTGCAATTTTTTGTGAAAATGGTTCTACATTTTTTTTTTAGGATTGTCCAGAATGTCGCTTTTTCGGCATGATCGGAGTCATCGTTTTTAGGGACAAAATAGAAATCTGCAATTTTTTGTGAAAATGTTTTTACAAGGTTTTTTTGAGGCCTGTCCAGAATGTCGATAGTTCGGTATGACCGGGGTCACTGTTTTTGTGTCACGAAAATGAAAAAAAAATATCTGCAATTTTTTGTGAAAATGGTTCAAATTTTTTTTTTTAGGCCTGTCCAGAATGACGCTTTTTCGGCATGATCGGAGTCAACGTTTTTAGGGACAAAATAGAAATCTGCAATTTTTTGTGAAAAACGTTTTAAAATGTTTTTTAATAGGCCTGTCCAGAATGTCGATAGTTCGGCATGACCGGGGTCACTGTTTTTGTGTCAAAAAATGAAAAAAAGAATTCTGAGCTTTTTTTTGGAAAATGGTTCTAAAATGCATTTTTTTTAGGCCTGTCCAAAATGTCGCTAGTTCGGCATGATTGGAGTCATCGTTTTTAGGGACAAAATATAAATCTGCAATTTTTGGTGAAAATGGTTTTAAAAATTTTTTTTTAGGCCTGTCCAGAATGTCGATAGTTCGGCATGACCGGGGTCACTGTTTTTGTGTCACGAAAATGAGAAAAAAATATCTGCCTTTTTTTGTGAAAATGGTTCTAAAAATTTTTTTTAGGCCTGTCCAGAATGTCGCTAGTTCGGCATGACCGGGGTCACTGTTTTTGTGTAAAAAAATGAAGAAAAAAAAATCTGCCATTTTTGCTGAAAATGGTTTTTAATTTTTTTTTTAGGCCTGTCCAGAATGTCGCTTTTTCGGCATGATCGGAGTCATCGTTTTTAGGGACAAAATAGAAATCTGCAATTTTTGGTGATAATGGTTTTAAAATGTTTTTTTTTAGGCCTGTCCAGAATGTCGATAGTTCGGCATGACCGGGGTCACTGTTTTTGTGTCACGAAAATGAGAAAAAAATATCTGCAATTTTTGGTGAAAATGGTTCAAAAAATTTTTTTTAGGCCTGTCCAGAATGTCGCTTTTTCGGCATGATCAGAGTCATCGTTTTTAGGGACAAAATAGAAATCTGCAATTTTTTGTGAAAATGGTTCTAAAATTTTTTTTTAGGCCTGTCCAGAATGTCGCTTTTTCGGCATGATCGGAGTCATCGTTTTTAGGGACAAAATAGAAATCTGCAATTTTTTGTGAAAATGGTTTTAAAATGTTTTTTTTAGGCCTGTCCAGAATGTCGATAGTTCGGCATGACCGGGGTCACTGTATTTGTGTCAAAAAATGAAAAAAAGCATTCTGAGCTTTTTTTTTGAAAATGGTTCTAAAATGCTTTTTTTTTAGGCCTGTCCAAAATGTCGCTAGTTCGGCATGATCGGAGTCATCGTTTTTGGTGACAAAAATAGAAATCTACAATTTTTTGTGAAAATGGTTTTAAAATGTTTTTTTTTAGGCCTGTCCAGAATGTCGCTAGTTCGGCATGATCAGTCATCTTTTTTAGGGACAAAATAGAAATCTGCAATTTTTTGTGAAAATGGTTTTAAAATGTTTTTTTTAGACCTGTCCATAATGTCGATAGTTCGGTATGACCGGGGTCACTGTTTTTGTGTCAAAAAATGAAGAAAAAAAAATCAGCCATTTTTGGTGAAAATGGTTTTTAAATTTTTTTTTTAGGCCTGTCCAGAATGTCGCTTTTCGGCATGATCGGAGTCATCGTTTTTAGGGACAAAATAGAAATCTGCAATTTTTGGTGAAAATGGTTCTAAAATTTTTTTTTAGGCCTGTCCAGAATGTCGCTTTTTCGGCATGATCGGAGTCATCGTTTTTAGGGACAAAATATAAATCTGCAATTTTTTGTGAAAATGTTTTTAAAATGTTTTTTTTAGGCCTGTCCAGAATGTCGATAGTTCGGCATGACCGGGGTCACTGTTTTTGTGTCACGAAAATAAAAATAAAATATCAGCAATTTTTTGTGAAAATGGTTCTAAAAATTTTTTTTAGGCCTGTCCAGAATGTCGCTAGTTCGGCATGACCGGGGTCACTGTTTTTGTGTCACGAAAATGAAGAAAAAAAAATCAGCAATTTTTGGTGAAAATGGTTTTAAAATTTTTTTTTAGACCTGTCCAGAATGTCGCTTTTTCGGCATGATCGGAGTCATCGTTTTTAGGGACAAAATAGAAATCTGCAATTTTTGGTGAAAATGGTTTTAAAATGTTTTTTTTAGGCCTGTCCAGAATGTCGATAGTTCGGCATGACCGGGGTCACTGTTTTTGTGTCACGAAAATGAAGAAAAAAAAATCAGCAATTTTTGGTGAAAATGGTTTTAAAAAATTTTTTTAGACCTGTCCAGAATGTCGCTTTTTCGGCATGATCGGAGTCATCGTTTTTAGGGACAAAATAGAAATCTGCAATTTTTTGTGAAAATGGTTTTAAAATGTTTTTTTTAGGCCTGTCCAGAATGTCGATAGTTCGGCATGACCGGGGTCACTGTTTTTGTGTCACGAAAATAAAAATAAAATATCAGCAATTTTTTGTGAAAATGGTTCTAAAAATTTTTTTTAGGCCTGTCCAGAATGTCGCTAGTTCGGCATGACCGGGGTCACTGTTTTTGTGTCACGAAAATGAAGAAAAAAAAATCAGCAATTTTTGGTGAAAATGGTTTTAAAAATTTTTTTTAGACCTGTCCAGAATGTCGCTTTTTCGGCATGATCGGAGTCATCGTTTTTAGGGACAAAATAGAAATCTGCAATTTTTGGTGAAAATGGTTTTAAAATGTTTTTTTTAGGCCTGTCCAGAATGTCGATAGTTCGGCATGACCGGGGTCACTGTTTTTGTGTCACGAAAATGAAGAAAAAAAAATCAGCAATTTTTGGTGAAAATGGTTTTAAAATGTTTTTTTTTAGACCTGTCCAGAATGTCGCTTTTTCGGCATGATCGGAGTCATCGTTTTTAGGGACAAAATAGAAATCTGCAATTTTTTGTGAAAATGGTTTTAAAATGTTTTTTTTAGGCCTGTCCAGAATGTCGATAGTTCGGCATGACCGGGGTCACTGTTTTTGTGTCAAAAAATGAAAAAAAGCATTCTGAGCTTTTTTTTTGAAAATGGTTCTAAAATGCTTTTTTTTTAGGCCTGTCCAAAATGTCGCTAGTTCGGCATGATCGGAGTCATCGTTTTTAGGGACAAAATAGAAATCTGCAATTTTTTGTGAAAATGGTTCTAAAATTTTTTTTTAGGCCTGTCCAGAATGTCGCTTTTTCGGCATGATCGGAGTCATCGTTTTTAGGGACAAAATAGAAATCTGCAATTTTTTGTGAAAATGGTTTTAAAATGTTTTTTTTAGGCCTGTCCAGAATGTCGATAGTTCGGCATGACCGGGGTCACTGTTTTTGTGTCAAAAAATGAAAAAAAGCATTCTGAGCTTTTTTTTTGAAAATGGTTCTAAAATGCTTTTTTTTTAGGCCTGTCCAAAATGTCGCTAGTTCGGCATGATCGGAGTCATCGTTTTTGGTGACAAAAAAAGAAATCTACAATTTTTTGTGAAAATGGTTTTAAAATGTTTTTTTTTAGGCCTGTCCAGAATGTCGCTAGTTCGGCATGATCGGAGTCATCTTTTTTAGGGACAAAATAGAAATCTGCAATTTTTTGTGAAAATGGTTTTAAAATGTTTTTTTTAGACCTGTCCATAATGTCGATAGTTCGGTATGACCGGGGTCACTGTTTTTGTGTCAAAAAATGAAGAAAAAAAAATCAGCCATTTTTCGTGAAAATGGTTTTTAAAATTTTTTTTTAGGCCTGTCCAGAATGTCGCTTTTCGGCATGATCGGAGTCATCGTTTTTAGGGACAAAATAGAAATCTGCAATTTTTGGTGAAAATGGTTCTAAAAATTTTTTTTAGGCCTGTCCAGAATGTCGCTTTTTCGGCATGATCGGAGTCATCGTTTTTAGGGACAAAATAGAAATCTGCAATTTTTTGTGAAAATGTTTTTAAAATGTTTTTTTTAGGCCTGTCCAGAATGTCGATAGTTCGGCATGACCGGGGTCACTGTTTTTGTGTCACGAAAATAAAAATAAAATATCTGCAATTTTTTGTGAAAATGGTTCTAAAAATTTTTTTTAGGCCTGTCCAAAATGTCGCTAGTTCGGCATGATCGGAGTCATCGTTTTTAGGGACAAAATAGAAATCTGCAATTTTTGGTGAAAATGGTTCTAAAAATTTTTTTTAGGCCTGTCCAGAATGTCGCTTTTTCGGCATGATCGGAGTCATCGTTTTTAGGGACAAAATAGAAATCTGCAATTTTTTGTGAAAATGTTTTTAAAATGTTTTTTTTAGGCCTGTCCAGAATGTCGATAGTTCGGCATGACCGGGGTCACTGTTTTTGTGTCACGAAAATAAAAATAAAATATCTGCAATTTTTTGTGAAAATGGTTCTAAAAATTTTTTTTAGGCCTGTCCAAAATGTCGCTAGTTCGGCATGATCGGAGTCATCGTTTTTGGTGACAAAAATAGAAATCTACAATTTTTTGTGAAAATGGTTTTAAAATGTTTTTTTTTTAGGCCTGTCCAGAATGTCGCTAGTTCGGCATGACCGGGGTCACTGTTTTTGTGTCACGAAAACGAAGAAAAAAAAATCAGCAATTTTTGGTGAAAATGGTTTTAAAATTTTTTTTTAGACCTGTCCAGAATGTCGCTTTTTCGGCATGATCGGAGTCATCGTTTTTAGGGACAAAATAGAAATCTGCAATTTTTGGTGAAAATGGTTTTAAAATGTTTTTTTTAGGCCTGTCCAGAATGTCGATAGTTCGGCATGACCGGGGTCACTGTTTTTGTGTCACGAAAATGAGAAAAAAATATCTGCAATTTTTTGTGAAAATGGTTCAAAAAAATTTTTTTAGGCCTGTCCAGAATGTTGCTTTTTCGGCATGATCGGAGTCATCGTTTTTAGGGACAAAATAGAAATCTGCAATTTTTTGTGAAAATGGTTTTAAAATGTTTTTTTTAGGCCTGTCCATAATGTCGATAGTTCGGTATGACCGGGGTCACTGTTTTTGTGTAAAATAATGAAGAAAAAAAAATCAGCCATTTTTGGTGAAAATGGTTTTAAAATGTTTTTTTTTAGGCCTGTCCAGAATGTCGATAGTTCGGCATGACCGGGGTCACTGTTTTTGTGTCAAAAAATGAAAAAAAGCATTCTGAGCTTTTTTTTTGAAAATGGTTCTAAAATGCTTTTTTTTTAGGCCTGTCCAAAATGTCGCTAGTTCGGCATGATCGGAGTCATCGTTTTTGGTGACAAAAAAAGAAATCTACAATTTTTTGTGAAAATGGTTTTAAAATGTTTTTTTTTAGGCCTGTCCAGAATGTCGCTAGTTCGGCATGATCGGAGTCATCTTTTTTAGGGACAAAATAGAAATCTGCAATTTTTTGTGAAAATGGTTTTAAAATGTTTTTTTTAGACCTGTCCATAATGTCGATAGTTCGGTATGACCGGGGTCACTGTTTTTGTGTCAAAAAATGAAGAAAAAAAAATCAGCCATTTTTCGTGAAAATGGTTTTTAAAATTTTTTTTTAGGCCTGTCCAGAATGTCGCTTTTCGGCATGATCGGAGTCATCGTTTTTAGGGACAAAATAGAAATCTGCAATTTTTGGTGAAAATGGTTCTAAAAATTTTTTTTAGGCCTGTCCAGAATGTCGCTTTTTCGGCATGATCGGAGTCATCGTTTTTAGGGACAAAATAGAAATCTGCAATTTTTTGTGAAAATGTTTTTAAAATGTTTTTTTTAGGCCTGTCCAGAATGTCGATAGTTCGGCATGACCGGGGTCACTGTTTTTGTGTCACGAAAATAAAAATAAAATATCTGCAATTTTTTGTGAAAATGGTTCTAAAAATTTTTTTTAGGCCTGTCCAAAATGTCGCTAGTTCGGCATGATCGGAGTCATCGTTTTTAGGGACAAAATAGAAATCTGCAATTTTTGGTGAAAATGGTTCTAAAAATTTTTTTTAGGCCTGTCCAGAATGTCGCTTTTTCGGCATGATCGGAGTCATCGTTTTTAGGGACAAAATAGAAATCTGCAATTTTTTGTGAAAATGTTTTTAAAATGTTTTTTTTAGGCCTGTCCAGAATGTCGATAGTTCGGCATGACCGGGGTCACTGTTTTTGTGTCACGAAAATAAAAATAAAATATCTGCAATTTTTTGTGAAAATGGTTCTAAAAATTTTTTTTAGGCCTGTCCAAAATGTCGCTAGTTCGGCATGATCGGAGTCATCGTTTTTGGTGACAAAAATAGAAATCTACAATTTTTTGTGAAAATGGTTTTAAAATGTTTTTTTTTTAGGCCTGTCCAGAATGTCGCTAGTTCGGCATGACCGGGGTCACTGTTTTTGTGTCACGAAAACGAAGAAAAAAAAATCAGCAATTTTTGGTGAAAATGGTTTTAAAATTTTTTTTTAGACCTGTCCAGAATGTCGCTTTTTCGGCATGATCGGAGTCATCGTTTTTAGGGACAAAATAGAAATCTGCAATTTTTGGTGAAAATGGTTTTAAAATGTTTTTTTTAGGCCTGTCCAGAATGTCGATAGTTCGGCATGACCGGGGTCACTGTTTTTGTGTCACGAAAATGAGAAAAAAATATCTGCAATTTTTTGTGAAAATGGTTCAAAAAATTTTTTTTAGGCCTGTCCAGAATGTTGCTTTTTCGGCATGATCGGAGTCATCGTTTTTAGGGACAAAATAGAAATCTGCAATTTTTTGTGAAAATGGTTTTAAAATGTTTTTTTTTAGGCCTGTCCAGAATGTCGATAGTTCGGCATGACCGGGGTCACTGTTTTTGTGTAAAAAAATGAAAAAAAGCATTCTGAGCTTTTTTTTTGAAAATGGTTCTAAAATGCTTTTTTTTAGGCCTGTCCAGAATGTCGCTAGTTCGGCATGATCGGAGTCATCTTTTTTAGGGACAAAATAGAAATCTGCAATTTTTTGTGAAAATGGTTTTAAAATGTTTTTTTTAGACCTGTCCATAATGTCGATAGTTCGGTATGACCGGGGTCACTGTTTTTGTGTCAAAAAATGAAGAAAAAAAAATCAGCCATTTTTGGTGAAAATGGTTTTAAAAAATTTTTTTTAGGCCTGTCCAGAATGTCGCTTTTCGGCATGATCGGAGTCATCGTTTTTAGGGACAAAATAGAAATCTGCAATTTTTGGTGAAAATGGTTCTAAAATTTTTTTTTAGGCCTGTCCAGAATGTCGCTTTTTCGGCATGATCGGAGTCATCGTTTTTAGGGACAAAATAGAAATCTGCAATTTTTTGTGAAAATGGTTTTAAAATGTTTTTTTTTAGGCCTGTCCAGAATGTCGCTAGTTCGGCATGATCGGAGTCATCTTTTTTAGGGACAAAATAGAAATCTGCAATTTTTTGTGAAAATGGTTTTAAAATGTTTTTTTTAGACCTGTCCATAATGTCGCTTTTTCGGCATGATCGGAGTCATCGTTTTTAGGGACAAAATAGAAATCTGCAATTTTTTGTGAAAATGTTTTTAAAATGTTTTTTTTAGGCCTGTCCAGAATGTCGATAGTTCGGCATGACCGGGGTCACTGTTTTTGTGTCACGAAAATAAAAATAAAATATCTGCAATTTTTTGTGAAAATGGTTCTAAAAATTTTTTTTAGGCCTGTCCAAAATGTCGCTAGTTCGGCATGATCGGAGACATCGTTTTTAGGGACAAAATAGAAATCTGCAATTTTTTGTGAAAATGGTTTTAAAATGTTTTTTTTAGGCCTGTCCATAATGTCGATAGTTCGGTATGACCGGGGTCACTGTTTTTGTGTCAAAAAATGAACAAAATAGAAATCTGCAATTTTTGGTGAAAATGGTTTTAAAATGTTTTTTTTTAGGCCTGTCCAGAATGTCGATAGTTCGGCATGACCAGGGTCACTGTTTTTGTGTCACGAAAATGAAAAAAAAATATCTGCAATTTTTTGTGAAAATGGTTCTACATTTTTTTTTAGGATTGTCCAGAATGTCGCTTTTTCGGCATGATCGGAGTCATCGTTTTTAGGGACAAAATAGAAATCTGCAATTTTTTGTGAAAATGTTTTTACAAGGTTTTTTTGAGGCCTGTCCTGAATGTCGATAGTTCGGTATGACCGGGGTCACTGTTTTTGTGTCACGAAAATGAAAAAAAAATATCTGCAATTTTTTGTGAAAATGGTTCAAAAAATTTTTTTTAGGCCTGTCCAGAATGACGCTTTTTCGGCATGATCGGAGTCAACGTTTTTAGGGACAAAATAGAAATCTGCAATTTTTTGTGAAAAACGTTTTAAAATGTTTTTTTTTAGGCCTGTCCAGAATGTCGATAGTTCGGCATGACCGGGGTCACTGTTTTTGTGTCAAAAAATGAAAAAAAGAATTCTGAGCTTTTTTTTGGAAAATGGTTCTAAAATGCATTTTTTTTAGGCCTGTCCAAAATGTCGCTAGTTCGGCATGATCGGAGTCATCGTTTTTAGGGACAAAATAGAAATCTGCAATTTTTTGTGAAAATGGTTTTAAAATGTTTTTTTTAGGCCTGTCCAGAATGTCGATAGTTCGGCATGACCGGGGTCACTGTTTTTGTGTCACGAAAATGAGAAAAAAATATCTGCCTTTTTTTGTGAAAATGGTTCTAAAAAATTTTTTTAGGCCTGTCCAGAATGTCGCTTTTTCGGCATGATCGGAGTCATCGTTTTTAGGGACAAAATAGAAATCTGCAATTTTTTGTGAAAATGGTTCTAAAATTTTTTTTTAGGCCTGTCCAGAATGTCGCTTTTTCGGCATGATCGGAGTCATCGTTTTTGGTGACAAAAATTGAAATCTACAATTTTTTGTGAAAATGGTTTTAAAATGTTTTTTTTTAGGCCTGTCCAGAATGTCGCTAGTTCGGCATGATCGGAGTCACTTTTTTAGGGACAAAATAGAAATCTGCAATTTTTTGTGAAAATGGTTTTAAAATGTTTTTTTTAGACCTGTCCATAATGTCGATAGTTCGGTATCACTGTCCAGAATGTCGCTTTTCGGCATGATCGGAGTCATCGTTTTTAGGGACAATATAGAAATCTGCAATTTTTGGTGAAAATGGTTCTAAAAAATTTTTTTAGGCCTGTCCAGAATGTCGCTTTTTCGGCATGATCGGAGTCATCGTTTTTAGGGACAAAATAGAAATCTGCAATTTTTGGTGAAAATGGTTTTAAAATGTTTTTTTTTAGGCCTGTCCAGAATGTCGCTAGTTCGGCATGACCGGGGTCACTGTTTTTGTGTCACGAAAATGAGAAAAAAATATCTGCAATTTTTTGTGAAAATGGTTCAAAAAAATTTTTTTAGGCCTGTCCAGAATGTTGCTTTTTCGGCATGATCGGAGTCATCGTTTTTAGGGACAAAATAGAAATCTGCAATTTTTTGTGAAAATGGTTTTAAAATGTTTTTTTTAGGCCTGTCCATAATGTCGATAGTTCGGTATGACCGGGGTCACTGTTTTTGTGTCAAAAAATGAAGAAAAAAAAATCAGCCATTTTTGGTGAAAATGGTTTTTACATTTTTTTTAGGCCTGTCCAGAATGTCGCTTTTCGGCATGATCGGAGTCATCGTTTTTAGGGACGAAATAGAAATCTCCAATTTTTGGTGAAAATGGTTTTAAAATGTTTTTTTTAGGCCTGTCCAGAATGTCGATAGTTCGGCATGACCGGGGTCACTGTTTTTGTGTCACGAAAATGAGAAAAAAATATCTGCAATTTTTTGTGAAAATGGTTCTACATTTTTTTTTTAGGATTGTCCAGAATGTCGCTTTTTCGACATGATCGGAGTCATCGTTTTTAGGGACAAAATAGAAATCTGCAATTTTTTGTGAAAATGTTTTTACAAGGTTTTTTTGAGGCCTGTCCAGAATGTCGATAGTTCGGTATGACCGGGGTCACTGTTTTTGTGTCACGAAAATGAAAAAAAAATATCTGCAATTTTTTGTGAAAATGGTTAAAAAAAATTTTTTTAGGCCTGTCCAGAATGACGCTTTTTCGGCATGATCGGAGTCAACGTTTTTAGGGACAAAATAGAAATCTGCAATTTTTTGTGAAAAACGTTTTAAAATGTTTTTTTTTAGGCCTGTCCAGAATGTCGATAGTTCGGCATGACCGGGGTCACTGTTTTTGTGTCAAAAAATGAAAAAAAGAATTCTGAGCTTTTTTTTGGAAAATGGTTCTAAAATGCATTTTTTTTAGGCCTGTCCAAAATGTCGCTAGTTCGGCATGATCGGAGTCATCGTTTTTAGGGACAAAATAGAAATCTGCAATTTTTGGTGAAAATGGTTTTAAAATGTTTTTTTTAGGCCTGTCCAGAATGTCGATAGTTCGGCATGACCGGGGTCACTGTTTTTGTGTCACGAAAATGAAGAAAAAAAAATCAGCAATTTTTGGTGAAAATGTTTTAAAAAAAATTTTTTAGACCTGTCCAGAATGTCGCTTTTTCGGCATGATCGGAGTCATCGTTTTTAGGGACAAAATAGAAATCTGCAATTTTTGGTGAAAATGGTTTTAAAATGTTTTTTTTAGGCCTGTCCAGAATGTCGATAGTTCGGCATGACCGGGGTCACTGTTTTTGTGTCACGAAAATGAGAAAAAAATATCTGCAATTTTTTGTGAAAATGGTTCAAAAACATTTTTTTAGGCCTGTCCAGAATGTCGCTTTTTCGGCATGATCGGAGTCATCGTTTTTAGGGACAAAATAGAAATCTGCAATTTTTTGTGAAAATGGTTTTAAAATGTTTTTTTTAGGCCTGTCCAGAATGTCGATAGTTCGGCATGACCGGGGTCACTGTTTTTGTGTCACGAAAATGAGAAAAAAATATCTGCAATTTTTTGTGAAAATGGTTCTACATTTTTTTTTTTGGCCTGTCCAGAATGTCGCTTTTTGGGCTTGATCGGAGTCATCGTTTTTAGGGACAAAATAGAAATCTGCAATTTTTTGTGAAAATGGTTTTAAAATGTTTTTTTAGGCATGTCCAGAATGTCGATATGTCGGTATGACCGGGGTCACTGTATTTGTGTCAAAAAATGAAAAAAAGAATTCAGAGCTTTTTTTTTGAAAATGGTTCTAAAATGCTTTTTTTTTAGGCCTGTCCAAAATGTCGCTAGTTCGGCATGATCGGAGTCATCGTTTTTGGTGACAAAAATAGAAATATACAATTTTTTGTGAAAATGGTTTTAAAATGTTTTTTTTAGGCCTGTCCAGAATGTCGATAGTTCGGCATGACCGGGGTCACTGTTTTTGTGTCACGAAAATGAGAAAAAAATATCTGCAATTTTTTGTGAAAATGGTTCTAAAAAATTTTTTTAGGTCTGTCCAGAATGTCGCTTTTTCGGCATGATCGGAGTCATCGTTTTTAGGGACAAAATAGAAATCTGCAATTTTTTGTGAAAATGGTTTTAAAATGTTTTTTTAGGCCTGTCCAGAATGTCGATAGTTCGGCATGACCGGGGTCACTGTTTTTGTGTCACGAAAATGAAAAAAAAATATCTGCAATTTTTTGTGAAAATGGTTCTACATTTTTTTTTTTGGCCTGTCCAGAATGTCGCTTTTTGGGCATGATCGGAGTCATCGTTTTTAGGGACAAAATAGAAATCTGCAATTTTTTGTGAAAATGGTTTTAAAATGTTTTTTTAGGCATGTCCAGAATGTCGATAGGTCGGTATGACCGGGGTCACTGTTTTTGTGTCAAAAAATGAAAAAAAGAATTCTGAGCTTTTTTTTTGAAAATGGTTCTAAAATGCTTTTTTTTTAGGCCTGTCCAAAATGTCGCTAGTTCGGCATGATCGGAGTCATCGTTTTTGGTGACAAAAATAGAAATATACAATTTTTTGTGAAAATGGTTTTAAAATGTTTTTTTTAGGCCTGTCCAGAATGTCGATAGTTCGGCATGACCGGGGTCACTGTTTTTGTGTCACGAAAATGAGAAAAAAATATCTGCAATTTTTTGTGAAAATGGTTCTAAAAATTTTTTTTAGGTCTGTCCAGAATGTCGCTTTTTCGGCATGATCGGAGTCATCGTTTTTAGGGACAAAATAGAAATCTGCAATTTTTTGTGAAAATGGTTTTAAAATGTTTTTTTAGGCATGTCCAGAATGTCGATAGTTCGGTATGACCGGGGTCACTGTTTTTGTGTCAAAAAATGAAGAAAAAAAATCAGCCTTTTTTGGTGAAAATGGTTTTAAATTTTTTTTTTAGGCCTGTCCAGAATGACGATAGTTCGGCATGACCGGGGTCACTGTTTTTGTGTCAAAAAATGAAACAAAGAATTCTGAGCTTTTTTTTTGAAAATGGTTCTAAAATGCTTTTTTTTTAGGCCTGTCCAAAATGTCGCTAGTTCGGCATGATCGGAGTCATCGTTTTTAGGGACAAAATAGATATCTGCAATTTTTGGTGAAAATGGTTTTAAAATGTTTTTTTAGGCCTGTCCAGAATGTCGATAGTTCGGCATGACCGGGGTCACTGTTTTTGTGTCACGAAAATGAAAAAAAAATATCTGCAATTTTTTGTGAAAATGGTTCTAAAAATTTTTTTTAGGCCTGTCCAGAATGTCGATAGTTCGGCATGACCGGGGTCACTGTTTTTGTGTCAAAAAATGAAAAAAAGAATTCTGAGCTTTTTTTGAAAATGGTTCTAAAATGCTTTTTTTTTAGGCCTGTCCAAAATGTCGCTTTTTCGGCATGATCGGAGTCATCGTTTTTAGGGACAAAATAGAAATCTGCAATTTTTTGTGAAAATGGTTTTAAAATGTTTTTTTTAGGCCTGTCCAGAATGTTGATAGTTCGGCATGACCGGGGTCACTGTTTTTGTGTAAAAAAATGAAAAAAAGAATTCTGAGCTTTTTTTTTGAAAATGGTTCTAAAATGCTTTTTTTTTAGGCCTGTCCAAAATGTCGCTAGTTCGGCATGATCGGAGTATTCGTTTTTGGTGACAAAAATAGAAATCTACAATTTTTAGTGAAAATGGTTTTAAAATGTTTTTTTTTAGGCCTGTCCAGAATGTCGCTAGTTTGGCATGACCGGGGTCACTGTTTTTGTGTCACGAAAATGAAGAAAAAAAAATCAGCAATTTTTGGTGAAAATGGTTTTAAAATTTTTTTTTAGACCTGTCCAGAATGTCGCTTTTTCAGCATGATTGGAGTCATCGTTTTTAGGGACAAAATAGAAATCTGCAATTTTTTGTGAAAATGGTTTTAAAATGTTTTTTTAGGCATGTCCAGAATGTCGATAGTTCGGTATGACCGGGGTCACTGTTTTTGTGTCAAAAAATGAAGAAAAAAAATCTGCCATTTTTGGTGAAAATGGTTTTAAATTTTTTTTTTAGGCCTGTCCAGAATGACGATAGTTCGGCATGACCGGGGTCACTGTTTTTGTGTCAAAAAATGAAAAAAAGAATTCTGAGCTTTTTTTTTGAAAATGGTTCTAAAATGCTTTTTTTTTAGGCCTGTCCAAAATGTCGCTAGTTCGGCATGATCGTTTTTGGTGACAAAAATAGAAATCTACAATTTTTTGTGAAAATGGTTTTAAAATGTTTTTTTTAGGCCTGTCCAGAATGTCGATAGTTCGGCATGACCGGGGTCACTGTTTTTGTGTCACGAAAATGAGAAAAAAATATCTGTAATTTTTTGTGAAAATGGTTTTTAAATTTTTTTTTAGGCCTGTCCAGAATGACGATAGTTCGGCATGACCGGGGTCACTGTTTTTGTGTCACGAAAATGAGAAAAAAAATCTGCAATTTTTTGTGAAAATGGTTCTAAAAAATTTTTTTAGGCCTGTCCAGAATGTCGCTTTTTCGGCATGATCGGAGTCATCGTTTTTAGGGACAAAATAGAAATCTGCAATTTTTTGTGAAAATGGTTTTAAAATGTTTTTTTTAGGCCTGTCCAGAATGTCGATAGTTCGGCATGACCGGGGTCACTGTTTTTGTGTCACGAAAATGAGAAAAAAATATCTGCAATTTTTTGTGAAAATGGTTTTAAAATGTTTTTTTAGGCCTGTCCAGAATGTCGATAGTTCGGCATGACCGGGGTCACTGTTTTTGTGTCACGAAAATGAAAAAAAAATATCTGCAATTTTTTGTGAAAATGGTTCTAAAAATTTTTTTTAGGCCTGTCCAGAATGTCGATAGTTCGGCATGACCGGGGTCACTGTTTTTGTGTCAAAAAATGAAAAAAAGAATTCTGAGCTTTTTTTGAAAATGGTTCTAAAATGCTTTTTTTTTAGGCCTGTCCAAAATGTCGCTTTTTCGGCATGATCGGAGTCATCGTTTTTAGGGACAAAATAGAAATCTGCAATTTTTTGTGAAAATGGTTTTAAAATGTTTTTTTTAGGCCTGTCCAGAATGTTGATAGTTCGGCATGACCGGGGTCACTGTTTTTGTGTCAAAAAATGAAAAAAATAATTCTGAGCTTTTTTTTTGAAAATGGTTCTAAAATGCTTTTTTTTTAGGCCTGTCCAAAATGTCGCTAGTTCGGCATGATCGGAGTATTCGTTTTTGGTGACAAAAATAGAAATCTACAATTTTTAGTGAAAATGGTTTTAAAATGTTTTTTTTTAGGCCTGTCCAGAATGTCGCTAGTTTGGCATGACCGGGGTCACTGTTTTTGTGTCACGAAAATGAAGAAAAAAAAATCAGCAATTTTTGGTGAAAATGGTTTTAAAATTTTTTTTTAGACCTGTCCAGAATGTCGCTTTTTCAGCATGATTGGAGTCATCGTTTTTAGGGACAAAATAGAAATCTGCAATTTTTTGTGAAAATGGTTTTAAAATGTTTTTTTAGGCATGTCCAGAATGTCGATAGTTCGGTATGACCGGGGTCACTGTTTTTGTGTCAAAAAATGAAGAAAAAAAATCTGCCATTTTTGGTGAAAATGGTTTTAAATTTTTTTTTTAGGCCTGTCCAGAATGACGATAGTTCGGCATGACCGGGGTCACTGTTTTTGTGTCAAAAAATGAAAAAAAGAATTCTGAGCTTTTTTTTTGAAAATGGTTCTAAAATGCTTTTTTTTTAGGCCTGTCCAAAATGTCGCTAGTTCGGCATGATCGTTTTTGGTGACAAAAATAGAAATCTACAATTTTTTGTGAAAATGGTTTTAAAATGTTTTTTTTAGGCCTGTCCAGAATGTCGATAGTTCGGCATGACCGGGGTCACTGTTTTTGTGTCACGAAAATGAGAAAAAAATATCTGTAATTTTTTGTGAAAATGGTTTTTAAATTTTTTTTTAGGCCTGTCCAGAATGACGATAGTTCGGCATGACCGGGGTCACTGTTTTTGTGTCACGAAAATGAGAAAAAAAATCTGCAATTTTTTGTGAAAATGGTTCAAAAAAATTTTTTTAGGCCTGTCCAGAATGTCGATAGTTCGGCATGACCGGGGTCACTGTTTTTGTGTAAAAAAATGAAAAAAAGAATTCTGAGCTTTTTTTTTGAAAATGGTTCTAAAATGCTTTTTTTTTAGGCCTGTCCAAAATGTCGCTAGTTCGGCATGATCGGAGTCATCGTTTTTGGTGACAAAAATAGAAATCTACAATTTTTTGTGAAAATGGTTTTAAAATGTTTTTTTTAGGCCTGTCCAGAATGTCGATAGTTCGGCATGACCGGGGTCACTGTTTTTGTGTCAAAAAATGAAAAAAATAATTCTGAGCTTTTTTTTTGAAAATGGTTCTAAAATGCTTTTTTTTTAGGCCTGTCCAAAATGTCGCTAGTTCGGCATGATCGGAGTATTCGTTTTTGGTGACAAAAATAGAAATCTACAATTTTTAGTGAAAATGGTTTTAAAATGTTTTTTTTAGGCCTGTCCAGAATGTCGCTAGTTTGGCATGACCGGGGTCACTGTTTTTGTGTCACGAAAATGAAGAAAAAAAAATCAGCAATTTTTGGTGAAAATGGTTTTAAAAAATTTTTTTAGACCTGTCCAGAATGTCGCTTTTTCAGCATGATCGGAGTCATCGTTTTTAGGGACAAAATAGAAATCTGCAATTTTTGGTGAAAATGGTTTTAAAATGTTTTTTTTAGGCCTGTCCAGAATGTCGCTAGTTTGGCATGACCGGGGTCACTGTTTTTGTGTCAAAAAATGAAGAAAAAAAATCAGCCATTTTTGGTGAAAATGGTTTTAAAAAAATTTTTTAGACCTGTCCAGAATGTCGCTTTTTCAGCATGATCGGAGTCATCGTTTTTAGGGACAAAATAGAAATCTGCAATTTTTGGTGAAAATGGTTTTAAAATGTTTTTTTTAGGTCTGTCCAGAATATCGATAGTTCTGCATGACCGGGGTCACTGTTTTTGTGTCACGAAAATGAGAAAAAAATATCTGCAATTTTTTGTGAAAATGGTTCTACATTTTTTTTTTAGGCCTGTCCAGAATGTCGCATTTTCGGCATGATCGGAGTCATCGTTTTTAGGGACAAAATATAAATCTGCAATTTTTTGTGAAAATGGTTTTAAAATGTTTTTTTAGGCATGTCCAGAATGTCGATAGTTCGGTATGACCGGGGTCACTGTTTTTGTGTCAAAAAATGAAGAAAAAAAATCAGCCATTTTTGGTGAAGATGGTTTAAAAAAAAAATTTTAGGCCTGTCCAGAATGACGATTGTTCGGCATGACCCAGTTCGGCATTGTTTTTGTGTCACGAAAATGAGAAAAAAATACCTGCAATTTTTTGTGAAAATGGTTCTACATTTTTTTTTTAGGCCTGTCCAGAATGTCGCTTTTTCGGCATGATCGGAGTCATCGTTTTTAGGGACAAAATATAAATCTGCAATTTTTTGTGAAAATGGTTTTAAAATGTTTTTTTAGGCATGTCCAGAATGTCGATAGTTCGGTATGACCGGGGTCACTGTTTTTGTGTCACGAAAATGAAAAAAAAATATCTGCAATTTTTTGTGAAAATGGTTCTAAAATTTTTTTTTAGGCCTGTCCAAAATGTCGCTTTTTCGGCATGATCGGAGTCATCGTTTTTAGGGACAAAATAGAAATCTGCAATTTTTTGTGAAAATGGTTTTAAAATGTTTTTTTTAGGCCTGTCCAGAATGTCGATAGTTCGGCATGACCGGGGTCACTGTTTTTGTGTCAAAAAATGAAAAAAAGAATTCTGAGCTTTTTTTGAAAATGGTTCTAAAATGCTTTTTTTTTAGGCCTGTCCAAAATGTCGCTTTTTCGGCATGATCGGAGTCATCGTTTTTAGGGACAAAATAGAAATCTGCAATTTTTTGTGAAAATGGTTTTAAAATGTTTTTTTAGGCATGTCCAGAATGTCGATAGTTCGGCATGACCGGGGTCACTGTTTTGTGTCACGAAAATGAAAAAAAAATATCTGCAATTTTTTGTGAAAATGGTTCTAAAAATGCTTTTTTAGGCCTGTCCAAAATGTCGCTTTTTCGGCATGATCGGAGTCATCGTTTTTAGGGACAAAATAGAAATCTGCAATTTTTTGTGAAAATGGTTTTAAAATGTTTTTTTTAGGCCTGTCCAGAATGTCGATAGTTCGGCATGACCGGGGTCACTGTTTTTGTGTCAAAAAATGAAAAAAAGAATTCTGAGCTTTTTTTGAAAATGGTTCTAAAATGCTTTTTTTTTAGGCCTGTCCAAAATGTCGCTTTTTCGGCATGATCGGAGTCATCGTTTTTAGGGACAAAATAGAAATCTGCAATTTTTTGTGAAAATGGTTTTAAAATGTTTTTTTAGGCCTGTCCAGAATGTCGATAGTTCGGCATGACCGGGGTCACTGTTTTTGTGTCAAAAAATGAAAAAAAGAATTCTGAGCTTTTTTTGAAAATGGTTCTAAAATGCTTTTTTTTTAGGCCTGTCCGAAATGTCGCTTTTTCGGCATGATCGGAGTCATCGTTTTTAGGGACAAAATAGAAATCTGCAATTTTTTGTGAAAATGGTTTTAAAATGTTCTTTTTAGGCCTGTCCAGAATGTCGATAGTTCGGCATGACCGGTCACTGTTTTTGTGTCAAAAAATGAAAAAAAGAATTCTGAGCTTTTTTTTTGAAAATGGTTCTAAAATGCTTTTTTTTTAGGCCTGTCCAAAATGTTGCTAGTTCGGCATGATCGGAGTATTCGTTTTTGGTGACAAAAATAGAAATCTACAATTTTTTGTGAAAATGGTTTTAAAATGTTTTTTTTAGGCCTGTCCAGAATGTCGCTAGTTTGGCATGACCGGGGTCACTGTTTTTGTGTCACGAAAATGAAGAAAAAAAAATCATCAATTTTTGGTGAAAATGGTTTTAAAAATTTTTTTTAGACCTGTCCAGAATTTCGCTTTTTCAGCATGATCGGAGTCATCGTTTTTAGTGACAAAATAGAAATCTGCAATTTTTTGTGAAAATGGTTTTAAAATGTTTTTTTTAGGTCTGTCCAGAATGTCGATAGTTCGGCATGACCGGGGTCACTGTTTTTGTGTCACGAAAATGAGAAAAAAATATCAGCAATTTTTTGTGAAAATGGTTCTACATTTTTTTTTTAGGCCTGTCCAGAATGTCGCTTTTTCGGCATGATCGGAGTCATCGTTTTTAGGGACAAAATAGAAATCTGCAATTTTTTGTGGAAATGGTTTTAAAATGTTTTTTTTAGGCATGTCCAGAATGTCGATAGTTCGGTATGACCGGGGTCACTGTTTTTGTGTCACGAAAATGAAAAAAAAATATCTGCAATTTTTTGTGAAAATGGTTCTAAAAATTTTTTTTAGGCCTGTCCAGAATGTCGATAGTTCGGCATGACCGGGGTCACTGTTTTTGTGTCAAAAAATGAAAAAAAGAATTCTGAGCTTTTTTTGAAAATGGTTCTAAAATGCTTTTTTTTTAGGCCTGTCCAAAATGTCGCTTTTTCGGCATGATCGGAGTCATCGTTTTTAGGGACAAAATAGAAATCTGCAATTTTTTGTGAAAATGGTTTTAAAATGTTTTTTTTAGGCCTGTCCAGAATGTCGATAGTTCGGCATGACCGGGGTCACTGTTTTTGTGTCAAAAAATGAAAAAAAGAATTCTGAGCTTTTTTTTTGAAAATGGTTCTAAAATGCTTTTTTTTTAGGCCTGTCCAAAATGTCGCTAGTTCGGCATGATCGGAGTATTCGTTTTTGGTGACAAAAATAGAAATCTACAATTTTTAGTGAAAATGGTTTTAAAATGTTTTTTTTAGGCCTGTCCAGAATGTCGCTAGTTCGGCATGACCGGGGTCACTGTTTTTGTGTCACGAAAATGAGAAAAAAATATCTGCAATTTTTTGTGAAAATGGTTCAAAAAAAATTTTTTAGGCCTGTCCAGAATGTTGCTTTTTCGGCATGATCGGAGTCATCGTTTTTAGGGACAAAATAGAAATCTGCAATTTTTTGTGAAAATGGTTTTAAAATGTTTTTTTTAGGCCTGTCCATAATGTCGATAGTTCGGTATGACCGGGGTCACTGTTTTTGTGTCAAAAAATGAAGAAAAAAAAATCAGCCATTTTTGGTGAAAATGGTTTTTAAATTTTTTTTAGGCCTGTCCAGAATGTCGCTTTTCGGCATGATCGGAGTCATCGTTTTTAGGGACGAAATAGAAATCTCCAATTTTTGGTGAAAATGGTTTTAAAATGTTTTTTTTAGGCCTGTCCAGAATGTCGATAGTTCGGCATGACCGGGGTCACTGTTTTTGTGTCACGAAAATGAGAAAAAAATATCTGCAATTTTTTGTGAAAATGGTTCTACATTTTTTTTTTAGGATTGTCCAGAATGTCGCTTTTTCGACATGATCGGAGTCATCGTTTTTAGGGACAAAATAGAAATCTGCAATTTTTTGTGAAAATGTTTTTACAAGGTTTTTTTGAGGCCTGTCCAGAATGTCGATAGTTCGGTATGACCGGGGTCACTGTTTTTGTGTCACGAAAATGAAAAAAAAATATCTGCAATTTTTTGTGAAAATGGTTAAAAAAAAATTTTTTAGGCCTGTCCAGAATGACGCTTTTTCGGCATGATCGGAGTCAACGTTTTTAGGGACAAAATAGAAATCTGCAATTTTTTGTGAAAAACGTTTTAAAATGTTTTTTTTTAGGCCTGTCCAGAATGTCGATAGTTCGGCATGACCGGGGTCACTGTTTTTGTGTCAAAAAATGAAAAAAAGAATTCTGAGCTTTTTTTTGGAAAATGGTTCTAAAATGCATTTTTTTTAGGCCTGTCCAAAATGTCGCTAGTTCGGCATGATCGGAGTCATCGTTTTTAGGGACAAAATAGAAATCTGCAATTTTTGGTGAAAATGGTTTTAAAATGTTTTTTTTAGGCCTGTCCAGAATGTCGATAGTTCGGCATGACCGGGGTCACTGTTTTTGTGTCACGAAAATGAAGAAAAAAAAATCAGCAATTTTTGGTGAAAATGTTTTAAAAAAAAATTTTTAGACCTGTCCAGAATGTCGCTTTTTCGGCATGATCGGAGTCATCGTTTTTAGGGACAAAATAGAAATCTGCAATTTTTGGTGAAAATGGTTTTAAAATGTTTTTTTTAGGCCTGTCCAGAATGTCGATAGTTCGGCATGACCGGGGTCACTGTTTTTGTGTCACGAAAATGAGAAAAAAATATCTGCAATTTTTTGTGAAAATGGTTCAAAAACATTTTTTTAGGCCTGTCCAGAATGTCGCTTTTTCGGCATGATCGGAGTCATCGTTTTTAGGGACAAAATAGAAATCTGCAATTTTTTGTGAAAATGGTTTTAAAATGTTTTTTTTAGGCCTGTCCAGAATGTCGATAGTTCGGCATGACCGGGGTCACTGTTTTTGTGTCACGAAAATGAGAAAAAAATATCTGCAATTTTTTGTGAAAATGGTTCTACATTTTTTTTTTTGGCCTGTCCAGAATGTCGCTTTTTGGGCATGATCGGAGTCATCGTTTTTAGGGACAAAATAGAAATCTGCAATTTTTTGTGAAAATGGTTTTAAAATGTTTTTTTAGGCATGTCCAGAATGTCGATATGTCGGTATGACCGGGGTCACTGTATTTGTGTCAAAAAATGAAAAAAAGAATTCTGAGCTTTTTTTTTGAAAATGGTTCTAAAATGCTTTTTTTTTAGGCCTGTCCAAAATGTCGCTAGTTCGGCATGATCGGAGTCATCGTTTTTGGTGACAAAAATAGAAATATACAATTTTTTGTGAAAATGGTTTTAAAATGTTTTTTTTAGGCCTGTCCAGAATGTCGATAGTTCGGCATGACCGGGGTCACTGTTTTTGTGTCACGAAAATGAGAAAAAAATATCTGCAATTTTTTGTGAAAATGGTTCTAAAAAATTTTTTTAGGTCTGTCCAGAATGTCGCTTTTTCGGCATGATCGGAGTCATCGTTTTTAGGGACAAAATAGAAATCTGCAATTTTTTGTGAAAATGGTTTTAAAATGTTTTTTTAGGCCTGTCCAGAATGTCGATAGTTCGGCATGACCGGGGTCACTGTTTTTGTGTCACGAAAATGAAAAAAAAATATCTGCAATTTTTTGTGAAAATGGTTCTACATTTTTTTTTTGGGCCTGTCCAGAATGTCGCTTTTTGGGCATGATCGGAGTCATCGTTTTTAGGGACAAAATAGAAATCTGCAATTTTTTGTGAAAATGGTTTTAAAATGTTTTTTTAGGCATGTCCAGAATGTCGATAGGTCGGTATGACCGGGGTCACTGTTTTTGTGTCAAAAAATGAAAAAAAGAATTCAGAGCTTTTTTTTTGAAAATGGTTCTAAAATGCTTTTTTTTTAGGCCTGTCCAAAATGTCGCTAGTTCGGCATGATCGGAGTCATCGTTTTTGGTGACAAAAATAGAAATATACAATTTTTTGTGAAAATGGTTTTAAAATGTTTTTTTTAGGCCTGTCCAGAATGTCGATAGTTCGGCATGACCGGGGTCACTGTTTTTGTGTCACGAAAATGAGAAAAAAATATCTGCAATTTTTTGTGAAAATGGTTCTAAAAAAAATTTTTAGGTCTGTCCAGAATGTCGCTTTTTCGGCATGATCGGAGTCATCGTTTTTAGGGACAAAATAGAAATCTGCAATTTTTTGTGAAAATGGTTTTAAAATGTTTTTTTAGGCATGTCCAGAATGTCGATAGTTCGGTATGACCGGGGTCACTGTTTTTGTGTCAAAAAATGAAGAAAAAAAATCAGCCTTTTTTGGTGAAAATGGTTTTAAAAAAATTTTTTAGGCCTGTCCAGAATGACGATAGTTCGGCATGACCGGGGTCACTGTTTTTGTGTCAAAAAATGAAAAAAAGAATTCTGAGCTTTTTTTTTGAAAATGGTTCTAAAATGCTTTTTTTTTAGGCCTGTCCAAAATGTCGCTAGTTCGGCATGATCGGAGTCATCGTTTTTAGGGACAAAATAGATATCTGCAATTTTTTGTGAAAATGGTTTTAAAATGTTTTTTTAGGCCTGTCCAGAATGTCGATAGTTCGGCATGACCGGGGTCACTGTTTTTGTGTCACGAAAATGAAAAAAAAATATCTGCAATTTTTTGTGAAAATGGTTCTAAAAATTTTTTTTAGGCCTGTCCAGAATGTCGATAGTTCGGCATGACCGGGGTCACTGTTTTTGTGTCAAAAAATGAAAAAAAGAATTCTGAGCTTTTTTTGAAAATGGTTCTAAAATGCTTTTTTTTTAGGCCTGTCCAAAATGTCGCTTTTTCGGCATGATCGGAGTCATCGTTTTTAGGGACAAAATAGAAATCTGCAATTTTTTGTGAAAATGGTTTTAAAATGTTTTTTTTAGGCCTGTCCAGAATGTTGATAGTTCGGCATGACCGGGGTCACTGTTTTTGTGTAAAAAAATGAAAAAAAGAATTCTGAGCTTTTTTTTTGAAAATGGTTCTAAAATGCTTTTTTTTTAGGCCTGTCCAAAATGTCGCTAGTTCGGCATGATCGGAGTATTCGTTTTTGGTGACAAAAATAGAAATCTACAATTTTTAGTGAAAATGGTTTTAAAATGTTTTTTTTTAGGCCTGTCCAGAATGTCGCTAGTTTGGCATGACCGGGGTCACTGTTTTTGTGTCACGAAAATGAAGAAAAAAAAATCAGCAATTTTTGGTGAAAATGGTTTTAAAAATTTTTTTTAGACCTGTCCAGAATGTCGCTTTTTCAGCATGATTGGAGTCATCGTTTTTAGGGACAAAATAGAAATCTGCAATTTTTTGTGAAAATGGTTTTAAAATGTTTTTTTAGGCATGTCCAGAATGTCGATAGTTCGGTATGACCGGGGTCACTGTTTTTGTGTCAAAAAATGAAGAAAAAAAATCTGCCATTTTTGGTGAAAATGGTTTTAAATTTTTTTTTTAGGCCTGTCCAGAATGACGATAGTTCGGCATGACCGGGGTCACTGTTTTTGTGTCAAAAAATGAAAAAAAGAATTCTGAGCTTTTTTTTTTAAAATGGTTCTAAAATGCTTTTTTTTTAGGCCTGTCCAAAATGTCGCTAGTTCGGCATGATCGGAGTCATCGTTTTTGGTGACAAAAATAGAAATCTACAATTTTTTGTGAAAATGGTTTTAAAATGTTTTTTTTAGGCCTGTCCAGAATGTCGATAGTTCGGCATGACCGGGGTCACTGTTTTTGTGTCACGAAAATGAGAAAAAAATATCTGTAATTTTTTGTGAAAATGGTTTTTAAATTTTTTTTTAGGCCTGTCCAGAATGACGATAGTTCGGCATGACCGGGGTCACTGTTTTTGTGTCACGAAAATGAGAAAAAAAATCTGCAATTTTTTGTGAAAATGGTTCTAAAAAATTTTTTTAGGCCTGTCCAGAATGTCGCTTTTTCGGCATGATCGGAGTCATCGTTTTTAGGGACAAAATAGAAATCTGCAATTTTTTGTGAAAATGGTTTTAAAATGTTTTTTTTAGGCCTGTCCAGAATGTCGATAGTTCGGCATGACCGGGGTCACTGTTTTTGTGTCACGAAAATGAGAAAAAAATATCTGCAATTTTTTGTGAAAATGGTTTTAAAATGTTTTTTTAGGCCTGTCCAGAATGTCGATAGTTCGGCATGACCGGGGTCACTGTTTTTGTGTCACGAAAATGAAATAAAAATATCTGCAATTTTTTGTGAAAATGGTTCAAAAAAATTTTTTTAGGCCTGTCCAGAATGTCGATAGTTCGGCATGACCGGGGTCACTGTTTTTGTGTAAAAAAATGAAAAAAAGAATTCTGAGCTTTTTTTTTGAAAATGGTTCTAAAATGCTTTTTTTTTAGGCCTGTCCAAAATGTCGCTAGTTCGGCATGATCGGAGTCATCGTTTTTGGTGACAAAAATAGAAATCTACAATTTTTTGTGAAAATGGTTTTAAAATGTTTTTTTTAGGCCTGTCCAGAATGTCGATAGTTCGGCATGACCGGGGTCACTGTTTTTGTGTCAAAAAATGAAAAAAATAATTCTGAGCTTTTTTTTTGAAAATGGTTCTAAAATGCTTTTTTTTTAGGCCTGTCCAAAATGTCGCTAGTTCGGCATGATCGGAGTATTCGTTTTTGGTGACAAAAATAGAAATCTACAATTTTTAGTGAAAATGGTTTTAAAATGTTTTTTTTAGGCCTGTCCAGAATGTCGCTAGTTTGGCATGACCGGGGTCACTGTTTTTGTGTCACGAAAATGAAGAAAAAAAAATCAGCAATTTTTGGTGAAAATGGTTTTAAAAAATTTTTTTAGACCTGTCCAGAATGTCGCTTTTTCAGCATGATCGGAGTCATCGTTTTTAGGGACAAAATAGAAATCTGCAATTTTTGGTGAAAATGGTTTTAAAATGTTTTTTTTAGGCCTGTCCAGAATGTCGCTAGTTTGGCATGACCGGGGTCACTGTTTTTGTGTCAAAAAATGAAGAAAAAAAATCAGCCATTTTTGGTGAAAATGGTTTTAAAAATTTTTTTTAGACCTGTCCAGAATGTCGCTTTTTCAGCATGATCGGAGTCATCGTTTTTAGGGACAAAATAGAAATCTGCAATTTTTGGTGAAAATGGTTTTAAAATGTTTTTTTTAGGTCTGTCCAGAATATCGATAGTTCTGCATGACCGGGGTCACTGTTTTTGTGTCACGAAAATGAGAAAAAAATATCTGCAATTTTTTGTGAAAATGGTTCTACATTTTTTTTTTAGGCCTGTCCAGAATGTCGCATTTTCGGCATGATCGGAGTCATCGTTTTTAGGGACAAAATATAAATCTGCAATTTTTTGTGAAAATGGTTTTAAAATGTTTTTTTAGGCATGTCCAGAATGTCGATAGTTCGGTATGACCGGGGTCACTGTTTTTGTGTCAAAAAATGAAGAAAAAAAATCAGCCATTTTTGGTGAAGATGGTTTAAAAAAATTTTTTTAGGCCTGTCCAGAATGACGATTGTTCGGCATGACCCAGTTCGGCATTGTTTTTGTGTCACGAAAATGAGAAAAAAATACCTGCAATTTTTTGTGAAAATGGTTCTACATTTTTTTTTTAGGCCTGTCCAGAATGTCGCTTTTTCGGCATGATCGGAGTCATCGTTTTTAGGGACAAAATATAAATCTGCAATTTTTTGTGAAAATGGTTTTAAAATGTTTTTTTAGGCATGTCCAGAATGTCGATAGTTCGGTATGACCGGGGTCACTGTTTTTGTGTCACGAAAATGAAAAAAAAATATCTGCAATTTTTTGTGAAAATGGTTCTAAAATTTTTTTTTAGGCCTGTCCAAAATGTCGCTTTTTCGGCATGATCGGAGTCATCGTTTTTAGGGACAAAATAGAAATCTGCAATTTTTTGTGAAAATGGTTTTAAAATGTTTTTTTTAGGCCTGTCCAGAATGTCGATAGTTCGGCATGACCGGGGTCACTGTTTTTGTGTCAAAAAATGAAAAAAAGAATTCTGAGCTTTTTTTGAAAATGGTTCTAAAATGCTTTTTTTTTAGGCCTGTCCAAAATGTCGCTTTTTCGGCATGATCGGAGTCATCGTTTTTAGGGACAAAATAGAAATCTGCAATTTTTTGTGAAAATGGTTTTAAAATGTTTTTTTAGGCATGTCCAGAATGTCGATAGTTCGGCATGACCGGGGTCACTGTTTTGTGTCACGAAAATGAAAAAAAAATATCTGCAATTTTTTGTGAAAATGGTTCTAAAAATGCTTTTTTAGGCCTGTCCAAAATGTCGCTTTTTCGGCATGATCGGAGTCATCGTTTTTAGGGACAAAATAGAAATCTGCAATTTTTTGTGAAAATGGTTTTAAAATGTTTTTTTTAGGCCTGTCCAGAATGTCGATAGTTCGGCATGACCGGGGTCACTGTTTTTGTGTCAAAAAATGAAAAAAAGAATTCTGAGCTTTTTTTGAAAATGGTTCTAAAATGCTTTTTTTTTAGGCCTGTCCAAAATGTCGCTTTTTCGGCATGATCGGAGTCATCGTTTTTAGGGACAAAATAGAAATCTGCAATTTTTTGTGAAAATGGTTTTAAAATGTTTTTTTAGGCCTGTCCAGAATGTCGATAGTTCGGCATGACCGGGGTCACTGTTTTTGTGTCAAAAAATGAAAAAAAGAATTCTGAGCTTTTTTTGAAAATGGTTCTAAAATGCTTTTTTTTTAGGCCTGTCCGAAATGTCGCTTTTTCGGCATGATCGGAGTCATCGTTTTTAGGGACAAAATAGAAATCTGCAATTTTTTGTGAAAATGGTTTTAAAATGTTCTTTTTAGGCCTGTCCAGAATGTCGATAGTTCGGCATGACCGGTCACTGTTTTTGTGTCAAAAAATGAAAAAAAGAATTCTGAGCTTTTTTTTTGAAAATGGTTCTAAAATGCTTTTTTTTTAGGCCTGTCCAAAATGTTGCTAGTTCGGCATGATCGGAGTATTCGTTTTTGGTGACAAAAATAGAAATCTACAATTTTTTGTGAAAATGGTTTTAAAATGTTTTTTTTAGGCCTGTCCAGAATGTCGCTAGTTTGGCATGACCGGGGTCACTGTTTTTGTGTCACGAAAATGAAGAAAAAAAAATCATCAATTTTTGGTGAAAATGGTTTTAAATTTTTTTTTTAGACCTGTCCAGAATTTCGCTTTTTCAGCATGATCGGAGTCATCGTTTTTAGTGACAAAATAGAAATCTGCAATTTTTTGTGAAAATGGTTTTAAAATGTTTTTTTTAGGTCTGTCCAGAATGTCGATAGTTCGGCATGACCGGGGTCACTGTTTTTGTGTCACGAAAATGAGAAAAAAATATCTGCAATTTTTTGTGAAAATGGTTCTACATTTTTTTTTTAGGCCTGTCCAGAATGTCGCTTTTTCGGCATGATCGGAGTCATCGTTTTTAGGGACAAAATAGAAATCTGCAATTTTTTGTGGAAATGGTTTTAAAATGTTTTTTTTAGGCATGTCCAGAATGTCGATAGTTCGGTATGACCGGGGTCACTGTTTTTGTGTCACGAAAATGAAAAAAAAATATCTGCAATTTTTTGTGAAAATGGTTCTAAAAATTTTTTTTAGGCCTGTCCAGAATGTCGATAGTTCGGCATGACCGGGGTCACTGTTTTTGTGTCAAAAAATGAAAAAAAGAATTCTGAGCTTTTTTTGAAAATGGTTCTAAAATGCTTTTTTTTTAGGCCTGTCCAAAATGTCGCTTTTTCGGCATGATCGGAGTCATCGTTTTTAGGGACAAAATAGAAATCTGCAATTTTTTGTGAAAATGGTTTTAAAATGTTTTTTTTAGGCCTGTCCAGAATGTCGATAGTTCGGCATGACCGGGGTCACTGTTTTTGTGTCAAAAAATGAAAAAAAGAATTCTGAGCTTTTTTTTTGAAAATGGTTCTAAAATGCTTTTTTTTTAGGCCTGTCCAAAATGTCGCTAGTTCGGCATGATCGGAGTATTCGTTTTTGGTGACAAAAATAGAAATCTACAATTTTTAGTGAAAATGGTTTTAAAATGTTTTTTTTAGGCCTGTCCAGAATGTCGCTAGTTTGGCATGACCGGGGTCACTGTTTTTGTGTCACGAAAATGAAGAAAAAAAAATCTGCAATTTTTGGTGAAAATGGTTTTAAAAATTTTTTTTAGACCTGTCCAGAATGTCGCTTTTTCAGCATGATCGGAGTCATCGTTTTTAGGGACAAAATAGAAATCTGCAATTTTTGGTGAAAATGGTTTTAAAATGTTTTTTTTAGGTCTGTCCAGAATGTCGATAGTTCGGCATGACCGGGGTCACTATTTTTGTGTCACGAAAATGAGAAAAAAATATCTGCAATTTTTTGTGAAAATGGTTCTACATCTTTTTTTTAGGCCTGTCCAGAATGTCGCTTTTTCGGCATGATCGGAGTCACTGTTTTTGTGTCACGAAAATGAGAAAAAAATATCTGTAATTTTTTGTGAAAATGGTTTTTAAATATTTTTTTAGGCCTGTCCAGAATGACGATAGTTCGGCATGACCGGGGTCACTGTTTTTGTGTCACGAAAATGAGAAAAAAAATCTGCAATTTTTTGTGAAAATGGTTCTAAAAAAATTTTTTAGGCCTGTCCAGAATGTCGCTTTTTCGGCATGATCGGAGTCAACGTTTTTAGGGACAAAATAGAAATCTGCAATTTTTTGTGAAAATTGTTTTAAAATGTTTTTTTTAGGCCTGTCCAGAATGTCGATAGTTCGGCATGACCGGGGTCACTGTTTTTGTGTCACGAAAATGAAAAAAAAATATCTGCAATTTTTTGTGAAAATGGTTCTAAATTTTTTTTTTAGGCCTGTCCAGAATGTCGATAGTTCGGCATGACCGGGGTCACTGTTTTTGTGTCACGAAAATGAAAAAAAAATATCTGCAATTTTTTGTGAAAATGGTTCTAAAATTTTTTTTTAGGCCTGTCCAGAATGTCGATAGTTCGGCATGACCGGGGTCACTGTTTTTGTGTCAAAAAATGAAAAAAAGAATTCTGAGCTTTTTTTGAAAATGGTTCTAAAATGCTTTTTTTTTAGGCCTGTCCAAAATGTCGCTTTTTCGGCATGGTCGGAGTCATCGTTTTTAGGGACAAAATAGAAATCTGCAATTTTTTGTGAAAATGGTTTTAAAATGTTTTTTTTAGGCCTGTCCAGAATGTCGATAGTTCGGCATGACCGGGGTCACTGTTTTTGTGTCAAAAAATGAAAAAAAGAATTCTGAGCTTTTTTTTTGAAAATGGTTCTAAAATGCTTTTTTTTTAGGCCTGTCCAAAATGTCGCTAGTTCGGCATGATCGGAGTATTCGTTTTTGGTGACAAAAATAGAAATCTAAAATTTTTTGTGAAAATGGTTTTAAAATGTTTTTTTTAGGCCTGTCCAGAATGTCGCTTTTTCGGCATGATCGGAGTCACTGTTTTTGTGTCACGAAAATGAGAAAAAAATATCTGTAATTTTTTGTGAAAATGGTTCTAAAAAAATTTTTTAAGCCTGTCCAGAATGTCGCTTTTTCGGCATGATCGGAGTCAACGTTTTTAGGGACAAAATAGAAATCTGCAATTGTTTGTGAAAATTGTTTTAAAATGTTTTTTTTAGGCCTGTCCAGAATGTCGCTTTTTCGGCATGATCGGAGTCACTGTTTTTGTGTCACGAAAATGAGAAAAAAATATCTGTAATTTTTTGTGAAAATGGTTCTAAAAAATTTTTTTAAGCCTGTCCAGAATGTCGCTTTTTCGGCATGATCGGAGTCAACGTTTTTAGGGACAAAATAGAAATCTGCAATTTTTTGTGAAAATTGTTTTAAAATGTTTTTTTTAGGCCTGTCCAGAATGTCGATAGTTCGGCATGACCGGGGTCACTGTTTTTGTGTCACGAAAATGAGAAAAAAATATCAGCCATTTTTTGTGAAAATGGTTCTAAAAATTTTTTTTAGGCCTGTCCAGAATGTCGCTTTTTCGGCATGATCGGAGTCATCGTTTTTAGGGACAAAATAGAAATCTGCAATTTTTTGTGAAAATGGTTTTAAAATGTTTTTTTAGGCCTGTCCAGAATGTCGATAGTTCGGCATGACCGGGGTCACTGTTTTTGTGTCACGAAAATGAAAAAAAAATATCAGCAATTTTTTGTGAAAATGGTTCTAAACATTTTTTTTAGGCCTGTCCAGAATGTCGCTTTTTCAGCATGATCGGAGTCATCGTTTTTAGGGACAAAATAGAAATCTGCAATTTTTGGTGAAAATGGTTTTAAAATGTTTTTTTTAGGTCTGTCCAGAATGTCGATAGTTCGGCATGACCGGGGTCACTGTTTTTGTGTCACGAAATTGAGAAAAAAATATCTGCAATTTTTTGTGAAAATGGTTCTACATTTTTTTTTTAGGCCTGTCCAGAATGTCGCTTTTTCGGCATGATCGGAGTCATCGTTTTTAGGGACAAAATAGAAATCTGCAATTTTTTGTGAAAATGGTTTTAAAATGTTTTTTTAGTCATGTCCAGAATGTCGATAGTTAGGTATGACCGGGGTCACTGTTTTTGTGTCAAAAAATGAAGAAAAAAAATCAGCCATTTTTGGTGAAAATGGTATTAAACATTTTTTTTAGGCCTGTCCAGAAAGACGATAGTTCGGCATGACCGGGGTCACTGTTTTTGTGTCACGAAAATGAGAAAAAAATATCTGCAATTTTTTGTGAAAATGGTTCTACAAATTTTTTTTAGGCCTGTCCAGAATGTCGCTTTTTCGGCATGATCGGAGTCATCGTTTTTAGGGACAAAATAGAAATCTGCAATTTTTTGTGAAAATGGTTTTAAAATGTTTTTTTAGGCCTGTCCAGAATGTCGATAGTTCGGCATGACCGGGGTCACTGTTTTTGTGTCACGAAAATGAAAAAAAAATATCTGCAATGTTTTGTGAAAATGGTTCAAAATTTTTTTTTTAGGCCTGTCCAGAATGTCGATAGTTCGGCATGACCGGGGTCACTGTTTTTGTGTCAAAAAATGAAAAAAAGAATTCTGAGCTTTTTTTGAAAATGGTTCTAAAATGCTTTTTTTTTAGGCCTGTCCAAAATGTCGCTTTTTCGGCATGATCGGAGTCATCGTTTTTAGGGACAAAATAGAAATCTGCAATTTTTGGTGAAAATGGTTTTAAAATGTTTTTTTTAGGTCTGTCCAGAATATCGATAGTTCGGCATGACCGGGGTCACTGTTTTTGTGTCACGAAATTGAGAAAAAAATATCTGCAATTTTTTGTGAAAATGGTTCTACATTTTTTTTTTAGGCCTGTCCAGAATGTCGCTTTTTCGGCATGATCGGAGTCATCGTTTTTAGGGACAAAATAGAAATCTGCAATTTTTTGTGAAAATGGTTTTAAAATGTTTTTTTAGTCATGTCCAGAATGTTGATAGTTCGGTATGACCGGGGTCACTGTTTTTGTGTCAAAAAATGAAGAAAAAAAATCTGCCATTTTTGGTGAAAATGGTATTAAAAAATTTTTTTAGGCCTGTCCAGAATGTCGCTTTTTCAGCATGATCGGAGTCATCGTTTTTAGGGACAAAATAGAAATCTGCAATTTTTGGTGAAAATGGTTTTAAAATGTTTTTTTTAGGTCTGTCCAGAATGTCGATAGTTCGGCATGACCGGGGTCACTGTTTTTGTGTCACGAAATTGAGAAAAAAATATCAGCAATTTTTTGTGAAAATGGTTCTACATTTTTTTTTTAGGCCTGTCCAGAATGTCGCTTTTTCGGCATGATCGGAGTCATCGTTTTTAGGGACAAAATAGAAATCTGCAATTTTTTGTGAAAATGGTTTTAAAATGTTTTTTTAGTCATGTCCAGAATGTCGATAGTTAGGTATGACCGGGGTCACTGTTTTTGTGTCAAAAAATGAAGAAAAAAAATCAGCCATTTTTGGTGAAAATGGTATTAAACATTTTTTTTAGGCCTGTCCAGAAAGACGATAGTTCGGCATGACCGGGGTCACTGTTTTTGTGTCACGAAAATGAGAAAAAAATATCTGCAATTTTTTGTGAAAATGGTTCTAAAAATTTTTTTTAGGCCTGTCCAGAATGTCGCTTTTTCGGCATGATCGGAGTCATCGTTTTTAGGGACAAAATAGAAATCTGCAATTTTTTGTGAAAATGGTTTTAAAATGTTTTTTTAGGCCTGTCCAGAATGTCGATAGTTCGGCATGACCGGGGTCACTGTTTTTGTGTCACGAAAATGAAAAAAAAATATCTGCAATTATTTGTGAAAATGGTTCTAAAATTTTTTTTTAGGCCTGTCCAGAATGTCGATAGTTCGGCATGACCGGGGTCACTGTTTTTGTGTCAAAAAATGAAAAAAAGAATTCTGAGCTTTTTTTGAAAATGGTTCTAAAATGCTTTTTTTTTAGGCCTGTCCAAAATGTCGCTTTTTCGGCATGATCGGAGTCATCGTTTTTAGGGACAAAATAGAAATCTGCAATTTTTGGTGAAAATGGTTTTAAAATGTTTTTTTTAGGTCTGTCCAGAATATCGATAGTTCGGCATGACCGGGGTCACTGTTTTTGTGTCACGAAATTGAGAAAAAAATATCTGCAATTTTTTGTGAAAATGGTTCTACATTTTTTTTTTAGGCCTGTCCAGAATGTCGCTTTTTCGGCATGATCGGAGTCATCGTTTTTAGGGACAAAATAGAAATCTGCAATTTTTTGTGAAAATGGTTTTAAAATGTTTTTTTAGTCATGTCCAGAATGTTGATAGTTCGGTATGACCGGGGTCACTGTTTTTGTGTCAAAAAATGAAGAAAAAAAATCTGCCATTTTTGGTGAAAATGGTATTAAAAAAATTTTTTAGGCCTGTCCAGAATGACGATAGTTCGGCATGACCGGGGTCACTGTTTTTGTGTCACGAAAATGAAAAAAAGAATTCTGAGCTTTTTTTTTGAAAATGGTTCTAAAATGCTTTTTTTTTAGGCCTGTCCAAAATGTCGCTAGTTCGGCATGATCGGAGTATTCGTTTTTGGTGACAAAAATAGAAATCTACAATTTTTAGTAAAAATGGTTTTAAAATGTTTTTTTTAGGCCTGTCCAGAATGTCGCTTTTTCGGCATGATCGGAGTCACTGTTTTTGTGTCACGAAAATGAGAAAAAAATATCTGTAATTTTTTGTGAAAATGGTTTTTAATTTTTTTTTTAGGCCTGTCCAGAATGACGATAGTTCGGCATGACCGGGGTCACTGTTTTTGTGTCACGAAAATGAGAAAAAAAATCTGCAATTTTTTTGAAAATGGTTCTAAAACTTTTTTTTAAGCCTGTCCAGAATGTCGCTTTTTCGGCATGATCGGAGTCAACGTTTTTAGGGACAAAATAGAAATCTGCAATTTTTTGTGAAAATTGTTTTAAATTTTTTTTTTAGGCCTGTCCAGAATGTCGATAGTTCGGCATGACCGGGGTCACTGTTTTTGTGTCACGAAAATGAGAAAAAAATATCTGCCATTTTTTGTGAAAATGGTTCTAAAAAATTTTTTTAGGCCTGTCCAGAATGTCGCTTTTTCGGCATGATCGGAGTCATCGTTTTTAGGGACAAAATAGAAATCTGCAATTTTTTGTGAAAATGGTTTTAAAATGTTTTTTTTAGGCCTGTCCAGAATGTCGCTTTTTCGGCATGATCGGAGTCACTGTTTTTGTGTCACGAAAATGAGAAAAAAATATCTGTAATTTTTTGTGAAAATGGTTTTTAAATTTTTTTTTAGGCCTGTCCAGAATGACGATAGTTCGGCATGACCAGGGTCACTGTTTTTGTGTCACGAAAATGAGAAAAAAAATCTGCAATTTTTTGTGAAAATGGTTCTAAAATTTTTTTTTAAGCCTGTCCAGAATGTCGCTTTTTCAGCATGATCGGAGTCAACGTTTTTAGGGACAAAATAGAAATCTGCAATTTTTGGTGAAAATGGTTTTAAAATGTTTTTTTTAGGTCTGTCCAGAATGTCGATAGTTCGGCATGACCGGGGTCACTGTTTTTGTGTCACGAAATTGAGAAAAAAATATCTGCAATTTTTTGTGAAAATGGTTCTACATTTTTTTTTTAGGCCTGTCCAGAATGTCGCTTTTTCGGCATGATCGGAGTCATCGTTTTTAGGGACAAAATAGAAATCTGCAATTTTTTGTGAAAATGGTTTTAAAATGTTTTTTTAGTCATGTCCAGAATGTCGATAGTTAGGTATGACCGGGGTCACTGTTTTTGTGTCAAAAAATGAAGAAAAAAAATCAGCCATTTTTGGTGAAAATGGTATTAAACATTTTTTTTAGGCCTGTCCAGAAAGACGATAGTTCGGCATGACCGGGGTCACTGTTTTTGTGTCACGAAAATGAGAAAAAAATATCTGCAATTTTTTGTGAAAATGGTTCTAAAAATTTTTTTTAGGCCTGTCCAGAATGTCGCTTTTTCGGCATGATCGGAGTCATCGTTTTTAGGGACAAAATAGAAATCTGCAATTTTTTGTGAAAATGGTTTTAAAATGTTTTTTTAGGCCTGTCCAGAATGTCGATAGTTCGGCATGACCGGGGTCACTGTTTTTGTGTCACGAAAATGAAAAAAAAATATCTGCAATTATTTGTGAAAATGGTTCTAAAATTTTTTTTTAGGCCTGTCCAGAATGTCGATAGTTCGGCATGACCGGGGTCACTGTTTTTGTGTCAAAAAATGAAAAAAAGAATTCTGAGCTTTTTTTGAAAATGGTTCTAAAATGCTTTTTTTTTAGGCCTGTCCAAAATGTCGCTTTTTCGGCATGATCGGAGTCATCGTTTTTAGGGACAAAATAGAAATCTGCAATTTTTGGTGAAAATGGTTTTAAAATGTTTTTTTTAGGTCTGTCCAGAATATCGATAGTTCGGCATGACCGGGGTCACTGTTTTTGTGTCACGAAATTGAGAAAAAAATATCTGCAATTTTTTGTGAAAATGGTTCTACATTTTTTTTTTAGGCCTGTCCAGAATGTCGCTTTTTCGGCATGATCGGAGTCATCGTTTTTAGGGACAAAATAGAAATCTGCAATTTTTTGTGAAAATGGTTTTAAAATGTTTTTTTAGTCATGTCCAGAATGTTGATAGTTCGGTATGACCGGGGTCACTGTTTTTGTGTCAAAAAATGAAGAAAAAAAATCTGCCATTTTTGGTGAAAATGGTATTAAAAAATTTTTTTAGGCCTGTCCAGAATGACGATAGTTCGGCATGACCGGGGTCACTGTTTTTGTGTCACGAAAATGAAAAAAAGAATTCTGAGCTTTTTTTTTGAAAATGGTTCTAAAATGCTTTTTTTTTAGGCCTGTCCAAAATGTCGCTAGTTCGGCATGATCGGAGTATTCGTTTTTGGTGACAAAAATAGAAATCTACAATTTTTAGTAAAAATGGTTTTAAAATGTTTTTTTTAGGCCTGTCCAGAATGTCGCTTTTTCGGCATGATCGGAGTCACTGTTTTTGTGTCACGAAAATGAGAAAAAAATATCTGTAATTTTTTGTGAAAATGGTTTTTAAATTTTTTTTTAGGCCTGTCCAGAATGACGATAGTTCGGCATGACCGGGGTCACTGTTTTTGTGTCACGAAAATGAGAAAAAAAATCTGCAATTTTTTTGAAAATGGTTCTAAAAAATTTTTTTAAGCCTGTCCAGAATGTCGCTTTTTCGGCATGATCGGAGTCAACGTTTTTAGGGACAAAATAGAAATCTGCAATTTTTTGTGAAAATTGTTTTAAATTTTTTTTTTAGGCCTGTCCAGAATGTCGATAGTTCGGCATGACCGGGGTCACTGTTTTTGTGTCACGAAAATGAGAAAAAAATATCTGCCATTTTTTGTGAAAATGGTTCTAAAAAATTTTTTTAGGCCTGTCCAGAATGTCGCTTTTTCGGCATGATCGGAGTCATCGTTTTTAGGGACAAAATAGAAATCTGCAATTTTTTGTGAAAATGGTTTTAAAATGTTTTTTTTAGGCCTGTCCAGAATGTCGCTTTTTCGGCATGATCGGAGTCACTGTTTTTGTGTCACGAAAATGAGAAAAAAATATCTGTAATTTTTTGTGAAAATGGTTTTTAAATTTTTTTTTAGGCCTGTCCAGAATGACGATAGTTCGGCATGACCAGGGTCACTGTTTTTGTGTCACGAAAATGAGAAAAAAAATCTGCAATTTTTTGTGAAAATGGTTCTAAAATTTTTTTTTAAGCCTGTCCAGAATGTCGCTTTTTCGGCATGATCGGAGTCAACGTTTTTAGGGACAAAATAGAAATCTGCAATTTTTTGTGAAAATTGTTTTAAATTTTTTTTTTAGGCCTGTCCAGAATGTCGATAGTTCGGCATGACCGGGGTCACTGTTTTTGTGTCACGAAAATGAGAAAAAAATATCTGGCATTTTTTGTGAAAATGGTTCTAACAATTTTTTTTAGGCCTGTCCAGAATGTCGCTTTTTCGGCATGATCGGAGTCATCGTTTTTAGGGACAAAATAGAAATCTGCAATTTTTGGTGAAAATGGTTTTAAAATGTTTTTTTTAGGTCTGTCCAGAATGTCGATAGTTCGGCATGACCGGGGTCACTGTTTTTGTGTCACGAAATTGAGAAAAAAATATCTGCAATTTTTTGTGAAAATGGTTTTACATTTTTTTTTTAGGCCTGTCCAGAATGTCGCTTTTTCGGCATGATCGGAGTCATCGTTTTTAGGGACAAAATAGAAATCTGCAATTTTTTGTGAAAATGGTTTTAAAATGTTTTTTTAGTCATGTCCAGAATGTCGATAGTTAGGTATGACCGGGGTCACTGTTTTTGTGTCAAAAAATGAAGAAAAAAAATCAGCCATTTTTGGTGAAAATGGTATTAAACATTTTTTTTAGGCCTGTCCAGAAAGACGATAGTTCGGCATGACCGGGGTCACTGTTTTTGTGTCACGAAAATGAGAAAAAAATATCTGCAATTTTTTGTGAAAATGGTTCTAAAAAATTTTTTTAGGCCTGTCCAGAATGTCGCTTTTTCGGCATGATCGGAGTCATCGTTTTTAGGGACAAAATAGAAATCTGCAATTTTTTGTGAAAATGGTTTTAAAATGTTTTTTTTAGGCCTGTCCAGAATGTCGATAGTTCGGCATGACCGGGGTCACTGTTTTTGTGTCACGAAAATGAAAAAAAAATATCTGCAATTATTTGTGAAAATGGTTCTAAAATTTTTTTTTAGGCCTGTCCAGAATGTCGATAGTTCGGCATGACCGGGGTCACTGTTTTTGTGTCAAAAAATGAAAAAAAGAATTCTGAGCTTTTTTTGAAAATGGTTCTAAAATGCTTTTTTTTTAGGCCTGTCCAAAATGTCGCTTTTTCGGCATGATCGGAGTCATCGTTTTTAGGGACAAAATAGAAATCTGCAATTTTTGGTGAAAATGGTTTTAAAATGTTTTTTTTAGGTCTGTCCAGAATATCGATAGTTCGGCATGACCGGGGTCACTGTTTTTGTGTCACGAAATTGAGAAAAAAATATCTGCAATTTTTTGTGAAAATGGTTCTACATTTTTTTTTTAGGCCTGTCCAGAATGTCGCTTTTTCGGCATGATCGGAGTCATCGTTTTTAGGGACAAAATAGAAATCTGCAATTTTTTGTGAAAATGGTTTTAAAATGTTTTTTTAGTCATGTCCAGAATGTTGATAGTTCGGTATGACCGGGGTCACTGTTTTTGTGTCAAAAAATGAAGAAAAAAAATCTGCCATTTTTGGTGAAAATGGTATTAAAAAATTTTTTTAGGCCTGTCCAGAATGACGATAGTTCGGCATGACCGGGGTCACTGTTTTTGTGTCACGAAAATGAAAAAAAGAATTCTGAGCTTTTTTTTTGAAAATGGTTCTAAAATGCTTTTTTTTTAGGCCTGTCCAAAATGTCGCTAGTTCGGCATGATCGGAGTATTCGTTTTTGGTGACAAAAATAGAAATCTACAATTTTTAGTAAAAATGGTTTTAAAATGTTTTTTTTAGGCCTGTCCAGAATGTCGCTTTTTCGGCATGATCGGAGTCACTGTTTTTGTGTCACGAAAATGAGAAAAAAATATCTGTAATTTTTTGTGAAAATGGTTTTTAAATTTTTTTTTAGGCCTGTCCAGAATGACGATAGTTCGGCATGACCGGGGTCACTGTTTTTGTGTCACGAAAATGAGAAAAAAAATCTGCAATTTTTTTGAAAATGGTTCTAAAAAATTTTTTTAAGCCTGTCCAGAATGTCGCTTTTTCGGCATGATCGGAGTCAACGTTTTTAGGGACAAAATAGAAATCTGCAATTTTTTGTGAAAATTGTTTTAAATTTTTTTTTTAGGCCTGTCCAGAATGTCGATAGTTCGGCATGACCGGGGTCACTGTTTTTGTGTCACGAAAATGAGAAAAAAATATCTGCCATTTTTTGTGAAAATGGTTCTAAAAAATTTTTTTAGGCCTGTCCAGAATGTCGCTTTTTCGGCATGATCGGAGTCATCGTTTTTAGGGACAAAATAGAAATCTGCAATTTTTTGTGAAAATGGTTTTAAAATGTTTTTTTAGGCCTGTCCAGAATGTCGATAGTTCGGCATGACCGGGGTCACTGTTTTTGTGTCAAAAAATGAAAAAAAGAATTCTGAGCTTTTTTTGAAAATGGTTCTAAAATGCTTTTTTTTTAGGCCTGTCCAAAATGTCGCTTTTTCGGCATGATCGGAGTCATCGTTTTTAGGGACAAAATAGAAATCTGCAATTTTTTGTGAAAATGGTTTTAAAATGTTTTTTTAGGCCTGTCCAGAATGTCGATAGTTCGGCATGACCGGGGTCACTGTTTTTGTGTCAAAAAATGAAAAAAAGAATTCTGAGCTTTTTTTGAAAATGGTTCTAAAATGCTTTTTTTTTAGGCCTGTCCAAAATGTCGCTTTTTCGGCATGATCGGAGTCATCGTTTTTAGGGACAAAATAGAAATCTGCAATTTTTTGTGAAAATGGTTTTAAAATGTTTTTTTTAGGCCTGTCCAGAATGTCGATAGTTCGGCATGACCGGGGTCACTGTTTTTGTGTCAAAAAATGAAAAAAAGAATTCTGAGCTTTTTTTTTGAAAATGGTTCTAAAATGCTTTTTTTTTAGGCCTGTCCAAAATGTCGCTAGTTCGGCATGATCGGAGTATTCGTTTTTGGTGACAAAAATAGAAATCTACAATTTTTTGTGAAAATGGTTTTAAAATGTTTTTTTAGGCCTGTCCAGAATGTCGATAGTTCGGCATGACCGGGGTCACTGTTTTTGTGTCACGAAAATGAAAAAAAAATATCTGCAATTTTTTGTGAAAATGGTTCAAAAATTTTTTTTTAGGCCTGTCCAGAATGTCGATAGTTCGGCATGACCGGGGTCACTGTTTTTGTGTCAAAAAATGAAAAAAAGAATTCTGAGCTTTTTTTGAAAATGGTTCTAAAATGCTTTTTTTTTAGGCCTGTCCAAAATGTCGCTTTTTCGGCATGATCGGAGTCATCGTTTTTAGGGACAAAATAGAAATCTGCAATTTTTTGTGAAAATGGTTTTAAAATGTTTTTTTTAGGCCTGTCCAGAATGTCGATAGTTCGGCATGACCGGGGTCACTGTTTTTGTGTCAAAAAATGAAAAAAAGAATTCTGAGCTTTTTTTTTGAAAATGGTTCTAAAATGCTTTTTTTTTAGGCCTGTCCAAAATGTCGCTAGTTCGGCATGATCGGAGTATTCGTTTTTGGTGACAAAAATAGAAATCTACAATTTTTAGTGAAAATGGTTTTAAAATGTTTTTTTTAGGCCTGTCCAGAATGTCGCTACTTTGGCATGACCGGGGTCACTGTTTTTGTGTCACGAAAATGAAGAAAAAAAAATCAGCAATTTTTGGTGAAAATGGTTTTAAAATTTTTTTTTAGACCTGTCCAGAATGTCGCTTTTTCAGCATGATCGGAGTCATCGTTTTTAGGGACAAAATAGAAATCTGCAATTTTTGGTGAAAATGGTTTTAAAATGTTTTTTTTAGGTCTGTCCAGAATGTTGATAGTTCGGCATGACCGGGGTCACTATTTTTGTGTCACGAAAATGAGAAAAAAATATCTGCAATTTTTTGTGAAAATGGTTCTACATTTTTTTTTTAGGCCTGTCCAGAATGTCGCTTTTTCGGCATGATCGGAGTCACTGTTTTTGTGTCACGAAAATGAGAAAAAAATATCTGTAATTTTTTGTGAAAATGGTTTTTAAATTTTTTTTTAGGCCTGTCCAGAATGACGATAGTTCGACATGACCGGGGTCACTGTTTTTGTGTCACGAAAATGAGAAAAAAAATCTGCAATTTTTTGTGAAAATGGTTCTAAAAATTTTTTTTAAGCCTGTCCAGAATGTCGCTTTTTCGGCATGATCGGAGTCAACGTTTTTAGGGACAAAATAGAAATCTGCAATTTTTTGTGAAAATTGTTTTAAAATTTTTTTTTAGGCCTGTCCAGAATGTCGATAGTTCGGCATGACCGGGGTCACTGTTTTTGTGTCAAAAAATGAAAAAAAGAATTCTGAGATTTTTTTGAAAATGGTTCTAAAATGCTTTTTTTTTAGGCCTGTCCAAAATGTCGCTTTTTCGGCATGATCGGAGTCATCGTTTTTAGGGACAAAATAGAAATCTGCAATTTTTGGTGAAAATGGTTTTAAAATGTTTTTTTTAGGTCTGTCCAGAATATCGATAGTTCGGCATGACCGGGGTCACTGTTTTTGTGTCACGAAATTGAGAAAAAAATATCTGCAATTTTTTGTGAAAATGGTTCTACATTTTTTTTTTAGGCCTGTCCAGAATGTCGCTTTTTCGGCATGATCGGAGTCATCGTTTTTAGGGACAAAATAGAAATCTGCAATTTTTTGTGAAAATGGTTTTAAAATGTTTTTTTAGTCATGTCCAGAATGTTGATAGTTCGGTATGACCGGGGTCACTGTTTTTGTGTCAAAAAATGAAGAAAAAAAATCTGCCATTTTTGGTGAAAATGGTATTAAAAAATTTTTTTAGGCCTGTCCAGAATGACGATAGTTCGGCATGACCGGGGTCACTGTTTTTGTGTCACGAAAATGAAAAAAAGAATTCTGAGCTTTTTTTTTGAAAATGGTTCTAAAATGCTTTTTTTTTAGGCCTGTCCAAAATGTCGCTAGTTCGGCATGATCGGAGTATTCGTTTTTGGTGACAAAAATAGAAATCTACAATTTTTAGTGAAAATGGTTTTAAAATGTTTTTTTTAGGCCTGTCCAGAATGTCGCTTTTTCGGCATGATCGGAGTCACTGTTTTTGTGTCACGAAAATGAGAAAAAAATATCTGTAATTTTTTGTGAAAATGGTTTTAAATTTTTTTTTTAGGCCTGTCCAGAATGACGATAGTTCGGCATGACCGGGGTCACTGTTTTTGTGTCACGAAAATGAGAAAAAAAATCTGCAATTTTTTGTGAAAATGGTTCTAAAAATTTTTTTTAAGCCTGTCCAGAATGTCGCTTTTTCGGCATGATCGGAGTCAACGTTTTTAGGGACAAAATAGAAATCTGCAATTTTTTGTGAAAATTGTTTTAAAATGTTTTTTTTAGGCCTGTCCAGAATGTCGATAGTTCGGCATGACCGGGGTCACTGTTTTTGTGTCACGAAAATGAGAAAAAAATATCTGCCATTTTTTGTGAAAATGGTTCTAAAAATTTATTTTAGGCCTGTCCAGAATGTCGCTTTTTCGGCATGATCGGAGTCATCGTTTTTAGGGACAAAATAGAAATCTGCAATTTTTTGTGAAAATGGTTTTAAAATGTTTTTTTAGGCCTGTCCAGAATGTCGATAGTTCGGCATGACCGGGGTCACTGTTTTTGTGTCACGAAAATGAAAAAAAAATATCTGCAATTTTTTGTGAAAATGGTTCTAAATTTTTTTTTTAGGCCTGTCCAGAATGTCGATAGTTCGGCATGACCGGGGTCACTGTTTTTGTGTCAAAAAATGAAAAAAAGAATTCTGAGCTTTTTTTGAAAATGGTTCTAAAATGCTTTTTTTTTAGGCCTGTCCAAAATGTCGCTTTTTCGGCATGATCGGAGTCATCGTTTTTAGGGACAAAATAGAAATCTGCAATTTTTTGTGAAAATGGTTTTAAAATGTTTTTTTTAGGCCTGTCCAGAATGTCGATAGTTCGGCATGATCGGAGTATTCGTTTTTGGTGACAAAAATAGAAATCTACAATTTTTAGTGAAAATGGTTTTAAAATGTTTTTTTAGGCCTGTCCAGAATGTCGATAGTTCGGCATGACCGGGGTCACTGTTTTTGTGTCACGAAAATGAAAAAAAAATATCTGCAATTTTTTGTGAAAATGGTTCTAAAATTTTTTTTTAGGCCTGTCCAGAATGTCGATAGTTCGGCATGACCGGGGTCACTGTTTTTGTGTCAAAAAATGAAAAAAAGAATTCTGAGCTTTTTTTGAAAATGGTTCTAAAATGCTTTTTTTTTAGGCCTGTCCAAAATGTCGCTTTTTCGGCATGATCGGAGTCATCGTTTTTAGGGACAAAATAGAAATCTGCAATTTTTTGTGAAAATGGTTTTAAAATGTTTTTTTTAGGCCTGTCCAGAATGTCGATAGTTCGGCATGACCGGGGTCACTGTTTTTGTGTCAAAAAATGAAAAAAAGAATTCTGAGCTTTTTTTTTGAAAATGGTTCTAAAATGCTTTTTTTTTAGGCCTGTCCAAAATGTCGCTAGTTCGGCATGATCGGAGTATTCGTTTTTGGTGACAAAAATAGAAATCTACAATTTTTAGTGAAAATGGTTTTAAAATGTTTTTTTTAGGCCTGTCCAGAATGTCGCTACTTTGGCATGACCGGGGTCACTGTTTTTGTGTCACGAAAATGAAGAAAAAAAAATCAGCAATTTTTGGTGAAAATGGTTTTAAAAATTTTTTTTAGACCTGTCCAGAATGTCGCTTTTTCAGCATGATCGGAGTCATCGTTTTTAGGGACAAAATAGAAATCTGCAATTTTTGGTGAAAATGGTTTTAAAATGTTTTTTTTAGGTCTGTCCAGAATGTCGATAGTTCGGCATGACCGGGGTCACTATTTTTGTGTCACGAAAATGAGAAAAAAATATCTGCAATTTTTTGTGAAAATGGTTCTACATTTTTTTTTTAGGCCTGTCCAGAATGTCGCTTTTTCGGCATGATCGGAGTCACTGTTTTTGTGTCACGAAAATGAGAAAAAAATATCTGTAATTTTTTGTGAAAATGGTTTTTAAATTTTTTTTTAGGCCTGTCCAGAATGACGATAGTTCGGCATGACCGGGGTCACTGTTTTTGTGTCACGAAAATGAGAAAAAAAATCTGCAATTTTTTGTGAAAATGGTTCTAAAATTTTTTTTTAGGCCTGTCCAGAATGTCGTTTTTTCGGCATGATCGGAGTCATCGTTTTTAGGGACAAAATAGAAATCTGCAATTTTTTGTGAAAATGGTTTTAAAATGTTTTTTTAGGCCTGTCCAGAATGTCGATAGTTCGGCATGACCGGGGTCACTGTTTTTGTGTCAAAAAATGAAAAAAAGAATTCTGAGCTTTTTTTTTGAAAATGGTTCTAAAATGCTTTTTTTTTAGGCCTGTCCAGAATGTCGATAGTTCGGCATGACCGGGGTCACTGTTTTTGTGTCAAAAAATGAAAAAAAGAATTCTGAGCTTTTTTTGAAAATGGTTCTAAAATGCTTTTTTTTTAGGCCTGTCCAGAATGTCGATAGTTCGGTATGACCGGGGTCACTGTTTTTGTGTCAAAAAATGAAGAAAAAAAATCAGCCATTTTTGGTGAAAATGGTATTAAACATTTTTTTTAGGCCTGTCCAGAATGACGATAGTTCGGCATGACCGGGGTCACTGTTTTTGTGTCACGAAAATGAGAAAAAAATATCTGCAATTTTTTGTGAAAATGGTTCTAAAAAATTTTTTTAGGCCTGTCCAGAATGTCGCTTTTTCGGCATGATCGGAGTCATCGTTTTTAGGGACAAAATAGAAATCTGCAATTTTTGGTGAAAATGGTTTTAAAATGTTTTTTTTTAGGTCTGTCCAGAATATCGATAGTTCGGCATGACCGGGGTCACTGTTTTTGTGTCACGAAATTGAGAAAAAAATATCTGCAATTTTTTGTGAAAATGGTTCTACATTTTTTTTTTAGGCCTGTCCAGAATGTCGCTTTTTCGGCATGATCGGAGTCATCGTTTTTAGGGACAAAATAGAAATCTGCAATTTTTTGTGAAAATGGTTTTAAAATGTTTATTTAGTCATGTCCAGAATGTTGATAGTTCGGTATGACCGGAGTCACTGTTTTTGTGTCAAAAAATGAAGAAAAAAAATCAGCCATTTTTGGTGAAAATGGTATTAAAAATTTTTTTTAGGCCTGTCCAGAATGACGATAGTTCGGCATGACCGGGGTCACTGTTTTTGTGTCACGAAATTGAGAAAAAAATATCTGCAATTTTTTGTGAAAATGGTTCTACATTTTTTTTTTAGGCCTGTCCAGAATGTCGCTTTTTCGGCATGATCGGAGTCATCGTTTTTAGGGACAAAATAGAAATCTGCAATTTTTTGTGGAAATGGTTTTAAAATGTTTTTTTAGTCATGTCCAGAATGTCGATAGTTCGGTATGACCGGGGTCACTGTTTTTGTGTCAAAAAATGAAGAAAAAAAATCAGCCATTTTTGGTGAAAATGGTATTAAACATTTTTTTTAGGCCTGTCCAGAATGACGATAGTTCGGCATGACCGGGGTCACTGTTTTTGTGTCACGAAAATGAGAAAAAAATATCTGCAATTTTTTGTGAAAATGGTTCTAAAAAATTTTTTTAGGCCTGTCCAGAATGTCGCTTTTTCGGCATGATCGGAGTCATCGTTTTTAGGGACAAAATAGAAATCTGCAATTTTTGGTGAAAATGGTTTTAAAATGTTTTTTTTTAGGTCTGTCCAGAATATCGATAGTTCGGCATTACCGGGGTCACTGTTTTTGTGTCACGAAATTGAGAAAAAAATATCTGCAATTTTTTGTGAAAATGGTTCTACATTTTTTTTTTAGGCCTGTCCAGAATGTCGCTTTTTCGGCATGATCGGAGTCATCGTTTTTAGGGACAAAATAGAAATCTGCAATTTTTTGTGAAAATGGTTTTAAAATGTTTTTTTAGTCATGTCCAGAATGTTGATAGTTCGGTATGACCGGAGTCACTGTTTTTGTGTCAAAAAATGAAGAAAAAAAATCAGCCATTTTTGGTGAAAATGGTATTAAAAAATTTTTTTAGGCCTGTCCAGAATGACGATAGTTCGGCATGACCGGGGTCACTGTTTTTGTGTCACGAAAATGAAAAAAAGAATTCTGAGCTTTTTTTTTGAAAATGGTTCTAAAATGCTTTTTTTTTAGGCCTGTCCAGAATGTCGATAGTTCGGCATGACCGGGGTCACTGTTTTTGTGTCAAAAAATGAAAAAAAGAATTCTGAGCTTTTTTTGAAAATGGTTCTAAAATGCTTTTTTTTTAGGCCTGTCCAAAATGTCGCTTTTTCGGCATGATCGGAGTCATCGTTTTTAGGGACAAAATAGAAATCTGCAATTTTTGGTGAAAATAGTTTTAAAATGTTTTTTTTAGGTCTGTCCAGAATATCGATAGTTCGGCATGACCGGGGTCACTGTTTTTGTGTCACGAAAATGAGAAAAAAATATCTGCAATTTTTTGTGAAAATGGTTCTAAAAATTTTTTTTAGGCCTGTCCAGAATGTCGCTTTTTCGGCATGATCGGAGTCATCGTTTTTAGGGACAAAATAGAAATCTGCAATTTTTGTGAAAATGGTTTTAAAATGTTTTTTTAGGCCTGTCCAGAATGTCGATAGTTCGGCATGACCGGGGTCACTGTTTTTGTGTCACGAAAATGAAAAAAAAATATCTGCAATTTTTTGTGAAAATGGTTCTAAAATTTTTTTTTAGGCCTGTCCAGAATGTCGATAGTTCGGCATGACCGGGGTCACTGTTTTTGTGTCAAAAAATGAAAAAAAGAATTCTGAGCTTTTTTTGAAAATGGTTCTAAAATGCTTTTTTTTTAGGCCTGTCCAAAATGTCGCTTTTTCGGCATGATCGGAGTCATCGTTTTTAGGGACAAAATAGAAATCTGCAATTTTTGGTGAAAATGGTTTTAAAATGTTTTTTTTAGGTCTGTCCAGAATATCGATAGTTCGGCATGACCGGGGTCACTGTTTTTGTGTCACGAAATTGAGAAAAAAATATCTGCAATTTTTTGTGAAAATGGTTCTACATTTTTTTTTTAGGCCTGTCCAGAATGTCGCTTTTTCGGCATGATCGGAGTCATCGTTTTTAGGGACAAAATAGAAATCTGCAATTTTTTGTGAAAATGGTTTTAAAATGTTTTTTTAGTCATGTCCAGAATGTTGATAGTTCGGTATGACCGGGGTCACTGTTTTTGTGTCAAAAAATGAAGAAAAAAAATCAGCCATTTTTGGTGAAAATGGTATTAAAAATTTTTTTTAGGCCTGTCCAGAATGACGATAGTTCGGCATGACCGGGGTCACTGTTTTTGTGTCACGAAAATGAAAAAAAGAATTCTGAGCTTTTTTTTTGAAAATGGTTCTAAAATGCTTTTTTTTTAGGCCTGTCCAGAATGTCGATAGTTCGGCATGACCGGGGTCACTGTTTTTGTGTCAAAAAATGAAAAAAAGAATTCTGAGCTTTTTTTGAAAATGGTTCTAAAATGCTTTTTTTTTAGGCCTGTCCAAAATGTCGCTTTTTCGGCATGATCGGAGTCATCGTTTTTAGGGACAAAATAGAAATCTGCAATTTCTGGTGAAAATGGTTTTAAAATGTTTTTTTTAGGCCTGTCCAGAATGTCGATAGTTCGGCATGACCGGGGTCACTGTTTTTGTGTCAAAAAATGAAAAAAAGAATTCTGAGCTTTTTTTTTGAAAATGGTTCTAAAATGCTTTTTTTTTAGGCCTGTCCAAAATGTCGCTAGTTCGGCATGATCGGAGTATTCGTTTTTGGTGACAAAAATAGAAATCTACAATTTTTAGTGAAAATGGTTTTAAATGTTTTTTTTAGGCCTGTCCAGAATGTCGCTAGTTTGGCATGACCGGGGTCACTGTTTTTGTGTCACGAAAATGAAGAAAAAAAAATCAGCAATTTTTGGTGAAAATGGTTTTAAAACATTTTTTTTAGGCCTGTCCAAAATGTCGCTTTTTCGGCATGATCGGAGTCATCGTTTTTAGGGACAAAATAGAAATCTGCAATTTTTGGTGAAAATGGTTTTAAAATGTTTTTTTTAGGCCTGTCCAGAATGTCGATAGTTCGGCATGACCGGGGTCACTGTTTTTGTGTCAAAAAATGAAAAAAAGAATTCTGAGCTTTTTTTTTGAAAATGGTTCTAAAATGCTTTTTTTTTAGGCCTGTCCAAAATGTCGCTAGTTCGGCATGATCGGAGTATTCGTTTTTGGTGACAAAAATAGAAATCTACAATTTTTAGTGAAAATGGTTTTAAAATGTTTTTTTTAGGCCTGTCCAGAATGTCGCTAGTTTGGCATGACCGGGGTCACTGTTTTTGTGTCACGAAAATGAAGAAAAAAAAATCAGCAATTTTTGGTGAAAATGGTTTTAAAACATTTTTTTTAGGCCTGTCCAAAATGTCGCTTTTTCGGCATGATCGGAGTCATCGTTTTTAGGGACAAAATAGAAATCTGCAATTTTTGGTGAAAATGGTTTTAAAATGTTTTTTTTTAGGTCTGTCCAGAATATCGATAGTTCGGCATGACCGGGGTCACTGTTTTTGTGTCACGAAATTGAGAAAAAAATATCTGCAATTTTTTGTGAAAATGGTTCTACATTTTTTTTTTAGGCCTGTCCAGAATGTCGCTTTTTCGGCATGATCGGAGTCATCGTTTTTAGGGACAAAATAGAAATCTGCAATTTTTTGTGAAAATGGTTTTAAAATGTTTTTTTAGTCATGTCCAGAATGTCGATAGTTCGGTATGACCGGGGTCACTGTTTTTGTGTCACGAAAATGAAGAAAAAAAAATCAGCAATATTTGGTGAAAATGTTTTTAAAAATTTTTTTTAGACCTGTCCAGAATGTCGCTTTTTCAGCATGATCGGAGTCATCATTTTTAGGGACAAAATAGAAATCTGCAATTTTTGGTGAAAATGGTTTTAAAATGTTTTTTTTAGGTCTGTCCAGAATGTCGATAGTTCGGCATGACCGGGGTCACTGTTTTTGTGTCACGAAATTGAGAAAAAAATATCTGCAATTTTTTGTGAAAATGGTTCTACATTTTTTTTTTAGGCCTGTCCAGAATGTCGCTTTTTCGGCATGATCGGAGTCATCGTTTTTAGGGACAAAATAGAAATCTGCAATTTTTTGTGAAAATGGTTTTAAAATGATTTTTTAGTCATGTCCAGAATGTCGATAGTTCGGTATGACCGGGGTCACTGTTTTTGTGTCAAAAAATGAAGAAAAAAAATCAGCCATTTTTGGTGAAAATGGTATTAAACATTTTTTTTAGGCCTGTCCAGAATGACGATAGTTCGGCATGACCGGGGTCACTGTTTTTGTGTCACGAAAATGAGAAAAAAATATCTGCAATTTTTTGTGAAAATGGTTCTAAAAATTTTTTTTAGGCCTGTCCAGAATGTCGCTTTTTCGGCATGATCGGAGTCATCGTTTTTAGGGACAAAATAGAAATCTGCAATTTTTTGTGAAAATGGTTTTAAAATGTTTTTTTAGGCCTGTCCAGAATGTCGATAGTTCGGCATGACCGGGGTCACTGTTTTTGTGTCACGAAAATGAAAAAAAAATATCTGCAATTTTTTGTGAAAATGGTTTTAAAAATTTTTTTTAGGCCTGTCCAGAATGTCGATAGTTCGGCATGACCGGGGTCACTGTTTTTGTGTCAAAAAATGAAAAAAAGAATTCTGAGCTTTTTTTGAAAATGGTTCTAAAATGCTTTTTTTTTTAGGCCTGTCCAAAATGTCGCTTTTTCGGCATGATCGGAGTCATCGTTTTTAGGGACAAAATAGAAATCTGCAATTTTTTGTGAAAATGGTTCTAAAATGTTTTTTTTAGGTCTGTCCAGAATGTCGATAGTTCGGCATGACCGGGGTCACTGTTTTTGTGTCAAAAAATGAAAAAAAGAATTCTGAGCTTTTTTTTTGAAAATGGTTCTAAAATGCTTTTTTTTTAGGCCTGTCCAAAATGTCGCTAGTTCGGCATGATCGGAGTATTCGTTTTTGGTGACAAAAATAGAAATCTACAATTTTTAGTGAAAATGGTTTTAAAATGTTTTTTTTAGGCCTGTCCAGAATGTCGCTAGTTTGGCATGACCGGGGTCACTGTTTTTGTGTCACGAAAATGAAGAAAAAAAAATCAGCAATTTTTGGTGAAAATGGTTTTAAAACATTTTTTTTAGGCCTGTCCAAAATGTCGCTTTTTCGGCATGATCGGAGTCATCGTTTTTAGGGACAAAATAGAAATCTGCAATTTTTGGTGAAAATGGTTTTAAAATGTTTTTTTTTAGGTCTGTCCAGAATATCGATAGTTCGGCATGACCGGGGTAACTGTTTTTGTGTCACGAAATTGAGAAAAAAATATCTGCAATTTTTTGTGAAAATGGTTCTACATTTTTTTTTTAGGCCTGTCCAGAATGTCGCTTTTTCGGCATGATCGGAGTCATCGTTTTTAGGGACAAAATAGAAATCTGCAATTTTTTGTGAAAATGGTTTTAAAATGTTTTTTTAGTCATGTTCAGAATGTCGATAGTTCGGTATGACCGGGGTCACTGTTTTTGTGTCACGAAAATGAAGAAAAAAAAATCAGCAATATTTGGTGAAAATGTTTTTAAAAAATTTTTTTAGACCTGTCCAGAATGTCGCTTTTTCAGCATGATCGGAGTCATCGTTTTTAGGGACAAAATAGAAATCTGCAATTTTTGGTGAAAATGGTTTTAAAATGTTTTTTTTAGGTCTGTCCAGAATGTCGATAGTTCGGCATGACCGGGGTCACTGTTTTTGTGTCACGAAATTGAGAAAAAAATATCTGCAATTTTTTGTGAAAATGGTTCTACATTTTTTTTTTAGGCCTGTCCAGAATGTCGCTTTTTCGGCATGATCGGAGTCATCGTTTTTAGGGACAAAATAGAAATCTGCAATTTTTTGTGAAAATGGTTTTAAAATGTTTTTTTAGTCATGTCCAGAATGTCGATAGTTCGGTATGACCGGGGTCACTGTTTTTGTGTCAAAAAATGAAGAAAAAAAATCAGCCATTTTTGGTGAAAATGGTATTAAACATTTTTTTTAGGCCTGTCCAGAATGACGATAGTTCGGCATGACCGGGGTCACTGTTTTTGTGTCACGAAAATGAGAAAAAAATATCTGCAATTCTTTGTGAAAATGGTTCTAAAAATTTTTTTTAGGCCTGTCCAGAATGTCGCTTTTTCGGCATGATCGGAGTCATCGTTTTTAGGGACAAAATAGAAATCTGCAATTTTTTGTGAAAATGGTTTTAAAATGTTTTTTTAGGCCTGTCCAGAATGTCGATAGTTCGGCATGACCGGGGTCACTGTTTTTGTGTCACGAAAATGAAAAAAAAATATCTGCAATTTTTTGTGAAAATGGTTTTAAAATTTTTTTTTAGGCCTGTCCAGAATGTCGATAGTTCGGCATGACCGGGGTCACTGTTTTTGTGTCAAAAAATGAAAAAAAGAATTCTGAGCTTTTTTTGAAAATGGTTCTAAAATGCTTTTTTTTTAGGCCTGTCCAAAATGTCGCTTTTTCGGCATGATCGGAGTCATCGTTTTTAGGGACAAAATAGAAATCTGCAATTTTTTGTGAAAATGGTTCTAAAATGTTTTTTTTAGGTCTGTCCAGAATGTCGATAGTTCGGCATGACCGGGGTCACTGTTTTTGTGTCAAAAAATGAAAAAAAGTATTCTGAGCTTTTTTTTGGAAAATGGTTCTAAAATGCTTTTTTTTTAGGCCTGTCCAAAATGTCGCTAGTTCGACATGATCGGAGTATTCGTTTCTGGTGACAAAAATAGAAATCTACAATTTTTTGTGAAAATGGTTTTAAAATGTTTTTTTTAGGCCTGTCCAGAATGTCGCTAGTTCGGCATGACCGGGGTCACTGTTTTTGTGTCACGAAAATGAAAAAAAAATATCTGCAATTTTTTGTGAAAATGGTTCTAAAAAATTTTTTTAGGCCTGTCCAGAATGTCGCTTTTTCGGCATGATCGGAGTCATCGTTTTTAGGGACAAAATAGAAATCTGCTATTTTTTGTGAAAATGGTTTTAAAATGTTTTTTTAGGCCTGTCCAGAATGTCGCTAGTTTGGCATGACCGGGGTCACTGTTTTTGTGTCACGAAAATGAAGAAAAAAAAATCCCCGATTTTTGGTGAAAATGGTTCTACATTTCTTTTTTAAGGCCTGTCCAGAATGTCGCTTTTTCGGCATGATCGGAGTCATCTTTTTTAGGGACAAAATAGAAATCTGCAATTTTTTGTGAAAATGGTTTTAAAATGTTTTTTTTAGGCCTGTCCAGAATGTCGATAGTTCGGCATGACCGGGGTCACTGTTTTTGTGTCACGAAAATGAGAAAAAAATATCTGCAATTTTTTGTGAAAATGGTTCTACATTTTTTTTTTTGGCCTGTCCAGAATGTCGCTTTTTCGGCATGATCGGAGTCATCGTTTTTAGGGACAAAATAGAAATCTGCAATTTTTTGTGAAAATGGTTTTAAAATGTTTTTTTTAGGCCTGTCCAGAATGTCGCTAGTTTGGCATGACCGGGGTCACTGTTTTTGTGTCACGAAAATGAAGAAAAAAAATCAGCCATTTTTGGTGAATATGGTTTTGTAATTTTTCTTTAGGCCTGTCCAAAATGTCGCTAGTTCGGCATGATCGGAGTCATCGTTTTTGGTGACAAAAATAGAAATCTACAATTTTTTGTGAAAATGGTTTTAAAATGTTTTTTTTAGGCCTGTCCAGAATGTCGCTAGTTCGGCATAACCGGGGTCACTGTTTTTGTGTCAAAAAATGAAAAAATAATTCTGAGCTTTTTTTTTGAAAATGGTTCTAAAATGCTTTTTTTTTAGGCCTGTGTAAAATGTCGCTAGTTCGGCATGATCGGAGTCATCGTTTTTGGTGACAAAAATAGAAATCTACAATTTTTTGTGAAAATGGTTTTAAAATGTTTTTTTTAGGCCTGTCCAGAATGTCGCTAGTTCGGCATAACCGGGGTCACTGTTTTTGTGTCACGAAAATGAAGAAAAAAAAATCAGCAATTTCTGGTGAAAATGGTTTTTAATTTTTTTTTTAGGCCTGTCCAGAATGTCGCTTTTTCGGCATGATCGGAGTCATCTTTTTTAGGGACAAAATAGAAATCTGCAATTTTTTGTGAAAATGGTTTTTAAATGTTTTTTTAGGCCTGTCCAGAATGTCGATAGTTCGGCATCACCGGGGTCACTGTTTTTGTGTCACGAAAAAGAAAAAAAAATATCAGCAATTTTTTGTGAAAATGGTTCTAAAAAAATTTTTTAGGCCTGTCCAGAATGTCGCTTTTTCGGCATGATCGGAGTCATCGTTTTTAGGGACAAAATAGAAATCTGCTATTTTTTGTGAAAATGGTTTTAAAATGTTTTTTTAGGCCTGTCCAGAATGTCGCTAGTTTGGCATGACCGGGGTCACTGTTTTTGTGTCACGAAAATGAAGAAAAAAAAATCAGCAATTTTTGGTGAAAATGGTTCTACATTTTTTTTTTAGGCCTGTCCAGAATGTCGCTTTTTCGGCATGATCGGAGTCATCGTTTTTAGGGACAAAATAGAAATCTGCAATTTTTTGTGAAAATGGTTTTAAAATGTTTTTTTTAGGCCTGTCCAGAATGTCGATAGTTCGGCATGACCGGGGTCACTGTTTTTGTGTCACGAAAATGAGAAAAAAATATCTTCAATTTTTTGTGAAAATGGTTCTACATTTTTTTTTTTGGCCTGTCCAGAATGTCGCTTTTTCGGCATGATCGGAGTCATCGTTTTTAGGGACAAAATAGAAATCTGCAATTTTTTGTGAAAATGGTTTTAAAATGTTTTTTTTAGGCCTGTCCAGAATGTCGCTAGTTTGGCATGACCGGGGTCACTGTTTTTGTGTCACGAAAATGAAGAAAAAAAATCAGCCATTTTTGGTGAAAATGGTTTTGTAATTTTTCTTTAGGCCTGTCCAAAATGTCGCTATTTCGGCATGATCGGAGTCATCGTTTTTGGTGACAAAAATAGAAATCTACAATTTTTTGTGAAAATGGTTTTAAAATGTTTTTTTTAGGCCTGTCCAGAATGTCGCTAGTTCGGCATAACCGGGGTCACTGTTTTTGTGTCAAAAAATGAAAAAATAATTCTGAGCTTTTTTTTTAGGCCTGTGTAAAATGTCGCTAGTTCGGCATGATCGGAGTCATCGTTTTTGGTGACAAAAATAGAAATCTACAATTTTTTGTGAAAATGGTTTTAAAATGTTTTTTTTAGGCCTGTCCAGAATGTCGCTAGTTCGGCATAACCGGGGTCACTGTTTTTGTGTCACGAAAATGAAGAAAAAAAAATCAGCAATTTTTGGTGAAAATGTTTTTTTTTTAAATTTTTAGGCCTGTCCAGAATGTCGCTTTTTCGGCATGATCGGAGTCATCGTTTTTAGGGACAAAATAGAAATCTGCAATTTTTTGTGAAAATGGTTTTAAAATGTTTTTTTTAGGCCTGTCCAGAATGTCGATAGTTCGGCATGACCGGGGTCACTGTTTTTGTGTCACGAAAATGAGAAAAAAATATCTGCAATTTTTTGTGAAAATGGTTCTAAATTTTTTTTTTTGGCCTGTCCAGAATGTTGCTTTTTCGGCATGATCGGAGTCATCGTTTTTAGGGACAAAATAGAAATCTGCAATTTTTTGTGAAAATGGTTTTAAAATGTTTTTTTTAGGCATGTCCAGAATGTCGATAGGTCGGTATGAGCGGGGTCACTGTTTTTGTGTCAAAAAATGAAGAAAAAAAAATCAGCCATTTTTGGTGAAAATGTTTTTTTTTTTAAATTTTAGGCCTGTCCAGAATGACGATAGTTCGGCATGACCGGGGTCACTGTTTTTGTGTCAAAAAATGAAAAAAAGCATTCTGAGCTTTTTTTTTGAAAATGGTTCTAAAATGCTTTTTTTTTAGGCCTGTCCAAAATGTCGCTAGTTCGGCATGATCGGAGTCATCGTTTTTGGTGACAAAATAGAAATCTACAATTTTTTGTGAAAATGGTTTTAAAATGTTTTTTTTTAGGCCTGTCCAGAATGTCGCTAGTTCGGCATGACCGGGGTCACTGTTTTTGTGTCACGAAAATGAAGAAAAAAAAATCAGCAATTCTTGGTGAAAATGGTTTTAAAATGTTTTTTTTTAGGCCTGTCCAGAATGTCGCTAGTTCGGCATGACCGGGGTCACTGTTTTTGTGTAAAAAAATGAAGAAAAAAAAATCAGCCATTTTTGGTGAAAATGGTTTTTAAATTTTTTTTTAGGCCTGTCCAGAATGTCGGTTTTTCGGCATGATCGGAGTCATCGTTTTTAGGGACAAAATAGAAATCTGCAATTTTTTGTGAAAATGGTTCTAAAATTTTTTTTTAGGCCTGTCCAGAATGTCGCTTTTTTGGCATGATTGGAGTCATCGTTTTTAGGGACAAAATAGAAATCTGCAATTTTTTGTGAAAATGGTTTTAAAATGTTTTTTTTAGGCCTGTCCAGAATGTCGATAGTTCGGCATGACCGGGGTCACTGTTTTTGTGTCAAAAAATGAAAAAAAGCATTCTGAGCTTTTTTTTTGAAAATGGTTCTAAAATGCTTTTTTTTTAGGCCTGTCCAAAATGTCGCTAGTTCGGCATGATCGGAGTCATCGTTTTTGGTGACAAAATAGAAATCTACAATTTTTTGTGAAAATGGTTTTAAAATGTTTTTTTTTAGGCCTGTCCAGAATGTCGCTAGTTCGGCATGACCGGGGTCACTGTTTTTGTGTCACGAAAATGAAGAAAAAAAAATCAGCAATTCTTGGTGAAAATGGTTTTAAAATGTTTTTTTTTAGGCCTGTCCAGAATGTCGCTAGTTCGGCATGACCGGGGTCACTGTTTTTGTGTAAAAAAATGAAGAAAAAAAAATCAGCCATTTTTGGTGAAAATGGTTTTTAAATTTTTTTTTAGGCCTGTCCAGAATGTCGGTTTTTCGGCATGATCGGAGTCATTGTTTTTAGGGACAAAATAGAAATCTGCAATTTTTTGTGAAAATGATTCTAAAATTTTTTTTTAGGCCTGTCCAGAATGTCGCTTTTTTGGCATGATTGGAGTCATCGTTTTTAGGGACAAAATAGAAATCTGCAATTTTTTGTGAAAATGGTTTTAAAATGTTTTTTTTAGGCCTGTCCAGAATGTCGATAGTTCGGCATGACCGGGGTCACTGTTTTTGTGTCAAAAAATGAAAAAAAGCATTCTGAGCTTTTTTTTTGAAAATGGTTCTAAAATGCTTTTTTTTTAGGCCTGTCCAAAATGTCGCTAGTTCGGCATGATCGGAGTCATCGTTTTTGGTGACAAAAATAGAAATCTACAATTTTTTGTGAAAATGGTTTTAAAATGTTTTTTTTTTAGGCCTGTCCAGAATGTCGCTAGTTCGGCATGACCGGGGTCACTGTTTTTTTTTCACGAAAATGAAGAAAAAAAACAGCAATTCTTGGTGAAAATGGTTTTAAAATGTTTTTTTTTTAGGCCTGTCCAGAATGTCGCTAGTTCGGCATGACCGGGGTCACTGTTTTTGTGTAAAAAAATGAAGAAAAAAAAATCAGCCATTTTTGGTGAAAATGGTTTTTAAATTTTTTTTTAGGCCTGTCCAGAATGTCGGTTTTTCGGCATGATCGGAGTCATCGTTTTTAGGGACAAAATAGAAATCTGCAATTTTTTGTGAAAATGATTCTAAAATTTTTTTTTAGGCCTGTCCAGAATGTCGCTTTTTTGGCATGATTGGAGTCATCGTTTTTAGGGACAAAATAGAAATCTGCAATTTTTTGTGAAAATGGTTTTAAAATGTTTTTTTTAGGCCTGTCCAGAATGTCGATAGTTCGGCATGACCGGGGTCACTGTTTTTGTGTCAAAAAATGAAAAAAAGCATTCTGAGCTTTTTTTTTGAAAATGGTTCTAAAATGCTTTTTTTTTAGGCCTGTCCAAAATGTCGCTAGTTCGGCATGATCGGAGTCATCGTTTTTGGTGACAAAAATAGAAATCTACAATTTTTTGTGAAAATGGTTTTAAAATGTTTTTTTTTTAGGCCTGTCCAGAATGTCGCTAGTTCGGCATGACCGGGGTCACTGTTTTTTTTTCACGAAAATGAAGAAAAAAAACAGCAATTCTTGGTGAAAATGGTTTTAAAATGTTTTTTTTTAGGCCTGTCCAGAATGTCGCTAGTTCGGCATGACCGGGGTCACTGTTTTTGTGTAAAAAAATGAAGAAAAAAAAATCAGCCATTTTTGGTGAAAATGGTTTTTAAATTTTTTTTAGGCCTGTCCAGAATGTCGCTTTTTCGGCATGATCGGAGTCATCGTTTTTAGGGACAAAATAGAAATCTGCAATTTTTGGTGAAAATGGTTTTAAAATGTTTTTTTAGGCCTGTCCAGAATGTCGATAGTTCGGCATGACCGGGGTCACTGTTTTTGTGTCACGAAAATGAGAAAAAAATATCTGCAATTTTTTGTGAAAATGGTTCTACATTTTTTTTTTAGGCCTGTCTAGAATGTCGCTTTTTCGGCATGATCGGAGTCATCGTTTTTAGGGACAAAATAGAAATCTGCAATTTTTTGTGAAAATGGTTTTAAAATGTTTTTTTGAGGCCTGTCCAGAATGTCGATAGTTCGGCATGACCGGGGTCACTGTTTTTGTGTCAAAAAATGAAAAAAAGAATTCTGAGCTTTTTTTGTGAAAATGGTTCTAAAATGCTTTTTTTTTAGGCCTGTCCAAAATGTCGCTTTTTCGGCATGATCGGAGTCATCGTTTTTAGGGACAAAATAGAAATCTGCAATTTTTTGTGAAAATGGTTTTAAAATGTTTTTTTTAGGCCTGTCCAGAATGTCGATAGTTCGGCATGACCGGGGTCACTGTTTTTGTGTCAAAAAATGAAAAAAAGCATTCTGAGCTTTTTTTTTGAAAATGGTTCTAAAATGCTTTTTTTTTAGGCCTGTCCAAAATGTCGCTAGTTCGGCATGATCGGAGTCATCGTTTTTGGTGACAAAATAGAAATCTACAATTTTTTGTGAAAATGGTTTTAAAATGTTTTTTTTTAGGCCTGTCCAGAATGTCGCTAGTTCGGCATGACCGGGGTCACTGTTTTTGTGTCACGAAAATGAAGAAAAAAAAATCAGCAATTCTTGGTGAAAATGGTTTTAAAATGTTTTTTTTTAGGCCTGTCCAGAATGTCGCTAGTTCGGCATGACCGGGGTCACTGTTTTTGTGTAAAAAAATGAAGAAAAAAAAATCAGCCATTTTTGGTGAAAATGGTTTTTAAATTTTTTTTTAGGCCTGTCCAGAATGTCGGTTTTTCGGCATGATCGGAGTCATCGTTTTTAGGGACAAAATAGAAATCTGCAATTTTTTGTGAAAATGGTTCTAAAATTTTTTTTTAGGCCTGTCCAGAATGTCGCTTTTTTGGCATGATTGGAGTCATCGTTTTTAGGGACAAAATAGAAATCTGCAATTTTTTGTGAAAATGGTTTTAAAATGTTTTTTTTAGGCCTGTCCAGAATGTCGATAGTTCGGCATGACCGGGGTCACTGTTTTTGTGTCAAAAAATGAAAAAAAGCATTCTGAGCTTTTTTTTTGAAAATGGTTCTAAAATGCTTTTTTTTTAGGCCTGTCCAAAATGTCGCTAGTTCGGCATGATCGGAGTCATCGTTTTTGGTGACAAAAATAGAAATCTACAATTTTTTGTGAAAATGGTTTTAAAATGTTTTTTTTTTAGGCCTGTCCAGAATGTCGCTAGTTCGGCATGACCGGGGTCACTGTTTTTTTTTCACGAAAATGAAGAAAAAAAACAGCAATTCTTGGTGAAAATGGTTTTAAAATGTTTTTTTTTAGGCCTGTCCAGAATGTCGCTAGTTCGGCATGACCGGGGTCACTGTTTTTGTGTCACGAAAATGAGAAAAAAATATCTGCCTTTTTTTGTGAAAATGGTTCTAAAAATTTTTTTTAGGCCTGTCCAGAATGTCGCTAGTTCGGCATGACCGGGGTCACTGTTTTTGTGTAAAAAAATGAAGAAAAAAAAATCAGCCATTTTTGGTGAAAATGGTTTTTAAATTTTTTTTAGGCCTGTCCAGAATGTCGCTTTTTCGGCATGATCGGAGTCATCGTTTTTAGGGACAAAATAGAAATCTGCAATTTTTGGTGAAAATGGTTTTAAAATGTTTTTTTAGGCCTGTCCAGAATGTCGATAGTTCGGCATGACCGGGGTCACTGTTTTTGTGTCACGAAAATGAGAAAAAAATATCTGCAATTTTTTGTGAAAATGGTTCTACATTTTTTTTTTAGGCCTGTCTAGAATGTCGCTTTTTCGGCATGATCGGAGTCATCGTTTTTAGGGACAAAATAGAAATCTGCAATTTTTTGTGAAAATGGTTTTAAAATGTTTTTTTTAGGCCTGTCCAGAATGTCGATAGTTCGGCATGACCGGGGTCACTGTTTTTGTGTCAAAAAATGAAAAAAAGAATTCTGAGCTTTTTTTGTGAAAATGGTTCTAAAATGCTTTTTTTTTAGGCCTGTCCAAAATGTCGCTAGTTCGGCATGACCGGGGTCACTGTTTTTCTGTCACGAAAATGAAGAAAAAAAAATCTACAATTTTTTGTGAAAATGGTTTTAAAAATTTTTTTTAGACCTGTCCAGAATGTCGCTTTTTCGGCATGATCGGAGTCATCGTTTTTAGGGACAAAATAGAAATCTGCAATTTTTGGTGAAAATGGTTTTAAAATGTTTTTTTTAGGCCTGTCCAGAATGTCGATAGTTCGGCATGACCGGGGTCACTGTTTTTGTGTCACGAAAATGAGGAAAAAATATCTGCAATTTTTGCTGAAAATGGTTCAAAAAATTTTTTTTAGGCCTGTCCAGAATGTTGCTTTTTCGGCATGATCGGAGTCATCGTTTTTAGGGACAAAATAGAAATCTGCAATTTTTTGTGAAAATGGTTTTAAAATGTTTTTTTTAGGCCTGTCCATAATGTCGATAGTTCGGTATGACCGGGGTCACTGTTTTTGTGTCAAAAAATGAAGAAAAAAAAATCAGCCATTTTTGGTGAAAATGGTTTTTAAATTTTTTTTTAGGCCTGTCCAGAATGTCACTTTTAGGCATGATCGGAGTCATCGTTTTTAGGGACAAAATAGAAATCTGCAATTTTTTGTGAAAATGGTTTTAAAATGTTTTTTTTAGGCCTGTCCAGAATGTCGATAGTTCGGTATGACCGGGGTCACTGTTTTTGTGTCAAAAAATGAAGAAAAAAAAATCAGCAATTTTTGGTGAAAATGGTTTTTAAATTTTTTTTTAGGCCTGTCCAGAATGTCGCTTTTTCGGCATGATCGGAGTCATCGTTTTTAGGGACAAAATAGAAATCTGCAATTTTTTGTGAAAATGGTTTTAAAATGTTTTTTTTAGGCCTGTCCATAATGTCAATAGTTCGGTATGACCGGGGTCACTGTTTTTGTGTCAAAAAATGAAGAAAAAAAAATCAGCCATTTTTGGTGAAAATGGTTTTTACATTTTTTTTTAGGCCTGTCCAGAATGTCGCTTTTCGGCATGATCGGAGTCATCGTTTTTAGGGACAAAATAGAAATCTGCAATTTTTTGTGAAAATGGTTTTAAAATATTTTTTAGGCCTGTCCAGAATGTCGATAGTTCGGCATGACCGGGGTCACTGTTTTTGTGTCACGAAAATGAAAAAAAAATATCTGCAATTTTTTTTGAAAATGGTTCTAAATTTTTTTTTTAGGCCTGTCCAGAATGTCGCTTTTTCGGCATGATCGGAGTCATCGTTTTTAGGGACAAAATAGAAATCTGCAATTTTTTGTGAAAATGGTTTTAAAATGTTTTTTTTTAGGCCTGTCCAGAATGTCGCTACTTCGTCATAACCGGGGTCACTGTTTTTGTGTCACGAAAATGAAGAAAAAAAAATCAGCAATTTTTGGTGAAAATGGTTTTTACATTTTTTTTTAGGCCTGTCCAGAATGTCGCTTTTTCGGCATGATCGGAGTCATCGTTTTTAGGGACAAAATAGAAATCTGCAATTTTTTGTGAAAATGGTTTTAAAATGTTTTTTTAGGCCTGTCCAGAATGTCGATAGTTCGGCATGACCGGGGTCACTGTTTTTGTGTCACGAAAATGAAAAAAAAATATCTGCAATTTTTTGTGAAAATGGTTCTACATTTTTTTTTTTGGCCTGTCCAGAATGTCGCTTTTTCGGCATGATCGGAGTCATCGTTTTTAGGGACAAAATAGAAATCTGCAATTTTTTGTGAAAATGGTTTTAAAATGTTTTTTTTAGGCATGTCCAGAATGTCGATAGGTCGGTATGACCGGGGTCACATTTTTTGTGTCAAAAAATGAAGAAAAAAAAATTAGCCATTTTTGGTGAAAATGGTTTTAAAAACATTTTTTAGGCCTGTCCAGAATGTCGATAGTTCGGCATGACCGGGGTCACTGTTTTTGTGTCAAAAAATGAAAAAAAGAATTCTGAGCTTTTTTTTTGAAAATGGTTCTAAAATGCTTTTTTTTTAGGCCTGTCCAAAATGTCGCTAGTTCGGCATGATCGGAGTCACTGTTTTTGTGTCACGAAAATGAAGAAAAAAAAATCAGCAATTTTTTGTGAAAATGGTTTTTACATTTTTTTTAGACCTGTCCAGAATGTCGCTTTTTCAGCATGATCGGAGTCAGCGTTTTTAGGGACAAAATAGAAATCTGCAATTTTTGGTGAAAATGGTTTTAAAATGTTTTTTTTAGGCCTGTCCAGAATGTCGATAGTTCGGCATGACCGGGGTCACTGTTTTTGTGTCACGAAAATGAGAAAAAAATATCTGCAATTTTTTGTGAAAATGGTTCTACATTTTTTTTTTAGGCCTGTCCAGAATGTCGCTTTTTCGGTATGATCGGAGTCATCATTTTTAGGGACAAAATAGAAATCTGCAATTTTTTGTGAAAATGGTTTTAAAATGTTTTTTTTAGGCCTGTCCAGAATGTCGATAGTTCGGCATGACCGGGGTCACTGTTTTTGTGTCAAAAAATGAAAAAAAGAATTCTGAGCTTTTTTTGTGAAAATGGTTCTGAAATGCTTTTTTTTTAGGCCTGTCCAAAATGTCGCTTTTTCGGCATGATCGGAGTCATCGTTTTTAGGGACAAAATAGAAATCTGCAATTTTTTGTGAAAATGGTTTTAAAATGTTTTTTTTAGGCCTGTCCAGAATGTCGATAGTTCGGCATGACCGGGGTCACTGTTTTTGTGTCAAAAAATGAAAAAAAGAATTCTGAGCTTTTTTTGTGAAAATGGTTCTAAAATGCTTTTTTTTTAGGCCTGTCCAAAATGTCGCTAGTTCGGCATGATCGGAGTATTCGTTTTTGGTGACAAAAATAGAAATCTACAATTTTTTGTGAAAATGGTTTTAAAATGTTTTTTTTTAGGCCTGTCCAGAATGTCGCTAGTTTGGCATGATCGGAGTCAGCGTTTTTAGGGACAAAATAGAAATCTGCAATTTTTTGTGAAAATGGTTTTAAAATGTTTTTTTAGGCCTGTCCAGAATGTCGATAGTTCGGCATGACCGGGGTCACTGTTTTTGTGTCACGAAAATGAAAAAAAAATATCTGCAATTTTTTGTGAAAATGGTTCTACATTTTTTTTTTTGGCCTGTCCAGAATGTCGCTTTTTCGGCATGATCGGAGTCATCGTTTTTAGGGACAAAATAGAAATCTGCAATTTTTTGTGAAAATGGTTTTAAAATGTTTTTTTAGGCATGTCCAGAATGTCGATAGGTCGGTATGACCGGGGTCACATTTTTTGTGTCAAAAAATGAAGAAAAAAAAATCAGCCATTTTTGGTGAAAATGGTTTTAAAAAAATTTTTTAGGCCTGTCCAGAATGTCGATAGTTCGGCATGACCGGGGTCACTGTTTTTGTGTCAAAAAATGAAAAAAAGAATTCTGAGCTTTTTTTTTGAAAATGGTTCTAAAATGCTTTTTTTTTAGGCCTGTCCAAAATGTCGCTAGTTCGGCATGATCGGAGTCACTGTTTTTGTGTCACGAAAATGAAGAAAAAAAAATCAGCAATTTTTTGTGAAAATGGTTTTTACATTTTTTTTAGACCTGTCCAGAATGTCGCTTTTTCAGCATGATCGGAGTCAGCGTTTTTAGGGACAAAATAGAAATCTACAATTTTTGGTGAAAATGGTTTTAAAATGTTTTTTTTAGGCCTGTCCAGAATGTCGATAGTTCGGCATGACCGGGGTCACTGTTTTTGTGTCACGAAAATGAGAAAAAAATATCTGCAATTTTTTGTGAAAATGGTTCTACATTTTTTTTTTAGGCCTGTCCAGAATGTCGCTTTTTCGGCATGATCGGAGTCATCATTTTTAGGGACAAAATAGAAATCTGCAATTTTTTGTGAAAATGGTTTTAAAATGTTTTTTTTAGGCCTGTCCAGAATGTCGATAGTTCGGCATGACCGGGGTCACTGTTTTTGTGTCAAAAAATGAAAAAAAGAATTCTGAGCTTTTTTTGTGAAAATGGTTCTGAAATGCTTTTTTTTTAGGCCTGTCCAAAATGTCGCATTTTCGGCATGATCGGAGTCATCGTTTTTAGGGACAAAATAGAAATCTGCAATTTTTTGTGAAAATGGTTTTAAAATGTTTTTTTTAGGCCTGTCCAGAATGTCGATAGTTCGGCATGACCGGGGTCACTGTTTTTGTGTCAAAAAATGAAAAAAAGAATTCTGAGCTTTTTTTGTGAAAATGGTTCTAAAATGCTTTTTTTTTAGGCCTGTCCAAAATGTCGCTAGTTCGGCATGATCGGAGTATTCGTTTTTGGTGACAAAAATAGAAATCTACAATTTTTAGTGAAAATGGTTTTAAAATGTTTTTTTTTAGGCCTGTCCAGAATGTCGCTAGTTTGGCATGATCGGAGTCAGCGTTTTTAGGGACAAAATAGAAATCTGCAATTTTTTGTGAAAATGGTTTTAAAATGTTTTTTTAGGCATGTCCAGAATGTCGATAGGTCGGTATGACCGGGGTCACATTTTTTGTGTCAAAAAATGAAGAAAAAAAAATCAGCCATTTTTGGTGAAAATGGTTTTAAAAACATTTTTTAGGCCTGTCCAGAATGTCGATAGTTCGGCATGACCGGGGTCACTGTTTTTGTGTCAAAAAATGAAAAAAAGAATTCTGAGCTTTTTTTTTGAAAATGGTTCTAAAATGCTTTTTTTTTAGGCCTGTCCAAAATGTCGCTAGTTCGGCATGATCGGAGTCACTGTTTTTGTGTCACGAAAATGAAGAAAAAAAAATCAGCAATTTTTTGTGAAAATGGTTTTTACATTTTTTTTAGACCTGTCCAGAATGTCGCTTTTTCAGCATGATCGGAGTCAGCGTTTTTAGGGACAAAATAGAAATCTGCAATTTTTGGTGAAAATGGTTTTAAAATGTTTTTTTTAGGCCTGTCCAGAATGTCGATAGTTCGGCATGACCGGGGTCACTGTTTTTGTGTCAAAAAATGAAAAAAAGAATTCTGAGCTTTTTTGGTGAAAATGGTTCTGAAATGCTTTTTTTTTAGGCCTGTCCAAAATGTCGCTTTTTCGGCATGATCGGAGTCATCGTTTTTAGGGACAAAATAGAAATCTGCAATTTTTTGTGAAAATGGTTTTAAAATGTTTTTTTTAGGCCTGTCCAGAATGTCGCTAGTTTGGCATGACCGGGGTCACTGTTTTTGTGTCACGAAAATGAAGAAAAAAAATCAGCCATTTTTGGTGAATATGGTTTTGTAATTTTTCTTTAGGCCTGTCCAAAATGTCGCTAGTTCGGCATGATCGGAGTCATCGTTTTTGGTGACAAAAATAGAAATCTACAATTTTTTGTGAAAATGGTTTTAAAATGTTTTTTTTAGGCCTGTCCAGAATGTCGCTAGTTCGGCATAACCGGGGTCACTGTTTTTGTGTCAAAAAATGAAAAAATAATTCTGAGCTTTTTTTTTGAAAATGGTTCTAAAATGCTTTTTTTTTAGGCCTGTGTAAAATGTCGCTAGTTCGGCATGATCGGAGTCATCGTTTTTGGTGACAAAAATAGAAATCTACAATTTTTTGTGAAAATGGTTTTAAAATGTTTTTTTTAGGCCTGTCCAGAATGTCGCTAGTTCGGCATAACCGGGGTCACTGTTTTTGTGTCACGAAAATGAAGAAAAAAAAATCAGCAATTTCTGGTGAAAATGGTTTTTAATTTTTTTTTTAGGCCTGTCCAGAATGTCGCTTTTTCGGCATGATCGGAGTCATCTTTTTTAGGGACAAAATAGAAATCTGCAATTTTTTGTGAAAATGGTTTTTAAATGTTTTTTTAGGCCTGTCCAGAATGTCGATAGTTCGGCATCACCGGGGTCACTGTTTTTGTGTCACGAAAAAGAAAAAAAAATATCAGCAATTTTTTGTGAAAATGGTTCTAAAAAAATTTTTTAGGCCTGTCCAGAATGTCGCTTTTTCGGCATGATCGGAGTCATCGTTTTTAGGGACAAAATAGAAATCTGCTATTTTTTGTGAAAATGGTTTTAAAATGTTTTTTTAGGCCTGTCCAGAATGTCGCTAGTTTGGCATGACCGGGGTCACTGTTTTTGTGTCACGAAAATGAAGAAAAAAAAATCAGCAATTTTTGGTGAAAATGGTTCTACATTTTTTTTTTAGGCCTGTCCAGAATGTCGCTTTTTCGGCATGATCGGAGTCATCGTTTTTAGGGACAAAATAGAAATCTGCAATTTTTTGTGAAAATGGTTTTAAAATGTTTTTTTTAGGCCTGTCCAGAATGTCGATAGTTCGGCATGACCGGGGTCACTGTTTTTGTGTCACGAAAATGAGAAAAAAATATCTTCAATTTTTTGTGAAAATGGTTCTACATTTTTTTTTTTGGCCTGTCCAGAATGTCGCTTTTTCGGCATGATCGGAGTCATCGTTTTTAGGGACAAAATAGAAATCTGCAATTTTTTGTGAAAATGGTTTTAAAATGTTTTTTTTAGGCCTGTCCAGAATGTCGCTAGTTTGGCATGACCGGGGTCACTGTTTTTGTGTCACGAAAATGAAGAAAAAAAATCAGCCATTTTTGGTGAAAATGGTTTTGTAATTTTTCTTTAGGCCTGTCCAAAATGTCGCTAGTTCGGCATGATCGGAGTCATCGTTTTTGGTGACAAAAATAGAAATCGACAATTTTTTGTGAAAATGGTTTTAAAATGTTTTTTTTAGGCCTGTCCAGAATGTCGCTAGTTCGGCATAACCGGGGTCACTGTTTTTGTGTCAAAAAATGAAAAAATAATTCTGAGCTTTTTTTTTAGGCCTGTGTAAAATGTCGCTAGTTCGGCATGATCGGAGTCATCGTTTTTGGTGACAAAAATAGAAATCTACAATTTTTTGTGAAAATGGTTTTAAAATGTTTTTTTTAGGCCTGTCCAGAATGTCGCTAGTTCGGCATAACCGGGGTCACTGTTTTTGTGTCACGAAAATGAAGAAAAAAAAATCAGCAATTTTTGGTGAAAATGTTTTTTTTTTAAATTTTTAGGCCTGTCCAGAATGTCGCTTTTTCGGCATGATCGGAGTCATCGTTTTTAGGGACAAAATAGAAATCTGCAATTTTTTGTGAAAATGGTTTTAAAATGTTTTTTTTAGGCCTGTCCAGAATGTCGATAGTTCGGCATGACCGGGGTCACTGTTTTTGTGTCACGAAAATGAGAAAAAAATATCTGCAATTTTTTGTGAAAATGGTTCAAAATTTTTTTTTTTGGCCTGTCCAGAATGTTGCTTTTTCGGCATGATCGGAGTCATCGTTTTTAGGGACAAAATAGAAATCTGCAATTTTTTGTGAAAATGGTTTTAAAATGTTTTTTTTAGGCATGTCCAGAATGTCGATAGGTCGGTATGAGCGGGGTCACTGTTTTTGTGTCAAAAAATGAAGAAAAAAAAATCAGCCATTTTTGGTGAAAATGTTTTTTTTTTTAAATTTTAGGCCTGTCCAGAATGACGATAGTTCGGCATGACCGGGGTCACTGTTTTTGTGTCAAAAAATGAAAAAAAGCATTCTGAGCTTTTTTTTTGAAAATGGTTCTAAAATGCTTTTTTTTTAGGCCTGTCCAAAATGTCGCTAGTTCGGCATGATCGGAGTCATCGTTTTTGGTGACAAAATAGAAATCTACAATTTTTTGTGAAAATGGTTTTAAAATGTTTTTTTTTAGGCCTGTCCAGAATGTCGCTAGTTCGGCATGACCGGGGTCACTGTTTTTGTGTCACGAAAATGAAGAAAAAAAAATCAGCAATTCTTGGTGAAAATGGTTTTAAAATGTTTTTTTTTAGGCCTGTCCAGAATGTCGCTAGTTCGGCATGACCGGGGTCACTGTTTTTGTGTAAAAAAATGAAGAAAAAAAAATCAGCCATTTTTGGTGAAAATGGTTTTTAAATTTTTTTTTAGGCCTGTCCAGAATGTCGGTTTTTCGGCATGATCGGAGTCATTGTTTTTAGGGACAAAATAGAAATCTGCAATTTTTTGTGAAAATGATTCTAAAATTTTTTTTTAGGCCTGTCCAGAATGTCGCTTTTTTGGCATGATTGGAGTCATCGTTTTTAGGGACAAAATAGAAATCTGCAATTTTTTGTGAAAATGGTTTTAAAATGTTTTTTTTAGGCCTGTCCAGAATGTCGATAGTTCGGCATGACCGGGGTCACTGTTTTTGTGTCAAAAAATGAAAAAAAGCATTCTGAGCTTTTTTTTTGAAAATGGTTCTAAAATGCTTTTTTTTTAGGCCTGTCCAAAATGTCGCTAGTTCGGCATGATCGGAGTCATCGTTTTTGGTGACAAAAATAGAAATCTACAATTTTTTGTGAAAATGGTTTTAAAATGTTTTTTTTTTAGGCCTGTCCAGAATGTCGCTAGTTCGGCATGACCGGGGTCACTGTTTTTTTTTCACGAAAATGAAGAAAAAAAACAGCAATTCTTGGTGAAAATGGTTTTAAAATGTTTTTTTTTTAGGCCTGTCCAGAATGTCGCTAGTTCGGCATGACCGGGGTCACTGTTTTTGTGTAAAAAAATGAAGAAAAAAAAATCAGCCATTTTTGGTGAAAATGGTTTTTAAATTTTTTTTTAGGCCTGTCCAGAATGTCGGTTTTTCGGCATGATCGGAGTCATCGTTTTTAGGGACAAAATAGAAATCTGCAATTTTTTGTGAAAATGATTCTAAAATTTTTTTTTAGGCCTGTCCAGAATGTCGCTTTTTTGGCATGATTGGAGTCATCGTTTTTAGGGACAAAATAGAAATCTGCAATTTTTTGTGAAAATGGTTTTAAAATGTTTTTTTTAGGCCTGTCCAGAATGTCGATAGTTCGGCATGACCGGGGTCACTGTTTTTGTGTCAAAAAATGAAAAAAAGCATTCTGAGCTTTTTTTTTGAAAATGGTTCTAAAATGCTTTTTTTTTAGGCCTGTCCAAAATGTCGCTAGTTCGGCATGATCGGAGTCATCGTTTTTGGTGACAAAAATAGAAATCTACAATTTTTTGTGAAAATGGTTTTAAAATGTTTTTTTTTTAGGCCTGTCCAGAATGTCGCTAGTTCGGCATGACCGGGGTCACTGTTTTTTTTTCACGAAAATGAAGAAAAAAAACAGCAATTCTTGGTGAAAATGGTTTTAAAATGTTTTTTTTTAGGCCTGTCCAGAATGTCGCTAGTTCGGCATGACCGGGGTCACTGTTTTTGTGTAAAAAAATGAAGAAAAAAAAATCAGCCATTTTTGGTGAAAATGGTTTTTAAATTTTTTTTAGGCCTGTCCAGAATGTCGCTTTTTCGGCATGATCGGAGTCATCGTTTTTAGGGACAAAATAGAAATCTGCAATTTTTGGTGAAAATGGTTTTAAAATGTTTTTTTAGGCCTGTCCAGAATGTCGATAGTTCGGCATGACCGGGGTCACTGTTTTTGTGTCACGAAAATGAAGAAAAAAAATCAGCCATTTTTGGTGAAAATGGTTTTGTAATTTTTCTTTAGGCCTGTCCAAAATGTCGCTAGTTCGGCATGATCGGAGTCATCGTTTTTGGTGACAAAAATAGAAATCGACAATTTTTTGTGAAAATGGTTTTAAAATGTTTTTTTTAGGCCTGTCCAGAATGTCGCTAGTTCGGCATAACCGGGGTCACTGTTTTTGTGTCAAAAAATGAAAAAATAATTCTGAGCTTTTTTTTTAGGCCTGTGTAAAATGTCGCTAGTTCGGCATGATCGGAGTCATCGTTTTTGGTGACAAAAATAGAAATCTACAATTTTTTGTGAAAATGGTTTTAAAATGTTTTTTTTAGGCCTGTCCAGAATGTCGCTAGTTCGGCATAACCGGGGTCACTGTTTTTGTGTCACGAAAATGAAGAAAAAAAAATCAGCAATTTTTGGTGAAAATGTTTTTTTTTTAAATTTTTAGGCCTGTCCAGAATGTCGCTTTTTCGGCATGATCGGAGTCATCGTTTTTAGGGACAAAATAGAAATCTGCAATTTTTTGTGAAAATGGTTTTAAAATGTTTTTTTTAGGCCTGTCCAGAATGTCGATAGTTCGGCATGACCGGGGTCACTGTTTTTGTGTCACGAAAATGAGAAAAAAATATCTGCAATTTTTTGTGAAAATGGTTCTAAATTTTTTTTTTTGGCCTGTCCAGAATGTTGCTTTTTCGGCATGATCGGAGTCATCGTTTTTAGGGACAAAATAGAAATCTGCAATTTTTTGTGAAAATGGTTTTAAAATGTTTTTTTTAGGCATGTCCAGAATGTCGATAGGTCGGTATGAGCGGGGTCACTGTTTTTGTGTCAAAAAATGAAGAAAAAAAAATCAGCCATTTTTGGTGAAAATGTTTTTTTTTTTAAATTTTAGGCCTGTCCAGAATGACGATAGTTCGGCATGACCGGGGTCACTGTTTTTGTGTCAAAAAATGAAAAAAAGCATTCTGAGCTTTTTTTTTGAAAATGGTTCTAAAATGCTTTTTTTTTAGGCCTGTCCAAAATGTCGCTAGTTCGGCATGATCGGAGTCATCGTTTTTGGTGACAAAATAGAAATCTACAATTTTTTGTGAAAATGGTTTTAAAATGTTTTTTTTTAGGCCTGTCCAGAATGTCGCTAGTTCGGCATGACCGGGGTCACTGTTTTTGTGTCACGAAAATGAAGAAAAAAAAATCAGCAATTCTTGGTGAAAATGGTTTTAAAATGTTTTTTTTTAGGCCTGTCCAGAATGTCGCTAGTTCGGCATGACCGGGGTCACTGTTTTTGTGTAAAAAAATGAAGAAAAAAAAATCAGCCATTTTTGGTGAAAATGGTTTTTAAATTTTTTTTTAGGCCTGTCCAGAATGTCGGTTTTTCGGCATGATCGGAGTCATTGTTTTTAGGGACAAAATAGAAATCTGCAATTTTTTGTGAAAATGATTCTAAAATTTTTTTTTAGGCCTGTCCAGAATGTCGCTTTTTTGGCATGATTGGAGTCATCGTTTTTAGGGACAAAATAGAAATCTGCAATTTTTTGTGAAAATGGTTTTAAAATGTTTTTTTTAGGCCTGTCCAGAATGTCGATAGTTCGGCATGACCGGGGTCACTGTTTTTGTGTCAAAAAATGAAAAAAAGCATTCTGAGCTTTTTTTTTGAAAATGGTTCTAAAATGCTTTTTTTTTAGGCCTGTCCAAAATGTCGCTAGTTCGGCATGATCGGAGTCATCGTTTTTGGTGACAAAAATAGAAATCTACAATTTTTTGTGAAAATGGTTTTAAAATGTTTTTTTTTTAGGCCTGTCCAGAATGTCGCTAGTTCGGCATGACCGGGGTCACTGTTTTTTTTTCACGAAAATGAAGAAAAAAAACAGCAATTCTTGGTGAAAATGGTTTTAAAATGTTTTTTTTTTAGGCCTGTCCAGAATGTCGCTAGTTCGGCATGACCGGGGTCACTGTTTTTGTGTAAAAAAATGAAGAAAAAAAAATCAGCCATTTTTGGTGAAAATGGTTTTTAAATTTTTTTTTAGGCCTGTCCAGAATGTCGGTTTTTCGGCATGATCGGAGTCATCGTTTTTAGGGACAAAATAGAAATCTGCAATTTTTTGTGAAAATGATTCTAAAAATTTTTTTTAGGCCTGTCCAGAATGTCGCTTTTTTGGCATGATTGGAGTCATCGTTTTTAGGGACAAAATAGAAATCTGCAATTTTTTGTGAAAATGGTTTTAAAATGTTTTTTTTAGGCCTGTCCAGAATGTCGATAGTTCGGCATGACCGGGGTCACTGTTTTTGTGTCAAAAAATGAAAAAAAGCATTCTGAGCTTTTTTTTTGAAAATGGTTCTAAAATGCTTTTTTTTTAGGCCTGTCCAAAATGTCGCTAGTTCGGCATGATCGGAGTCATCGTTTTTGGTGACAAAAATAGAAATCTACAATTTTTTGTGAAAATGGTTTTAAAATGTTTTTTTTTTAGGCCTGTCCAGAATGTCGCTAGTTCGGCATGACCGGGGTCACTGTTTTTTTTTCACGAAAATGAAGAAAAAAAACAGCAATTCTTGGTGAAAATGGTTTTAAAATGTTTTTTTTTAGGCCTGTCCAGAATGTCGCTAGTTCGGCATGACCGGGGTCACTGTTTTTGTGTAAAAAAATGAAGAAAAAAAAATCAGCCATTTTTGGTGAAAATGGTTTTTAAATTTTTTTTAGGCCTGTCCAGAATGTCGCTTTTTCGGCATGATCGGAGTCATCGTTTTTAGGGACAAAATAGAAATCTGCAATTTTTGGTGAAAATGGTTTTAAAATGTTTTTTTAGGCCTGTCCAGAATGTCGATAGTTCGGCATGACCGGGGTCACTGTTTTTGTGTCACGAAAATGAGAAAAAAATATCTGCAATTTTTTGTGAAAATGGTTCTACATTTTTTTTTTAGGCCTGTCTAGAATGTCGCTTTTTCGGCATGATCGGAGTCATCGTTTTTAGGGACAAAATAGAAATCTGCAATTTTTTGTGAAAATGGTTTTAAAATGTTTTTTTGAGGCCTGTCCAGAATGTCGATAGTTCGGCATGACCGGGGTCACTGTTTTTGTGTCAAAAAATGAAAAAAAGAATTCTGAGCTTTTTTTGTGAAAATGGTTCTAAAATGCTTTTTTTTTAGGCCTGTCCAAAATGTCGCTTTTTCGGCATGATCGGAGTCATCGTTTTTAGGGACAAAATAGAAATCTGCAATTTTTTGTGAAAATGGTTTTAAAATGTTTTTTTTAGGCCTGTCCAGAATGTCGATAGTTCGGCATGACCGGGGTCACTGTTTTTGTGTCAAAAAATGAAAAAAAGCATTCTGAGCTTTTTTTTTGAAAATGGTTCTAAAATGCTTTTTTTTTAGGCCTGTCCAAAATGTCGCTAGTTCGGCATGATCGGAGTCATCGTTTTTGGTGACAAAATAGAAATCTACAATTTTTTGTGAAAATGGTTTTAAAATGTTTTTTTTTAGGCCTGTCCAGAATGTCGCTAGTTCGGCATGACCGGGGTCACTGTTTTTGTGTCACGAAAATGAAGAAAAAAAAATCAGCAATTCTTGGTGAAAATGGTTTTAAAATGTTTTTTTTTAGGCCTGTCCAGAATGTCGCTAGTTCGGCATGACCGGGGTCACTGTTTTTGTGTAAAAAAATGAAGAAAAAAAAATCAGCCATTTTTGGTGAAAATGGTTTTTAAATTTTTTTTTAGGCCTGTCCAGAATGTCGGTTTTTCGGCATGATCGGAGTCATCGTTTTTAGGGACAAAATAGAAATCTGCAATTTTTTGTGAAAATGGTTCTAAAATTTTTTTTTAGGCCTGTCCAGAATGTCGCTTTTTTGGCATGATTGGAGTCATCGTTTTTAGGGACAAAATAGAAATCTGCAATTTTTTGTGAAAATGGTTTTAAAATGTTTTTTTTAGGCCTGTCCAGAATGTCGATAGTTCGGCATGACCGGGGTCACTGTTTTTGTGTCAAAAAATGAAAAAAAGCATTCTGAGCTTTTTTTTTGAAAATGGTTCTAAAATGCTTTTTTTTTAGGCCTGTCCAAAATGTCGCTAGTTCGGCATGATCGGAGTCATCGTTTTTGGTGACAAAAATAGAAATCTACAATTTTTTGTGAAAATGGTTTTAAAATGTTTTTTTTTTAGGCCTGTCCAGAATGTCGCTAGTTCGGCATGACCGGGGTCACTGTTTTTTTTTCACGAAAATGAAGAAAAAAAACAGCAATTCTTGGTGAAAATGGTTTTAAAATGTTTTTTTTTAGGCCTGTCCAGAATGTCGCTAGTTCGGCATGACCGGGGTCACTGTTTTTGTGTCACGAAAATGAGAAAAAAATATCTGCCTTTTTTTGTGAAAATGGTTCTAAAAATTTTTTTTAGGCCTGTCCAGAATGTCGCTAGTTCGGCATGACCGGGGTCACTGTTTTTGTGTAAAAAAATGAAGAAAAAAAAATCAGCCATTTTTGGTGAAAATGGTTTTTAAATTTTTTTTAGGCCTGTCCAGAATGTCGCTTTTTCGGCATGATCGGAGTCATCGTTTTTAGGGACAAAATAGAAATCTGCAATTTTTGGTGAAAATGGTTTTAAAATGTTTTTTTAGGCCTGTCCAGAATGTCGATAGTTCGGCATGACCGGGGTCACTGTTTTTGTGTCACGAAAATGAGAAAAAAATATCTGCAATTTTTTGTGAAAATGGTTCTACATTTTTTTTTTAGGCCTGTCTAGAATGTCGCTTTTTCGGCATGATCGGAGTCATCGTTTTTAGGGACAAAATAGAAATCTGCAATTTTTTGTGAAAATGGTTTTAAAATGTTTTTTTTAGGCCTGTCCAGAATGTCGATAGTTCGGCATGACCGGGGTCACTGTTTTTGTGTCAAAAAATGAAAAAAAGAATTCTGAGCTTTTTTTGTGAAAATGGTTCTAAAATGCTTTTTTTTTAGGCCTGTCCAAAATGTCGCTAGTTCGGCATGACCGGGGTCACTGTTTTTCTGTCACGAAAATGAAGAAAAAAAAATCAACAATTTTTTGTGAAAATGGTTTTAAAAATTTTTTTTAGACCTGTCCAGAATGTCGCTTTTTCGGCATGATCGGAGTCATCGTTTTTAGGGACAAAATAGAAATCTGCAATTTTTGGTGAAAATGGTTTTAAAATGTTTTTTTTAGGCCTGTCCAGAATGTCGATAGTTCGGCATGACCGGGGTCACTGTTTTTGTGTCACGAAAATGAGGAAAAAATATCTGCAATTTTTGCTGAAAATGGTTCAAAAAAATTTTTTTAGGCCTGTCCAGAATGTTGCTTTTTCGGCATGATCGGAGTCATCGTTTTTAGGGACAAAATAGAAATCTGCAATTTTTTGTGAAAATGGTTTTAAAATGTTTTTTTTAGGCCTGTCCATAATGTCGATAGTTCGGTATGACCGGGGTCACTGTTTTTGTGTCAAAAAATGAAGAAAAAAAAATCAGCCATTTTTGGTGAAAATGGTTTTTAAATTTTTTTTTAGGCCTGTCCAGAATGTCACTTTTAGGCATGATCGGAGTCATCGTTTTTAGGGACAAAATAGAAATCTGCAATTTTTTGTGAAAATGGTTTTAAAATGTTTTTTTTAGGCCTGTCCAGAATGTCGATAGTTCGGTATGACCGGGGTCACTGTTTTTGTGTCAAAAAATGAAGAAAAAAAAATCAGCAATTTTTGGTGAAAATGGTTTTTAAATTTTTTTTTAGGCCTGTCCAGAATGTCGCTTTTTCGGCATGATCGGAGTCATCGTTTTTAGGGACAAAATAGAAATCTGCAATTTTTTGTGAAAATGGTTTTAAAATGTTTTTTTTAGGCCTGTCCATAATGTCAATAGTTCGGTATGACCGGGGTCACTGTTTTTGTGTCAAAAAATGAAGAAAAAAAAATCAGCCATTTTTGGTGAAAATGGTTTTTACATTTTTTTTTAGGCCTGTCCAGAATGTCGCTTTTCGGCATGATCGGAGTCATCGTTTTTAGGGACAAAATAGAAATCTGCAATTTTTTGTGAAAATGGTTTTAAAATATTTTTTAGGCCTGTCCAGAATGTCGATAGTTCGGCATGACCGGGGTCACTGTTTTTGTGTCACGAAAATGAAAAAAAAATATCTGCAATTTTTTTTGAAAATGGTTCTAAATTTTTTTTTTAGGCCTGTCCAGAATGTCGCTTTTTCGGCATGATCGGAGTCATCGTTTTTAGGGACAAAATAGAAATCTGCAATTTTTTGTGAAAATGGTTTTAAAATGTTTTTTTTTAGGCCTGTCCAGAATGTCGCTACTTCGTCATAACCGGGGTCACTGTTTTTGTGTCACGAAAATGAAGAAAAAAAAATCAGCAATTTTTGGTGAAAATGGTTTTTACATTTTTTTTTAGGCCTGTCCAGAATGTCGCTTTTTCGGCATGATCGGAGTCATCGTTTTTAGGGACAAAATAGAAATCTGCAATTTTTTGTGAAAATGGTTTTAAAATGTTTTTTTAGGCCTGTCCAGAATGTCGATAGTTCGGCATGACCGGGGTCACTGTTTTTGTGTCACGAAAATGAAAAAAAAATATCTGCAATTTTTTGTGAAAATGGTTCTACATTTTTTTTTTTGGCCTGTCCAGAATGTCGCTTTTTCGGCATGATCGGAGTCATCGTTTTTAGGGACAAAATAGAAATCTGCAATTTTTTGTGAAAATGGTTTTAAAATGTTTTTTTTAGGCCTGTCCAGAATGTCGATAGTTCGGCATGACCGGGGTCACTGTTTTTGTGTCAAAAAATGAAAAAAAGCATTCTGAGCTTTTTTTTTGAAAATGGTTCTAAAATGCTTTTTTTTTAGGCCTGTCCAAAATGTCGCTAGTTCGGCATGATCGGAGTCATCGTTTTTGGTGACAAAAATAGAAATCTACAATTTTTTGTGAAAATGGTTTTAAAATGTTTTTTTTTTAGGCCTGTCCAGAATGTCGCTAGTTCGGCATGACCGGGGTCACTGTTTTTTTTTCACGAAAATGAAGAAAAAAAACAGCAATTCTTGGTGAAAATGGTTTTAAAATGTTTTTTTTTAGGCCTGTCCAGAATGTCGCTAGTTCGGCATGACCGGGGTCACTGTTTTTGTGTCACGAAAATGAGAAAAAAATATCTGCCTTTTTTTGTGAAAATGGTTCTAAAAATTTTTTTTAGGCCTGTCCAGAATGTCGCTAGTTCGGCATGACCGGGGTCACTGTTTTTGTGTAAAAAAATGAAGAAAAAAAAATCAGCCATTTTTGGTGAAAATGGTTTTTAAATTTTTTTTAGGCCTGTCCAGAATGTCGCTTTTTCGGCATGATCGGAGTCATCGTTTTTAGGGACAAAATAGAAATCTGCAATTTTTGGTGAAAATGGTTTTAAAATGTTTTTTTAGGCCTGTCCAGAATGTCGATAGTTCGGCATGACCGGGGTCACTGTTTTTGTGTCACGAAAATGAGAAAAAAATATCTGCAATTTTTTGTGAAAATGGTTCTACATTTTTTTTTTAGGCCTGTCTAGAATGTCGCTTTTTCGGCATGATCGGAGTCATCGTTTTTAGGGACAAAATAGAAATCTGCAATTTTTTGTGAAAATGGTTTTAAAATGTTTTTTTTAGGCCTGTCCAGAATGTCGATAGTTCGGCATGACCGGGGTCACTGTTTTTGTGTCAAAAAATGAAAAAAAGAATTCTGAGCTTTTTTTGTGAAAATGGTTCTAAAATGCTTTTTTTTTAGGCCTGTCCAAAATGTCGCTAGTTCGGCATGACCGGGGTCACTGTTTTTCTGTCACGAAAATGAAGAAAAAAAAATCTACAATTTTTTGTGAAAATGGTTTTAAAAATTTTTTTTAGACCTGTCCAGAATGTCGCTTTTTCGGCATGATCGGAGTCATCGTTTTTAGGGACAAAATAGAAATCTGCAATTTTTGGTGAAAATGGTTTTAAAATGTTTTTTTTAGGCCTGTCCAGAATGTCGATAGTTCGGCATGACCGGGGTCACTGTTTTTGTGTCACGAAAATGAGGAAAAAATATCTGCAATTTTTGCTGAAAATGGTTCAAAAAAATTTTTTTAGGCCTGTCCAGAATGTTGCTTTTTCGGCATGATCGGAGTCATCGTTTTTAGGGACAAAATAGAAATCTGCAATTTTTTGTGAAAATGGTTTTAAAATGTTTTTTTTAGGCCTGTCCATAATGTCGATAGTTCGGTATGACCGGGGTCACTGTTTTTGTGTCAAAAAATGAAGAAAAAAAAATCAGCCATTTTTGGTGAAAATGGTTTTTAAATTTTTTTTTAGGCCTGTCCAGAATGTCACTTTTAGGCATGATCGGAGTCATCGTTTTTAGGGACAAAATAGAAATCTGCAATTTTTTGTGAAAATGGTTTTAAAATGTTTTTTTTAGGCCTGTCCAGAATGTCGATAGTTCGGTATGACCGGGGTCACTGTTTTTGTGTCAAAAAATGAAGAAAAAAAAATCAGCAATTTTTGGTGAAAATGGTTTTTAAATTTTTTTTTAGGCCTGTCCAGAATGTCGCTTTTTCGGCATGATCGGAGTCATCGTTTTTAGGGACAAAATAGAAATCTGCAATTTTTTGTGAAAATGGTTTTAAAATGTTTTTTTTAGGCCTGTCCATAATGTCAATAGTTCGGTATGACCGGGGTCACTGTTTTTGTGTCAAAAAATGAAGAAAAAAAAATCAGCCATTTTTGGTGAAAATGGTTTTTACATTTTTTTTTAGGCCTGTCCAGAATGTCGCTTTTCGGCATGATCGGAGTCATCGTTTTTAGGGACAAAATAGAAATCTGCAATTTTTTGTGAAAATGGTTTTAAAATATTTTTTAGGCCTGTCCAGAATGTCGATAGTTCGGCATGACCGGGGTCACTGTTTTTGTGTCACGAAAATGAAAAAAAAATATCTGCAATTTTTTTTGAAAATGGTTCTAAATTTTTTTTTTAGGCCTGTCCAGAATGTCGCTTTTTCGGCATGATCGGAGTCATCGTTTTTAGGGACAAAATAGAAATCTGCAATTTTTTGTGAAAATGGTTTTAAAATGTTTTTTTTTAGGCCTGTCCAGAATGTCGCTACTTCGTCATAACCGGGGTCACTGTTTTTGTGTCACGAAAATGAAGAAAAAAAAATCAGCAATTTTTGGTGAAAATGGTTTTTACATTTTTTTTTAGGCCTGTCCAGAATGTCGCTTTTTCGGCATGATCGGAGTCATCGTTTTTAGGGACAAAATAGAAATCTGCAATTTTTTGTGAAAATGGTTTTAAAATGTTTTTTTAGGCCTGTCCAGAATGTCGATAGTTCGGCATGACCGGGGTCACTGTTTTTGTGTCACGAAAATGAAAAAAAAATATCTCCAATTTTTTGTGAAAATGGTTCTACATTTTTTTTTTTGGCCTGTCCAGAATGTCGCTTTTTCGGCATGATCGGAGTCATCGTTTTTAGGGACAAAATAGAAATCTGCAATTTTTTGTGAAAATGGTTTTAAAATGTTTTTTTTAGGCATGTCCAGAATGTCGATAGGTCGGTATGACCGGGGTCACATTTTTTGTGTCAAAAAATGAAGAAAAAAAAATTAGCCATTTTTGGTGAAAATGGTTTTAAAAACATTTTTTAGGCCTGTCCAGAATGTCGATAGTTCGGCATGACCGGGGTCACTGTTTTTGTGTCAAAAAATGAAAAAAAGAATTCTGAGCTTTTTTTTTGAAAATGGTTCTAAAATGCTTTTTTTTTAGGCCTGTCCAAAATGTCGCTAGTTCGGCATGATCGGAGTCACTGTTTTTGTGTCACGAAAATGAAGAAAAAAAAATCAGCAATTTTTTGTGAAAATGGTTTTTACATTTTTTTTAGACCTGTCCAGAATGTCGCTTTTTCAGCATGATCGGAGTCAGCGTTTTTAGGGACAAAATAGAAATCTGCAATTTTTGGTGAAAATGGTTTTAAAATGTTTTTTTTAGGCCTGTCCAGAATGTCGATAGTTCGGCATGACCGGGGTCACTGTTTTTGTGTCACGAAAATGAGAAAAAAATATCTGCAATTTTTTGTGAAAATGGTTCTACATTTTTTTTTTAGGCCTGTCCAGAATGTCGCTTTTTCGGTATGATCGGAGTCATCATTTTTAGGGACAAAATAGAAATCTGCAATTTTTTGTGAAAATGGTTTTAAAATGTTTTTTTTAGGCCTGTCCAGAATGTCGATAGTTCGGCATGACCGGGGTCACTGTTTTTGTGTCAAAAAATGAAAAAAAGAATTCTGAGCTTTTTTTGTGAAAATGGTTCTGAAATGCTTTTTTTTTAGGCCTGTCCAAAATGTCGCTTTTTCGGCATGATCGGAGTCATCGTTTTTAGGGACAAAATAGAAATCTGCAATTTTTTGTGAAAATGGTTTTAAAATGTTTTTTTTAGGCCTGTCCAGAATGTCGATAGTTCGGCATGACCGGGGTCACTGTTTTTGTGTCAAAAAATGAAAAAAAGAATTCTGAGCTTTTTTTGTGAAAATGGTTCTAAAATGCTTTTTTTTTAGGCCTGTCCAAAATGTCGCTAGTTCGGCATGATCGGAGTATTCGTTTTTGGTGACAAAAATAGAAATCTACAATTTTTTGTGAAAATGGTTTTAAAATGTTTTTTTTTAGGCCTGTCCAGAATGTCGCTAGTTTGGCATGATCGGAGTCAGCGTTTTTAGGGACAAAATAGAAATCTGCAATTTTTTGTGAAAATGGTTTTAAAATGTTTTTTTAGGCCTGTCCAGAATGTCGATAGTTCGGCATGACCGGGGTCACTGTTTTTGTGTCACGAAAATGAAAAAAAAATATCTGCAATTTTTTGTGAAAATGGTTCTACATTTTTTTTTTTGGCCTGTCCAGAATGTCGCTTTTTCGGCATGATCGGAGTCATCGTTTTTAGGGACAAAATAGAAATCTGCAATTTTTTGTGAAAATGGTTTTAAAATGTTTTTTTAGGCATGTCCAGAATGTCGATAGGTCGGTATGACCGGGGTCACATTTTTTGTGTCAAAAAATGAAGAAAAAAAAATCAGCCATTTTTGGTGAAAATGGTTTTAAAAACATTTTTTAGGCCTGTCCAGAATGTCGATAGTTCGGCATGACCGGGGTCACTGTTTTTGTGTCAAAAAATGAAAAAAAGAATTCTGAGCTTTTTTTTTGAAAATGGTTGTAAAATGCTTTTTTTTTAGGCCTGTCCAAAATGTCGCTAGTTCGGCATGATCGGAGTCACTGTTTTTGTGTCACGAAAATGAAGAAAAAAAAATCAGCAATTTTTTGTGAAAATGGTTTTTACATTTTTTTTAGACCTGTCCAGAATGTCGCTTTTTCAGCATGATCGGAGTCAGCGTTTTTAGGGACAAAATAGAAATCTGCAATTTTTGGTGAAAATGGTTTTAAAATGTTTTTTTTAGGCCTGTCCAGAATGTCGATAGTTCGGCATGACCGGGGTCACTGTTTTTGTGTCACGAAAATGAGAAAAAAATATCTGCAATTTTTTGTGAAAATGGTTCTACATTTTTTTTTTAGGCCTGTCCAGAATGTCGCTTTTTCGGCATGATCGGAGTCATCATTTTTAGGGACAAAATAGAAATCTGCAATTTTTTGTGAAAATGGTTTTAAAATGTTTTTTTTAGGCCTGTCCAGAATGTCGATAGTTCGGCATGACCGGGGTCACTGTTTTTGTGTCAAAAAATGAAAAAAAGAATTCTGAGCTTTTTTTGTGAAAATGGTTCTGAAATGCTTTTTTTTTAGGCCTGTCCAAAATGTCGCATTTTCGGCATGATCGGAGTCATCGTTTTTAGGGACAAAATAGAAATCTGCAATTTTTTGTGAAAATGGTTTTAAAATGTTTTTTTTAGGCCTGTCCAGAATGTCGATAGTTCGGCATGACCGGGGTCACTGTTTTTGTGTCAAAAAATGAAAAAAAGAATTCTGAGCTTTTTTTGTGAAAATGGTTCTAAAATGCTTTTTTTTTAGGCCTGTCCAAAATGTCGCTAGTTCGGCATGATCGGAGTATTCGTTTTTGGTGACAAAAATAGAAATCTACAATTTTTAGTGAAAATGGTTTTAAAATGTTTTTTTTTAGGCCTGTCCAGAATGTCGCTAGTTTGGCATGATCGGAGTCAGCGTTTTTAGGGACAAAATAGAAATCTGCAATTTTTTGTGAAAATGGTTTTAAAATGTTTTTTTAGGCATGTCCAGAATGTCGATAGGTCGGTATGACCGGGGTCACATTTTTTGTGTCAAAAAATGAAGAAAAAAAAATCAGCCATTTTTGGTGAAAATGGTTTTAAAAACATTTTTTAGGCCTGTCCAGAATGTCGATAGTTCGGCATGACCGGGGTCACTGTTTTTGTGTCAAAAAATGAAAAAAAGAATTCTGAGCTTTTTTTTTGAAAATGGTTCTAAAATGCTTTTTTTTTAGGCCTGTCCAAAATGTCGCTAGTTCGGCATGATCGGAGTCACTGTTTTTGTGTCACGAAAATGAAGAAAAAAAAATCAGCAATTTTTTGTGAAAATGGTTTTTACATTTTTTTTAGACCTGTCCAGAATGTCGCTTTTTCAGCATGATCGGAGTCAGCGTTTTTAGGGACAAAATAGAAATCTGCAATTTTTGGTGAAAATGGTTTTAAAATGTTTTTTTTAGGCCTGTCCAGAATGTCGATAGTTCGGCATGACCGGGGTCACTGTTTTTGTGTCAAAAAATGAAAAAAAGAATTCTGAGCTTTTTTGGTGAAAATGGTTCTGAAATGCTTTTTTTTTAGGCCTGTCCAAAATGTCGCTTTTTCGGCATGATCGGAGTCATCGTTTTTAGGGACAAAATAGAAATCTGCAATTTTTTGTGAAAATGGTTTTAAAATGTTTTTTTTAGGCCTGTCCAGAATGTCGATAGTTCGGCATGACCGGGGTCACTGTTTTTGTGTCAAAAAATGAAAAAAAGAATTCTGAGCTTTTTTTGTGAAAATGGTTCTAAAATGCTTTTTTTTTAGGCCTGTCCAAAATGTCGCTAGTTCGGCATGATCGGAGTATTCGTTTTTGGTGACAAAAATAGAAATCTACAATTTTTAGTGAAAATGGTTTTAAAATGTTTTTTTTTAGGCCTGTCCAGAATGTCGCTAGTTTGGCATGATCGGAGTCAGCGTTTTTAGGGACAAAATAGAAATCTGCAATTTTTTGTGAAAATGGTTTTAAAATGTTTTTTTAGGCATGTCCAGAATGTCGATAGGTCGGTATGACCGGGGTCACATTTTTTGTGTCAAAAAATGAAGAAAAAAAAATCAGCCATTTTTGGTGAAAATGGTTTTAAAAACATTTTTTAGGCCTGTCCAGAATGTCGATAGTTCGGCATGACCGGGGTCACTGTTTTTGTGTCAAAAAATGAAAAAAAGAATTCTGAGCTTTTTTTTTGAAAATGGTTCTAAAATGCTTTTTTTTTAGGCCTGTCCAAAATGTCGCTAGTTCGGCATGATCGGAGTCATCGTTTTTGGTGACAAAAATAGAAATCTACAATTTTTTGTGAAAATGGTTTTAAAATGTTTTTTTTAGGCCTGTCCAGAATGTCGATAGTTCGGCATGACCGGGGTCACAGTTTTTGTGTCACGAAAATGAGAAAAAAATATCTGCAATTTTTTGTGAAAATGGTTCTAAAAATATTTTTTAGGCCTGTCCAGAATGTCGCTTTTTCGGCATGATCGGAGTCATCGTTTTTAGGGACAAAATAGAAATCTGCAATTTTTGTGAAAATGGTTTTAAAATGTTTTTTTAGGCCTGTCCAGAATGTCGATAGTTCGGCATGACCGGGGTCACTGTTTTTGTGTCAAAAAATGAAAAAAAGAATTCTGAGCTTTTTTTGTGAAAATGGTTCTAAAATGCTTTTTTTTTTGGCCTGTCCAAAATGTCGCTAGTTCGGCATGATCGGAGTATTCGTTTTTGGTGACAAAAATAGAAATCTACAATTTTTTGTGAAAATGGTTTTAAAATGTTTTTTTTAGGCCTATCCAGAATGTCGCTAGTTTGGCATGACCGGGGTCACTGTTTTTGTGTCACGAAAATGAAGAAAAAAAAATCAGCAATTTTTTGTGAAAATGGTTTTTACATTTTTTTTTAGACCTGTCCAGAATGTCGCTAGTTTGGCATGACCTTGGTCACTGTTTTTGTGTCACGAAAATGAGAAAAAAATATCTGCAATTTTTTGTGAAAATGGTTCTACATTTTTTTTTTAGGCCTGTCCAGAATGTCGCTTTTTCGGCATGATCGGAGTAATCGTTTTTAGGGACAAAATAGAAATCTGCAATTTTTTGTGAAAATGGTTTTAAAATGTTTTTTTAGGCCTGTCCAGAATGTCGATAGTTCGGCATGACCGGGGTCACTGTTTTTGTGTCACGAAAATGAGAAAAAAATATCTGCAATTTTTTGTGAAAATGGTTCTAAATTTTTTTTTTAGGCCTGTCCAGAATGTCGCTTTTTCGGCATGATCTGAGTCATCATTTTTAGGGACAAAATAGAAATCTGCAATTTTTTGTGAAAATGGTTTTAAAATGTTTTTTTTAGGCCTGTCCAGAATGTCGATAGTTCGGCATGACCGGGGTCACTGTTTTTGTGTCAAAAAATGAAAAAAAGAATTCTGAGCTATTTTTGTGAAAATGGTTCTGAAATGCTTTTTTTTTAGGCCTGTCCAAAATGTCGCTTTTTCGGCATGATCGGAGTCATCGTTTTTAGGGACAAAATAGAAATCTGCAATTTTTTGTGAAAATGGTTTTAAAATGTTTTTTTTTAGGCCTGTCCAGAATGTCGCTAGTTTGGCATGATCGGAGTCAGCGTTTTTAGGGACAAAATAGAAATCTGCAATTTTTTGTGAAAATGGTTTTAAAATGTTTTTTTAGGCATGTCCAGAATGTCGATAGGTCGGTATGACCGGGGTCACATTTTTTGTGTCAAAAAATGAAGAAAAAAAAATCAGCCATTTTTGGTGAAAATGGTTTTAAAAACATTTTTTAGGCCTGTCCAGAATGTCGATAGTTCGGCATGACCGGGGTCACTGTTTTTGTGTCAAAAAATGAAAAAAAGAATTCTGAGCTTTTTTTCTGAAAATGGTTCTAAAATGCTTTTTTTTTAGGCCTGTCCAAAATGTCGCTAGTTCGGCATGATCGGAGTCAGCGTTTTTAGGGACAAAATAGAAATCTGCAATTTTTTGTGAAAATGGTTTTAAAATGTTTTTTTAGGCATGTCCAGAATGTCGATAGGTCGGTATGACCGGGGTCACATTTTTTGTGTCAAAAAATGAAGAAAAAAAAATCAGCCATTTTTGGTGAAAATGGTTTTAAAAACATTTTTTAGGCCTGTCCAGAATGTCGATAGTTCGGCATGACCGGGGTCACTGTTTTTGTGTCAAAAAATGAAAAAAAGAATTCTGAGCTTTTTTTTTGAAAATGGTTCTAAAATGCTTTTTTTTTAGGCCTGTCCAAAATGTCGCTAGTTCGGCATGATCGGAGTCATCGTTTTTGGTGACAAAAATAGAAATCTACAATTTTTTGTGAAAATGGTTTTAAAATGTTTTTTTTAGGCCTGTCCAGAATGTCGATAGTTCGGCATGACCGGGGTCACTGTTTTTGTGTCAAAAAATGAAAAAAAGAATTCTGAGCTTTTTTTGTGAAAATGGTTCTAAAATGCTTTTTTTTTAGGCCTGTCCAAAATGTCGCTAGTTCGGCATGATCGGAGTATTCGTTTTTGGTGACAAAAATAGAAATCTACAATTTTTAGTGAAAATGGTTTTAAAATGTTTTTTTTAGGCCTGTCCAGAATGTCGCTAGTTTGGCATGACCGGGGTCACTGTTTTTGTGTCACGAAAATGAAGAAAAAAAAATCAGCAATTTTTTGTGAAAATGGTTCTACATTTTTTTTTTAGGCCTGTCCAGAATGTCGCTTTTTCGGCATGATCGGAGTAATCGTTTTTAGGGACAAAATAGAAATCTGCAATTTTTTGTGAAAATGGTTTTAAAATGTTTTTTTAGGCATGTCCAGAATGTCGATAGTTCGGTATGACCGGGGTCACTGTTTTTGTGTCAAAAAATGAAGAAAAAAAAATCAGCCATTTTTGGTGAAAATGGTTTTTAAATTTTTTTTTAGGCCTGTCCAGAATGACGATAGTTCGGCATGACCGGGGTAACTGTTTTTGTGTCAAAAAATGAAAAAAAGAATTCTGAGCTTTTTTTTTGAAAATGGTTCTAAAATGCTATTTTTTTAGGCCTGTCCAAAATGTCGCTAGTTCGGCATGATCGGAGTCATCGTTTTTGGTGACAAAAATAGAAATCTACAATTTTTTGTGAAAATGGTTTTAAAAACATTTTTTAGGCCTGTCCAGAATGTCGATAGTTCGGCATGACCGGGGTCACTGTTTTTGTGTCAAAAAATGAAAAAAAGAATTCTGAGCTTTTTTTCTGAAAATGGTTCTAAAATGCTTTTTTTTTAGGCCTGTCCAAAATGTCGCTAGTTCGGCATGATCGGAGTCATCGTTTTTGGTGACAAAAATAGAAATCTACAATTTTTTGTGAAAATGGTTTTAAAATGTTTTTTTTAGGCCTGTCCAGAAAGTCGATAGTTCGGCATGACCGGGGTCACTGTTTTTGTGTCACGAAAATGAGAAAAAAATATCTGCAATTTTTTGTGAAAATGGTTTTTAATTTTTTTTTTAGGCCTGTCCAGAATGACGATAGTTCGGCATGACCGGGGTCACTGTTTTTGTGTCAAAAAATGAAAAAAAATAATTCTGAGCTTTTTTTGAAAATGGTTCTAAAATGCTTTTTTTTTAGGCCTGTCCAAAATGTCGCTTTTTCGGCATGATCGGAGTCATCGTTTTTAGGGACAAAATAGAAATCTGCAATTTTTTGTGAAAATGGTTTTAAAATGTTTTTTTTAGGCCTGTCCAGAATGTCGATAGTTCGGCATGACCGGGGTCACTGTTTTTGTGTCAAAAAATGAAAAAAAGAAGTCTGAGCTTTTTTTGAAAATGGTTCTAAAATGCTTTTTTTTTAGGCCTGTCCAAAATGTCGCTTTTTCGGCATGATCGGAGTCATCGTTTTTAGGGACAAAATAGAAATCTGCAATTTTTTGTGAAAATGGTTTTAAAATGTTTTTTTTAGGCCTGTCCAGAATGTCGATAGTTCGGCATGACCGGGGTCACTGTTTTTGTGTCAAAAAATGAAAAAAAGAATTCTGAGCTTTTTTTTTGAAAATGGTTCTAAAATGCTTTTTTTGTAGGTCTGTCCTAAATGTCTCTAGTTCGGCATGATCGGAGTCATCGTTTTTGGTGACAAAAATAGAAATCTACAATTTTTTGTGAAAATGGTTTTAAAATGTTTTTTTTAGGCCTGTCCAGAATGTCGATAGTTCGGCATGACCGGGGTCACTGTTTTTGTGTCACGAAAATGAGAAAAAAATATCTGCAATTTTTTGTGAAAATGGTTTTTAATTTTTTTTTAGGCCTGTCCAGAATGTCGCTAGTTTGGCATGACCGGGGTCACTGTTTTTGTGTCACGAAAATGAAGAAAAAAAAATCAGCAATTTTTGGTGAAAATGGTTTTACATTTTTTTTTTGACCTGTCCAGAACGTCGCTTTTTCAGCATGATCGGAGTCATCGTTTTTAGGGACAAAATAGAAATCTGCAATTTTTGGTGAAAATGGTTTTAAAATGTTTTTTTTTAGGCCTGTCCAGAATGTCGATAGTTCGGCATGACCGGGGTCACTGTTTTTGTGTCACGAAAATGAGAAAAAAATATCTGCAATTTTTTGTGAAAATGGTTCTACATTTTTTTTTTAGACCTGTCCAGAATGTCGCTTTTTCAGCATGATCGGAGTCATCGTTTTTAGGGACAAAATAGAAATCTGCAATTTTTTGTGAAAATGTTTTTAAAATGTTTTTTTTAGGCATGTCCAGAATGTCGATAGTTCGGTATGACCGGGGTCACTGTTTTTGTGTCAAAAAATGAAGAAAAAAAAATCAGCCATTTTTGGTGAAAATGGTTTTTAAATTTTTTTTTAGGCCTGTCCAGAATGACGATAGTTCGGCATGACCGGGGTAACTGTTTTTGTGTCAAAAAATGAAAAAAAGAATTCTGAGCTTTTTTTTTGAAAATGGTTCTAAAATGCTATTTTTTTAGGCCTGTCCAAAATGTCGCTAGTTCGGCATGATCGGAGTCATCGTTTTTGGTGACAAAAATAGAAATCTACAATTTTTTGTGAAAATGGTTTTAAAATGTTTTTTTAGGCCTGTCCAGAATGTCGATAGTTCGGCATGACCGGGGTCACTGTTTTTGTGTCACGAAAATGAAGAAAAAAAAATCAGCAATTTTTGGTGAAAATGGTTTTAAAAAAATTTTTTAGACCTGTCCAGAATGTCGCTTTTTCAGCATGATCGGAGTCATCGTTTTTAGGGACAAAATAGAAATCTGCAATTTTTGGTGAAAATGGTTTTAAAATGGTTTTTTTAGGTCTGTCCAGAATGTCGATAGTTCGGCATGACCGGGGTCACTGTTTTTGTGTCACGAAAATGAGAAAAAAATATCTGCAATTTTTTGTGAAAATGGTTCTACAATTTTTTTTTTGGCCTGTCCAGAATGTCGCTTTTTCGGCATGATCGGAGTCATCGTTTTTAGGGACAAAATAGAAATCTGCAATTTTTTGTGAAAATGGTTTTAAAATGTTTTTTTAGGCATGTCCAGAATGTCGATAGTTCGGTATGACCGGGGTCACTGTTTTTGTGTCAAAAAATGAAGAAAAAAAAATCTGCCATTTTTGGTGAAAATGGTTTTTAAATTTTTTTTTAGGCCTGTCCAGAATGACGATAGTTCGGCATGACCGGGGTCACTGTTTTTGTGTCAAAAAATGAAAAAAAGAATTCTGAGCTTTTTTTTTGAAAATGGTTCTAAAATGCTTTTTTTTTAGGCCTGTCCAAAATGTCGCTAGTTCGGCATGATCGGAGTCATCGTTTTTGGTGACAAAAATAGAAATCTACAATTTTTTGTGAAAATGGTTTTTCATTTTTTTTTTAGGCCTGTCCAGAATATCGATAGTTCGGCATGACCGGGGTCACTGTTTTTGTGTCAAAAAATGAAAAAAAGAATTCTGAGCTTTTTTTTTGAAAATGGTTCTAAAATGCTTTTTTTTTAGGCCTGTCCAAAATGTCGCTTTTTCGGCATGATCGGAGTCATCGTTTTTAGGGACAAAATAGAAATCTGCAATTTTTTGTGAAAATGGTTTTAAAATGATTTTTTAGGCCTGTCCAGAATGTCGATAGTTCGGCATGACCGGGGTCACTGTTTTTGTGTCACGAAAATGAAAAAAAAATATCTGCAATTTTTTGTGAAAATGGTTCTAAAAATTTTTTTTAGGCCTGTCCAGAATGTCGCTTTTTCGGCATGATCGGAGTCATCGTTTTTAGGGACAAAATAGAAATCTGCAATTTTTTGTGAAAATGGTTTTAAAATGTTTTTTTTAGGCCTGTCCAGAATGTCGATAGTTCGGCATGACCGGGGTCACTGTTTTTGTGTCACGAAAATGAGAAAAAAATATCTGCAATTTTTTGTGAAAATGGTTCTACATTTTTTTTTTAGGCCTGTCCAGAATGGCGCTTTTTCGGCATGATCGGAGTCATCGTTTTTAGGGACAAAATAGAAATCTGCAATTTTTTGTGAAAATGGTTTTAAAATGTTTTTTTAGGCATGTCCAGAATGTCGATAGTTCGGTATGACCGGGGTCACTGTTTTTGTGTCAAAAAAGGAAAAAAAGAATGCTGAGCTTTTTTTTTGAAAATGGTTCTAAAATGCTTTTTTTTTAGGCCTGTCCAAAATGTCGCTAGTTCGGCATGATCGGAGTCATCGTTTTTGGTGACAAAAATAGAAATCTACAATTTTTTGTGAAAATGGTTTTAAAATGTTTTTTTAGGCCTGTCCAGAATGTCGATAGTTCGGCATGACCGGGGTCACTGTTTTTGTGTCACGAAAATGAAAAAAAAATATCTGCAATTTTTTGTGAAAATGGTTCTAAAATTTTTTTTTAGGCCTGTCCAGAATGTCGCTTTTTCGGCATGATCGGAGTCATCGTTTTTAGGGACAAAATAGAAATCTGCAATTTTTTGTGAAAATGGTTTTAAAATGTTTTTTTTAGGCCTGTCCAGAATGTCGATAGTTCGGCATGACCGGGGTCACTGTTTTTGTGTCAAAAAATGAAAAAAAGAAGTCTGAGCTTTTTTTGAAAATGGTTCTAAAATGCTTTTTTTTTAGGCCTGTTCAAAATGTCGCTTTTTCGGCATGATCGGAGTCATCGTTTTTAGGGACAAAATAGAAATCTGCAATTTTTTGTGAAAATGGTTTTAAAATGTTTTTTTTTAGGCCTGTCCAGAATGTCGATAGTTCGGCATGACCGGGGTCACTGTTTTTGTGTCACGAAAATGAAGAAAAAAAAATCAGCAATTTTTGGTGAAAATGGTTTTACATTTTTTTTTTAGACCTGTCCAGAATGTCGCTTTTTCAGCATGATCGGAGTCATCGTTTTTAGGGACAAAATAGAAATCTGCAATTTTTGGTGAAAATGGTTTTAAAATGTTTTTTTTAGGCCTGTCCAGAATGTCGATAGTTCGCATTACCGGGGTCACTGTTTTTGTGTCACGAAAATGAGAAAAAAATATCTGCAATTTTTTGTGAAAATGGTTCTACATTTTTTTTTTAGGCCTGTCCAGAATGGCGCTTTTTCGGCATGATCGGAGCCATCGTTTTTAGGGACAAAATAGAAATCTGCAATTTTTTGTGAAAATGGTTTTAAAATGTTTTTTTAGGCATGTCCAGAATGTCGATAGTTCGGTATGACCGGGGTCACTGTTTTTGTGTCAAAAAAGGAAAAAAAGAATGCTGAGCTTTTTTTTTGAAAATGGTTCTAAAATGCTTTTTTTTTAGGCCTGTCCAAAATGTCGCTAGTTCGGCATGATCGGAGTCATCGTTTTTGGTGACAAAAATAGAAATCTACAATTTTTTGTGAAAATGGTTTTAAAATGTTTTTTTAGGCCTGTCCAGAATGTCGATAGTTCGGCATGACCGGGGTCACTGTTTTTGTGTCACGAAAATGAAAAAAAAATATCTGCAATTTTTTGTGAAAATGGTTCTAAATTTTTTTTTTAGGCCTGTCCAGAATGTCGCTTTTTCGGCATGATCGGAGTCATCGTTTTTAGGGACAAAATAGAAATCTGCAATTTTTTGTGAAAATGGTTTTAAAATGTTTTTTTTAGGCCTGTCCAGAATGTCGATAGTTCGGCATGACCGGGGTCACTGTTTTTGTGTCAAAAAATGAAAAAAAGAAGTCTGAGCTTTTTTTGAAAATGGTTCTAAAATGCTTTTTTTTTAGGCCTGTTCAAAATGTCGCTTTTTCGGCATGATCGGAGTCATCGTTTTTAGGGACAAAATAGAAATCTGCAATTTTTTGTGAAAATGGTTTTAAAATGTTTTTTTTTAGGCCTGTCCAGAATGTCGATAGTTCGGCATGACCGGGGTCACTGTTTTTGTGTCACGAAAATGAAGAAAAAAAAATCAGCAATTTTTGGTGAAAATGGTTTTACATTTTTTTTTTAGACCTGTCCAGAATGTCGCTTTTTCAGCATGATCGGAGTCATCGTTTTTAGGGACAAAATAGAAATCTGCAATTTTTGGTGAAAATGGTTTTAAAATGTTTTTTTTAGGCCTGTCCAGAATGTCGATAGTTCGCATTACCGGGGTCACTGTTTTTGTGTCACGAAAATGAGAAAAAAATATCTGCAATTTTTTGTGAAAATGGTTCTACATTTTTTTTTTAGGCCTGTCCAGAATGGCGCTTTTTCGGCATGATCGGAGCCATCGTTTTTAGGGACAAAATAGAAATCTGCAATTTTTTGTGAAAATGGTTTTAAAATGTTTTTTTAGGCATGTCCAGAATGTCGATAGTTCGGTATGACCGGGGTCACTGTTTTTGTGTCAAAAAATGAAGAAAAAAAAATCAGCCATTTTTGGTGAAAATGGTTTTTAAATTTTTTTTTAGGCCTGTCCAGAATGACAATAGTTCGGCATGACCGGGGTCACTGTTTTTGTGTCAAAAAATGAAAAAAAGAAGTCTGAGCTTTTTTTGAAAATGGTTCTAAAATGCTTTTTTTTTAGGCCTGTCCAAAATGTCGCTAGTTCGGCATGATCGGAGTCATCGTTTTTGGTGACAAAAATAGAAATCTACAATTTTTGGTGAAAATGGTTTTAAAATGTTTTTTTAGGCCTGTCCAGAATGTCGATAGTTCCGCATCACCGGGGTCACTGTTTTTGTGTCACGAAAATGAGAAAAAAATATCTGCAATTTTTTGTGAAAATGGTTCTACATTTTTTTTTTAGGCCTGTCCAGAATGGCGCTTTTTCGGCATGATCGGAGTCATCGTTTTTAGGGACAAAATAGAAATCTGCAATTTTTTGTGAAAATGGTTTTAAAATGTTTTTTTAGGCATGTCCAGAATGTCGATAGTTCGGTATGACCGGGGTCACTGTTTTTGTGTCAAAAAATGAAGAAAAAAAAATCAGCCATTTTTGGTGAAAATGGTTTTTAAATTTTTTTTTAGGCCTGTCCAGAATGACGATAGTTCGGCATGACCGGGGTCACTGTTTTTGTGTCAAAAAATGAAAAAAAGAATTCTGAGCTTTTTTTTTGAAAATGGTTCTAAAATGCTTTTTTTTTAGGCCTGTCCAAAATGTCGCTAGTTCGGCATGATCGGAGTCATCGTTTTTGGTGACAAAAATAGAAATCTACAATTTTTTGTGAAAATGGTTTTAAAATGTTTTTTTAGGCCTGTCCAGAATGTCGATAGTTCGGCATGACCGGGGTCACTGTTTTTGTGTCACGAAAATGAAAAAAAAATATCTGCAATTTTTTGTGAAAATGGTTCTAAAAATTTTTTTTAGGCCTGTCCAGAATGTCGCTTTTTCGGCATGATCGGAGTCATCGTTTTTAGGGACAAAATAGAAATCTGCAATTTTTTGTGAAAATGGTTTTAAAATGTTTTTTTTAGGCCTGTCCAGAATGTCGATAGTTCGGCATGACCGGGGTCACTGTTTTTGTGTCAAAAAATGAAAAAAAGAAGTCTGAGCTTTTTTTGAAAATGGTTCTAAAATGCTTTTTTTTTAGGCCTGTCCAAAATGTCGCTTTTTCGGCATGATCGGAGTCATCGTTTTTAGGGACAAAATAGAAATCTGCAATTTTTTGTGAAAATGGTTTTAAAATGTTTTTTTTAGGCCTGTCCAGAATGACGATAGTTCGGCATGACCGGGGTCACTGTTTTTGTGTCAAAAAATGAAAAAAAGAATTCTGAGCTTTTTTTTTGAAAATGGTTCTAAAATGCTTTTTTTTTAGGCCTGTCCAAAATGTCGCTAGTTCGGCATGATCGGAGTCATCGTTTTTGGTGACAAAAATAGAAATCTACAATTTTTTGTGAAAATGGTTTTAAAATGTTTTTTTAGGCCTGTCCAGAATGTCGATAGTTCGGCATGACCGGGGTCACTGTTTTTGTGTCACGAAAATGAAAAAAAAATATCTGCAATTTTTTGTGAAAATGGTTCTAAATTTTTTTTTTAGGCCTGTCCAGAATGTCGCTTTTTCGGCATGATCGGAGTCATCGTTTTTAGGGACAAAATAGAAATCTGCAATTTTTTGTGAAAATGGTTTTAAAATGTTTTTTTTAGGCCTGTCCAGAATGTCGATAGTTCGGCATGACCGGGGTCACTGTTTTTGTGTCAAAAAATGAAAAAAAGAAGTCTGAGCTTTTTTTGAAAATGGTTCTAAAATGCTTTTTTTTTAGGCCTGTCCAAAATGTCGCTTTTTCGGCATGATCGGAGTCATCGTTTTTAGGGACAAAATAGAAATCTGCAATTTTTTGTGAAAATGGTTTTAAAATGTTTTTTTTAGGCCTGTCCAGAATGACGATAGTTCGGCATGACCGGGGTCACTGTTTTTGTGTCAAAAAATGAAAAAAAGAATTCTGAGCTTTTTTTTTGAAAATGGTTCTAAAATGCTTTTTTTTTAGGCCTGTCCAAAATGTCGCTAGTTCGGCATGATCGGAGTCATCGTTTTTGGTGACAAAAATAGAAATCTACAATTTTTTGTGAAAATGGTTTTAAAATGTTTTTTTAGGGCTGTCCAGAATGTCGATAGTTCGGCATGACCGGGGTCACTGTTTTTGTGTCACGAAAATGAAAAAAAAATATCAGCAATTTTTTGTGAAAATGGTTCTAAAAATTTTTTTTAGGCCTGTCCAGAATGTCGCTTTTTCGGCATGATCGGAGTCATCGTTTTTAGGGACAAAATAGAAATCTGCAATTTTTTGTGAAAATGGTTTTAAAATGTTTTTTATAGGCCTGTCCAGAATGTCGATAGTTCGGCATGACCGGGGTCACTGTTTTTGTGTCAAAAAATGAAAAAAAGAAGTCTGAGCTTTTTTTGAAAATGGTTCTAAAATGCTTTTTTTTTAGGCCTGTCCAAAATGTCGCTTTTTCGGCATGATCGGAGTCATCGTTTTTAGGGACAAAATAGAAATCTGCAATTTTTTGTGAAAATGGTTTTAAAATGTTTTTTTTAGGCCTGTCCAGAATGACGATAGTTCGGCATGACCGGGGTCACTGTTTTTGTGTCAAAAAATGAAAAAAAGAATTCTGAGCTTTTTTTTTGAAAATGGTTCTAAAATGCTTTTTTTTTAGGCCTGTCCAAAATGTCGCTAGTTCGGCATGATCGGAGTCATCGTTTTTGGTGACAAAAATAGAAATCTACAATTTTTGGTGAAAATGGTTTTAAAATGTTTTTTTAGGCCTGTCCAGAATGTCGATAGTTCGGCATGACCGGGGTCACTGTTTTAGTGTCACGAAAATGAAAAAAAAATATCTGCAATTTTTTGTGAAAATGGTTCTAAAATTTTTTTTTAGGCCTGTCCAGAATGTCGCTTTTTCGGCATGATCGGAGTCATCGTTTTTAGGGACAAAATAGAAATCTGCAATTTTTTGTGAAAATGGTTTTAAAATGTTTTTTTTAGGCCTGTCCAGAATGTCGATAGTTCGGCATGACCGGGGTCACTGTTTTTGTGTCAAAAAATGAAAAAAAGAATTCAGATTTTTTTTTTTTTAAATGGTTATAAAATGCTTTTTTTTTAGGCCTGTCCAGAATGTCGCTAGTTCGGCATAACCGGGGTCACTGTTTTTGTGTCACGAAAATGAAGAAAAAAAAATCAGCAATTTTTGGTGAAAATGGTTTTTAATTTTTTTTTTAGGCCTGTCCAGAATGTCGCTTTTTCGGCATGATCGGAGTAATCATTTTTAGGGACAAAATAGAAATCTGCAATTTTTTGTGAAAATGGTTTTAAAATGTTTTTTTAGGCCTGTCCAGAATGTCGATAGTTCGGCATGACCGGGGTCATTGTTTTTGTGTCACGAAAATGAAAAAAAAATATCTGCAATTTTTTGTGAAAATGGTTCTAAATTTTTTTTTTAGGCCTGTCCAGAATGTCGCTTTTTCGGCATGATCGGAGTCATCGTTTTTAGGGACAAAATAGAAATCTGCAATTTTTTGTGAAAATGGTTTTAAAATGTTTTTTTTAGGCCTGTCCAGAATGTCGATAGTTCGGCATGACCGGGGTCACTGTTTTTGTGTCACGAAAATGAAAAAAAAATATCTGCAATTTTTTGTGAAAATGGTTCTACATTTTTTTTTTTGGCCTGTCCAGAATGTCGCTTTTTCGGCATGATCGGAGTCATCGTTTTTAGGGACAAAATAGAAATCTGCAATTTTTTGTGAAAATGGTTTTCAAATATTTTTTTTAGGCCTGTCCAGAATGTCGATAGTTCGGCATGACCGGGGTCACTGTTTTTGTGTCAAAAAATGAAAAAAAGAATTCTCAGCTTTTTTTGAAAATGGTTCTAAAATGCTTTTTTTTTAGGCCTGTCCAAAATGTCGCTTTTTCGGCATGATCGGAGTCATCGTTTTTAGGGACAAAATCGAAATCTGCAATTTTCTGTGAAAATGGTTTTAAAATGTTTTTTTTAGGCCTGTCCAGAATGTCGCTAGTTTGGCATGACCGGGGTCACTGTTTTTGTGTCACCAAAATGAAGAAAAAAAAATCAGCAATTTTTGGTGAAAATGGTTTTAAAAAATTTTTTTAGACCTGTCCATAATGTCGCTTTTTCAGCATGATCGGAGTCAGCGTTTTTAGGGACAAAATTGAAATCTGCAATTTTTTGTGAAAATGGTTTTAAAATGTTTTTTTTAGGCCTGTCCAGAATGTCGATAGTTCGGCATGACCGGGGTCACTGTTTTTGTGTCACGAAAATGAAAAAAAAATATCTGCAATTTTTTGTGAAAATGGTTTTCAAATATTTTTTTTAGGCCTGTCCAGAATGTCGATAGTTCGGCATGACCGGGGTCACTGTTTTTGTGTCAAAAAATGAAAAAAAGAATTCTCAGCTTTTTTTGAAAATGGTTTTAAAATGTTTTTTTTAGGCCTGTCCAGAAAGTCGATAGTTCGGCATGACCGGGGTCACTGTTTTTGTGTCAAAAAATGAAAAAAAGAATTCTGAACTTTTTTTTTGAAAATGGTTGTAAAATGCTTTTTTTTTAGGCCTGTCCAGAATGTCGCTAGTTCGGCATAACCGGGGTCACTGTTTTTGTGTCACGAAAATGAAGAAAAAAAAATCAGCAATTTTTGGTGAAAATGGTTTTAAATTTTTTTTTTAGGCCTGTCCAGAATGTCGCTTTTTCGGCATGATCGGAGTCATCGTTTTTAGGGACAAAATAGAAATCTGCAATTTTTTGTGAAAATGGTTTTCAAATATTTTTTTTAGGCCTGTCCAGAATGTCGATAGTTCGGCATGACCGGGGTCACTGTTTTTGTGTCAAAAAATGAAAAAAAGAATTCTCAGCTTTTTTTGAAAATGGTTCTAAAATGCTTTTTTTTTAGGCCTGTCCAAAATGTCGCTTTTTCGGCATGATCGGAGTCATCGTTTTTAGGGACAAAATAGAAATCTGCAATTTTTTGTGAAAATGGTTTTAAAATGTTTTTTTTAGGCCTGTCCAGAATGACGATAGTTCGGCATGACCGGGGTCACTGTTTTTGTGTCAAAAAATGAAAAAAAGAATTCTGAGCTTTTTTTTGAAAATGGTTCTAAAATGCTTTTTTTTTAGGCCTGTCCAAAATGTCGCTAGTTCGGCATGATCGGAGTCATCGTTTTTGGTGACAAAAATAGAAATCTACAATTTTTGGTGAAAATGGTTTTAAAATGTTTTTTTAGGCCTGTCCAGAATGTCGATAGTTCGGCATGACCGGGGTCACTGTTTTAGTGTCACGAAAATGAAAAAAAAATATCTGCAATTTTTTGTGAAAATGGTTCTAAAATTTTTTTTTAGGCCTGTCCAGAATGTCGCTTTTTCGGCATGATCGGAGTCATCGTTTTTAGGGACAAAATAGAAATCTGCAATTTTTTGTGAAAATGGTTTTAAAATGTTTTTTTTAGGCCTGTCCAGAATGTCGATAGTTCGGCATGACCGGGGTCACTGTTTTTGTGTCAAAAAATGAAAAAAAGAATTCTGAATTTTTTTTTTTTAAATGGTTATAAAATGCTTTTTTTTTAGGCCTGTCCAGAATGTCGCTAGTTCGGCATAACCGGGGTCACTGTTTTTGTGTCACGAAAATGAAGAAAAAAAAATCAGCAATTTTTGGTGAAAATGGTTTTTAATTTTTTTTTTAGGCCTGTCCAGAATGTCGCTTTTTCGGCATGATCGGAGTAATCATTTTTAGGGACAAAATAGAAATCTGCAATTTTTTGTGAAAATGGTTTTAAAATGTTTTTTTAGGCCTGTCCAGAATGTCGATAGTTCGGCATGACCGGGGTCATTGTTTTTGTGTCACGAAAATGAAAAAAAAATATCTGCAATTTTTTGTGAAAATGGTTCTAAATTTTTTTTTTAGGCCTGTCCAGAATGTCGCTTTTTCGGCATGATCGGAGTCATCGTTTTTAGGGACAAAATAGAAATCTGCAATTTTTTGTGAAAATGGTTTTAAAATGTTTTTTTTAGGCCTGTCCAGAATGTCGATAGTTCGGCATGACCGGGGTCACTGTTTTTGTGTCACGAAAATGAAAAAAAAATATCTGCAATTTTTTGTGAAAATGGTTCTACATTTTTTTTTTTGGCCTGTCCAGAATGTCGCTTTTTCGGCATGATCGGAGTCATCGTTTTTAGGGACAAAATAGAAATCTGCAATTTTTTGTGAAAATGGTTTTCAAATATTTTTTTTAGGCCTGTCCAGAATGTCGATAGTTCGGCATGACCGGGGTCACTGTTTTTGTGTCAAAAAATGAAAAAAAGAATTCTCAGCTTTTTTTGAAAATGGTTCTAAAATGCTTTTTTTTTAGGCCTGTCCAAAATGTCGCTTTTTCGGCATGATCGGAGTCATCGTTTTTAGGGACAAAATAGAAATCTGCAATTTTCTGTGAAAATGGTTTTAAAATGTTTTTTTTAGGCCTGTCCAGAATGTCGCTAGTTTGGCATGACCGGGGTCACTGTTTTTGTGTCACCAAAATGAAGAAAAAAAAATCAGCAATTTTTGGTGAAAATGGTTTTAAAAAATTTTTTTAGACCTGTCCATAATGTCGCTTTTTCAGCATGATCGGAGTCAGCGTTTTTAGGGACAAAATTGAAATCTGCAATTTTTTGTGAAAATGGTTTTAAAATGTTTTTTTTAGGCCTGTCCAGAATGTCGATAGTTCGGCATGACCGGGGTCACTGTTTTTGTGTCACGAAAATGAAAAAAAAATATCTGCAATTTTTTGTGAAAATGGTTTTCAAATATTTTTTTTAGGCCTGTCCAGAATGTCGATAGTTCGGCATGACCGGGGTCACTGTTTTTGTGTCAAAAAATGAAAAAAAGAATTCTCAGCTTTTTTTGAAAATGGTTTTAAAATGTTTTTTTAGGCCTGTCCAGAAAGTCGATAGTTCGGCATGACCGGGGTCACTGTTTTTGTGTCAAAAAATGAAAAAAAGAATTCTGAACTTTTTTTTTGAAAATGGTTGTAAAATGCTTTTTTTTTAGGCCTGTCCAGAATGTCGCTAGTTCGGCATAACCGGGGTCACTGTTTTTGTGTCACGAAAATGAAGAAAAAAAAATCAGCAATTTTTGGTGAAAATGGTTTTAAATTTTTTTTTTAGGCCTGTCCAGAATGTCGCTTTTTCGGCATGATCGGAGTCATCGTTTTTAGGGACAAAATAGAAATCTGCAATTTTTTGTGAAAATGGTTTTCAAATATTTTTTTTAGGCCTGTCCAGAATGTCGATAGTTCGGCATGACCGGGGTCACTGTTTTTGTGTCAAAAAATGAAAAAAAGAATTCTCAGCTTTTTTTGAAAATGGTTCTAAAATGCTTTTTTTTTAGGCCTGTCCAAAATGTCGCTTTTTCGGCATGATCGGAGTCATCGTTTTTAGGGACAAAATAGAAATCTGCAATTTTCTGTGAAAATGGTTTTAAAATGTTTTTTTTTAGGCCTGTCCAGAAAGTCGATAGTTCGGCATGACCGGGGTCACTGTTTTTGTGTCAAAAAATGAAAAAAAGAATTCTCAGCTTTTTTTGAAAATGGTTCTAAAATGCTTTTTTTTTAGGCCTGTCCAAAATGTCGCTTTTTCGGCATGATCGGAGTCATCGTTTTTAGGGACAAAATAGAAATCTGCAATTTTCTGTGAAAATGGTTTTAAAATGTTTTTTTTAGGCCTGTCCAGAATGTCGATAGTTCGGCATGACCGGGGTCACTGTTTTTGTGTCAAAAAATGAAAAAAATAATTCTGAGCTTTTTTAGTGAAAATGGTTTTAAAATGTTTTTTTTAGGCCTGTCCAGAATGTCGCTAGTTTGGCATGACCGGGGTCACTGTTTTTGTGTCACCAAAATGAAGAAAAAAAAATCAGCAATTTTTGGTGAAAATGGTTTTAAAATTTTTTTTTAGACCTGTCCATAATGTCGCTTTTTCAGCATGATCGGAGTCAGCGTTTTTAGGGACAAAATAGAAATCTGCAATTTTTTGTGAAAATGGTTTTAAAATGTTTTTTTTAGGCCTGTCCAGAATGTCGATAGTTCGGCATGACCGGGGTCACTGTTTTTGTGTCACGAAAATGAAAAAAAAATATCTGCAATTTTTTGTGAAAATGGTTTTCAAATATTTTTTTTAGGCCTGTCCAGAATGTCGATAGTTCGGCATGACCGGGGTCACTGTTTTTGTGTCAAAAAATGAAAAAAAGAATTCTCAGCTTTTTTTGAAAATGGTTTTCAAATATTTTTTTTAGGCCTGTCCAGAATGTCGCTAGTTTGGCATGACCGGGGTCACTGTTTTTGTGTCACGAAAATGAAGAAAAAAAAATCAGCAATTTTTGGTGAAAATGGTTTTAAAAATTTTTTTTAGACCTGTCCATAATGTCGCTTTTTCAGCATGATCGGAGTCAGCGTTTTTAGGGACAAAATAGAAATCTGCAATTTTTGGTGAAAATGGTTTTAAAAATTTTTTTTAGACCTGTCCAGAATGTCGCTTTTTCGGCATGATCGGAGTCATCGTTTTTAGGGACAATTTAGAAATCTGCAATTTTTTTGTGAAAATGGTTTTAAAATGTTTTTTTTAGGCCTGTCCAGAAAGTCGATAGTTCGGCATGACCGGGGTCACTGTTTTTGTGTCAAAAAATGAAAAAAAGAATTCTGAACTTTTTTTTTGAAAATGGTTCTAAAATGCTTTTTTTTTAGGCCTGTCCAGAATGTCGCTAGTTCGGCATAACCGGGGTCACTGTTTTTGTGTCACGAAAATGAAGAAAAAAAAATCAGCAATTTTTGGTGAAAATGGTTTTTAAAAAAAAATTTAGGCCTGTCCAGAATGTCGCTTTTTCGGCATGATCGGAGTCATCGTTTTTAGGGACAAAATAGAAATCTGCAATTTTTAGTGAAAATGGTTTTAAAATGTTTTTTTTAGGCCTGTCCAGAATGTCGCTAGTTTGGCATGACCGGGGTCACTGTTTTTGTGTCACGAAAATGAAAAAAAAATATCTGCCATTTTTTGTGAAAATGGTTCTAAAAAATTTTTTTAGGCCTGTCCAGAATGTCGCTTTTTCGGCATGATCGGAGTCATCGTTTTTAGGGACAAAATAGAAATCTGCAATTTTTTGTGAAAATGGTTTTAAAATGTTTTTTTTAGGCCTGTCCAGAATGTCGATAGTTCGGCATGACCGGGGTCACTGTTTTTGTGTCAAAAAATGAAAAAAAGAATTCTGAGCTTTTTTTTTTGAAAATGGTTCTAAAATGTTTTTTTTTTATGCCTGTCCAAAATGTCGCTAGTTCGGCATGATCGGAGTATTCGTTTTTGGTGACAAAAATAGAAATCTACAATTTTTTGTGAAAATGGTTTTAAAATGTTTTTTTTAGGCCTGTCCAGAATGTCGCTAGTTCGGCATAACCGGGGTCACTGTTTTTGTGTCACGAAAATGAAGAAAAAAAAATCAGCAATTTTTGGTGAAAATGGTTTTTAATTTTTTTTTTAGGCCTGTCCAGAATGTCGCTTTTTCGGCATGATCGGAGTAATCATTTTTAGGGACAAAATAGAAATCTGCAATTTTTTGTGAAAATGGTTTTAAAATGTTTTTTTAGGCCTGTCCAGAATGTCGATAGTTCGGCATGACCGGGGTCATTGTTTTTGTGTCACGAAAATGAAAAAAAAATATCTGCAATTTTTTGTGAAAATGGTTCTAAATTTTTTTTTTAGGCCTGTCCAGAATGTCGCTTTTTCGGCATGATCGGAGTCATCGTTTTTAGGGACAAAATAGAAATCTGCAATTTTTTGTGAAAATGGTTTTAAAATGTTTTTTTTAGGCCTGTCCAGAATGTCGATAGTTCGGCATGACCGGGGTCACTGTTTTTGTGTCACGAAAATGAAAAAAAAATATCTGCAATTTTTTGTGAAAATGGTTCTACATTTTTTTTTTTGGCCTGTCCAGAATGTCGCTTTTTCGGCATGATCGGAGTCATCATTTTTAGGGACAAAATAGAAATCTGCAATTTTTTGTGAAAATGGTTTTCAAATATTTTTTTTAGGCCTGTCCAGAATGTCGATAGTTCGGCATGACCGGGGTCACTGTTTTTGTGTCAAAAAATGAAAAAAAGAATTCTCAGCTTTTTTTGAAAATGGTTCTAAAATGCTTTTTTTTTAGGCCTGTCCAAAATGTCGCTTTTTCGGCATGATCGGAGTCATCGTTTTTAGGGACAAAATAGAAATCTGCAATTTTTTGTGAAAATGGTTTTAAAATGTTTTTTTTAGGCCTGTCCAGAATGTCGATAGTTCGGCATGACCGGGGTCACTGTTTTTGTGTCAAAAAATGAAAAAAATAATTCTGAGCTTTTTTTTTGAAAATGGTTCTAAAATGCTTTTTTTTTAGGCCTGTCCAAAATGTCGCTACTTCGGCATGATCGGAGTATTCGTTTTTGGTGACAAAAATAGAAATCTACAATTTTTAGTGAAAATGGTTTTAAAATGTTTTTTTTAGGCCTGTCCAGAATGTCGCTAGTTTGGCATGACCGGGGTCACTGTTTTTGTGTCACGAAAATGAAGAAAAAAAAATCAGCAATTTTTGGTGAAAATGGTTGTAAAAATTTTTTTTCGACCTGTCCATAATGTCGCTTTTTCAGCATGATCGGAGTCAGCGTTTTTAGGGACAAAATAGAAATCTGCAATTTTTGGTGAAAATGGTTTTAAACATTTTTTTTAGACCTGTCCAGAATGTCGCTTTTTCGGCATGATCGGAGTCATCGTTTTTAGGGACAATTTAGAAATCTGCATTTTTTTGGTGAAAATGGTTGTAAAATGTTTTTTTTAGGCCTGTCCAGAAAGTCGATAGTTCGGCATGACCGGGGTCACTGTTTTTGTGTCAAAAAATGAAAAAAAGAATTCTGAACTTTTTTTTTGAAAATGGTTCTAAAATGCTTTTTTTTTAGGCCTGTCCAGAATGTCGCTAGTTCGGCATAACCGGGGTCACTGTTTTTGTGTCACGAAAATGAAGAAAAAAAAATCAGCAATTTTTGGTGAAAATGGTTTTTAAAAATTTTTTTAGGCCTGTCCAGAATGTCGCTTTTTCGGCATGATCGGAGTCATCGTTTTTAGGGACAAAATAGAAATCTGCAATTTTTTGTGAAAATGGTTTTAAAATGTTTTTTTAGGCCTGTCCAGAATGTCGATAGTTCGGCATGACCGGGGTCACTGTTTTTGTGTCACGAAAATGAAAAAAAAATATCTGCCATTTTTTGTGAAAATGGTTCTAAAAAATTTTTTTTAGCCTGTCCAGAATGTCGCTTTTTCGGCATGATCGGAGTCATCGTTTTTAGGGACAAAATAGAAATCTGCAATTTTTTGTGAAAATGGTTTTAAAATGTTTTTTTAGGCCTGTCCAGAAAGTCGATAGTTCGGCATGACCGGCGTCACTGTTTTTGTGTCAAAAAATGAAAAAAATAATTCTGAGCTTTTTTAGTGAAAATGGTTTTAAAATGTTTTTTTTAGGCCTGTCCAGAATGTCGCTAGTTTGGCATGACCGGGGTCACTGTTTTTGTGTCACCAAAATGAAGAAAAAAAAATCAGCAATTTTTGGTGAAAATGGTTTTAAAAAATTTTTTTAGACCTGTCCATAATGTCGCTTTTTCAGCATGATCGGAGTCAGCGTTTTTAGGGACAAAATAGAAATCTGCAATTTTTTGTGAAAATGGTTTTAAAATGTTTTTTTTAGGCCTGTCCAGAATGTCGATAGTTCGGCATGACCGGGGTCACTGTTTTTGTGTCACGAAAATGAAAAAAAAATATCTGCAATTTTTTGTGAAAATGGTTTTCAAATATTTTTTTTAGGCCTGTCCAGAATGTCGATAGTTCGGCATGACCGGGGTCACTGTTTTTGTGTCAAAAAATGAAAAAAAGAATTCTCAGCTTTTTTTGAAAATGGTTTTCAAATATTTTTTTTAGGCCTGTCCAGAATGTCGCTAGTTCGGCATGATCGGAGTATTCGTTTTTGGTGACAAAAATAGAAATCTACAATTTTTAGTGAAAATGGTTTTAAAATGTTTTTTTTAGGCCTGTCCAGAATGTCGCTAGTTTGGCATGACCGGGGTCACTGTTTTTGTGTCACCAAAATGAAGAAAAAAAAATCAGCAATTTTTGGTGAAAATGGTTTTAAAAATTTTTTTTAGACCTGTCCATAATGTCGCTTTTTCAGCATGATCGGAGTCAGCGTTTTTAGGGACAAAATAGAAATCTGCAATTTTTTGTGAAAATGGTTTTAAAATGTTTTTTTTAGGCCTGTCCAGAATGTCGATAGTTCGGCATGACCGGGGTCACTGTTTTTGTGTCACGAAAATGAAAAAAAAATATCTGCAATTTTTTGTGAAAATGGTTTTCAAATATTTTTTTTAGGCCTGTCCAGAATGTCGATAGTTCGGCATGACCGGGGTCACTGTTTTTGTGTCAAAAAATGAAAAAAAGAATTCTCAGCTTTTTTTGAAAATGGTTTTCAAATATTTTTTTTAGGCCTGTCCAGAATGTCGCTAGTTCGGCATGATCGGAGTATTCGTTTTTGGTGACAAAAATAGAAATCTACAATTTTTAGTGAAAATGGTTTTAAAATGTTTTTTTTAGGCCTGTCCAGAATGTCGCTAGTTTGGCATGACCGGGGTCACTGTTTTTGTGTCACGAAAATGAAAAAAAAATATCTGCCATTTTTTGTGAAAATGGTTCTAAAAATTTTTTTTAGGCCTGTCCAGAATGTCGCTTTTTCGGCATGATCGGAGTCATCGTTTTTAGGGACAAAATAGAAATCTGCAATTTTTTGTGAAAATGGTTTTAAAATGTTTTTTTTAGGCCTGTCCAGAATGTCGATAGTTCGGCATGACCGGGGTCACTGTTTTTGTGTCAAAAAATGAAAAAAAGAATTCTGAGCTTTTTTTTTGAAAATGGTTCTAAAATGCTTTTTTTTTAGGCCTGTCCAAAATGTCGCTAGTTCGGCATGATCGGAGTATTCGTTTTTGGTGACAAAAATAGAAATCTACAATTTTTAGTGAAAATGGTTTTAAAATGTTTTTTTTAGGCCTGTCCAGAATGTCGCTAGTTTGGCATGACCGGGGTCACTGTTTTTGTGTCACGAAAATGAAGAAAAAAAAATCAGCAATTTTTGGTGAAAATGGTTTTAAAAATTTTTTTTAGACCTGTCCATAATGTCGCTTTTTCAGCATGATCGGAGTCAGCGTTTTTAGGGACAAAATAGAAATCTGCAATTTTTGGTGAAAATGGTTTTAAAATTTTTTTTTAGACCTGTCCAGAATGTCACTTTTTCGGCATGATCGGAGTCATCGTTTTTAGGGACAATTTAGAAATCTGCAATTTTTTGGTGAAAATGGTTTTAAAATGTTTTTTTTAGGCCTGTCCAGAAAGTCGATAGTTCGGCATGACCGGGGTCACTGTTTTTGTGTCAAAAAATGAAAAAAAGAATTCTGAACTTTTTTTTTGAAAATGGTTCTAAAATGCTTTTTTTTTAGGCCTGTCCAGAATGTCGCTAGTTCGGCATAACCGGGGTCACTGTTTTTGTGTCACGAAAATGAAGGAAAAAAAATCAGCAATTTTTGGTGAAAATGGTTTTTTTTTAAAAATTTAGGCCTGTCCAGAATGTCGCTTTTTCGGCATGATCGGAGACATCGTTTTTAGGGACAAAATAGAAATCTGCAATTTTTTGTGAAAATGGTTTTAAAATGTTTTTTTTAGGCCTGTCCAGAATGTCGATAGTTCGGCATGACCGGGGTCACTGTTTTTGTGTCAAAAAATGAAAAAAAGAATTCTGAGCTTTTTTTTTGAAAATGGTTCTAAAATGGTTTTTTTTTAGGCCTGTCCAAAATGTCGCTAGTTCGGCATGATCGGAGTATTCGTTTTTGGTGACAAAAATAGAAATCTACAATTTTTTGTGAAAATGGTTTTAAAATGTTTTTTTTAGGCCTGTCCAGAATGTCGCTAGTTCGGCATAACCGGGGTCACTGTTTTTGTGTCACGAAAATGAAGAAAAAAAAATCAGCAATTTTTGGTGAAAATGGTTTTTCATTTTTTTTTTAGGCCTGTCCAGAATGTCGCTTTTTGGCATGATCGGAGTAATCATTTTTAGGGACAAAATTGAAATCTGCAATTTTTTGTGAAAATGGTTTTAAAATGTTTTTTTAGGCCTGTCCAGAATGTCGATAGTTCGGCATGACCGGGGTCACTTTTTTTGTGTCAAAAAATGAAAAAAAGAATTCTGAGCTTTTTTTTTGAAAATGGTTCTAAAATGCTTTTTTTTTAGGCCTGTCCAAAATGTCGCTAGTTTGGCATGACCGGGGTCACTGTTTTTGTGTCACCAAAATGAAGAAAAAAAAATCAGCAATTTTTGGTGAAAATGGTTTTAAAAATTTTTTTTAGACCTGTCCATAATGTCGCTTTTTCAGCATGATCGGAGTCAGCGTTTTTAGGGACAAAATAGAAATCTGCAATTTTTTGTGAAAATGGTTTTAAAATGTTTTTTTTAGGCCTGTCCAGAATGTCGATAGTTCGGCATGACCGGGGTCACTGTTTTTGTGTCACGAAAATGAAAAAAAAATATCTGCAATTTTTTGTGAAAATGGTTTTCAAATATTTTTTTTAGGCCTGTCCAGAATGTCGATAGTTCGGCATGACCGGGGTCACTGTTTTTGTGTCAAAAAATGAAAAAAAGAATTCTCAGCTTTTTTTGAAAATGGTTCTAAAATGCTTTTTTTTTTAGGCCTGTCCAAAATGTCGCTTTTTCGGCATGATCGGAGTCATCGTTTTTAGGGACAAAATAGAAATCTGCAATTTTTTGTGAAAATGGTTTTAAAATGTTTTTTTTAGGCCTGTCCAGAATGTCGATAGTTCGGCATGACCGGGGTCACTGTTTTTGTGTCAAAAAATGAAAAAAATTATTCTGAGCTTTTTTAGTGAAAATGGTTTTAAAATGTTTTTTTTAGGCCTGTCCAGAATGTCGCTAGTTTGGCATGACCGGGGTCACTGTTTTTGTGTCACGAAAATGAAGAAAAAAAAATCAGCAATTTTTGGTGAAAATGGTTTTTTTAAAAAAATTTAGGCCTGTCCAGAATGTCGCTTTTTCGGCATGATCGGAGTCATCGTTTTTAGGGACAAAATAGAAATCTGCAATAATTTGTGAAAATGGTTTTAAAATGTTTTTTTAGGCCTGTCCAGAATGTCGATAGTTCGGCATGACCGGGGTCACTGTTTTTGTGTCACGAAAATGAAAAAAAAATATCTGCCATTTTTTGTGAAAATGGTTCTAAAAATTTTTTTTAGGCCTGTCCAGAATGTCGCTTTTTCGGCATGATCGGAGTCATCGTTTTTAGGGACAAAATAGAAATCTGCAATTTTTTGTGAAAATGGTTTTAAAATGTTTTTTTTAGGCCTGTCCAGAATGTCGATAGTTCGGCATGACCGGGGTCACTTTTTTTGTGTCAAAAAATGAAAAAAAGAATTCTGAGCTTTTTTTTTGAAAATGGTTCTAAAATGCTTTTTTTTTAGGCCTGTCCAAAATGTCGCTAGTTCGGCATGATCGGAGTATTCGTTTTTGGTGACAAAAATAGAAATCTACAATTTTTAGTGAAAATGGTTTTAAAATGTTTTTTTTTAGGCCTGTCCAGAATGTCGCTAGTTTGGCATGACCGGGGTCACTGTTTTTGTGTCAAAAAATGAAAAAAAGAATTCTGAGCTTTTTTTTTGAAAATGGTTCTAAAATGCTTTTTTTTTAGGCCTGTCCAAAATGTCGCTAGTTTGGCATGACCGGGGTCACTGTTTTTGTGTCACCAAAATGAAGAAAAAAAAATCAGCAATTTTTGGTGAAAATGGTTTTAAAAAATTTTTTTAGACCTGTCCATAATGTCGCTTTTTCAGCATGATCGGAGTCAGCGTTTTTAGGGACAAAATAGAAATCTGCAATTTTTTGTGAAAATGGTTTTAAAATGTTTTTTTTAGGCCTGTCCAGAATGTCGATAGTCGGCTGCCGGGGCACTGTTTTTGTGTCACGAAAATGAAAAAAAAATATCTGCAATTTTTTGTGAAAATGGTTTTCAAATATTTTTTTTAGGCCTGTCCAGAATGTCGATAGTTCGGCATGACCGGGGTCACTGTTTTTGTGTCAAAAAATGAAAAAAAGAATTCTCAGCTTTTTTTGAAAATGGTTCTAAAATGCTTTTTTTTTTAGGCCTGTCCAAAATGTCGCTTTTTCGGCATGATCGGAGTCATCGTTTTTAGGGACAAAATAGAAATCTGCAATTTTTTGTGAAAATGGTTTTAAAATGTTTTTTTTAGGCCTGTCCAGAATGTCGATAGTTCGGCATGACCGGGGTCACTGTTTTTGTGTCAAAAAATGAAAAAAATTATTCTGAGCTTTTTTAGTGAAAATGGTTTTAAAATGTTTTTTTTAGGCCTGTCCAGAATGTCGCTAGTTTGGCATGACCGGGGTCACTGTTTTTGTGTCACGAAAATGAAGAAAAAAAAATCAGCAATTTTTGGTGAAAATGGTTTTTTAAAAAAAATTTAGGCCTGTCCAGAATGTCGCTTTTTCGGCATGATCGGAGTCATCGTTTTTAGGGACAAAATAGAAATCTGCAATAATTTGTGAAAATGGTTTTAAAATGTTTTTTTAGGCCTGTCCAGAATGTCGATAGTTCGGCATGACCGGGGTCACTGTTTTTGTGTCACGAAAATGAAAAAAAAATATCTGCCATTTTTTGTGAAAATGGTTCTAAAAATTTTTTTTAGGCCTGTCCAGAATGTCGCTTTTTCGGCATGATCGGAGTCATCGTTTTTAGGGACAAAATAGAAATCTGCAATTTTTTGTGAAAATGGTTTTAAAATGTTTTTTTTAGGCCTGTCCAGAATGTCGATAGTTCGGCATGACCGGGGTCACTTTTTTTGTGTCAAAAAATGAAAAAAAGAATTCTGAGCTTTTTTTTTGAAAATGGTTCTAAAATGCTTTTTTTTTAGGCCTGTCCAAAATGTCGCTAGTTCGGCATGATCGGAGTATTCGTTTTTGGTGACAAAAATAGAAATCTACAATTTTTAGTGAAAATGGTTTTAAAATGTTTTTTTTAGGCCTGTCCAGAATGTCGATAGTTCGGCATGACCGGGGTCACTGTTTTTGTGTCACGAAAATGAAAAAAAAATATCTGCAATTTTTTGTGAAAATGGTTTTCAAATATTTTTTTTAGGCCTGTCCAGAATGTCGATAGTTCGGCATGACCGGGGTCACTGTTTTTGTGTCAAAAAATGAAAAAAAGAATTCTCAGCTTTTTTTGAAAATGGTTCTAAAATGCTTTTTTTTTTAGGCCTGTCCAAAATGTCGCTTTTTCGGCATGATCGGAGTCATCGTTTTTAGGGACAAAATAGAAATCTGCAATTTTTTGTGAAAATGGTTTTAAAATGTTTTTTTTAGGCCTGTCCAGAATGTCGATAGTTCAGCATGACCGGGGTCACTGTTTTTGTGTCAAAAAATGAAAAAAATTATTCTGAGCTTTTTTAGTGAAAATGGTTTTAAAATGTTTTTTTTAGGCCTGTCCAGAATGTCGCTAGTTTGGCATGACCGGGGTCACTGTTTTTGTGTCACGAAAATGAAGAAAAAAAAATCAGCAATTTTTGGTGAAAATGGTTTTTTAAAAAAAATGTAGGCCTGTCCAGAATGTCGCTTTTTCGGCATGATCGGAGTCATCGTTTTTAGGGACAAAATAGAAATCTGCAATAATTTGTGAAAATGGTTTTAAAATGTTTTTTTAGGCCTGTCCAGAATGTCGATAGTTCGGCATGACCGGGGTCACTGTTTTTGTGTCACGAAAATGAAAAAAAAATATCTGCCATTTTTTGTGAAAATGGTTCTAAAAATTTTTTTTAGGCCTGTCCAGAATGTCGCTTTTTCGGCATGATCGGAGTCATCGTTTTTAGGGACAAAATAGAAATCTGCAATTTTTTGTGAAAATGGTTTTAAAATGTTTTTTTAGGCCTGTCCAGAATGTCGATAGTTCGGCATGATCGGAGTCATCGTTTTTAGGGACAAAATTGAAATCTGCAATTTTTGGTGAAAATGGTTTTAAAATGTGTTTTTTAGGCCTGTCCAGAATGTCGATAGTTCGGCATGACCGGGGTCACTGTTTTTGTGTCAAAAAATGAAAAAAAGAATTCTGAGCTTTTTTTTTGAAAATGGTTCTAAAATGCCTTTTTTTTAGGCCTGTCCAAAATGTCGCTAGTTCGGCATGATCGGAGTCATCGTTTTTGGTGACAAAAATAGAAATCTACAATTTTTTGTGAAAATGGTTTTAAAATGGTTTTTTAAGGCCTGTCCAGAATGTCGCTAGTTCGGCATGACAGGGGTCACTGTTTTTGTGTCACGAAAATGAAGAAAAAAAAATCAGCAATATTTGGTGAAAATGGTTTTTAATTTTTTTTTTAGGCCTGTCCAGAATGTCGCTTTTTCGGCATGATCGGAGTCATCGTTTTTAGGGACAAAATAGAAATCTGCAATTTTTGGTGAAAATGGTTTTAAAATGTGTTTTTTAGGCCTGTCCAGAATGTCGATAGTTCGGCATGACCGGGGTCACTGTTTTTGTGTCAAAAAATGAAAAAAAGAATTCTCAGCTTTTTTTGAAAATGGTTCTAAAATGCTTTTTTTTTAGGCCTGTCCAAAATGTCGCTTTTTCGGCATGATCGGAGTCATCGTTTTTAGGGACAAAATAGAAATCTGCATTTTTTTGTGAAAATGGTTTTAAAATGTTTTTTTTAGGCCTGTCCAGAATGTCGATAGTTCGGGATGACCGGGGTCACTGTTTTTGTGTCAAAAAATGAAAAAAAGAATTCTGAGCTTTTTTTTTGAAAATGGTTCTAAAATGCTTTTTTTTTAGGCCTGTCCAAAATGTCGCTAGTTCGGCATGATCGGAGTATTCGTTTTTGGTGACAAAAATAGAAATCTACAATTTTTTGTGAAAATGGTTTTAAAATGTTTTTTTTTAGGCCTGTCCAGAATGTCGCTAGTTTGGCATAACCGGGGTCACTGTTTTTGTGTCACGAAAATGAAGAAAAAAAAATCAGCAATTTTTGGTGAAAATGGTTTTTAATTTTTTTTTTAGGCCTGTCCAGAATGTCGCTTTTTCGGCATGATCGGAGTAATCATTTTTAGGGACAAAATTGAAATCTGCAATTTTTTGTGAAAATGGTTTTAAAATGTTTTTTTTAGGCCTGTCCAGAATGTCGATAGTTCGGCATGACCGGGGTCACTGTTTTTGTGTCAAAAAATGAAAAAAAGAATTCTGAGCTTTTTTTTTGAAAATGGTTCTAAAATGCTTTTTTTTTAGGCCTGTCCAAAATGTCGCTAGTTCGGCATGATCGGAGTATTCGTTTTTGGTGACAAAAATAGAAATCTACAATTTTTAGTGAAAATGGTTTTAAAATGTTTTTTTTAGGCCTGTCCAGAATGTCGCTAGTTTGGCATGACCGGGGTCACTGTTTTTGTGTCACGAAAATGAAGAAAAAAAAATCAGCAATTTTTGGTGAAAATGGTTTTAAAAATTTTTTTTAGACCTGTCCATAATGTCGCTTTTTCAGCATGATTGGAGTCAGCGTTTTTAGGGACAAAATAGAAATCTGCAATTTTTGGTGAAAATGGTTTTAAATTTTTTTTTTAGACCTGTCCAGAATGTCACTTTTTCGGCATGATCGGAGTCATCGTTTTTAGGGACAATTTAGAAATCTGCAATTTTTTTGTGAAAATGGTTCTAAAATGCTTTTTTTTTAGGCCTGTCCAGAATGTCGCTTTTTCGGCATGATCGGAGTAATCATTTTTAGGGACAAAATTGAAATCTGCAATTTTTTGTGAAAATGGTTTTAAAATGTTTTTTTAGGCCTGTCCAGAATGTCGATAGTTCGGCATGACCGGGGTCACTGTTTTTGTGTCAAAAAATGAAAAAAATTATTCTGAGCTTTTTTAGTGAAAATGGTTTTAAAATGTTTTTTTTAGGCCTGTCCAGAATGTCGCTAGTTTGGCATGACCGGGGTCACTGTTTTTGTGTCACGAAAATGAAGAAAAAAAAATCAGCAATTTTTGGTGAAAATGGTTTTTAAAAAAAAATTTAGGCCTGTCCAGAATGTCGCTTTTTCGGCATGATCGGAGTCATCGTTTTTAGGGACAAAATAGAAATCTGCAATAATTTGTGAAAATGGTTTTAAAATGTTTTTTTAGGCCTGTCCAGAATGTCGATAGTTCGGCATGACCGGGGTCACTGTTTTTGTGTCACGAAAATGAAAAAAAAATATCTGCCATTTTTTGTGAAAATGGTTCTAAAAATTTTTTTTAGGCCTGTCCAGAATGTCGCTTTTTCGGCATGATCGGAGTCATCGTTTTTAGGGACAAAATAGAAATCTGCAATTTTTTGTGAAAATGGTTTTAAAATGTTTTTTTTAGGCCTGTCCAGAATGTCGATAGTTCGGCATGACCGGGGTCACTTTTTTTGTGTCAAAAAATGAAAAAAAGAATTCTGAGCTTTTTTTTTGAAAATGGTTCTAAAATGCTTTTTTTTTAGGCCTGTCCAAAATGTCGCTAGTTCGGCATGATCGGAGTATTCGTTTTTGGTGACAAAAATAGAAATCTACAATTTTTAGTGAAAATGGTTTTAAAATGTTTTTTTTAGGCCTGTCCAGAATGTCGATAGTTCGGCATGACCGGGGTCACTGTTTTTGTGTCACGAAAATGAAAAAAAAATATCTGCAATTTTTTGTGAAAATGGTTTTCAAATATTTTTTTTAGGCCTGTCCAGAATGTCGATAGTTCGGCATGACCGGGGTCACTGTTTTTGTGTCAAAAAATGAAAAAAAGAATTCTCAGCTTTTTTTGAAAATGGTTCTAAAATGCTTTTTTTTTTAGGCCTGTCCAAAATGTCGCTTTTTCGGCATGATCGGAGTCATCGTTTTTAGGGACAAAATAGAAATCTGCAATTTTTTGTGAAAATGGTTTTAAAATGTTTTTTTTAGGCCTGTCCAGAATGTCGATAGTTCAGCATGACCGGGGTCACTGTTTTTGTGTCAAAAAATGAAAAAAATTATTCTGAGCTTTTTTAGTGAAAATGGTTTTAAAATGTTTTTTTTAGGCCTGTCCAGAATGTCGCTAGTTTGGCATGACCGGGGTCACTGTTTTTGTGTCACGAAAATGAAGAAAAAAAAATCAGCAATTTTTGGTGAAAATGGTTTTTTAAAAAAAATGTAGGCCTGTCCAGAATGTCGCTTTTTCGGCATGATCGGAGTCATCGTTTTTAGGGACAAAATAGAAATCTGCAATAATTTGTGAAAATGGTTTTAAAATGTTTTTTTAGGCCTGTCCAGAATGTCGATAGTTCGGCATGACCGGGGTCACTGTTTTTGTGTCACGAAAATGAAAAAAAAATATCTGCCATTTTTTGTGAAAATGGTTCTAAAAATTTTTTTTAGGCCTGTCCAGAATGTCGCTTTTTCGGCATGATCGGAGTCATCGTTTTTAGGGACAAAATAGAAATCTGCAATTTTTTGTGAAAATGGTTTTAAAATGTTTTTTTAGGCCTGTCCAGAATGTCGATAGTTCGGCATGATCGGAGTCATCGTTTTTAGGGACAAAATTGAAATCTGCAATTTTTGGTGAAAATGGTTTTAAAATGTGTTTTTTAGGCCTGTCCAGAATGTCGATAGTTCGGCATGACCGGGGTCACTGTTTTTGTGTCAAAAAATGAAAAAAAGAATTCTGAGCTTTTTTTTTGAAAATGGTTCTAAAATGCCTTTTTTTTAGGCCTGTCCAAAATGTCGCTAGTTCGGCATGATCGGAGTCATCGTTTTTGGTGACAAAAATAGAAATCTACAATTTTTTGTGAAAATGGTTTTAAAATGGTTTTTTAAGGCCTGTCCAGAATGTCGCTAGTTCGGCATGACAGGGGTCACTGTTTTTGTGTCACGAAAATGAAGAAAAAAAAATCAGCAATATTTGGTGAAAATGGTTTTTAATTTTTTTTTTAGGCCTGTCCAGAATGTCGCTTTTTCGGCATGATCGGAGTCATCGTTTTTAGGGACAAAATAGAAATCTGCAATTTTTGGTGAAAATGGTTTTAAAATGTGTTTTTTAGGCCTGTCCAGAATGTCGATAGTTCGGCATGACCGGGGTCACTGTTTTTGTGTCAAAAAATGAAAAAAAGAATTCTCAGCTTTTTTTGAAAATGGTTCTAAAATGCTTTTTTTTTAGGCCTGTCCAAAATGTCGCTTTTTCGGCATGATCGGAGTCATCGTTTTTAGGGACAAAATAGAAATCTGCATTTTTTTGTGAAAATGGTTTTAAAATGTTTTTTTTAGGCCTGTCCAGAATGTCGATAGTTCGGGATGACCGGGGTCACTGTTTTTGTGTCAAAAAATGAAAAAAAGAATTCTGAGCTTTTTTTTTGAAAATGGTTCTAAAATGCTTTTTTTTTAGGCCTGTCCAAAATGTCGCTAGTTCGGCATGATCGGAGTATTCGTTTTTGGTGACAAAAATAGAAATCTACAATTTTTTGTGAAAATGGTTTTAAAATGTTTTTTTTTAGGCCTGTCCAGAATGTCGCTAGTTTGGCATAACCGGGGTCACTGTTTTTGTGTCACGAAAATGAAGAAAAAAAAATCAGCAATTTTTGGTGAAAATGGTTTTTAATTTTTTTTTTAGGCCTGTCCAGAATGTCGCTTTTTCGGCATGATCGGAGTAATCATTTTTAGGGACAAAATTGAAATCTGCAATTTTTTGTGAAAATGGTTTTAAAATGTTTTTTTTAGGCCTGTCCAGAATGTCGATAGTTCGGCATGACCGGGGTCACTGTTTTTGTGTCAAAAAATGAAAAAAAGAATTCTGAGCTTTTTTTTTGAAAATGGTTCTAAAATGCTTTTTTTTTAGGCCTGTCCAAAATGTCGCTAGTTCGGCATGATCGGAGTATTCGTTTTTGGTGACAAAAATAGAAATCTACAATTTTTAGTGAAAATGGTTTTAAAATGTTTTTTTTAGGCCTGTCCAGAATGTCGCTAGTTTGGCATGACCGGGGTCACTGTTTTTGTGTCACGAAAATGAAGAAAAAAAAATCAGCAATTTTTGGTGAAAATGGTTTTAAAAATTTTTTTTAGACCTGTCCATAATGTCGCTTTTTCAGCATGATTGGAGTCAGCGTTTTTAGGGACAAAATAGAAATCTGCAATTTTTGGTGAAAATGGTTTTAAATTTTTTTTTTAGACCTGTCCAGAATGTCACTTTTTCGGCATGATCGGAGTCATCGTTTTTAGGGACAATTTAGAAATCTGCAATTTTTTTGTGAAAATGGTTCTAAAATGCTTTTTTTTTAGGCCTGTCCAGAATGTCGCTTTTTCGGCATGATCGGAGTAATCATTTTTAGGGACAAAATTGAAATCTGCAATTTTTTGTGAAAATGGTTTTAAAATGTTTTTTTAGGCCTGTCCAGAATGTCGATAGTTCGGCATGACCGGGGTCACTGTTTTTGTGTCAAAAAATGAAAAAAAGAATTCTGAGCTTTTTTTTTGAAAATGGTTCTAAAATGCTTTTTTTTTAGGCCTGTCCAAAATGTCGCTAGTTCGGCATGATCGGAGTATTCGTTTTTGGTGACAAAAATAGAAATCTACAATTTTTAGTGAAAATTGTTTTAAAATGTTTTTTTTAGGCCTGTCCAGAATGTCGCTAGTTCGGCATAACCGGGGTCACTGTTTTTGTGTCACGAAAATGAAGAAAAAAAAATCAGCAATTTTTGGTGAAAATGGTTTTTAATTTTTTTTTTAGGCCTGTCCAGAATGTCGCTTTTTCGGCATGATCGGAGTAATCGTTTTTAGGGACAAAATAGAAATCTGCAATTTTTTGTGAAAATGGTTTTAAAATGTTTTTTTTAGTCCTGTCCAGAATGTCGATAGTTCGGCATGACCGGGGTCACTGTTTTTGTGTCACGAAAATGAGAAAAAAATATCTGCAATTTTTTGTGAAAATGGTTCTACATTTTTTTTTTTGGGCCTGTCCAGAATGTCGCTTTTTCGGCATGATCGGAGTCATCGTTTTTAGGGACAAAATAGAAATCTGCAATTTTTTGTGAAAATGGTTTTAAAATGTTTTTTTAGGCATGTCCAGAATGTCGATAGGTCGGTATGACCGGGGTCACTGTTTTTGTGTCAAAAAATGAAGAAAAAGAAATCTGCAATTTTTGGTGAAAATGGTTTTAAAAAATTTTTTTAGACCTGTCCAGAATGTCGCTTTTTCGGCATGATCGGAGTCATCGTTTTTAGGGACAATTTAGAAATCTGCAATTTTTTGGTGAAAATGGTTCTAAAATGCTTTTTTTTTAGGCCTGTCCAGAATGTCGCTAGTTCGGCATAACCGGGGTCACTGTTTTTGTGTCACGAAAATGAAGGGAAAAAAATCAGCAATTTTTGGTGAAAATGGTTTTTAAAAAAAAATTTAGGCCTGTCCAGAATGTCGCTTTTTCGGCATGATCGGAGTCATCTTTTTTAGGGACAAAATAGAAATCTGCAATTTTTTGTGAAAATGGTTTTAAAATGTTTTTTTAGGCCTGTCCAGAATGTCGATAGTTCGGCATGACCGGGGTCACTGTTTTTGTGTCACGAAAATGAAAAAAAAATATCAGCAATTTTTTGTGAAAATGGTTCTAAAAATTTTTTTTAGGCCTGTCCAGAATGTCGCTTTTTCGGCATGATCGGAGTCATCGTTTTTAGGGACAAAATAGAAATCTGCAATTTTTTGTGAAAATGGTTTTAAAATGTTTTTTTAGGCCTGTCCAGAATGTCGATAGTTCGGCATGACCGGGGTCACTGTTTTTGTGTCAAAAAATGAAAAAAAGAATTCTGAGCTTTTTTTTTGAAAATGGTTCTAAAATGGGTTTTTTTTAGGCCTGTCCAAAATGTCGCTAGTTCGGCATGATCGGAGTATTCGTTTTTGGTGACAAAAATAGAAATCTACAATTTTTTGTGAAAATGGTTTTAAAATGTTTTTTTTAGGCCTGTCCAGAATGTCGCTAGTTCGGCATAACCGGGGTCACTGTTTTTGTGTCACGAAAATGAAGAAAAAAAAATCAGCAATTTTTGGTGAAAATGGTTTTTAATTTTTTTTTTAGGCCTGTCCAGAATGTCGCTTTTTCGGCATGATCGGAGTAATCGTTTTTAGGGACAAAATAGAAATCTGCAATTTTTTGTGAAAATGGTTTTAAAATGTTTTTTTTAGTCCTGTCCAGAATGTCGATAGTTCGGCATGACCGGGGTCACTGTTTTTGTGTCACGAAAATGAGAAAAAAATATCTGCAATTTTTTGTGAAAATGGTTCTACATTTTTTTTTTTGGGCCTGTCCAGAATGTCGCTTTTTCGGCATGATCGGAGTCATCGTTTTTAGGGACAAAATAGAAATCTGCAATTTTTTGTGAAAATGGTTTTAAAATGTTTTTTTAGGCATGTCCAGAATGTCGATAGGTCGGTATGACCGGGGTCACTGTTTTTGTGTCAAAAAATGAAGAAAAAAAAATCAGCCATTTTTGGTGAAAATGGTTTTTTATTTTTTTTTTAGGCCTGTCCAAAATGTCGATAGTTCGGCATGACCGGGGTCACTGTTTTTGTGTCAAAAAATGAAAAAAAGAATTCTGAGATTTTTTTTTGAAAATGGTTCTAAAATGCTTTTTTTTTAGGCCTGTCCAAAATGTCGCTAGTTCGGCATGATCGGAGTCATCGTTTTTGGTGACAAAAATAGAAATCTACAATTTTTGGTGAAAATGGTTTTAAAATGTTTTTTTTAGGCCTGTCCAGAATGTCGATATTTCGGCATAACCGGGGTCACTGTTTTTGTGTCACGAAAATGAAGAAAAAAAAATCAGCAATTTTTGGTGAAAATGTTTTTTACATTTTTTTTTAGGCCTGTCCAGAATGTCGCTTTTTCGGCATGATCGGAGTAATCATTTTTAGGGACAAAATTGAAATCTGCAATTTTTTGTGAAAATGGTTTTAAAATGTTTTTTTAGGCCTGTCCAGAATGTCGATAGTTCGGCATGACCGGGGTCACTGTTTTTGTGTCAAAAAATGAAAAAAAGAATTCTGAGCTTTTTTTTTGAAAATGGTTCTAAAATGCTTTTTTTTTAGGCCTGTCCAAAATGTCGCTAGTTCGGCATGATCGGAGTATTCGTTTTTGGTGACAAAAATAGAAATCTACAATTTTTAGTGAAAATTGTTTTAAAATGTTTTTTTTAGGCCTGTCCAGAATGTCGCTAGTTTGGCATGACCGGGGTCACTGTTTTTGTGTCACGAAAATGAAGAAAAAAAAATCAGCAATTTTTGGTGAAAATGGTTTTTAAAATTTTTTTTAGACCTGTCCATAATGTCGCTTTTTCAGCATGATCGGAGTCAGCGTTTTTAGGGACAAAATAGAAATCTGCAATTTTTGGTGAAAATGGTTTTAAAAATTTTTTTTAGACCTGTCCAGAATGTCGATAGTTCGGCATGACCGGGGTCATTGTTTTTGTGTCACGAAAATGAAAAAAAAATATCTGCAATTTTTTGTGAAAATGGTTCTAAATTTTTTTTTTAGGCCTGTCCAGAATGTCGCTTTTTCGGCATGATCGGAGTCATCGTTTTTAGGGACAAAATAGAAATCTGCAATTTTTTGTGAAAATGGTTTTAAAATGTTTTTTTTAGGCCTGTCCAGAATGTCGATAGTTCGGCATGACCGGGGTCACTGTTTTTGTGTCACGAAAATGAAAAAAAAATATCTGCAATTTTTTGTGAAAATGGTTCTACATTTTTTTTTTTTGGCCTGTCCAGAATGTCGCTTTTTCGGCATGATCGGAGTCATCGTTTTTAGGGACAAAATCGAAATCTGCAATTTTTTGTGAAAATGGTTTTAAAATGTTTTTTTTAGGCATGTCCAGAATGTCGATAGGTCGGTATGACCGGGGTCACTGTTTTTGTGTCAAAAAATGAAGAAAAAAAAATCAGCCATTTTTGGTGAAAATGGTTTTTAAAATTTTTTTTAGGCCTGTCCAGAATGTCGATAGTTCGGCATGACCGGGGTCACTGTTTTTGTGTCAAAAGATGAAAAAAAGAATTCTGAGATTTTTTTTTGAAAATGGTTCTAAAATGCTTTTTTTTTAGGCCTGTCCAAAATGTCGCTAGTTCGGCATGATCGGAGTCATCGTTTTTGGTGACAAAAATAGAAATCTACAATTTTTGGTGAAAATGGTTTTAAAATGTTTTTTTTAGGCCTGTCCAGAATGTCGATATTTCGGCATGACCGGGGTCACTGTTTTTGTGTCACGAAAATGAGAAAAAAATATCTGCAATTTTTTGTGGAAATGGTTCTAAAAATTTTTTTTAGGCCTGTCCAGAATGTCGCTTTTTCGGCATGATCGGAGTCATCGTTTTTAGGGACAAAATAGAAATCTGCAATTTTTTGTGAAAATGGTTTTAAAATGTTTTTTTAGGCCTGTCCAGAATGTCGATAGTTCGGCATGACCGGGGTCACTGTTTTTGTGTCACGAAAATGAAAAAAAAATATCTGCAATTTTTTGTGAAAATTGTTCTAAAATTTTTTTTTAGGCCTGTCCAGAATGTCGCTTTTTCGGCATGATCGGAGTCATCGTTTTTAGGGACAAAATAGAAATCTGCAATTTTTTGTGAAAATGGTTTTCAAATATTTTTTTTAGGCCTGTCCAGAATGTCGATAGTTCGGCATGACCGGGGTCACTGTTTTTGTGTCAAAAAATGAAAAAAAGAATTCTGAGCTTTTTTTGAAAATGGTTCTAAAATGCTTTTTTTTTAGGCCTGTCCAAAATGTCGCTTTTTCGGCATGATCGGAGTCATCGTTTTTAGGGACAAAATAGAAATCTGCAATTTTTGGTGAAAATGGTTTTAAATTTTTTTTTAGACCTGTCCAGAATGTCGCTTTTTCGGCATGATCGGAGTCATCGTTTTTAGGGACAATTTAGAAATCTGCAATTTTTTTGTGAAAATGGTTTTAAAATGTTTTTTTTAGGCCTGTCCAGAAAGTCGATAGTTCGGCATGACCGGGGTCACTGTTTTTGTGTCAAAAAATGAAAAAAAGAATTCTGAACTTTTTTTTTGAAAATGGTTCTAAAATGCTTTTTTTTTAGGCCTGTCCAGAATGTCGCTAGTTCGGCATAACCGGGGTCACTGTTTTTGTGTCACGAAAATGAAGAAAAAAAAATCAGCAATTTTTGGTGAAAATGGTTTTTAAAAAAAAATTTAGGCCTGTCCAGAATGTCGCTTTTTCGGCATGATCGGAGTCATCGTTTTTAGGGACAAAATAGAAATCTGCAATTTTTTGTGAAAATGGTTTTAAAATGTTTTTTTAGGCCTGTCCAGAATGTCGATAGTTCGGCATGACCGGGGTCACTGTTTTTGTGTCACGAAAATGAAAAAAAAATATCTGCAATTTTTTGTGAAAATGGTTCTAAAAAAATTTTTTAGGCCTGTCCAGAATGTCGCTTTTTCGGCATGATCGGAGTCATCGTTTTTAGGGACAAAATAGAAATCTGCAATTTTTTGTGAAAATGGTTTTAAAATGTTTTTTTTAGGCCTGTCCAGAATGTCGATAGTTCGGCATAACCGGGGTCACTGTTTTTGTGTCACGAAAATGAAGAAAAAAAAATCTGCAATTTTTGGTGAAAATGGTTTTTTTTTAAAAATGTAGGCCTGTCCAGAATGTCGCTTTTTCGGCATGATCGGAGTCATCGTTTTTAGGGGCAAAATAGAAATCTGCAATTTTTTGTGAAAATGGTTTTAAAATGTTTTTTTAGGCCTGTCCAGAATGTCGATAGTTCGGCATAACCGGGGTCACTGTTTTTGTGTCACGAAAATGAAGAAAAAAAAATCAGCAATTTTTGGTGAAAATGGTTTTAAATTTTTTTTTTAGACCTGTCCAGAATGTCGCTTTTTCGGCATGATCGGAGTCATCGTTTTTAGGGACAATTTAGAAATCTGCAATTTTTTTGTGAAAATGGTTTTAAAATGTTTTTTTTAGGCCTGTCCAGAAAGTCGATAGTTCGGCATGACCGGGGTCACTGTTTTTGTGTCAAAAAATGAAAAAAAGAATTCTGAACTTTTTTTTTGAAAATGGTTCTAAAATGCTTTTTTTTTAGGCCTGTCCAGAATGTCGCTAGTTCGGCATAACCGGGGTCACTGTTTTTGTGTCACGAAAATGAAGAAAAAAAAATCAGCAATTTTTGGTGAAAATGGTTTTTAAAAAAAATTTTAGGCCTGTCCAGAATGTCGCTAGTTCGGCATGATCGGAGTATTCGTTTTTGGTGACAAAAATAGAAATCTACAATTTTTTGTGAAAATGGTTTTAAAATGTTTTTTTTAGGCCTGTCCAGAATGTCGCTAGTTTGGCATGACCGGGGTCACTGTTTTTGTGTCACGAAAATGAAAAAAAAAAATCAGCAATTTTTGGTGAAAATGGTTTGAAAAAATTTTTTTAGACCTGTCCATAATGTCGCTTTTTCAGCATGATCGGAGTCAGCGTTTTTAGGGACAAAATAGAAATCTGCAATTTTTTGTGAAAATGGTTTTAAAATGTTTTTTTTAGGCCTGTCCAGAATGTCGCTAGTTCGGCATAACCGGGGTCACTGTTTTTGTGTCACGAAAATGAAGAAAAAAAAATCAGCAATTTTTGGTGAAAATGGTTTTTAAAAAAAAATTTAGGCCTGTCCAGAATGTCGCTAGTTCGGCATGATCGGAGTATTCGTTTTTGGTGACAAAAATAGAAATCTACAATTTTTTGTGAAAATGGTTTTAAAATGTTTTTTTTAGGCCTGTCCAGAATGTCGCTAGTTTGGCATGACCGGGGTCACTGTTTTTGTGTCACGAAAATGAAAAAAAATAAATCAGCAATTTTTGGTGAAAATGGTTTGAAAAATTTTTTTTAGACCTGTCCATAATGTCGCTTTTTCAGCATGATCGGAGTCAGCGTTTTTAGGGACAAAATAGAAATCTGCAATTTTTTGTGAAAATGGTTTTAAAATGTTTTTTTTAGGCCTGTCCAGAATGTCGATAGTTTGGCATGACCGGGGTCACTGTTTTTGTGTCAAAAAATGAAAAAAAGAATTCAGAGCTTTTTTTTTGAAAATGGTTCTAAAATGGGTTTTTTTTAGGCCTGTCCAAAATGTCGCTAGTTCGGCATGATCGGAGTATTCGTTTTTGGTGACAAAAATAGAAATCTACAATTTTTTGTGAAAATGGTTTTAAAATGTTTTTTTTAGGCCTGTCCAGAATGTCGCTAGTTCGGCATAACCGGGGTCACTGTTTTTGTGTCACGAAAATGAAGAAAAAAAAATCAGCAATTTTTGGTGAAAATGGTTTTAAAAATTTTTTTTAGACCTGTCCATAATGTCGCTTTTTCAGCATGATCGGAGTCAGCGTTTTTACGGACAAAATAGAAATCTGCAATTTTTGGTGAAAATGGTTTTAAAATTTTTTTTTAGACCTGTCCAGAATGTCACTTTTTCGGCATGATCGGAGTCATCGTTTTTAGGGACAATTTAGAAATCTGCAATTTTTTGGTGAAAATGGTTTTAAAATGTTTTTTTTAGGCCTGTCCAGAAAGTCGATAGTTCGGCATGACCGGGGTCACTGTTTTTGTGTCAAAAAATGAAAAAAAGAATTCTGAACTTTTTTTTTGAAAATGGTTCTAAAATGCTTTTTTTTTAGGCCTGTCCAGAATGTCGCTAGTTCGGCATAACCGGGGTCACTGTTTTTGTGTCACGAAAATGAAGGAAAAAAAATCAGCAATTTTTGGTGAAAATGGTTTTTAAAAAAAAATTTAGGCCTGTCCAGAATGTCGCTTTTTCGGCATGATCGGAGACATCGTTTTTAGGGACAAAATAGAAATCTGCAATTTTTTGTGAAAATGGTTTTAAAATGTTTTTTTTAGGCCTGTCCAGAATGTCGATAGTTCGGCATGACCGGGGTCACTGTTTTTGTGTCAAAAAATGAAAAAAAGAATTCTGAGCTTTTTTTTTGAAAATGGTTCTAAAATGGTTTTTTTTTAGGCCTGTCCAAAATGTCGCTAGTTCGGCATGATCGGAGTATTCGTTTTTGGTGACAAAAATAGAAATCTACAATTTTTTGTGAAAATGGTTTTAAAATGTTTTTTTTAGGCCTGTCCAGAATGTCGCTAGTTCGGCATAACCGGGGTCACTGTTTTTGTGTCACGAAAATGAAGAAAAAAAAATCAGCAATTTTGGGTGAAAATGGTTTTTCATTTTTTTTTTAGGCCTGTCCAGAATGTCGCTTTTTGGCATGATCGGAGTAATCATTTTTAGGGACAAAATTGAAATCTGCAATTTTTTGTGAAAATGGTTTTAAAATGTTTTTTTAGGCCTGTCCAGAATGTCGATAGTTCGGCATGACCGGGGTCAATGTTTTTGTGTCAAAAAATGAAAAAAAGAATTCTGAGCTTTTTTTTTGAAAATGGTTCTAAAATGCTTTTTTTTCAGGCCTGTCCAAAATGTCGCTAGTTCGGCATGATCGGAGTATTCGTTTTTGGTGACAAAAATAGAAATCTACAATTTTTAGTGAAATTGGTTTTAAAATGTTTTTTTTAGGCCTGTCCAGAATGTCGCTAGTTCGGCATAACCGGGGTCACTGTTTTTGTGTCACGAAAATGAAGAAAAAAAAATCAGCAATATTTGGTGAAAATGGTTTTTAATTTTTTTTTTAGGCCTGTCCAGAATGTCGCTTTTTCGGCATGATCGGAGTCATCGTTTTTAGGGACAAAATAGAAATCTGCAATTTTTGGTGAAAATGGTTTTAAAATGTGTTTTTTAGGCCTGTCCAGAATGTCGATAGTTCGGCATGACCGGGGTCACTGTTTTTGTGTCAAAAAATGAAAAAAAGAATTCTCAGCTTTTTTTGAAAATGGTTCTAAAATGCTTTTTTTTTAGGCCTGTCCAAAATGTCGCTTTTTCGGCATGATCGGAGTCATCGTTTTTAGGGACAAAATAGAAATCTGCAATTTTTTGTGAAAATGGTTTTAAAATGTTTTTTTTAGGCCTGTCCAGAATGTCGATAGTTCGGCATGACCGGGGTCACTGTTTTTGTGTCAAAAAATGAAAAAAAGAATTCTGAGCTTTTTTTTTGAAAATGGTTCTAAAATGCTTTTTTTTTAGGCCTGTCCAAAATGTCGCTAGTTCGGCATGATCGGAGTATTCGTTTTTGGTGACAAAAATAGAAATCTACAATTTTTTGTGAAAATGGTTTTAAAATGTTTTTTTTTAGGCCTGTCCAGAATGTCGCTAGTTTGGCATAACCGGGGTCACTGTTTTTGTGTCACGAAAATGAAGAAAAAAAAATCAGCATTTTTTGGTGAAAATGGTTTTAAAAAATTTTTTTAGACCTGTCCATAATGTCGCTTTTTCAGCATGATCGGAGTCAGCGTTTTTAGGGACAAAATAGAAATCTGCAATTTTTGGTGAAAATGGTTTTAAATTTTTTTTTTAGACCTGTCCATAATGTCGCTTTTTCAGCATGATCGGAGTCAGCGTTTTTAGGGACAAAATAGAAATCTGCAATTTTTGGTGAAAATGGTTTTAAATTTTTTTTTTAGACCTGTCCAGAATGTCGCTTTTTCGGCATGATCGGAGTCATCGTTTTTAGGGACAATTTAGAAATCTGCAATTTTTTTGTGAAAATGGTTCTAAAATGCTTTTTTTTTAGGCCTGTCCAGAATGTCGCTTTTTCGGCATGATCGGAGTAATCATTTTTAGGGACAAAATTGAAATCTGCAATTTTTTGTGAAAATGGTTTTAAAATGTTTTTTTTAGGCCTGTCCAGAATGTCGATAGTTCGGCATGACCGGGGTCACTGTTTTTGTGTCAAAAAATGAAAAAAAGAATTCTGAGCTTTTTTTTTGAAAATGGTTCTAAAATGCTTTTTTTTTAGGCCTGTCCAAAATGTCGCTAGTTCGGCATGATCGGAGTATTCATTTTTGGTGACAAAAATAGAAATCTACAATTTTTAGTGAAAATTGTTTTAAAATGTTTTTTTTAGGCCTGTCCAGAATGTCGCTAGTTCGGCATAACCGGGGTCACTGTTTTTGTGTCACGAAAATGAAGAAAAAAAAATCAGCAATTTTTGGTGAAAATGGTTTTTAATTTTTTTTTTAGGCCTGTCCAGAATGTCGCTTTTTCGGCATGATCGGAGTAATCGTTTTTAGGGACAAAATAGAAATCTGCAATTTTTTGTGAAAATGGTTTTAAAATGTTTTTTTTAGTCCTGTCCAGAATGTCGATAGTTCGGCATGACCGGGGTCACTGTTTTTGTGTCACGAAAATGAGAAAAAAATATCTGCAATTTTTTGTGAAAATGGTTCTACATTTTTTTTTTTGGGCCTGTCCAGAATGTCGCTTTTTCGGCATGATCGGAGTCATCGTTTTTAGGGACAAAATAGAAATCTGCAATTTTTTGTGAAAATGGTTTTAAAATGTTTTTTTAGGCATGTCCAGAATGTCGATAGGTCGGTATGACCGGGGTCACTGTTTTTGTGTCAAAAAATGAAGAAAAAAAAATCAGCAATTTTTGGTGAAAATGGTTTTAAAAATTTTTTTTTGACCTGTCCATAATGTCGCTTTTTCAGCATGATCGGAGTCAGCGTTTTTAGGGACAAAATAGAAATCTGCAATTTTTGGTGAAAATGGTTTTAAAAATTTTTTTTAGACCTGTCCAGAATGTCGCTTTTTCGGCATGATCGGAGTCATCGTTTTTAGGGACAATTTAGAAATCTGCAATTTTTTGGTGAAAATGGTTCTAAAATGCTTTTTTTTTAGGCCTGTCCAGAATGTCGCTAGTTCGGCATAACCGGGGTCACTGTTTTTGTGTCACGAAAATGAAGGAAAAAAAATCAGCAATTTTTGGTGAAAATGGTTTTTTAAAAAAAATTTAGGCCTGTCCAGAATGTCGCTTTTTCGGCATGATCGGAGTCATCTTTTTTAGGGACAAAATAGAAATCTGCAATTTTTTGTGAAAATGGTTTTAAAATGTTTTTTTAGGCCTGTCCAGAATGTCGATAGTTCGGCATGACCGGGGTCACTGTTTTTGTGTCACGAAAATGAAAAAAAAATATCTGCAATTTTTTGTGAAGATGGTTCTAAAAATTTTTTTTAGGCCTGTCCAGAATGTCGCTTTTTCGGCATGATCGGAGTCATCGTTTTTAGGGACAAAATAGATATCTGCAATTTTTTTTGAAAATGGTTTTAAAATGTTTTTTTAGGCCTGTCCAGAATGTCGATAGTTCGGCATGACCGGGGTCACTGTTTTTGTGTCAAAAAATGAAAAAAAGAATTCTGAGCTTTTTTTTTGAAAATGGTTCTAAAATGGTTTTTTTTTAGGCCTGTCCAAAATGTCGCTAGTTCGGCATGATCGGAGTATTCGTTTTTGGTGACAAAAATAGAAATCTACAATTTTTTGTGAAAATGGTTTTAAAATGTTTTTTTTAGGCCTGTCCAGAATGTCGCTAGTTCGGCATAACCGGGGTCACTGTTTTTGTGTCACGAAAATGACACTGTTTTTGTGTCACGAAAATGAGAAAAAAATATCTGCAATTTTTTGTGAAAATGGTTCTACATTTTTTTTTTTGGGCCTGTCCAGAATGTCGCTTTTTCGGCATGATCGGAGTCATCGTTTTTAGGGACAAAATAGAAATCTGCAATTTTTTGTGAAAATGGTTTTAAAATGTTTTTTTAGGCATGTCCAGAATGTCGATAGGTCGGTATGACCGGGGTCACTGTTTTTGTGTCAAAAAATGAAGAAAAAAAAATCAGCCATTTTTGGTGAAAATGGTTTTTAAATTTTTTTTTAGGCCTGTCCAGAATGTCGATAGTTCGGCATGACCGGGGTCACTGTTTTTGTGTCAAAAAATGAAAAAAAGAATTCTGAGATTTTTTTTTGAAAATGGTTCTAAAATGCTTTTTTTTTAGGCCTGTCCAAAATGTCGCTAGTTCGGCATGATCGGAGTCATCGTTTTTGGTGACAAAAATAGAAATCTACAATTTTTGGTGAAAATGGTTTTAAAATGTTTTTTTTAGGCCTGTCCAGAATGTCGATATTTCGGCATAACCGGGGTCACTGTTTTTGTGTCACGAAAATGAAGAAAAAAAAATCAGCAATTTTTGGTGAAAATGTTTTTTAAATTTTTTTTTAGGCCTGTCCAGAATGTCGCTTTTTCGGCATGATCGGAGTAATCATTTTTAGGGACAAAATTGAAATCTGCAATTTTTTGTGAAAATGGTTTTAAAATGTTTTTTTAGGCCTGTCCAGAATGTCGATAGTTCGGCATGACCGGGGTCACTGTTTTTGTGTCAAAAAATGAAAAAAAGAATTCTGAGCTTTTTTTTTGAAAATGGTTCTAAAATGCTTTTTTTTTAGGCCTGTCCAAAATGTCGCTAGTTCGGCATGATCGGAGTATTCGTTTTTGGTGACAAAAATAGAAATCTACAATTTTTAGTGAAAATTGTTTTAAAATGTTTTTTTTAGGCCTGTCCAGAATGTCGCTAGTTTGGCATGACCGGGGTCACTGTTTTTGTGTCACGAAAATGAAGAAAAAAAAATCAGCAATTTTTGGTGAAAATGGTTTTAAATTTTTTTTTTAGACCTGTCCATAATGTCGCTTTTTCAGCATGATCGGAGTCAGCGTTTTTAGGGACAAAATAGAAATCTGCAATTTTTGGTGAAAATGGTTTTAAAAATTTTTTTTAGACCTGTCCAGAATGTCGATAGTTCGGCATGACCGGGGTCATTGTTTTTGTGTCACGAAAATGAAAAAAAAATATCTGCAATTTTTTGTGAAAATGGTTCTAAATTTTTTTTTTAGGCCTGTCCAGAATGTCGCTTTTTCGGCATGATCGGAGTCATCGTTTTTAGGGACAAAATAGAAATCTGCAATTTTTTGTGAAAATGGTTTTAAAATGTTTTTTTTAGGCCTGTCCAGAATGTCGATAGTTCGGCATGACCGGGGTCACTGTTTTTGTGTCACGAAAATGAAAAAAAAATATCTGCAATTTTTTGTGAAAATGGTTCTACATTTTTTTTTTTTGGCCTGTCCAGAATGTCGCTTTTTCGGCATGATCGGAGTCATCGTTTTTAGGGACAAAATCGAAATCTGCAATTTTTTGTGAAAATGGTTTTAAAATGTTTTTTTTAGGCATGTCCAGAATGTCGATAGGTCGGTATGACCGGGGTCACTGTTTTTGTGTCAAAAAATGAAGAAAAAAAAATCAGCCATTTTTGGTGAAAATGGTTTTTAAAAATTTTTTTAGGCCTGTCCAGAATGTCGATAGTTCGGCATGACCGGGGTCACTGTTTTTGTGTCAAAAGATGAAAAAAAGTATTCTGAGATTTTTTTTGGAAAATGGTTCTAAAATGCTTTTTTTTTAGGCCTGTCCAAAATGTCGCTAGTTCGGCATGATCGGAGTCATCGTTTTTGGTGACAAAAATAGAAATCTACAATTTTTGGTGAAAATGGTTTTAAAATGTTTTTTTTAGGCCTGTCCAGAATGTCGATATTTCGGCATGACCGGGGTCACTGTTTTTGTGTCACGAAAATGAGAAAAAAATATCTGCAATTTTTTGTGAAAATGGTTCTAAAAAATTTTTTTAGGCCTGTCCAGAATGTCGCTTTTTCGGCATGATCGGAGTCATCGTTTTTAGGGACAAAATAGAAATCTGCAATTTTTTGTGAAAATGGTTTTAAAATGTTTTTTTAGGCCTGTCCAGAATGTCGATAGTTCGGCATGACCGGGGTCACTGTTTTTGTGTCACGAAAATGAAAAAAAAATATCTGCAATTTTTTGTGAAAATTGTTCTAAAATTTTTTTTTAGGCCTGTCCAGAATGTCGCTTTTTCGGCATGATCGGAGTCATCGTTTTTAGGGACAAAATAGAAATCTGCAATTTTTTGTGAAAATGGTTTTCAAATATTTTTTTTAGGCCTGTCCAGAATGTCGATAGTTCGGCATGACCGGGGTCACTGTTTTTGTGTCAAAAAATGAAAAAAAGAATTCTGAGCTTTTTTTGAAAATGGTTCTAAAATGCTTTTTTTTTAGGCCTGTCCAAAATGTCGCTTTTTCGGCATGATCGGAGTCATCGTTTTTAGGGACAAAATAGAAATCTGCAATTTTTGGTGAAAATGGTTTTAAATTTTTTTTTTAGACCTGTCCAGAATGTCGCTTTTTCGGCATGATCGGAGTCATCGTTTTTAGGGACAATTTAGAAATCTGCAATTTTTTTGTGAAAATGGTTTTAAAATGTTTTTTTTAGGCCTGTCCAGAAAGTCGATAGTTCGGCATGACCGGGGTCACTGTTTTTGTGTCAAAAAATGAAAAAAAGAATTCTGAACTTTTTTTTTGAAAATGGTTCTAAAATGCTTTTTTTTTAGGCCTGTCCAGAATGTCGCTAGTTCGGCATAACCGGGGTCACTGTTTTTGTGTCACGAAAATGAAGAAAAAAAAATCAGCAATTTTTGGTGAAAATGGTTTTTAAAAAAAATTTTAGGCCTGTCCAGAATGTCGCTTTTTCGGCATGATCGGAGTCATCGTTTTTAGGGACAAAATAGAAATCTGCAATTTTTTGTGAAAATGGTTTTAAAATGTTTTTTTAGGCCTGTCCAGAATGTCGCTTTTTCGGCATGATCGGAGTAATCATTTTTAGGGACAAAATTGAAATCTGCAATTTTTTGTGAAAATGGTTTTAAAATGTTTTTTTAGGCCTGTCCAGAATGTCGATAGTTCGGCATGACCGGGGTCACTGTTTTTGTGTCAAAAAATGAAAAAAAGAATTCTGAGCTTTTTTTTTGAAAATGGTTCTAAAATGGGTTTTTTTTAGGCCTGTCCAAAATGTCGCTAGTTCGGCATGATCGGAGTATTCGTTTTTGGTGACAAAAATAGAAATCTACAATTTTTTGTGAAAATGGTTTTAAAATGTTTTTTTTAGGCCTGTCCAGAATGTCGCTAGTTCGGCATAACCGGGGTCACTGTTTTTGTGTCACGAAAATGAAGAAAAAAAAATCAGCAATTTTTGGTGAAAATGGTTTTAAAATGTTTTTTTAGGCCTGTCCAGAATGTCGATAGTTCGGCATGACCGGGGTCATTGTTTTTGTGTCACGAAAATGAAAAAAAAATATCTGCAATTTTTTGTGAAAATGGTTCTACATTTTTTTTTTTGGCCTGTCCAGAATGTCGCTTTTTCGGCATGATCGGAGTCATCGTTTTTAGGGACAAAATCGAAATCTGCAATTTTTTGTGAAAATGGTTTTAAAATGTTTTTTTTAGGCATGTCCAGAATGTCGATAGGTCGGTATGACCGGGGTCACTGTTTTTGTGTCAAAAAATGAAGAAAAAAAATCAGCCATTTTTGGTGAAAATGGTTTTTAAAAATTTTTTTAGGCCTGTCCAGAATGTCGATAGTTCGGCATGACCGGGGTCACTGTTTTTGTGTCAAAAAATGAAAAAAAGAATTCTGAGCTTTTTTTTTGAAAATGGTTCTAAAATGTTTTTTTTTTAGGCCTGTCCAAAATGTCGCTAGTTCGGCATGATCGGAGTATTCGTTTTTGGTGACAAAAATAGAAATCTACAATTTTTTGTGAAAATGGTTTTAAAATGTTTTTTTTAGGCCTGTCCAGAATGTCGATAGTTCGGCATGACCGGGGTCACTGTTTTTGTGTCACGAAAATGAAGAAAAAAAAATCAGCAATTTTTGGTGAAAATGGTTTTTAATTTTTTTTTGAGGCCTGTCCAGAATGTCGCTTTTTCGGCATGATCGGAGTAATCATTTTTAGGGACAAAATTGAAATCTGCAATTTTTTGTGAAAATGGTTTTAAAATGTTTTTTTTAGGCCTGTCCAGAATGTCGATAGTTCGGCATGACCGGGGTCACTGTTTTTGTGTCACGAAAATGAAAAAAAAATATCTGCAATTTTTTGTGAAAATGGTTCTACATTTTTTTTTTTTGGCCTGTCCAGAATGTCGCTTTTTCGGCATGATCGGAGTCATCGTTTTTAGGGACAAAATCGAAATCTGCAATTTTTTGTGAAAATGGTTTTAAAATGTTTTTTTTAGGCATGTCCAGAATGTCGATAGGTCGGTATGACCGGGGTCACTGTTTTTGTGTCAAAAAATGAAGAAAAAAAAATCAGCCATTTTTGGTGAAAATGGTTTTTAAATTTTTTTTTAGGCCTGTCCAGAATGTCGATAGTTCGGCATGACCGGGGTCACTGTTTTTGTGTCAAAAAATGAAAAAAAGAATTCTGAGATTTTTTTTTGAAAATGGTTCTAAAATGCTTTTTTTTTAGGCCTGTCCAAAATGTCGCTAGTTCGGCATGATCGGAGTCATCGTTTTTGGTGACAAAAATAGAAATCTACAATTTTTGGTGAAAATGGTTTTAAAATGTTTTTTTTAGGCCTGTCCAGAATGTCGATATTTCGGCATGACCGGGGTCACTGTTTTTGTGTCACGAAAATGAAAAAAAAATATCTGCAATTTTTTGTGAAAATTGTTCTAAAAATTTTTTTTAGGCCTGTCCAGAATGTCGCTTTTTCGGCATGATCGGAGTCATCGTTTTTAGGGACAAAATAGAAATCTGCAATTTTTTGTGAAAATGGTTTTCAATATTTTTTTTAGGCCTGTCCAGAATGTCGATAGTTCGGCATGACCGGGGTCACTGTTTTTGTGTCAAAAAATGAAAAAAAGAATTCTGAGCTTTTTTTGAAAATGGTTCTAAAATGCTTTTTTTTTAGGCCTGTCCAAAATGTCGCTTTTTCGGCATGATCGGAGTCATCGTTTTTAGGGACAAAATAGAAATCTGCAATTTTTGGTGAAAATGGTTTTAAATTTTTTTTTTAGACCTGTCCAGAATGTCGCTTTTTCGGCATGATCGGAGTCATCGTTTTTAGGGACAATTTAGAAATCTGCAATTTTTTTGTGAAAATGGTTTTAAAATGTTTTTTTTAGGCCTGTCCAGAAAGTCGATAGTTCGGCATGACCGGGGTCACTGTTTTTGTGTCAAAAAATGAAAAAAAGAATTCTGAACTTTTTTTTTGAAAATGGTTCTAAAATGCTTTTTTTTTTAGGCCTGTCCAGAATGTCGCTAGTTCGGCATAACCGGGGTCACTGTTTTTGTGTCACGAAAATGAAGAAAAAAAAATCAGCAATTTTTGGTGAAAATTGTTTTTAAAAAAAAATTTAGGCCTGTCCAGAATGTCGCTTTTTCGGCATGATCGGAGTCATCGTTTTTAGGGACAAAATAGAAATCTGCAATTTTTTGTGAAAATGGTTTTAAAATGTTTTTTTAGGCCTGTCCAGAATGTCGATAGTTCGGCATGACCGGGGTCACTGTTTTTGTGTCAAAAAATGAAAAAAAGAATTCTGAGATTTTTTTTTGAAAATGGTTCTAAAATGCTTTTTTTTTAGGCCTGTCCAAAATGTCGCTAGTTCGGCATGATCGGAGTCATCGTTTTTGGTGACAAAAATAGAAATCTACAATTTTTGGTGAAAATGGTTTTAAAATGTTTTTTTTAGGCCTGTCCAGAATGTCGATATTTCGGCATGACCGGGGTCACTGTTTTTGTGTCACGAAAATGAAAAAAAAATATCTGCAATTTTTTGTGAAAATTGTTCTAAAAAATTTTTTTAGGCCTGTCCAGAATGTCGCTTTTTCGGCATGATCGGAGTCATCGTTTTTAGGGACAAAATAGAAATCTGCAATTTTTTGTGAAAATGGTTTTCAATATTTTTTTTAGGCCTGTCCAGAATGTCGATAGTTCGGCATGACCGGGGTCACTGTTTTTGTGTCAAAAAATGAAAAAAAGAATTCTGAGATTTTTTTTTGAAAATGGTTCTAAAATGCTTTTTTTTTAGGCCTGTCCAAAATGTCGCTAGTTCGGCATGATCGGAGTCATCGTTTTTGGTGACAAAAATAGAAATCTACAATTTTTGGTGAAAATGGTTTTAAAATGTTTTTTTTAGGCCTGTCCAGAATGTCGATATTTCGGCATGACCGGGGTCACTGTTTTTGTGTCACGAAAATGAAAAAAAAATATCTGCAATTTTTTGTGAAAATTGTTCTAAAAATTTTTTTTAGGCCTGTCCAGAATGTCGCTTTTTCGGCATGATCGGAGTCATCGTTTTTAGGGACAAAATAGAAATCTGCAATTTTTTGTGAAAATGGTTTTCAATATTTTTTTTAGGCCTGTCCAGAATGTCGATAGTTCGGCATGACCGGGGTCACTGTTTTTGTGTCAAAAAATGAAAAAAAGAATTCTGAGCTTTTTTTGAAAATGGTTCTAAAATGCTTTTTTTTTAGGCCTGTCCAAAATGTCGCTTTTTCGGCATGATCGGAGTCATCGTTTTTAGGGACAAAATAGAAATCTGCAATTTTTGGTGAAAATGGTTTTAAATTTTTTTTTTAGACCTGTCCAGAATGTCGCTTTTTCGGCATGATCGGAGTCATCGTTTTTAGGGACAATTTAGAAATCTGCAATTTTTTTGTGAAAATGGTTTTAAAATGTTTTTTTTAGGCCTGTCCAGAAAGTCGATAGTTCGGCATGACCGGGGTCACTGTTTTTGTGTCAAAAAATGAAAAAAAGAATTCTGAACTTTTTTTTTGAAAATGGTTCTAAAATGCTTTTTTTTTTAGGCCTGTCCAGAATGTCGCTAGTTCGGCATAACCGGGGTCACTGTTTTTGTGTCACGAAAATGAAGAAAAAAAAATCAGCAATTTTTGGTGAAAATGGTTTTTAAAAAAAAATTTAGGCCTGTCCAGAATGTCGCTTTTTCGGCATGATCGGAGTCATCGTTTTTAGGGACAAAATAGAAATCTGCAATTTTTTGTGAAAATGGTTTTAAAATGTTTTTTTAGGCCTGTCCAGAATGTCGATAGTTCGGCATGACCGGGGTCACTGTTTTTGTGTCACGAAAATGAAAAAAAAATATCAGCAATTTTTTGTGAAAATGGTTCTAAAAATTTTTTTTAGGCCTGTCCAGAATGTCGCTTTTTCGGCATGATCGGAGTCATCGTTTTTAGGGACAAAATAGAAATCTGCAATTTTTTGTGAAAATGGTTTTAAAATGTTTTTTTTAGGCCTGTCCAGAATGTCGATAGTTCGGCATAACCGGGGTCACTGTTTTTGTGTCACGAAAATGAAGAAAAAAAAATCAGCAATTTTTGGTGAAAATGGTTTTTTTTTTAAAATGTAGGCCTGTCCAGAATGTCGCTTTTTCAGCATGATCGGAGTCATCGTTTTTAGGGGCAAAATAGAAATCTGCAATTTTTTGTGAAAATGGTTTTAAAATGTTTTTTTAGGCCTGTCCAGAATGTCGATAGTTCGGCATAACCGGGGTCACTGTTTTTGTGTCACGAAAATGAAGAAAAAAAAATCAGCAATTTTTGGTGAAAATGGTTTTAAATTTTTTTTTTAGACCTGTCCAGAATGTCGCTTTTTCGGCATGATCGGAGTCATCGTTTTTAGGGACAATTTAGAAATCTGCAATTTTTTTGTGAAAATGGTTTTAAAATGTTTTTTTTAGGCCTGTCCAGAAAGTCGATAGTTCGGCATGACCGGGGTCACTGTTTTTGTGTCAAAAAATGAAAAAAAGAATTCTGAACTTTTTTTTTGAAAATGGTTCTAAAATGCTTTTTTTTTAGGCCTGTCCAGAATGTCGCTAGTTCGGCATAACCGGGGTCACTGTTTTTGTGTCACGAAAATGAAGAAAAAAAAATCAGCAATTTTTGGTGAAAATGGTTTTTTAAAAAAAATTTAGGCCTGTCCAGAATGTCGCTTTTTCGGCATGATCGGAGTCATCGTTTTTAGGGACAAAATAGAAATCTGCAATTTTTTGTGAAAATGGTTTTAAAATGTTTTTTTAGGCCTGTCCAGAATGTCGATAGTTCGGCATGACCGGGGTCACTGTTTTTGTGTCACGAAAATGAAAAAAAAATATCTGCAATTTTTTGTGAAAATGGTTCTAAAAAATTTTTTTAGGCCTGTCCAGAATGTCGCTTTTTCGGCATGATCGGAGTCATCGTTTTTAGGGACAAAATAGAAATCTGCAATTTTTTGTGAAAATGGTTTTAAAATGTTTTTTTTAGGCCTGTCCAGAATGTCGATAGTTCGGCATAACCGGGGTCACTGTTTTTGTGTCACGAAAATGAAGAAAAAAAAATCAGCAATTTTTGGTGAAAATGGTTTTTTTTAAAAAATGTAGGCCTGTCCAGAATGTCGCTTTTTCGGCATGATCGGAGTCATCGTTTTTAGGGGCAAAATAGAAATCTGCAATTTTTTGTGAAAATGGTTTTAAAATGTTTTTTTAGGCCTGTCCAGAATGTCGATAGTTCGGCATAACCGGGGTCACTGTTTTTGTGTCACGAAAATGAAGAAAAAAAAATCAGCAATTTTTGGTGAAAATGGTTTTAAAATTTTTTTTTAGGCCTGTCCAGAATGTCGCTTTTTCGGCATGATCGGAGTAATCATTTTTAGGGACAAAATTGAAATCTGCAATTTTTTGTGAAAATGGTTTTAAAATGTTTTTTTAGGCCTGTCCAGAATGTCGATAGTTCGGCATGACCGGGGTCACTGTTTTTGTGTCAAAAAATGAAAAAAAGAATTCTGAGCTTTTTTTTTGAAAATGGTTCTAAAATGCTTTTTTTTTAGGCCTGTCCAAAATGTCGCTAGTTCGGCATGATCGGAGTATTCGTTTTTGGTGACAAAAATAGAAATCTACAATTTTTTGTGAAAATGGTTTTAAAATGTTTTTTTTAGGCCTGTCCAGAATGTCGCTAGTTTGGCATGACCGGGGTCACTGTTTTTGTGTCACGAAAATGAAGAAAAAAAAATCTGCAATTTTTGGTGAAAATGGTTTTAAAAAAATTTTTTAGACCTGTCCATAATGTCGCTTTTTCAGCATGATCGGAGTCAGCGTTTTTAGGGACAAAATAGAAATCTGCAATTTTTTGTGAAAATGGTTTTAAAATGTTTTTTTTAGGCCTGTCCAGAATGTCGATAGTTTGGCATGACCGGGGTCACTGTTTTTGTGTCAAAAAATGAAAAAAAGAATTCTGAGCTTTTTTTTTGAAAATGGTTCTAAAATGGTTTTTTTTTAGGCCTGTCCAAAATGTCGCTAGTTCGGCATGATCGGAGTATTCGTTTTTGGTGACAAAAATAGAAATCTACAATTTTTTGTGAAAATGGTTTTAAAATGTTTTTTTTAGGCCTGTCCAGAATGTCGCTAGTTCGGCATAACCGGGGTCACTGTTTTTGTGTCACGAAAATGAAGAAAAAAAAATCAGCAATTTTTGGTGAAAATGGTTTTAAAATGTTTTTTTAGGCCTGTCCAGAATGTCGATAGTTCGGCATGACCGGGGTCATTGTTTTTGTGTCACGAAAATGAAAAAAAAATATCTGCAATTTTTTGTGAAAATGGTTCTACATTTTTTTTTTTGGCCTGTCCAGAATGTCGCTTTTTCGGCATGATCGGAGTCATCGTTTTTAGGGACAAAATCGAAATCTGCAATTTTTTGTGAAAATGGTTTTAAAATGTTTTTTTTAGGCATGTCCAGAATGTCGATAGGTCGGTATGACCGGGGTCACTGTTTTTGTGTCAAAAAATGAAGAAAAAAAAATCAGCCATTTTTGGTGAAAATGGTTTTTAAAAAAATTTTTAGGCCTGTCCAGAATGTCGATAGTTCGGCATGACCGGGGTCACTGTTTTTGTGTCAAAAAATGAAAAAAAGAATTCTGAGCTTTTTTTTTGAAAATGGTTCTAAAATGTTTTTTTTTTAGGCCTGTCCAAAATGTCGCTAGTTCGGCATGATCGGAGTATTCGTTTTTGGTGACAAAAATAGAAATCTACAATTTTTTGTGAAAATGGTTTTAAAATGTTTTTTTTAGGCCTGTCCAGAATGTCGATAGTTCGGCATGACCGGGGTCACTGTTTTTGTGTCACGAAAATGAAGAAAAAAAAATCAGCAATTTTTGGTGAAAATGGTTTTTAATTTTTTTTTGAGGCCTGTCCAGAATGTCGCTTTTTCGGCATGATCGGAGTAATCATTTTTAGGGACAAAATTGAAATCTGCAATTTTTTGTGAAAATGGTTTTAAAATGTTTTTTTTAGGCCTGTCCAGAATGTCGATAGTTCGGCATGACCGGGGTCACTGTTTTTGTGTCACGAAAATGAAAAAAAAATATCTGCAATTTTTTGTGAAAATGGTTCTACATTTTTTTTTTTTGGCCTGTCCAGAATGTCGCTTTTTCGGCATGATCGGAGTCATCGTTTTTAGGGACAAAATCGAAATCTGCAATTTTTTGTGAAAATGGTTTTAAAATGTTTTTTTTAGGCATGTCCAGAATGTCGATAGGTCGGTATGACCGGGGTCACTGTTTTTGTGTCAAAAAATGAAGAAAAAAAAATCAGCCATTTTTGGTGAAAATGGTTTTTAAAAAATTTTTTAGGCCTGTCCAGAATGTCGATAGTTCGGCATGACCGGGGTCACTGTTTTTGTGTCAAAAAATGAAAAAAAGAATTCTGAGATTTTTTTTTGAAAATGGTTCTAAAATGCTTTTTTTTTAGGCCTGTCCAAAATGTCGCTAGTTCGGCATGATCGGAGTCATCGTTTTTGGTGACAAAAATAGAAATCTACAATTTTTGGTGAAAATGGTTTTAAAATGTTTTTTTTAGGCCTGTCCAGAATGTCGATATTTCGGCATGACCGGGGTCACTGTTTTTGTGTCACGAAAATGAGAAAAAAATATCTGCAATTTTTTGTGAAAATGGTTCTAAAAATTTTTTTTAGGCCTGTCCAGAATGTCGCTTTTTCGGCATGATCGGAGTCATCGTTTTTAGGGACAAAATAGAAATCTGCAATTTTTTGTGAAAATGGTTTTAAAATGTTTTTTTTAGGCCTGTCCAGAATGTCGATAGTTCGGCATAACCGGGGTCACTGTTTTTGTGTCACGAAAATGAAGAAAAAAAAATCTGCAATTTTTTGTGAAAATGGTTCTAAAAATTTTTTTTAGGCCTGTCCAGAATGTCGCTTTTTCGGCATGATCGGAGTCATCGTTTTTAGGGACAAAATAGAAATCTGCAATTTTTTGTGAAAATGGTTTTAAAATGTTTTTTTTAGGCCTGTCCAGAATGTCGATAGTTCGGCATAACCGGGGTCACTGTTTTTGTGTCACGAAAATGAAGAAAAAAAAATCAGCAATTTTTGGTGAAAATGTTTTTTTTTTAAAAATGTAGGCCTGTCCAGAATGTCGCTTTTTCGGCATGATCGGAGTCATCGTTTTTAGGGGCAAAATAGAAATCTGCAATTTTTTGTGAAAATGGTTTTAAATTTTTTTTTTAGACCTGTCCAGAATGTCGCTTTTTCGGCATGATCGGAGTCATCGTTTTTAGGGACAATTTAGAAATCTGCAATTTTTTTGTGAAAATGGTTTTAAAATGTTTTTTTTAGGCCTGTCCAGAAAGTCGATAGTTCGGCATGACCGGGGTCACTGTTTTTGTGTCAAAAAATGAAAAAAAGAATTCTGAACTTTTTTTTTGAAAATGGTTCTAAAATGCTTTTTTTTTAGGCCTGTCCAGAATGTCGCTAGTTCGGCATAACCGGGGTCACTGTTTTTGTGTCACGAAAATGAAGAAAAAAAAATCAGCAATTTTTGGTGAAAATGGTTTTTTAAAAAAAATTTAGGCCTGTCCAGAATGTCGCTTTTTCGGCATGATCGGAGTCATCGTTTTTAGGGACAAAATAGAAATCTGCAATTTTTTGTGAAAATGGTTTTAAAATGTTTTTTTAGGCCTGTCCAGAATGTCGATAGTTCGGCATGACCGGGGTCACTGTTTTTGTGTCACGAAAATGAAAAAAAAATATCTGCAATTTTTTGTGAAAATGGTTCTAAAAAATTTTTTTAGGCCTGTCCAGAATGTCGCTTTTTCGGCATGATCGGAGTCATCGTTTTTAGGGACAAAATAGAAATCTGCAATTTTTTGTGAAAATGGTTTTAAAATGTTTTTTTTAGGCCTGTCCAGAATGTCGATAGTTCGGCATAACCGGGGTCACTGTTTTTGTGTCACGAAAATGAAGAAAAAAAAATCAGCAATTTTTGGTGAAAATGGTTTTTTTTTAAAAATGTAGGCCTGTCCAGAATGTCGCTTTTTCGGCATGATCGGAGTCATCGTTTTTAGGGGCAAAATAGAAATCTGCAATTTTTTGTGAAAATGGTTTTAAAATGTTTTTTTAGGCCTGTCCAGAATGTCGATAGTTCGGCATAACCGGGGTCACTGTTTTTGTGTCACGAAAATGAAGAAAAAAAAATCAGCAATTTTTGGTGAAAATGGTTTTAAAAATAAAATTTAGGCCTGTCCAGAATGTCGCTTTTTCGGCATGATCGGAGTCATCGTTTTTAGGGACAAAATAGAAATCTGCAATTTTTTGTGAAAATGGTTTTAAAATGTTTTTTTAGGCCTGTCCAGAATGTCGATAGTTCGGCATGACCGGGGTCACTGTTTTTGTGTCACGAAAATGAAAAAAAAATATCTGCAATTTTTTGTGAAAATGGTTCTAAAAAATTTTTTTAGGCCTGTCCAGAATGTCGCTTTTTCGGCATGATCGGAGTCATCGTTTTTAGGGACAAAATAGAAATCTGCAATTTTTTGTGAAAATGGTTTTAAAATGTTTTTTTTAGGCCTGTCCAGAATGTCGATAGTTCGGCATAACCGGGGTCACTGTTTTTGTGTCACGAAAATGAAGAAAAAAAAATCAGCAATTTTTGGTGAAAATGGGTTTTTTTTAAAAATGTAGGCCTGTCCAGAATGTCGCTTTTTCGGCATGATCGGAGTCATCGTTTTTAGGGGCAAAATAGAAATCTGCAATTTTTTGTGAAAATGGTTTTAAAATGTTTTTTTAGGCCTGTCCAGAATGTCGATAGTTCGGCATAACCGGGGTCACTGTTTTTGTGTCACGAAAATGAAGAAAAAAAAATCAGCAATTTTTGGTGAAAATGGTTTTAAAAATTTTTTTTAGGCCTGTCCAGAATGTCGCTTTTTCGGCATGATCGGAGTCAGCGTTTTTAGGGACAAAATAGAAATCTGCAATTTTTTGTGAAAATGGTTTTAAAATGTTTTTTTTAGGCCTGTCCAGAATGTCGATAGTTTGGCATGACCGGGGTCACTGTTTTTGTGTCAAAAAATGAAAAAAAGAATTCTGAGCTTTTTTTTTGAAAATGGTTCTAAAATGGTTTTTTTTTAGGCCTGTCCAAAATGTCGCTAGTTCGGCATGATCGGAGTATTCGTTTTTGGTGACAAAAATAGAAATCTACAATTTTTTGTGAAAATGGTTTTAAAATGTTTTTTTTAGGCCTGTCCAGAATGTCGCTAGTTCGGCATAACCGGGGTCACTGTTTTTGTGTCACGAAAATGAAGAAAAAAAAATCAGCAATTTTTGGTGAAAATGGTTTTAAAATGTTTTTTTAGGCCTGTCCAGAATGTCGATAGTTCGGCATGACCGGGGTCATTGTTTTTGTGTCACGAAAATGAAAAAAAAATATCTGCAATTTTTTGTGAAAATGGTTCTACATTTTTTTTTTTGGCCTGTCCAGAATGTCGCTTTTTCGGCATGATCGGAGTCATCGTTTTTAGGGACAAAATCGAAATCTGCAATTTTTTGTGAAAATGGTTTTAAAATGTTTTTTTTAGGCATGTCCAGAATGTCGATAGGTCGGTATGACCGGGGTCACTGTTTTTGTGTCAAAAAATGAAGAAAAAAAAATCAGCCATTTTTGGTGAAAATGGTTTTTAAAAAAATTTTTAGGCCTGTCCAGAATGTCGATAGTTCGGCATGACCGGGGTCACTGTTTTTGTGTCAAAAAATGAAAAAAAGAATTCTGAGCTTTTTTTTTGAAAATGGTTCTAAAATGTTTTTTTTTTAGGCCTGTCCAAAATGTCGCTAGTTCGGCATGATCGGAGTATTCGTTTTTGGTGACAAAAATAGAAATCTACAATTTTTTGTGAAAATGGTTTTAAAATGTTTTTTTTAGGCCTGTCCAGAATGTCGATAGTTCGGCATGACCGGGGTCACTGTTTTTGTGTCACGAAAATGAAGAAAAAAAAATCAGCAATTTTTGGTGAAAATGGTTTTTAATTTTTTTTTGAGGCCTGTCCAGAATGTCGCTTTTTCGGCATGATCGGAGTAATCATTTTTAGGGACAAAATTGAAATCTGCAATTTTTTGTGAAAATGGTTTTAAAATGTTTTTTTTAGGCCTGTCCAGAATGTCGATAGTTCGGCATGACCGGGGTCACTGTTTTTGTGTCACGAAAATGAAAAAAAAATATCTGCAATTTTTTGTGAAAATGGTTCTACATTTTTTTTTTTTGGCCTGTCCAGAATGTCGCTTTTTCGGCATGATCGGAGTCATCGTTTTTAGGGACAAAATCGAAATCTGCAATTTTTTGTGAAAATGGTTTTAAAATGTTTTTTTTAGGCATGTCCAGAATGTCGATAGGTCGGTATGACCGGGGTCACTGTTTTTGTGTCAAAAAATGAAGAAAAAAAAATCAGCCATTTTTGGTGAAAATGGTTTTTAAATTTTTTTTTAGGCCTGTCCAGAATGTCGATAGTTCGGCATGACCGGGGTCACTGTTTTTGTGTCAAAAAATGAAAAAAAGAATTCTGAGATTTTTTTTTGAAAATGGTTCTAAAATGCTTTTTTTTTAGGCCTGTCCAAAATGTCGCTAGTTCGGCATGATCGGAGTCATCGTTTTTGGTGACAAAAATAGAAATCTACAATTTTTGGTGAAAATGGTTTTAAAATGTTTTTTTTAGGCCTGTCCAGAATGTCGATATTTCGGCATGACCGGGGTCACTGTTTTTGTGTCACGAAAATGAAGAAAAAAAAATCAGCAATTTTTGGTGAAAATGGTTTTTTTTTTTAAATGTAGGCCTGTCCAGAATGTCGCTTTTTCGGCATGATCGGAGTCATCGTTTTTAGGGGCAAAATAGAAATCTGCAATTTTTTGTGAAAATGGTTTTAAAATGTTTTTTTAGGCCTGTCCAGAATGTCGATAGTTCGGCATGACCGGGGTCACTGTTTTTGTGTCACGAAAATGAGAAAAAAATATCTGCAATTTTTTGTGAAAATGGTTCTAAAAATTTTTTTTAGGCCTGTCCAGAATGTCGCTTTTTCGGCATGATCGGAGTCATCGTTTTTAGGGACAAAATAGAAATCTGCAATTTTTTGTGAAAATGGTTTTAAAATGTTTTTTTTAGGCCTGTCCAGAATGTCGATAGTTCGGCATAACCGGGGTCACTGTTTTTGTGTCACGAAAATGAAGAAAAAAAAATCAGCAATTTTTGGTGAAAATGGTTTTTTTTAAAAAATGTAGGCCTGTCCAGAATGTCGCTTTTTCGGCATGATCGGAGTCATCGTTTTTAGGGGCAAAATAGAAATCTGCAATTTTTTGTGAAAATGGTTTTAAAATGTTTTTTTAGGCCTGTCCAGAATGTCGATAGTTCGGCATAACCGGGGTCACTGTTTTTGTGTCACGAAAATGAAGAAAAAAAAATCAGCAATTTTTGGTGAAAATGGTTTTAAAATTTTTTTTTAGGCCTGTCCAGAATGTCGCTTTTTCGGCATGATCGGAGTAATCATTTTTAGGGACAAAATTGAAATCTGCAATTTTTTGTGAAAATGGTTTTAAAATGTTTTTTTAGGCCTGTCCAGAATGTCGATAGTTCGGCATGACCGGGGTCACTGTTTTTGTGTCAAAAAATGAAAAAAAGAATTCTGAGCTTTTTTTTTGAAAATGGTTCTAAAATGCTTTTTTTTTAGGCCTGTCCAAAATGTCGCTAGTTCGGCATGATCGGAGTATTCGTTTTTGGTGACAAAAATAGAAATCTACAATTTTTTGTGAAAATGGTTTTAAAATGTTTTTTTTAGGCCTGTCCAGAATGTCGCTAGTTTGGCATGACCGGGGTCACTGTTTTTGTGTCACGAAAATGAAGAAAAAAAAATCAGCAATTTTTGGTGAAAATGGTTTTACACATTTTTTTTAGACCTTTCCATAATGTCGCTTTTTCAGCATGATCGGAGTCAGCGTTTTTAGGGACAAAATAGAAATCTGCAATTTTTTGTGAAAATGGTTCTAAAAATTTTTTTTAGGCCTGTCCAGAATGTCGCTTTTTCGGCATGATCGGAGTCATCGTTTTTAGGGACAAAATAGAAATCTGCAATTTTTTGTGAAAATGGTTTTAAAATGTTTTTTTTAGGCCTGTCCAGAATGTCGATAGTTTGGCATGACCGGGGTCACTGTTTTTGTGTCAAAAAATGAAAAAAAGAATTCTGAGCTTTTTTTTTGAAAATGGTTCTAAAATGGGTTTTTTTTAGGCCTGTCCAAAATGTCGCTAGTTCGGCATGATCGGAGTATTCGTTTTTGGTGACAAAAATAGAAATCTACAATTTTTGGTGAAAATGGTTTTTAATTTTTTTTTTAGGCCTGTCCAGAATGTCGCTTTTTCGGCATGATCGGAGTAATCATTTTTAGGGACAAAATTGAAATCTGCAATTTTTTGTGAAAATGGTTTTAAAATGTTTTTTTTAGGCCTGTCCAGAATGTCGATAGTTCGGCATGACCGGGGTCATGGGTTTTGTGTAACGAAAATGAAAAAAAAATATCTGCAATTTTTTGTGAAAATGGTTCTAAATTTTTTTTTTAGGCCTGTCCAGAATGTCGCTTTTTCGGCATGATCGGAGTCATCGTTTTTAGGGACAAAATAGAAATCTGCAATTTTTTGTGAAAATGGTTTTAAAATGTTTTTTTTAGGCCTGTCCAGAATGTCGATAGTTTGGCATGACCGGGGTCACTGTTTTTGTGTCAAAAAATGAAAAAAAGAATTCTGAGCTTTTTTTTAAAAAATGGTTCTAAAATGGTTTTTTTTTAGGCCTGTCCAGAATGTCGCTAGTTTGGCATGACCGGGGTCACTGTTTTTGTGTCACGAAAATGAAGAAAAAAAAATCAGCAATTTTTGGTGAAAATGGTTTTAATACATTTTTTTAGACCTGTCCATAATGTCGCTTTTTCAGCATGATCGGAGTCAGCGTTTTTAGGGACAAAATAGAAATCTGCAATTTTTGGTGAAAATGGTTTTAAAATTTTTTTTTAGACCTGTCCAGAATGTCGCTTTTTCGGCATGATCGGAGTCATCGTTTTTAGGGACAATTTAGAAATCTGCAATTTTTTTGTGAAAATGGTTTTAAAATGTTTTTTTTAGGCCTGTCCAGAAAGTCGATAGTTCGGCATGACCGGGGTCACTGTTTTTGTGTCAAAAAATGAAAAAAAGAATTCTTAACTTTTTTTTTGAAAATGGTTCTAAAATGCTTTTTTTTTAGGCCTGTCCAGAATGTCGCTAGTTCGGCATAACCGGGGTCACTGTTTTTGTGTCACGAAAATGAAGAAAAAAAAATCAGCAATTTTTGGTGAAAATGGTTTAAAAAAAAAAATTTAGGCCTGTCCAGAATGTCGCTTTTTCGGCATGATCGGAGTCATCGTTTTTAGGGACAAAATAGAAATCTGCAATTTTTTGTGAAAATGGTTTTAAAATGTTTTTTTTGGCATGTCCAGAATGTCGATAGGTCGGTATGACCGGGGTCACTGTTTTTGTGTCAAAAAATGAAGAAAAAAAAATCAGCCATTTTTGGTGAAAATGGTTTTTAAAAAAATTTTTAGGCCTGTCCAAAATGTCGCTAGTTCGGCATGATCGGAGTCATCGTTTTTGGTGACAAAAATAGAAATCTACAATTTTTTGTGAAAATGGTTTTAAAATGTTTTTTTTAGGCCTGTCCAGAATGTCGCTAGTTTGGCATGACCGGGGTCACTGTTTTTGTGTCACGAAAATGAAGAAAAAAAAATCAGCAATTTTTGGTGAAAATGGTTTTACATTATTTTTTTAGACCTGTCCAGAATGTCGCTTTTTCAGCATGATCGGAGTCATCGTTTTTAGGGACAAAATAGAAATCTGCAATTTTTTGTGAAAATGGTTTTAAAATGTTTTTTTAGGCCTGTCCAGAATGTCGATAGTTCGGCATTACCGGGGTCACTGTTTTTGTGTCACGAAAATGAAAAAAAAATATCTGCAATTTTTTGTGAAAATGGTTTTTAAATGTTTTTTTAGGCCTGTCCAGAATGTTGATAGTTCGGCATGACCGGGGTCACTGTTTTTGTGTCAAAAAATGAAAAAAATAATTCTGAGCTTTTTTTTTGAAAATGGTTCTAAAATGCTTTTTTTTTTAGGCCTGTCCAAAATGTCGCTAGTTCGGCATGATCGGAGTATTCGTTTTTGGTGACAAAAATAGAAATCTACAATTTTTAGTGAAAATGGTTTTAAAATTCTTTTTTTTTAGGCCTGTCCAGAATGTCAATAGTTCGGCATGACCGGGGTCACTGTTTTTGTGTCAAAAAATGAAAAAAAGAATTTTAGAACCATTTTCAAAAAAAAAGCTCAGAGCTTTTTTTTTGAAAATGGTTCTAAAATTCTTTTTTTTTAGGCCTGTCCAGAATGTCGATAGTTCGGCATGACCGGGGTCACTGTTTTTGTGTCACGAAAATGAGAAAAAAATATCTGCAATTTTTTGTGAAAATGGTTCTACATTTTTTTTTTAGGCCTGTCCAGAATGTCGCTTTTTCGGCATGATCGGAGTCATCGTTTTTAGGGACAAAATAGAAATCTGCAATTTTTTGTGAAAATGGTTTTAAAATGTTTTTTTAGGCATGTCCAGAATGTCGATAGTTCGGTATGACCGGGGTCACTGTTTTTGTGTCAAAAAATGAAGAAAAAAAAATCAGCCATTTTTGGTGAAAATGGTTTTTAAATTTTTTTTTAGGCCTGTCCAGAATGACGATAGTTCGGCATGACCGGGGTCACTGTTTTTGTGTCAAAAAATGAAAAAAAGAATTCTGAGCTTTTTTTTTGAAAATGGTTCTAAAATGCTTTTTTTTTAGGCCTGTCCAAAATGTCGCTAGTTCGGCATGATCGGAGTATTCGTTTTTGGTGACAAAAATAGAAATCTACAATTTTTAGTGAAAATTGTTTTAAAATGTTTTTTTTAGGCCTGTCCAGAATGTCGCTAGTTTGGCATGACCGGGGTCACAGTTTTTGTGTCATGAAAATGAAGAAAAAAAAATCAGCAATTTTTGGTGAAAATGGTTTTAAATTTTTTTTTTAGACCTGTCCAGAATGTCGCTTTTTCAGCATGATCGGAGTCATCGTTTTTAGGGACAAAATAGAAATCTGCAATTTTTTGTGAAAATGGTTTTAAAATGTTTTTTTAGGCCTGTCCAGAATGTCGATAGTTCGGCATTACCGGGGTCACTGTTTTTGTGTCACGAAAATGAAAAAAAAATATCTGCAATTTTTTGTGAAAATGGTTTTTAAATGTTTTTTTAGGCCTGTCCAGAATGTCGATAGTTCGGCATGACCGGGGTCACTGTTTTTGTGTCACGAAAATGAGAAAAAAATATCTGCAATTTTTTGTAAAAATGGTTCTACATTTTTTTTTTAGGCCTGTCCAGAATGTCGCTTTTTCGGCATGATCGGAGTCATCGTTTTTAGGGACAAAATAGAAATCTGCAATTTTTTGTGAAAATGGTTTTAAAATGTTTTTTTAGGCATGTCCAGAATGTCGATAGTTCGGTATGACCGGGGTCACTGTTTTTGTGTCAAAAAATGAAGAAAAAAAAATCAGCCATTTTTGGTGAAAATGGTTTTTAAATTTTTTTTTAGGCCTGTCCAGAATGACGATAGTTCGGCATGACCGGGGTCACTGTTTTTGTGTCAAAAAATGAAAAAAAGAATTCTGAGCTTTTTTTTTGAAAATGGTTCTAAAATACTTTTTTTTTAGGCCTGTCCAAAATGTCGCTAGTTCGGCATGATCGGAGTATTCGTTTTTGGTGACAAAAATAGAAATCTACAATTTTTAGTGAAAATGGTTTTAAAATTCTTTTTTTTTAGGCCTGTCCAGAATGTCGATAGTTCGGCATGACCGGGGTCACTGTTTTTGTGTCAAAAAATGAAAAAAAGAATTCTGAGCTTTTTTTTTTAAATGGTTCTAAAATGCCTTTTTTTTAGGCATGTCCAAAATGTCGCTAGTTCGGCATGATCGGAGTCATCGTTTTTGGTGACAAAAATAGAAATCTACAATTTTTTGTGAAAATGGTTTTAAAATGGTTTTTTAAGGCCTGTCCAGAATGTCGCTAGTTCGGCATGACAGGGGTCACTGTTTTTGTGTCACGAAAATGAAGAAAAAAAAATCAGCAATTTTTGGTGAAAATGGTTTAAAAAAATTTTTTTAGACCTGTCCAGAATGTCGCTTTTTCGGCATGATCGGAGTCATCGTTTTTAGGGACAAAATAGAAATCTGCAATTTTTTTGTGAAAATGGTTTTAAAATGTTTTTTTTAGGCCTGTCCAGAAAGTCGATAGTTCGGCATGACCGGGGTCACTGTTTTTGTGTCAAAAAATGAAAAAAAGAATTCTGAACTTTTTTTTGGAAAATGGTTCTAAAATGCTTTTTTTTTAGGCCTGTCCAGAATGTCGATAGTTCGGCATGACCGGGGTCACTGTTTTTGTGTCACGAAAATGAAAAAAAAATATCTGCAATTTTTTGTGAAAATGGTTCTAAAAATTTTTTTTAGGCCTGTCCAGAATGTCGCTTTTTCGGCATGATCGGAGTCATCGTTTTTAGGGACAAAATAGAAATCTGCAATTTTTTGTGAAAATGGTTTTAAAATGTTTTTTTTAGGCCTGTCCAGAATGTCGATAGTTCGGCATAACCGGGGTCACTGTTTTTGTGTCACGAAAATGAAGAAAAAAAAATCAGCAATTTTTGGTGAAAATGGTTTTTTTAAAAAAATGTAGGCCTGTCCAGAATGTCGCTTTTTCGGCATGATCGGAGTCATCGTTTTTAGGGGCAAAATAGAAATCTGCAATTTTTTGTGAAAATGGTTTTAAAATGTTTTTTTAGGCCTGTCCAGAATGTCGATAGTTCGGCATAACCGGGGTCACTGTTTTTGTGTCACGAAAATGAAGAAAAAAAAATCAGCAATTTTTGGTGAAAATGGTTTTAAAATTTTTTTTAGGCCTGTCCAGAATGTCGCTTTTTCGGCATGATCGGAGTAATCATTTTTAGGGACAAAATTGAAATCTGCAATTTTTTGTGAAAATGGTTTTAAAATGTTTTTTTAGGCCTGTCCAGAATGTCGATAGTTCGGCATGACCGGGGTCACTGTTTTTGTGTCAAAAAATGAAAAAAAGAATTCTGAGCTTTTTTTTTGAAAATGGTTCTAAAATGCTTTTTTTTTAGGCCTGTCCAAAATGTCGCTAGTTCGGCATGATCGGAGTATTCGTTTTTGGTGACAAAAATAGAAATCTACAATTTTTTGTGAAAATGGTTTTAAAATGTTTTTTTTAGGCCTGTCCAGAATGTCGCTAGTTTGGCATGACCGGGGTCACTGTTTTTGTGTCACGAAAATGAAGAAAAAAAAATCAGCAATTTTTGGTGAAAATGGTTTTAAAAAATTTTTTTAGACCTGTCCATAATGTCGCTTTTTCAGCATGATCGGAGTCAGCGTTTTTAGGGACAAAATAGAAATCTGCAATTTTTTGTGAAAATGGTTCTAAAATTTTTTTTTAGGCCTGTCCAGAATGTCGCTTTTTCGGCATGATCGGAGTCATCGTTTTTAGGGACAAAATAGAAATCTGCAATTTTTTGTGAAAATGGTTTTAAAATGTTTTTTTTAGGCCTGTCCAGAATGTCGATAGTTTGGCATGACCGGGGTCACTGTTTTTGTGTCAAAAAATGAAAAAAAGAATTCTGAGCTTTTTTTTTTAAAATGGTTCTAAAATGGGTTTTTTTTAGGCCTGTCCAGAATGTCGCTAGTTTGGCATGACCGGGGTCACTGTTTTTGTGTCACGAAAATGAAGAAAAAAAAATCAGCAATTTTTGGTGAAAATGGTTTTAAATTTTTTTTTTAGACCTGTCCAGAATGTCGCTTTTTCAGCATGATCGGAGTCATCGTTTTTAGGGACAAAATAGAAATCTGCAATTTTTTGTGAAAATGGTTTTAAAATGTTTTTTTAGGCCTGTCCAGAATGTCGATAGTTCGGCATTACCGGGGTCACTGTTTTTGTGTCACGAAAATGAAAAAAAAATATCTGCAATTTTTTGTGAAAATGGTTTTTAAATGTTTTTTTAGGCCTGTCCAGAATGTTGATAGTTCGGCATGACCGGGGTCACTGTTTTTGTGTCAAAAAATGAAAAAAATAATTCTGAGCTTTTTTTTTGAAAATGGTTCTAAAATGCTTTTTTTTTAGGCCTGTCCAAAATGTCGCTAGTTCGGCATGATCGGAGTATTCGTTTTTGGTGACAAAAATAGAAATCTACAATTTTTAGTGAAAATGGTTTTAAAATTCTTTTTTTTTAGGCCTGTCCAGAATGTCGATAGTTCGGCATGACCGGGGTCACTGTTTTTGTGTCAAAAAATGAAAAAAAGAATTCTGAGCTTTTTTTTTGAAAATGGTTCTAAAATTCTTTTTTTTTAGGCCTGTCCAGAATGTCGATAGTTCGGCATGACCGGGGTCACTGTTTTTGTGTCACGAAAATGAGAAAAAAATATCTGCAATTTTTTGTGAAAATGGTTCTACATTTTTTTTTTAGGCCTGTCCAGAATGTCGCTTTTTCGGCATGATCGGAGTCATCGTTTTTAGGGACAAAATAGAAATCTGCAATTTTTTGTGAAAATGGTTTTAAAATGTTTTTTTAGGCATGTCCAGAATGTCGATAGTTCGGTATGACCGGGGTCACTGTTTTTGTGTCAAAAAATGAAGAAAAAAAAATCAGCCATTTTTGGTGAAAATGGTTTTTAAAATTTTTTTTAGGCCTGTCCAGAATGACGATAGTTCGGCATGACCGGGGTCACTGTTTTTGTGTCAAAAAATGAAAAAAAGAATTCTGAGCTTTTTTTTTGAAAATGGTTCTAAAATGCTTTTTTTTTAGGCCTGTCCAAAATGTCGCTAGTTCGGCATGATCGGAGTATTCGTTTTTGGTGACAAAAATAGAAATCTACAATTTTTAGTGAAAATTGTTTTAAAATGTTTTTTTTAGGCCTGTCCAGAATGTCGCTAGTTTGGCATGACCGGGGTCACAGTTTTTGTGTCATGAAAATGAAGAAAAAAAAATCAGCAATTTTTGGTGAAAATGGTTTTAAATTTTTTTTTTAGACCTGTCCAGAATGTCGCTTTTTCAGCATGATCGGAGTCATCGTTTTTAGGGACAAAATAGAAATCTGCAATTTTTTGTGAAAATGGTTTTAAAATGTTTTTTTAGGCCTGTCCAGAATGTCGATAGTTCGGCATTACCGGGGTTACTGTTTTTGTGTCACGAAAATGAAAAAAAAATATCTGCAATTTTTTGTGAAAATGGTTTTTAAATGTTTTTTTAGGCCTGTCCATAATGTCGATAGTTCGGCATGACCGGGGTCACTGTTTTTGTGTCAAAAAATGAAAAAAATAATTCTGAGCTTTTTTTTTGAAAATGGTTCTAAAATGCTTTTTTTTTAGGCCTGTCCAAAATGTCGCTAGTTCGGCATGATCGGAGTATTCGTTTTTGGTGACAAAAATAGAAATCTACAATTTTTAGTGAAAATGGTTTTAAAATTCTTTTTTTTTAGGCCTGTCCAGAATGTCGATAGTTCGGCATGACCGGGGTCACTGTTTTTGTGTCAAAAAATGAAAAAAAGAATTCTGAGCTTTTTTTTTGAAAATGGTTCTAAAATTCTTTTTTTTTAGGCCTGTCCAGAATGTCGATAGTTCGGCATGACCGGGGTCACTGTTTTTGTGTCACGAAAATGAGAAAAAAATATCTGCAATTTTTTGTGAAAATGGTTCTAAAAAATTTTTTTAGGCCTGTCCAGAATGTCGCTTTTTCGGCATGATCGGAGTCATCGTTTTTAGGGACAAAATAGAAATCTGCAATTTTTTGTGAAAATGGTTTTAAAATGTTTTTTTAGGCCTGTCCAGAATGTCGATAGTTCGGCATGACCGGGGTCACTGTTTTTGTGTCACGAAAATGAAAAAAAAATATCTGCAATTTTTTGTGAAAATGGTTTTTAAATGTTTTTTTAGGCCTGTCCAGAATGTCGATAGTTCGGCATGACCGGGGTCACTGTTTTTGTGTCAAAAAATGAAAAAAATAATTCTGAGCTTTTTTTTTGAAAATGGTTCTAAAATGCTTTTTTTTTAGGCCTGTCCAAAATGTCGCTAGTTCGGCATGATCGGAGTATTCGTTTTTGGTGACAAAAATAGAAATCTACAATTTTTAGTGAAAATGGTTTTAAAATGTTTTTTTTAGGCCTGTCCAGAATGTCGCTAGTTTGGCATGACCGGGGTCACTGTTTTTGTGTCACGAAAATGAAGAAAAAAAAATCAGCAATTTTTGGTGAAAATGGTTTTAAATTTTTTTTTTAGACCTGTCCAGAATGTCGCTTTTTCAGCATGATCGGAGTCATCGTTTTTAGGGACAAAATAGAAATCTGCAATTTTTTGTGAAAATGGTTTTAAAATGTTTTTTTAGGCCTGTCCAGAATGTCGATAGTTCGGCATGACCGGGATCACTGTTTTTGTGTCACGAAAATGGAAAAAAAATATCTGCAATTTTTTGTGAAAATGGTTTTTAAATGTTTTTTTAGGCCTGTCCAGAATGTCGATAGTTCGGCATGACCGGGGTCACTGTTTTTGTGTCAAAAAATGAAAAAAATAATTCTGAGCTTTTTTTTTGAAAATGGTTCTAAAATGCTTTTTTTTTAGGCCTGTCCAAAATGTCGCTAGTTCGGCATGATCGGAGTATTCGTTTTTGGTGACAAAAATAGAAATCTACAATTTTTAGTGAAAATGGTTTTAAAATGTTTTTTTTAGGCCTGTCCAGAATGTCGCTAGTTTGGCATGACCGGGGTCACTGTTTGTGTCAAAAAATGAAAAAAAGAATTCTGAGCTTTTTTTTTGAAAATGGTTCTAAAATTCTTTTTTTTTAGGCCTGTCCAGAATGTCGATAGTTCGGCATGACCGGGGTCACTGTTTTTGTGTCACGAAAATGAGAAAAAAATATCTGCAATTTTTTGTGAAAATGGTTCTAAAAAATTTTTTTAGGCCTGTCCAGAATGTCGCTTTTTCGGCATGATCGGAGTCATCGTTTTTAGGGACAAAATAGAAATCTGCAATTTTTTGTGAAAATGGTTTTAAAATGTTTTTTTAGGCCTGTCCAGAATGTCGATAGTTCGGCATGACCGGGGTCACTGTTTTTGTGTCACGAAACTGAAAAAAAAATATCTGCAATTTTTTGTGAAAATGGTTTTTAAATGTTTTTTTAGGCCTGTCCAGAATGTCGATAGTTCGGCATGACCGGGGTCACTGTTTTTGTGTCAAAAAATGAAAAAAATAATTCTGAGCTTTTTTTTTGAAAATGGTTCTAAAATGCTTTTTTTTTAGGCCTGTCCAAAATGTCGCTAGTTCGGCATGATCGGAGTATTCGTTTTTGGTGACAAAAATAGAAATCTACAATTTTTAGTGAAAATGGTTTTAAAATGTTTTTTTTAGGCCTGTCCAGAATGTCGCTAGTTTGGCATGACCGGGGTCACTGTTTTTGTGTCACGAAAATGAAGAAAAAAAAATCAGCAATTTTTGGTGAAAATGGTTTTAAATTTTTTTTTTAGACCTGTCCAGAATGTCGCTTTTTCAGCATGATCGGAGTCAGCGTTTTTAGGGACAAAATAGAAATCTGCAATTTTTTTGTGAAAATGGTTTTAAAATGTTTTTTTTAGGCCTGTCCAGAATGTCGATAGTTCGGCATGACCGGGGTCACTGTTTTTGTGTCACGAAAATGAGAAAAAAATATCTGCAATTTTTTGTGAAAATGGTTCTACATTTTTTTTTTAGGCCTGTCCAGAATGTCGCTTTTTCGGCATGATCGGAGTCATCGTTTTTAGGGACAAAATAGAAATCTGCAATTTTTTGTGAAAATGGTTTTAAAATGTTTTTTTAGGCATGTCCAGAATGTCGATAGTTCGGTATGACCGGGGTCACTGTTTTTGTGTCAAAAAATGAAGAAAAAAAAATCAGCCATTTTTGGTGAAAATGGTTTTTAAAAAATTTTTTAGGCCTGTCCAGAATGACGATAGTTCGGCATGACCGGGGTCACTGTTTTTGTGTCAAAAAATGAAAAAAATAATTCTGAGCTTTTTTTTTGAAAATGGTTCTAAAATGCTTTTTTTTTAGGCCTGTCCAAAATGTCGCTAGTTCGGCATGATCGGAGTATTCGTTTTTGGTGACAAAAATAGAAATCTACAATTTTTTGTGAAAATGGTTTTAAAATGTTTTTTTTAGGCCTGTCCAGAATGTCGATAGTTCGGCATGACCGGGGTCACTGTTTTTGTGTCACGAAAATGAGAAAAAAATATCTGCAATTTTTTGAGAAAATGGTTTTTAAATTTTTTTTTAGGCCTGTCCAGAATGACGATAGTTCGGCATGACCGGGGTCACTGTTTTTGTGTCAAAAAATGAAAAAAAGAATTCTGAGCTTTTTTTTTGAAAATGGTTCTAAATTGCTTTTTTTTTAGGCCTGTCCAAAATGTCGCTAGTTCGGCATGATCGGAGTATTCGTTTTTGGTGACAAAAATAGAAATCTACAATTTTTAGTGAAAATTGTTTTAAAATGTTTTTTTTAGGCCTGTCCAGAATGTCGCTAGTTTGGCATGACCGGGGTCACAGTTTTTGTGTCATGAAAATGAAGAAAAAAAAATCAGCAATTTTTGGTGTAAATGTTTTAAAAAAAAATTTTTAGACCTGTCCAGAATGTCGCTTTTTCAGCATGATCGGAGTCATCGTTTTTAGGGACAAAATAGAAATCTGCAATTTTTGGTGAAAATGGTTTTAAAATGTTTTTTTTAGGTCTGTCCAGAATGTCGATAGTTCGGCATGACCGGGGTCACTGTTTTTGTGTCACGAAAATGAGGTAAAAATATCTGCAATTTTTTGTGAAAATGGTTCTACATTTTTTTTTTAGGCCTGTCCAGAATGTCGCTTTTTCGGCATGATCGGAGTCATCGTTTTTAGGGACAAAATAGAAATCTGCAATTTTTTGTGAAAATGGTTTTAAAATGTTTTTTTAGGCATGTCCAGAATGTCGATAGTTCGGCATGACCGGGGTCACTGTTTTTGTGTCAAAAAATGAAAAAAATAATTCTGAGCTTTTTTTTTGAAAATGGTTCTAAAATGCTTTTTTTTTAGGCCTGTCCAGAATGTCGCTTTTTCGGCATGATCGGAGTCATCGTTTTTAGGGACAAAATAGAAATCTGCAATTTTTTGTGAAAATGGTTTTAAAATGTTTTTTTAGGCCTGTCCAGAATGTCGATAGTTCGGCATGACCGGGGTCACTGTTTTTGTGTCACGAAAATGAAAAAAAAATATCTGCAATTTTTTGTGAAAATGGTTCTACATTTTTTTTTTAGGCCTGTCCAGAATGTCGCTTTTTCGGCATGATCGGAGTCATCGTTTTTAGGGACAAAATAGAAATCTGCAATTTTTTGTGAAAATGGTTTTAAAATGTTTTTTTAGGCATGTCCAGAATGTCGATAGTTCGGTATGACTGGGGTCACTGTTTTTGTGTCAAAAAATGAAGGAAAAAAAATCAGCCATTTTTTGTGAAAATGGTTTTAAAATGTTTTTTTAGGCCTGTCCAGAATGACGATAGTTCGGCATGACCGGGGTCACTGTTTTTGTGTCAAAAAATGAAAAAAAGAATTCTGAGCTTTTTTTTTGAAAATGGTTCTAAAATGCTTTTTTTTTAGGCCTGTCCAAAATGTCGCTAGTTCGGCATGATCGGAGTCATCGTTTTTGGTGACAAAAATAGAAATCTACAATTTTTTGTGAAAATGGTTTTAAAATGTTTTTTTTTAGGCCTGTCCAGAATCTCGCTAGTTTGGCATGACCGGGGTCACTGTTTTTGTGTCAAGAAAATGAAGAAAAAAAAATCAGCAATTTTTGGTGAAAATGGTTTTAAAACATTTTTTTAGACCTGTCCATAATGTCGCTTTTTCGGCATGATTGGAGTCATCGTTTTTAGGGACAAAATAGAAATCTGCAATTTTTGGTGAAAATGGTTTTAAAATTTTTTTTTAGACCTGTCCAGAATGTCGCTTTTTCGGCATGATCGGAGTCATCGTTTTTAGGGACAATTTAGAAATCTGCAATTTTTTTGTGAAAATGGTTTTAAAATGTTTTTTTTAGGCCTGTCCAGAAAGTCGATAGTTCGGCATGACCGGGGTCACTGTTTTTGTGTCAAAAAATGAAAAAAAGAATTCTTAACTTTTTTTTTGAAAATGGTTCTAAAATGCTTTTTTTTTAGGCCTGTCCAGAATGTCGCTAGTTCGGCATAACCGGGGTCACTGTTTTTGTGTCACGAAAATGAAGAAAAAAAAATCAGCAATTTTTGGTGAAAATGGTTTTTAAAAAAAAATTTAGGCCTGTCCAGAATGTCGCTTTTTCGGCATGATCGGAGTCATCGTTTTTAGGGACAAAATAGAAATCTGCAATTTTTTGTGAAAATGGTTTTAAAATGTTTTTTTTGGCATGTCCAGAATGTCGATAGGTGGGTATGACCGGGGTCACTGTTTTTGTGTCAAAAAATGAAGAAAAAAAAATCTGCCATTTTTGGTGAAAATGGTTTTTAAAATTTTTTTTAGGCCTGTCCAGAATGTCGATAGTTCGGCATGATCGGAGTCATCGTTTTTGGTGACAAAAATAGAAATCTACAATTTTTTGGTGAAAATGGTTTTAAAATGTTTTTTTTAGGCCTGTCCAGAATGTCGATAGTTCGGCATGACCGGGGTCACTGTTTTTGTGTCACGAAAATGAGAAAAAAACATCTGCAATTTTTTGTGAAAATGGTTCTACATTTTTTTTTTAGGCCTGTCCAGAATGTCGCTTTTTCGGCATGATCGGAGTCATCGTTTTTAGGGACAAAATAGAAATCTGCAATTTTTTGTGAAAATGGTTTTAAAATGTTTTTTTTGGCATGTCCAGAATGTCGATAGGTCGGTATGACCGGGGTCACTGTTTTTGTGTCAAAAAATGAAGAAAAAAAAATCAGCAATTTTTGGTGAAAATGGTTTTAAATTTTTTTTTTAGACCTGTCCAGAATGTCGCTTTTTCAGCATGATCGGAGTCATCGTTTTTAGGGACAAAATAGAAATCTGCAATTTTTTGTGAAAATGGTTTTAAAATGTTTTTTTAGGCCTGTCCAGAATGTCGATAGTTCGGCATGACCGGGGTCACTGTTTTTGTGTCACGAAAATGAAAAAAAAATATCTGCAATTTTTTGTGAAAATGGTTTTTAAATGTTTTTTTAGGCCTGTCCAGAATGTCGATAGTTCGGCATGACCGGGGTCACTGTTTTTGTGTCAAAAAATGAAAAAAATAATTCTGAGCTTTTTTTTTGAAAATGGTTCTAAAATGCTTTTTTTTTAGGCCTGTCCAAAATGTCGCTAGTTCGGCATGATCGGAGTATTCGTTTTTGGTGACAAAAATAGAAATCTACAATTTTTAGTGAAAATTGTTTTAAAATGTTTTTTTTAGGCCTGTCCACAATGTTGCTAGTTTGGCATGACCGGGGTCACAGTTTTTGTGTCATGAAAATGAAGAAAAAAAAATCAGCAATTTTTGGTGAAAATGTTTTTAAAAAATTTTTTTAGACCTGTCCAGAATGTCGCTTTTTCAGCATGATCGGAGTCATCATTTTTAGGGACAAAATAGAAATCTGCAATTTTTTTGAAAATGGTTCTAAAATGCTTTTTTTTTAGGCCTGTCCAAAATGTCGCTAGTTCGGCATGATCGGAGTCATCGTTTTTGGTGACAAAAATAGAAATCTACAATTTTTTGTGAAAATGGTTTTAAAATGTTTTTTTTAGGCCTGTCCAGAATGTCGATAGTTCGGCATGACCGGGGTCACTATTTTTGTGTCACGAAAATGAGGAAAAAATATCTGCAATTTTTTGTGAAAATGGTTCTAAAAAATTTTTTTAGGCCTGTCCAGAATGTCGCTTTTTCGGCATGATCGGAGTCATCGTTTTTAGGGACAAAATAGAAATCTGCAATTTTTTGTGAAAATGGTTTTAAAATGTTTTTTTAGGCCTGTCCAGAATGTCGATAGTTCGGCATGACCGGGGTCACTGTTTTTGTGTCACGAAAATGAAAAAAAATATCTGCAATTTTTTGTGAAAATGGTTCAAAAAATTTTTTAGACCTGTCCAGAATGTCGCTTTTTCAACATGATCGGAGTCATCGTTTTTAGGGACAAAATAGAAATCTACAATTTTTAGTGAAAATGGTTTTAAAATGTTTTTTTTAGGCCTGTCCAGAATGTCGCTAGTTTGGCATGTTTTTGTGTCACGAAAATGAAGAAAAAAAAATCAGCAATTTTTGGTGAAAATGGTTTTAAATTTTTTTTTTAGACCTGTCTAGAATGTCGCTTTTTCAGCATGATCGGAGTCAGCGTTTTTAGGGACAAAATAGAAATCTGCAATTTTTTTGTGAAAATGGTTTTAAAATGTTTTTTTTAGGCCTGTCCAGAATGTCGATAGTTCGGTATGACCGGGGTCACTGTTTTTGTGTCAAAAAATGAAGAAAAAAAAATCAGCCATTTTTGGTGAAAATGGTTTTTAAAATTTTTTTTAGGCCTGTCCAGAATGACGATAGTTCGGCATGACCGGGGTCACTGTTTTTGTGTCACGAAAATGAGAAAAAAATATCTGCAATTTTTTGTGAAAATGGTTCTACATTTTTTTTTTAGGCCTGTCCAGAATGTCGCTTTTTCGGCATGATCGGAGTCATCGTTTTTAGGGACAAAATAGAAATCTGCAATTTTTTGTGAAAATGGTTTTAAAATGTTTTTTAGGCATGTCCAGAATGTCGATAGTTCGGTATGACCGGGGTCACTGTTTTTGTGTCAAAAAATGAAGAAAAAAAAATCAGCCATTTTTGGTGAAAATGGTTTTTACAATTTTTTTTAGGCCTGTCCAGAATGACGATAGTTCGGCATGACCGGGGTCACTGTTTTTGTGTCAAAAAATGAAAAAAAGAATTCTGAGCTTTTTTTTTGAAAATGGTTCTAAAATGCTTTTTTTTTAGGCCTGTCCAAAATGTCGCTAGTTCGGCATGATCGGAGTCATCGTTTTTGGTGACAAAAATAGAAATCTACAATTTTTAGTGAAAATGGTTTTAAAATGTTTTTTTTAGGCCTGTCCAGAATGTCGATAGTTCGGCATGACCGGGGTCACTGTTTTTGTGTCACGAAAATGAAAAAAAAATATCTGCAATTTTTTGTGAAAATGGTTTTTAAATGTTTTTTTAGGCCTGTCCAGAATGTCGATAGTTCGGCATGACCGGGGTCACTGTTTTTGTGTCAAAAAATGAAAAAAATAATTCAGAGCTTTTTTTTTGAAAATGGTTCTAAAATGCTTTTTTTTTAGGCCTGTCCAAAATGTCGCTAGTTCGGCATGATCGGAGTATTCGTTTTTGGTGACAAAAATAGAAATCTACAATTTTTTGTGAAAATGGTTTTAAAATGTTTTTTTTAGGCCTGTCCAGAATGTCGCTAGTTTGGCATGACCGGGGTCACTGTTTTTGTGTCACGAAAATGAAGAAAAAAAAATCAGCAATTTTTGGTGAAAATGGTTTTAAATTTTTTTTTTAGACCTGTCCAGAATGTCGCTTTTTCAGCATGATCGGAGTCATCGTTTTTAGGGACAAAATAGAAATCTGCAATTTTTTGTGAAAATGGTTTTAAAATGTTTTTTTAGGCCTGTCCAGAATGTCGATAGTTCGGCATGACCGGGGTCACTGTTTTTGTGTCACGAAAATGAAAAAAAAATATCTGCAATTTTTTGTGAAAATGGTTTTTAAATGTTTTTTTAGGCCTGCCCAGAATGTCGATAGTTCGGCATGACCGGGGTCACTGTTTTTGTGTCAAAAAATGAAAAAAATAATTCTGAGCTTTTTTTTTGAAAATGGTTCTAAAATGCTTTTTTTTTAGGCCTGTCCAAAATGTCGCTAGTTCGGCATGATCGGAGTATTCGTTTTTGGTGACAAAAATAGAAATCTACAATTTTTAGTGAAAATGGTTTTAAAATGTTTTTTTTAGGCCTGTCCAGAATGTCGCTAGTTTGGCATGACCGGGGTCACTGTTTTTGTGTCACGAAAATGAAGAAAAAAAAATCAGCAATTTTTGGTGAAAATGGTTTTAAATTTTTTTTTTAGACCTGTCCAGAATGTCGCTTTTTCAGCATGATCGGAGTCAGCGTTTTTAGGGACAAAATAGAAATCTGCAATTTTTTTGTGAAAATGGTTTTAAAATGTTTTTTTTAGGCCTGTCCAGAATGTCGATAGTTCGGCATGACCGGGGTCACTGTTTTTGTGTCACGAAAATGAGAAAAAAATATATGCAATTTTTTGTGAAAATGGTTCTACATTTTTTTTTTAGGCCTGTCCAGAATGTCGCTTTTTCGGCATGATCGGAGTCATCGTTTTTAGGGACAAAATAGAAATCTGCAATTTTTTGTGAAAATGGTTTTAAAATGTTTTTTTAGGCATGTCCAGAATGTCGATAGTTCGGTATGACCGGGGTCACTGTTTTTGTGTCAAAAAATGAAGAAAAAAAAATCAGCCATTTTTGGTGAAAATGGTTTTTAAATTTTTTTTTAGGCCTGTCCAGAATGACGATAGTTCGGCATGACCGGGGTCACTGTTTTTGTGTCAAAAAATGAAAAAAATAATTCTGAGCTTTTTTTTTGAAAATGGTTCTAAAATGCTTTTTTTTTAGGCCTGTCCAAAATGTCGCTAGTTCGGCATGATCGGAGTATTCGTTTTTGGTGACAAAAATAGAAATCTACAATTTTTTGTGAAAATGGTTTTAAAATGTTTTTTTTAGGCCTGTCCAGAATGTCGATAGTTCGGCATGACCGGGGTCACTGTTTTTGTGTCACGAAAATGAGAAAAAAATATCTGCAATTTTTTGTGAAAATGGTTCTAAAAAAATTTTTTAGGCCTGTCCAGAATGTCGCTTTTTCGGCATGATCGGAGTCATCGTTTTTAGGGACAAAATAGAAATCTGCAATTTTTTGTGAAAATGGTTTTAAAATGTTTTTTTAGGCCTGTCCAGAATGTCGATAGTTCGGCATGACCGGGGTCACTGTTTTTGTGTCACGAAAATGAAAAAAAAATATCTGCAATTTTTTGTGAAAATGGTTTTTAAATGTTTTTTTAGGCCTGTCCAGAATGTCGATAGTTCGGCATGACCGGGGTCACTGTTTTTGTGTCAAAAAATGAAAAAAATAATTCTGAGCTTTTTTTTTGAAAATGGTTCTAAAATGCTTTTTTTTTAGGCCTGTCCAAAATGTCGCTAGTTCGGCATGATCGGAGTATTCGTTTTTGGTGACAAAAATAGAAATCTACAATTTTTAGTGAAAATGGTTTTAAAATGTTTTTTTTAGGCCTGTCCAGAATGTCGCTAGTTTGGCATGACCGGGGTCACTGTTTTTGTGTCACGAAAATGAAGAAAAAAAAATCAGCAATTTTTGGTGAAAATGGTTTTAAAAATTTTTTTTAGACCTGTCCAGAATGTCGCTTTTTCAGCATGATCGGAGTCAGCGTTTTTAGGGACAAAATAGAAATCTGCAATTTTTTTGTGAAAATGGTTTTAAAATGTTTTTTTTAGGCCTGTCCAGAATGTCGATAGTTCGGCATGACCGGGGTCACTGTTTTTGTGTCACGAAAATTAGAAAAAAATATCTGCAATTTTTTGTGAAAATGGTTCTACATTTTTTTTTTAGGCCTGTCCAGAATGTCGCTTTTTCGGCATGATCGGAGTCATCGTTTTTAGGGACACAATAGAAATCTGCAATTTTTTGTGAAAATGGTTTTAAAATGTTTTTTTAGGCATGTCCAGAATGTCGATAGTTCGGTATGTCCGGGGTCACTGTTTTTGTGTCAAAAAATGAGGAAAAAAAAATCAGCCATTTTTGGTGAAAATGGTTTTTAAATTTTTTTTTAGGCCTGTCCAGAATGACGATAGTTCGGCATGATCGGAGTATTCGTTTTTGGTGACAAAAATAGAAATCTACAATTTTTTGTGAAAATGGTTTTAAAATGTTTTTTTTAGGCCTGTCCAGAATGTCGATAGTTCGGCATGACCGGGGTCACTGTTTTTGTGTCACGAAAATGAGAAAAAAATATCTGCAATTTTTTGTGAAAATGGTTTTTAAATTTTTTTTTAGGCCTGTCCAGAATGACGATAGTTCGGCATGACCGGGGTCACTGTTTTTGTGTCAAAAAATGAAAAAAAGAATTCTGAGCTTTTTTTTTGAAAATGGTTCTAAAATGCTTTTTTTTTAGGCCTGTCCAAAATGTCGCTAGTTCGGCATGATCGGAGTCATCGTTTTTGGTGACAAAAATAGAAATCTACAATTTTTAGTGAAAATGGTTTTAAAATGTTTTTTTTAGGCCTGTCCAGAATGTCGATAGTTCGGCATGACCGGGGTCACTGTTTTTGTGTCACGAAAATGAGAAAAAAATATCTGCAATTTTTTGTGAAAATGGTTCTAAAAAAAATTTTTAGGCCTGTCCAGAATGTCGCTTTTTCGGCATGATCGGAGTCATCGTTTTTAGGGACAAAATAGAAATCTGCAATTTTTTGTGAAAATGGTTTTAAAATGTTTTTTTAGGCCTGTCCAGAATGTCGATAGTTCGGCATGACCGGGGTCACTGTTTTTGTGTCACGAAAATGAAAAAAAAATATCTGCAATTTTTTGTGAAAATGGTTTTTAAATGTTTTTTTAGGCCTGTCCAGAATGTCGATAGTTCGGCATGACCGGGGTCACTGTTTTTGTGTCAAAAAATGAAAAAAATAATTCTGAGCTTTTTTTTTGAAAATGGTTCTAAAATGCTTTTTTTTTAGGCCTGTCCAAAATGTCGCTAGTTCGGCATGATCGGAGTATTCGTTTTTGGTGACAAAAATAGAAATCTACAATTTTTAGTGAAAATGGTTTTAAAATGTTTTTTAGGCCTGTCCAGAATGACGATAGTTCGGCATGACCGGGGTCACTGTTTTTGTGTCAAAAAATGAAAAAAATAATTCTGAGCTTTTTTTTTGAAAATGGTTCTAAAATGCTTTTTTTTTAGGCCTGTCCAAAATGTCGCTAGTTCGGCATGATCGGAGTATTCGTTTTTGGTGACAAAAATAGAAATCTACAATTTTTAGTGAAAATGGTTTTAAAATGTTTTTTTTAGGCCTGTCCAGAATGTCGCTAGTTTGGCATGACCGGGGTCACTGTTTTTGTGTCACGAAAATGAAGAAAAAAAAATCAGCAATTTTTGGTGAAAATGGTTTTAAATTTTTTTTTTAGACCTGTCCAGAATGTCGCTTTTTCAGCATGATCGGAGTCATCGTTTTTAGGGACAAAATAGAAATCTGCAATTTTTGGTGAAAATAGTTTTAAAATGTTTTTTTAGGCCTGTCCAGAATGTCGATAGTTCGGCATGACCGGGGTCACTGTTTTTGTGTCACGAAAATGAAAAAAAAATATCTGCAATTTTTTGTGAAAATGGTTTTTAAATGTTTTTTTAGGCCTGTCCAGAATGTCGATAGTTCGGCATGACCGGGGTCACTGTTTTTGTGTCAAAAAATGAAAAAAATAATTCTGAGCTTTTTTTTTGAAAATGGTTCTAAAATGCTTTTTTTTTAGGCCTGTCTAAAATGTCGCTAGTTCGGCATGATCGGAGTATTCGTTTTTGGTGACAAAAATAGAAATCTACAATTTTTAGTGAAAATGGTTTTAAAATGTTTTTTTTAGGCCTGTCCAGAATGTCGCTAGTTTGGCATGACCGGGGTCACTGTTTTTGTGTCACGAAAATGAAGAAAAAAAAATCAGCAATTTTTGGTGAAAATGGTTTTAATTTTTTTTTTTAGACCTGTCCAGAATGTCGCTTTTTCAGCATGATCGGAGTCAGCGTTTTTAGGGACAAAATAGAAATCAGCAATTTTTTTGTGAAAATGGTTTTAAAATGTTTTTTTTAGGCCTGTCCAGAATGTCGATAGTTCGGCATGACCGGGGTCACTGTTTTTGTGTCACGAAAATGAGAAAAAAAAATCAGCAATTTTTGGTGAAAATGGTTCTACATTTTTTTTTTAGGCCTGTCCAGAATGTCGCTTTTTCGGCATGATCGGAGTCATCGTTTTTAGGGACAAAATAGAAATCTGCAATTTTTTGTGAAAATGGTTTTAAAATGTTTTTTTAGGCATGTCCAGAATGTCGATAGTTCGGTATGACCGGGGTCACTGTTTTTGTGTCAAAAAATGAAGAAAAAAAAATCTGCCATTTTTGGTGAAAATGGTTTTTAAATTTTTCTTTAGGCCTGTCCAGAATGATGATAGTTCGGCATGACCGGGGTCACTGTTTTTGTGTCAAAAAATGAAAAAAATAATTCTGAGCTTTTTTTTTGAAAATGGTTCTAAAATGCTTTTTTTTTAGGCCTGTCCAAAATGTCGCTAGTTCGGCATGATCGGAGTCATCGTTTTTGGTGACAAAAATAGAAATCTACAATTTTTTGTGAAAATGGTTTTAAAATGTTTTTTTTAGGCCTGTCCAGAATGTCGATAGTTCGGCATGACCGGGGTCACTGTTTTTGTGTCACGAAAATGAGAAAAAAATATCTGCAATTTTTTGTGAAAATGGTTCTAAAATTTTTTTTGACCTGTCCAGAATGTCGCTTTTTCAACATGATCGGAGTCATCGTTTTTAGGGACAAAATAGAAATCTGCAATTTTTGGTGAAAATGTTTTTAAAATGTTTTTTTTAGGCCTGTTTAGAATGTCGCTAGTTTGGCATGACCGGGGTCACTGTTTTTGTGTCACGAAAATGAAGAAAAAAAAATCAGCAATTTTTGGTGAAAATGGTTTTAAATTTTTTTTTTTAGACCTTTCCAGAATGTCGCTTTTTCAGCATGATCGGAGTCAGCGTTTTTAGGGACAAAATAGAAATCTGCAATTTTTTTGTGAAAATGGTTTTAAAATGTTTTTTTTAGGCCTGTCCAGAATGTCGATAGTTCGGCATGACCGGGGTCACTGTTTTTGTGTCACGAAAATGAGAAAAAAATATCAGCAATTTTTTGTGAAAATGGTTCTAAAAAATTTTTTTAGGCCTGTCCAGAATGTCGCTTTTTCGGCATGATCGGAGTCATCGTTTTTAGGGACAAAATAGAAATCTGCAATTTTTTGTGAAAATGGTTTTAAAATGTTTTTTTAGGCCTGTCTAGAATGTCGATAGTTCGGCATGACCGGGGTCACTGTTTTTGTGTCACGAAAATGAAAAAAAAATATCTGCAATTTTTTGTGAAAATGGTTTTTAAATGTTTTTTTAGGCCTGTCCAGAATGTCGATAGTTCGGCATGATCGGAGTATTAGTTTTTGGTGACAAAAATAGAAATCTACAATTTTTAGTGAAAATGGTTTTAAAATGTTTTTTTTAGGCCTGTCCAGAATGTCGCTAGTTTGGCATGACCGGGGTCACTGTTTTTGTGTCACGAAAATGAAGAAAAAAAAATCAGCAATTTTTGGTGAAAATGGTTTTAAATTTTTTTTTTAGACCTGTCCAGAATGTCGCTTTTTCAGCATGATCGGAGTCATCGTTTTTAGGGACAAAATAGAAATCTGCAATTTTTTGTGAAAATGGTTTTAAAATGTTTTTTTAGGCCTGTCCAGAATGTCGATAGTTCGGCATGACCGGGGTCACTGTTTTTGTGTCACGAAAATGAAAAAAAAATATCTGCAATTTTTTGTGAAAATGGTTTTTAAATGATTTTTTAGGCCTGTCCAGAATGTCGATAGTTCGGCATGACCGGGGTCACTGTTTTTGTGTCAAAAAATGAAAAAAATAATTCTGAGCTTTTTTTTTGAAAATGGTTCTAAAATGCTTTTTTCTTAAGCCTGTCCAAAATGTCGCTAGTTCGGCATGATCGGAGTATTCGTTTTTGGTGACAAAAATAGAAATCTACAATTTTTAGTGAAAATGGTTTTAAAATGTTTTTTTTAGGCCTGTCCAGAATGTCGCTAGTTTGGCATGACCGGGGTCACTGTTTTTGTGTCACGAAAATGAAGAAAAAAAAATCAGCAATTTTTGGTGAAAATGGTTTTACATTTTTTTTTTTTACCTGTCCAGAATGTCGCTTTTTCAGCATGATCGGAGTCATCGTTTTTAGGGACAAAATAGAAATCTGCAATTTTTTGTGAAAATGGTTTTAAAATGTTTTTTTAGGCCTGTCCAGAATGTCGATAGTTCGGCATGACCGGGGTCACTGTTTTTGTGTCAAAAAATGAAAAAAATAATTCTGAGCTTTTTTTTTGAAAATGGTTCTAAAATGCTTTTTTTTTAGGCCTGTCCAAAATGTCGCTAGTTCGGCATGATCGGAGTCATCGTTTTTGGTGACAAAAATAGAAATCTACAATTTTTAGTGAAAATGGTTTTAAAATGTTTTTTTTAGGCCTGTCCAGAATGTCGCTAGTTTGGCATGACCGGGGTCACTGTTTTTGTGTCACGAAAATGAAGAAAAAAAAATCAGCAATTTTTGGTGAAAATGGTTTTAAATTTTTTTTTTAGACCTGTCCAGAATGTCGCTTTTTCAGCATGATCGGAGTCAGCGTTTTTAGGGACAAAATAGAAATCTGCAATTTTTTGTGAAAATGGTTTTAAAATGTTTTTTTAGGCATGTCCAGAATGTCGATAGTTCGGTATGACCGGGGTCACTGTTTTTGTGTCAAAAAATGAAGAAAAAAAAATCAGCCATTTTTGGTGAAAATGGTTTTTAAATTTTTTTTTAGGCCTGTCCAGAATGACGATAGTTCGGCATGACCGGGGTCACTGTTTTTGTGTCAAAAAATGAAAAAAATAATTCTGAGCTTTTTTTTTGAAAATGGTTCTAAAATGCTTTTTATTTAGGCCTGTCCATAATGTCGCTAGTTCGGCATGATCGGAGTCATCGTTTTTGGTGACAAAAATAGAAATCTACAATTTTTTGTGAAAATGGTTTTAAAATGTTTTTTTTTAGGCCTGTCCAGAATGTCGATAGTTCGGCATGACCGGGGTCACTGTTTTTGTGTCACGAAAATGAGAAAAAAATATCTGCAATTTTTTGTGAAAACGGTTCAAAAAATTTTTTTTAGGCCTGTCCAGAATGTCGCTTTTTCGGCATGATCGGAGTCATCGTTTTTAGGGACAAAATAGAAATCTGCAATTTTTGGTGAAAATGGTTTTAAAATGTTTTTTTAGGCCTGTCCAGAATGTCGATAGTTCGGCATGACCGGGGTCACTGTTTTTGTGTCACGAAAATGAAGAAAAAATATCTGCAATTTTTTGTGAAAATGGTTTTTAAATGTTTTTTTAGGCCTGTCCAGAATGTCGATAGTTCGGCATGACCGGGGTCACTGTTTTTGTGTCAAAAAATGAAAAAAATAATTCTGAGCTTTTTTTTTGAAAATGGTTCTAAAATGCTTTTTTTTTAGGCCTGTCCAAAATGTCGCTAGTTCGGCATGATCGGAGTATTAGTTTTTGGTGACAAAAATAGAAATCTACAATTTTTAGTGAAAATGGTTTTAAAATGTTTTTTTTTAGGCCTGTCCAGAATGTCGCTAGTTTGGCATGACCGGGGTCACTGTTTTTGTGTCACGAAAATGAAGAAAAAAAAATCAGCAATTTTTGGTGAAAATGGTTTTAAATTTTTTTTTTAGACCTGTCCAGAATGTCGCTTTTTCAGCATGATCGGAGTCATCGTTTTTAGGGACAAAATAGAAATCTGCAATTTTTTGTGAAAATGGTTTTAAAATGTTTTTTTAGGCCTGTCCAGAATGTCGATAGTTCGGCATGACCGGGGTCACTGTTTTTGTGTCACGAAAATGAAAAAAAAATATCTGCAATTTTTTGTGAAAATGGTTTTTAAATGATTTTTTAGGCCTGTCCAGAATGTCGATAGTTCGGCATGACCGGGGTCACTGTTTTTGTGTCAAAAAATGAAAAAAATAATTCTGAGCTTTTTTTTTGAAAATGGTTCTAAAATGCTTTTTTTTTAAGCCTGTCCAAAATGTCGCTAGTTCGGCATGATCGGAGTATTCGTTTTTGGTGACAAAAATAGAAATCTACAATTTTTAGTGAAAATGGTTTTAAAATGTTTTTTTTTAGGCCTGTCCAGAATGTCGCTAGTTTGGCATGACCGGGGTCACTGTTTTTGTGTCACGAAAATGAAGAAAAAAAAATCAGCAATTTTTGGTGAAAATGGTTTTAAATTTTTTTTTTTAGACCTGTCCAGAATGTCGCTTTTTCAGCATGATCGGAGTCAGCGTTTTTAGGGACAAAATAGAAATCTGCAATTTTTTGTGAAAATGGTTTTAAAATGTTTTTTTAGGCATGTCCAGAATGTCGATAGTTCGGTATGACCGGGGTCACTGTTTTTGTGTCAAAAAATGAAGAAAAAAAAATCAGCCATTTTTGGTGAAAATGGTTTTAAAAATTTTTTTTAGGCCTGTCCAGAATGACGATAGTTCGGCATGACCGGGGTCACTGTTTTTGTGTCAAAAAATGAAAAAAATAATTCTGAGCTTTTTTTTTGAAAATGGTTCTAAAATGCTTTTTATTTAGGCCTGTCCAAAATGTCGCTAGTTCGGCATGATCGGAGTCATCGTTTTTAGGGACAAAATAGAAATCTGCAATTTTTTGTGAAAATGGTTTTAAAATGTTTTTTTAGGCCTGTCCAGAATGTCGATAGTTCGGCATGACCGGGGTCACTGTTTTTGTGTCACGAAAATGCAAAAAAAATATCTGCAATTTTTTGTGAAAATGGTTCTAAAAATTTTTTTGACCTGTCCAGAATGTCGCTTTTTCAACATGATCGGAGTCATCGTTTTTAGGGACAAAATAGAAATCTGCAATTTTTGGTGAAAATGGTTTTAAAATGTTTTTTTTAGGCCTGTCCAGAATGTCGCTAGTTTGGCATGACCGGGGTCACTGTTTTTGTGTCACGAAAATGAAGAAAAAAAAATCAGCAATTTTTGGTGAAAATGGTTTTAATTTTTTTTTTTAGACCTGTCCAGAATGTCGCTTTTTCAGCATGATCGGAGTCAGCGTTTTTAGGGACAAAATAGAAATCAGCAATTTTTTTGTGAAAATGGTTTTAAAATGTTTTTTTTAGGCCTGTCCAGAATGTCGATAGTTCGGCATGACCGGGGTCACTGTTTTTGTGTCACGAAAATGAAGAAAAAAAAATCTGCCATTTTTGGTGAAAATGGTTTTTAAATTTTTCTTTAGGCCTGTCCAGAATGATGATAGTTCGGCATGACCGGGGTCACTGTTTTTGTGTCAAAAAATGAAAAAAATAATTCTGAGCTTTTTTTTTGAAAATGGTTCTAAAATGCTTTTTTTTTAGGCCTGTCCAAAATGTCGCTAGTTCGGCATGATCGGAGTCATCGTTTTTGGTGACAAAAATAGAAATCTACAATTTTTTGTGAAAATGGTTTTAAAATGTTTTTTTTAGGCCTGTCCAGAATGTCGATAGTTCGGCATGACCGGGGTCACTGTTTTTGTGTCACGAAAATGAGAAAAAAATATCTGCAATTTTTTGTGAAAATGGTTCTAAAAAATTTTTTTAGGCCTGTCCAGAATGTCGCTTTTTCGGCATGATCGGAGTCAGCGTTTTTAGGGACAAAATAGAAATCTGCAATTTTTTTGTGAAAATGGTTTTAAAATGTTTTTTTTAGGCCTGTCCAGAATGTCGATAGTTCGGCATGACCGGGGTCACTGTTTTTGTGTCACGAAAATGAGAAAAAAAAATCAGCAATTTTTGGTGAAAATGGTTCTACATTTTTTTTTTAGGCCTGTCCAGAATGTCGCTTTTTCGGCATGATCGGAGTCATCGTTTTTAGGGACAAAATAGAAATCTGCAATTTTTTGTGAAAATGGTTTTCAAATGTTTTTTTTAGGCCTGTCCAGAATGTCGATAGTTCGGCATGACCGGGGTCACTGTTTTTGTGTCAAAAAATGAAAAAAATAATTCTGAGCTTTTTTTTTGAAAATGGTTCTAAAATGCTTTTTTTTTAGGCCTGTCCAAAATGTCGCTAGTTCGGCATGATCGGAGTCATCGTTTTTGGTGACAAAAATAGAAATCTACAATTTTTAGTGAAAATGGTTTTAAAATGTTTTTTTTAGGCCTGTCCAGAATGTCGCTAGTTTGGCATGACCGGGGTCACTGTTTTTGTGTCACGAAAATGAAGAAAAAAAAATCAGCAATTTTTGGTGAAAATGGTTTTAAATTTTTTTTTTAGACCTGTCCAGAATGTCGCTTTTTCAGCATGATCGGAGTCAGCGTTTTTAGGGACAAAATAGAAATCTGCAATTTTTTGTGAAAATGGTTTTAAAATGTTTTTTTAGGCATGTCCAGAATGTCGATAGTTCGGTATGACCGGGGTCACTGTTTTTGTGTCAAAAAATGAAGAAAAAAAAATCAGCCATTTTTGGTGAAAATGGTTTTTAAATTTTTTTTTAGGCCTGTCCAGAATGACGATAGTTCGGCATGACCGGGGTCACTGTTTTTGTGTCAAAAAATGAAAAAAATAATTCTGAGCTTTTTTTTTGAAAATGGTTCTAAAATGCTTTTTATTTAGGCCTGTCCATAATGTCGCTAGTTCGGCATGATCGGAGTCATCGTTTTTGGTGACAAAAATAGAAATCTACAATTTTTTGTGAAAATGGTTTTAAAATGTTTTTTTTAGGCCTGTCCAGAATGTCGATAGTTCGGCATGACCGGGGTCACTGTTTTTGTGTCACGAAAATGAGAAAAAAATATCTGCAATTTTTTGTGAAAACGGTTCTAAAAATTTTTTTTAGGCCTGTCCAGAATGTCGCTTTTTCGGCATGATCGGAGTCATCGTTTTTAGGGACAAAATAGAAATCAGCAATTTTTTGTGAAAATGGTTTTAAAATGTTTTTTTAGGCCTGTCCAGAATGTCGATAGTTCGGCATGACCGGGGTCACTGTTTTTGTGTCACGAAAATGCAAAAAAAATATCAGCAATTTTTTGTGAAAATGGTTCTAAAAATTTTTTTGACCTGTCCAGAATGTCGCTTTTTCAACATGATCGGAGTCATCGTTTTTAGGGACAAAATAGAAATCTGCAATTTTTGGTGAAAATGTTTTTAAAATGTTTTTTTTAGGCCTGTCCAGAATGTCGCTAGTTTGGCATGACCGGGGTCACTGTTTTTGTGTCACGAAAATGAAGAAAAAAAAATCTGCAATTTTTGGTGAAAATGGTTTTAAATTTTTTTTTTTAGACCTGTGCAGAATGTCGCTATTTCAGCATGATCGGAGTCAGCGTTTTTAGGGACAAAATAGAAATCTGCAATTTTTTTGTGAAAATGGTTTTAAAATGTTTTTTTTAGGCCTGTCCAGAATGTCGATAGTTCGGCATGACCGGGGTCACTGTTTTTGTGTCACGAAAATGAGAAAAAAAAATCAGCAATTTTTGGTGAAAATGGTTCTACATTTTTTTTTTTTGCCTGTCCAGAATGTCGCTTTTTCGGCATGATCGGAGTCATCGTTTTTAGGGACAAAATAGAAATCTGCAATTTTTTGTGAAAATGGTTTTCAAATGTTTTTTTTAGGCCTGTCCAGAATGTCGATAGTTCGGCATGACCGGGGTCACTGTTTTTGTGTCAAAAAATGAAAAAAATAATTCTGAGCTTTTTTTTTGAAAATGGTTCTAAAATGCTTTTTTTTAGGCCTGTCCAAAATGTCGCTAGTTCGGCATGATCGGAGTCATCGTTTTTGGTGACAAAAATAGAAATCTACAATTTTTTGTGAAAATGGTTTTAAAATGTTTTTTTTAGGCCTGTCCAGAATGTCGATAGTTCGGCATGACCGGGGTCACTGTTTTAGTGTCACGAAAATGAGAAAAAAATATCTGCAATTTTTTGTGAAAATGGTTTTAAAATGTTTTTTTAGGCCTGTCCAGAATGTCGATAGTTCGGTCACTGTTTTTGTGTCACGAAAATGAAGAAAAAAAAATCAGCAATTTTTGGTGAAAATGGTTTTAAATTTTTTTTTTAGACCTGTCCAGAATGTCGCTTTTTCAGCATGATCGGAGTCAGCGTTTTTAGGGACAAAATAGAAATCTGCAATTTTTTGTGAAAATGGTTTTAAAATGTTTTTTTAGGCATGTCCAGAATGTCGATAGTTCGGTATGACCGGGGTCACTGTTTTTGTGTCAAAAAATGAAGAAAAAAAAATCAGCCATTTTTGGTGAAAATGGTTTTAAATTTTTTTTTTAGGCCTGTCCAGAATGACGATAGTTCGGCACTGTTTTTGTGTCAAAAAATGAAAAAAATAATTCTGAGCTTTTTTTTTGAAAATGGTTCTAAAATGCTTTTTATTTAGGCCTGTCCAAAATGTCGCTAGTTCGGCATGATCGGAGTCATCGTTTTTGGTGACAAAAATAGAAATCTACAATTTTTTGTGAAAATGGTTTTAAAATGTTTTTTTTAGGCCTGTCCAGAATGTCGATAGTTCGGCATGACCGGAGTCACTGTTTTTGTGTCACGAAAATGAGAAAAAAATATCTGCAATTTTTTGTGAAAATGGTTTTTAAATGTTTTTTTAGGCCTGTCCAGAATGTCGATAGTTCGGCATGACCGGGGTCACTGTTTTTGTGTCAAAAAATGAAAAAAAGAATTCTGAGCTTTTTTTTTGAAAATGGTTCTAAAATTCTTTTTTTTTAGGCCTGTCCAAAATGTCGCTAGTTCGGCATGATCGGAGTGTTCGTTTTTGGTGACAAAAATAGAAATCTACAATTTTTTGTGAAAATGGTTTTAAAATGTTTTTTTTAGGCCTGTCCAGAATGTCGATAGTTCGGCATGACCGGGGTCACTGTTTTAGTGTCACGAAAATGAGAAAAAAATATCTGCAATTTTTTGTGAAAATGGTTTTTAAATTTTCTTTTAGGCCTGTCCAGAATGACGATAGTTCGGCATGATCGGAGTCATCGTTTTTAGGGACAAAATAGAAATCTGCAATTTTTTGTGAAAATGGTTTTAAAATGTTTTTTTAGGCCTGTCCAGAATGTCGATAGTTCGGCATGACCGGGGTCACTGTTTTTGTGTCAAAAAATGAAAAAAAGAAGTCTGAGCTTTTTTTGAAAATGGTTCTAAAATGCTTTTTTTTTAGGCCTGTCCAAAATGTCGCTTTTTCGGCATGATCGGAGTCATCGTTTTTAGGGACAAAATAGAAATCTGCAATTTTTTGTGAAAATGGTTTTAAAATGTTTTTTTAGGCATGTCCAGAATGTCGATAGTTCGGTATGACCGGGGTCACTGTTTTTGTGTCAAAAAATGAAGAAAAAAAAATCAGCCATTTTTGGTGAAAATGGTTTTTAAATTTTTTTTTAGGCCTGTCCAGAATGACGATAGTTCGGCATGACCGGGGTCACTGTTTTTGTGTCAAAAAATGAAAAAAATAATTCTGAGCTTTTTTTTTGAAAATGGTTCTAAAATGCTTTTTATTTAGGCCTGTCCATAATGTCGCTAGTTCGGCATGATCGGAGTCATCGTTTTTGGTGACAAAAATAGAAATCTACAATTTTTTGTGAAAATGGTTTTAAAATGTTTTTTTTAGGCCTGTCCAGAATGTCGATAGTTCGGCATGACCGGGGTCACTGTTTTTGTGTCACGAAAATGAGAAAAAAATATCTGCAATTTTTTGTGAAAACGGTTCTAAAAAATTTTTTTAGGCCTGTCCAGAATGTCGCTTTTTCGGCATGATCGGAGTCATCGTTTTTAGGGACAAAATAGAAATCAGCAATTTTTTGTGAAAATGGTTTTAAAATGTTTTTTTAGGCCTGTCCAGAATGTCGATAGTTCGGCATGACCGGGGTCACTGTTTTTGTGTCAAAAAATGAAAAAAAGAAGTCTGAGCTTTTTTTGAAAATGGTTCTAAAATGCTTTTTTTTTAGGCCTGTCCAAAATGTCGCTTTTTCGGCATGATCGGAGTCATCGTTTTTAGGGACAAAATAGAAATCTGCAATTTTTTGTGAAAATGGTTTTAAAATGTTTTTTTAGGCATGTCCAGAATGTCGATAGTTCGGTATGACCGGGGTCACTGTTTTTGTGTCAAAAAATGAAGAAAAAAAAATCTGCCATTTTTGGTGAAAATGGTTTTTAAATTTTTTTTTAGGCCTGTCCAGAATGACGATAGTTCGGCATGACCGGGGTCACTGTTTTTGTGTCAAAAAATGAAAAAAATAATTCTGAGCTTTTTTTTTGAAAATGGTTCTAAAATGCTTTTTATTTAGGCCTGTCCATAATGTCGCTAGTTCGGCATGATCGGAGTCATCGTTTTTGGTGACAAAAATAGAAATCTACAATTTTTTGTGAAAATGGTTTTAAAATGTTTTTTTTAGGCCTGTCCAGAATGTCGATAGTTCGGCATGACCGGGGTCACTGTTTTTGTGTCACGAAAATGAGAAAAAAATATCTGCAATTTTTTGTGAAAACGGTTCTAAAAAAATTTTTTAGGCCTGTCCAGAATGTCGCTTTTTCGGCATGATCGGAGTCATCGTTTTTAGGGACAAAATAGAAATCAGCAATTTTTTGTGAAAATGGTTTTAAAATGTTTTTTTAGGCCTGTCCAGAATGTCGATAGTTCGGCATGACCGGGGTCACTGTTTTTGTGTCACGAAAATGCAAAAAAAATATCTGCAATTTTTTGTGAAAATGGTTCTAAAAATTTTTTTGACCTGTCCAGAATGTCGCTTTTTCAACATGATCGGAGTCATCGTTTTTAGGGACAAAATAGAAATCTGCAATTTTTGGTGAAAATGTTTTTAAAATTTTTTTTTTAGGCCTGTCCAGAATGTCGCTAGTTTTGCATGACCGGGTTCACTGTTTTTGTGTCACGAAAATGAAGAAAAAAAAATCAGCAATTTTTGGTGAAAATGGTTTTAAAAATTTTTTTTTAGACCTGTGCAGAATGTCGCTATTTCAGCATGATCGGAGTCAGCGTTTTTAGGGACAAAATAGAAATCTGCAATTTTTTTGTGAAAATGGTTTTAAAATGTTTTTTTTAGGCCTGTCCAGAATGTCGATAGTTCGGCATGACCGGGGTCACTGTTTTTGTGTCACGAAAATGAGAAAAAAAAATCAGCAATTTTTGGTGAAAATGGTTCTACATTTTTTTTTTAGGCCTGTCCAGAATGTCGCTTTTTCGGCATGATCGGAGTCATCGTTTTTAGGGACAAAATAGAAATCTGCAATTTTTTGTGAAAATGGTTTTCAAATGTTTTTTTTAGGCCTGTCCAGAATGTCGATAGTTCGGCATGACCGGGGTCACTGTTTTTGTGTCAAAAAATGAAAAAAATAATTCTGAGCTTTTTTTTTGAAAATGGTTCTAAAATGCTTTTTTTTTAGGCCTGTCCAAAATGTCGCTAGTTCGGCATGATCGGAGTCATCGTTTTTGGTGACAAAAATAGAAATCTACAATTTTTTGTGAAAATGGTTTTAAAATGTTTTTTTTAGGCCTGTCCAGAATGTCGATAGTTCGGCATGACCGGGGTCACTGTTTTAGTGTCACGAAAATGAGAAAAAAATATCTGCAATTTTTTGTGAAAATGGTTTTAAAATGTTTTTTTAGGCCTGTCCAGAATGTCGATAGTTCGGTCACTGTTTTTGTGTCACGAAAATGAAGAAAAAAAAATCAGCAATTTTTGGTGAAAATGGTTTTAAATTTTTTTTTTAGACCTGTCCAGAATGTCGCTTTTTCAGCATGATCGGAGTCAGCGTTTTTAGGGACAAAATAGAAATCTGCAATTTTTTGTGAAAATGGTTTTAAAATGTTTTTTTAGGCATGTCCAGAATGTCGATAGTTCGGTATGACCGGGGTCACTGTTTTTGTGTCAAAAAATGAAGAAAAAAAAATCAGCCATTTTTGGTGAAAATGGTTTTTAATTTTTTTTTTAGGCCTGTCCAGAATGACGATAGTTCGGCACTGTTTTTGTGTCAAAAAATGAAAAAAATAATTCTGAGCTTTTTTTTTGAAAATGGTTCTAAAATGCTTTTTATTTAGGCCTGTCCAAAATGTCGCTAGTTCGGCATGATCGGAGTCATCGTTTTTGGTGACAAAAATAGAAATCTACAATTTTTTGTGAAAATGGTTTTAAAATGTTTTTTTTAGGCCTGTCCAGAATGTCGATAGTTCGGCATGACCGGAGTCACTGTTTTTGTGTCACGAAAATGAGAAAAAAATATCTGCAATTTTTTGTGAAAATGGTTTTTAAATGTTTTTTTAGGCCTGTCCAGAATGTCGATAGTTCGGCATGACCGGGGTCACTGTTTTTGTGTCAAAAAATGAAAAAAAGAATTCTGAGCTTTTTTTTTGAAAATGGTTCTAAAATTCTTTTTTTTTAGGCCTGTCCAAAATGTCGCTAGTTCGGCATGATCGGAGTGTTCGTTTTTGGTGACAAAAATAGAAATCTACAATTTTTTGTGAAAATGGTTTTAAAATGTTTTTTTTAGGCCTGTCCAGAATGTCGATAGTTCGGCATGACCGGGGTCACTGTTTTAGTGTCACGAAAATGAGAAAAAAATATCTGCAATTTTTTGTGAAAATGGTTTTTAAATTTTCTTTTAGGCCTGTCCAGAATGACGATAGTTCGGCATGATCGGAGTCATCGTTTTTAGGGACAAAATAGAAATCTGCAATTTTTTGTGAAAATGGTTTTAAAATGTTTTTTTAGGCCTGTCCAGAATGTCGATAGTTCGGCATGACCGGGGTCACTGTTTTTGGGTCACGAAAATGAAAAAAAAATATCTGCAATTTTTTGTGATAATGGTTCTAAAAATTTTTTTTAGGCCTGTCCAGAATGTCGCTTTTTCGGCATGATCGGAGTCATCGTTTTTAGGGACAAAATAGAAATCTGCAATTTTTGGTGAAAATGGTTTTAAAATGTTTTTTTTAGGCCTGTCCAGAATGTCGATAGTTCGGCATGACCGGGGTCACTGTTTTTGTGTCAAAAAATGAAAAAAAGAAGTCTGAGCTTTTTTTGAAAATGGTTCTAAAATGCTTTTTTTTTAGGCCTGTCCAAAATGTCGCTTTTTCGGCATGATCGGAGTCATCGTTTTTAGGGACAAAATAGAAATCTGCAATTTTTTGTGAAAATGGTTTTAAAATGTTTTTTTTAGGCCTGTCCAGAATGTCGATAGTTCGGCATGACCGGGGTCACTGTTTTTGTGTCAAAAAATGAAAAAAATAATTCTGAGCTTTTTTTTTGAAAATGGTTCTAAAATGCTTTTTATTTAGGCCTGTCCAAAATGTCGCTAGTTCGGCATGATCGGAGTCATCGTTTTTGGTGACAAAAATAGAAATCTACAATTTTTTGTGAAAATGGTTTTAAAATGTTTTTTTTAGGCCTGTCCAGAATGTCGATAGTTCGGCATGACCGGAGTCACTGTTTTTGTGTCACGAAAATGAGAAAAAAATATCTGCAATTTTTTGTGAAAATGGTTTTTAAATGTTTTTTTAGGCCTGTCCAGAATGTCGATAGTTCGGCATGACCGGGGTCACTGTTTTTGTGTCAAAAAATGAAAAAAAGAATTCTGAGCTTTTTTTTTGAAAATGGTTCTAAAATTCTTTTTTTTTAGGCCTGTCCAAAATGTCGCTAGTTCGGCATGATCGGAGTGTTCGTTTTTGGTGACAAAAATAGAAATCTACAATTTTTTGTGAAAATGGTTTTAAAATGTTTTTTTTAGGCCTGTCCAGAATGTCGATAGTTCGGCATGACCGGGGTCACTGTTTTAGTGTCACGAAAATGAGAAAAAAATATCTGCAATTTTTTGTGAAAATGGTTTTTAAATTTTCTTTTAGGCCTGTCCAGAATGACGATAGTTCGGCATGATCGGAGTCATCGTTTTTAGGGACAAAATAGAAATCTGCAATTTTTTGTGAAAATGGTTTTAAAATGTTTTTTTAGGCCTGTCCAGAATGTCGATAGTTCGGCATGACCGGGGTCACTGTTTTTGGGTCACGAAAATGAAAAAAAAATATCTGCAATTTTTTGTGATAATGGTTCTAAAAAATTTTTTTAGGCCTGTCCAGAATGTCGCTTTTTCGGCATGATCGGAGTCATCGTTTTTAGGGACAAAATAGAAATCTGCAATTTTTGGTGAAAATGGTTTTAAAATGTTTTTTTTAGGCCTGTCCAGAATGTCGATAGTTCGGCATGACCGGGGTCACTGTTTTTGTGTCAAAAAATGAAAAAAAGAAGTCTGAGCTTTTTTTGAAAATGGTTCTAAAATGCTTTTTTTTTAGGCCTGTCCAAAATGTCGCTTTTTCGGCATGATCGGAGTCATCGTTTTTAGGGACAAAATAGAAATCTGCAATTTTTTGTGAAAATGGTTTTAAAATGTTTTTTTTAGGCCTGTCCAGAATGTCGATAGTTCGGCATGACCGGGGTCACTGTTTTTGTGTCAAAAAATGAAAAAAATAATTCTGAGCTTTTTTTTTGAAAATGGTTCTAAAATGCTTTTTATTTAGGCCTGTCCAAAATGTCGCTAGTTCGGCATGATCGGAGTCATCGTTTTTGGTGACAAAAATAGAAATCTACAATTTTTTGTGAAAATGGTTTTAAAATGTTTTTTTTAGGCCTGTCCAGAATGTCGATAGTTCGGCATGACCGGAGTCACTGTTTTTGTGTCACGAAAATGAGAAAAAAATATCTGCAATTTTTTGTGAAAATGGTTTTTAAATGTTTTTTTAGGCCTGTCCAGAATGTCGATAGTTCGGCATGACCGGGGTCACTGTTTTTGTGTCAAAAAATGAAAAAAAGAATTCTGAGCTTTTTTTTTGAAAATGGTTCTAAAATTCTTTTTTTTTAGGCCTGTCCAAAATGTCGCTAGTTCGGCATGATCGGAGTGTTCGTTTTTGGTGACAAAAATAGAAATCTACAATTTTTTGTGAAAATGGTTTTAAAATGTTTTTTTTAGGCCTGTCCAGAATGTCGATAGTTCGGCATGACCGGGGTCACTGTTTTAGTGTCACGAAAATGAGAAAAAAATATCTGCAATTTTTTGTGAAAATGGTTTTTAAATTTTCTTTTAGGCCTGTCCAGAATGACGATAGTTCGGCATGATCGGAGTCATCGTTTTTAGGGACAAAATAGAAATCTGCAATTTTTTGTGAAAATGGTTTTAAAATGTTTTTTTAGGCCTGTCCAGAATGTCGATAGTTCGGCATGACCGGGGTCACTGTTTTTGGGTCACGAAAATGAAAAAAAAATATCTGCAATTTTTTGTGATAATGGTTCTAAAAAATTTTTTTAGGCCTGTCCAGAATGTCGCTTTTTCGGCATGATCGGAGTCATCGTTTTTAGGGACAAAATAGAAATCTGCAATTTTTGGTGAAAATGGTTTTAAAATGTTTTTTTTAGGCCTGTCCAGAATGTCGATAGTTCGGCATGACCGGGGTCACTGTTTTTGTGTCAAAAAATGAAAAAAAGAAGTCTGAGCTTTTTTTGAAAATGGTTCTAAAATGCTTTTTTTTTAGGCCTGTCCAAAATGTCGCTTTTTCGGCATGATCGGAGTCATCGTTTTTAGGGACAAAATAGAAATCTGCAATTTTTTGTGAAAATGGTTTTAAAATGTTTTTTTTAGGCCTGTCCAGAATGTCGATAGTTCGGCATGACCGGGGTCACTGTTTTTGTGTCAAAAAATGAAAAAAATAATTCTGAGCTTTTTTTTTGAAAATGGTTCTAAAATGCTTTTTATTTAGGCCTGTCCAAAATGTCGCTAGTTCGGCATGATCGGAGTCATCGTTTTTGGTGACAAAAATAGAAATCTACAATTTTTTGTGAAAATGGTTTTAAAATGTTTTTTTTAGGCCTGTCCAGAATGTCGATAGTTCGGCATGACCGGAGTCACTGTTTTTGTGTCACGAAAATGAGAAAAAAATATCTGCAATTTTTTGTGAAAATGGTTTTTAAATGTTTTTTTAGGCCTGTCCAGAATGTCGATAGTTCGGCATGACCGGGGTCACTGTTTTTGTGTAAAAAAATGAAAAAAAGAATTCTGAGCTTTTTTTTTGAAAATGGTTCTAAAATGCTTTTTATTTAGGCCTGTCCAAAATGTCGCTAGTTCGGCATGATCGGAGTGTTCGTTTTTGGTGACAAAAATAGAAATCTACAATTTTTTGTGAAAATGGTTTTAAAATGTTTTTTTTAGGCCTGTCCAGAATGTCGATAGTTCGGCATGACCGGGGGTCACTGTTTTAGTGTCACGAAAATGAGAAAAAAATATCTGCAATTTTTTGTGAAAATGGTTTTTAAATTTTCTTTTAGGCCTGTCCAGAATGACGATAGTTCGGCATGATCGGAGTCATCGTTTTTAGGGACAAAATAGAAATCTGCAATTTTTTGTGAAAATGGTTTTAAAATGTTTTTTTAGGCCTGTCCAGAATGTCGATAGTTCGGCATGACCGGGGTCACTGTTTTTGGGTCACGAAAATGAAAAAAAAATATCTGCAATTTTTTGTGATAATGGTTCTAAAAAAATTTTTTAGGCCTGTCCAGAATGTCGCTTTTTCGGCATGATCGGAGTCATCGTTTTTAGGGACAAAATAGAAATCTGCAATTTTTTGTGAAAATGGTTTTAAAATGTTTTTTTTAGGCCTGTCCAGAATGTCGATAGTTCGGCATGACCGGGGTCACTGTTTTTGTGTCAAAAAATGAAAAAAATAATTCTGAGCTTTTTTTTTGAAAATGGTTCTAAAATGCTTTTTATTTAGGCCTGTCCAAAATGTCGCTAGTTCGGCATGATCGGAGTCATCGTTTTTGGTGACAAAAATAGAAATCTACAATTTTTTGTGAAAATGGTTTTAAAATGTTTTTTTTAGGCCTGTCCAGAATGTCGATAGTTCGGCATGACCGGAGTCACTGTTTTTGTGTCACGAAAATGAGAAAAAAATATCTGCAATTTTTTGTGAAAATGGTTTTTAAATGTTTTTTTAGGCCTGTCCAGAATGTCGATAGTTCGGCATGACCGGGGTCACTGTTTTTGTGTCAAAAAATGAAAAAAAGAATTCTGAGCTTTTTTTTTGAAAATGGTTCTAAAATTCTTTTTTTTTAGGCCTGTCCAAAATGTCGCTAGTTCGGCATGATCGGAGTGTTCGTTTTTGGTGACAAAAATAGAAATCTACAATTTTTAGTGAAAATGGTTTTAAAATGTTTTTTTTAGGCCTGTCCAGAATGTCGCTAGTTTGGCATGACCGGGGTCACTGTTTTTGTGTCACGAAAATGAAGAAAAAAAAATCAGCAATTTTTGGTGAAAATGGTTTTAAATTTTTTTTTTAGACCTGTCCAGAATGTCGCTTTTTCAGCATGATCGGAGTCAGCGTTTATAGCGACAAAATAGAAATCTGCAATTTTTTTGTGAAAATGGTTTTAAAATGTTTTTTTTAGGCCTGTCCAGAATGACGATAGTTCGGCATGACCGGGGTCACTGTTTTTGTGTCAAAAAATGAAAAAAATAATTCTGAGCTTTTTTTTTGAAAATGGTTCTAAAATGTTTTTTTTTTATGCCTGTCCAAAATGTCGCTAGTTCGGCATGATCGGAGTCATCGTTTTGTGTGACAAAAATAGAAATCTACAATTTTTTGTGAAAATGGTTTTAAAATGTTTTTTTTAGGCCTGTCCAGAATGTCGCTTTTTCAGCATGATCGGAGTCATCGTTTTTAGGGACAAAATAGAAATCTGCAATTTTTTGTGAAAATGGTTTTAAAATGTTTTTTTAGGCCTGTCCAGAATGTCGATAGTTCGGCATGACCGGGGTCACTGTTTTTGTGTCACGAAAATGAAAAAAAAATATCTGCAATTTTTTGTGAAAATGGTTCTAAAAATGTTTTAGACCTGTCCAGAATGTCGCTTTTTCAACATGATCGGAGTCATCGTTTTTAGGGACAAAATAGAAATCTGCAATTTTTGGTGAAAATGGTTTTAAAATGTTTTTTTTAGGTCTGTCCAGAATGTCGATAGTTCGGCATGACCGGGGTCACTGTTTTTGTGTCACGAAAATGAGAAAAAAAAATCAGCAATTTTTGGTGAAAATGGTTCTACATTTTTTTTTTAGGCCTGTCCAGAATGTCGCTTTTTCGGCATGATCGGAGTCATCGTTTTTAGGGACAAAATAGAAATCTGCAATTATTTGTGAAAATGGTTTTAAAATGTTTTTTTAGGCATGTCCAGAATGTCGATAGTTCGGTATGACCGGGGTCACTGTTTTTGTGTCAAAAAATGAAGAAAAAAAAATCTGCCATTTTTGGTGAAAATGGTTTTTAAATTTTTCTTTAGGCCTGTCCAGAATGTCGATAGTTCGGCATGACCGGGGTCACTGTTTTTGGGTCACGAAAATGAAAAAAAAATATCTGCAATTTTTTGTGATAATGGTTCTAAAAATTTTTTTTAGGCCTGTCCAGAATGTCGCTTTTTCGGCATGATCGGAGTCATCGTTTTTAGGGACAAAATAGAAATCTGCAATTTTTGGTGAAAATGGTTTTAAAATGTTTTTTTTAGGCCTGTCCAGAATGTCGATAGTTCGGCATGACCGGGGTCACTGTTTTTGTGTCAAAAAATGAAAAAAAGAAGTCTGAGCTTTTTTTGAAAATGGTTCTAAAATGCTTTTTTTTTAGGCCTGTCCAAAATGTCGCTTTTTCGGCATGATCGGAGTCATCGTTTTTAGGGACAAAATAGAAATCTGCAATTTTTTGTGAAAATGGTTTTAAAATGTTTTTTTTAGGCCTGTCCAGAATGTCGATAGTTCGGCATGACCGGGGTCACTGTTTTTGTGTCAAAAAATGAAAAAAATAATTCTGAGCTTTTTTTTTGAAAATGGTTCTAAAATGCTTTTTATTTAGGCCTGTCCAAAATGTCGCTAGTTCGGCATGATCGGAGTCATCGTTTTTGGTGACAAAAATAGAAATCTACAATTTTTTGTGAAAATGGTTTTAAAATGTTTTTTTTAGGCCTGTCCAGAATGTCGATAGTTCGGCATGACCGGAGTCACTGTTTTTGTGTCACGAAAATGAGAAAAAAATATCTGCAATTTTTTGTGAAAATGGTTTTTAAATGTTTTTTTAGGCCTGTCCAGAATGTCGATAGTTCGGCATGACCGGGGTCACTGTTTTTGTGTAAAAAAATGAAAAAAAGAATTCTGAGCTTTTTTTTTGAAAATGGTTCTAAAATGCTTTTTATTTAGGCCTGTCCAAAATGTCGCTAGTTCGGCATGATCGGAGTGTTCGTTTTTGGTGACAAAAATAGAAATCTACAATTTTTTGTGAAAATGGTTTTAAAATGTTTTTTTTAGGCCTGTCCAGAATGTCGATAGTTCGGCATGACCGGGGGTCACTGTTTTAGTGTCACGAAAATGAGAAAAAAATATCTGCAATTTTTTGTGAAAATGGTTTTTAAATTTTCTTTTAGGCCTGTCCAGAATGACGATAGTTCGGCATGATCGGAGTCATCGTTTTTAGGGACAAAATAGAAATCTGCAATTTTTTGTGAAAATGGTTTTAAAATGTTTTTTTAGGCCTGTCCAGAATGTCGATAGTTCGGCATGACCGGGGTCACTGTTTTTGGGTCACGAAAATGAAAAAAAAATATCTGCAATTTTTTGTGATAATGGTTCTAAAAAAATTTTTTAGGCCTGTCCAGAATGTCGCTTTTTCGGCATGATCGGAGTCATCGTTTTTAGGGACAAAATAGAAATCTGCAATTTTTTGTGAAAATGGTTTTAAAATGTTTTTTTTAGGCCTGTCCAGAATGTCGATAGTTCGGCATGACCGGGGTCACTGTTTTTGTGTCAAAAAATGAAAAAAATAATTCTGAGCTTTTTTTTTGAAAATGGTTCTAAAATGCTTTTTATTTAGGCCTGTCCAAAATGTCGCTAGTTCGGCATGATCGGAGTCATCGTTTTTGGTGACAAAAATAGAAATCTACAATTTTTTGTGAAAATGGTTTTAAAATGTTTTTTTTAGGCCTGTCCAGAATGTCGATAGTTCGGCATGACCGGAGTCACTGTTTTTGTGTCACGAAAATGAGAAAAAAATATCTGCAATTTTTTGTGAAAATGGTTTTTAAATGTTTTTTTAGGCCTGTCCAGAATGTCGATAGTTCGGCATGACCGGGGTCACTGTTTTTGTGTCAAAAAATGAAAAAAAGAATTCTGAGCTTTTTTTTTGAAAATGGTTCTAAAATTCTTTTTTTTTAGGCCTGTCCAAAATGTCGCTAGTTCGGCATGATCGGAGTGTTCGTTTTTGGTGACAAAAATAGAAATCTACAATTTTTAGTGAAAATGGTTTTAAAATGTTTTTTTTAGGCCTGTCCAGAATGTCGCTAGTTTGGCATGACCGGGGTCACTGTTTTTGTGTCACGAAAATGAAGAAAAAAAAATCAGCAATTTTTGGTGAAAATGGTTTTAAATTTTTTTTTTAGACCTGTCCAGAATGTCGCTTTTTCAGCATGATCGGAGTCAGCGTTTATAGCGACAAAATAGAAATCTGCAATTTTTTTGTGAAAATGGTTTTAAAATGTTTTTTTTAGGCATGTCCAGAATGTCGATAGTTCGGTATGACCGGGTTCACTGTTTTTGTGTCAAAAAATGAAGAAAAAAAAATCAGCCATTTTTGGTGAAAATGGATTTTAATTTTTTTTTTTAGGCCTGTCCAGAATGACGATAGTTCGGCATGACCGGGGTCACTGTTTTTGTGTCAAAAAATGAAAAAAATAATTCTGAGCTTTTTTTTTGAAAATGGTTCTAAAATGTTTTTTTTTTATGCCTGTCCAAAATGTCGCTAGTTCGGCATGATCGGAGTCATCGTTTTGTGTGACAAAAATAGAAATCTACAATTTTTTGTGAAAATGGTTTTAAAATGTTTTTTTTAGGCCTGTCCAGAATGTCGCTTTTTCAGCATGATCGGAGTCATCGTTTTTAGGGACAAAATAGAAATCTGCAATTTTTTGTGAAAATGGTTTTAAAATGTTTTTTTAGGCCTGTCCAGAATGTCGATAGTTCGGCATGACCGGGGTCACTGTTTTTGTGTCACGAAAATGAAAAAAAAATATCTGCAATTTTTTGTGAAAATGGTTCTAAAAATGTTTTAGACCTGTCCAGAATGTCGCTTTTTCAACATGATCGGAGTCATCGTTTTTAGGGACAAAATAGAAATCTGCAATTTTTGGTGAAAATGGTTTTAAAATGTTTTTTTTAGGTCTGTCCAGAATGTCGATAGTTCGGCATGACCGGGGTCACTGTTTTTGTGTCACGAAAATGAGAAAAAAAAATCAGCAATTTTTGGTGAAAATGGTTCTACATTTTTTTTTTAGGCCTGTCCAGAATGTCGCTTTTTCGGCATGATCGGAGTCATCGTTTTTAGGGACAAAATAGAAATCTGCAATTATTTGTGAAAATGGTTTTAAAATGTTTTTTTAGGCATGTCCAGAATGTCGATAGTTCGGTATGACCGGGGTCACTGTTTTTGTGTCAAAAAATGAAGAAAAAAAAATCTGCCATTTTTGGTGAAAATGGTTTTTAAATTTTTCTTTAGGCCTGTCCAGAATGATGATAGTTCGGCATGACCGGGGTCACTGTTTTTGTGTCAAAAAATGAAAAAAATAATTCTGAGCTTTTTTTTTGAAAATGGTTCTAAAATGCTTTTTTTTTAGGCCTGTCCAAAATGTCGCTAGTTCGGCATGATCGGAGTCATCGTTTTTGGTGACAAAAATAGAAATCTACAATTTTTTGTGAAAATGGTTTTAAAATGTTTTTTTTAGGCCTGTCCAGAATGTCGATAGTTCGGCATGACCGGGGTCACTGTTTTAGTGTCACGAAAATGAGAAAAAAATATCTGCAATTTTTTGTGAAAATGGTTTTTAAATTTTCTTTTAGGCCTGTCCAGAATGACGATAGTTCGGCATGATCGGAGTCATCGTTTTTAGGGACAAAATAGAAATCTGCAATTTTTTGTGAAAATGGTTTTAAAATGTTTTTTTAGGCCTGTCCAGAATGTCGATAGTTCGGCATGACCGGGGTCACTGTTTTTGTGTCACGAAAATGAAAAAAAAATATCTGCAATTTTTTGTGAAAATGGTTCTAAAAATGTTTTAGACCTGTCCAGAATGTCGCTTTTTCAACATGATCGGAGTCATCGTTTTTAGGGACAAAATAGAAATCTGCAATTTTTGGTGAAAATGGTTTTAAAATGTTTTTTTTAGGTCTGTCCAGAATGTCGATAGTTCGGCATGACCGGGGTCACTGTTTTTGTGTCACGAAAATGAGAAAAAAAAATCAGCAATTTTTGGTGAAAATGGTTCTACATTTTTTTTTTAGGCCTGTCCAGAATGTCGCTTTTTCGGCATGATCGGAGTCATCGTTTTTAGGGACAAAATAGAAATCTGCAATTATTTGTGAAAATGGTTTTAAAATGTTTTTTTAGGCATGTCCAGAATGTCGATAGTTCGGTATGACCGGGGTCACTGTTTTTGTGTCAAAAAATGAAGAAAAAAAAATCAGCCATTTTTGGTGAAAATGGTTTTTAATTTTTTTTTTAGGCCTGTCCAGAATGACGATAGTTCGGCACTGTTTTTGTGTCAAAAAATGAAAAAAATAATTCTGAGCTTTTTTTTTGAAAATGGTTCTAAAATTCTTTTTTTTTAGGCCTGTCCAAAATGTCGCTAGTTCGGCATGATCGGAGTGTTCGTTTTTGGTGACAAAAATAGAAATCTACAATTTTTTGTGAAAATGGTTTTAAAATGTTTTTTTTAGGCCTGTCCAGAATGTCGATAGTTCGGCATGACCGGGGTCACTGTTTTAGTGTCACGAAAATGAGAAAAAAATATCTGCAATTTTTTGTGAAAATGGTTTTTAAATTTTCTTTTAGGCCTGTCCAGAATGACGATAGTTCGGCATGATCGGAGTCATCGTTTTTAGGGACAAAATAGAAATCTGCAATTTTTTGTGAAAATGGTTTTAAAATGTTTTTTTAGGCCTGTCCAGAATGTCGATAGTTCGGCATGACCGGGGTCACTGTTTTTGGGTCACGAAAATGAAAAAAAAATATCTGCAATTTTTTGTGATAATGGTTCTAAAAAATTTTTTTAGGCCTGTCCAGAATGTCGCTTTTTCGGCATGATCGGAGTCATCGTTTTTAGGGACAAAATAGAAATCTGCAATTTTTGGTGAAAATGGTTTTAAAATGTTTTTTTTAGGCCTGTCCAGAATGTCGATAGTTCGGCATGACCGGGGTCACTGTTTTTGTGTCAAAAAATGAAAAAAAGAAGTCTGAGCTTTTTTTGAAAATGGTTCTAAAATGCTTTTTTTTTAGGCCTGTCCAAAATGTCGCTTTTTCGGCATGATCGGAGTCATCGTTTTTAGGGACAAAATAGAAATCTGCAATTTTTTGTGAAAATGGTTTTAAAATGTTTTTTTTAGGCCTGTCCAGAATGTCGATAGTTCGGCATGACCGGGGTCACTGTTTTTGTGTCAAAAAATGAAAAAAATAATTCTGAGCTTTTTTTTTGAAAATGGTTCTAAAATGCTTTTTATTTAGGCCTGTCCAAAATGTCGCTAGTTCGGCATGATCGGAGTCATCGTTTTTGGTGACAAAAATAGAAATCTACAATTTTTTGTGAAAATGGTTTTAAAATGTTTTTTTTAGGCCTGTCCAGAATGTCGATAGTTCGGCATGACCGGAGTCACTGTTTTTGTGTCACGAAAATGAGAAAAAAATATCTGCAATTTTTTGTGAAAATGGTTTTTAAATGTTTTTTTAGGCCTGTCCAGAATGTCGATAGTTCGGCATGACCGGGGTCACTGTTTTTGTGTCAAAAAATGAAAAAAAGAATTCTGAGCTTTTTTTTTGAAAATGGTTCTAAAATTCTTTTTTTTTAGGCCTGTCCAAAATGTCGCTAGTTCGGCATGATCGGAGTGTTCGTTTTTGGTGACAAAAATAGAAATCTACAATTTTTTGTGAAAATGGTTTTAAAATGTTTTTTTTAGGCCTGTCCAGAATGTCGATAGTTCGGCATGACCGGGGTCACTGTTTTAGTGTCACGAAAATGAGAAAAAAATATCTGCAATTTTTTGTGAAAATGGTTTTTAAATTTTCTTTTAGGCCTGTCCAGAATGACGATAGTTCGGCATGATCGGAGTCATCGTTTTTAGGGACAAAATAGAAATCTGCAATTTTTTGTGAAAATGGTTTTAAAATGTTTTTTTAGGCCTGTCCAGAATGTCGATAGTTCGGCATGACCGGGGTCACTGTTTTTGGGTCACGAAAATGAAAAAAAAATATCTGCAATTTTTTGTGATAATGGTTCTAAAAAAATTTTTTAGGCCTGTCCAGAATGTCGCTTTTTCGGCATGATCGGAGTCATCGTTTTTAGGGACAAAATAGAAATCTGCAATTTTTGGTGAAAATGGTTTTAAAATGTTTTTTTTAGGCCTGTCCAGAATGTCGATAGTTCGGCATGACCGGGGTCACTGTTTTTGTGTCAAAAAATGAAAAAAAGAAGTCTGAGCTTTTTTTGAAAATGGTTCTAAAATGCTTTTTTTTTAGGCCTGTCCAAAATGTCGCTTTTTCGGCATGATCGGAGTCATCGTTTTTAGGGACAAAATAGAAATCTGCAATTTTTTGTGAAAATGGTTTTAAAATGTTTTTTTTAGGCCTGTCCAGAATGTCGATAGTTCGGCATGACCGGGGTCACTGTTTTTGTGTCAAAAAATGAAAAAAATAATTCTGAGCTTTTTTTTTGAAAATGGTTCTAAAATGCTTTTTATTTAGGCCTGTCCAAAATGTCGCTAGTTCGGCATGATCGGAGTCATCGTTTTTGGTGACAAAAATAGAAATCTACAATTTTTTGTGAAAATGGTTTTAAAATGTTTTTTTTAGGCCTGTCCAGAATGTCGATAGTTCGGCATGACCGGAGTCACTGTTTTTGTGTCACGAAAATGAGAAAAAAATATCTGCAATTTTTTGTGAAAATGGTTTTTAAATGTTTTTTTAGGCCTGTCCAGAATGTCGATAGTTCGGCATGACCGGGGTCACTGTTTTTGTGTAAAAAAATGAAAAAAAGAATTCTGAGCTTTTTTTTTGAAAATGGTTCTAAAATGCTTTTTATTTAGGCCTGTCCAAAATGTCGCTAGTTCGGCATGATCGGAGTGTTCGTTTTTGGTGACAAAAATAGAAATCTACAATTTTTTGTGAAAATGGTTTTAAAATGTTTTTTTTAGGCCTGTCCAGAATGTCGATAGTTCGGCATGACCGGGGGTCACTGTTTTAGTGTCACGAAAATGAGAAAAAAATATCTGCAATTTTTTGTGAAAATGGTTTTTAAATTTTCTTTTAGGCCTGTCCAGAATGACGATAGTTCGGCATGATCGGAGTCATCGTTTTTAGGGACAAAATAGAAATCTGCAATTTTTTGTGAAAATGGTTTTAAAATGTTTTTTTAGGCCTGTCCAGAATGTCGATAGTTCGGCATGACCGGGGTCACTGTTTTTGGGTCACGAAAATGAAAAAAAAATATCTGCAATTTTTTGTGATAATGGTTCTAAAAAAATTTTTTAGGCCTGTCCAGAATGTCGCTTTTTCGGCATGATCGGAGTCATCGTTTTTAGGGACAAAATAGAAATCTGCAATTTTTTGTGAAAATGGTTTTAAAATGTTTTTTTTAGGCCTGTCCAGAATGTCGATAGTTCGGCATGACCGGGGTCACTGTTTTTGTGTCAAAAAATGAAAAAAATAATTCTGAGCTTTTTTTTTGAAAATGGTTCTAAAATGCTTTTTATTTAGGCCTGTCCAAAATGTCGCTAGTTCGGCATGATCGGAGTCATCGTTTTTGGTGACAAAAATAGAAATCTACAATTTTTTGTGAAAATGGTTTTAAAATGTTTTTTTTAGGCCTGTCCAGAATGTCGATAGTTCGGCATGACCGGAGTCACTGTTTTTGTGTCACGAAAATGAGAAAAAAATATCTGCAATTTTTTGTGAAAATGGTTTTTAAATGTTTTTTTAGGCCTGTCCAGAATGTCGATAGTTCGGCATGACCGGGGTCACTGTTTTTGTGTCAAAAAATGAAAAAAAGAATTCTGAGCTTTTTTTTTGAAAATGGTTCTAAAATTCTTTTTTTTTAGGCCTGTCCAAAATGTCGCTAGTTCGGCATGATCGGAGTGTTCGTTTTTGGTGACAAAAATAGAAATCTACAATTTTTAGTGAAAATGGTTTTAAAATGTTTTTTTTAGGCCTGTCCAGAATGTCGCTAGTTTGGCATGACCGGGGTCACTGTTTTTGTGTCACGAAAATGAAGAAAAAAAAATCAGCAATTTTTGGTGAAAATGGTTTTAAATTTTTTTTTTAGACCTGTCCAGAATGTCGCTTTTTCAGCATGATCGGAGTCAGCGTTTATAGCGACAAAATAGAAATCTGCAATTTTTTTGTGAAAATGGTTTTAAAATGTTTTTTTTAGGCCTGTCCAGAATGACGATAGTTCGGCATGACCGGGGTCACTGTTTTTGTGTCAAAAAATGAAAAAAATAATTCTGAGCTTTTTTTTTGAAAATGGTTCTAAAATGTTTTTTTTTTATGCCTGTCCAAAATGTCGCTAGTTCGGCATGATCGGAGTCATCGTTTTGTGTGACAAAAATAGAAATCTACAATTTTTTGTGAAAATGGTTTTAAAATGTTTTTTTTAGGCCTGTCCAGAATGTCGCTTTTTCAGCATGATCGGAGTCATCGTTTTTAGGGACAAAATAGAAATCTGCAATTTTTTGTGAAAATGGTTTTAAAATGTTTTTTTAGGCCTGTCCAGAATGTCGATAGTTCGGCATGACCGGGGTCACTGTTTTTGTGTCACGAAAATGAAAAAAAAATATCTGCAATTTTTTGTGAAAATGGTTCTAAAAATGTTTTAGACCTGTCCAGAATGTCGCTTTTTCAACATGATCGGAGTCATCGTTTTTAGGGACAAAATAGAAATCTGCAATTTTTGGTGAAAATGGTTTTAAAATGTTTTTTTTAGGTCTGTCCAGAATGTCGATAGTTCGGCATGACCGGGGTCACTGTTTTTGTGTCACGAAAATGAGAAAAAAAAATCAGCAATTTTTGGTGAAAATGGTTCTACATTTTTTTTTTAGGCCTGTCCAGAATGTCGCTTTTTCGGCATGATCGGAGTCATCGTTTTTAGGGACAAAATAGAAATCTGCAATTATTTGTGAAAATGGTTTTAAAATGTTTTTTTAGGCATGTCCAGAATGTCGATAGTTCGGTATGACCGGGGTCACTGTTTTTGTGTCAAAAAATGAAGAAAAAAAAATCTGCCATTTTTGGTGAAAATGGTTTTTAAATTTTTCTTTAGGCCTGTCCAGAATGTCGATAGTTCGGCATGACCGGGGTCACTGTTTTTGGGTCACGAAAATGAAAAAAAAATATCTGCAATTTTTTGTGATAATGGTTCTAAAAAATTTTTTTAGGCCTGTCCAGAATGTCGCTTTTTCGGCATGATCGGAGTCATCGTTTTTAGGGACAAAATAGAAATCTGCAATTTTTGGTGAAAATGGTTTTAAAATGTTTTTTTTAGGCCTGTCCAGAATGTCGATAGTTCGGCATGACCGGGGTCACTGTTTTTGTGTCAAAAAATGAAAAAAAGAAGTCTGAGCTTTTTTTGAAAATGGTTCTAAAATGCTTTTTTTTTAGGCCTGTCCAAAATGTCGCTTTTTCGGCATGATCGGAGTCATCGTTTTTAGGGACAAAATAGAAATCTGCAATTTTTTGTGAAAATGGTTTTAAAATGTTTTTTTTAGGCCTGTCCAGAATGTCGATAGTTCGGCATGACCGGGGTCACTGTTTTTGTGTCAAAAAATGAAAAAAATAATTCTGAGCTTTTTTTTTGAAAATGGTTCTAAAATGCTTTTTATTTAGGCCTGTCCAAAATGTCGCTAGTTCGGCATGATCGGAGTCATCGTTTTTGGTGACAAAAATAGAAATCTACAATTTTTTGTGAAAATGGTTTTAAAATGTTTTTTTTAGGCCTGTCCAGAATGTCGATAGTTCGGCATGACCGGAGTCACTGTTTTTGTGTCACGAAAATGAGAAAAAAATATCTGCAATTTTTTGTGAAAATGGTTTTTAAATGTTTTTTTAGGCCTGTCCAGAATGTCGATAGTTCGGCATGACCGGGGTCACTGTTTTTGTGTAAAAAAATGAAAAAAAGAATTCTGAGCTTTTTTTTTGAAAATGGTTCTAAAATGCTTTTTATTTAGGCCTGTCCAAAATGTCGCTAGTTCGGCATGATCGGAGTGTTCGTTTTTGGTGACAAAAATAGAAATCTACAATTTTTTGTGAAAATGGTTTTAAAATGTTTTTTTTTAGGCCTGTCCAGAATGTCGATAGTTCGGCATGACCGGGGGTCACTGTTTTAGTGTCACGAAAATGAGAAAAAAATATCTGCAATTTTTTGTGAAAATGGTTTTTAAATTTTCTTTTAGGCCTGTCCAGAATGACGATAGTTCGGCATGATCGGAGTCATCGTTTTTAGGGACAAAATAGAAATCTGCAATTTTTTGTGAAAATGGTTTTAAAATGTTTTTTTAGGCCTGTCCAGAATGTCGATAGTTCGGCATGACCGGGGTCACTGTTTTTGGGTCACGAAAATGAAAAAAAAATATCTGCAATTTTTTGTGATAATGGTTCTAAAAAATTTTTTTAGGCCTGTCCAGAATGTCGCTTTTTCGGCATGATCGGAGTCATCGTTTTTAGGGACAAAATAGAAATCTGCAATTTTTTGTGAAAATGGTTTTAAAATGTTTTTTTTAGGCCTGTCCAGAATGTCGATAGTTCGGCATGACCGGGGTCACTGTTTTTGTGTCAAAAAATGAAAAAAATAATTCTGAGCTTTTTTTTTGAAAATGGTTCTAAAATGCTTTTTATTTAGGCCTGTCCAAAATGTCGCTAGTTCGGCATGATCGGAGTCATCGTTTTTGGTGACAAAAATAGAAATCTACAATTTTTTGTGAAAATGGTTTTAAAATGTTTTTTTTAGGCCTGTCCAGAATGTCGATAGTTCGGCATGACCGGAGTCACTGTTTTTGTGTCACGAAAATGAGAAAAAAATATCTGCAATTTTTTGTGAAAATGGTTTTTAAATGTTTTTTTAGGCCTGTCCAGAATGTCGATAGTTCGGCATGACCGGGGTCACTGTTTTTGTGTCAAAAAATGAAAAAAAGAATTCTGAGCTTTTTTTTTGAAAATGGTTCTAAAATTCTTTTTTTTTAGGCCTGTCCAAAATGTCGCTAGTTCGGCATGATCGGAGTGTTCGTTTTTGGTGACAAAAATAGAAATCTACAATTTTTAGTGAAAATGGTTTTAAAATGTTTTTTTTAGGCCTGTCCAGAATGTCGCTAGTTTGGCATGACCGGGGTCACTGTTTTTGTGTCACGAAAATGAAGAAAAAAAAATCAGCAATTTTTGGTGAAAATGGTTTTAAATTTTTTTTTTAGACCTGTCCAGAATGTCGCTTTTTCAGCATGATCGGAGTCAGCGTTTATAGCGACAAAATAGAAATCTGCAATTTTTTTGTGAAAATGGTTTTAAAATGTTTTTTTTAGGCATGTCCAGAATGTCGATAGTTCGGTATGACCGGGTTCACTGTTTTTGTGTCAAAAAATGAAGAAAAAAAAATCAGCCATTTTTGGTGAAAATGGATTTTAATTTTTTTTTTTAGGCCTGTCCAGAATGACGATAGTTCGGCATGACCGGGGTCACTGTTTTTGTGTCAAAAAATGAAAAAAATAATTCTGAGCTTTTTTTTTGAAAATGGTTCTAAAATGTTTTTTTTTTATGCCTGTCCAAAATGTCGCTAGTTCGGCATGATCGGAGTCATCGTTTTGTGTGACAAAAATAGAAATCTACAATTTTTTGTGAAAATGGTTTTAAAATGTTTTTTTTAGGCCTGTCCAGAATGTCGCTTTTTCAGCATGATCGGAGTCATCGTTTTTAGGGACAAAATAGAAATCTGCAATTTTTTGTGAAAATGGTTTTAAAATGTTTTTTTAGGCCTGTCCAGAATGTCGATAGTTCGGCATGACAGGGGTCACTGTTTTTGTGTCACGAAAATGAAAAAAAAATATCTGCAATTTTTTGTGAAAATGGTTCTAAAAATGTTTTAGACCTGTCCAGAATGTCGCTTTTTCAACATGATCGGAGTCATCGTTTTTAGGGACAAAATAGAAATCTGCAATTTTTGGTGAAAATGGTTTTAAAATGTTTTTTTTAGGTCTGTCCAGAATGTCGATAGTTCGGCATGACCGGGGTCACTGTTTTTGTGTCACGAAAATGAGAAAAAAAAATCAGCAATTTTTGGTGAAAATGGTTCTACATTTTTTTTTTAGGCCTGTCCAGAATGTCGCTTTTTCGGCATGATCGGAGTCATCGTTTTTAGGGACAAAATAGAAATCTGCAATTATTTGTGAAAATGGTTTTAAAATGTTTTTTTAGGCATGTCCAGAATGTCGATAGTTCGGTATGACCGGGGTCACTGTTTTTGTGTCAAAAAATGAAGAAAAAAAAATCTGCCATTTTTGGTGAAAATGGTTTTTAAATTTTTCTTTAGGCCTGTCCAGAATGATGATAGTTCGGCATGACCGGGGTCACTGTTTTTGTGTCAAAAAATGAAAAAAATAATTCTGAGCTTTTTTTTTGAAAATGGTTCTAAAATGCTTTTTTTTTAGGCCTGTCCAAAATGTCGCTAGTTCGGCATGATCGGAGTCATCGTTTTTGGTGACAAAAATAGAAATCTACAATTTTTTGTGAAAATGGTTTTAAAATGTTTTTTTTAGGCCTGTCCAGAATGTCGATAGTTCGGCATGACCGGGGTCACTGTTTTAGTGTCACGAAAATGAGAAAAAAATATCTGCAATTTTTTGTGAAAATGGTTTTTAAATTTTCTTTTAGGCCTGTCCAGAATGACGATAGTTCGGCATGATCGGAGTCATCGTTTTTAGGGACAAAATAGAAATCTGCAATTTTTTGTGAAAATGGTTTTAAAATGTTTTTTTAGGCCTGTCCAGAATGTCGATAGTTCGGCATGACCGGGGTCACTGTTTTTGTGTCACGAAAATGAAAAAAAAATATCTGCAATTTTTTGTGAAAATGGTTCTAAAAATGTTTTAGACCTGTCCAGAATGTCGCTTTTTCAACATGATCGGAGTCATCGTTTTTAGGGACAAAATAGAAATCTGCAATTTTTGGTGAAAATGGTTTTAAAATGTTTTTTTTAGGTCTGTCCAGAATGTCGATAGTTCGGCATGACCGGGGTCACTGTTTTTGTGTCACGAAAATGAGAAAAAAAAATCAGCAATTTTTGGTGAAAATGGTTCTACATTTTTTTTTTAGGCCTGTCCAGAATGTCGCTTTTTCGGCATGATCGGAGTCATCGTTTTTAGGGACAAAATAGAAATCTGCAATTATTTGTGAAAATGGTTTTAAAATGTTTTTTTAGGCATGTCCAGAATGTCGATAGTTCGGTATGACCGGGGTCACTGTTTTTGTGTCAAAAAATGAAGAAAAAAAAATCTGCCATTTTTGGTGAAAATGGTTTTTAAATTTTTCTTTAGGCCTGTCCAGAATGATGATAGTTCGGCATGACCGGGGTCACTGTTTTTGTGTCAAAAAATGAAAAAAATAATTCTGAGCTTTTTTTTTGAAAATGGTTCTAAAATGCTTTTTTTTTAGGCCTGTCCAAAATGTCGCTAGTTCGGCATGATCGGAGTCATCGTTTTTGGTGACAAAAATAGAAATCTACAATTTTTTGTGAAAATGGTTTTAAAATGGTTTTTTTAGGCCTGTCCAGAATGTCGATAGTTCGGCATGACCGGGGTCACTGTTTTAGTGTCACGAAAATGAAAAAAAAATATCTGCAATTTTTTGTGAAAATGGTTCTAAATTTTTTTTTTAGGCCTGTCCAGAATGTCGCTTTTTCGGCATGATCGGAGTCATCGTTTTTAGGGACAAAATAGAAATCTGCAATTTTTTGTGAAAATGGTTTTAAAATGTTTTTTTTAGGCCTGTCCAGAATGTCGATAGTTCGGCATGCCCGGGGTCACTGTTTTTGTGTCAAAAAATGAAAAAAAGAATTCTGAGCTTTTTTTTTGAAAATGGTTCTAAAATGCTTTTTTTTTAGGCCTGTCCAAAATGTCGCTAGTTCGGCATGATCGGAGTCATCGTTTTTGGTGACAAAAATAGAAATCTACAATTTTTGGTGAAAATGGTTTTAAAAAATTTTTTTAGGCCTGTCCAGAATGTCGCTTTTTCGGCATGATCGGAGTCATCGTTTTTAGGGACAAAATAGAAATCTGCAATTTTTTGTGAAAATGGTTTTAAAATGTTTTTTAGGCCTGTCCAGAATGTCGATAGTTCGGCATGACCGGGGTCACTGTTTTTGTGTCAAAAAATGAAAAAAAGAATTCTGAGCTTTTTTTTTGAAAATGGTTCTAAAATGCTTTTTTTTTAGGCCTGTCCAAAATGTCGCTAGTTCGGCATGATCGGAGTCATCGTTTTTGGTGACAAAAATAGAAATCTACAATTTTTTGTGAAAATGGTTTTAAAATGTTTTTTTTAGGCCTGTCCAGAATGTCGATAGTTCGGCATGACCGGGGTCACTGTTTTTGTGTCAAAAAATGAAAAAAAGCATTTTGAGCTTTTTTATTGAAAATGGTTCTAAAATGCTTTTTTTTTAGGCCTGTCCAGAATGTCGCTAGTTCGGCATGACAGGGGTCACTGTTTTTGTGTCACGAAAATGAAGAAAAAAAAATCAGCAATTTTTGGTGAAAATGGTTTTAAAAAAATTTTTTAGACCTGTCCAGAATGTCGCTTTTTCGGCATGATCGGAGTCATTGTTTTTATGGACAAAATAGAAATCTGCAATTTTTTGTGAAAATGGTTATAAAATGTTTTTTTTAGGCCTGTCCAGAATGTCGATAGTTCGGCATGATCGGAGTCAACGTTTTTATGGACAAAATAGAAATCTGCAATTTTTGGTGAAAATGGTTTTAAAATGTTTTTTTTAGGCCTGTCCAGAATGTCGATAGTTCGGCATGACCGGGGTCACTGTTTTTGTGTCAAAAAATGAAAAAAAGAATTCTGAGCTTTTTTTTGAAAATGGTTCTAAAATGCTTTTTTTTTAGGCCTGTCCAAAATGTCGCTAGTTCGGCATGATCGGAGTATTCGTTTTTGGTGACAAAAATAGAAATCTAAAATTTTTTGTGAAAATGGTTTTAAAATGTTTTTTTTTAGGCCTGTCCAGAATGTCGCTAGTTCGGCATGACCGGGGTCACTGTTTTTGTGTCACGAAAATGAAGAAAAAAAAATCAGCAATTTTTGGTGAAAATGGTTTTAAAAAAAATTTTTAGACCTGTCCAGAATGTCGCTTTTTCGGCATGATCGGAGTCATCGTTTTTAGGGACAAAATAGAAATCTGCAATTTTTGGTGAAAATGGTTTAAAAATGTTTTTTTTAGGCCTGTCCAGAATGTCGATAGTTCGGCATGACCGGGGTCACTGTTTTTGTGTCACGAAAATGAAAAAAAAATATCTGCAATTTTTTGTGAAAATGGTTTTAAAATGTTTTTTTTAGGCCTGTCCAGAATGTCGATAGTTCGGCATGACCGGGGTCACTGTTTTTGTGTCAAAAAATGAAAAAAAGAATTCTGAGCTTTTTTTTTGAAAATGGTTCTAAAATGCTTTTTTTTTAGGCCTGTCCAAAATGTCGCTAGTTCGGCATGATCGGAGTCATCGTTTTTGGTGACAAAAATAGAAATCTACAATTTTTTGTGAAAATGGTTTTAAAATGTTTTTTTTAGGCCTGTCCAGAATGTCGCTAGTTCGGCATGACCGGGGTCACTGTTTTTGTGTCACGAAAATGAAGAAAAAAAAATCAGCAATTTTTGGTGGAAATGGTTTTAAAAAATTTTTTTAGGCTTGTCCAGAATGTCGCTTTTTCAGCATGATCGGAGTCATCATTTTTAGGGACAAAATAGAAATCTGCAATTTTTTGTGAAAATGGTTTTAAAATGTTTTTTTAGGCCTGTCCAGAATGTCGATAGTTCGGCATGACCGGGGTCACTGTTTTTGTGTCACGAAAATGAGAAAAAGAATTCTGTGCTTTTTTTTGAAAATGGTTCTAAAATGCATTTTTTTTAGGGCTGTCCAAAATGTCGCTAGTTCGGCATGATCGGAGTCATCGTTTTTGGTGACAAAAATAGAAATCTACAATTTTTTGTGAAAATGGTTTTAAAATGTTTTTTTAGGCCTGTCCAGAATGTCGCTAGTTCGGCATGACCGGGGTCACTGTTTTTGTGTCAAAAAATGAAGAAAAAAAAATCAGCCATTTTTGGTGAAAATGGTTTTAAAATTTTTTAGGCCTGTCCAGAATGTCGCTTTTTCGGCATGATCGGAGTCATCGTTTTTAGGGACAAAATAGAAATCTGCAATTTTTTGTGAAAATGGTTTTAAAATGTTTTTTTAGGCCTGTCCAGAATGTCGCTAGTTCGGCATGACCAGGGGTCACTGTTTTTGTGTCAAAAAATGAAGAAAAAAAAATCAGCCATTTTTGGTGAAAATGGTTTTAAAATTTTTGTAGGCCTGTCCAGAATGTCGCTTTTTCGGCATGATCGGAGTCATCGTTTTTAGGGACAAAATAGAAATCTGCAATTTTTTGTGAAAATGGTTTTAAAATGTTTTTTTTAGGCCTGTCCAGAATGTCGATAGTTCGGCATGACCGGGGTCACTGTTTTTGTGTCACGAAAATGAAAAAAAAATATCTGCAATTTTTTGTGAAAATGGTTCTAAATTTTTTTTTTAGGCCTGTCCAGAATGTCGCTTTTTCGGCATGATCGGAGTCATCGTTTTTAGGGACAAAATAGAAATCTGCAATTTTTTGTGAAAATGGTTTTAAAATGTTTTTTTTAGGCCTGTCCAGAATGTCGATAGTTCGGCATGACCGGGGTCACTGTTTTTGTGTCAAAAAATGAAAAAAAGAATTCTGAGCTTTTTTTTTGAAAATGGTTCTAAAATGCTTTTTTTTTAGGCCTGTCCAAAATGTCGCTAGTTCGGCATGATCGGAGTCATCGTTTTTGGTGACAAAAATAGAAATCTACAATTTTTTGTGAAAATGGTTTTAAAATGTTTTTTTTAGGCCTGTCCAGAATGTCGCTAGTTCGGCATGACCGGGGTCACTCTTTTTGTGTCACGAAAATGAAAAAAAAATATCTGCAATTTTTTGTGAAAATGGTTCAAAAAATTTTTTTTAGGCCTGTCCAGATTGTCGCTTTTTCGGCATGATCGGAGTCAACGTTTTTAGGGACAAAATAGAAATCTGCAACTTTTGGTGAAAATGGTTTTAAAATGTTTTTTTAGGCCTGTCCAGAATGTCGATAGTTCGGCATGACCGGGGTCACTGTTTTTGTGTAAAAAAATGAAAAAAAGAATTCTGAGCTTTTTTTTTGAAAATGGTTCTAAAATGCTTTTTTTTAGGCCTGTCCAAAATGTCGCTAGTTCGGCATGATCGGATTCATCGTTTTTGGTGACAAAAATAGAAATCTACAATTTTTTGTGAAAATGGTTTTAAAATGTTTTTTTTAGGCCTGTCCAGAATGTCGCTAGTTCGGCATGACCGGGGTCACTGTTTTTGTGTCACGAAAATGAAGAAAAAAAAATCAGCAATTTTTGGTGGAAATGGTTTTAAAAAAAATTTTTAGGCTTGTCCAGAATGTCGCTTTTTCAGCATGATCGGAGTCATCATTTTTAGGGCCAAAATAGAAATCTGCAATTTTTTGTGAAAATGGTTTTAAAATGTTTTTTTAGGCCTGTCCAGAATGTCGATAGTTCGGCATGACCGGGGTCACTGTTTTTGTGTCACGAAAATGAGAAAAAGAATTCTGTGCTTTTTTTTGAAAATGGTTCTAAAATGCATTTTTTTTAGGGCTGTCCAAAATGTCGCTAGTTCGGCATGATCGGAGTCATCGTTTTTGGTGACAAAAATAGAAATCTACAATTTTTTGTGAAAATGGTTTTAAAATGTTTTTTTTTAGGCCTGTCCAGAATGTCGCTAGTTCGGCATGACCGGGGTCACTGTTTTTGTGTCAAAAAATGAAGAAAAAAAAATCAGCCATTTTTGGTGAAAATGGTTTTAAAATTTTTTAGGCCTGTCCAGAATGTCGCTTTTTCGGCATGATCGGAGTCATCGTTTTTAGGGACAAAATAGAAATCTGCAATTTTTTGTGAAAATGGTTTTAAAATGTTTTTTAGGCCTGTCCAGAATGTCGCTAGTTCGGCATGACCGGGGTCACTGTTTTTGTGTCACGAAAATGAAAAAAAAATATCTGCAATTTTTTGTGAAAATGGTTCAAAAAATTTTTTTTAGGCCTGTCCAGATTGTCGCTTTTTCGGCATGATCGGAGTCAACGTTTTTAGGGACAAAATAGAAATCTGCAACTTTTGGTGAAAATGGTTTTAAAATGTTTTTTTAGGCCTGTCCAGAATGTCGATAGTTCGGCATGACCGGGGTCACTGTTTTTGTGTAAAAAAATGAAAAAAAGAATTCTGAGCTTTTTTTTTGAAAATGGTTCTAAAATGCTTTTTTTTAGGCCTGTCCAAAATGTCGCTAGTTCGGCATGATCGGATTCATCGTTTTTGGTGACAAAAATAGAAATCTACAATTTTTTGTGAAAATGGTTTTAAAATGTTTTTTTTAGGCCTGTCCAGAATGTCGCTAGTTCGGCATGACCGGGGTCACTGTTTTTGTGTCACGAAAATGAAGAAAAAAAAAGCAGCAATTTTTGGTGAAAATGGTTTTAAAAAATTTTTTTAGGCTTGTCCAGAATGTCGCTTTTTCAGCATGATCGGAGTCATCGTTTTTAGGGACAAAATAGAAATCTGCAATTTTTTGTGAAAATGGTTTTAAAATGTTTTTTTAGGCCTGTCCAGAATGTCGATAGTTCGGCATGACCGGGGTCACTGTTTTTGTGTCACGAAAATGAGAAAAAGAATTTTGTGCTTTTTTTTGAAAATGGTTCTAAAATGCATTTTTTTTAGGGCTGTCCAAAATGTCGCTAGTTCGGCATGATCGGAGTCATCGTTTTTGGTGACAAAAATAGAAATCTACAATTTTTTGTGAAAATGGTTTTAAAATGTTTTTTTTAGGCCTGTCCAGAATGTCGCTAGTTCGGCATGACCGGGGTCACTGTTTTTGTGTCAAAAAATGAAGAAAAAAAAATCAGCCATTTTTGGTGAAAATGGTTTTTAAATTTTTTAGGCCTGTGGAGAATGTCGCTAGTTCGGCATGACCGGGGTCACTGTTTTTGTGTAAAAAAATGAAAAAAATAATTCTGAGCTTTTTTTTTGAAAATGGTTCTAAAATGCTTTTTTTTAGGCCTGTCCAAAATGTCGCTAGTTCAGCATGATCGGAGTCATCGTTTTTGGTGACAAAAATAGAAATCTACAATTTTTTGTGAAAATGGTTTTAAAATGTTTTTTTTAGGCCTGTCCAGAATGTCGCTAGTTCGGCATGACCGGGGTCACTGTTTTTGTGTCAAAAAATGAAAAAAAGAATTCTGAGCTTTTTTTTTGAAAATGGTTCTAAAATGCTTTTTTTTTAGGCCTGTCCAAAATGTCGCTAGTTCGGCATGATCGGAGTCATCGTTTTTGGTGACAAAAATAGAAATCTACAATTTTTTGTGAAAATGGTTTTAAAATGTTTTTTTTAGGCCTGTCCAGAATGTCGATAGTTCGGCATGACCGGGGTCACTGTTTTTGTGTCAAAAAATGAAAAAAAGCATTCTGAGCTTTTTTTTTGAAAATGGTTCTAAAATGCTTTTTTTTTAGGCCTGTCCAAAATGTCGATAGTTCGGCATGATCGGAGTCATCGTTTTTGGTGACAAAAATAGAAATCTACAATTTTTTGGGAAAATGGTTTTAAAATGGTTTTTTTAGGCCTGTCCAGAATGTCGCTAGTTCGGCATGACAGGGGTCACTGTTTTTGTGTCACGAAAATGAAGAAAAAAAAATCAGCAATTTTTGGTGAAAATGGTTTTAAAAAATTTTTTTAGACCTGTCCAGAATGTCGCTTTTTCGGCATGATCGGAGTCAACGTTTTTATGGACAAAATAGAAATCTGCAATTTTTGGTGAAAATGGTTTTAAAATGTTTTTTTTAGGCCTGTCCAGAATGTCGATAGTTCGGCATGACCGGGGTCACTGTTTTTGTGTCAAAAAATGAAAAAAAGAATTCTGAGCTTTTTTTTTGAAAATGGTTCTAAAATGCTTTTTTTTTAGGCCTGTCCAAAATGTCGCTAGTTCGGCATGATCGGAGTATTCGTTTTTGGTGACAAAAATAGAAATCTACAATTTTTTGTGAAAATGGTTTTAAAATGTTTTTTTTTAGGCCTGTCCAGAATGTCGCTAGTTCGGCATGACCGGGGTCACTGTTTTTGTGTCACGAAAATGAAGAAAAAAAAATCAGCAATTTTTGGTGAAAATGGTTTTAAAAATTTTTTTTAGACCTGTCCAGAATGTCGCTTTTTCGGCATGATCGGAGTCATCGTTTTTAGGGACAAAATAGAAATCTGCAATTTTTGGTGAAAATGGTTTTAAAATGTTTTTTTTAGGCCTGTCCAGAATGTCGATAGTTCGGCATGACCGGGGTCACTGTTTTTGTGTCACGAAAATGAGAAAAAAATATCTGCAATTTTTTGTGAAAATGGTTCCAAATTTTTTTTTTAGGCCTGTCCAGAATGTTGCTTTTTCGGCATGATCGGAGTCATTGTTTTTATGGACAAAATAGAAATCTGCAATTTTTTGTGAAAATGGTTATAAAATGTTTTTTTTAGGCCTGTCCAGAATGTCGATAGTTCGGCATGACCGGGGTCACTGTTTTTGTATCACGAAAATGAAAAAAAAATATCAGCAATTTTTTGTGAAAATGGTTAAAAAAAAAAAATTTAGGCCTGTCCAGAATGTCGCTTTTTCGGCATGATCGGAGTCAACGTTTTTATGGACAAAATAGAAATCTGCAATTTTTGGTGAAAATGGTTTTAAAATGTTTTTTTTAGGCCTGTCCAGAATGTCGATAGTTCGGCATGACCGGGGTCACTGTTTTTGTGTCAAAAAATGAAAAAAAGAATTCTGAGCTTTTTTTTTGAAAATGGTTCTAAAATGCTTTTTTTTTAGGCCTGTCCAAAATGTCGCTAGTTCGGCATGATCGGAGTATTCGTTTTTGGTGACAAAAATAGAAATCTACAATTTTTTGTGAAAATGGTTTTAAAATGTTTTTTTTTAGGCCTGTCCAGAATGTCGCTAGTTCGGCATGACCGGGGTCACTGTTTTTGTGTCACGAAAATGAAGAAAAAAAAATCAGCAATTTTTGGTGAAAATGGTTTTAAAAAATTTTTTTAGACCTGTCCAGAATGTCGCTTTTTCGGCATGATCGGAGTCATCGTTTTTAGGGACAAAATAGAAATCTGCAATTTTTGGTGAAAATGGTTTTAAAATGTTTTTTTTAGGCCTGTCCAGAATGTCGATAGTTCGGCATGACCGGGGTCACTGTTTTTGTGTCACGAAAATGAGAAAAAAATATCTGCAATTTTTTGTGAAAATGGTTCCAAATTTTTTTTTTAGGCCTGTCCAGAATGTTGCTTTTTCGGCATGATCGGAGTCATTGTTTTTATGGACAAAATAGAAATCTGCAATTTTTTGTGAAAATGGTTATAAAATGTTTTTTTTAGGCCTGTCCAGAATGTCGATAGTTCGGCATGACCGGGGTCACTGTTTTTGTATCACGAAAATGAAAAAAAAATATCAGCAATTTTTTGTGAAAATGGTTAAAAAAAAAATTTTTAGGCCTGTCCAGAATGTCGCTTTTTCGGCATGATCGGAGTCAACGTTTTTATGGACAAAATAGAAATCTGCAATTTTTGGTGAAAATGGTTTTAAAATGTTTTTTTTAGGCCTGTCCAGAATGTCGATAGTTCGGCATGACCGGGGTCACTGTTTTTGTGTCAAAAAATGAAAAAAAGAATTCTGAGCTTTTTTTTTGAAAATGGTTCTAAAATGCTTTTTTTTTAGGCCTGTCCAAAATGTCGCTAGTTCGGCATGATCGGAGTATTCGTTTTTGGTGACAAAAATAGAAATCTACAATTTTTTGTGAAAATGGTTTTAAAATGTTTTTTTTTAGGCCTGTCCAGAATGTCGCTAGTTCGGCATGACCGGGGTCACTGTTTTTGTGTCACGAAAATGAAGAAAAAAAAATCAGCAATTTTTGGTGAAAATGGTTTTAAAAAATTTTTTTAGACCTGTCCAGAATGTCGCTTTTTCGGCATGATCGGAGTCATCGTTTTTAGGGACAAAATAGAAATCTGCAATTTTTGGTGAAAATGGTTTTAAAATGTTTTTTTTAGGCCTGTCCAGAATGTCGATAGTTCGGCATGACCGGGGTCACTGTTTTTGTGTCACGAAAATGAAAAAAAATATCTGCAATTTTTTGTGAAAATGGTTCCAAAAAATTTTTTTAGGCCTGTCCAGAATGTCGCTTTTTCGGCATGATCGGAGTCATCGTTTTTAGGGACAAAATAGAAATCTGCAATTTTTGGTGGAAATGGTTTTAAAATGTTTTTTTAGGCATGTCCAGAATGTCGATAGTTCGGTATGACCGGGGTCACTGTTTTTGTGTCAAAAAATGAAGAAGAAAAAAATCAGCCATTTTTGGTGAAAATGGTTTTAAATTTTTTTTTTAGGCCTGTCCAGAATGTCGATAGTTCGGCATGACCCGGGTCACTGTTTTTGTGTCAAAAAATGAAGAAAAAAAATCAGCCATTTTTGGTGAAAATGGTTTTAAAAAAAAATTTTAGGCCTGTCCAGAATGTCGCTTTTTCGGCATGATCGGCGTCATCGTTTTTAGGGACAAAATAGAAATCTGCAATTTTTTGTGAAAATGGTTTTAAAATGTTTTTTTAGGCCTGTCCAGAATGTCGATAGTTCGGCATGACCGGGGTCACTGTTTTTGTGTCAAAAAATGAAAAAAAGGATTCTGAGCTTTTTTTTTGAAAATGTTTCTAAAATGCTTTTTTTTTAGGCCTGTCCAAAATGTCGCTAGTTCGGCATAACCGGGGTCACTGTTTTTGTGTCACGAAAATGAAGAAAAAAAAATCAGCAATTTTTGGTGAAAATGGTTTAAAAAAAAATTTTTAGGCCTGTCCAGAATGTCGCTTTTTCGGCATGATCGGAGTCATCGTTTTGAGGGACAAAATAGAAATCTGCAATTTTTGGTGAAAATGGTTTTAAAATGTTTTTTTTAGGCCTGTCCAGAATGTCGATAGTTCGGCATGACCGGGGTCACTGTTTTTGTGTCACGAAAATGAAAAAAAATATCTGCAATTTTTTGTGAAAATGGTTCCAAAAAATTTTTTTAGGCCTGTCCAGAATGTCGCTTTTTCTGCATGATCGGAGTCATCGTTTTTAGGGACAAAATAGAAATCTGCAATTTTTGGTGGAAATGGTTTTAAAATGTTTTTTTAGGCATGTCCAGAATGTCGATAGTTCGGTATGACCGGGGTCACTGTTTTTGTGTCAAAAAATGAAGAAGAAAAAAATCAGCCATTTTTGGTGAAAATGGTTTTTAATTTTTTTTTTAGGCCTGTCCAGAATGTCGCTTTTTCGGCATGATCGGAGTCATCGTTTTTAGGGACAAAATAGAAATCTGCAATTTTTTGTGAAAATGGTTTTAAAATGTTTTTTTTAGGCCTGTCCAGAATGTCGATAGTTCGGCATGACCGGGGTCACTGTTTTTGTGTCAAAAAATGAAAAAAAGAATTCTGAGCTTTTTTTTTGAAAATGGTTCTAAAATGCTTTTTTTTTAGGCCTGTCCAAAATGTCGCTAGTTCGGCATGATCGGAGTCATCGTTTTTGGTGACAAAAATAGAAATCTACAATTTTTTGTGAAAATGGTTTTAAAATGTTTTTTTAGGCCTGTCCAGAATGTCGCTAGTTCGGCATGACCGGGGTCACTGTTTTTGTGTCACGAAAATGAAGAAAAAAAAATCAGCAATTTTTGGTGGAAATGGTTTTAAAAAAAAATTTTAGGCTTGTCCAGAATGTCGCTTTTTCAGCATGATCGGAGTCATCATTTTTAGGGACAAAATAGAAATCTGCAATTTTTTGTGAAAATGGTTTTAAAATGTTTTTTTAGGCCTGTCCAGAATGTCGATAGTTCGGCATGACCGGGGTCACTGTTTTTGTGTCACGAAAATGAGAAAAAGAATTCTGTGCTTTTTTTTGAAAATGGTTCTAAAATGCATTTTTTTTAGGGCTGTCCAAAATGTCGCTAGTTCGGCATGATCGGAGTCATCGTTTTTGGTGACAAAAATAGAAATCTACATTTTTTTGTGAAAATGGTTTTAAAAAGTTTTTTTTAGGCCTGTCCAGAATGTCGCTAGTTCGGCATGACCGGGGTCACTGTTTTTGTGTCAAAAAATGAAGAAAAAAAAATCAGCCATTTTTGGTGAAAATGGTTTTAAAATTTTTTAGGCCTGTCCAGAATGTCGCTTTTTCGGCATGATCGGAGTCATCGTTTTTAGGGACAAAATAGAAATCTGCAATTTTTTGTGAAAATGGTTTTAAAATGTTTTTTAGGCCTGTCCAGAATGTCGCTAGTTCGGCATGACCGGGGTCACTGTTTTTGTGTCACGAAAATGAAAAAAAAATATCTGCAATTTTTTGTGAAAATGGTTCAAAAAATTTTTTTTAGGCCTGTCCAGAATGTCGCTTTTTCGGCATGATCGGAGTCAACGTTTTTAGGGACAAAATAGAAATCTGCAATTTTTGGTGAAAATGGTTTTAAAATGTTTTTTTAGGCCTGTCCAGAATGTCGATAGTTCGGCATGACCGGGGTCACTGTTTTTGTGTAAAAAAATGAAAAAAAGAATTCTGAGCTTTTTTTTTGAAAATGGTTCTAAAATGCTTTTTTTTAGGCCTGTCCAAAATGTCGCTAGTTCGGCATGATCGGATTCATCGTTTTTGGTGACAAAAATAGAAATCTACAATTTTTTGTGAAAATGGTTTTAAAATGTTTTTTTTAGGCCTGTCCAGAATGTCGCTAGTTCGGCATGACCGGGGTCACTGTTTTTGTGTCACGAAAATGAAGAAAAAAAAATCAGCAATTTTTGGTGAAAATGGTTTTAAAAAAAATTTTTAGGCTTGTCCAGAATGTCGCTTTTTCAGCATGATCGGAGTCATCGTTTTTAGGGACAAAATAGAAATCTGCAATTTTTTGTGAAAATGGTTTTAAAATGTTTTTTTAGGCCTGTCCAGAATGTCGATAGTTCGGCATGACCGGGGTCACTGTTTTTGTGTCACGAAAATGAGAAAAAGAATTTTGTGCTTTTTTTTGAAAATGGTTCTAAAATGCATTTTTTTTAGGGCTGTCCAAAATGTCGCTAGTTCGGCATGATCGGAGTCATCGTTTTTGGTGACAAAAATAGAAATCTACAATTTTTTGTGAAAATGGTTTTAAAATGTTTTTTTTAGGCCTGTCCAGAATGTCGCTAGTTCGGCATGACCGGGGTCACTGTTTTTGTGTCAAAAAATGAAGAAAAAAAAATCTGCCATTTTTGGTGAAAATGGTTTTAAAATTTTTTAGGCCTGTGCAGAATGTCGCTAGTTCGGCATGACCGGGGTCACTGTTTTTGTGTAAAAAAATGAAAAAAATAATTCTGAGCTTTTTTTTTGAAAATGGTTCTAAAATGCTTTTTTTTAGGCCTGTCCAAAATGTCGCTAGTTCGGCATGATCGGAGTCATCGTTTTTGGTGACAAAAATAGAAATCTACAATTTTTTGTGAAAATGGTTTTAAAATGTTTTTTTTAGGCCTGTCCAGAATGTCGCTAGTTCGGCATGACCGGGGTCACTGTTTTTGTGTCACGAAAATGAAGAAAAAAAAATCAGCAATTTTTGGTGAAAATGGTTTTTAAAAAAAAATTTAGGCTTGTCCAGAATGTCGCTTTTTCGGCATGATCGGAGTCATCGTTTTTAGGGACAAAATAGAAATCTGCAATTTTTTGTGAAAATGGTTTTAAAATGTTTTTTTTTTAGGCCTGTCCAGAATGTCGCTAGTTCGGCATGACCGGGGTCACTCTTTTTGTGTCAAAAAATGAAGAAAAAAAAATCAGCCATTTTTGGTGAAAATGGTTTTCAAAATTTTTTTTAGGCCTGTCCAGAATGTCGCTTTTTCGGCATGATCGGAGTCATCGTTTTTAGGGACAAAATAGAAATCTGCAATTTTTGGTGAAAATGGTTTTAAAATGTTTTTTTAGGCCTGTCCAGAATGTCGATAGTTCGGCATGACCGGGGTCACTGTTTTTGTGTCACGAAAATGAAACAAAAAATATCTGCAATTTTTTGTGAAAATGGTTCAAAACATTTTTTTTAGGCCTGTCCAGAATGTCGCTAGTTCGGCATGACCGGGGTCACTGTTTTTGTGTCAAAAAATGAAGAAAAAAAAATCAGCCATTTTTGGTGAAAATGGTTTTAAAATTTTTTAGGCCTGTCCAGAATGTCGCTTTTTCGGCATGATCGGAGTCATCTTTTTTAGGGACAAAATAGAAATCTGCAATTTTTTGTGAAAATGGTTTTAAAATGTTTTTTAGGCCTGTCCAGAATGTCGCTAGTTCGGCATGACCGGGGTCACTGTTTTTGTGTCACGAAAATGAAGAAAAAAAAATCAGCAATTTTGGGTGAAAATGGTTTTTTAAAAAAAATTTAGGCTTGTCCAGAATGTCGCTTTTTCGGCATGATCGGAGTCATCGTTTTTAGGGACAAAATAGAAATCTGCAATTTTTTGTGAAAATGGTTTTAAAATGTTTTTTTTTAGGCCTGTCCAGAATGTCGCTAGTTCGGCATGACCGGGGTCACTGTTTTTGTGTCAAAAAATGAAGAAAAAAAAATCAGCCATTTTTGGTGAAAATGGTTTTCAAAAATTTTTTTAGGCCTGTCCAGAATGTCGCTTTTTCGGCATGATCGGAGTCATCGTTTTTAGGGACAAAATAGAAATCTGCAATTTTTGGTGAAAATGGTTTTAAAATGTTTTTTAGGCCTGTCCAGAATGTCGATAGTTCGGCATGACCGGGGTCACTGTTTTTGTGTCACGAAAATGAAACAAAAAATATCTGCAATTTTTTGTGAAAATGGTTCCAAAAAATTTTTTTAGGCCTGTCCAGAATGTCGCTAGTTCGGCATGACCGGGGTCACTGTTTTTGTGTCAAAAAATGAAGAAAAAAAAATCAGCCATTTTTGGTGAAAATGGTTTTAAAATTTTTTAGGCCTGTCCAGAATGTCGCTTTTTCGGCATGATCGGAGTCATCTTTTTTAGGGACAAAATAGAAATCTGCAATTTTTTGTGAAAATGGTTTTAAAATGTTTTTTTAGGCCTGTCCAGAATGTCGATAGTTCGGCATGACCGGGGTCACTGTTTTCGTGTAAAAAAATGAAAAAAAGAATTCTGAGCTTTTTTTTTGAAAATGGTTCTAAAATGCTTTTTTTTAGGCCTGTCCAAAATGTCGCTAGTTCGGCATGATCGGAGTCATCGTTTTTGGTGACAAAAATAGAAATCTACAATTTTTTGTGAAAATGGTTTTAAAATGTTTTTTTTAGGCCTGTCCAGAATGTCGCTAGTTCGGCATGACCGGGGTCACTGTTTTTGTGTCACGAAAATGAGAAAAAGAATTTTGTGCTTTTTTTTGAAAATGGTTCTAAAATGCATTTTTTTTAGGGCTGTCCAAAATGTCGCTAGTTCGGCATGATCGGAGTCATCGTTTTTGGTGACAAAAATAGAAATCTACAATTTTTTGTGAAAATGGTTTTAAAATGTTTTTTTTAGGCCTGTCCAGAATGTCGCTAGTTCGGCATGACCGGGGTCACTGTTTTTGTGTCACGAAAATGAAGAAAAAAAAATCAGCAATTTTTGGTGAAAATGGTTTTTTAAAAAAAATTTAGGCTTGTCCAGAATGTCGCTTTTTCGGCATGATCGGAGTCATCGTTTTTAGGGACAAAATAGAAATCTGCAATTTTTTGTGAAAATGGTTTTAAAATGTTTTTTTTTAGGCCTGTCCAGAATGTCGCTAGTTCGGCATGACCGGGGTCACTGTTTTTGTGTCAAAAAATGAAGAAAAAAAAATCAGCAATTTTTGGTGAAAATGGTTTTAAAAAATTTTTTTAGGCTTGTCCAGAATGTCGCTTTTTCGGCATGATCGGAGTCATCGTTTTTAGGGACAAAATAGAAATCTGCAATTTTTTGTGAAAATGGTTTTAAAATGTTTTTTTTTAGGCCTGTCCAGAATGTCGCTAGTTCGGCATGACCGGGGTCACTCTTTTTGTGTCAAAAAATGAAGAAAAAAAAATCAGCCATTTTTGGTGAAAATGGTTTTCAAAATTTTTTTTAGGCCTGTCCAGAATGTCGCTTTTTCGGCATGATCGGAGTCATCGTTTTTAGGGACAAAATAGAAATCTGCAATTTTTGGTGAAAATGGTTTTAAAATGTTTTTTAGGCCTGTCCAGAATGTCGATAGTTCGGCATGACCGGGGTCACTGTTTTTGTGTCACGAAAATGAAACAAAAAATATCTGCAATTTTTTGTGAAAATGGTTCCAAAAAATTTTTTTAGGCCTGTCCAGAATGTCGCTAGTTCGGCATGACCGGGGTCACTGTTTTTGTGTCAAAAAATGAAGAAAAAAAAATCAGCCATTTTTGGTGAAAATGGTTTTAAAATTTTTTAGGCCTGTCCAGAATGTCGCTTTTTCGGCATGATCGGAGTCACTGTTTTCGTGTAAAAAAAATGAAAAAAAGAATTCTGAGCTTTTTTTTTGAAAATGGTTCTAAAATGCTTTTTTTTAGGCCTGTCCAAAATGTCGCTAGTTCGGCATGATCGGAGTCATCGTTTTTGGTGACAAAAATAGAAATCTACAATTTTTTGTGAAAATGGTTTTAAAATGTTTTTTTTAGGCCTGTCCAGAATGTCGCTAGTTCGGCATGACCGGGGTCACTGTTTTTGTGTCACGAAAATGAGAAAAAGAATTTTGTGCTTTTTTTTGAAAATGGTTCTAAAATGCATTTTTTTTAGGGCTGTCCAAAATGTCGCTAGTTCGGCATGATCGGAGTCATCGTTTTTGGTGACAAAAATCGAAATCTACAATTTTTTGTGAAAATGGTTTTAAAATGTTTTTTTTAGGCCTGTCCAGAATGTCGCTAGTTCGGCATGACCGGGGTCACTGTTTTTGTGTCAAAAAATGAAGAAAAAAAAATCAGCCATTTTTTGTGAAAATGGTTTTAAAATGTTTTTTTTAGGCCTGTCCAGAATGTCGCTAGTTCGGCATGACCGGGGTCACTGTTTTTGTGTCACGAAAATGAAGAAAAAAAAATCAGCAATTTTTGGTGAAAATGGTTTTTAAAAAAAATTTTAGGCTTGTCCAGAATGTCGCTTTTTCGGCATGATCGGAGTCATCGTTTTTAGGGACAAAATAGAAATCTGCAATTTTTTGTGAAAATGGTTTTAAAATGTTTTTTTTTAGGCCTGTCCAGAATGTCGCTAGTTCGGCATGACCGGGGTCACTCTTTTTGTGTCAAAAAATGAAGAAAAAAAAATCAGCCATTTTTGGTGAAAATGGTTTTCAACATTTTTTTTAGGCCTGTCCAGAATGTCGCTTTTTCGGCATGATCGGAGTCATCGTTTTTAGGGACAAAATAGAAATCTGCAATTTTTGGTGAAAATGGTTTTAAAATGTTTTTTAGGCCTGTCCAGAATGTCGATAGTTCGGCATGACCGGGGTCACTGTTTTTGTGTCACGAAAATGAAACAAAAAATATCTGCAATTTTTTGTGAAAATGGTTCAAAAAATTTTTTTTAGGCCTGTCCAGAATGTCGCTAGTTCGGCATGACCGGGGTCACTGTTTTTGTGTCAAAAAATGAAGAAAAAAAAATCAGCCATTTTTGGTGAAAATGGTTTTAAAATTTTTTAGGCCTGTCCAGAATGTCGCTTTTTCGGCATGATCGGAGTCATCTTTTTTAGGGACAAAATAGAAATCTGCAATTTTTTGTGAAAATGGTTTTAAAATGTTTTTTAGGCCTGTCCAGAATGTCGCTTTTTCGGCATGATCGGAGTCAACGTTTTTAGGGACAAAATAGAAATCTGCAATTTTTGGTGAAAATGGTTTTAAAATGTTTTTTTAGGCCTGTCCAGAATGTCGATAGTTCGGCATGACCGGGGTCACTGTTTTTGTGTAAAAAAATGAAAAAAAGAATTCTGAGCTTTTTTTTTGAAAATGGTTCTAAAATGCTTTTTTTTAGGCCTGTCCAAAATGTCGCTAGTTCGGCATGATCGGAGTCATCGTTTTTGGTGACAAAAATAGAAATCTACAATTTTTTGTGAAAATGGTTTTAAAATGTTTTTTTTAGGCCTGTCCAGAATGTCGCTAGTTCGGCATGACCGGGGTCACTGTTTTTGTGTCACGAAAATGAAGAAAAAAAAATCAGCAATTTTTGGTGAAAATGGTTATAAAATTTTTTTTTAGTCTTGTCCAGAATGTCGCTTTTTCAGCATGATCGGAGTCATCGTTTTTAGGGACAAAATAGAAATCTGCAATTTTTTGTGAAAATGGTTTTAAAATGTTTTTTTAGGCCTGTCCAGAATGTCGATAGTTCGGCATGACCGGGGTCACTGTTTTTGTGTCACGAAAATGAGAAAAAGAATTTTGTGCTTTTTTTTGAAAATGGTTCTAAAATGCATTTTTTTTAGGGCTGTCCAAAATGTCGCTAGTTCGGCATGATCGGAGTCATCGTTTTTGGTGACAAAAATAGAAATCTACAATTTTTTGTGAAAATGGTTTTAAAATGTTTTTTTTAGGCCTGTCCAGAATGTCGCTAGTTCGGCATGACCGGGGTCACTGTTTTTGTGTCAAAAAATGAAGAAAAAAAAATCAGCAATTTTTGGTGAAAATGGTTTTTAAAAAATTTTTAGGCTTGTCCAGAATGTCGCTTTTTCAGCATGATCGGAGTCATCGTTTTTAGGGACAAAATAGAAATCTGCAATTTTTTGTGAAAATGGTTTTAAAATGTTTTTTAGGCCTGTCCAGAATGTCGATAGTTCGGCATGACCGGGGTCACTGTTTTTGTGTCACGAAAATTAAAAAAAAATATCTGCAATTTTTGTGAAAATGGTTTTAAAATTTTTTAGGCCTGTCCAGAATGTCGCTTTTTCGGCATGATCGGAGTCAACGTTTTTAGGGACAAAATAGAAATCTGCAATTTTTGGTGAAAATGGTTTTAAAATGTTTTTTTAGGCCTGTCCAGAATGTCGATAGTTCGGCATGACCGGGGTCACTGTTTTTGTGTCAAAAAATGAAAAAAAGAATTCTGAGCTTTTTATTTGAAAATGGTTCTAAAATGCTTTTTTTTAGGCCTGTCCAAAATGTCGCTAGTTCGGCATGATCGGAGTCATCGTTTTTGGTGACAAAATAGAAATCTGCAATTTTTTGTGAAAATGGTTTTAAAATGTTTTTTTTTAGGCCTGTCCAGAATGTCGCTAGTTCGGCATGACCGGGGTCACTGTTTTTGTGTCAAAAAATGAAGAAAAAAAAATCAGCAATTTTTGGTGAAAATGGTTTTAAAAATTTTTTTTAGGCTTGTCCAGAATGTCGCTTTTTCGGCATGATCGGAGTCATCGTTTTTAGGGACAAAATAGAAATCTGCAATTTTTTGTGAAAATGGTTTTAAAATGTTTTTTTTTAGGCCTGTCCAGAATGTCGCTAGTTCGGCATGACCGGGGTCACTCTTTTTGTGTCAAAAAATGAAGAAAAAAAAATCAGCCATTTTTGGTGAAAATGGTTTTCAAAATTTTTTTTAGGCCTGTCCAGAATGTCGCTTTTTCGGCATGATCGGAGTCATCGTTTTTAGGGACAAAATAGAAATCTGCAATTTTTGGTGAAAATGGTTTTAAAATGTTTTTTAGGCCTGTCCAGAATGTCGATAGTTCGGCATGACCGGGGTCACTGTTTTTGTGTCACGAAAATGAAACAAAAAATATCTGCAATTTTTTGTGAAAATGGTTCCAAAAAATTTTTTTAGCCCTGTCCAGAATGTCGCTAGTTCGGCATGACCGGGGTCACTGTTTTTGTGTCAAAAAATGAAGAAAAAAAAATCAGCCATTTTTGGTGAAAATGGTTTTAAAATTTTTTAGGCCTGTCCAGAATGTCGCTTTTTCGGCATGATCGGAGTCACTGTTTTCGTGTAAAAAAAATGAAAAAAAGAATTCTGAGCTTTTTTTTTGAAAATGGTTCTAAAATGCTTTTTTTTAGGCCTGTCCAAAATGTCGCTAGTTCGGCATGATCGGAGTCATCGTTTTTGGTGACAAAAATAGAAATCTACAATTTTTTGTGAAAATGGTTTTAAAATGTTTTTTTTAGGCCTGTCCAGAATGTCGCTAGTTCGGCATGACCGGGGTCACTGTTTTTGTGTCACGAAAATGAAGAAAAAAAAATCAGCAATTTTTGGTGAAAATGGTTATAAAAATTTTTTTTAGTCTTGTCCAGAATGTCGCTTTTTCAGCATGATCGGAGTCATCGTTTTTAGGGACAAAATAGAAATCTGCAATTTTTTGTGAAAATGGTTTTAAAATGTTTTTTTAGGCCTGTCCAGAATGTCGATAGTTCGGCATGACCGGGGTCACTGTTTTTGTGTCACGAAAATGAGAAAAAGAATTTTGTGCTTTTTTTTGAAAATGGTTCTAAAATGCATTTTTTTTAGGGCTGTCCAAAATGTCGCTAGTTCGGCATGATCGGAGTCATCGTTTTTGGTGACAAAAATAGAAATCTACAATTTTTTGTGAAAATGGTTTTAAAATGTTTTTTTTAGGCCTGTCCAGAATGTCGCTAGTTCGGCATGACCGGGGTCACTGTTTTTGTGTCAAAAAATGAAGAAAAAAAAATCAGCCATTTTTTGTGAAAATGGTTTTAAAATGTTTTTTTTAGGCCTGTCCAGAATGTCGCTAGTTCGGCATGACCGGGGTCACTGTTTTTGTGTCACGAAAATGAAGAAAAAAAAATCAGCAATTTTTGGTGAAAATGGTTTTAAAAAAAAATTTTAGGCTTGTCCAGAATGTCGCTTTTTCGGCATGATCGGAGTCATCGTTTTTAGGGACAAAATAGAAATCTGCAATTTTTTGTGAAAATGGTTTTAAAATGTTTTTTTTTAGGCCTGTCCAGAATGTCGCTAGTTCGGCATGACCGGGGTCACTCTTTTTGTGTCAAAAAATGAAGAAAAAAAAATCAGCCATTTTTGGTGAAAATGGTTTTCAACATTTTTTTTAGGCCTGTCCAGAATGTCGCTTTTTCGGCATGATCGGAGTCATCGTTTTTAGGGACAAAATAGAAATCTGCAATTTTTGGTGAAAATGGTTTTAAAATGTTTTTTAGGCCTGTCCAGAATGTCGATAGTTCGGCATGACCGGGGTCACTGTTTTTGTGTCACGAAAATGAAACAAAAAATATCTGCAATTTTTTGTGAAAATGGTTCAAAAAAATTTTTTTAGGCCTGTCCAGAATGTCGCTAGTTCGGCATGACCGGGGTCACTGTTTTTGTGTCAAAAAATGAAGAAAAAAAAATCAGCCATTTTTGGTGAAAATGGTTTTAAAATTTTTTAGGCCTGTCCAGAATGTCGCTTTTTCGGCATGATCGGAGTCATCTTTTTTAGGGACAAAATAGAAATCTGCAATTTTTTGTGAAAATGGTTTTAAAATGTTTTTTAGGCCTGTCCAGAATGTCGCTTTTTCGGCATGATCGGAGTCAACGTTTTTAGGGACAAAATAGAAATCTGCAATTTTTGGTGAAAATGGTTTTAAAATGTTTTTTTAGGCCTGTCCAGAATGTCGATAGTTCGGCATGACCGGGGTCACTGTTTTTGTGTAAAAAAATGAAAAAAAGAATTCTGAGCTTTTTTTTTGAAAATGGTTCTAAAATGCTTTTTTTTAGGCCTGTCCAAAATGTCGCTAGTTCGGCATGATCGGAGTCATCGTTTTTGGTGACAAAAATAGAAATCTACAATTTTTTGTGAAAATGGTTTTAAAATGTTTTTTTTAGGCCTGTCCAGAATGTCGCTAGTTCGGCATGACCGGGGTCACTGTTTTTGTGTCACGAAAATGAAGAAAAAAAAATCAGCAATTTTGGGTGAAAATGGTTTTAAAAATTTTTTTTAGGCTTGTCCAGAATGTCGCTTTTTCGGCATGATCGGAGTCATCGTTTTTAGGGACAAAATAGAAATCTGCAATTTTTTGTGAAAATGGTTTTAAAATGTTTTTTTAGGCCTGTCCAGAATGTCGATAGTTCGGCATGACCGGGGTCACTGTTTTTGTGTCACGAAAATGAGAAAAAGAATTTTGTGCTTTTTTTTGAAAATGGTTCTAAAATGCATTTTTTTTAGGGCTGTCCAAAATGTCGCTAGTTCGGCATGATCGGAGTCATCGTTTTTGGTGACAAAAATAGAAATCTACAATTTTTTGTGAAAATGGTTTTAAAATGTTTTTTTTAGGCCTGTCCAGAATGTCGCTAGTTCGGCATGACCGGGGTCACTGTTTTTGTGTCAAAAAATGAAGAAAAAAAAATCAGCCATTTTTGGTGAAAATGTTTTTAAAAATTTTTAGGCCTGTGCAGAATGTCGCTAGTTCGGCATGACCGGGGTCACTGTTTTTGTGTAAAAAAATGAAAAAAATAATTCTGAGCTTTTTTTTTGAAAATGGTTCTAAAATGCTTTTTTTTAGGCCTGTCCAAAATGTCGCTAGTTCGGCATGATCGGAGTCATCGTTTTTGGTGACAAAAATAGAAATCTACAATTTTTTGTGAAAATGGTTTTAAAATGTTTTTTTTAGGCCTGTCCAGAATGTCGCTAGTTCGGCATGACCGGGGTCACTGTTTTAGTGTCACGAAAATGAAGAAAAAAAAATCAGCAATTTTGGGTGAAAATGGTTTTAAAAATTTTTTTTAGGCTTGTCCAGAATGTCGCTTTTTCGGCATGATCGGAGTCATCATTTTTAGGGACAAAATAGAAATCTGCAATTTTTTGTGAAAATGGTTTTAAAATGTTTTTTAGGCCTGTCCAGAATGTCGATAGTTCGGCATGACCGGGGTCACTGTTTTTGTGTCACGAAAATTAAAAAAAAATATCTGCAATTTTTGTGAAAATGGTTCAAAAATTTTTTTTTAGGCCTGTCCAGAATGTCGCTTTTTCGGCATGATCGGAGTCAACGTTTTTAGGGACAAAATAGAAATCTGCAATTTTTGGTGAAAATGGTTTTAAAATGTTTTTTTAGGCCTGTCCAGAATGTCGATAGTTCGGCATGACCGGGGTCACTGTTTTCGTGTAAAAAAATGAAAAAAAGAATTCTGAGCTTTTTTTTTGAAAATGGTTCTAAAATGCTTTTTTTTAGGCCTGTCCAAAATGTCGCTAGTTCGGCATGATCGGAGTCATCGTTTTTGGTGACAAAAATAGAAATCTACAATTTTTTGTGAAAATGGTTTTAAAATGTTTTTTTTTAGGCCTGTCCAGAATGTCGCTAGTTCGGCATGACCGGGGTCACTGTTTTTGTGTCACGAAAATGAAGAAAAAAAAATCAGCAATTTTTGGTGAAAATGGTTTTAAAAATTATTTTTAGGCTTGTCCAGAATGTCGCTTTTTCGGCATGATCGGAGTCATCGTTTTTAGGGACAAAATAGAAATCTGCAATTTTTTGTGAAAATGGTTTTAAAATGTTTTTTAGGCCTGTCCAGAATGTCGATAGTTCGGCATGACCGGGGTCACTGTTTTTGTGTCACGAAAATGAAAAAAAAATATCTGCAATTTTTTGTGAAAATGGTTCAAAAAATTTTTTTTAGGCCTGTCCAGAATGTCGCTTTTTCGGCATGATCGGAGTCAACGTTTTTAGGGACAAAATAGAAATCTGCAATTTTTGGTGAAAATGGTTTTAAAATGTTTTTTTAGGCCTGTCCAGAATGTCGATAGTTCGGCATGACCGGGGTCACTGTTTTTGTGTCAAAAAATGAAAAAAAGAATTCTGAGCTTTTTATTTGAAAATGGTTCTAAAAATGCTTTTTTTTAGGCCTGTCCAAAATGTCGCTAGTTCGGCATGATCGGAGTCATCGTTTTTGGTGACAAAGATAGAAATCTACAATTTTTTGTGAAAATGGTTTTAAAATGTTTTTTTTAGGCCTGTCCAGAATGTCGCTAGTTCGGCATGACCGGGGTCACAGTTTTTGTGTCACGAAAATGAAAAAAAAATATCTGCAATTTTTTGTGAAAATGGTTAAAAAAAATTTTTTTAGGCCTGTCCAGAATGTCGCTTTTTCGGCATGATCGGAGTCAACGTTTTTAGGGACAAAATAGAAATCTGCAATTTTTGGTGAAAATGGTTTTAAAATGTTTTTTTAGGCCTGTCCAGAATGTCGATAGTTCGGCATGACCGGGGTCACTGTTATCGTGTAAAAAAATGAAAAAAAGAATTCTGAGCTTTTTTTTTGAAAATGGTTCTAAAATGCTTTTTTTTAGGCCTGTCCAAAATGTCGCTAGTTCGGCATGATCGGAGTCATCGTTTTTGGTGACAAAAATAGAAATCTACAATTTTTTGTGAAAATGGTTTTAAAATGTTTTTTTTAGGCCTGTCCAGAATGTCGCTAGTTCGGCATGACCGGGGTCACTGTTTTTGTGTCACGAAAATGAAGAAAAAAAAATCAGCAATTTTTGGTGAAAATGGTTTTAAATATTTTTTTTAGGCTTGTCCAGAATGTCGCTTTTTCGGCATGATCGGAGTCATCGTTTTTAGGGACAAAATAGAAATCTGCAATTTTTTGTGAAAATGGTTTTAAAATGTTTTTTAGGCCTGTCCAGAATGTCGATAGTTCGGCATGACCGGGGTCACTGTTTTTGTGTCACGAAAATGAAAAAAAAATATCTGCAATTTTTTGTGAAAATGGTTCAAAAATTTTTTTTTAGGCCTGTCCAGAATGTCGCTTTTTCGGCATGATCGGAGTCAACGTTTTTAGGGACAAAATAGAAATCTGCAATTTTTTGTGAAAATGGTTTTAAAATGTTTTTTTTTAGGCCTGTCCAGAATGTCGCTAGTTCGGCATGACCGGGGTCACTCTTTTTGTGTCAAAAAATGAAGAAAAAAAAAATCAGCCATTTTTGGTGAAAATGGTTTTCAATTTTTTTTTTAGGCCTGTCCAGAATGTCGCTTTTTCGGCATGATCGGAGTCATCGTTTTTAGGGACAAAATAGAAATCTGCAATTTTTGGTGAAAATGGTTTTAAAATGTTTTTTAGGCCTGTCCAGAATGTCGATAGTTCGGCATGACCGGGGTCACTGTTTTTGTGTCACGAAAATGAAACAAAAAATATCTGCAATTTTTTGTGAAAATGGTTCAAAAAAATTTTTTTAGGCCTGTCCAGAATGTCGCTAGTTCGGCATGACCGGGGTCACTGTTTTTGTGTCAAAAAATGAAGAAAAAAAAATCAGCCATTTTTGGTGAAAATGGTTTTAAAAATTTTTAGGCCTGTGCAGAATGTCGCTAGTTCGGCATGACCGGGGTCACTGTTTTTGTGTCACGAAAATGAAGAAAAAAAATTCAGCAATTTTTGGTGAAAATGGTTTTAAAATTTTTTTTTAGGCTTGTCCAGAATGTCGCTTTTTCGGCATGATCGGAGTCATCGTTTTTAGGGACAAAATAGAAATCTGCAATTTTTTGTGAAAATGGTTTTAAAATGTTTTTTTTTAGGCCTGTCCAGAATGTCGCTAGTTCGGCATGACCGGGGTCACTCTTTTTGTGTCAAAAAATGAAGAAAAAAAAATTAGCCATTTTTGGTGAAAATGGTTTTCAAAATTTTTTTTAGGCCTGTCCAGAATGTCGCTTTTTCGGCATGATCGGAGTCATCGTTTTTAGGGACAAAATAGAAATCTGCAATTTTTGGTGAAAATGGTTTTAAAATGTTTTTTAGGCCTGTCCAGAATGTCGATAGTTCGGCATGACCGGGGTCACTGTTTTTGTGTCAAAAAATGAAAAAAAGAATTCTGAGCTTTTTTTTTGAAAATGGTTCTAAAATGCTTTTTTTTTAGGCCTGTCCAAAATGTCGCTAGTTCGGCATGATCGGAGTCATCGTTTTTGGTGACAAAAATAGAAATCTACAATTTTTTGTGAAAATGGTTTTAAAATGTTTTTTTTAGGCCTGTCCAGAATGTCGATATTTCGGCATGACCGGGGTCACTGTTTTTGTGTCACGAAAATGAGAAAAAAATATCTGCAATTTTTTGTGAAAATGGTTTTTAAATGTTTTTTTAGGCCTGTCCAGAATGTCGATAGTTCGGCATGACCGGGGTCACTGTTTTTGTGTCAAAAAATGAAAAAAAGAATTCTGAGCTTTTTTTTTGAAATGGTTCTAAAATGCTTTTTTTTTAGGCCTGTCCAAAATGTCGCTAGTTCGGCATGATCGGAGTCATCGTTTTTGGTGACAAAAATAGAAATCTACAATTTTTTGTGAAAATGGTTTTTAAATGTTTTTTTAGGCCTGTCCAGAATGTCGATAGTTCGGCATGACCGGGGTCACTGTTTTTGTGTCAAAAAATGAAAAAAAGAATTCTGAGCTTTTTTTTTGAAAATGGTTCTAAAATTCTTTTTTTTTAGGCCTGTCCAAAATTTCGCTAGTTCGGCATGATCGGAGTATTCGTTTTTGGTGACAAAAATAGAAATCTACAATTTTTAGTGAAAATGGTTTTAAAATGTTTTTTTTAGGCCTGTCCAGAATGTCGCTAGTTTGGCATGACCGGGGTCACTGTTTTTGTGTCACGAAAATGAAGAAAAAAAAATCAGCAATTTTTGGTGAAAATGGTTTTAAAAATTTTTTTTAGACCTGTCCAGAATGTCGCTTTTTCAGCATGATCGGAGTCAGTGTTTTTAGGGACAAAATAGAAATCTGCAATTTTTTTGTGAAAATGGTTTTAAAATGTTTTTTTAGGCCTGTCCAGAATGTCGATAGTTCGGCATGACCGGGGTCACTGTTTTTGTGTCACGAAAATGAGAAAAAAATATCTGCAATTTTTTGTGAAAATGGTTCTACATTTTTTTTTTAGGCCTGTCCAGAATGTCGCTTTTTCGGCATGATCGGAGTCATCGTTTTTAGGGACAAAATAGAAATCTGCAATTTTTTGTGAAAATGGTTTTAAAATGTTTTTTTAGGCATGTCCAGAATGTCGATAGTTTGGCATGACCGGGGTCACTGTTTTTGTGTCACGAAAATGAAGAAAAAAAAATCAGCAATTTTTGGTGAAAATGGTTTTAAATTTTTTTTTAGGCCTGTCCAGAATGACGATATTTCGGCATGACCGGGGTCACTGTTTTTGTGTCAAAAAATGAAAAAAAGAATTCTGAGCTTTTATTTTGAAAATGGTTCTAAAATGCTTTTTTTTTAGGCCTGTCCAAAATGTCGCTAGTTCGGCATGATCGGAGTCATCGTTTTTGGTGACAAAAATAGAAATCTACAATTTTTTGTGAAAATGGTTTTTAAATTTTTCTTTAGGCCTGTCCAGAATGATGATAGTTCGGTATGACCGGGGTCACTGTTTTTGTGTAAAAAAATGAAAAAAATAATTCTGAGCTTTTTTTTTGAAAATGGTTCTAAAATTCTTTTTTTTTAGGCCTGTCCAAAATGTCGCTAGTTCGGCATGATCGGAGTATTCGTTTTTGGTGACAAAAATAGAAATCTACAATTTTTTGTGAAAATGGTTTTAAAATGTTTTTTTAGGCCTGTCCAGAATGTCGATAGTTCGGCATGACCGGGGTCACTGTTTTTGTGTCACGAAAATGAGAATAAAATATCTGCTTTTCTTTGTGAAAATGGTTTTTAAATTTTTTTTTAGGCCTGTCCAGAATGTCGCTTTTTCGGCATGATCGGAGTCATCGTTTTTAGGGACAAAATAGAAATCTGCAATTTTTGGTGAAAATGGTTTTAAAATGTTTTTTAGGCCTGTCCAGAATGTCGATAGTTCGGCATGACCGGGGTCACTGTTTTTGTGTCACGAAAATGAAACAAAAAATATCAGCAATTTTTTGTGAAAATGGTTCAAAAAATTTTTTTTAGGCCTGTCCAGAATGTCGCTAGTTCGGCATGACCGGGGTCACTGTTTTTGTGTCAAAAAATGAAGAAAAAAAAATCAGCCATTTTTGGTGAAAATGGTTTTAAAATTTTTTAGGCCTGTCCAGAATGTCGCTTTTTCGGCATGATCGGAGTCATCTTTTTTAGGGACAAAATAGAAATCTGCAATTTTTTGTGAAAATGGTTTTAAAATGTTTTTTAGGCCTGTCCAGAATGTCGCTAGTTCGGCATGACCGGGGTCACTGTTTTTGTGTCACGAAAATGAAAAAAAAATATCTGCAATTTTTTGTGAAAATGGTTCAAAAAATTTTTTTTAGGCCTGTCCAGAATGTCGCTTTTTCGGCATGATCGGAGTCAACGTTTTTAGGGACAAAATAGAAATCTGCAATTTTTTGTGAAAATGGTTTTAAAATGTTTTTTTAGGCCTGTCCAGAATGTCGATAGTTCGGCATGACCGGGGTCACTGTTTTTGTGTCAATAAAATGAAAAAAAGAATTCTGAGCTTTTTTTTTGAAAATGGTTCTAAAATGCTTTTTTTTAGGCCTGTCCAAAATGTCGCTAGTTCGGCATGATCGGAGTCATCGTTTTTGGTGACAAAAATAGAAATCTACAATTTTTTGTGAAAATGGTTTTAAAATGGTTTTTTTAGGCCTGTCCAGAATGTCGCTAGTTCGGCATGACCGGGGTCACTGTTTTTGTGTCACGAAAATGAAAAAAAAATATCTGCAATTTTTTGTGAAAATGGTTCAAAAAATTTTTTTTAGGCCTGTCCAGAATGTCGCTTTTTCGGCATGATCGGAGTCAACGTTTTTAGGGACAAAATAGAAATCTGCAATTTTTTGTGAAAATGGTTTTAAAATGTTTTTTTAGGCCTGTCCAGAATGTCGATAGTTCGGCATGACCGGGGTCACTGTTTTTGTGTCAATAAAATGAAAAAAAGAATTCTGAGCTTTTTTTTTGAAAATGGTTCTAAAATGCTTTTTTTTAGGCCTGTCCAAAATGTCGCTAGTTCGGCATGATCGGAGTCATCGTTTTTGGTGACAAAAATAGAAATCTACAATTTTTTGTGAAAATGGTTTTAAAATGTTTTTTTTAGGCCTGTCCAGAATGTCGCTAGTTCGGCATGACCGGGGTCACTGTTTTTGTGTCACGAAAATGAAAAAAAAATATCTGCAATTTTTTGTGAAAATGGTTAAAAAAAAATTTTTTAGGCCTGTCCAGAATGTCGCTTTTTCGGCATGATCGGAGTCAACGTTTTTAGGGACAAAATAGAAATCTGCAATTTTTTGTGAAAATGGTTTTAAAATGTTTTTTTAGGCCTGTCCAGAATGTCGATAGTTCGGCATGACCGGGGTCACTGTTTTTGTGTCAATAAAATGAAAAAAAGAATTCTGAGCTTTTTTTTTGAAAATGGTTCTAAAATGCTTTTTTTTAGGCCTGTCCAAAATGTCGCTAGTTCGGCATGATCGGAGTCATCGTTTTTGGTGACAAAAATAGAAATCTACAATTTTTTGTGAAAATGGTTTTAAAATGTTTTTTTTAGGCCTGTCCAGAATGTCGCTAGTTCGGCATGACCGGGGTCACTGTTTTTGTGTCACGAAAATGAAAAAAAAATATCTGCAATTTTTTGTGAAAATGGTTCAAAATTTTTTTTAGGCCTGTCCAGAATGTCGATAGTTCGGCATGACCGGGGTCACTGTTTTTGTGTAAAAAAATGAAAAAAAGAATTCTGAGCTTTTTTTTTAAAAATGGTTCTAAAATGCTTTTTTTTAGGCCTGTCCAAAATGTCGCTAGTTCGGCATGATCGGAGTCATCGTTTTTGGTGACAAAAATAGAAATCTAAAATTTTTTGTGAAAATGGTTTTAAAATGTTTTTTTTAGGCCTGTCCAGAATGTCGCTAGTTCGGCATGACCGGGGTCACTGTTTTAGTGTCACGAAAATGAAGAAAAAAAAATCAGCAATTTTGGATGAATATGGTTTTAAAAAAATTTTTTAGGCTTGTCCAGAATGTCGCTTTTTCGGCATGATCGGAGTCATCATTTTTAGGGACAAAATAGAAATTTGCAATTTTTTGTGAAAATGGTTTTAAAATGTTTTTTAGGCCTGTCCAGAATGTCGATAGTTCGGCATGACCGGGGTCACTGTTTTTGTGTCACGAAAATGAAAAAAAAATATCTGCAATTTTTTGTGAAAATGGTTCAAAACATTTTTTTTAGGCCTGTCCAGAATGTAGCTTTTTCGGCATGATCGGAGTCAACGTTTTTAGGGACAAAATAGAAATCTGCAATTTTTTGTGAAAATGGTTCTAAAATGCTTTTTTTTAGGCCTGTCCAGAATGTCGATAGTTCGGCATGATCGGAGTCATCGTTTTTAGGGACAAAATAGAAATCTGCAATTTTTCGTGAAAAAGGTTTTAAAATGTTTTTTTTAGGCCTGTCCAGAATGTCGATAGTTCGGCATGACCGGGGTCACTGTTTTTGTGTCAAAAAATGAAAAAAAGAATTCTGAGCTTTTTTTTTGAAAATGGTTCTAAAATGCTTTTTTTTTAGGCCTGTCCAAAATGTCGCTAGTTCGGCATGATCGGAGTCATCGTTTTTGGTGACAAAAATAGAAATCTACAATTTTTTGTGAAAATGGTTTTAAAATGTTTTTTTTAGGCCTGTCCAGAATGTCGATATTTCGGCATGACCGGGGTCACTGTTTTTGTGTCACGAAAATGAGAAAAAAATATCTGCAATTTTTTGTGAAAATGGTTTTTAAATGTTTTTTTAGGCCTGTCCAGAATGTCGATAGTTCGGCATGACCGGGGTCACTGTTTTTGTGTCAAAAAATGAAAAAAAGAATTCTGAGCTTTTTTTTTGAAATGGTTCTAAAATGCTTTTTTTTTAGGCCTGTCCAAAATGTCGCTAGTTCGGCATGATCGGAGTCATCGTTTTTGGTGACAAAAATAGAAATCTACAATTTTTTGTGAAAATGGTTTTTAAATGTTTTTTTAGGCCTGTCCAGAATGTCGATAGTTCGGCATGACCGGGGTCACTGTTTTTGTGTCAAAAAATGAAAAAAAGAATTCTGAGCTTTTTTTTTGAAAATGGTTCTAAAATTCTTTTTTTTTAGGCCTGTCCAAAATTTCGCTAGTTCGGCATGATCGGAGTATTCGTTTTTGGTGACAAAAATAGAAATCTACAATTTTTAGTGAAAATGGTTTTAAAATGTTTTTTTTAGGCCTGTCCAGAATGTCGCTAGTTTGGCATGACCGGGGTCACTGTTTTTGTGTCACGAAAATGAAGAAAAAAAAATCAGCAATTTTTGGTGAAAATGGTTTTAAAAACATTTTTTAGACCTGTCCAGAATGTCGCTTTTTCAGCATGATCGGAGTCAGTGTTTTTAGGGACAAAATAGAAATCTGCAATTTTTTTGTGAAAATGGTTTTAAAATGTTTTTTTAGGCCTGTCCAGAATGTCGATAGTTCGGCATGACCGGGGTCACTGTTTTTGTGTCACGAAAATGAGAAAAAAATATCTGCAATTTTTTGTGAAAATGGTTCTACATTTTTTTTTTAGGCCTGTCCAGAATGTCGCTTTTTCGGCATGATCGGAGTCATCGTTTTTAGGGACAAAATAGAAATCTGCAATTTTTTGTGAAAATGGTTTTAAAATGTTTTTTTAGGCATGTCCAGAATGTCGATAGTTTGGCATGACCGGGGTCACTGTTTTTGTGTCACGAAAATGAAGAAAAAAAAATCAGCAATTTTTGGTGAAAATGGTTTTAAATTTTTTTTTAGGCCTGTCCAGAATGACGATATTTCGGCATGACCGGGGTCACTGTTTTTGTGTCAAAAAATGAAAAAAAGAATTCTGAGCTTTTTTTTTGAAAATGGTTCTAAAATGCTTTTTTTTTAGGCCTGTCCAAAATGTCGCTAGTTCGGCATGATCGGAGTCATCGTTTTTGGTGACAAAAATAGAAATCTACAATTTTTTGTGAAAATGGTTTTTAAATGTTTTTTTAGGCCTGTCCAGAATGTCGATAGTTCGGCATGACCGGGGTCACTGTTTTTGTGTCAAAAAATGAAAAAAAGAATTCTGAGCTTTTTTTTTGAAAATGGTTCTAAAATTCTTTTTTTTTAGGCCTGTCCAAAATGTCGCTAGTTCGGCATGATCGGAGTATTCGTTTTTGGTGACAAAAATAGAAATCTACAATTTTTTGTGAAAATGGTTTTAAAATGTTTTTTTTAGGCCTGTCCAGAATGTCGCTAGTTTGGCATGACCGGGGTCACTGTTTTTGTGTCACGAAAATGAAGAAAAAAAAATCAGCAATTTTTGGTGAAAATGGTTTTAAAATTTTTTTTTAGACCTGTCCAGAATGTCGCTTTTTCAGCATGATCGGAGTCAGCGTTTTTAGGGACAAAATAGAAATCTGCAATTTTTTTGTGAAAATGGTTTTAAAATGTTTTTTTAGGCCTGTCCAGAATGTCGATAGTTCGGCATGACCGGGGTCACTGTTTTTGTGTCACGAAAATGAGAAAAAAATATCTGCAATTTTTTGTGAAAATGGTTCTACATTTTTTTTTTAGGCCTGTCCAGAATGTCGCTTTTTCGGGATGATCGGAGTCATCGTTTTTAGGGACAAAATAGAAATCTGCAATTTTTGGTGAAAATGGTTTTAAAATGTTTTTTTTAGGTCTGTCCAGAATGTCGATAGTTCGGCATGACCGGGGTCACTGTTTTTGTGTCACGAAAATGAGAAAAAAAAATCAGCAATTTTTGGTGAAAATGGTTCTACATTTTTTTTTTAGGCCTGTCCAGAATGTCGCTTTTTCGGCATGATCGGAGTCATCGTTTTTAGGGACAAAATAGAAATCTGCAATTTTTTGTGAAAATGGTTTTAAAATGTTTTTTTAGGCATGTCCAGAATGTCGATAGTTCGGTATGACCGGGGTCACTGTTTTTGTGTCAAAAAATGAAGAAAAAAAAATCTGCCATTTTTGGTGAAAATGGTTTTTAAATTTTTCTTTAGGCCTGTCCAGAATGATGATAGTTCGGTATGACCGGGGTCACTGTTTTTGTGTCAAAAAATGAAAAAAATAATTCTGAGCTTTTTTTTTGAAAATGGTTCTAAAATGCTTTTTTTTTAGGCCTGTCCAAAATGTCGCTAGTTCGGCATGATCGGAGTCATCGTTTTTGGTGAGAAAAATAGAAATCTACAATTTTTTGTGAAAATGGTTTTTAAATGTTTTTTTAGGCCTGTCCAGAATGTCGATAGTTCGGCATGACCGGGGTCACTGTTTTTGTGTCACGAAAATGAGAATAAAATATCTGCTTTTCTTTGTGAAAATGGTTTTAAAATGTTTTTTTAGGCATGTCCAGAATGTCGATAGTTCGGTATGACCGGGGTCACTGTTTTTGTGTCAAAAAATGAAGAAAAAAAAATCTGCCATTTTTGGTGAAAATGGTTTTTAAATTTTTCTTTAGGCCTGTCCAGAATGATGATAGTTCGGTATGACCGGGGTCACTGTTTTTGTGTCAAAAAATGAAAAAAATAATTCTGAGCTTTTTTTTTGAAAATGGTTCTAAAATGCTTTTTTTTTAGGCCTGTCCAAAATGTCGCTAGTTCGGCATGATCGGAGTCATCGTTTTTGGTGAGAAAAATAGAAATCTACAATTTTTTGTGAAAATGGTTTTTAAATGTTTTTTTAGGCCTGTCCAGAATGTCGATAGTTCGGCATGACCGGGGTAACTGTTTTTGTGTCACGAAAATGAGAATAAAATATCTGCTTTTCTTTGTGAAAATGGTTTTTAAATGTTTTTTTAGGCATGTCCAGAATGTCGATAGTTCGGTATGACCGGGGTCACTGTTTTTGTGTCAAAAAATGAAGAAAAGAATTCTGAGCTTTTTTTTTGAAAATGGTTCTAAAATGCTTTTTTTTTAGGCCTGTCCAAAATGTCGCTAGTTCGGCATGATCGGAGTCATCGTTTTTGGTGACAAAAATAGAAATCTACAATTTTTTGTGAAAATGGTTTTTAAATGTTTTTTTAGGCCAGTCCAGAATGTCGATAGTTCGGCATGACCGGGGTGGGGTCACTGTTTTTGTGTCAAAAAATGAAAAAAAGAATTCTGAGCTTTTTTTTTGAAAATGGTTCTAAAATTCTTTTTTTTTAGGCCTGTCCAAAATGTCGCTAGTTCGGCATGATCGGAGTATTCGTTTTTGGTGACAAAAATAGAAATCTACAATTTTTAGTGAAAATGGTTTTTAAATGTTTTTTTAGGCCTGTCCAGAATGTCGATAGTTCGGCATGACCGGGGTCACTGTTTTTGTGTCAAAAAATGAAAAAAAGAATTCTGAGCTTTTTTTTTGAAAATGGTTCTAAAATTCTTTTTTTTTAGGCCTGTCCAAAATGTCGCTAGTTCGGCATGATCGGAGTATTCGTTTTTGGTGACAAAAATAGAAATCTACAATTTTTAGTGAAAATGGTTTTAAAATGTTTTTTTTAGGCCTGTCCAGAATGTCGCTAGTTTGGCATGACCGGGGTCACTGTTTTTGTGTCACGAAAATGAAGAAAAAAAAATCAGCAATTTTTGGTGAAAATGGTTTTAAATTTTTTTTTAGGCCTGTCCAGAATGACGATAGTTCGGCATGACCGGGGTCACTGTTTTTGTGTCAAAAAATGAAAAAAAGAATTCTGAGCTTTTTTTTTGAAATGGTTCTAAAATGCTTTTTTTTTAGGCCTGTCCAAAATGTCGCTAGTTCGGCATGATCGGAGTCATCGTTTTTGGTGACAAAAATAGAAATCTACAATTTTTTGTGAAAATGGTTTTTAAATGTTTTTTTAGGCCTGTCCAGAATGTCGATAGTTCGGCATGACCGGGGTCACTGTTTTTGTGTCAAAAAATGAAAAAAAGAATTCTGAGCTTTTTTTTTGAAAATGGTTCTAAAATTCTTTTTTTTTAGGCCTGTCCAAAATTTCGCTAGTTCGGCATGATCGGAGTATTCGTTTTTGGTGACAAAAATAGAAATCTACAATTTTTAGTGAAAATGGTTTTAAAATGTTTTTTTTAGGCCTGTCCAGAATGTCGCTAGTTTGGCATGACCGGGGTCACTGTTTTTGTGTCACGAAAATGAAGAAAAAAAAATCAGCAATTTTTGGTGAAAATGGTTTTAAAAAAAATTTTTAGACCTGTCCAGAATGTCGCTTTTTCAGCATGATCGGAGTCAGCGTTTTTAGGGACAAAATAGAAATCTGCAATTTTTTTGTGAAAATGGTTTTAAAATGTTTTTTTAGGCCTGTCCAGAATGTCGATAGTTCGGCATGACCGGGGTCACTGTTTTTGTGTCACGAAAATGAGAAAAAAATATCTGCAATTTTTTGTGAAAATGGTTCTACATTTTTTTTTTAGGCCTCTCCAGAATGTCGCTTTTTCGGCATGATCGGAGTCCTCGTTTTTAGGGACAAAATAGAAATCTGCAATTTTTTGTGAAAATGGTTTTAAAATGTTTTTTTAGGCATGTCCAGAATGTCGATAGTTTGGCATGACCGGGGTCACTGTTTTTGTGTCACGAAAATGAAGAAAAAAAAATCAGCAATTTTTGGTGAAAATGGTTTTAAATTTTTTTTTAGGCCTGTCCAGAATGACGATATTTCGGCATGACCGGGGTCACTGTTTTTGTGTCAAAAAATGAAAAAAAGAATTCTGAGCTTTTTTTTTGAAAATGGTTCTAAAATGCTTTTTTTTTAGGCCTGTCCAAAATGTCGCTAGTTCGGCATGATCGGAGTCATCGTTTTTGGTGACAAAAATAGAAATCTACAATTTTTTGTGAAAATGGTTTTTAAATGTTTTTTTAGGCCTGTCCAGAATGACGATATTTCGGCATGACCGGGGTCACTGTTTTTGTGTCAAAAAATGAAAAAAAGAATTCTGAGCTTTTTTTTTGAAAATGGTTCTAAAATGCTTTTTTTTTAGGCCTGTCCAAAATGTCGCTAGTTCGGCATGATCGGAGTCATCGTTTTTGGTGACAAAAATAGAAATCTACAATTTTTTGTGAAAATGGTTTTTAAATTTTTTTTTAGGCCTGTCCAGAATGTCGATAGTTCGGCATGACCGGGGTCACTGTTTTTGTGTCAAAAAATGAAAAAAAGAATTCTGAGCTTTTTTTTTGAAAATGGTTCTAAAATTCTTTTTTTTTAGGCCTGTCCAAAATGTCGCTAGTTCGGCATGATCGGAGTATTCGTTTTTGGTGACAAAAATAGAAATCTACAATTTTTTGTGAAAATGGTTTTAAAATGTTTTTTTTAGGCCTGTCCAGAATGTCGATAGTTCGGCATGACCGGGGTCACTGTTTTTGTGTCAAAAAATGAAAAAAAGAATTCTGAGCTTTTTTTTTGAAAATGGTTCTAAAATGCTTTTTTTTTAGGCCTGTCCAAAATGTCGCTAGTTCGGCATGATCGGAGTATTCGTTTTTGGTGACAAAAATAGAAATCTACCATTTTTAGTGAAAATGGTTTTAAAATGTTTTTTTTAGGCCTGTCCAGAATGTCGCTAGTTTGGCATGACCGGGGTCACTGTTTTTGTGTCACGAAAATGAAGAAAAAAAAATCAGCAATTTTTGGTGAAAATGGTTTTAAATTTTTTTTTAGGCCTGTCCAGAATGACGATAGTTCGGCATGACCGGGGTCACTGTTTTTGTGTCAAAAAATGAAAAAAAGAATTCTGAGCTTTTTTTTTGAAATGGTTCTAAAATGCTTTTTTTTTAGGCCTGTCCAAAATGTCGCTAGTTCGGCATGATCGGAGTCATCGTTTTTAGGGACAAAATAGAAATCTGCAATTTTTTGTGAAAATGGTTTTAAAATGTTTTTTTAGGCATGTCCAGAATGTCGATAGTTCGGTATGACCGGGGTCACTGTTTTTGTGTCAAAAAATGAAGAAAAAAAAATCAGCCATTTTTGGTGAAAATGGTTTTTTAATTTTTTTTTAGGCCTGTCCAGAATGACGATAGTTCGGCATGACCGGGGTCACTGTTTTTGTGTCAAAAAATGAAAAAAATAATTCTGAGCTTTTTTTTTGAAAATGGTTCTAAAATGCTTTTTTTTTAGGCCTGTCCAAAATGTCGCTAGTTCGGCATGATCGGAGTCATCGTTTTTGGTGACAAAAATAGAAATCTACAATTTTTTGTGAAAATGGTTTTAAAATGTTTTTTTTAGGTCTGTCCAGAATGTCGATAGTTCGTCATGACCGGGGTCACTGTTTTTGTGTCACGAAAATGAGAAAAAAAAATCAGCAATTTTTGGTGAAAATGGTTCTACATTTTTTTTTTAGGCCTGTCCAGAATGTCGCTTTTTCGGCATGATCGGAGTCATCGTTTTTAGGGACAAAATAGAAATCTGCAATTTTTTGTGAAAATGGTTTTAAAATGTTTTTTTAGGCATGTCCAGAATGATGATAGTTCGGCATGACCGGGGTCACTGTTTTTGTGTCAAAAAATGAAAAAAATAATTCTGAGCTTTTTTTTTGAAAATGGTTCTAAAATGCTTTTTTTTTAGGCCTGTCCAAAATGTCGCTAGTTCGGCATGATCGGAGTCATCGTTTTTGGTGACAAAAATAGAAATCTACAATTTTTTGTGAAAATGGTTTTCAAATGTTTTTTTTAGGCCTGTCCAGAATGTCGATAGTTCGGCATGACCGGGGTCACTGTTTTTGTGTCAAAAAATGAAAAAAAGAATTCTGAGCTTTTTTTGAAAATGGTTCTAAAATGCTTTTTTTTTAGGCCTGTCCAAAATGTCGCTTTTTCGGCATGATCGGAGTCATCGTTTTTAGGGACAAAATAGAAATCTGCAATTTTTTGTGGAAATGGTTTTAAAATGTTTTTTTTAGGCCTGTCCAGAATGTCGATAGTTCGGCATGACCGGGGTCACTGTTTTTGTGTCAAAAAATGAAAAAAAGAATTCTGAGCTTTTTTTTTGAAAATGGTTCTAAAATGCTTTTTTTTTAGGCCTGTCCAAAATGTCGCTAGTTCGGCATGATCGTAGTCATCGTTTTTGGTGACAAAAATAGAAATCTACAATTTTTTGTGAAAATGGTTTTAAAATGTTTTTTTTAGGCCTGTCCAGAATGTCGATAGTTCGGCATGACCGGGGTCACTGTTTTTGTGTCACGAAAATGAGAAAAAAATATCTGCAATTTTTTGTGAAAATGGTTCCAAAAATTTTTTTTAGGCCTGTCCAGAATGTCGCTTTTTCGGCATGATCGGAGTCATCGTTTTTAGGGACAAAATAGAAATCTGCAATTTTTGGTGAAAATGGTTTTAAAATGTTTTTTTAGGCCTGTCCAGAATGATGATAGTTCGGCATGACCGGGGTCACTGTTTTTGTGTCAAAAAATGAAAAAAATAATTCTGAGCTTTTTTTTTGAAAATGGTTCTAAAATGCTTTTTTTTTAGGCCTTTCCAAAATGTCGCTAGTTCGGCATGATCGGAGTCATCGTTTTTGGTGACAAAAATAGAAATCTACAATTTTTGGTGAAAATGGTTTTCAAATGTTTTTTTTAGGCCTGTCCAGAATGTCGATAGTTCGGCATGACCGGGGTCACTGTTTTTGTGTCAAAAAATGAAAAAAAGAATTCTGAGCTTTTTTTTTGAAAATGGTTCTAAAATTCTTTTTTTTTAGGCCTGTCCAAAATGTCGCTAGTTCGGCATGATCGGAGTATTCGTTTTTGGTGACAAAAATAGAAATCTACAATTTTTAGTGAAAATGGTTTTAAAATGTTTTTTTTAGGCCTGTCCAGAATGTCGCTAGTTTGGCATGACCGGGGTCACTGTTTTTGTGTCACGAAAATGAAGAAAAAAAAATCAGCAATTTTTGGTGAAAATGGTTTTAAATTTTTTTTTTAGACCTGTCCAGAATGTCGCTTTTTCAGCATGATCGGAGTCATCGTTTTTAGGGACAAAATAGAAATCTGCAATTTTTGGTGAAAATGGTTTTAAAATGTTTTTTTTAGGTCTGTCCAGAATGTCGATAGTTCGGCATGACCGGGGTCACTGTTTTTGTGTCACGAAAATGAGGTAAAAATATCTGCAATTTTTTGTGAAAATGGTTCTACATTTTTTTTTTAGGCCTGTCCAGAATGTCGCTTTTTCGGCATGATCGGAGTCATCGTTTTTAGGGACAAAATAGAAATCTGCAATTTTTTGTGAAAATGGTTTTAAAATGTTTTTTTAGGCATGTCCAGAATGTCGATAGTTCGGCATGACCGGGGTCACTGTTTTTGTGTCAAAAAATGAAAAAAATAATTCTGAGCTTTTTTTTTGAAAATGGTTCTAAAATGCTTTTTTTTTAGGCCTGTCCAAAATGTCGCTCTTTCGGCATGATCGGAGTCATCGTTTTTAGGGACAAAATAGAAATCTGCAATTTTTTGTGAAAATGGTTTTAAAATGTTTTTTTAGGCATGTCCAGAATGTCGATAGTTCGGTATGACCGGGGTCACTGTTTTTGTGTCAAAAAATGAAGAAAAAAAAATCAGCCATTTTTGGTGAAAATGGTTTTTAAATTTTTTTTTAGGCCTGTCCAGAATGACGAAAGTTCGGCATGACACTGTTTTTGTGTCAAAAAATGAAAAAAATAATTCTGACCTTTTTTTTTGAAAATGGTTCTAAAATGCTTTTTTTTTAGGCCTGTCCAAAATGTCGCTAGTTCGGCATGATCGGAGTCATCGTTTTTGGTGACAAAAATAGAAATCTACAATTTTTTGTGAAAATGGTTTTAAAATGTTTTTTTTAGGCCTGTCCAGAATGTCGATAGTTCGGCATGACCGGGGTCACTGTTTTTGTGTCACGAAAATGAGAAAAAAATATCTGCAATTTTTTGTGAAAATGGTTCCAAAAAAATTTTTTAGGCCTGTCCAGAATGTCGCTTTTTCGGCATGATCGGAGTCATCGTTTTTAGGGACAAAATTGAAATCTGCAATTTTTGGTGAAAATGGTTTTAAAATGTTTTTTTAGGCCTGTCCAGAATGATGATAGTTCGGCATGACCGGGGTCACTGTTTTTGTGTCAAAAAATGAAAAAAATAATTCTGAGCTTTTTTTTTGAAAATGGTTCTAAAATGCTTTTTTTTTAGGCCTGTCCAAAATGTCGCTAGTTCGGCATGATCGGAGTCATCGTTTTTGGTGACAAAAATAGAAATCTACAATTTTTTGTGAAAATGGTTTTCAAATGTTTTTTTTAGGCCTGTCCAGAATGTCGATAGTTCGGCATGACCGGGGTCACTGTTTTTGTGTCAAAAAATGAAAAAAAGAATTCTGAGCTTTTTTTGAAAATGGTTCTAAAATGCTTTTTTTTTAGGCCTGTCCAAAATGTCGCTTTTTCGGCATGATCGGAGTCATCGTTTTTAGGGACAAAATAGAAATCTGCAATTTTTTGTGAAAATGGTTTTAAAATGTTTTTTTTAGGCCTGTCCAGAATGTCGATAGTTCGGCATGACCGGGGTCACTGTTTTTGTGTCAAAAAATGAAAAAAAGAATTCTGAGCTTTTTTTTTGAAAATGGTTCTAAAATTCTTTTTTTTTAGGCCTGTCCGAAATGTCGCTAGTTCGGCATGATCGGAGTATTCGTTTTTGGTGACAAAAATAGAAATCTACAATTTTTAGTGAAAATGGTTTTAAAATGTTTTTTTTAGGCCTGTCCAGAATGTCGCTAGTTTGGCATGACCGGGGTCACTGTTTTTGTGTCACGAAAATGAAGAAAAAAAAATCAGCAATTTTTGGTGAAAATGGTTTTAAATTTTTTTTTTAGACCTGTCCAGAATGTCGCTTTTTCAGCATGATCGGAGTCATCGTTTTTAGGGACAAAATAGAAATCTGCAATTTTTGGTGAAAATGGTTTTAAAATGTTTTTTTTAGGTCTGTCCAGAATGTCGATAGTTCGGCATGACCGGGGTCACTGTTTTTGTGTCACGAAAATGAGGTAAAAATATCTGCAATTTTTTGTGAAAATGGTTCTACATTTTTTTTTTAGGCCTGTCCAGAATGTCGCTTTTTCGGCATGATCGGAGTCATCGTTTTTAGGGACAAAATAGAAATCTGCAATTTTTTGTGAAAATGGTTTTAAAATGTTTTTTTAGGCATGTCCAGAATGTCGATAGTTCGGTATGACCGGGGTCACTGTTTTTGTGTCAAAAAATGAAGAAAAAAAAATCAGCCATTTTTGGTGAAAATGGTTTTTAAATTTTTTTTTAGGCCTGTCCAGAATGACGATAGTTCGGCATGACCGGGGTCACTGTTTTTGTGTCAAAAAATGAAAAAAATAATTCTGAGCTTTTTTTTTGAAAATGGTTCTAAAATGCTTTTTTTTTAGGCCTGTCCAAAATGTCGCTAGTTCGGCATGATCGGAGTCATCGTTTTTGGTGAGAAAAATAGAAATCTACAATTTTTTGTGAAAATGGTTTTAAAATGTTTTTTTTAGGCCTGTCCAGAATGTCGATAGTTCGGCATGACCGGGGTCACTGTTTTTGTGTCACGAAAATGAGAAAAAAATATCTGCAATTTTTTGTGAAAATGGTTCTACATTTTTTTTTTAGGCCTGTCCAGAATATCGCTTTTTCGGCATGATCGGAGTCATCGTTTTTAGGGACAAAATAGAAATCTGCAATTTTTTGTGAAAATGGTTTTAAAATGTTTTTTTAGGCATGTCCAGAATGTCGATAGTTCGGTATGACCGGGGTCACTGTTTTTGTGTCAAAAAATGAACCAAAAAAAATCAGCCATTTTTGGTGAAAATGGTTTTTAATTTTTTTTTTAGGCCTGTCCAGAATGACGATAGTTCGGCATGACCGGGGTCACTGTTTTTGTGTCAAAAAATGAAAAAAATAATTCTGAGCTTTTTTTTTGAAAATGGTTCTTAAATGCTTTTTTTTTAGGCCTGTCCAAAATGTCGCTAGTTCGGCATGATCGGAGTCATCGTTTTTGGTGACAAAAATAGAAATCTACAATTTTTTGTGAAAATGGTTTTAAAATGTTTTTTTTAGGCCTGTCCAGAATGTCGATAGTTCGGCATGACCGGGGTCACTGTTTTTGTGTCACGAAAATGAGAAAAAAATATCTGCAATTTTTTGTGAAAATGGTTCTAAAAAAATGTTTTAGGCCTGTCCAGAATGTCGCTTTTTCGGCATGATCGGAGTCATCGTTTTTAGGGACAAAATAGAAATCTGCAATTTTTTGTGAAAATGGTTTTAAAATGTTTTTTTTAGGCCTTTCCAGAATGTCGATAGTTCGGCATGACCGGGGTCACTGTTTTTGTGTCACGAAAATGAAAAAAAAATATCTGCAATTTTTTGTGAAAATGGTTCTAAATTTTTTTTAGACCTGTCCAGAATGTCGCTTTTTCAACATGATCGGAGTCATCGTTTTTAGGGACAAAATAGAAATCTGCAATTTTTGGTGAAAATGGTTTTAAAATGTTTTTTTAGGTCTGTCCAGAATGTCGATAGTTCGTCATGACCGGGGTCACTGTTTTTGTGTCACGAAAATGAGAAAAAAAATCAGCAATTTTTGGTGAAAATGGTTCTACATTTTTTTTTTAGGCCTGTCCAGAATGTCGCTTTTTCGGCATGATCGGAGTCATCGTTTTTAGGGACAAAATAGAAATCTGCAATTTTTTGTGAAAATGGTTTTAAAATGTTTTTTTAGGCATGTCCAGAATGTCGATAGTTCGGTATGACCGGGGTCACTGTTTTTGTGTCAAAAAATGAAGAAAAAAAAATCAGCCATTTTTTGTGAAAATGGTTTTTAATTTTTTTTTTAGGCCTGTCCAGAATGACGATAGTTCGGCATGACCGGGGTAACTGTTTTTGTGTCAAAAAATGAAAAAAATAATTCTGAGCTTTTTTTTTGAAAATGGTTCTAAAATGCTTTTTTTTTAGGCCTGTCCAAAATGTCGCTAGTTCGGCATGATCGGAGTCATCGTTTTTGGTGACAAAAATAGAAATCTACAATTTTTTGTGAAAATGGTTTTAAAATGTTTTTTTTAGGCCTGTCCAGAATGTCGATAGTTCGGCATTACCGGGGTCACTGATTTTGTGTCACGAAAATGAGAAAAAAATATCTGCAATTTTTTGTGAAAATGGTTCTAAAAAAATGTTTTAGGCCTGTCCAGAATGTCGCTTTTTCGGCATGATCGGAGTCATCGTTTTTAGGGACAAAATAGAAATCTGCAATTTTTTGTGAAAATGGTTTTAAAATGTTTTTTTAGGCCTGTCCAGAATGTCGATAGTTCGGCATGACCGGGGTCACTGTTTTTGTGTCACGAAAATGAAAAAAAAATATCTGCAATTTTTTGTGAAAATGGTTCTAAAAATTTTTTAGACCTGTCCAGAATGTCGCTTTTTCAACATGATCGGAGTCATCGTTTTTAGGGACAAAATAGAAATCTGCAATTTTTTGTGAAAATGGTTTTCAAATGTTTTTTTTAGGCCTGTCCAGAATGTCGATAGTTCGGCATGACCGGGGTCACTGTTTTTGTGTCAAAAAATGAAAAAAAGAATTCTGAGCTTTTTTTGAAAATGGTTCTAAAATGCTTTTTTTTTAGGCCTGTCCAAAATGTCGCTTTTTCGGCATGATCGGAGTCATCGTTTTTAGGGACAAAATAGAAATCTGCAATTTTTTGTGAAAATGGTTTTAAAATGTTTTTTTTAGGCCTGTCCAGAATGTCGATAGTTCGGCATGACCGGTGTCACTGTTTTTGTGTCAAAAAATGAAAAAAAGAATTCTGAGCTTTTTTTTTGAAAATGGTTCTAAAATTCTTTTTTTTTAGGCCTGTCCAGAATGTCGATAGTTCGGCATGACCGGGGTCACTGTTTTTGTGTCACGAAAATGAGAAAAAAATATCTGCAATTTTTTGTGAAAATGGTTCTACATTTTTTTTTTAGGCCTGTCCAGAATGTCGCTTTTTCGGCATGATCGGAGTCATCGTTTTTAGGGACAAAATAGAAATCTGCAATTTTTTGTGAAAATGGTTTTAAAATGTTTTTTTAGGCATGTCCAGAATGTCAATAGTTCGGTATGACCGGGGTCACTGTTTTTGTGTCAAAAAATGAAGAAAAAAAAATCAGCCATTTTTGGTGAAAATGGTTTTTAAATTTTTTTTTAGGCCTGTCCAGAATGACGATAGTTCGGCATGACCGGGGTCACTGTTTTTGTGTCAAAAAATGAAAAAAAGAATTCTGAGCTTTTTTTTTGAAAATGGTTCTAAAATGCTTTTTTTTTAGGCCTGTCCAAAATGTCGCTAGTTCGGCATGATCGGAGTCATCGTTTTTGGTGACAAAAATAGAAATCTACAATTTTTTGTGAAAATGGTTTTAAAATGTTTTTTTTAGGCCTGTCCAGAATGTCGATAGTTCGGCATGACCGGGGTCACTGTTTTTGTGTCACGAAAATGAGAAAAAAATATCTGCAATTTTTTGTGAAAATGGTTTTTAAATGTTTTTTTAGGCCTGTCCAGAATGTCGATAGTTCGGCATGACCGGGGTCACTGTTTTTGTGTCAAAAAATGAAAAAAAGAATTCTGAGCTTTTTTTTTGAAAATGGTTCTAAAATTCTTTTTTTTTAGGCCTGTCCAAAATGTCGCTAGTTCGGCATGATCGGAGTATTCGTTTTTGGTGACAAAAATAGAAATCTACAATTTTTAGTGAAAATGGTTTTAAAATGTTTTTTTTAGGCCTGTCCAGAATGTCGCTAGTTTGGCATGACCGGGGTCACTGTTTTTGTGTCACGAAAATGAAGAAAAAAAAATCAGCAATTTTTGGTGAAAATGGTTTAAAAAATTTTTTTTAGACCTGTCCAGAATGTCGCTTTTTCAGCATGATCGGAGTCAGCGTTTTTAGGGAGAAAATAGAAATCTGCAATTTTTTGGTGAAAATGGTTTTAAAATGTTTTTTTTAGGCCTGTCCAGAATGTCGATAGTTCGGCATGACCGGGGTCACTGTTTTTGTGTCACGAAAATGAGAAAAAAATATCTGCAATTTTTTGTGAAAATGGTTCTACATTTTTTTTTTAGGCCTGTCCAGAATGTCGCTTTTTCGGCATGATCGGAGTCATCGTTTTTAGGGACAAAATAGAAATCTGCAATTTTTTGTGAAAATGGTTTTAAAATGTTTTTTTAGGCATGTCCAGAATGTCGATAGTTCGGTATGACCGGGGTCACTGTTTTTGTGTCAAAAAATAAAGAAAAAAAAATCTGCCATTTTTGGTGAAAATGGTTTTTAAATTTTTCTTTAGGCCTGTCCAGAATGATGATAGTTCGGCATGACCGGGGTCACTGTTTTTGTGTCACGAAAATGAAAAAAAAATATCTGCAATTTTTTGTGAAAATTGTTCTAAAATTTTTTTTTAGGCCTGTCCAGAATGTCGCTTTTTCGGCATGATCGGAGTCATCGTTTTTAGGGACAAAATAGAAATCTGCAATTTTTGGTGAAAATGGTTTTAAAATGTTTTTTTAGGCCTGTCCAGAATGATGATAGTTCGCCATGACCGGGGTCACTGTTTTTGTGTCAAAAAATGAAAAAAATAATTCTGAGCTTTTTTTTTGAAAATGGTTCTAAAATGCTTTTTTTTTAGGCCTGTCCAAAATGTCGCTAGTTCGGCATGATCGGAGTCATCGTTTTTGGTGACAAAAATAGAAATCTACAATTTTTTGTGAAAATGGTTTTAAAATGTTTTTTTAGGCCTGTCCAGAATGTCGATAGTTCGGCATGACCGGGGTCACTGTTTTTGTGTCACGAAAATGAAAAAAAAATATCTGCAATTTTTTGTGAAAATGGTTCCAAATTTTTTTTAGACCTGTCCAGAATGTCGCTTTTTCAACATGATCGGAGTCATCGTTTTTAGGGACAAAATAGAAATCTGCAATTTTTGGTGAAAATGGTTTTAAAATGTTTTTTTTAGGTCTGTCCAGAATGTCGATAGTTCGTCATGACCGGGGTCACTGTTTTTGTGTCACGAAAATGAGAAAAAAAAATCAGCAATTTTTGGTGAAAATGGTTCTACATTTTTTTTTTAGGCCTGTCCAGAATGTCGCTTTTTCGGCATGATCGGAGTCATCGTTTTTAGGGACAAAATAGAAATCTGCAATTTTTTGTGAAAATGGTTTTAAAATGTTTTTTTAGGCATGTCCAGAATGTCGATAGTTCGGTATGACCGGGGTCACTGTTTTTGTGTCAAAAAATAAAGAAAAAAAAATCTGCCATTTTTGGTGAAAATGGTTTTAAAATGTTTTTTTTAGGCCTGTCCAGAATGTCGATAGTTCGGCATGACCGGGGTCACTGTTTTAGTGTCACGAAAATGAGAAAAAAATATCTGCAATTTTTTGTGAAAATGGTTTTAAAATGTTTTTTTTAGGCCTGTCCAGAATGTCGATAGTTCGGCATGACCGGGGTCACTGTTTTTGTGTCACGAAAATGAAAAAAAAATATCTGCAATTTTTTGTGAAAATTGTTCTAAAATTTTTTTTTAGGCCTGTCCAGAATGTCGCTTTTTCGGCATGATCGGAGTCATCGTTTTTAGGGACAAAATAGAAATCTGCAATTTTTTGTGAAAATGGTTTTCAAATGTTTTTTTTAGGCCTGTCCAGAATGTCGATAGTTCGGCATGACCGGGGTCACTGTTTTTGTGTCAAAAAATGAAAAAAAGAATTCTGAGCTTTTTTTTTGAAAATGGTTCTAAAATTCTTTTTTTTTAGGCCTGTCCAAAATGTCGCTAGTTCAGCATGATCGGAGTATTCGTTTTTGGTGACAAAAATAGAAATCTACAATTTTTAGTGAAAATGGTTTTAAAATGTTTTTTTTAGGCCTGTCCAGAATGTCGCTAGTTTGGCATGACCGGGGTCACTGTTTTTGTGTCACGAAAATGAAGAAAAAAAAATCAGCAATTTTTGGTGAAAATGGTTTTAAATTTTTTTTTTAGACCTGTCCAGAATGTCGCTTTTTCAGCATGATCGGAGTCATCGTTTTTAGGGACAAAATAGAAATCTGCAATTTTTGGTGAAAATGGTTTTAAAATGTTTTTTTTAGGTCTGTCCAGAATGTCGATAGTTCGGCATGACCGGGGTCACTGTTTTTGTGTCACGAAAATGAGGTAAAAATATCTGCAATTTTTTGTGAAAATGGTTCTACATTTTTTTTTTAGGCCTGTCCAGAATGTCGCTTTTTCGGCATGATCGGAGTCATCGTTTTTAGGGACAAAATAGAAATCTGCAATTTTTTGTGAAAATGGTTTTAAAATGTTTTTTTAGGCATGTCCAGAATGTCGATAGTTCGGTATGACCGGGGTCACTGTTTTTGTGTCAAAAAATGAAAAAAAGAATTCTGAGCTTTTTTTTTGAAAATGGTTCTAAAATGCTTTTTTTTTAGGCCTGTCCAAAATGTCGCTAGTTCGGCATGATCGTAGTCATCGTTTTTGGTGACAAAAATAGAAATCTACAATTTTTTGTGAAAATGGTTTTAAAATGTTTTTTTTAGGCCTGTCCAGAATGTCGATAGTTCGGCATGACCGGGGTCACTGTTTTTGTGTCACGAAAATGAGAAAAAAATATCTGCAATTTTTTGTGAAAATGGTTCCAAAAAATTTTTTTAGGCCTGTCCAGAATGTCGCTTTTTCGGCATGATCGGAGTCATCGTTTTTAGGGACAAAATAGAAATCTGCAATTTTTGGTGAAAATGGTTTTAAAATGTTTTTTTAGGCCTGTCCAGAATGATGATAGTTCGGCATGACCGGGGTCACTGTTTTTGTGTCAAAAAATGAAAAAAATAATTCTGAGCTTTTTTTTTGAAAATGGTTCTAAAATGCTTTTTTTTTAGGCCTGTCCAAAATGTCGCTAGTTCGGCATGATCGGAGTCATCGTTTTTGGTGACAAAAATAGAAATCTACAATTTTTTGTGAAAATGGTTTTCAAATGTTTTTTTTAGGCCTGTCCAGAATGTCGATAGTTCGGCATGACCGGGGTCACTGTTTTTGTGTCAAAAAATGAAAAAAAGAATTCTGAGCTTTTTTTGAAAATGGTTCTAAAATGCTTTTTTTTTAGGCCTGTCCAAAATGTCGCTTTTTCGGCATGATCGGAGTCATCGTTTTTAGGGACAAAATAGAAATCTGCAATTTTTTGTGGAAATGGTTTTAAAATGTTTTTTTTAGGCCTGTCCAGAATGTCGATAGTTCGGCATGACCGGGGTCACTGTTTTTGTGTCAAACCATTTGAAAATGGTTCTAAAATTCTTTTTTTTTAGGCCTGTCCAAAATGTCGCTAGTTCGGCATGATCGGAGTATTCGTTTTTGGTGACAAAAATAGAAATCTACAATTTTTAGTGAAAATGGTTTTAAAATGTTTTTTTTAGGCCTGTCCAGAATGTCGCTAGTTTGGCATGACCGGGGTCACTGTTTTTGTGTCACGAAAATGAAGAAAAAAAAATCAGCAATTTTTGGTGAAAATGGTTTTAAATTTTTTTTTTAGACCTGTCCAGAATGTCGCTTTTTCAGCATGATCGGAGTCATAGTTTTTATGGACAAAATAGAAATCTGCAATTTTTGGTGAAAATGGTTTTAAAATGGTTTTTTTAGGTCTGTCCAGAATGTCGATAGTTCGGCATGACCGGGGTCACTGTTTTTGTGTCACGAAAATGAGGTAAAAATATCTGCAATTTTTTGTGAAAATGGTTCTACATTTTTTTTTTAGGCCTGTCCAGAATGTCGCTCTTTCGGCATGATCGGAGTCATCGTTTTTAGGGACAAAATAGAAATCTGCCATTTTTTGTGAAAATGGTTTTAAAATGTTTTTTTTAGGCATGTCCAGAATGTCGATAGTTCGGTATGACCGGGGTCACTGTTTTTGTGTCAAAAAATGAAGAAAAAAAAATCAGCCATTTTTGGTGAAAATGGTTTTTAAATTTTTTTTTAGGCCTGTCCAGAATGACGATAGTTCGGCATGACACTGTTTTTGTGTCAAAAAATGAAAAAAATAATTCTGAGCTTTTTTTTTGAAAATGGTTCTAAAATGCTTTTTTTTTAGGCCTGTCCAAAATGTCGCTAGTTCGGCATGATCGGAGTCATCGTTTTTGGTGACAAAAATAGAAATCTACAATTTTTTGTGAAAATGGTTTTAAAATGTTTTTTTTAGGCCTGTCCAGAATGTCGATAGTTCGGCATGACCGGGGTCACTGTTTTTGTGTCACGAAAATGAGAAAAAAATATCTGCAATTTTTTGTGAAAATGGTTCCAAAAAAATTTTTTAGGCCTGTCCAGAATGTCGCTTTTTCGGCATGATCGGAGTCATCGTTTTTAGGGACAAAATTGAAATCTGCAATTTTTGGTGAAAATGGTTTTAAAATGTTTTTTTAGGCCTGTCCAGAATGATGATAGTTCGGCATGACCGGGGTCACTGTTTTTGTGTCAAAAAATGAAAAAAATAATTCTGAGCTTTTTTTTTGAAAATGGTTCTAAAATGCTTTTTTTTTAGGCCTGTCCAAAATGTCGCTAGTTCGGCATGATCGGAGTCATCGTTTTTGGTGACAAAAATAGAAATCTACAATTTTTTGTGAAAATGGTTTTCAAATGTTTTTTTTAGGCCTGTCCAGAATGTCGATAGTTCGGCATGACCGGGGTCACTGTTTTTGTGTCAAAAAATGAAAAAAAGAATTCTGAGCTTTTTTTGAAAATGGTTCTAAAATGCTTTTTTTTTAGGCCTGTCCAAAATGTCGCTTTTTCGGCATGATCGGAGTCATCGTTTTTAGGGACAAAATAGAAATCTGCAATTTTTTGTGAAAATGGTTTTAAAATGTTTTTTTTAGGCCTGTCCAGAATGTCGATAGTTCGGCATGACCGGGGTCACTGTTTTTGTGTCAAAAAATGAAAAAAAGAATTCTGAGCTTTTTTTTTGAAAATGGTTCTAAAATTCTTTTTTTTTAGGCCTGTCCAAAATGTTCGGCATGATCGGAGTATTCGTTTTTGGTGACAAAAATAGAAATCTACAATTTTTAGTGAAAATGGTTTTAAAATGTTTTTTTTAGGCCTGTCCAGAATGTCGCTAGTTTGGCATGACCGGGGTCACTGTTTTTGTGTCACGAAAATGAAGAAAAAAAAATCAGCAATTTTTGGTGAAAATGGTTTTAATTTTTTTTTTTAGACCTGTCCAGAATGTCGCTTTTTCAGCATGATCGGAGTCATCGTTTTTAGGGACAAAATAGAAATCTGCAATTTTTGGTGAAAATGGTTTTAAAATGTTTTTTTTAGGTCTGTCCAGAATGTCGATAGTTCGGCATGACCGGGGTCACTGTTTTTGTGTCACGAAAATGAGGTAAAAATATCTGCAATTTTTTGTGAAAATGGTTCTACATTTTTTTTTTAGGCCTGTCCAGAATGTCGCTTTTTCGGCATGATCGGAGTCATCGTTTTTAGGGACAAAATAGAAATCTGCAATTTTTTGTGAAAATGGTTTTAAAATGTTTTTTTAGGCATGTCCAGAATGTCGATAGTTCGGTATGACCGGGGTCACTTTTTTGTGTCAAAAAATGAAGAAAAAAAAATCAGCCATTTTTGGTGAAAATGGTTTTTAAATTTTTTTTTAGGCCTGTCCAGAATGACGATAGTTCGGCATGACCGGGGTCACTGTTTTTGTGTCAAAAAATGAAAAAAATAATTCTGAGCTTTTTTTTGAAAATGGTTCTAAAATGCTTTTTTTTTAGGCCTGTCCAAAATGTCGCTAGTTCGGCATGATCGGAGTCATCGTTTTTGGTGAGAAAAATAGAAATCTACAATTTTTTGTGAAAATGGTTTTAAAATGTTTTTTTTAGGCCTGTCCAGAATGTCGATAGTTCGGCATGACCGGGGTCACTGTTTTTGTGTCACGAAAATGAGAAAAAAATATCTGCAATTTTTTGTGAAAATGGTTTTAAAATGTTTTTTTTAGGCCTGTCCAGAATGTCGATAGTTCGGCATGACCGGGGTCACTGTTTTTGTGTCACGAAAATGAAAAAAAAATATCTGCAATTTTTTGTGAAAATTGTTCTAAAAATTTTTTTTAGGCCTGTCCAGAATGTCGCTTTTTCGGCATGATCGGAGTCATCGTTTTTAGGGACAAAATAGAAATCTGCAATTTTTTGTGAAAATGGTTTTCAAATGTTTTTTTTAGGCCTGTCCAGAATGTCGATAGTTCGGCATGACCGGGGTCACTGTTTTTGTGTCAAAAAATGAAAAAAAGAATTCTGAGCTTTTTTTTTGAAAATGGTTCTAAAATTCTTTTTTTTTAGGCCTGTCCAAAATGTCGCTAGTTCAGCATGATCGGAGTATTCGTTTTTGGTGACAAAAATAGAAATCTACAATTTTTAGTGAAAATGGTTTTAAAATGTTTTTTTTAGGCCTGTCCAGAATGTCGCTAGTTTGGCATGACCGGGGTCACTGTTTTTGTGTCACGAAAATGAAGAAAAAAAAATCTGCAATTTTTTGTGAAAATGATTCTACATTTTTTTTTTAGGCCTGTCCAGAATGTCGCTTTTTCGGCATGATCGGAGTCATCGTTTTTAGTGACAAAATAGAAATCTGCAATTTTTTGTGAAAATGGTTTTAAAATGTTTTTTTAGGCATGTCCAGAATGTCGATAGTTCGGTATGACCGGGGTCACTGTTTTTGTGTCAAAAAATGAAAAAAAGAATTCTGAGCTTTTTTTTTGAAAATGGTTCTAAAATGCTTTTTTTTTAGGCCTGTCCAAAATGTCGCTAGTTCGGCATGATCGTAGTCATCGTTTTTGGTGACAAAAATAGAAATCTACAATTTTTTGTGAAAATGGTTTTAAAATGTTTTTTTTAGGCCTGTCCAGAATGTCGATAGTTCGGCATGACCGGGGTCACTGTTTTTGTGTCACGAAAATGAGAAAAAAATATCTGCAATTTTTTGTGAAAATGGTTCCAAAAAATTTTTTTAGGCCTGTCCAGAATGTCGCTTTTTCGGCATGATCGGAGTCATCGTTTTTAGGGACAAAATAGAAATCTGCAATTTTTGGTGAAAATGGTTTTAAAATGTTTTTTTAGGCCTGTCCAGAATGATGATAGTTCGGCATGACCGGGGTCACTGTTTTTGTGTCAAAAAATGAAAAAAATAATTCTGTTTTTTTTTTTTGAAAATGGTTCTAAAATGCTTTTTTTTTAGGCCTGTCCAAAATGTCGCTAGTTCGGCATGATCGGAGTCATCGTTTTTGGTGACAAAAATAGAAATCTACAATTTTTTGTGAAAATGGTTTTCAAATGTTTTTTTTAGGCCTGTCCAGAATGTCGATAGTTCGGCATGACCGGGGTCACTGTTTTTGTGTCACGAAAATGAGAAAAAAATATCTGCAATGTTTTGTGAAAATGGTTCTAAATTTTCTTTTTAGGCCTGTCCAGAATGTCGCTTTTTCGGCATGATCGGAGTCAACGTTTTTAGGGACAAAATAGAAATCTGCAATTTTTTGTGAAAATGGTTTTAAAATGTTTTTTTTAGGCCTGTCCAGAATGTCGATAGTTCGGCATGACCGGGGTCACTGTTTTTGTGTCAAAAAATGAAAAAAAGAATTCTGAGCTTTTTTTTTGAAAATGGTTCTAAAATGCTTTTTTTTTAGGCCTGTCCAGAATGTCGCTAGTTCGGCATAACCGGGGTCACTGTTTTTGTGTCACGAAAATGAAGAAAAAAAAATCAGCAATTTTTGGTGAAAATGTTTTTTTTTTTTAAATTTAGGCCTGTCCAGAATGTCGCTTTTTCGGCATGATCGGAGTCATCGTTTTTAGGGACAAAATAGAAATCTGCAATTTTTTGTGAAAATGGTTCTACATTTTTTTTTTAGGCCTGTCCAGTATGTCGATAGTTCTGCATGACCGGGGTCACTGTTTTTGTGTCAAAAAATGAAAAAAAGAATTCTGAGCTTTTTTTTTGAAAATGGTTCTAAAATGCATTTTTTTTAGGCCTGTCCAGAATGTCGCTAGTTCGGCATAACCGGGGTCACTGTTTTTGTGTCACGAAAATGAAGAAAAAAAAATCAGCAATTTTTGGTGAAAATGTTTTTAAAAAATTTTTTTAGGCCTGTCCAGAATGTCGCTTTTTGGGCATGATCGGAGTCATCGTTTTTAGGGACAAAATAGAAATCTGCAATTTTTTGTGAAAATGGTTTTAAAATGTGTTTTTAGGCCTGTCCAGAATGTCGATAGTTCGGCATGACCGGGGTCACTGTTTTTGTGTCACGAAAATGAAAAAAAATATCTGCAATTTTTTGTGAAAATGGTTCTAACAATTTTTTTTAGGCCTGTCCAGAATGTTGCTTTTTCGGCATGATCGGAGTCATCGTTTTTAGGGACAAAATAGAAATCTGCAATTTTTTGTGAAAATGGTTTTAAAATGTTTTTTAGGCCTGTCCAGAATGTCGATAGTTCGGCATGACCGGGGTCACTGTTTTTGTGTCACGAAAATGAAAAAAAAATATCTGCAATTTTTTGTGAAAATGGTTAAAAAAAAATTTTTTAGGCCTGTCCAGAATGTCGCTTTTTCGGCATGATCGGAGTCAACGTTTTTAGGGACAAAATAGAAATCTGCAATTTTTTGTGAAAATGGTTCTACATTTTTTTTTTAGGCCTGTCCAGAATGTCGATAGTTCGGTATGACCGGGGTCACTGTTTTTGTGTCAAAAAATGAAGAAAAAAAAATCAGCCATTTTTGGTGAAAATGGTTTATAATTTTTTTTTTAGGCCTGTCCAGAATGTCGCTTTTTCGGCATGATCGGAGTCATCGTTTTTAGGGACAAAATAGAAATCTGCAATTTTTTGTGAAAATGGTTTTAAAATGTTTTTTAGGCATTTCCAGAATGTCGATAGTTCGGCATGACCGGGGTCACTGTTTTTGTGTCACGAAAATGAAAAAAAAATATCTGCAATTTTTTGTGAAAATGGTTCAAAAAAATTTTTTTAGGCCTGTCCAGAATGTCGCTTTTTCGGCATGATCGGAGTCAACGTTTTTAGGGACAAAATAGAAATCTGCAATTTTTTTTGAAAATGGTTTTAAAATGTGTTTTTTAGGCCTGTCCAGAATGTCGATAGTTCGGCATGACCGGGGTCACTGTTTTTGTGTCAAAAAATGAAAAAAAGCATTCTGAGCTTTTTTTGTGAAAATGGTTCTAAAATGCTTTTTTTTTTAGGCCTGTCCAGAATGTCGCTAGTTCGGCATGACCGGGGTCACTGTTTTTGTGTCACGAAAATGAAAAAAAAATATCTGCAATTTTTGGTGAAAATGGTTCTAACAATTTTTTTTAGGCCTGTCCAGAATGTTGCTTTTTCGGCATGATCGGAGTCATCGTTTTTAGGGACAAAATAGAAATCTGCAATTTTTTGTGAAAATGGTTTTAAAATGTTTTTTAGGCCTGTCCAGAATGTCGATAGTTCGGCATGACCGGGGTCACTGTTTTTGTGTCACGAAAATGAAAAAAAAATATCTGCAATTTTTTGTGAAAATGGTTAAAAAAAAATTTTTTAGGCCTGTCCAGAATGTCGCTTTTTCGGCATGATCGGAGTCAACGTTTTTAGGGACAAAATAGAAATCTGCAATTTTTTGTGAAAATGGTTCTACATTTTTTTTTTAGGCCTGTCCAGAATGTCGATAGTTCGGTATGACCGGGGTCACTGTTTTTGTGTCAAAAAATGAAGAAAAAAAAATCAGCCATTTTTGGTGAAAATGGTTTATAAATTTTTTTTTAGGCCTGTCCAGAAGTTCGCTTTTTCGGCATGATCGGAGTCATCGTTTTTAGGGACAAAATAGAAATCTGCAATTTTTTGTGAAAATGGTTTTAAAATGTTTTTTAGGCATTTCCAGAATGTCGATAGTTCGGCATGACCGGGGTCACTGTTTTTGTGTCACGAAAATGAAAAAAAAATATCTGCAATTTTTTGTGAAAATGGTTCAAAAAATTTTTTTTAGGCCTGTCCAGAATGTCGCTTTTTCGGCATGATCGGAGTCAACGTTTTTAGGGACAAAATAGAAATCTGCAATTTTTTGTGAAAATGGTTTTAAAATGTGTTTTTTAGGCCTGTCCAGAATGTCGATAGTTCGGCATGACCGGGGTCACTGTTTTTGTGTCAAAAAATGAAAAAAAGCATTCTGAGCTTTTTTTGTGAAAATGGTTCTAAAATGCTTTTTTTTTAGGCCTGTCCAGAATGTCGCTAGTTCGGCATAACCGGGGTCACTGTTTTTGTGTCACGAAAATGAAGAAAAAAAAATCTGCAATTTTTGGTGAAAATGGTTTTTAAAAAAAAATTTAGGCCTGTCCAGAATGTCGCTTTTTCGGAATGATCGGAGTCATCGTTTTTAGGGACAAAATAGAAATCTGCAATTTTTTTTGAAAATGGTTCTAAAATGCTTTTTTTTTAGGCCTGTCCAGAATGTCGCTAGTTCGGCATAACCGGGGTCACTGTTTTTGTATCACGAAAATGAAGAAAAAAAAATCAGCAATTTTTGGTGAAAATGTTTTTTTTTTTTAAATTTAGGCCTGTCCAGAATGTCGCTTTTTCGGCATGATCGGAGTCACCGTTTTTAGGGACAAAATAGAAATCTGCAATTTTTTGTGAAAATGGTTTTAAAATGTTTTTTTTAGGCCTGTCCAGAATGTCGATAGTTCGGCATGACCGGGGTCACTGTTTTTGTGTCAAAAAATGAAAAAAAGAATTCTGAGCTTTTTTTTTGAATATGGTTCTAAAATGCTTTTTTTTTAGGCCTGTCCAGAATGTCGCTAGTTCGGCATGACCGGGGTCACTGTTTTTGTGTCACGAAAATGAAGAAAAAAAAATCAGCAATTTTTGGTGAAACTGGTTTTAAATTTTTTTTTTAGACCTGTCCAGAATGTCGCTTTTTCGGCATGATCGGAGTCATCGTTTTTAGGGACAAAATAGAAATCTGCAATTTTTGGTGAAAATGGTTTTTAAATGTTTTTTTAGGCCTGTCCAGAATGTCGATAGTTCGGCATGACCGGGGTCACTGTTTTTGTGTCAAAAAATGAAAAAAAGAATTCTGAGCTTTTTTTTTGAAAATGGTTCTAAAATGCTTTTTTTTTAGGCCTGTCCAGAATGTCGCTATTTCAGCATAACCGGGGTCACTGTTTTTGTGTCACGAAAATGAAGAAAAAAAATATCTGCAATTTTTTGTGAAAATGGTTCTAACAATTTTTTTTAGGCCTGTCCAGAATGTTGCTTTTTCGGCATGATCGGAGTCATCGTTTTTAGGGACAAAATAGAAATCTGCAATTTTTTGTGAAAATGGTTTTAAAATGTTTTTTAGGCCTGTCCAGAATGTCGATAGTTCGGCATGACCGGGGTCACTGTTTTTGTGTCACGAAAATGAAAAAAAAATATCTGCAATTTTTTGTGAAAATGGTTAAAAAAAAATTTTTTAGGCCTGTCCAGAATGTCGCTTTTTCGGCATGATCGGAGTCAACGTTTTTAGGGACAAAATAGAAATCTGCAATTTTTTGTGAAAATGGTTCTACATTTTTTTTTTAGGCCTGTCCAGAATGTCGATAGTTCGGTATGACCGGGGTCACTGTTTTTGTGTCAAAAAATGAAGAAAAAAAAATCAGCCATTTTTGGTGAAAATGGTTTATAAAAATTTTTTTAGGCCTGTCCAGAATGTCGCTTTTTCGGCATGATCGGAGTCATCGTTTTTAGGGACAAAATAGAAATCTGCAATTTTTTGTGAAAATGGTTTTAAAATGTTTTTTAGGCATTTCCAGAATGTCGATAGTTCGGCATGACCGGGGTCACTGTTTTTGTGTCACGAAAATGAAAAAAAAATATCTGCAATTTTTTGTGAAAATGGTTCCAAAAATTTTTTTTAGGCCTGTCCAGAATGTCGCTTTTTCGGCATGATCGGAGTCAACGTTTTTAGGGACAAAATAGAAATCTGCAATTTTTTGTGAAAATGGTTTTAAAATGTGTTTTTTAGGCCTGTCCAGAATGTCGATAGTTCGGCATGACCGGGGTCACTGTTTTTGTGTCAAAAAATGAAAAAAAGCATTCTGAGCTTTTTTTGTGAAAATGGTTCTAAAATGCTTTTTTTTTAGGCCTGTCCAGAATGTCGCTAGTTCGGCATAACCGGGGTCACTGTTTTTGTGTCACGAAAATGAAGAAAAAAAAATCTGCAATTTTTGGTGAAAATGGTTTTTAAAAAAAATTTTAGGCCTGTCCAGAATGTCGCTTTTTCGGAATGATCGGAGTCATCGTTTTTAGGGACAAAATAGAAATCTGCAATTTTTTTTGAAAATGGTTCTAAAATGCTTTTTTTTTAGGCCTGTCCAGAATGTCGCTAGTTCGGCATAACCGGGGTCACTGTTTTTGTGTCACGAAAATGAAGAAAAAAAAATCAGCAATTTTTGGTGAAAATGTTATTTTTTTTTAAATTTAGGCCTGTCCAGAATGTCGCTTTTTCGGCATGATCGGAGTCACCGTTTTTAGGGACAAAATAGAAATCTGCAATTTTTTGTGAAAATGGTTTTAAAATGTTTTTTTTAGGCCTGTCCAGAATGTCGATAGATCGGCATGACCGGGGTCACTGTTTTTGTGTCAAAAAATGAAAAAAAGAATTCTGAGCTTTTTTTTTGAATATGGTTCTAAAATGCTTTTTTTTTAGGCCTGTCCAAAATGTCGCTAGTTCGGCATGATCGGAGTATTCGTTTTTGGTGACAAAAATAGAAATCTACAATTTTTTGTGAAAATGGTTTTAAAATGTTTTTTTTTAGGCCTGTCCAGAATGTCGCTAGTTCGGCATGACCGGGGTCACTGTTTTTGTGTCACGAAAATGAAGAAAAAAAATTCAGCAATTTTTGGTGAAAATGGTTTTCAATTTTTTTTTTAGACCTGTCCAGAATGTCGCTTTTTCGGCATGATCGGAGTCATCGTTTTTAGGGACAAAATAGAAATCTGCAATTTTTGGTGAAAATGGTTTTAAAATGTTTTTTTTAGGCCTGTCCAGAATGTCGATAGTTCGGCATGACCGGGGTCACTGTTTTTGTGTCACGAAAATGAGAAAAAAATATCTGCAATGTTTTGTGAAAATGGTTCTAAATTTTCTTTTTAGGCCTGTCCAGAATGTCGCTTTTTCGGCATGATCGGAGTCAACGTTTTTAGGGACAAAATAGAAATCTGCAATTTTTTGTGAAAATGGTTTTAAAATGTTTTTTTAGGCCTGTCCAGAATGTCGCTTTTTCGGCATGATCGGAGTCATCGTTTTTAGGGACAAAATAGAAATCTGCAATTTTTTGTGAAAATGGTTTTAAAATATTTTTTTAGGCCTGTCCAGAATGTCGATAGTTCGGCATGACCGGGGTCACTGTTTTTGTGTCAAAAAATGAAAAAAAGAATTCTGAGCTTTTTTTTTGAAAATGGTTCTAAAATGCTTTTTTTTTAGGCCTGTCCAAAATTTCGCTAGTTCGGCATGATCGGAGTCATCGTTTTTGGTGAAAAAAATAGAAATCTACAATTTTTTGTGAAAATGGTTTTAAAATGTTTTTTTTAGGCCTGTCCAGAATGTCGATAGTTCGGCATGACCGGGGTCACTGTTTTTGTGTCACGAAAATGAAAAAAAAATATCTGCAATTTTTTGTGAAAATGGTTCAAAAAATTTTTTTTAGGCCTGTCCAGAATGTCGCTTTTTCGGCATGATCGGAGTCACCGTTTTTAGGGACAAAATAGAAATCTGCAATTTTTTGTGAAAATGGTTTTAAAATGTTTTTTTTAGGCCTGTCCAGAATGTCGATAGTTCGGCATGACCGGGGTCACTGTTTTTGTGTCAAAAAATGAAAAAAATAATTCTGAGCTTTTTTTTTGAATATGGTTCTAAAATGCTTTTTTTTTAGGCCTGTCCAAAATGTCGCTAGTTCGGCATGATCGGAGTATTCGTTTTTGGTGACAAAAATAGAAATCTACAATTTTTTGTGAAAATGGTTTTAAAATGTTTTTTTTAGGCCTGTCCAGAATGTCGATAGTTCGGCATGACCGGGGTCACTGTTTTTGTGTCACGAAAATGAAAAAAAACATATCTGCAATTTTTTGTGAAAATGGTTCTAAAATTTTTTTTTAGGCCTGTCCAGAATGTCGCTTTTTCGGCATGATCGGAGTCACCGTTTTTAGGGACAAAATAGAAATCTGCAATTTTTTGTGAAAATGGTTTTAAAATGTTTTTTTTAGGCCTGTCCAAAATGTCGCTAGTTCGGCATGATCGGAGTATTCGTTTTTGGTGACAAAAATAGAAATCTACAATTTTTTGTGAAAATGGTTTTAAAATGTTTTTTTTTAGGCCTGTCCAGAATGTCGCTAGTTCGGCATGACCGGGGTCACTGTTTTTGTGTCACGAAAATGAAGAAAAAAAAATCAGCAATTTTTGGTGAAACTGGTTTTAAATTTTTTTTTTAGACCTGTCCAGAATGTCGCTTTTTCGGCATGATCGGAGTCATCGTTTTTAGGGACAAAATAGAAATCTGCAATTTTTGGTGAAAATGGTTTTAAAATGTTTTTTTTAGGCCTGTCCAGATTGTCGATAGTTCGGCATGACCGGGGTCACTGTTTTTGTGTCAAAAAATGAAAAAAAGAATTCTGAGCTTTTTTTTTGAAAATGGTTCTAAAATGCTTTTTTTTTAGGCCTGTCCAGAATGTCGCTATTTCAGCATAACCGGGGTCACTGTTTTTGTGTCACGAAAATGAAGAAAAAAAATCAGCAATTTTTGGTGAAAATGGTTTTAAAAAATTTTTTTAGGCCTGTCCAGAATGTCGCTTTTTCGGCATGATCGGAGTCATCGTTTTTAGGGACAAAATAGAAATCTGCAATTTTTTGTGAAAATGGTTTTAAAATGTTTTTTTAGGCCTGTCCAGAATGTCGCTAGTTCGGCATAACCGGGGTCACTGTTTTTGTGTCACGAAAATGAAGGAAAAAAAATCAGCAATTTTTGGTGAAAATGGTTTTTAAATTTTTTTTTAGGCCTGTCCAGAATGTCGCTTTTTCGGAATGATCGGAGTCATCGTTTTTAGGGACAAAATAGAAATCTGCAATTTTTTGTGAAAATGGTTTTAAAATGTTTTTTTAGGCCTGTCCAGAATGTCGATAGTTCGGCATGACCGGGGTCACTGTTTTTGTGTCACGAAAATGAGAAAAAAATATCTGCAATTTTTTGTGAAAATGGTTCTAAATTTTTTTTTTAGGCCTGTCCAGAATGTCGCTTTTTCAGCATGATCGGAGTCATCGTTTTTAGGGACAAAATAGAAATCTGCAATTTTTTGTGAAAATGGTTTTAAAATGTTTTTTAGGCCTGTCCAGAATGTCGATATTTCGGCATGACCGGGGTCACTGTTTTTGTGTCACGAAAATGAAAAAAAAATATCTGCAATTTTTTGTGAAAATGGTTCAAAAACATTTTTTTAGGCCTGTCCAGAATGTCGCTTTTTCGGCATGATCGGAGTCAACGTTTTTAGTTACAAAATAGAAATCTGCAATTTTTTGTGAAAATGGTTTTAAAATGTTTTTTTAGGCCTGTCCAGAATGTCGCTTTTTCGGCATGATAGGAGTCATCGTTTTTAGGGACAAAATAGAAATCTGCAATTTTTTGTGAAAATGGTTTTAAAATGTTTTTTTAGGCCTGTCCAGAATGTCGATAGTTCGGCATGACCGGGGTCACTGTTTTTGTGTCACGAAAATGAGAAAAAAATATCTGCAATTTTTTGTGAAAATGGTTCTAAATTTTTTTTCTAGGCCTGTCCAGAATGTCGCTTTTTCGGCATGATCGGAGTCATCGTTTTTAGGGACAAAATAGAAATCTGCAATTTTTTGTGAAAATGGTTTTAAAATGTTTTTTAGGCCTGTCGAGAATGTCGATATTTCGGCATGACCGGGGTCACTGTTTTTGTGTCACGAAAATGAAAAATAAATATCTGCAATTTTTTGTGAAAATGGTTCAAAAACATTTTTTTAGGCCTCTCCAGAATGTCGCTTTTTCGGCATGATCGGAGTCAACGTTTTTAGGGACAAAATAGAAATCTGCAATTTTTTGTGAAAATGGTTTTAAAATGTTTTTTTTAGGCCTGTCCAGTATGTCGATAGTTCTGCATGACCGGGGTCACTGTTTTTGTGTCAAAAAATGAAAAAAAGAATTCTGAGCTTTTTTTTTGAAAATGGTTCTAAAATGCTTTTTTTATAGGCCTGTCCAGAATGTCGATAGTTCGGCATAACCGGGGTCACTGTTTTTGTGTCACGAAAATTAAGAAAAAAAAATCAGCAATTTTTGGTGAAAATGTTTTTTAAAAAAATGTTTAGGCCTGTCCAGAATGTTGCTTTTTCGGCATGATCGGAGTCATCGTTTTTAGGGACAAAATAGAAATCTGCAATTTTTTGTGAAAATGGTTTTAAAATGTTTTTTTAGGCCTGTCCAGAATGTCGATAGTTCGGCATGACCGGGGTCACTGTTTTTGTGTCACGAAAATGAAAAAAAAATATCTGCAATTTTTTGTGAAAATGGTTCTAAAAATTTTTTTTAGGCCTGTCCAGAATGTCGCTTTTTCGGCATGATCGGAGTCATCGTTTTTAGGGACAAAATAGAAATCTGCAATTTTTTGTGAAAATGGTTTTAAAATGTTTTTTAGGCCTGTCCAGAATGTCGATATTTCGGCATGACCGGGGTCACTGTTTTTGTGTCACGAAAATGAAAAAAAAATATCTGCAATTTTTTGTGAAAATGGTTCAAAAACATTTTTTTAGGCCTGTCCAGAATGTCGCTTTTTCGGCATGATCGGAGTCAACGTTTTTAGTTACAAAATAGAAATCTGCAATTTTTGGTGAAAATGGTTTTAAAATGTTTTTTTAGGCCTGTCCAGAATGTCGCTTTTTCGGCATGATCGGAGTCATCGTTTTTAGGGACAAAATAGAAATCTGCAATTTTTTGTGAAAATGGTTTTAAAATGTTTTTTTAGGCCTGTCCAGAATGTCGATAGTTCGGCATGACCGGGGTCACTGTTTTTGTGTCACGAAAATGAGAAAAAAATATCTGCAATTTTTTGTGAAAATGGTTCTAAATTTTTTTTCTAGGCCTGTCCAGAATGTCGCTTTTTCGGCATGATCGGAGTCATCGTTTTTAGGGACAAAATAGAAATCTGCAATTTTTTGTGAAAATGGTTTTAAAATGTTTTTTAGGCCTGTCCAGAATGTCGATATTTCGGCATGACCGGGGTCACTGTTTTTGTGTCACGAAAATGAAAAATAAATATCTGCAATTTTTTGTGAAAATGGTTCAAAAACATTTTTTTAGGCCTGTCCAGAATGTCGCTTTTTCGGCATGATCGGAGTCAACGTTTTTAGGGACAAAATAGAAATCTGCAATTTTTTGTGAAAATGGTTTTAAAATGTTTTTTTTAGGCCTGTCCAGTATGTCGATAGTTCTGCATGACCGGGGTCACTGTTTTTGTGTCAAAAAATGAAAAAAAGAATTCTGAGCTTTTTTTTTGAAAATGGTTCTAAAATGCTTTTTTTATAGGCCTGTCCAGAATGTCGATAGTTCGGCATAACCGGGGTCACTGTTTTTGTGTCACGAAAATTAAGAAAAAAAAATCAGCAATTTTTGGTGAAAATGTTTTTAAAAAAATTTTTTAGGCCTGTCCAGAATGTTGCTTTTTCGGCATGATCGGAGTCATCGTTTTTAGGGACAAAATAGAAATCTGCAATTTTTTGTGAAAATGGTTTTAAAATGTTTTTTTAGGCCTGTCCAGAATGTCGATAGTTCGGCATGACCGGGGTCACTGTTTTTGTGTCACGAAAATGAAAAAAAAATATCTGCAATTTTTTGTGAAAATGGTTCTAAAAATTTTTTTTAGGCCTGTCAAGAATGTCGCTTTTTGGGCATGATCGGAGTCATCGTTTTTAGGGACAAAATAGAAATCTGCAATTTTTTGTGAAAATGGTTTTAAAATGTGTTTTTTAGGCCTGTCCAGAATGTCGATAGTTCGGCATGACCGGGGTCACTGTTTTTGTGTCAAAAAATGAAAAAAAGCATTCTGAGCATTTTTTTTGAAAATGGTTCTAAAATGCTTTTTTTTTAGGCCTGTCCAAAATGTCGCTAGTTCGGCATGATCGGAGTCATCGCTTTTGGTGACAAAAATAGAAATCTACAATTTTTTGTGAAAATGGTTTTAAAATGTTTTTTTTAGGCCTGTCCAGAATGTCGATAGTTCGGCATGACCGGGGTCACTGTTTTTGTGTCACGAAAATGAGAAAAAAATTATCTGCAATTTTTTGTGAAAATGGTTCTACATTTTTTTTTTAGGTCTGTCCAGAATGTCGCTTTTTCGGCTTGATCGGAGTCATCGTTTTTAGGGACAAAATAGAAATCTGCAATTTTTTGTGAAAATGGTTTTAAAATGTTTTTTTTAGGCCTGTCCAGAATGTCGATAGTTCGGTATGACCGGGGTCACTGTTTTTGTGTCACGAAAATGAAAAAAAAATATCTGCAATTTTTTGTGAAAATGGTTCTAAAAATTTTTTTTAGGCCTGTCAAGAATGTCGCTTTTTGGGCATGATCGGAGTCATCGTTTTTAGGGACAAAATAGAAATCTGCAATTTTTTGTGAAAATGTTTTTTATTTTTTTATTTAGGCCTGTCCAGAATGTCGCTTTTTCGGCATGATCGGAGTCATCGTTTTTAGGGACAAAATAGAAATCTGAAATTTTTTGTGAAAATGGTTTTAAAATGTTTTTTTTTAGGCCTGTCCAGAATGTCGATAGTTCGGCATGACCGGGGTCACTGTTTTTGTGTCAAAAAATGAAAAAAAGAATTCTGAGCTTTTTTTTTGAAAATGGTTCTAAAATGCTTTTTTTTTTAGGCCTGTCCAAAATTTCGCTAGTTCGGCATGATCGGAGTCATCGTTTTTGGTGACAAAAATAGAAATCTAAAATTTTTTGTGAAAATGGTTTTAAAATGTTTTTTTTAGGCCTGTCCAGAATGTCGATAGTTCGGCATGACCGGGGTCACTGTTTTTGTGTCAAAAAATGAAAAAAAGAATTCTGAGCTTTATTTTTGAAAATGGTTCTAAAATGCTTTTTTTTTAGGCCTGTCCAGAATGTCGCTAGTTCGGCATAACCGGGGTCACTGTTTTTGTGTCACGAAAATGAAGGAAAAAAAATCAGCAATTTTTGGTGAAAATGGTTTTTAAAATTTTTTTTAGGCCTGTCCAGAATGTCGCTTTTTCGGAATGATCGGAGTCATCGTTTTTAGGGACAAAATAGAAATCTGCAATTTTTTGTGAAAATGGTTTTAAAATGTTTTTTTAGGCCTGTCCAGAATGTCGATAGTTCGGCATGACCGGGGTCACTGTTTTTGTGTCACGAAAATGAGAAAAAAATATCTGCAATTTTTTGTGAAAATGGTTCTAAATTTTTTTTATAGGCCTGTCCAGAATGTCGCTTTTTCGGCATGATCGGAGTCATCGTTTTTAGGGACAAAATAGAAATCTGCAATTTTTTGTGAAAATGGTTTTAAAATGTTTTTTAGGCCTGTCCAGAATGTCGATATTTCGGCATGACCGGGGTCACTGTTTTTGTGTCACGAAAATGAAAAAAAAATATCTGCAATTTTTTGTGAAAATGGTTCAAAAACATTTTTTTAGGCCTGTCCAGAATGTCGCTTTTTCGGCATGATCGGAGTCAACATTTTTAGTTACAAAATAGAAATCTGCAATTTTTTGTGAAAATGGTTTTAAAATGTTTTTTTAGGCCTGTCCAGAATGTCGCTTTTTCGGCATGATCGGAGTCATCGTTTTTAGGGACAAAATAGAAATCTGCAATTTTTTGTGAAAATGGTTTTAAAATGTTTTTTTAGGCCTGTCCAGAATGTCGATAGTTCGGCATGACCGGGGTCACTGTTTTTGTGTCACGAAAATGAGAAAAAAATATCTGCAATTTTTTGTGAAAATGGTTCTAAATTTTTTTTCTAGGCCTGTCCAGAATGTCGCTTTTTCGGCATGATCGGAGTCATCGTTTTTAGGGACAAAATAGAAATCTGCAATTTTTTGTGAAAATGGTTTTAAAATGTTTTTTAGGCCTGTCCAGAATGTCGATATTTCGGCATGACCGGGGTCACTGTTTTTGTGTCACGAAAATGAAAAATAAATATCTGCAATTTTTTGTGAAAATGGTTCAAAAACATTTTTTTAGGCCTGTCCAGAATGTCGCTTTTTCGGCATGATCGGAGTCAACGTTTTTAGGGACAAAATAGAAATCTGCAATTTTTTGTGAAAATGGTTTTAAAATGTTTTTTTTAGGCCTGTCCAGTATGTCGATAGTTCTGCATGACCGGGGTCACTGTTTTTGTGTCAAAAAATGAAAAAAAGAATTCTGAGCTTTTTTTTTGAAAATGGTTCTAAAATGCTTTTTTTATAGGCCTGTCCAGAATGTCGATAGTTCGGCATAACCGGGGTCACTGTTTTTGTGTCACGAAAATTAAGAAAAAAAAATCAGCAATTTTTGGTGAAAATGTTTTTTAAAAAAAATTTTAGGCCTGTCCAGAATGTTGCTTTTTCGGCATGATCGGAGTCATCGTTTTTAGGGACAAAATAGAAATCTGCAATTTTTTGTGAAAATGGTTTTAAAATGTTTTTTTAGGCCTGTCCAGAATGTCGATAGTTCGGCATGACCGGGGTCACTGTTTTTGTGTCACGAAAATGAAAAAAAAATATCTGCAATTTTTTGTGAAAATGGTTCTAAAAATTTTTTTTAGGCCTGTCCAGAATGTCGCTTTTTCGGCATGATCGGAGTCATCGTTTTTAGGGACAAAATAGAAATCTGCAATTTTTTGTGAAAATGGTTTTAAAATGTTTTTTAGGCCTGTCCAGAATGTCGATATTTCGGCATGACCGGGGTCACTGTTTTTGTGTCACGAAAATGAAAAAAAAATATCTGCAATTTTTTGTGAAAATGGTTCAAAAACATTTTTTTAGGCCTGTCCAGAATGTCGCTTTTTCGGCATGATCGGAGTCAACGTTTTTAGTTACAAAATAGAAATCTGCAATTTTTTGTGAAAATGGTTTTAAAATGTTTTTTTAGGCCTGTCCAGAATGTCGATAGTTCGGCATGACCGGGGTCACTGTTTTTGTGTCACGAAAATGAGAAAAAAATATCTGCAATTTTTTGTGAAAATGGTTCTAAATTTTTTTTCTAGGCCTGTCCAGAATGTCGCTTTTTCGGCATGATCGGAGTCATCGTTTTTAGGGACAAAATAGAAATCTGCAATTTTTTGTGAAAATGGTTTTAAAATGTTTTTTAGGCCTGTCCAGAATGTCGATATTTCGGCATGACCGGGGTCACTGTTTTTGTGTCACGAAAATGAAAAATAAATATCTGCAATTTTTTGTGAAAATGGTTCAAAAACATTTTTTTAGGCCTGTCCAGAATGTCGCTTTTTCGGCATGATCGGAGTCAACGTTTTTAGGGACAAAATAGAAATCTGCAATTTTTTGTGAAAATGGTTTTAAAATGTTTTTTTTAGGCCTGTCCAGTATGTCGATAGTTCTGCATGACCGGGGTCACTGTTTTTGTGTCAAAAAATGAAAAAAAGAATTCTGAGCTTTTTTTTTGAAAATGGTTCTAAAATGCTTTTTTTATAGGCCTGTCCAGAATGTCGATAGTTCGGCATAACCGGGGTCACTGTTTTTGTGTCACGAAAATTAAGAAAAAAAAATCAGCAATTTTTGGTGAAAATGTTTTTTATAAAAAATTTTAGGCCTGTCCAGAATGTTGCTTTTTCGGCATGATCGGAGTCATCGTTTTTAGGGACAAAATAGAAATCTGCAATTTTTTGTGAAAATGGTTTTAAAATGTTTTTTTAGGCCTGTCCAGAATGTCGATAGTTCGGCATGACCGGGGTCACTGTTTTTGTGTCACGAAAATGAAAAAAAAATATCTGCAATTTTTTGTGAAAATGGTTCTAAAAATTTTTTTTAGGCCTGTCAAGAATGTCGCTTTTTGGGCATGATCGGAGTCATCGTTTTTAGGGACAAAATAGAAATCTGCAATTTTTTGTGAAAATGGTTTTAAAATGTGTTTTTTAGGCCTGTCCAGAATGTCGATAGTTCGGCATGACCGGGGTCACTGTTTTTGTGTCAAAAAATGAAAAAAAGCATTCTGAGCATTTTTTTTGAAAATGGTTCTAAAATGCTTTTTTTTTAGGCCTGTCCAAAATGTCGCTAGTTCGGCATGATCGGAGTCATCGTTTTTGGTGACAAAAATAGAAATCTACAATTTTTTGTGAAAATGGTTTTAAAATGTTTTTTTTAGGCCTGTCCAGAATGTCGATAGTTCGGCATGACCGGGGTCACTGTTTTTGTGTCACGAAAATGAGAAAAAAATTATCTGCAATTTTTTGTGAAAATGGTTCTACATTTTTTTTTTAGGCCTGTCAAGAATGTCGCTTTTTGGGCATGATCGGAGTCATCGTTTTTAGGGACAAAATAGAAATCTGCAATTTTTTGTGAAAATGTTTTTTATTTTTTTATTTAGGCCTGTCCAGAATGTCGCTTTTTCGGCATGATCGGAGTCATCGTTTTTAGGGACAAAATAGAAATCTGAAATTTTTTGTGAAAATGGTTTTAAAATGTTTTTTTTTAGGCCTGTCCAGAATGTCGATAGTTCGGCATGACCGGGGTCACTGTTTTTGTGTCAAAAAATGAAAAAAAGAATTCTGAGCTTTTTTTTTGAAAATGGTTCTAAAATGCTTTTTTTTTAGGCCTGTCCAGAATGTCGCTAGTTCGGCATAACCGGGGTCACTGTTTTTGTGTCACGAAAATGAAGAAAAAAAAATCAGCAATTTTTGGTGAAAATGGTTTAAAAAAAATTTTTTAGACCTGTCCAGAATGTCGCTTTTTCGGCATGATCGGAGTCATCGTTTTTAGGGACAAAATAGAAATCTGCAATTTTTTGTGAAAATGGTTTTAAAATGTTTTTTTTAGGCCTGTCCAGAATGTCGATAGTTCGGCATGACCGGGGTCACTGTTTTTGTGTCAAAAAATGAAAAAAAGAATTCTGAGCTTTATTTTTGAAAATGGTTCTAAAATGCTTTTTTTTTAGGCCTGTCCAGAATGTCGCTAGTTCGGCATAACCGGGGTCACTGTTTTTGTGTCACGAAAATGAAGAAAAAAAAAATCAGCAATTTTTGGTGAAAATGGTTTAAACATTTTTTTTTAGACCTGTCCAGAATGTCGCTTTTTCGGCATGATCGGAGTCATCGTTTTTAGGGACAAAATAGAAATCTGCAATTTTTTGTGAAAATGGTTTTAAAATGTTTTTTTTAGGCCTGTCCAGAATGTCGATAGTTCGGCATGACCGGGGTCACTGTTTTTGTGTCAAAAAATGAAAAAAAGAATTCTGAGCTTTATTTTTGAAAATGGTTCTAAAATGCTTTTTTTTTAGGCCTGTCCAGAATGTCGCTAGTTCGGCATAACCGGGGTCACTGTTTTTGTGTCACGAAAATGAAGAAAAAAAAATCAGCAATTTTTGGTGAAAATGGTTTAAAAAAAAATTTTTAGACCTGTCCAGAATGTCGCTTTTTCGGCATGATCGGAGTCATCGTTTTTAGGGACAAAATAGAAATCTGCAATTTTTGGTGAAAATGGTTTTAAAATGTTTTTTTTAGGCCTGTCCAGAATGTCGATAGTTCGGTATGACCGGGGTCACTGTTTTTGTGTCAAAAAATGAAGAAAAAAAAATCAGCCATTTTTGGTGAAAATTTTTTTAAATTTTTTTTTTAGGCCTGTCCAGAATGTCGCTTTTTCGGCATGATCGGAGTCAACGTTTTTAGGGACAAAATAGAAATCTGCAATTTTTTGTGAAAATGGTTTTAAAATGTTTTTTTAGGCCTGTCCAGAATGTCGATTGTTCGGCATGACCGGGGTCACTGTTTTTGTGTCACGAAAATGAAAAAAAAATATCTGCAATTTTTTGTGAAAATGGTTCAAAAACATTTTTTTAGGCCTGTCCAGAATGTTGCTTTTTCGCCATGATCGGAGTCAACGTTTTTAGGGACAAAATAGAAATCTACAATTTTTTGTGAAAATGGTTTTAAAATGTTTTTTTTTAGGCCTGTCCAGAATGTCGCTAGTTCGGCATGACCGGGGTCACTGTTTTTGTGTCACGAAAATGAAGAAAAAAAAATCAGCAATTTTTGGTGAAAATGGTTTTAAATTTTTTTTTTAGACCTGTCCAGAATGTCGCTTTTTCGGCATGATCGGAGTCATCGTTTTTAGGGACAAAATAGAAATCTGCAATTTTTTGTGAAAATGGTTTTAAAATGTTTTTTTAGGCCTGTCCAGAATGTCGATAGTTCGGCATGACCGGGGTCACTGTTTTTGTGTCACGAAAATGAAAAAAAAATATCTGCAATTTTTTGTGAAAATGGTTCTAAAAATTTTTTTTAGGCCTGTCAAGAATGTCGCTTTTTGGGCATGATCGGAGTCATCGTTTTTAGGGACAAAATAGAAATCTGCAATTTTTTGTGAAAATGGTTTTAAAATGTGTTTTTTAGGCCTGTCCAGAATGTCGATAGTTCGGCATGACCGGGGTCACTGTTTTTGTGTCAAAAAATGAAAAAAAGCATTCTGAGCATTTTTTTTGAAAATGGTTCTAAAATGCTTTTTTTTTAGGCCTGTCCAAAATGTCGCTAGTTCGGCATGATCGGAGTCATCGTTTTTGGTGACAAAAATAGAAATCTACAATTTTTTGTGAAAATGGTTTTAAAATGTTTTTTTTAGGCCTGTCCAGAATGTCGATAGTTCGGCATGACCGGGGTCACTGTTTTTGTGTCACGAAAATGAGAAAAAAATTATCTGCAATTTTTTGTGAAAATGGTTCTACATTTTTTTTTTAGGCCTGTCAAGAATGTCGCTTTTTGGGCATGATCGGAGTCATCGTTTTTAGGGACAAAATAGAAATCTGCAATTTTTTGTGAAAATGTTTTTTATTTTTTTATTTAGGCCTGTCCAGAATGTCGCTTTTTCGGCATGATCGGAGTCATCGTTTTTAGGGACAAAATAGAAATCTGAAATTTTTTGTGAAAATGGTTTTAAAATGTTTTTTTTTAGGCCTGTCCAGAATGTCGATAGTTCGGCATGACCGGGGTCACTGTTTTTGTGTCAAAAAATGAAAAAAAGAATTCTGAGCTTTTTTTTTGAAAATGGTTCTAAAATGCTTTTTTTTTAGGCCTGTCCAGAATGTCGCTAGTTCGGCATAACCGGGGTCACTGTTTTTGTGTCACGAAAATGAAGAAAAAAAAATCAGCAATTTTTGGTGAAAATGGTTTAAAAAAATTTTTTTAGACCTGTCCAGAATGTCGCTTTTTCGGCATGATCGGAGTCATCGTTTTTAGGGACAAAATAGAAATCTGCAATTTTTTGTGAAAATGGTTTTAAAATGTTTTTTTTAGGCCTGTCCAGAATGTCGATAGTTCGGCATGACCGGGGTCACTGTTTTTGTGTCAAAAAATGAAAAAAAGAATTCTGAGCTTTATTTTTGAAAATGGTTCTAAAATGCTTTTTTTTTAGGCCTGTCCAGAATGTCGCTAGTTCGGCATAACCGGGGTCACTGTTTTTGTGTCACGAAAATGAAGAAAAAAAAAATCAGCAATTTTTGGTGAAAATGGTTTAAACATTTTTTTTTAGACCTGTCCAGAATGTCGCTTTTTCGGCATGATCGGAGTCATCGTTTTTAGGGACAAAATAGAAATCTGCAATTTTTTGTGAAAATGGTTTTAAAATGTTTTTTTTAGGCCTGTCCAGAATGTCGATAGTTCGGCATGACCGGGGTCACTGTTTTTGTGTCAAAAAATGAAAAAAAGAATTCTGAGCTTTATTTTTGAAAATGGTTCTAAAATGCTTTTTTTTTAGGCCTGTCCAGAATGTCGCTAGTTCGGCATAACCGGGGTCACTGTTTTTGTGTCACGAAAATGAAGAAAAAAAAATCAGCAATTTTTGGTGAAAATGGTTTAAAAAAAAATTTTTAGACCTGTCCAGAATGTCGCTTTTTCGGCATGATCGGAGTCATCGTTTTTAGGGACAAAATAGAAATCTGCAATTTTTGGTGAAAATGGTTTTAAAATGTTTTTTTTAGGCCTGTCCAGAATGTCGATAGTTCGGTATGACCGGGGTCACTGTTTTTGTGTCAAAAAATGAAGAAAAAAAAATCAGCCATTTTTGGTGAAAATTTTTTTAAATTTTTTTTTTAGGCCTGTCCAGAATGTCGCTTTTTCGGCATGATCGGAGTCAACGTTTTTAGGGACAAAATAGAAATCTGCAATTTTTTGTGAAAATGGTTTTAAAATGTTTTTTTAGGCCTGTCCAGAATGTCGATTGTTCGGCATGACCGGGGTCACTGTTTTTGTGTCACGAAAATGAAAAAAAAATATCTGCAATTTTTTGTGAAAATGGTTCAAAAACATTTTTTTAGGCCTGTCCAGAATGTTGCTTTTTCGCCATGATCGGAGTCAACGTTTTTAGGGACAAAATAGAAATCTACAATTTTTTGTGAAAATGGTTTTAAAATGTTTTTTTTTAGGCCTGTCCAGAATGTCGCTAGTTCGGCATGACCGGGGTCACTGTTTTTGTGTCACGAAAATGAAGAAAAAAAAATCAGCAATTTTTGGTGAAAATGGTTTTAAATTTTTTTTTTAGACCTGTCCAGAATGTCGCTTTTTCGGCATGATCGGAGTCATCGTTTTTAGGGACAAAATAGAAATCTGCAATTTTTGGTGAAAATGGTTTTAAAATGTTTTTTTTAGGCCTGTCCAGAATGTCGATAGTTCGGCATGACCGGGGTCACTGTTTTTGTGTCAAAAAATGAAGAAAAAAAAATCAGCCATTTTTGGTGAAAATGTTTTTAAAACATTTTTTTAGGCCTGTCCAGAATGTCGCTTTTTCGGCATGATCGGAGTCAACGTTTTTAGGGACAAAATAGAAATCTGCAATTTTTTGTGAAAATGGTTTTAAAATGTTTTTTTTAGGCCTGTCCAGAATGTCGATAGTTCGGCATGACCGGGGTCACTGTTTTTGTGTCAAAAAATGAAAAAAATAATTCTGAGCTTTATTTTTGAAAATGGTTCTAAAATGCTTTTTTTTAGGCCTGTCCAGAATGTCGCTAGTTCGGCATAACCGGGGTCACTGTTTTTGTGTCACGAAAATGAAGAAAAAAAAATCAGCAATTTTTGGTGAAAATGGTTTAAAAAATTTTTTTTAGACCTGTCCAGAATGTCGCTTTTTCGGCATGATCGGAGTCATCGTTTTTAGGGACAAAATAGAAATCTGCAATTTTTGGTGAAAATGGTTTTAAAATGTTTTTTTTAGGCCTGTCCAGAATGTCGATAGTTCGGTATGACCGGGGTCACTGTTTTTGTGTCAAAAAATGAAGAAAAAAAAATCAGCCATTTTTGGTGAAAATTTTTTTGTAATTTTTTTTTAGGCCTGTCCAGAATGTCGCTTTTTCGGCATGATCGGAGTCAACGTTTTTAGGGACAAAATAGAAATCTGCAATTTTTTGTGAAAATGGTTTTAAAATGTTTTTTTTAGGCCTGTCCAGAATGTCGATAGTTCGGCATGACCGGGGTCACTGTTTTTGTGTCAAAAAATGAAAAAAAGAATTCTGAGCTTTTTTTTTGAAAATGGTTCTAAAATGCTTTTTTTTTAGGCCTGTCCAGAATGTCGCTAGTTCGGCATAACCGGGGTCACTGTTTTTGTGTCACGAAAATGAAGAAAAAAAAATCAGCAATTTTTGGTGAAAATGTTTTTAAAACATTTTTTTAGGCCTGTCCAGAATGTCGCTTTTTCGGCATGATCGGAGTCAACGTTTTTAGGGACAAAATAGAAATCTGCAATTTTTTGTGAAAATGGTTTTAAAATGTTTTTTTTAGGCCTGTCCAGAATGTCGATAGTTCGGCATGACCGGGGTCACTGTTTTTGTGTCAAAAAATGAAAAAAAGAATTCTGAGCTTTATTTTTGAAAATGGTTCTAAAATGCTTTTTTTTTAGGCCTGTCCAGAATGTCGCTAGTTCGGCATAACCGGGGTCACTGTTTTTGTGTCACGAAAATGAAGAAAAAAAAATCAGCAATTTTTGGTGAAAATGGTTTAAAAAAAATTTTTTAGACCTGTCCAGAATGTCGCTTTTTCGGCATGATCGGAGTCATCGTTTTTAGGGACAAAATAGAAATCTGCAATTTTTGGTGAAAATGGTTTTAAAATGTTTTTTTTAGGCCTGTCCAGAATGTCGATAGTTCGGTATGACCGGGGTCACTGTTTTTGTGTCAAAAAATGAAGAAAAAAAAATCAGCCATTTTTGGTGAAAATTTTTTTTTAATTTTTTTTTAGGCCTGTCCAGAATGTCGCTTTTTCGGCATGATCGGAGTCAACGTTTTTAGGGACAAAATAGAAATCTGCAATTTTTTGTGAAAATGGTTTTAAAATGTTTTTTTTAGGCCTGTCCAGAATGTCGATAGTTCGGCATGACCGGGGTCACTGTTTTTGTGTCAAAAAATGAAAAAAAGAATTCTGAGCTTTTTTTTTGAAAATGGTTCTAAAATGCTTTTTTTTTAGGCCTGTCCAGAATGTCGCTAGTTCGGCATAACCGGGGTCACTGTTTTTGTGTCACGAAAATGAAGAAAAAAAAATCAGCAATTTTTGGTGAAAATGGTTTTAAAATTTTTTTTTAGGCCTGTCCAGAATGTCCCGTTTTCGGCATGATCGGAGTCATCGTTTTTAGGGACAAAATAGAAATCTGCAATTTTTTGTGAAAATGGTTTTAAAATGTTTTTTTAGGCCTGTCCAGAATGTCGATAGTTCGGCATGACCGGGGTCACTGTTTTTGTGTCACGAAAATGAAAAAAAAATATCTGCAATTTTTTGTGAAAATGGTTCAAAAACATTTTTTTAGGCCTGTCCAGAATGTTGCTTTTTCGCCATGATCGGAGTCAACGTTTTTAGGGACAAAATAGAAATCTACAATTTTTTGTGAAAATGGTTTTAAAATGTTTTTTTTTAGGCCTGTCCAGAATGTCGCTAGTTCGGCATGACCGGGGTCACTGTTTTTGTGTCACGAAAATGAAAAAAAAATATCTGCAATTTTTTGTGAAAATGGTTCTAAAATTTTTTTTTAGGCCTGTCCAGAATGTCGCTTTTTCGGCATGATCGGAGTCATCGTTTTTAGGGACAAAATAGAAATCTGCAATTTTTTGTGAAAATGGTTTTAAAATGTTTTTTTAGGCCTGTCCAGAATGTCGATAGTTCGGCATGACCGGGGTCACTGTTTTTGTGTCACGAAAATGAAAAAAAAATATCTGCAATTTTTTGTGAAAATGGTTCAAAAACATTTTTTTAGGCCTGTCCAGAATGTTGCTTTTTCGCCATGATCGGAGTCAACGTTTTTAGGGACAAAATAGAAATCTACAATTTTTTGTGAAAATGGTTTTAAAATGTTTTTTTTTAGGCCTGTCCAGAATGTCGCTAGTTCGGCATGACCGGGGTCACTGTTTTTGTGTCATGAAAATGAAGAAAAAAAAATCAGCAATTTTTGGTGAAAATGGTTTTAAATTTTTTTTTTAGACCTGTCCAGAATGTCGCTTTTTCGGCATGATCGGAGTCATCGTTTTTAGGGACAAAATAGAAATCTGCAATTTTTGGTGAAAATGGTTTTAAAATGTTTTTTTTAGGCCTGTCCAGAATGTCGATAGTTCGGCATGACCGGGGTCACTGTTTTTGTGTCAAAAAATGAAGAAAAAAAAATCAGCCATTTTTGGTGAAAATGTTTTTAAAACATTTTTTTAGGCCTGTCCAGAATGTCGATAGTTCGGCATGACCGGGGTCACTGTTTTTGTGTCAAAAAATGAAAAAAAGAATTCTGAGCTTTTTTTTTGAAAATGGTTCTAAAATGCTTTTTTTTTAGGCCTGTCCAGAATGTCGCTAGTTCGGCATAACCGGGGTCACTGTTTTTGTGTCACGAAAATGAAAAAAAAATATCTGCAATTTTTTGTGAAAATGGTTCTAAAAATTTTTTTTAGGCCTGTCCAGAATGTCGCTTTTTCGGCATGATCGGAGTCATCGTTTTTAGGGACAAAATAGAAATCTGCAATTTTTTGTGAAAATGGTTTTAAAATGTTTTTTTAGGCCTGTCCAGAATGTCGCTAGTTCGGCATAACCGGGGTCACTGTTTTTGTGTCACGAAAATGAAGAAAAAAAATCAGCAATTTTTGGTGAAAATGGTTTTTAAAATTTTTTTTAGGCCTGTCCAGAATGTCGCTTTTTCGGAATGATCGGAGTCATCGTTTTTAGGGACAAAATAGAAATCTGCAATTTTTTGTGAAAATGGTTTTTAAATGTTTTTTTAGGCCTGTCCAGAATGTCGATAGTTCGGCATGACCGGGGTCACTGTTTTTGTGTCACGAAAATGAAAAAAAAATATCTGCAATTTTTTGTGAAAATGGTTCTAAAATTTTTTTTTAGGCCTGTCCAGAATGTCGCTTTTTCGGCATGATCGGAGTCATCGTTTTTAGGGACAAAATAGAAATCTGCAATTTTTTGTGAAAATGGTTTTAAAAGGTTTTTTTAGGCCTGTCCAGAATGTCGATAGTTCGGCATGACCGGGGTCACTGTTTTTGTGTCACGAAAATGAGAAAAAAATATCTGCAATTTTTTGTGAAAATGGTTCTACATTTTTTTTTTAGGCCTGTCCAGAATGTCGCTTTTTCGGCATGATAGGAGTCATCGTTTTTAGGGACAAAATAGAAATCTGCAATTTTTTGTGAAAATGTTTTTAAAATGTTTTTTAGGCCTGTCCAGAATGTCGATATTTCGGCATGACCGGGGTCACTGTTTTTGTGTCACGAAAATGAAAAATAAATATCTGCAATTTTTTGTGAAAATGGTTCAAAAACATTTTTTTAGGCCTGTCCAGAATGTCGCTTTTTCGGCATGATCGGAGTCAACGTTTTTAGGGACAAAATAGAAATCTGCAATTTTTTGTGAAAATGGTTTTAAAATGTTTTTTTTTAGGCCTGTCCAGTATGTCGATAGTTCTGAATGACCGGGGTCACTATTTTTGTGTCAAAAAATGAAAAAAATAAATCTGAGCTTTTTTTTTGAAAATGGTTCTAAAATGCTTTTTTTTTAGGCCTGTCCAGAATGTCGATAGTTCGGCATAACCGGGGTCACTGTTTTTGTGTCACGAAAATGAATAAAAAAAAATCTGCAATTTTTGGTGAAAATGGTTTTTAAAAATTTTTTTAGGCCTGTCCAGAATGTCGCTTTTTTGGAATGATCGGAGTCATCGTTTTTAGGGACAAAATAGAAATCTACAATTTTTTGTGAAAATGGTTTTAAAATGTTTTTTTAGGCCTGTCCAGAATGTCGCTAGTTCGGCATAACCGGGGTCACTGTTTTTGTGTCACGAAAATGAAGAAAAAAAATCAGCAATTTTTGGTGAAAATGGTTTTTAAAATTTTTTTTAGGCCTGTCCAGAATGTCGCTTTTTCGGAATGATCGGAGTCATCGTTTTTAGGGACAAAATAGAAATCTGCAATTTTTTGTGAAAATGGTTTTTAAATGTTTTTTTAGGCCTGTCCAGAATGTCGATAGTTCGGCATGACCGGGGTCACTGCTTTTGTGTCAAGAAAATGAAAAAAAAATATCTGCAATTTTTTGTGAAAATGGTTCTAAAATTTTTTTTTAGGCCTGTCCAGAATGTCGCTTTTTCGGCATGATCGGAGTCATCGTTTTTAGGGACAAAATAGAAATCTGCAATTTTTTGTGAAAATGGTTTTAAAAGGTTTTTTTAGGCCTGTCCAGAATGTCGATAGTTCGGCATGACCGGGGTCACTGTTTTTGTGTCACGAAAATGAGAAAAAAATATCTGCAATTTTTTGTGAAAATGGTTCTAAATTTTTTTTTTAGGCCTGTCCAGAATGTCGCTTTTTCGGCATGATCGGAGTCATCGTTTTTAGGGACAAAATAGAAATCTGCAATTTTTTGTGAAAATGGTTTTAAAATGTTTTTTTAGGCCTGTCCAGAATGTCGATAGTTCGGCATGACCGGGGTCACTGTTTTTGTGTCACGAAAATGAAAAAAAAATATCTGCAATTTTTTGTGAAAATGGTTCAAAAACATTTTTTTAGGCCTGTCCAGAATGTCGCTTTTTCGGCATGATCGGAGTCAACGTTTTTAGGGACAAAATAGAAATCTGCAATTTTTTGTGAAAATGGTTTTAAAATGTTTTTTTAGGCCTGTCCAGAATGTCGCTTTTTCGGCATGATCGGAGTCATCGTTTTTAGGGACAAAATAGAAATCTGCAATTTTTTGTGAAAATGGTTTTAAAATGTTTTTTTAGGCCTGTCCAGAATGTCGATAGTTCGGCATGACCGGGGTCACTGTTTTTGTGTCACGAAAATGAAGAAAAAAAAATCAGCAATTTTTGGTGAAAATGGTTTTAAAAATTTTTTTTAGACCTGTCCAGAATGTCGCTTTTTCGGCATGATCGGAGTCATCGTTTTTAGGGACAAAATAGAAATCTGCAATTTTTTGTGAAAATGGTTTTAAAATGTTTTTTTTAGGCCTGTCCAGAATGTCGATAGTTCGGCATGACCGGGGTCACTGTTTTTGTGTCAAAAAATGAAAAATAGAATTCTGAGATTTTTTTTTGAAAATGGTTCTAAAATGCTTTTTTTTTAGGCCTGTCCAAAATGTCGCTAGTTCGGCATGATCGGAGTCATCGTTTTTGGTGACAAAAATAGAAATCTACAATTTTTTGTGAAAATGGTTTTAAAATGTTTTTTTTTAGGCCTGTCCAGAATGTCGCTAGTTCGGCATGACCGGGGTCACTGTTTTTGTGTCACGAAAATGAAGAAAAAAAAATCAGCAATTTTTGGTGAAAATGGTTTTAAAATTTTTTTTTAGGCCTGTCCAGAATGTCGCTTTTTCGGCATGATCGGAGTCATTGTTTTTAGGGACAAAATAGAAATCTGCAATTTTTTGTGAAAATGGTTTTAAAATGTTTTTTTAGGCCTGTCCAGAATGTCGATAGTTCGGCATGACCGGGGTCAGTGTTTTTGTGTCACGAAAATGAAGAAAAAAAAATCAGCAATTTTTGGTGAAAATGGTTTTAAAACATTTTTTTAGACCTGTCCAGAATGTCGGTTTTTCGGCATGATCGGAGTCATCGTTTTTAGGGACAAAATAGAAATCTGCAATTTTTTTGTGAAAATGGTTTTAAAAGTTTTTTTTAGGCCTGTCCAGAATGTCGCTTTTTCGGCATGATCGGAGTCATCGTTTTTAGGGACAAAATAGAAATCTGCAATTTTTTGTGAAAATGGTTTTAAAAGGTTTTTTTAGGCCTGTCCAGAATGTCGATAGTTCGGCATGACCGGGGTCACTGTTTTTGTGTCACGAAAATGAGAAAAAAATATCTGCAATTTTTTGTGAAAATGGTTCTACATTTTTTTTTTAGGCCTGTCCAGAATGTCGCTTTTTCGGCATGATAGGAGTCATCGTTTTTAGGGACAAAATAGAAATCTGCAATTTTTTGTGAAAATGGTTTTAAAATGTTTTTTAGGCCTGTCCAGAATGTCGATATTTCGGCATGACCGGGGTCACTGTTTTTGTGTCACGAAAATGAAAAATAAATATCTGCAATTTTTTGTGAAAATGGTTCAAAAACATTTTTTTAGGCCTGTCCAGAATGTCGCTTTTTCGGCATGATCGGAGTCAACGTTTTTAGGGACAAAATAGAAATCTGCAATTTTTTGTGAAAATGGTTTTAAAATGTTTTTTTTTAGGCCTGTCCAGTATGTCGATAGTTCTGAATGACCGGGGTCACTGTTTTTGTGTCAAAAAATGAAAAAAATAATTCTGAGCTTTTTTTTTGAAAATGGTTCTAAAATGCTTTTTTTTTAGGCCTGTCCAGAATGTCGATAGTTCGGCATAACCGGGGTCACTGTTTTTGTGTCACGAAAATGAATAAAAAAAAATCAGCAATTTTTGGTGAAAATGGTTTTTAAAAATTTTTTTAGGCCTGTCCAGAATGTCGCTTTTTCGGAATGATCGGAGTCATCGTTTTTAGGGACAAAATAGAAATCTGCAATTTTTTGTGAAAATGGTTTTAAAATGTTTTTTTAGGCCTGTCCAGAATGTCGCTAGTTCGGCATAACCGGGGTCACTGTTTTTGTGTCACGAAAATGAAGAAAAAAAATCAGCAATTTTTGGTGAAAATGGTTTTTAAATTTTTTTTTAGGCCTGTCCAGAATGTCGCTTTTTCGGAATGATCGGAGTCATCGTTTTTAGGGACAAAATAGAAATCTGCAATTTTTTGTGAAAATGGTTTTTAAATGTTTTTTTAGGCCTGTCCAGAATGTCGATAGTTCGGCATGACCGGGGTCACTGCTTTTGTGTCACGAAAATGAAAAAAAAATATCTGCAATTTTTTGTGAAAATGGTTCTAAAATTTTTTTTTAGGCCTGTCCAGAATGTCGCTTTTTCGGCATGATCGGAGTCATCGTTTTTAGGGACAAAATAGAAATCTGCAATTTTTTGTGAAAATGGTTTTAAAAGTTTTTTTTAGGCCTGTCCAGAATGTCGATAGTTCGGCATGACCGGGGTCACTGTTTTTGTGTCACGAAAATGAGAAAAAAATATCTGCAATTTTTTGTGAAAATGGTTCTAAATTTTTTTTTTAGGCCTGTCCAGAATGTCGCTTTTTCGGCATGATCGGAGTCATCGTTTTTAGGGACAAAATAGAAATCTGCAATTTTTTGTGAAAATGGTTTTAAAATGTTTTTTTAGGCCTGTCCAGAATGTCGATAGTTCGGCATGACCGGGGTCACTGTTTTTGTGTCACGAAAATGAAAAAAAAATATCTGCAATTTTTTGTGAAAATGGTTCAAAAACATTTTTTTAGGCCTGTCCAGAATGTCGCTTTTTCGGCATGATCGGAGTCATCGTTTTTAGGGACAAAATAGAAATCTGCAATTTTTTGTGAAAATGGTTTTAAAATGTTTTTTTAGGCCTGTCCAGAATGTCGATAGTTCGGCATGACCGGGGTCAGTGTTTTTGTGTCACGAAAATGAAGAAAAAAAAATCTGCAATTTTTGGTGAAAATGGTTTTAAAATTTTTTTTTAGACCTGTCCAGAATGTCGGTTTTTCGGCATGATCGGAGTCATCGTTTTTAGGGACAAAATAGAAATCTGCAATTTTTTTGTGAAAATGGTTTTAAAAGGTTTTTTTAGGCCTGTCCAGAATGTCGCTTTTTCGGCATGATCGGAGTCATCGTTTTTAGGGACAAAATAGAAATCTGCAATTTTTTGTGAAAATGGTTTTAAAAGGTTTTTTTAGGCCTGTCCAGAATGTCGATAGTTCGGCATGACCGGGGTCACTGTTTTTGTGTCACGAAAATGAGAAAAAAATATCTGCAATTTTTTGTGAAAATGGTTCTACATTTTTTTTTTAGGCCTGTCCAGAATGTCGCTTTTTCGGCATGATAGGAGTCATCGTTTTTAGGGACAAAATAGAAATCTGCAATTTTTTGTGAAAATGGTTTTAAAAGGTTTTTTTAGGCCTGTCCAGAATGTCGATAGTTCGGCATGACCGGGGTCACTGTTTTTGTGTCACGAAAATGAGAAAAAAATATCTGCAATTTTTTGTGAAAATGGTTCTACATTTTTTTTTTAGGCCTGTCCAGAATGTCGCTTTTTCGGCATGATAGGAGTCATCGTTTTTAGGGACAAAATAGAAATCTGCAATTTTTTGTGAAAATGGTTTTAAAATGTTTTTTAGGCCTGTCCAGAATGTCGATATTTCGGCATGACCGGGGTCACTGTTTTTGTGTCACGAAAATGAAAAATAAATATCTGCAATTTTTTGTGAAAATGGTTCAAAAACATTTTTTTAGGCCTGTCCAGAATGTCGCTTTTTCGGCATGATCGGAGTCAACGTTTTTAGGGACAAAATAGAAATCTGCAATTTTTTGTGAAAATGGTTTTAAAATGTTTTTTTTTAGGCCTGTCCAGTATGTCGATAGTTCTGAATGACCGGGGTCACTGTTTTTGTGTCAAAAAATGAAAAAAATAATTCTGAGCTTTTTTTTTGAAAATGGTTCTAAAATGCTTTTTTTTTAGGCCTGTCCAGAATGTCGATAGTTCGGCATAACCGGGGTCACTGTTTTTGTGTCACGAAAATGAATAAAAAAAAATCTGCAATTTTTGGTGAAAATGGTTTTTAAAATTTTTTTTAGGCCTGTCCAGAATGTCGCTTTTTCGGAATGATCGGAGTCATCGTTTTTAGGGACAAAATAGAAATCTGCAATTTTTTGTGAAAATGGTTTTAAAATGTTTTTTTAGGCCTGTCCAGAATGTCGCTAGTTCGGCATAACCGGGGTCACTGTTTTTGTGTCACGAAAATGAAGAAAAAAAATCAGCAATTTTTGGTGAAAATGGTTTTTAAATTTTTTTTTAGGCCTGTCCAGAATGTCGCTTTTTCGGAATGATCGGAGTCATCGTTTTTAGGGACAAAATAGAAATCTGCAATTTTTTGTGAAAATGGTTTTTAAATGTTTTTTTAGGCCTGTCCAGAATGTCGATAGTTCGGCATGACCGGGGTCACTGCTTTTGTGTCACGAAAATGAAAAAAAAATATCTGCAATTTTTTGTGAAAATGGTTCTAAAATTTTTTTTTAGGCCTGTCCAGAATGTCGCTTTTTCGGCATGATCGGAGTCATCGTTTTTAGGGACAAAATAGAAATCTGCAATTTTTTGTGAAAATGGTTTTAAAAGGTTTTTTTAGGCCTGTCCAGAATGTCGATAGTTCGGCATGACCGGGGTCACTGTTTTTGTGTCACGAAAATGAGAAAAAAATATCTGCAATTTTTTGTGAAAATGGTTCTAAATTTTTTTTTTAGGCCTGTCCAGAATGTCGCTTTTTCGGCATGATCGGAGTCATCGTTTTTAGGGACAAAATAGAAATCTGCAATTTTTTGTGAAAATGGTTTTAAAATGTTTTTTTAGGCCTGTCCAGAATGTCGATAGTTCGGCATGACCGGGGTCACTGTTTTTGTGTCACGAAAATGAAAAAAAAATATCTGCAATTTTTTGTGAAAATGGTTCAAAAACATTTTTTTAGGCCTGTCCAGAATGTCGCTTTTTCGGCATGATCGGAGTCAACGTTTTTAGGGACAAAATAGAAATCTGCAATTTTTTGTGAAAATGGTTTTAAAATGTTTTTTTAGGCCTGTCCAGAATGTCGCTTTTTCGGCATGATCGGAGTCATCGTTTTTAGGGACAAAATAGAAATCTGCAATTTTTTGTGAAAATGGTTTTAAAATGTTTTTTTAGGCCTGTCCAGAATGTCGATAGTTCGGCATGACCGGGGTCACTGTTTTTGTGTCACGAAAATGAACAAAAAAATATCTGCAATTTTTGGTGAAAATGGTTTTAAATTTTTTTTGTTAGGCCTGTACAGAATGTCGCTTTTTCGGCATGATCGGAGTCATCGTTTTTTGGGACAAAATAGAAATCTGCAATTTTTTGTGAAAATGGTTTTAAAATGTTTTTTTAGGCCTGTCCAGAATGTCGATAGTTCGGCATGACCGGGGTCACTGTTTTTGTGTCACGAAAATGTGAAAAAAATATCTGCAATTTTTTGTGAAAATGGTTCTACATTTTTTTTTTTGGCCTGTCCAGAATGTCGCTTTTTCGGCATGATCGGAGTCATCGTTTTTAGGGACAAAATAGAAATCTGCAATTTTTTGTGAAAATGGTTTTAAAATGTTTTTTTTAGGCCTGTCCAGAATGTCGATAGTTCGGCATGACCGGGGTCACTGTTTTTGTGTCAAAAAATGAAAAAAAGCATTCTGAGCTTTTTTTTTGAAAATGGTTCTAAAATGTTTTTTTTAGGCCTGTCCAGAATGTCGCTAGTTCGGCATGACCGGGGTCACTGTTTTTGTGTCACGAAAATGAAGAAAAAAAAATCAGCAATTTTTGGTGAAAATGGTTTTAAAAATTTTTTTTAGACCTGTCCAGAATGTCGCTTTTTCGGCATGATCGGAGTCATCGTTTTTAGGGACAAAATAGAAATCTGCAATTTTTTGTGAAAATGGTTTTAAAATGTTTTTTTTTAGGCCTGTCCAGTATGTCGATAGTTCTGAATGACCGGGGTCACTGTTTTTGTGTCAAAAAATGAAAAAAATAATTCTGAGCTTTTTTTTTGAAAATGGTTCTAAAATGCTTTTTTTTTAGGCCTGTCCAGAATGTCGATAGTTCGGCATAACCGGGGTCACTGTTTTTGTGTCACGAAAATGAATAAAAAAAAATCTGCAATTTTTGGTGAAAATGGTTTTTAAAAATTTTTTTAGGCCTGTCCAGAATGTCGCTTTTTCGGAATGATCGGAGTCATCGTTTTTAGGGACAAAATAGAAATCTGCAATTTTTTGTGAAAATGGTTTTAAAATGTTTTTTTAGGCCTGTCCAGAATGTCGCTAGTTCGGCATAACCGGGGTCACTGTTTTTGTGTCACGAAAATGAAGAAAAAAAATCAGCAATTTTTGGTGAAAATGGTTTTTAAAAATTTTTTTAGGCCTGTCCAGAATGTCGCTTTTTCGGAATGATCGGAGTCATCGTTTTTAGGGACAAAATAGAAATCTGCAATTTTTTGTGAAAATGGTTTTTAAATGTTTTTTTAGGCCTGTCCAGAATGTCGATAGTTCGGCATGACCGGGGTCACTGCTTTTGTGTCACGAAAATGAAAAAAAAATATCTGCAATTTTTTGTGAAAATGGTTCTAAAATTTTTTTTTAGGCCTGTCCAGAATGTCGCTTTTTCGGCATGATCGGAGTCATCGTTTTTAGGGACAAAATAGAAATCTGCAATTTTTTGTGAAAATGGTTTTAAAAGGTTTTTTTAGGCCTGTCCAGAATGTCGATAGTTCGGCATGACCGGGGTCACTGTTTTTGTGTCACGAAAATGAGAAAAAAATATCTGCAATTTTTTGTGAAAATGGTTCTAAATTTTTTTTTTAGGCCTGTCCAGAATGTCGCTTTTTCGGCATGATCGGAGTCATCGTTTTTAGGGACAAAATAGAAATCTGCAATTTTTTGTGAAAATGGTTTTAAAATGTTTTTTTAGGCCTGTCCAGAATGTCGATAGTTCGGCATGACCGGGGTCACTGTTTTTGTGTCACGAAAATGAAAAAAAAATATCTGCAATTTTTTGTGAAAATGGTTCAAAAACATTTTTTTAGGCCTGTCCAGAATGTCGCTTTTTCGGCATGATCGGAGTCAACGTTTTTAGGGACAAAATAGAAATCTGCAATTTTTTGTGAAAATGGTTTTAAAATGTTTTTTTAGGCCTGTCCAGAATGTCGCTTTTTCGGCATGATCGGAGTCATCGTTTTTAGGGACAAAATAGAAATCTGCAATTTTTTGTGAAAATGGTTTTAAAATGTTTTTTTAGGCCTGTCCAGAATGTCGATAGTTCGGCATGACCGGGGTCACTGTTTTTGTGTCACGAAAATGAACAAAAAAATATCTGCAATTTTTGGTGAAAATGGTTTTAAAATTTTTTTGTTAGGCCTGTACAGAATGTCGCTTTTTCGGCATGATCGGAGTCATCGTTTTTTGGGACAAAATAGAAATCTGCAATTTTTTGTGAAAATGGTTTTAAAATGTTTTTTTAGGCCTGTCCAGAATGTCGATAGTTCGGCATGACCGGGGTCACTGTTTTTGTGTCACGAAAATGAGAAAAAAATATCTGCAATTTTTTGTGAAAATGGTTCTACATTTTTTTTTTTGGCCTGTCCAGAATGTCGCTTTTTCGGCATGATCGGAGTCATCGTTTTTAGGGACAAAATAGAAATCTGCAATTTTTTGTGAAAATGGTTTTAAAATGTTTTTTTTAGGCCTGTCCAGAATGTCGATAGTTCGGCATGACCGGGGTCACTGTTTTTGTGTCAAAAAATGAAAAAAAGCATTCTGAGCTTTTTTTTTGAAAATGGTTCTAAAATGTTTTTTTTAGGCCTGTCCAGAATGTCGCTAGTTCGGCATGACCGGGGTCACTGTTTTTGTGTCACGAAAATGAAGAAAAAAAAATCAGCAATTTTTGGTGAAAATGGTTTTAAAAAATTTTTTTAGACCTGTCCAGAATGTCGCTTTTTCGGCATGATCGGAGTCATCGTTTTTAGGGACAAAATAGAAATCTGCAATTTTTTGTGAAAATGGTTTTAAAATGTTTTTTTTAGGCCTGTCCAGAATGTCGATAGTTCGGCATGACCGGGGTCACTGTTTTTGTGTCACGAAAATGAGAAAAAAATATCTGCAATTTTTTGTGAAAATGGTTCTAAAAATTTTTTTTAGGCCTGTCCAGAATGTCGCTTTTTCGGCATGATCGGAGTCATCGTTTTTAGGGACAAAATAGAAATCTGCAATTTTTTGTGAAAATGGTTTTAAAATGTTTTTTTAGGCCTGTCCAGAATGTCGATAGTTCGGCATGACCGGGGTCACTGTTTTTGTGTCAAAAAATGAAAAATAGAATTCTGAGATTTTTTTTTGAAAATGGTTCTAAAATGCTTTTTTTTTAGGCCTGTCCAAAATGTCGCTAGTTCGGCATGATCGGAGTCATCGTTTTTGTTGACAAAAATAGAAAAATAGAATTCTGAGATTTTTTTTTGAAAATGGTTTTAAAATGTTTTTTTTTAGGCCTGTCCAGAATGTCGCTAGTTCGGCATGACCGGGGTCACTGTTTTTGTGTCACGAAAATGAAGAAAAAAAAATCAGCAATTTTTGGTGAAAATGGTTTTAAAAATTTTTTTTAGGCCTGTCCAGAATGTCGCTTTTTCGGCATGATCGGAGTCATTGTTTTTAGGGACAAAATAGAAATCTGCAATTTTTTGTGAAAATGGTTTTAAAATGTTTTTTTAGGCCTGTCCAGAATGTCGATAGTTCGGCATGACCGGGGTCAGTGTTTTTGTGTCACGAAAATGAAGAAAAAAAAATCAGCAATTTTTGGTGAAAATGGTTTTAAAAATTTTTTTTAGACCTGTCCAGAATGTCGGTTTTTCGGCATGATCGGAGTCATCGTTTTTAGGGACAAAATAGAAATCTGCAATTTTTTTGTGAAAATGGTTTTAAAATGTTTTTTTAGGCCTGTCCAGAATGTCGATAGTTCGGCATGACCGGGGTCACTGTTTTTGTGTCACGAAAATGAGAAAAAAATATCAGCAATTTTTGGTGAAAATGGTTTTAAAAATTTTTTTTAGACCTGTCCAGAATGTCGGTTTTTCGGCATGATCGGAGTCATCGTTTTTAGGGACAAAATAGAAATCTGCAATTTTTTTGTGAAAATGGTTTTAAAATGTTTTTTTTAGGCCTGTCCAGAATGTCGATAGTTCGGCATGATCGGAGTCATCGTTTTTGGTGACAAAAATAGAAATCTACAATTTTTTGTGAAAATGGTTTTAAAATGTTTTTTTTTAGGCCTGTCCAGAATGTCGATAGTTCGGCATGACCGGGGTCACTGTTTTTGTGTCACGAAAATGAGAAAAAAATATCAGCAATTTTTTTTGAAAATGGTTCTACATATTTTTTTTTGGCCTGTCCAGAATGTCGCTTTTTCGGCATGATTGGAGTCATCGTTTTTAGGGACAAAATAGAAATCTGCAATTTTTTGTGAAAATGGTTTTAAAGTGTTTTTTTTAGGCCTGTCCAGAATGTCGATAGTTCGGCATGACCGGGGTCACTGTTTTTGTGTCAAAAAATGAAAAAAAGCATTCTGAGCTTTTTTTTTGAAAATGGTTCTAAAATGTTTTTTTTAGGCCTGTCCAGAATGTCGATAGTTCGGCATGACCGGGGTCACTGTTTTTGTGTCACGAAAATGAGAAAAAAATATCTGCAATTTTTTGTGAAAATGGTTTTAAAATGTTTTTTTTAGGCCTGTCCAGAATGTCGATAGTTCGGCATGACCGGGGTCACTGTTTTTGTGTCAAAAAATGAAAAAAAGCATTCTGAGCTTTTTTTTTGAAAATGGTTCTAAAATGCTTTTTTTTTAGGCCTGTCCAAAATGTCGGTAGTTCGGCATGATCGGAGTCATCGTTTTTGGTGACAAAATAGAAATCTGCAAATTTTGGGTAAAATGGTTTTAAAATGTTTTTTTTAGGCCTGTCCAAAATGTCGCTAGTTCGGCATGATCGGAGTATTCGTTTTTGGTGACAAAAATAGAAATCTACAATTTTTTGTGAAAATGGTTTTAAAATGTTTTTTTAGGCCTGTCCAGAATGTCGATAGTTCGGCATGACCGGGGTCACTGTTTTTGTGTCACGAAAATGAGAAAAAAATATCTGCAATTTTTTGTGAAAATGGTTCTAAATTTTTTTTTTAGGCCTGTCCAGAATGTCGCTTTTTCGGCATGATCGGAGTCATCGTTTTTAGGGACAAAATAGAAATCTGCAATTTTTTGTGAAAATGGTTTTAAAATGTTTTTTTTAGGCCTGTCCAGAATGTCGATAGTTCGGTATGACCTGGGTCACTGTTTTTGTGTCAAAAAATGAAAAAAAAAATCAGCCATTTTTGGTGAAAATGGTTTTTAAATTTTTTTTTATGCCTGTCCAGAATGTCGCTTTTCGGCATGATCGGAGTCATCGTTTTTAGGGACAAAATAGAAATCTGCAATTTTTGTGAAAATGTTTTTAAAATGTTTTTTAGGCCTGTCCAGAATGTCGATAGTTCGGCATGACCGGGGTCACTGTTTTTGTGTCACGAAAATGAAAAAAAAATATCTGCAATTTTTTGTGAAAATGGTTCAACAATTTTTTTTTTAGGCCTGTCCAGAATGACGCTTTTTCGGCATGATCGGAGTCAACGTTTTTAGGGACAAAATAGAAATCTGCAATTTTTGGTGAAAATGGTTTTAAAATGTTTTTTTTAGGCCTGTCCAGAATGTCGATAGTTCGGCATGACCGGGGTCACTGTTTTTGTGTCAAAAAATGAAAAAAAGAATTCTGAGCTTTTTTTTTGAAAATGGTTCTAAAATGCTTTTTTTTTAGGCCTGTCCAAAATGTCGGTAGTTCGGCATGATCGGAGTCATCGTTTTTGGTGACAAAATAGAAATCTGCAAATTTTGGGTAAAATGGTTTTAAAATGTTTTTTTTAGGCCTGTCCAGAATGTCGATAGTTAGGCATGACCGGGGTCACTGTTTTTGTGTCAAAAAATGAAAAAAAGAATTCTGAGCTTTTTTTTTGAAAATGGTTCTAAAATGCTTTTTTTTTAGGCCTGTCCAAAATGTCGCTAGTTCGGCATGATCGGAGTATTCGTTTTTGGTGACAAAAATAGAAATCTACAATTTTTTGTGAAAATGGTTTTAAAATGTTTTTTTTAGGCCTGTCCAGAATGTCGATAGTTCGGCATGACCGGGGTCACTGTTTTTGTGTCACGAAAATGAGAAAAAAATATCTGCAATTTTTTGTGAAAATGGTTCTAAAAATTTTTTTTAGGCCTGTCCAGAATGACGCTTTTTCGGCATGATCGGAGTCAACGTTTTTAGGGACAAAATAGAAATCTGCAATTTTTTGTGAAAATGGTTTTAAAATGTTTTTTTTAGGCCTGTCCAGAATGTCGATAGTTCGGCATGATCGGGGTCACTGTTTTTGTGTCAAAAAATGAAAAAAAGCATTCTGAGCTTTTTTTTTGAAAATGGTTCTAAAATGCTTTTTTTTTAGGCCTGTCCAAAATGTCGGTAGTTCGGCATGATCGGAGTCATCGTTTTTGGTGACAAAATAGAAATCTGCAAATTTTGGGTAAAATGGTTTTAAAATGTTTTTTTTAGGCCTGTCCAGAATGTCGATAGTTCGGCATGACCGGGGTCACTGTTTTTGTGTCAAAAAATGAAAAAAAGCATTCTGAGCTTTTTTTTTGAAAATGGTTCTAAAATGCTTTTTTTTTAGGCCTGTCCAAAATGTCGGTAGTTCGGCATGATCGGAGTCATCGTTTTTGGTGACAAAATAGAAATCTGCAAATTTTGGGTAAAATGGTTTTAAAATGTTTTTTTTAGGCCTGTCCAAAATGTCGCTAGTTCGGCATGATCGGAGTATTCGTTTTTGGTGACAAAAATAGAAATCTACAATTTTTTGTGAAAATGGTTTTAAAATGTTTTTTTAGGCCTGTCCAGAATGTCGATAGTTCGGCATGACCGGGGTCACTGTTTTTGTGTCACGAAAATGAGAAAAAAATATCTGCAATTTTTTGTGAAAATGGTTCTAAATTTTTTTTTTAGGCCTGTCCAGAATGTCGCTTTTTCGGCATGATCGGAGTCATCGTTTTTAGGGACAAAATAGAAATCTGCAATTTTTTGTGAAAATGGTTTTAAAATGTTTTTTTTAGGCCTGTCCAGAATGTCGATAGTTCGGTATGACCTGGGTCACTGTTTTTGTGTCAAAAAATGAAAAAAAGAATTCTGAGCTTTTTTTTTGAAAATGGTTCTAAAATGCTTTTTTTTTTAGGCCTGTCCAGAATGTCGCTAGTTCGGCATAACCGGGGTCACTGTTTTTGTGTCACGAAAATGAAGAAAAAAAAATCAGCAATTTTTGGTGAAAATGGTTTTTTTTTTTAAATTTAGGCCTGTCCAGAATGTGGGTTTTTCGGAATGATCGGAGTCATCGTTTTTAGGGACAAAATAGAAATCTGCAATTTTTTGTGAAAATGGTTTTAAAATGTTTTTTTAGGCCTGTCCAGAATGTCGATAGTTCGGCATGACCGGGGTCACTGTTTTTGTGTCAAAAAATGAAAAAAAGAATTCTGAGCTTTTTTTTTGAAAATGGTTCTAAAATGCTTTTTTTTTAGGCCTGTCCAGAATGTCGCTAGTTCGGCATAACCGGGGTCACTGTTTTTGTGTCACGAAAATGAAGAAAAAAAAATCAGCAATTTTTGGTGAAAATGGTTTTTTTTTTTAAATTTAGGCCTGTCCAGAATGTGGGTTTTTCGGAATGATCGGAGTCATCGTTTTTAGGGACAAAATAGAAATCTGCAATTTTTTGTGAAAATGGTTTTAAAATGTTTTTTTAGGCCTGTCCAGAATGTCGATAGTTCGGCATGACCGGGGTCACTGTTTTTGTGTCAAAAAATGAAAAAAAGAATTCTGAGCTTTTTTTTTGAAAATGGTTCTAAAATGCTTTTTTTTTAGGCCTGTCCAGAATGTCGCTAGTTCGGCATAACCGGGGTCACTGTTTTTGTGTCACGAAAATGAAGAAAAAAAAATCAGCAATTTTTGGTGAAAATGTTTTTTTTTTTTAAATTTAGGCCTGTCCAGAATGTGGGTTTTTCGGAATGATCGGAGTCATCGTTTTTAGGGACAAAATAGAAATCTGCAATTTTTTGTGAAAATGGTTTTAAAATGTTTTTTTAGGCCTGTCCAGAATGTCGATAGTTCGGCATGACCGGGGTCACTGCTTTTGTGTCACGAAAATGAAAAAAAAATATCTGCAATTTTTTGTGAAAATGGTTCTAAAATTTTTTTTTAGGCCTGTCCAGAATGTCGCTTTTTCGGCATGATCGGAGTCATCGTTTTTAGGGACAAAATAGAAATCTGCAATTTTTTGTGAAAATGGTTTTAAAAGGTTTTTTTAGGCCTGTCCAGAATGTCGATAGTTCGGCATGACCGGGGTCACTGTTTTTGTGTCACGAAAATGAGAAAAAAATATCTGCAATTTTTTGTGAAAATGGTTCTAAATTTTTTTTTTAGGCCTGTCCAGAATGTCGCTTTTTCGGCATGATCGGAGTCATCGTTTTTAGGGACAAAATAGAAATCTGCAATTTTTTGTGAAAATGGTTTTAAAATGTTTTTTTAGGCCTGTCCAGAATGTCGATAGTTCGGCATGACCGGGGTCACTGTTTTTGTGTCACGAAAATGAAAAAAAAATATCTGCAATTTTTTGTGAAAATGGTTCAAAAACATTTTTTTAGGCCTGTCCAGAATGTCGCTTTTTCGGCATGATCGGAGTCAACGTTTTTAGGGACAAAATAGAAATCTGCAATTTTTTGTGAAAATGGTTTTAAAATGTTTTTTTAGGCCTGTCCAGAATGTCGCTTTTTCGGCATGATCGGAGTCATCGTTTTTAGGGACAAAATAGAAATCTGCAATTTTTTGTGAAAATGGTTTTAAAATGTTTTTTTAGGCCTGTCCAGAATGTCGATAGTTCGGCATGACCGGGGTCACTGTTTTTGTGTCACGAAAATGAACAAAAAAATATCTGCAATTTTTGGTGAAAATGGTTTTAAAATTTTTTTGTTAGGCCTGTACAGAATGTCGCTTTTTCGGCATGATCGGAGTCATCGTTTTTTGGGACAAAATAGAAATCTGCAATTTTTTGTGAAAATGGTTTTAAAATGTTTTTTTAGGCCTGTCCAGAATGTCGATAGTTCGGCATGACCGGGGTCACTGTTTTTGTGTCACGAAAATGAGAAAAAAATATCTGCAATTTTTTGTGAAAATGGTTCTACATTTTTTTTTTTGGCCTGTCCAGAATGTCGCTTTTTCGGCATGATCGGAGTCATCGTTTTTAGGGACAAAATAGAAATCTGCAATTTTTTGTGAAAATGGTTTTAAAATGTTTTTTTTAGGCCTGTCCAGAATGTCGATAGTTCGGCATGACCGGGGTCACTGTTTTTGTGTCAAAAAATGAAAAAAAGCATTCTGAGCTTTTTTTTTGAAAATGGTTCTAAAATGTTTTTTTTAGGCCTGTCCAGAATGTCGCTAGTTCGGCATGACCGGGGTCACTGTTTTTGTGTCACGAAAATGAAGAAAAAAAAATCAGCAATTTTTGGTGAAAATGGTTTTAAAAAATTTTTTTAGACCTGTCCAGAATGTCGCTTTTTCGGCATGATCGGAGTCATCGTTTTTAGGGACAAAATAGAAATCTGCAATTTTTTGTGAAAATGGTTTTAAAATGTTTTTTTTAGGCCTGTCCAGAATGTCGATAGTTCGGCATGACCGGGGTCACTGTTTTTGTGTCACGAAAATGAGAAAAAAATATCTGCAATTTTTTGTGAAAATGGTTCTAAAAATTTTTTTTAGGCCTGTCCAGAATGTCGCTTTTTCGGCATGATCGGAGTCATCGTTTTTAGGGACAAAATAGAAATCTGCAATTTTTTGTGAAAATGGTTTTAAAATGTTTTTTTAGGCCTGTCCAGAATGTCGATAGTTCGGCATGACCGGGGTCACTGTTTTTGTGTCAAAAAATGAAAAATAGAATTCTGAGATTTTTTTTTGAAAATGGTTCTAAAATGCTTTTTTTTTAGGCCTGTCCAAAATGTCGCTAGTTCGGCATGATCGGAGTCATCGTTTTTGTTGACAAAAATAGAAAAATAGAATTCTGAGATTTTTTTTTGAAAATGGTTTTAAAATGTTTTTTTTTAGGCCTGTCCAGAATGTCGCTAGTTCGGCATGACCGGGGTCACTGTTTTTGTGTCACGAAAATGAAGAAAAAAAAATCAGCAATTTTTGGTGAAAATGGTTTTAAAAATTTTTTTTAGGCCTGTCCAGAATGTCGCTTTTTCGGCATGATCGGAGTCATTGTTTTTAGGGACAAAATAGAAATCTGCAATTTTTTGTGAAAATGGTTTTAAAATGTTTTTTTAGGCCTGTCCAGAATGTCGATAGTTCGGCATGACCGGGGTCAGTGTTTTTGTGTCACGAAAATGAAGAAAAAAAAATCAGCAATTTTTGGTGAAAATGGTTTTAAAATTTTTTTTTAGACCTGTCCAGAATGTCGGTTTTTCGGCATGATCGGAGTCATCGTTTTTAGGGACAAAATAGAAATCTGCAATTTTTTTGTGAAAATGGTTTTAAAATGTTTTTTTAGGCCTGTCCAGAATGTCGATAGTTCGGCATGACCGGGGTCACTGTTTTTGTGTCACGAAAATGAGAAAAAAATATCAGCAATTTTTGGTGAAAATGGTTTTAAAAATTTTTTTTAGACCTGTCCAGAATGTCGGTTTTTCGGCATGATCGGAGTCATCGTTTTTAGGGACAAAATAGAAATCTGCAATTTTTTTGTGAAAATGGTTTTAAAATGTTTTTTTTAGGCCTGTCCAGAATGTCGATAGTTCGGCATGATCGGAGTCATCGTTTTTGGTGACAAAAATAGAAATCTACAATTTTTTGTGAAAATGGTTTTAAAATGTTTTTTTTTAGGCCTGTCCAGAATGTCGATAGTTCGGCATGACCGGGGTCACTGTTTTTGTGTCACGAAAATGAGAAAAAAATATCAGCAATTTTTTTTGAAAATGGTTCTACATATTTTTTTTTGGCCTGTCCAGAATGTCGCTTTTTCGGCATGATTGGAGTCATCGTTTTTAGGGACAAAATAGAAATCTGCAATTTTTTGTGAAAATGGTTTTAAAGTGTTTTTTTTAGGCCTGTCCAGAATGTCGATAGTTCGGCATGACCGGGGTCACTGTTTTTGTGTCAAAAAATGAAAAAAAGCATTCTGAGCTTTTTTTTTGAAAATGGTTCTAAAATGTTTTTTTTAGGCCTGTCCAGAATGTCGATAGTTCGGCATGACCGGGGTCACTGTTTTTGTGTCACGAAAATGAGAAAAAAATATCTGCAATTTTTTGTGAAAATGGTTTTAAAATGTTTTTTTTAGGCCTGTCCAGAATGTCGATAGTTCGGCATGACCGGGGTCACTGTTTTTGTGTCAAAAAATGAAAAAAAGCATTCTGAGCTTTTTTTTTGAAAATGGTTCTAAAATGCTTTTTTTTTAGGCCTGTCCAAAATGTCGGTAGTTCGGCATGATCGGAGTCATCGTTTTTGGTGACAAAATAGAAATCTGCAAATTTTGGGTAAAATGGTTTTAAAATGTTTTTTTTAGGCCTGTCCAAAATGTCGCTAGTTCGGCATGATCGGAGTATTCGTTTTTGGTGACAAAAATAGAAATCTACAATTTTTTGTGAAAATGGTTTTAAAATGTTTTTTTAGGCCTGTCCAGAATGTCGATAGTTCGGCATGACCGGGGTCACTGTTTTTGTGTCACGAAAATGAGAAAAAAATATCTGCAATTTTTTGTGAAAATGGTTCTAAATTTTTTTTTTAGGCCTGTCCAGAATGTCGCTTTTTCGGCATGATCGGAGTCATCGTTTTTAGGGACAAAATAGAAATCTGCAATTTTTTGTGAAAATGGTTTTAAAATGTTTTTTTTAGGCCTGTCCAGAATGTCGATAGTTCGGTATGACCTGGGTCACTGTTTTTGTGTCAAAAAATGAAAAAAAAAATCAGCCATTTTTGGTGAAAATGGTTTTTAAATTTTTTTTTATGCCTGTCCAGAATGTCGCTTTTCGGCATGATCGGAGTCATCGTTTTTAGGGACAAAATAGAAATCTGCAATTTTTGTGAAAATGTTTTTAAAATGTTTTTTAGGCCTGTCCAGAATGTCGATAGTTCGGCATGACCGGGGTCACTGTTTTTGTGTCACGAAAATGAAAAAAAAATATCTGCAATTTTTTGTGAAAATGGTTCAACAATTTTTTTTTTAGGCCTGTCCAGAATGACGCTTTTTCGGCATGATCGGAGTCAACGTTTTTAGGGACAAAATAGAAATCTGCAATTTTTGGTGAAAATGGTTTTAAAATGTTTTTTTTAGGCCTGTCCAGAATGTCGATAGTTCGGCATGACCGGGGTCACTGTTTTTGTGTCAAAAAATGAAAAAAAGAATTCTGAGCTTTTTTTTTGAAAATGGTTCTAAAATGCTTTTTTTTTAGGCCTGTCCAAAATGTCGGTAGTTCGGCATGATCGGAGTCATCGTTTTTGGTGACAAAATAGAAATCTGCAAATTTTGGGTAAAATGGTTTTAAAATGTTTTTTTTAGGCCTGTCCAGAATGTCGATAGTTAGGCATGACCGGGGTCACTGTTTTTGTGTCAAAAAATGAAAAAAAGAATTCTGAGCTTTTTTTTTGAAAATGGTTCTAAAATGCTTTTTTTTTAGGCCTGTCCAAAATGTCGCTAGTTCGGCATGATCGGAGTATTCGTTTTTGGTGACAAAAATAGAAATCTACAATTTTTTGTGAAAATGGTTTTAAAATGTTTTTTTTAGGCCTGTCCAGAATGTCGATAGTTCGGCATGACCGGGGTCACTGTTTTTGTGTCACGAAAATGAGAAAAAAATATCTGCAATTTTTTGTGAAAATGGTTCTAAAAATTTTTTTTAGGCCTGTCCAGAATGACGCTTTTTCGGCATGATCGGAGTCAACGTTTTTAGGGACAAAATAGAAATCTGCAATTTTTTGTGAAAATGGTTTTAAAATGTTTTTTTTAGGCCTGTCCAGAATGTCGATAGTTCGGCATGATCGGGGTCACTGTTTTTGTGTCAAAAAATGAAAAAAAGCATTCTGAGCTTTTTTTTTGAAAATGGTTCTAAAATGCTTTTTTTTTAGGCCTGTCCAAAATGTCGGTAGTTCGGCATGATCGGAGTCATCGTTTTTGGTGACAAAATAGAAATCTGCAAATTTTGGGTAAAATGGTTTTAAAATGTTTTTTTTAGGCCTGTCCAGAATGTCGATAGTTCGGCATGACCGGGGTCACTGTTTTTGTGTCAAAAAATGAAAAAAAGCATTCTGAGCTTTTTTTTTGAAAATGGTTCTAAAATGCTTTTTTTTTAGGCCTGTCCAAAATGTCGGTAGTTCGGCATGATCGGAGTCATCGTTTTTGGTGACAAAATAGAAATCTGCAAATTTTGGGTAAAATGGTTTTAAAATGTTTTTTTTAGGCCTGTCCAAAATGTCGCTAGTTCGGCATGATCGGAGTATTCGTTTTTGGTGACAAAAATAGAAATCTACAATTTTTTGTGAAAATGGTTTTAAAATGTTTTTTTAGGCCTGTCCAGAATGTCGATAGTTCGGCATGACCGGGGTCACTGTTTTTGTGTCACGAAAATGAGAAAAAAATATCTGCAATTTTTTGTGAAAATGGTTCTAAATTTTTTTTTTAGGCCTGTCCAGAATGTCGCTTTTTCGGCATGATCGGAGTCATCGTTTTTAGGGACAAAATAGAAATCTGCAATTTTTTGTGAAAATGGTTTTAAAATGTTTTTTTTAGGCCTGTCCAGAATGTCGATAGTTCGGTATGACCTGGGTCACTGTTTTTGTGTCAAAAAATGAAAAAAAGAATTCTGAGCTTTTTTTTTGAAAATGGTTCTAAAATGCTTTTTTTTTTAGGCCTGTCCAGAATGTCGCTAGTTCGGCATAACCGGGGTCACTGTTTTTGTGTCACGAAAATGAAGAAAAAAAAATCAGCAATTTTTGGTGAAAATGGTTTTTTTTTTAAAATTTAGGCCTGTCCAGAATGTGGGTTTTTCGGAATGATCGGAGTCATCGTTTTTAGGGACAAAATAGAAATCTGCAATTTTTTGTGAAAATGGTTTTAAAATGTTTTTTTAGGCCTGTCCAGAATGTCGATAGTTCGGCATGACCGGGGTCACTGTTTTTGTGTCAAAAAATGAAAAAAAGAATTCTGAGCTTTTTTTTTGAAAATGGTTCTAAAATGCTTTTTTTTTAGGCCTGTCCAGAATGTCGCTAGTTCGGCATAACCGGGGTCACTGTTTTTGTGTCACGAAAATGAAGAAAAAAAAATCAGCAATTTTTGGTGAAAATGGTTTTTTTTTTTAAATTTAGGCCTGTCCAGAATGTGGGTTTTTCGGAATGATCGGAGTCATCGTTTTTAGGGACAAAATAGAAATCTGCAATTTTTTGTGAAAATGGTTTTAAAATGTTTTTTTAGGCCTGTCCAGAATGTCGATAGTTCGGCATGACCGGGGTCACTGTTTTTGTGTCAAAAAATGAAAAAAAGAATTCTGAGCTTTTTTTTTGAAAATGGTTCTAAAATGCTTTTTTTTTAGGCCTGTCCAGAATGTCGCTAGTTCGGCATAACCGGGGTCACTGTTTTTGTGTCACGAAAATGAAGAAAAAAAAATCAGCAATTTTTGGTGAAAATGTTTTTTTTTTTTAAATTTAGGCCTGTCCAGAATGTGGGTTTTTCGGAATGATCGGAGTCATCGTTTTTAGGGACAAAATAGAAATCTGCAATTTTTTGTGAAAATGGTTTTAAAATGTTTTTTTAGGCCTGTCCAGAATGTCGATAGTTCGGCATGACCGGGGTCACTGTTTTTGTGTCAAAAAATGAAAAAAAAAAATCTGAGCTTTTTTTGTGAAAATGTTTCTAAAATGTTTTTTTTAGACCTGTCCAGAATGTCGCTTTTTCGGCATGATCGGAGTCATCGTTTTTAGGGACAAAATAGAAATCTGAAATTTTTTGTGAAAATGGTTTTAAAATGTTTTTTTAGGCCTTTCAAGAATGGCGATAGTTCGGCATGACCGGGGTCACTGTTTTTGTTTTACGAAAATGAAAAAAAAAAATCTGCCATTTTTTGTGAAAATGGTTTTAAATTATTTTTTTGGCCTGTCCAGAATGTCGCTTTTTCGGCATGATCGGAGTCATCGTTTTTAGGGACAAAATAGAAATCTGCAATTTTTTGTGAAAATGGTTTTAAAATGTTTTTTAGGCCTGTCCAGAATGTTGATAGTTCGGCATTACCGGGGTCACAGTTTTTGTGTCACGAAAATGAAAAAAAAATATCTGCAATTTTTTGTGAAAATGGTTCTGAATTTTTTTTTTAGGCCTGTCCAGAATGTCGCTTTTTCGGCATGATCGGAGTCAACGTTTTTAGGGACAAAATAGAAATCTGCAATTTTTTGTGAAAATGGTTTTAAAATGTTTTTTTTAGGCCTGTCCAGAATGTCGATAGTTCGGCATGACCGGGGTCACTGTTTTTGTGTCAAAAAATGAAAAAAAGAATTCTGAGCTTTTTTTTTGAAAATGGTTCTAAAATGCTTTTTTTTTAGGCCTGTCCAGAATGTCGCTAGTTCGGCATAACCGGGGTCACTGTTTTTGTGTCACGAAAATGAAGAAAAAAAAATCTGCAATTTTTGGTGAAAATGGTTTTTAAAATTTTTTTTAGGCCTGTCCAGAATGTCGCTTTTTTGGAATGATCGGAGTCATCGTTTTTAGGGACAAAATAGAAATCTGCAATTTTTTGTGAAAATGGTTTTAAAATGTTTTTTTAGGCCTGTCCAGAATGTCGATAGTTCGGCATGACCGGGGTCACTGTTTTTGTGTCAAAAAATGAAAAAAAAAAATCTGAGCTATTTTTGTGAAAATGGTTCTAAAATGTTTTTTTTAGACCTGTCCAGAATGTCGCTTTTTCGGCATGATCGGAGTCATCGTTTTTAGGGACAAAATAGAAATCTGCAATTTTTTGTGAAAATGGTTTTAAAATGTTTTTTTAGGCCTGTCAAGAATGGCGATAGTTCGGCATGACCGGGGTCACTGTTTTTGTTTTACGAAAATGTAAAAAAAAAATCTGCCATTTTTTGTGAAAATGGTTTTAAATTTTTTTTTAGGCCTGTCCAGAATGTCGCTTTTTCGGCATGATCGGAGTCATCGTTTTTAGGGACAAAATAGAAATCTGCAATTTTTTGTGAAAATGGTTTTAAAATGTTTTTTTTAGGCCTGTCCAGAATGTCGATAGTTCGGCATGACCGGGGTCACTGTTTTTGTGTCAAAAAATGAACAAAAAAAATCTGAGCTTTTTTTGTGAAAATGGTTCTAAAATGTTTTTTTTAGACCTGTCCAGAATGTCGCTTTTTCGGCATGATCGGAGTCATCGTTTTTAGGGACAAAAATAGAAATCTACAAATTTTTGTGAAAATGGTTTTAACATGTTTTTTTAGGCCTGTCCAGAATGTCGCTAGTTCGACATGACCGGGGTCACTGTTTTTGTGTCACGAAAATGAAAAAAAAATATCTGCATTTTTTTGTGAAAATGGTTTAAAAAAAATGTTTAGGCCTGTCCAGAATTTCGCTTTTTCGGCATGATCGGAGTCATCGTTTTTAGGGACAAAATAGAAATCTGCAATTTTTTGTGAAAATGGTTTTAAAATGTTTTTTTAGGCCTGTCCAGAATGTCGATAGTTCGGCGTGACCGGGGTCACTGTTTTTGTGTCAAAAAATGAACAAAAAAAATCTGAGCTTTTTTTGTGAAAATGGTTCTAAAATGTTTTTTTTAGACCTGTCCAGAATGTCGCTTTTTCGGCATGATCGGAGTCATCGTTTTTAGGGACAAATTAGAAATCTGCAATTTTTTGTGAAAATGGTTTTAAAATGTTTTTTTTAGGCCTGTCCAGAATGTTGATAGTTCGGTATGACCGGGGTCAATGTTTTTGTGTCAAAAAATGAAGAAAAAAAAATCAGCCATTTTTGGTGAAAATGTTTTAAAAAAAAAATTTTAGGCCTGTCCAGAATGTCGCTTTTTCGGCATGACCGGGGTCACTGTTTTTGCGTCAAAAAATGAAAAAAAGAATTCTGAGCTTTTTTTTTGAAAATGGTTCTAAAATGCTTTTTTTTTAGGCCTGTCCAGAATGTCGCTAGTTCGGCATAACCGGGGTCACTGTTTTTGTGTCACGAAAATGAAGAAAAAAAAATCAGAAATTTTTGGTGAAAATGTTTTTAAAAATTTTTTTTAGGCCTGTCCAGAATGTCGCTTTTTGGGCATGATCGGAGTCATCGTTTTTAGGGACAAAATAGAAATCTGCAATTTTTTGTGAAAATGGTTTTAAAATGTGTTTTTAGGCCTGTCCAGAATGTCGATAGTTCGGCATGACCGGGGTCACTGTTTTTGTGTCACGAAAATGAAAAAAAAATATCTGCAATTTTTTGTGAAAATGGTTCTAACAATTTTTTTTAGGCCTGTCCAGAATGTTGCTTTTTCGGCATGATCGGAGTCATCGTTTTTAGGGACAAAATAGAAATCTGCAATTTTTTGTGAAAATGGTTTTAAAATGTTTTTTAGGCCTGTCCAGAATGTCGATAGTTCGGCATGACCGGGGTCACTGTTTTTGTGTCACGAAAATGAAAAAAAAATATCTGCAATTTTTTGTGAAAATGGTTCAAAAAAATTTTTTTAGGCCTGTCCAGAATGTCGCTTTTTCGGCATGATCGGAGTCAACGTTTTTAGGGACAAAATAGAAATCTGCAATTTTTTGTGAAAATGGTTCTACATTTTTTTTTTAGGCCTGTCCAGAATGTCGATAGTTCGGTATGACCGGGGTCACTGTTTTTGTGTCAAAAAATGAAGAAAAAAAAATCAGCCATTTTTGGTGAAAATGGTTTATAAATTTTTTTTTAGGCCTGTCCAGAATGTCGCTTTTTCGGCATGATCGGAGTCATCGTTTTTAGGGACAAAATAGAAATCTGCAATTTTTTGTGAAAATGGTTTTAAAATGTTTTTTAGGCATTTCCAGAATGTCGATAGTTCGGCATGACCGGGGTCACTGTTTTTGTGTCACGAAAATGAAAAAAAAATATCTGCAATTTTTTGTGAAAATGGTTCAAAAAAAATTTTTTAGGCCTGTCCAGAATGTCGCTTTTTCGGCATGATCGGAGTCAACGTTTTTAGGGACAAAATAGAAATCTGCAATTTTTTGTGAAAATGGTTTTAAAATGTGTTTTTTAGGCCTGTCCAGAATGTCGATAGTTCGGCATGACCGGGGTCACTGTTTTTGTGTCAAAAAATGAAAAAAAGCATTCTGAGCTTTTTTTGTGAAAATGGTTCTAAAATGCTTTTTTTTTAGGCCTGTCCAGAATGTCGCTAGTTCGGCATAACCGGGGTCACTGTTTTTGTGTCACGAAAATGAAGAAAAAAAAATCAGCAATTTTTGGTGAAAATGTTTTTTTTTTTTAAATTTAGGCCTGTCCAGAATGTCGCTTTTTCGGCATGATCGGAGTCATCGTTTTTAGGGACAAAATAGAAATCTGCAATTTTTTGTGAAAATGGTTTTAAAATGTTTTTTTTAGGCCTGTCCAGAATGTCGATAGTTCGGCATGACCGGGGTCACTGTTTTTGTGTCACAAAAATGAAAAAAAAATATCTGCAATTTTTTGTGAAAATGGTTCTAAAAATTTTTTTTAGGCCTGTCCAGAATGTCGCTTTTTCGGCATGATCGGAGTCACCGTTTTTAGGGACAAAATAGAAATCTGCAATTTTTTGTGAAAATGGTTTTAAAATGTTTTTTTTAGGCCTGTCCAGAATGTCGATAGATCGGCATGACCGGGGTCACTGTTTTTGTGTCAAAAAATGAAAAAAAGAATTCTGAGCTTTTTTTTTGAATATGGTTCTAAAATGCTTTTTTTTTAGGCCTGTCCAAAATGTCGCTAGTTCGGCATGATCGGAGTATTCGTTTTTGGTGACAAAAATAGAAATCTACAATTTTTTGTGAAAATGGTTTTAAAATGTTTTTTTTTAGGCCTGTCCAGAATGTCGCTAGTTCGGCATGACCGGGGTCACTGTTTTTGTGTCACGAAAATGAAGAAAAAAAATTCAGCAATTTTTGGTGAAAATGGTTTTCAATTTTTTTTTGAGACCTGTCCAGAATGTCGCTTTTTCGGCATGATCGGAGTCATCGTTTTTAGGGACAAAATAGAAATCTGCAATTTTTGGTGAAAATGGTTTTAAAATGTTTTTTTTAGGCCTGTCCAGAATGTCGATAGTTCGGCATGACCGGGGTCACTGTTTTTGTGTCACGAAAATGAGAAAAAAATATCTGCAATGTTTTGTGAAAATGGTTCTAAATTTTCTTTTTAGGCCTGTCCAGAATGTCGCTTTTTCGGCATGATCGGAGTCAACGTTTTTAGGGACAAAATAGAAATCTGCAATTTTTTGTGAAAATGGTTTTAAAATGTTTTTTTTAGGCCTGTCCAGAATGTCGATAGTTCGGCATGACCGGGGTCACTGTTTTTGTGTCAAAAAATGAAAAAAAGAATTCTGAGCTTTTTTTTTGAAAATGGTTCTAAAATGCTTTTTTTTTAGGCCTGTCCAGAATGTCGCTAGTTCGGCATAACCGGGGTCACTGTTTTTGTGTCACGAAAATGAAGAAAAAAAAATCAGCAATTTTTGGTGAAAATGTTTTTTTTTTTTAAATTTAGGCCTGTCCAGAATGTCGCTTTTTCGGCATGATCGGAGTCATCGTTTTTAGGGACAAAATAGAAATCTGCAATTTTTTGTGAAAATGGTTTTAAAATGTTTTTTTTAGGCCTGTCCAGAATGTCGATAGTTCGGCATGACCGGGGTCACTGTTTTTGTGTCAAAAAATGAAAAAAAGAATTCTGAGCTTTTTTTTTGAAAATGGTTCTAAAATGCTTTTTTTTTAGGCCTGTCCAAAATTTCGCTAGTTCGGCATGATCGGAGTATTCGTTTTTGGTGACAAAAATAGAAATCTACAATTTTTTGTGAAAATGGTTTTAAAATGTTTTTTTTTAGGCCTGTCCAGAATGTCGCTAGTTCGGCATGACCGGGGTCACTGTTTTTGTGTCACGAAAATGAAGAAAAAAAAATCAGCAATTTTTGGTGAAACTGGTTTTAAAATTTTTTTTTAGACCTGTCCAGAATGTCGCTTTTTCGGCATGATCGGAGTCATCGTTTTTAGGGACAAAATAGAAATCTGCAATTTTTGGTGAAAATGGTTTTTAAATGTTTTTTTTAGGCCTGTCCAGAATGTCGATAGTTCGGCATGACCGGGGTCACTGTTTTTGTGTCAAAAAATGAAAAAAAGAATTCTGAGCTTTTTTTTTGAAAATGGTTCTAAAATGCTTTTTTTTTTAGGCCTGTCCAGAATGTCGCTAGTTCGGCATAACCGGGGTCACTGTTTTTGTGTCACGAAAATGAAGAAAAAAAAATCTGCAATTTTTGGTGAAAATTTTTTTAAAATTTTTTTTTAGGCCTGTCCAGAATGTCGCTTTTTTGGAATGATCGGAGTCATCGTTTTTAGGGACAAAATAGAAATCTGCAATTTTTTGTGAAAATGGTTTTAAAATGTTTTTTTAGGCCTGTCCAGAATGTCGATAGTTCGGCATGACCGGGGTCACTGTTTTTGTGTCAAAAAATGAAAAAAAAAAATCTGAGCTTTTTTTGTGAAAATGGTTCTAAAATGTTTTTTTTAGACCTGTCCAGAATGTCGCTTTTTCGGCATGATCGGAGTCATCGTTTTTAGGGACAAAATAGAAATCTGCAATTTTTTGTGAAAATGGTTTTAAAATGTTTTTTTAGGCCTGTCAAGAATGGCGATAGTTCGGCATGACCGGGGTCACTGTTTTTGTTTTACGAAAATGAAAAAAAAAAATCTGCCATTTTTTGTGAAAATGGTTTTAAATTTTTTTTTAGGCCTGTCCAGAATGTCGCTTTTTCGGCATGATCGGAGTCATCGTTTTTAGGGACAAAATAGAAATCTGCAATTTTTTGTGAAAATGGTTTTAAAATGTTTTTTTAGGCCTGTCCAGAATGTCGATAGCTCGACATGACCCGGGGTCACTGTTTTTGTGTCAAAAAATGAAAAAAAAAATTCTGAGCTTTTTTTTTAAAAATGGTTCTAAAATGTGTTTTTTTAGGCCTGTCCAAAATGTCGCTAGTTCGGCATGATCGGAGTCATCGTTTTTGGTGACAAAAATAGAAATCTACAAATTTTTTTGAAAATGGTTTTAACATGTTTTTTTAGGCCTGTCCAGAATGTCGCTAGTTCGGCATGACCGGGGTCACTGTTTTTGTGTCATGAAAATGAAAAAAAAATATCTGCAATTTTTTGTGAAAATGGTAAAAAAAAATATGTTTAGGCCTGTCCAGAATGTCGCTTTTTCGGCATGATCGGAGTAATCGTTTTTAGGGACAAAATAGAAATCTGCAATTTTTTGTGAAAATGGTTTTAAAATGTTTTTTTTTAGGCCTGTCCAGAATGTCGCTTTTTCGGCATGATCGGAGTCATCGTTTTTAGGGACAAAATAGAAATCTGCAATTTTTTGTGAAAATGGTTTTAAAATGTTTTTTTAGGCCTGTCCAGAATGTCGATAGTTCGGCGTGACCGGGGTCACTGTTTTTGTGTCAAAAAATGAACAAAAAAAATCTGAGCTTTTTTTGTGAAAATGGTTCTAAAATGTTTTTTTTAGACCTGTCCAGAATGTCGCTTTTTCGGCATGATCGGAGTCATCGTTTTTAGGGACAAATTAGAAATCTGCAATTTTTTGTGAAAATGGTTTTAAAATGTTTTTTTTAGGCCTGTCCAGAATGTTGATAGTTCGGTATGACCGGGGTCACTGTTTTTGTGTCAAAAAATGAAGAAAAAAAAATCAGCCATTTTTGGTGAAAATGTTTAAAAAAAAAATTTTTAGGCCTGTCCAGAATGTCGCTTTTTCGGCATGACCGGGGTCACTGTTTTTGCGTCAAAAAATGAAAAAAAGAATTCTGAGCTTTTTTTTTGAAAATGGTTCTAAAATGCTTTTTTTTTAGGCCTGTCCAGAATGTCGCTAGTTCGGCATAACCGGGGTCACTGTTTTTGTGTCACGAAAATGAAGAAAAAAAAATCAGCAATTTTTGGTGAAAATGTTTTTTAAAATTTTTTTTAGGCCTGTCCAGAATGTCGCTTTTTGGGCATGATCGGAGTCATCGTTTTTAGGGACAAAATAGAAATCTGCAATTTTTTGTGAAAATGGTTTTAAAATGTGTTTTTAGGCCTGTCCAGAATGTCGATAGTTCGGCATGACCGGGGTCACTGTTTTTGTGTCACGAAAATGAAAAAAAAATATCTGCAATTTTTTGTGAAAATGGTTCTAACAATTTTTTTTAGGCTTGTCCAGAATGTTGCTTTTTCGGCATGATCGGAGTCATCGTTTTTAGGGACAAAATAGAAATCTGCAATTTTTTGTGAAAATGGTTTTAAAATGTTTTTTAGGCCTGTCCAGAATGTCGATAGTTCGGCATGACCGGGGTCACTGTTTTTGTGTCACGAAAATGAAAAAAAAATATCTTCAATTTTTTGTGAAAATGGTTCTAAAAATTTTTTTTAGGCCTGTCCAGAATGTCGCTTTTTCGGCATGATCGGAGTCACCGTTTTTAGGGACAAAATAGAAATCTGCAATTTTTTGTGAAAATGGTTTTAAAATGTTTTTTTTAGGCCTGTCCAGAATGTCGATAGATCGGCATGACCGGGGTCACTGTTTTTGTGTCAAAAAATGAAAAAAAGAATTCTGAGCTTTTTTTTTGAATATGGTTCTAAAATGCTTTTTTTTTAGGCCTGTCCAAAATGTCGCTAGTTCGGCATGATCGGAGTATTCGTTTTTGGTGACAAAAATAGAAATCTACAATTTTTTGTGAAAATGGTTTTAAAATGTTTTTTTTTAGGCCTGTCCAGAATGTCGCTAGTTCGGCATGACCGGGGTCACTGTTTTTGTGTCACGAAAATGAAGAAAAAAAATCAGCAATTTTTGGTGAAAATGGTTTTCAATTTTTTTTTTAGACCTGTCCAGAATGTCGCTTTTTCGGCATGATCGGAGTCATCGTTTTTAGGGACAAAATAGAAATCTGCAATTTTTGGTGAAAATGGTTTTAAAATGTTTTTTTTAGGCCTGTCCAGAATGTCGATAGATCGGCATGACCGGGGTCACTGTTTTTGTGTCAAAAAATGAAAAAAAGAATTCTGAGCTTTTTTTTTGAATATGGTTCTAAAATGCTTTTTTTTTAGGCCTGTCCAAAATGTCGCTAGTTCGGCATGATCGGAGTATTCGTTTTTGGTGACAAAAATAGAAATCTACAATTTTTTGTGAAAATGGTTTTAAAATGTTTTTTTTTAGGCCTGTCCAGAATGTCGCTAGTTCGGCATGACCGGGGTCACTGTTTTTGTGTCACGAAAATGAGAAAAAAATATCTGCAATGTTTTGTGAAAATGGTTCTAAATTTTCTTTTTAGGCCTGTCCAGAATGTCGCTTTTTCGGCATGATCGGAGTCAACGTTTTTAGGGACAAAATAGAAATCTGCAATTTTTTGTGAAAATGGTTTTAAAATGTTTTTTTTAGGCCTGTCCAGAATGTCGATAGTTCGGCATGACCGGGGTCACTGTTTTTGTGTCAAAAAATGAAAAAAAGAATTCTGAGCTTTTTTTTTGAAAATGGTTCTAAAATGCTTTTTTTTTAGGCCTGTCCAGAATGTCGCTAGTTCGGCATAACCGGGGTCACTGTTTTTGTGTCACGAAAATGAAGAAAAAAAAATCAGCAATTTTTGGTGAAAATGGTTTTTAAAAAAAATTTTAGGCCTGTCCAGAATGTCGCTTTTTCGGCATGATCGGAGTCATCGTTTTTAGGGACAAAATAGAAATCTGCAATTTTTTGTGAAAATGGTTTTAAAATGTTTTTTTAGGCCTGTCCAGAATGTCGCTAGTTCGGCATAACCGGGGTCACTGTTTTTGTGTCACGAAAATGAAGAAAAAAAATCAGCAATTTTTGGTGAAAATGGTTTTTAAATTTTTTTTTAGGCCTGTCCAGAATGTCGCTTTTTCGGAATGATCGGAGTCATCGTTTTTAGGGACAAAATAGAAATCTGCAATTTTTTGTGAAAATGGTTTTTAAATGTTTTTTTAGGCCTGTCCAGAATGTCGATAGTTCGGCATGACCGGGGTCACTGTTTTTGTGTCACGAAAATGAAAAAAAAATATCTGCAATTTTTTGTGAAAATGGTTCAAAAAATTTTTTTTAGGCCTGTCCAGAATGTCGCTTTTTCGGCATGATCGGAGTCATCGTTTTTAGGGACAAAATAGAAATCTGCAATTTTTTGTGAAAATGGTTTTAAAATGTTTTTTAGGCCTGTCCAGAATGTCGATAGTTCGGCATGACCGGGGTCACTGTTTTTGTGTCACGAAAATGAGAAAAAAATATCTGCAATTTTTTGTGAAAATGGTTCTAAATTTTTTTTTTAGGCCTGTCCAGAATGTCGCTTTTTCGGCATGATCGGAGTCATCGTTTTTAGGGACAAAATAGAAATCTGCAATTTTTTGTGAAAATGGTTTTAAAATGTTTTTTTAGGCCTGTCCAGAATGTCGATAGTTCGGCATGACCGGGGTCACTGTTTTTGTGTAACGAAAATGAGAAAAAAATATCTGCAATTTTTTGTGAAAATGGTTCTAAATTTTTTTTTTAGGCCTGTCCAGAATGTCGCTTTTTCGGCATGATCGGAGTCATCGTTTTTAGGGACAAAATAGAAATCTGCAATTTTTTGTGAAAATGGTTTTAAAATGTTTTTTAGGCCTGTCCAGAATGTCGATATTTCGGCATGACCGGGGTCACTGTTTTTGTGTCACGAAAATGAAAAAAAAATATCTGCAATTTTTTGTGAAAATGGTTCAAAAACATTTTTTTAGGCCTGTCCAGAATGTCGCTTTTTCGGCATGATCGGAGTCAACGTTTTTAGTTACAAAATAGAAATCTGCAATTTTTTGTGAAAATGGTTTTAAAATGTTTTTTTAGGCCTGTCCAGAATGTCGCTTTTTCGGCATGATCGGAGTCATCGTTTTTAGGGACAAAATAGAAATCTGCAATTTTTTGTGAAAATGGTTTTCAAATGTTTTTTTAGGCCTGTCCAGAATGTCGATAGTTCGGCATGACCGGGGTCACTTTTTTTGTGTCAAAAAATGAAAAAAAGAATTCTGAGCTTTTTTTTTGAAAATGGTTCTAAAATGCTTTTTTTTTAGGCCTGTCCAAAATTTCGCTAGTTCGGCATGATCGGAGTCATCGTTTTTGGTGAAAAAAATAGAAATCTACAATTTTTTGTGAAAATGGTTTTAAAATGTTTTTTTTAGGCCTGTCCAGAATGTCGATAGTTCGGCATGACCGGGGTCACTGTTTTTGTGTCACGAAAATGAAAAAAAAATATCTGCAATTTTTTGTGAAAATGGTTCTAAAATTTTTTTTTAGGCCTGTCCAGAATGTCGCTTTTTCGGCATGATCGGAGTCACCGTTTTTAGGGACAAAATAGAAATCTGCAATTTTTTGTGAAAATGGTTTTAAAATGTTTTTTTTAGGCCTGTCCAGAATGTCGATAGTTCGGCATGACCGGGGTCACTGTTTTTGTGTCAAAAAATGAAAAAAAGAATTCTGAGCTTTTTTTTTGAATATGGTTCTAAAATGCTTTTTTTTTAGGCCTGTCCAAAATGTCGCTAGTTCGGCATGATCGGAGTATTCGTTTTTGGTGACAAAAATAGAAATCTACAATTTTTTGTGAAAATGGTTTTAAAATGTTTTTTTTAGGCCTGTCCAGAATGTCGATAGTTCGGCATGACCGGGGTCACTGTTTTTGTGTCACGAAAATGAAAAAAAAATATCTGCAATTTTTTGTGAAAATGGTTCTAAATTTTTTTTTTAGGCCTGTCCAGAATGTCGCTTTTTCGGCATGATCGGAGTCACCGTTTTTAGGGACAAAATAGAAATTGCAATTTTTTGTGAAAATGGTTTTAAAATGTTTTTTTTAGGCCTGTCCAGAATGTCGATAGTTCGGCATGACCGGGGTCACTGTTTTTGTGTCAAAAAATGAAAAAAAGAATTCTGAGCTTTTTTTTTGAAAATGGTTCTAAAATGCTTTTTTTTTTGGCCTGTCCAGAATGTCGCTATTTCAGCATAACCGGGGTCACTGTTTTTGTGTCACGAAAATGAAGAAAAAAAAATCAGCAATTTTTGGTGAAAATGGTTTTAAAAAAAAAATTTTTAGGCCTGTCCAGAATGTCGCTTTTTCGGCATGATCGGAGTCATCGTTTTTAGGGACAAAATAGAAATCTGCAATTTTTTGTGAAAATGGTTTTAAAATGTTTTTTTAGGCCTGTCCAGAATGTCGATAGTTCGGCATGACCGGGGTCACTGTTTTTGTGTCACGAAAATGAGAAAAAAATATCTGCAATTTTTTGTGAAAATGGTTCTAAATTTTTTTTTTAGGCCTGTCCAGAATGTCGCTTTTTCGGCATGATCGGAGTCATCGTTTTTAGGGACAAAATAGAAATCTGCAATTTTTTGTGAAAATGGTTTTAAAATGTTTTTTAGGCCTGTCCAGAATGTCGATAGTTCGGCATGACCGGGGTCACTGTTTTTGTGTCACGAAAATGAGAAAAAAATATCTGCAATTTTTTGTGAAAATGGTTCTAAATTTTTTTTTTAGGCCTGTCCAGAATGTCGCTTTTTCGGCATGATCGGAGTCATCGTTTTTAGGGACAAAATAGAAATCTGCAATTTTTTGTGAAAATGGTTTTAAAATGTTTTTTAGGCCTGTCCAGAATGTCGATATTTCGGCATGACCGGGGTCACTGTTTTTGTGTCAAAAAATGAAAAAAAGAATTCTGAGCTTTTTTTTTGAATATGGTTCTAAAATGCTTTTTTTTTAGGCCTGTCCAAAATGTCGCTAGTTCGGCATGATCGGAGTATTCGTTTTTGGTGACAAAAATAGAAATCTACAATTTTTTGTGAAAATGGTTTTAAAATGTTTTTTTTAGGCCTGTCCAGAATGTCGATAGTTCGGCATGACCGGGGTCACTGTTTTTGTGTCACGAAAATGAAAAAAAAATATCTGCAATTTTTTGTGAAAATGGTTCTAAAATTTTTTTTTAGGCCTGTCCAGAATGTCGCTTTTTCGGCATGATCGGAGTCACCGTTTTTAGGGACAAAATAGAAATCTGCAATTTTTTGTGAAAATGGTTTTCGAAATGTTTTTTTTAGGCCTGTCCAGAATGTCGATAGTTCGGCATGACCGGGGTCACTGTTTTTGTGTCAAAAAATGAAAAAAAGAATTCTGAGCTTTTTTTTTGAAAATGGTTCTAAAATGCTTTTTTTTTAGGCCTGTCCAGAATGTCGCTATTTCAGCATAACCGGGGTCACTGTTTTTGTGTCACGAAAATGAAGAAAAAAAAATCAGCAATTTTTGGTGAAAATGGTTTTAAAAAAAAATTTTTTAGGCCTGTCCAGAATGTCGCTTTTTCGGCATGATCGGAGTCATCGTTTTTAGGGACAAAATAGAAATCTGCAATTTTTTGTGAAAATGGTTTTAAAATGTTTTTTTAGGCCTGTCCAGAATGTCGATAGTTCGGCATGACCGGGGTCACTGTTTTTGTGTCACGAAAATGAGAAAAAAATATCTGCAATTTTTTGTGAAAATGGTTCTAAATTTTTTTTTTAGGCCTGTCCAGAATGTCGCTTTTTCGGCATGATCGGAGTCATCGTTTTTAGGGACAAAATAGAAATCTGCAATTTTTTGTGAAAATGGTTTTAAAATGTTTTTTTAGGCCTGTCCAGAATGTCGATAGTTCGGCATGACCGGGGTCACTGTTTTTGTGTCACGAAAATGAGAAAAAAATATCTGCAATTTTTTGTGAAAATGGTTCTAAATTTTTTTTTTAGGCCTGTCCAGAATGTCGCTTTTTCGGCATGATCGGAGTCATCGTTTTTAGGGACAAAATAGAAATCTGCAATTTTTTGTGAAAATGGTTTTAAAATGTTTTTTAGGCCTGTCCAGAATGTCGATATTTCGGCATGACCGGGGTCACTGTTTTTGTGTCACGAAAATGAAAAAAAAATATCTGCAATTTTTTGTGAAAATGGTTCAAAAACATTTTTTTAGGCCTGTCCAGAATGTCGCTTTTTCGGCATGATCGGAGTCAACGTTTTTAGTTACAAAATAGAAATCTGCAATTTTTTGTGAAAATGGTTTTAAAATGTTTTTTTAGGCCTGTCCAGAATGTCGCTTTTTCGGCATGATCGGAGTCATCGTTTTTAGGGACAAAATAGAAATCTGCAATTTTTTGTGAAAATGGTTTTAAAATGTTTTTTAGGCCTGTCCAGAATGTCGATAGTTCGGCATGACCGGGGTCACTGTTTTTGTGTCAAAAAATGAAAAAAAGAATTCTGAGCTTTTTTTTTGAAAATGGTTCTAAAATGCTTTTTTTTTAGGCCTGTCCAGAATGTCGCTATTTCAGCATAACCGGGGTCACTGTTTTTGTGTCACGAAAATGAAGAAAAAAAAATCAGCAATTTTTGGTGAAAATGGTTTTAAAAAAAATGTTTAGGCCTGTCCAGAATGTCGCTTTTTCGGCATGATCGGAGTCATCGTTTTTAGGGACAAAATAGAAATCTGCAATTTTTTGTGAAAATGGTTTTAAAATGTTTTTTTAGGCCTGTCCAGAATGTCGCTAGTTCGGCATAACCGGGGTCACTGTTTTTGTGTCACGAAAATGAAGGAAAAAAAATCAGCAATTTTTGGTGAAAATGGTTTTTAAATTTTTTTTTAGGCCTGTCCAGAATGTCGCTTTTTCGGAATGATCGGAGTCATCGTATTTAGGGACAAAATAGAAATCTGCAATTTTTTGTGAAAATGGTTTTAAAATGTTTTTTTAGGCCTGTCCAGAATGTCGATAGTTCGGCATGACCGGGGTCACTGTTTTTGTGTCACGAAAATGAGAAAAAAATATCTGCAATTTTTTGTGAAAATGGTTATAAAATTTTTTTTTAGGCCTGTCCAGAATGTCGCTTTTTCGGCATGATCGGAGTCATCGTTTTTAGGGACAAAATAGAAATCTGCAATTTTTTGTGAAAATGGTTTTAAAATGTTTTTTTAGGCCTGTCCAGAATGTCGATAGTTCGGCATGACCGGGGTCACTGTTTTTGTGTCACGAAAATGAGAAAAAAATATCTGCAATTTTTTGTGAAAATGGTTATACATTTTTTTTTTAGGCCTGTCCAGAATGTCGCTTTTTCGGCATGATCGGAGTCAACGTTTTTAGGGACAAAATAGAAATCTGCAATTTTTTGTGAAAATGGTTCTACATTTTTTTTTTAGGCCTGTCCAGAATGTCGATAGTTCGGTATGACCGGGGTCACTGTTTTTGTGTCAAAAAATGAAGAAAAAAAAATCAGCCATTTTTGGTGAAAATGGTTTATACATTTTTTTTAGGCCTGTCCAGAATGTCGCTTTTTCGGCATGATCGGAGTCATCGTTTTTAGGGACAAAATAGAAATCTGCAATTTTTTGTGAAAATGGTTTTAAAATGTTTTTTTAGGCCTGTCCAGAATGTCGATAGTTCGGCATGACCGGGGTCACTGTTTTTGTGTCACGAAAATGAGAAAAAAATATCTGCAATTTTTTGTGAAAATGGTTCTAAATTTTTTTTTTAGGCCTGTCCAGAATGTCGCTTTTTCGGCATGATCGGAGTCATCGTTTTTAGGGACAAAATAGAAATCTGCAATTTTTTGTGAAAATGGTTTTAAAATGTTTTTTTTAGGCCTGTCCAGAATGTCGATAGTTCGGCATGACCGGGGTCACTGTTTTTGTGTCACGAAAATGAGAAAAAAATATCTGCAATTTTTTGTGAAAATGGTTCTAAATTTTTTTTTTAGGCCTGTCCAGAATGTCGCTTTTTCGGCATGATCGGAGTCATCGTTTTTAGGGACAAAATAGAAATCTGCAATTTTTTGTGAAAATGGTTTTAAAATGTTTTTTAGGCCTGTCCAGAATGTCGATATTTCGGCATGACCGGGGTCACTGTTTTTGTGTCACGAAAATGAAAAAAAAATATCTGCAATTTTTTGTGAAAATGGTTCAAAAACATTTTTTTAGGCCTGTCCAGAATGTCGCTTTTTCGGAATGATCGGAGTCATCGTATTTAGGGACAAAATAGAAATCTGCAATTTTTTGTGAAAATGGTTTTAAAATGTTTTTTTAGGCCTGTCCAGAATGTCGATAGTTCGGCATGACCGGGGTCACTGTTTTTGTGTCACGAAAATGAGAAAAAAATATCTGCAATTTTTTGTGAAAATGGTTATAAATTTTTTTTTTAGGCCTGTCCAGAATGTCGCTTTTTCGGCATGATCGGAGTCATCGTTTTTAGGGACAAAATAGAAATCTGCAATTTTTTGTGAAAATGGTTTTAAAATGTTTTTTTAGGCCTGTCCAGAATGTCGATAGTTCGGCATGACCGGGGTCACTGTTTTTGTGTCACGAAAATGAGAAAAAAATATCTGCAATTTTTTGTGAAAATGGTTATACATTTTTTTTTTAGGCCTGTCCAGAATGTCGCTTTTTCGGCATGATCGGAGTCAACGTTTTTAGGGACAAAATAGAAATCTGCAATTTTTTGTGAAAATGGTTCTACATTTTTTTTTTAGGCCTGTCCAGAATGTCGATAGTTCGGTATGACCGGGGTCACTGTTTTTGTGTCACGAAAATGAGAAAAAAATATCTGCAATTTTTTGTGAAAATGGTTCTAAATTTTTTTTTTAGGCCTGTCCAGAATGTCGCTTTTTCGGCATGATCGGAGTCATCGTTTTTAGGGACAAAATAGAAATCTGCAATTTTTTGTGAAAATGGTTTTAAAATGTTTTTTAGGCCTGTCCAGAATGTCGATATTTCGGTATGACCGGGGTCACTGTTTTTGTGTCAAAAAATGAAGAAAAAAAAATCAGCCATTTTTGGTGAAAATGGTTTATACATTTTTTTTAGGCCTGTCCAGAATGTCGCTTTTTCGGCATGATCGGAGTCATCGTTTTTAGGGACAAAATAGAAATCTGCAATTTTTTGTGAAAATGGTTTTAAAATGTTTTTTTAGGCCTGTCCAGAATGTCGATAGTTCGGCATGACCGGGGTCACTGTTTTTGTGTCACGAAAATGAGAAAAAAATATCTGCAATTTTTTGTGAAAATGGTTCTAAATTTTTTTTTTAGGCCTGTCCAGAATGTCGCTTTTTCGGCATGATCGGAGTCATCGTTTTTAGGGACAAAATAGAAATCTGCAATTTTTTGTGAAAATGGTTTTAAAATGTTTTTTTAGGCCTGTCCAGAATGTCGATAGTTCGGCATGACCGGGGTCACTGTTTTTGTGTCACGAAAATGAGAAAAAAATATCTGCAATTTTTTGTGAAAATGGTTCTAAATTTTTTTTTTAGGCCTGTCCAGAATGTCGCTTTTTCGGCATGATCGGAGTCATCGTTTTTAGGGACAAAATAGAAATCTGCAATTTTTTGTGAAAATGGTTTTAAAATGTTTTTTAGGCCTGTCCAGAATGTCGATATTTCGGCATGACCGGGGTCACTGTTTTTGTGTCACGAAAATGAAAAAAAAATATCTGCAATTTTTTGTGAAAATGGTTCAAAAACATTTTTTTAGGCCTGTCCAGAATGTCGCTTTTTCGGCATGATCGGAGTCAACGTTTTTAGTTACAAAATAGAAATCTGCAATTTTTTGTGAAAATGGTTTTAAAATGTTTTTTTAGGCCTGTCCAGAATGTCGCTTTTTCGGCATGATCGGAGTCATCGTTTTTAGGGACAAAATAGAAATCTGCAATTTTTTGTGAAAATGGTTTTAAAATGTTTTTTTAGGCCTGTCCAGAATGTCGATAGTTCGGCATGACCGGGGTCACTGTTTTTGTGTCAAAAAATGAAAAAAAGAATTCTGAGCTTTTTTTTTGAAAATGGTTCTAAAATGCTTTTTTTTTAGGCCTGTCCAGAATGTCGCTATTTCAGCATAACCGGGGTCATTGTTTTTGTGTCACGAAAATGAAGAAAAAAAAATCAGCAATTTTTGGTGAAAATGGTTTTAAAAAAAATGTTTAGGCCTGTCCAGAATGTCGCTTTTTCGGCATGATCGGAGTCATCGTTTTTAGGGACAAAATAGAAATCTGCAATTTTTTGTGAAAATGGTTTTAAAATGTTTTTTTAGGCCTGTCCAGAATGTCGCTAGTTCGGCATAACCGGGGTCACTGTTTTTGTGTCACGAAAATGAGAAAAAAATATCAGCAATTTTTTGTGAAAATGGTTATAAATTTTTTTTTTAGGCCTGTCCAGAATGTCGCTTTTTCGGCATGATCGGAGTCATCGTTTTTAGGGACAAAATAGAAATCTGCAATTTTTTGTGAAAATGGTTTTAAAATGTTTTTTTAGGCCTGTCCAGAATGTCGATAGTTCGGCATGACCGGGGTCACTGTTTTTGTGTCACGAAAATGAGAAAAAAATATCTGCAATTTTTTGTGAAAATGGTTATACATTTTTTTTTTAGGCCTGTCCAGAATGTCGATAGTTCGGTATGACCGGGGTCACTGTTTTTGTGTCAAAAAATGAAGAAAAAAAAATCAGCCATTTTTGGTGAAAATGGTTTATACATTTTTTTTAGGCCTGTCCAGAATGTCGCTTTTTCGGCATGATCGGAGTCATCGTTTTTAGGGACAAAATCGAAATCTGCAATTTTTTGTGAAAATGGTTGTAAAATGTTTTTTTAGGCCTGTCCAGAATGTCGATAGTTCGGCATGACCGGGGTCACTGTTTTTGTGTCAAAAAATGAAAAAAAGAATTCTGAGCTTTTTTTGAAAATGGTTCTAAAATGCTATTTTTTTAGGCCTGTCCAGAATGTCGCTTTTTCGGCATGATCGGAGTCATCGTTTTTAGGGACAAAATAGAAATCTGCAATTTTTTGTGAAAATGGTTTTAAAATGTTTTTTTTAGACCTGTCCAGAATGTCGATAGTTCGGCATGACCGGGGTCACTGTTTTTGTGTCAAAAAATGAAAAAAAGAATTCTGAGCTTTTTTTGAAAATGGTTCTAAAATGCTTTTTTTTTAGGCCTGTCCAGAATGTCGCTTTTTCGGCATGATCGGAGTCATCGTTTTTAGGGACAAAATAGAAATCTGCAATTTTTTGTGAAAATGGTTTTAAAATGTTTTTTTTAGACCTGTCCAGAATGTCGATAGTTCGGCATGACCGGGGTCACTGTTTTTGTGTCAAAAAATGAAAAAAAGAATTCTGAGCTTTTTTTGAAAATGGTTCTAAAATGCTTTTTTTTTAGGCCTGTCCAAAATGTCGCTTTTTCGGCATGATCGGAGTCATCGTTTTTAGGGACAAAATAGAAATCTGCAATTTTTTGTGAAAATGGTTTTAAAATGTTTTTTTTAGGCCTGTCCAGAATGTCGATAGTTCGGCATGACCGGGGTCACTTTTTTTGTGTCACGAAAATGAGAAAAAAATATCTGCAATTTTTTGTGAAAATGGTTAAAAAAAATTTTTTTAGGCCTGTCCAGAATGTCGCTTTTTCGGCATGATCGGAGTCATCGTTTTTAGGGACAAAATCGAATTCTGCAATTTTTTGTGAAAATGGTTTTAAAATGTTTTTTTTAGGCCTGTCCAGAATGTCGATAGTTCGGTATGACCGGGGTCACTGTTTTTGTGTCAAAAAATGAAGAAAAAAAAATCAGCCATTTTTGGTGAAAATGTTTTTAAAATTTTTTTTTAGGCCTGTCCAGAATGTCGCTTTTTCGGCATGATCGGAGTCAACGTTTTTAGGGACAAAATAGAAATCTGCAATTTTTTGTGAAAATGGTTTTAAAATGTTTTTTTAGGCCTGTCCAGAATGTCGATAGTTCGGCATGACCGGGGTCACTGTTTTTGTGTCACGAAAATGAAGAAAAAAAAATCTGCAATTTTTGGTGAAAATGTTTTTTTTTTTAAATTTTAGGCCTGTCCAGAATGTCACTTTTTCGGCATGATCGGAGTCATCGTTTTTAGGGACAAAATAGAAATCTGCAATTTTTTGTGAAAATGGTTTTAAAATGTTTTTTTAGGCCTGTCCAGAATGTCGATAGTTCGGCATGACCGGGGTCACTGTTTTTGTGTCACGAAAATGAAAAAAAAATATCTGCAATTTTTTGTGAAAATGGTTCTAAAAATTTTTTTTAGGCCTGTCCAGAATGTCGCTTTTTCGGCATGATCGGAGTCATCGTTTTTAGGGACAAAATAGAAATCTGCAATTTTTTGTGAAAATGGTTTTAAAATGTTTTTTTTAGGCCTGTCCAGAATGTCGATAGTTCGGCATGACCGGGGTCACTGTTTTTGTGTCAAAAAATGAAAAAAAGAATTCTGAGCTTTTTTTGAAAATGGTTCTAAAATGCTTTTTTTTTAGGCCTGTACAAAATGTCGCTTTTTCGGCATGATCGGAGTCATCGTTTTTAGGGACAAAATCGAATTCTGCAATTTTTTGTGAAAATGGTTTTAAAATGTTTTTTTTAGGCCTGTCCAGAATGTCGATAGTTCGGTATGACCGGGGTCACTGTTTTTGTGTCAAAAAATGAAGAAAAAAAAATCAGCCATTTTTGGTGAAAATGTTTTTAAAATTTTTTTTTAGGCCTGTCCAGAATGTCGCTTTTTCGGCATGATCGGAGTCAACGTTTTTAGGGACAAAATAGAAATCTGCAATTTTTTGTGAAAATGGTTTTAAAATGTTTTTTTAGGCCTGTCCAGAATGTCGATAGTTCGGCATGACCGGGGTCACTGTTTTTGTGTCACGAAAATGAAGAAAAAAAAATCAGCAATTTTTGGTGAAAATGTTTTTTTTTTTAAATTTTAGGCCTGTCCAGAATGTCACTTTTTCGGCATGATCGGAGTCATCGTTTTTAGGGACAAAATAGAAATCTGCAATTTTTTGTGAAAATGGTTTTAAAATGTTTTTTTAGGCCTGTCCAGAATGTCGATAGTTCGGCATGACCGGGGTCACTGTTTTTGTGTCACGAAAATGAAAAAAAAATATCTGCAATTTTTTGTGAAAATGGTTCTAAAAATTTTTTTTAGGCCTGTCCAGAATGTCGCTTTTTCGGCATGATCGGAGTCATCGTTTTTAGGGACAAAATAGAAATCTGCAATTTTTTGTGAAAATGGTTTTAAAATGTTTTTTTTAGGCCTGTCCAGAATGTCGATAGTTCGGCATGACCGGGGTCACTGTTTTTGTGTCAAAAAATGAAAAAAAGAATTCTGAGCTTTTTTTGAAAATGGTTCTAAAATGCTTTTTTTTTAGGCCTGTACAAAATGTCGCTTTTTCGGCATGATCGGAGTCATCGTTTTTAGGGACAAAATAGAAATCTGCAATTTTTTGTGAAAATGGTTTTAAAATGTTTTTTTTAGGCCTGTCCAGAATGTCGATAGTTCGGTATGACCGGGGTCACTGTTTTTGTGTCAAAAAATGAAGAAAAAAAAATCAGCCATTTTTGGTGAAAATGTTTTTAAAAAATTTTTTTAGGCCTGTCCAGAATGTCGCTTTTTCGGCATGATCGGAGTCAACGTTTTTAGGGACAAAATAGAAATCTGCAATTTTTTGTGAAAATGGTTTTAAAATGTTTTTTTTAGGCCTGTCCAGAATGTCGATGGTTCGGCATGACCGGGGTCACTGTTTTTGTGTCACGAAAATGAAGAAAAAAAAATCAGCAATTTTTGGTGAAAATGTTTTTTTTTTTTTTTTTTAGGCCTGTCCAGAATGTCGCTTTTTCGGCATGATCGGAGTCATCGTTTTTAGGGACAAAATCGAATTCTGCAATTTTTTGTGAAAATGGTTTTAAAATGTTTTTTTTAGGCCTGTCCAGAATGTCGATAGTTCGGTATGACCGGGGTCACTGTTTTTGTGTCAAAAAATGAAGAAAAAAAAATCAGCCATTTTTGGTGAAAATGTTTTAAAAAAAATTTTTTAGGCCTGTCCAGAATGTCGCTTTTTCGGCATGATCGGAGTCAACGTTTTTAGGGACAAAATAGAAATCTGCAATTTTTTGTGAAAATGGTTTTAAAATGTTTTTTTAGGCCTGTCCAGAATGTCGATAGTTCGGCATGACCGGGGTCACTGTTTTTGTGTCACGAAAATGAAGAAAAAAAAATCAGCAATTTTTGGTGAAAATGTTTTTTTTTTTTAATTTTAGGCCTGTCCAGAATGTCACTTTTTCGGCATGATCGGAGTCATCGTTTTTAGGGACAAAATAGAAATCTGCAATTTTTTGTGAAAATGGTTTTAAAATGTTTTTTTAGGCCTGTCCAGAATGTCGATAGTTCGGCATGACCGGGGTCACTGTTTTTGTGTCACGAAAATGAAAAAAAAATATCTGCAATTTTTTGTGAAAATGGTTCTAAAAAATTTTTTTAGGCCTGTCCAGAATGTCGCTTTTTCGGCATGATCGGAGTCATCGTTTTTAGGGACAAAATAGAAATCTGCAATTTTTTGTGAAAATGGTTTTAAAATGTTTTTTTTAGGCCTGTCCAGAATGTCGATAGTTCGGCATGACCGGGGTCACTATTTTTGTGTCAAAAAATGAAAAAAAGAATTCTGAGCTTTTTTTGAAAATGGTTCTAAAATGCTTTTTTTTTAGGCCTGTCCAAAATGTCGCTTTTTCGGCATGATCGGAGTCATCGTTTTTAGGGACAAAATAGAAATCTGCAATTTTTTGTGAAAATGGTTTTAAAATGTTTTTTTTAGGCCTGTCCAGAATGTCGATAGTTCGGTATGACCGGGGTCACTGTTTTTGTGTCAAAAAATGAAGAAAAAAAAATCAGCCATTTTTGGTGAAAATGTTTTTAAAAAAAAAATTTAGGCCTGTCCAGAATGTCGCTTTTTCGGCATGATCGGAGTCAACGTTTTTAGGGACAAAATAGAAATCTGCAATTTTTTGTGAAAATGGTTTTAAAATGTTTTTTTTAGGCCTGTCCAGAATGTCGATAGTTCGGTATGACCGGGGTCACTGTTTTTGTGTAAAAAAATGAAGAAAAAAAAATCAGCCATTTTTGGTGAAAATGTTTTTTAAATTTTTTTTTAGGCCTGTCCAGAATGTCGCTTTTTCGGCATGATCGGAGTCAACGTTTTTAGGGACAAAATAGAAATCTGCAATTTTTTGTGAAAATGGTTTTAAAATGTTTTTTTTTAGGCCTGTCCAGAATGTCGATAGTTCGGTATGACCGGGGTCACTGTTTTTGTGTCAAAAAATGAAGAAAAAAAAATCAGCCATTTTTGGTGAAAATGTTTTAAAAAAAATTTTTTAGGCCTGTCCAGAATGTCGCTTTTTCGGCATGATCGGAGTCAACGTTTTTAGGGACAAAATAGAAATCTGCAATTTTTTGTGAAAATGGTTTTAAAATGTTTTTTTAGGCCTGTCCAGAATGTCGATAGTTCGGCATGACCGGGGTCACTGTTTTTGTGTCACGAAAATGAAGAAAAAAAAATCAGCAATTTTTGGTGAAAATGTTTTTTTTTTTAAATTTTAGGCCTGTCCAGAATGTCGCTTTTTCGGCATGATCGGAGTCATCGTTTTTAGGGACAAAATGGAAATCTGCAATTTTTTGTGAAAATGGTTTTAAAATGGTTTTTTAGGCCTGTCCAGAATGTCGATAGTTCGGCATGACCGGGGTCACTGTTTTTGTGTCACGAAAATGAAAAAAAAATATCTGCAATTTTTTGTGAAAATGGTTCTAAAAAATTTTTTTAGGCCTGTCCAGAATGTCGCTTTTTCGGCATGATCGGAGTCAACGTTTTTAGGGACAAAATAGAAATCTGCAATTTTTTGTGAAAATGGTTCTACATTTTTTTTTTAGGCCTGTCCAGAATGTCGATAGTTCGGTATGACCGGGGTCACTGTTTTTGTGTCAAAAAATGAAGAAAAAAAAATCAGCCATTTTTGGTGAAAATGGTTTATACATTTTTTTTAGGCCTGTCCAGAATGTCGCTTTTTCGGCATGATCGGAGTCATCGTTTTTAGGGACAAAATCGAAATCTGCAATTTTTTGTGAAAATGGTTGTAAAATGTTTTTTTAGGCCTGTCCAGAATGTCGATAGTTCGGCATGACCGGGGTCACTGTTTTTGTGTCAAAAAATGAAAAAAAGAATTCTGAGCTTTTTTTGAAAATGGTTCTAAAATGCTATTTTTTTAGGCCTGTCCAGAATGTCGCTTTTTCGGCATGATCGGAGTCATCGTTTTTAGGGACAAAATAGAAATCTGCAATTTTTTGTGAAAATGGTTTTAAAATGTTTTTTTTAGACCTGTCCAGAATGTCGATAGTTCGGCATGACCGGGGTCACTGTTTTTGTGTCAAAAAATGAAAAAAAGAATTCTGAGCTTTTTTTGAAAATGGTTCTAAAATGCTTTTTTTTTAGGCCTGTCCAGAATGTCGCTTTTTCGGCATGATCGGAGTCATCGTTTTTAGGGACAAAATAGAAATCTGCAATTTTTTGTGAAAATGGTTTTAAAATGTTTTTTTTAGACCTGTCCAGAATGTCGATAGTTCGGCATGACCGGGGTCACTGTTTTTGTGTCAAAAAATGAAAAAAAGAATTCTGAGCTTTTTTTGAAAATGGTTCTAAAATGCTTTTTTTTTAGGCCTGTCCAAAATGTCGCTTTTTCGGCATGATCGGAGTCATCGTTTTTAGGGACAAAATAGAAATCTGCAATTTTTTGTGAAAATGGTTTTAAAATGTTTTTTTTAGGCCTGTCCAGAATGTCGATAGTTCGGCATGACCGGGGTCACTGTTTTTGTGTCACGAAAATGAAGAAAAAAAAATCAGCAATTTTTGGTGAAAATGTTTTTTTTTTTAAATTTTAGGCCTGTCCAGAATGTCGCTTTTTCGGCATGATCGGAGTCATCGTTTTTAGGGACAAAATGGAAATCTGCAATTTTTTGTGAAAATGGTTTTAAAATGGTTTTTTAGGCCTGTCCAGAATGTCGATAGTTCGGCATGACCGGGGTCACTGTTTTTGTGTCACGAAAATGAAAAAAAAATATCTGCAATTTTTTGTGAAAATGGTTCTAAAAAATTTTTTTAGGCCTGTCCAGAATGTCGCTTTTTCGGCATGATCGGAGTCAACGTTTTTAGGGACAAAATAGAAATCTGCAATTTTTTGTGAAAATGGTTCTACATTTTTTTTTTAGGCCTGTCCAGAATGTCGATAGTTCGGTATGACCGGGGTCACTGTTTTTGTGTCAAAAAATGAAGAAAAAAAAATCAGCCATTTTTGGTGAAAATGGTTTATACATTTTTTTTAGGCCTGTCCAGAATGTCGCTTTTTCGGCATGATCGGAGTCATCGTTTTTAGGGACAAAATCGAAATCTGCAATTTTTTGTGAAAATGGTTGTAAAATGTTTTTTTAGGCCTGTCCAGAATGTCGATAGTTCGGCATGACCGGGGTCACTGTTTTTGTGTCAAAAAATGAAAAAAAGAATTCTGAGCTTTTTTTGAAAATGGTTCTAAAATGCTATTTTTTTAGGCCTGTCCAGAATGTCGCTTTTTCGGCATGATCGGAGTCATCGTTTTTAGGGACAAAATAGAAATCTGCAATTTTTTGTGAAAATGGTTTTAAAATGTTTTTTTTAGACCTGTCCAGAATGTCGATAGTTCGGCATGACCGGGGTCACTGTTTTTGTGTCAAAAAATGAAAAAAAGAATTCTGAGCTTTTTTTGAAAATGGTTCTAAAATGCTTTTTTTTTAGGCCTGTCCAGAATGTCGCTTTTTCGGCATGATCGGAGTCATCGTTTTTAGGGACAAAATAGAAATCTGCAATTTTTTGTGAAAATGGTTTTAAAATGTTTTTTTTAGACCTGTCCAGAATGTCGATAGTTCGGCATGACCGGGGTCACTGTTTTTGTGTCAAAAAATGAAAAAAAGAATTCTGAGCTTTTTTTGAAAATGGTTCTAAAATGCTTTTTTTTTAGGCCTGTCCAAAATGTCGCTTTTTCGGCATGATCGGAGTCATCGTTTTTAGGGACAAAATAGAAATCTGCAATTTTTTGTGAAAATGGTTTTAAAATGTTTTTTTTAGGCCTGTCCAGAATGTCGATAGTTCGGCATGACCGGGGTCACTGTTTTTGTGTCACGAAAATGAAGAAAAAAAAATCAGCAATTTTTGGTGAAAATGTTTTTTTTTTTAAATTTTAGGCCTGTCCAGAATGTCGCTTTTTCGGCATGATCGGAGTCATCGTTTTTAGGGACAAAATGGAAATCTGCAATTTTTTGTGAAAATGGTTTTAAAATGGTTTTTTAGGCCTGTCCAGAATGTCGATAGTTCGGCATGACCGGGGTCACTGTTTTTGTGTCACGAAAATGAAAAAAAAATATCTGCAATTTTTTGTGAAAATGGTTCTAAAAAATTTTTTTAGGCCTGTCCAGAATGTCGCTTTTTCGGCATGATCGGAGTCAACGTTTTTAGGGACAAAATAGAAATCTGCAATTTTTTGTGAAAATGGTTCTACATTTTTTTTTTAGGCCTGTCCAGAATGTCGATAGTTCGGTATGACCGGGGTCACTGTTTTTGTGTCAAAAAATGAAGAAAAAAAAATCAGCCATTTTTGGTGAAAATGGTTTATACATTTTTTTTAGGCCTGTCCAGAATGTCGCTTTTTCGGCATGATCGGAGTCATCGTTTTTAGGGACAAAATCGAAATCTGCAATTTTTTGTGAAAATGGTTGTAAAATGTTTTTTTAGGCCTGTCCAGAATGTCGATAGTTCGGCATGACCGGGGTCACTGTTTTTGTGTCAAAAAATGAAAAAAAGAATTCTGAGCTTTTTTTGAAAATGGTTCTAAAATGCTATTTTTTTAGGCCTGTCCAGAATGTCGCTTTTTCGGCATGATCGGAGTCATCGTTTTTAGGGACAAAATAGAAATCTGCAATTTTTTGTGAAAATGGTTTTAAAATGTTTTTTTTAGACCTGTCCAGAATGTCGATAGTTCGGCATGACCGGGGTCACTGTTTTTGTGTCAAAAAATGAAAAAAAGAATTCTGAGCTTTTTTTGAAAATGGTTCTAAAATGCTTTTTTTTTAGGCCTGTCCAGAATGTCGCTTTTTCGGCATGATCGGAGTCAACGTTTTTAGGGACAAAATAGAAATCTGCAATTTTTTGTGAAAATGGTTTTAAAATGTTTTTTTAGGCCTGTCCAGAATGTCGATAGTTCGGCATGACCGGGGTCACTGTTTTTGTGTCACGAAAATGAAGAAAAAAAAATCAGCAATTTTTGGTGAAAATGTTTTTTTTTTTAAATTTTAGGCCTGTCCAGAATGTCACTTTTTCGGCATGATCGGAGTCATCGTTTTTAGGGACAAAATAGAAATCTGCAATTTTTTGTGAAAATGGTTTTAAAATGTTTTTTTAGGCCTGTCCAGAATGTCGATAGTTCGGCATGACCGGGGTCACTGTTTTTGTGTCACGAAAATGAAAAAAAAATATCTGCAATTTTTTGTGAAAATGGTTCTAAAAATTTTTTTTAGGCCTGTCCAGAATGTCGCTTTTTCGGCATGATCGGAGTCATCGTTTTTAGGGACAAAATAGAAATCTGCCATTTTTTGTGAAAATGGTTTTAAAATGTTTTTTTTAGGCCTGTCCAGAATGTCGATAGTTCGGCATGACCGGGGTCACTGTTTTTGTGTCAAAAAATGAAAAAAAGAATTCTGAGCTTTTTTTGAAAATGGTTCTAAAATGCTTTTTTTTTAGGCCTGTACAAAATGTCGCTTTTTCGGCATGATCGGAGTCATCGTTTTTAGGGACAAAATAGAAATCTGCAATTTTTTGTGAAAATGGTTTTAAAATGTTTTTTTTAGGCCTGTCCAGAATGTCGATAGTTCGGTATGACCGGGGTCACTGTTTTTGTGTCAAAAAATGAAGAAAAAAAAATCAGCCATTTTTGGTGAAAATGTTTTTAAAAAATTTTTTTAGGCCTGTCCAGAATGTCGCTTTTTCGGCATGATCGGAGTCAACGTTTTTAGGGACAAAATAGAAATCTGCAATTTTTTGTGAAAATGGTTTTAAAATGTTTTTTTTAGGCCTGTCCAGAATGTCGATGGTTCGGCATGACCGGGGTCACTGTTTTTGTGTCACGAAAATGAAGAAAAAAAAATCAGCAATTTTTGGTGAAAATGTTTTTTTTTTTTTTTTTTAGGCCTGTCCAGAATGTCGCTTTTTCGGCATGATCGGAGTCATCGTTTTTAGGGACAAAATCGAATTCTGCAATTTTTTGTGAAAATGGTTTTAAAATGTTTTTTTTAGGCCTGTCCAGAATGTCGATAGTTCGGTATGACCGGGGTCACTGTTTTTGTGTCAAAAAATGAAGAAAAAAAAATCAGCCATTTTTGGTGAAAATGTTTTAAAAAAAATTTTTTAGGCCTGTCCAGAATGTCGCTTTTTCGGCATGATCGGAGTCAACGTTTTTAGGGACAAAATAGAAATCTGCAATTTTTTGTGAAAATGGTTTTAAAATGTTTTTTTAGGCCTGTCCAGAATGTCGATAGTTCGGCATGACCGGGGTCACTGTTTTTGTGTCACGAAAATGAAGAAAAAAAAATCAGCAATTTTTGGTGAAAATGTTTTTTTTTTAAAATTTTAGGCCTGTCCAGAATGTCACTTTTTCGGCATGATCGGAGTCATCGTTTTTAGGGACAAAATAGAAATCTGCAATTTTTTGTGAAAATGGTTTTAAAATGTTTTTTTAGGCCTGTCCAGAATGTCGATAGTTCGGCATGACCGGGGTCACTGTTTTTGTGTCACGAAAATGAAAAAAAAATATCTGCAATTTTTTGTGAAAATGGTTCTAAAAAAATTTTTTAGGCCTGTCCAGAATGTCGCTTTTTCGGCATGATCGGAGTCATCGTTTTTAGGGACAAAATAGAAATCTGCAATTTTTTGTGAAAATGGTTTTAAAATGTTTTTTTTAGGCCTGTCCAGAATGTCGATAGTTCGGCATGACCGGGGTCACTATTTTTGTGTCAAAAAATGAAAAAAAGAATTCTGAGCTTTTTTTGAAAATGGTTCTAAAATGCTTTTTTTTTAGGCCTGTCCAAAATGTCGCTTTTTCGGCATGATCGGAGTCATCGTTTTTAGGGACAAAATAGAAATCTGCAATTTTTTGTGAAAATGGTTTTAAAATGTTTTTTTTAGGCCTGTCCAGAATGTCGATAGTTCGGTATGACCGGGGTCACTGTTTTTGTGTCAAAAAATGAAGAAAAAAAAATCAGCCATTTTTGGTGAAAATGTTTTAAAAAAAAATTTTTAGGCCTGTCCAGAATGTCGCTTTTTCGGCATGATCGGAGTCAACGTTTTTAGGGACAAAATAGAAATCTGCAATTTTTTGTGAAAATGGTTTTAAAATGTTTTTTTTAGGCCTGTCCAGAATGTCGATAGTTCGGTATGACCGGGGTCACTGTTTTTGTGTAAAAAAATGAAGAAAAAAAAATCAGCCATTTTTGGTGAAAATGTTTTTTAAATTTTTTTTTAGGCCTGTCCAGAATGTCGCTTTTTCGGCATGATCGGAGTCAACGTTTTTAGGGACAAAATAGAAATCTGCAATTTTTTGTGAAAATGGTTTTAAAATGTTTTTTTTTAGGCCTGTCCAGAATGTCGATAGTTCGGTATGACCGGGGTCACTGTTTTTGTGTCAAAAAATGAAGAAAAAAAAATCAGCCATTTTTGGTGAAAATGTTTTTAAAAAAATTTTTTAGGCCTGTCCAGAATGTCGCTTTTTCGGCATGATCGGAGTCAACGTTTTTAGGGACAAAATAGAAATCTGCAATTTTTTGTGAAAATGGTTTTAAAATGTTTTTTTAGGCCTGTCCAGAATGTCGATAGTTCGGCATGACCGGGGTCACTGTTTTTGTGTCACGAAAATGAAGAAAAAAAAATCAGCAATTTTTGGTGAAAATGTTTTTTTTTTTAAATTTTAGGCCTGTCCAGAATGTCGCTTTTTCGGCATGATCGGAGTCATCGTTTTTAGGGACAAAATGGAAATCTGCAATTTTTTGTGAAAATGGTTTTAAAATGGTTTTTTAGGCCTGTCCAGAATGTCGATAGTTCGGCATGACCGGGGTCACTGTTTTTGTGTCACGAAAATGAAAAAAAAATATCTGCAATTTTTTGTGAAAATGGTTCTAAAAAATTTTTTTAGGCCTGTCCAGAATGTCGCTTTTTCGGCATGATCGGAGTCATCGTTTTTAGGGACAAAATAGAAATCTGCAATTTTTTGTGAAAATGGTTTTAAAATGTTTTTTTTTAGGCCTGTCCAGAATGTCGATAGTTCGGCATGACCGGGGTCACTGTTTTTGTGTCAAAATATGAAAAAAAGAATTCTGAGCTTTTTTTTTGAAAATGGTTCTAAAATGCTTTTTTTTTAGGCCTGTCCAAAATGTCGCTAGTTCAGCATGATCGGAGTCATCGTTTTTGGTGACAAAAATAGAAATCTACAATTTTTTGTGAAAATGGTTTTAAAATGTTTTTTTTAGGCCTGTCCAGAATGTCGATAGTTCGGCATGACCGGGGTCACTGTTTTTGTGTCACGAAAATGAGAAAAAAATATCTGCAATTTTTTGTGAAAATGGTTCTACATTTTTTTTTTTGGCCTGTCCAGAATGTCGCTTTTTCAGCATGATCGGAGTCATCGTTTTTAGGGACAAAATAGAAATCTGCAATTTTTTGTGAAAATGGTTTTAAAATGTTTTTTTAGGCATGTCCAGAATGTCGATAGGTCGGTATGACCGGGGTCACTGTTTTTGTGTCAAAAAATGAAGAAAAAAAAATCTGCCATTTTTGGTGAAAATGGTTTTTAAACATTTTTTTAGGCCTGTCCAGAATGTCGATAGTTCGGCATGACCGGGGTCACTGTTTTTGTGTCAAAAAATGAAAAAAAGAATTCTGAGCTTTTTTTTTGAAAATGGTTCTAAAATGCTTTTTTTTAGGCCTGTCCAAAATGTCGCTAGTTCGGCATGATCGGAGTCATCGTTTTTGGTGACAAAATAGAAATCTGCAATTTTTTGTGAAAATGGTTTTAAAATGTTTTTTTTAGGCCTGTCCAGAATGTCGATAGTTCGGCATGACCGGGGTCACTGTTTTTGTGTCAAAAAATGAAAAAAAGAATTCTGAGCTTTTTTTGAAAATGGTTCTAAAATGCTTTTTTTTTAGGCCTGTACAAAATGTCGCTTTTTCGGCATGATCGGAGTCATCGTTTTTAGGGACAAAATAGAAATCTGCAATTTTTTGTGAAAATGGTTTTAAAATGTTTTTTTTAGGCCTGTCCAGAATGTCGATAGTTCGGTATGACCGGGGTCACTGTTTTTGTGTCAAAAAATGAAGAAAAAAAAATCAGCCATTTTTGGTGAAAATGTTTTTAAAAATTTTTTTTAGGCCTGTCCAGAATGTCGCTTTTTCGGCATGATCGGAGTCAACGTTTTTAGGGACAAAATAGAAATCTGCAATTTTTTGTGAAAATGGTTTTAAAATGTTTTTTTTAGGCCTGTCCAGAATGTCGATGGTTCGGCATGACCGGGGTCACTGTTTTTGTGTCACGAAAATGAAGAAAAAAAAATCAGCAATTTTTGGTGAAAATGTTTTTTTTTTTTTTTTTTAGGCCTGTCCAGAATGTCGCTTTTTCGGCATGATCGGAGTCATCGTTTTTAGGGACAAAATCGAATTCTGCAATTTTTTGTGAAAATGGTTTTAAAATGTTTTTTTTAGGCCTGTCCAGAATGTCGATAGTTCGGTATGACCGGGGTCACTGTTTTTGTGTCAAAAAATGAAGAAAAAAAAATCAGCCATTTTTGGTGAAAATGTTTTAAAAAAAATTTTTTAGGCCTGTCCAGAATGTCGCTTTTTCGGCATGATCGGAGTCAACGTTTTTAGGGACAAAATAGAAATCTGCAATTTTTTGTGAAAATGGTTTTAAAATGTTTTTTTAGGCCTGTCCAGAATGTCGATAGTTCGGCATGACCGGGGTCACTGTTTTTGTGTCACGAAAATGAAGAAAAAAAAATCAGCAATTTTTGGTGAAAATGTATTTTTTTAAAAATTTTAGGCCTGTCCAGAATGTCACTTTTTCGGCATGATCGGAGTCATCGTTTTTAGGGACAAAATAGAAATCTGCAATTTTTTGTGAAAATGGTTTTAAAATGTTTTTTTAGGCCTGTCCAGAATGTCGATAGTTCGGCATGACCGGGGTCACTGTTTTTGTGTCACGAAAATGAAAAAAAAATATCTGCAATTTTTTGTGAAAATGGTTCTAAAAAATTTTTTTAGGCCTGTCCAGAATGTCGCTTTTTCGGCATGATCGGAGTCATCGTTTTTAGGGACAAAATAGAAATCTGCAATTTTTTGTGAAAATGGTTTTAAAATGTTTTTTTTAGGCCTGTCCAGAATGTCGATAGTTCGGCATGACCGGGGTCACTATTTTTGTGTCAAAAAATGAAAAAAAGAATTCTGAGCTTTTTTTGAAAATGGTTCTAAAATGCTTTTTTTTTAGGCCTGTCCAAAATGTCGCTTTTTCGGCATGATCGGAGTCATCGTTTTTAGGGACAAAATAGAAATCTGCAATTTTTTGTGAAAATGGTTTTAAAATGTTTTTTTTAGGCCTGTCCAGAATGTCGATAGTTCGGTATGACCGGGGTCACTGTTTTTGTGTCAAAAAATGAAGAAAAAAAAATCAGCCATTTTTGGTGAAAATGTTTTAAAAAAAATTTTTTAGGCCTGTCCAGAATGTCGCTTTTTCGGCATGATCGGAGTCAACGTTTTTAGGGACAAAATAGAAATCTGCAATTTTTTGTGAAAATGGTTTTAAAATGTTTTTTTTAGGCCTGTCCAGAATGTCGATAGTTCGGTATGACCGGGGTCACTGTTTTTGTGTAAAAAAATGAAGAAAAAAAAATCAGCCATTTTTGGTGAAAATGTTTTTTAAATTTTTTTTTAGGCCTGTCCAGAATGTCGCTTTTTCGGCATGATCGGAGTCAACGTTTTTAGGGACAAAATAGAAATCTGCAATTTTTTGTGAAAATGGTTTTAAAATGTTTTTTTTTAGGCCTGTCCAGAATGTCGATAGTTCGGTATGACCGGGGTCACTGTTTTTGTGTCAAAAAATGAAGAAAAAAAAATCAGCCATTTTTGGTGAAAATGTTTTTAAAAAAAATTTTTAGGCCTGTCCAGAATGTCGCTTTTTCGGCATGATCGGAGTCAACGTTTTTAGGGACAAAATAGAAATCTGCAATTTTTTGTGAAAATGGTTTTAAAATGTTTTTTTAGGCCTGTCCAGAATGTCGATAGTTCGGCATGACCGGGGTCACTGTTTTTGTGTCACGAAAATGAAGAAAAAAAAATCAGCAATTTTTGGTGAAAATGTTTTTTTTTTTAAATTTTAGGCCTGTCCAGAATGTCGCTTTTTCGGCATGATCGGAGTCATCGTTTTTAGGGACAAAATGGAAATCTGCAATTTTTTGTGAAAATGGTTTTAAAATGGTTTTTTAGGCCTGTCCAGAATGTCGATAGTTCGGCATGACCGGGGTCACTGTTTTTGTGTCACGAAAATGAAAAAAAAATATCTGCAATTTTTTGTGAAAATGGTTCTAAAAAATTTTTTTAGGCCTGTCCAGAATGTCGCTTTTTCGGCATGATCGGAGTCATCGTTTTTAGGGACAAAATAGAAATCTGCAATTTTTTGTGAAAATGGTTTTAAAATGTTTTTTTTTAGGCCTGTCCAGAATGTCGATAGTTCGGCATGACCGGGGTCACTGTTTTTGTGTCAAAATATGAAAAAAAGAATTCTGAGCTTTTTTTTTGAAAATGGTTCTAAAATGCTTTTTTTTTAGGCCTGTCCAAAATGTCGCTAGTTCAGCATGATCGGAGTCATCGTTTTTGGTGACAAAAATAGAAATCTACAATTTTTTGTGAAAATGGTTTTAAAATGTTTTTTTTAGGCCTGTCCAGAATGTCGATAGTTCGGCATGACCGGGGTCACTGTTTTTGTGTCACGAAAATGAGAAAAAAATATCTGCAATTTTTTGTGAAAATGGTTATAAAAATTTTTTTTAGGCCTGTCCAGAATGTCGCTTTTTCGGCATGATCGGAGTCATCGTTTTTAGGGACAAAATCGAAATCTGCAATTTTTTGTGAAAATGGTTTTAAAATGTTTTTTTAGGCCTGTCCAGAATGTCGATAGTTCGGCATGACCGGGGTCACTGTTTTTGTGTCACGAAAATGAGAAAAAAATATCTGCAATTTTTTGTGAAAATGGTTCTACATTTTTTTTTTTGGCCTGTCCAGAATGTCGCTTTTTCAGCATGATCGGAGTCATCGTTTTTAGGGACAAAATAGAAATCTGCAATTTTTTGTGAAAATGGTTTTAAAATGTTTTTTTAGGCATGTCCAGAATGTCGATAGGTCGGTATGACCGGGGTCACTGTTTTTGTGTCAAAAAATGAAGAAAAAAAAATCTGCCATTTTTGGTGAAAATGGTTTTTAAACATTTTTTTAGGCCTGTCCAGAATGTCGATAGTTCGGCATGACCGGGGTCACTGTTTTTGTGTCAAAAAATGAAAAAAAGAATTCTGAGCTTTTTTTTTGAAAATGGTTCTAAAATGCTTTTTTTTAGGCCTGTCCAAAATGTCGCTAGTTCGGCATGATCGGAGTCATCGTTTTTGGTGACAAAAATAGAAATCTACAATTTCTTGTGAAAATGGTTTTAAAATGTTTTTTTTTAGGCCTGTCCAGAATGTCGATAGTTCGGCATGACCGGGGTCACTGTTTTTGTGTCAAAAAATGAAAAAAAGAATTCTGAGCTTTTTTTGAAAATGGTTCTAAAATGCTTTTTTTTTAGGCCTGTCCAAAATGTCGCTTTTTCGGCATGATCGGAGTCATCGTTTTTAGGGACAAAATAGAAATCTGCAATTTTTTGTGAAAATGGTTTTAAAATGTTTTTTTTAGGCCTGTCCAGAATGTCGATAGTTCGGCATGACCGGGGTCACTTTTTTTGTGTCACGAAAATGAGAAAAAAATATCTGCAATTTTTTGTGAAAATGGTTCAAAAAATTTTTTTTAGGCCTGTCCAGAATGTCGCTTTTTCGGCATGATCGGAGTCATCGTTTTTAGGGACAAAATCGAATTCTGCAATTTTTTGTGAAAATGGTTTTAAAATGTTTTTTTTAGGCCTGTCCAGAATGTCGATAGTTCGGTATGACCGGGGTCACTGTTTTTGTGTCAAAAAATGAAGAAAAAAAAATCAGCAATTTTTGGTGAAAATGTTTTTAAAAAAATTTTTTAGGCCTGTCCAGAATGTCGCTTTTTCGGCATGATCGGAGTCAACGTTTTTAGGGACAAAATCGAATTCTGCAATTTTTTGTGAAAATGGTTTTAAAATGTTTTTTTTAGGCCTGTCCAGAATGTCGATAGTTCGGTATGACCGGGGTCACTGTTTTTGTGTCAAAAAATGAAGAAAAAAAAATCAGCCATTTTTGGTGAAAATGTTTTTAAAAAATTTTTTTAGGCCTGTCCAGAATGTCGCTTTTTCGGCATGATCGGAGTCAACGTTTTTAGGGACAAAATAGAAATCTGCAATTTTTTGTGAAAATGGTTTTAAAATGTTTTTTTTAGGCCTGTCCAGAATGTCGATAGTTCGGTATGACCGGGGTCACTGTTTTTGTGTCAAAAAATGAAGAAAAAAAAATCAGCAATTTTTGGTGAAAATGTTTTTTTTTTTAAATTTTAGGCCTGTCCAGAATGTCACTTTTTCGGCATGATCGGAGTCATCGTTTTTAGGGACAAAATAGAAATCTGCAATTTTTTGTGAAAATGGTTTTAAAATGTTTTTTTAGGCCTGTCCAGAATGTCGATAGTTCGGCATGACCGGGGTCACTGTTTTTGTGTCACGAAAATGAAAAAAAAATATCTGCAATTTTTTGTGAAAATGGTTCTAAAAAATTTTTTTAGGCCTGTCCAGAATGTCGCTTTTTCGGCATGATCGGAGTCATCATTTTTAGGGACAAAATAGAAATCTGCAATTTTTTGTGAAAATGGTTTTAAAATGTTTTTTTTAGGCCTGTCCAGAATGTCGATAGTTCGGCATGACCGGTGTCACTGTTTTTGTGTCAAAAAATGAAAAAAAGAATTCTGAGCTTTTTTTGAAAATGGTTCTAAAATGCTTTTTTTTTAGGCCTGTCCAAAATGTCGCTTTTTCGGCATGATCGGAGTCATCGTTTTTAGGGACAAAATAGAAATCTGCAATTTTTTGTGAAAATGGTTTTAAAATGTTTTTTTTAGGCCTGTCCAGAATGTCGATAGTTCGGTATGACCGGGGTCACTGTTTTTGTGTCAAAAAATGAAGAAAAAAAAATCCGCCATTTTTGGTGAAAATGTTTTTAAAAAATTTTTTTAGGCCTGTCCAGAATGTCGCTTTTTCGGCATGATCGGAGTCAACGTTTTTAGGGACAAAATAGAAATCTGCAATTTTTTGTGAAAATGGTTTTAAAATGTTTTTTTTAGGCCTGTCCAGAATGTCGATAGTTCGGCATGACCGGGGTCACTGTTTTTGTGTCACGAAAATGAAGAAAAAAAAATCAGCAATTTTTGGTGAAAATGTTTTTTTTTTTTAATTTTAGGCCTGTCCAGAATGTCGCTTTTTCGGCATGATCGGAGTCATCGTTTTTAGGGACAAAATAGAAATCTGCAATTTTTTGTGAAAATGGTTTTAAAATGTTTTTTTAGGCCTGTCCAGAATGTCGATAGTTCGGCATGACCGGGGTCACTGTTTTTGTGTCACGAAAATGAAAAAAAAATATCTGCAATTTTTTGTGAAAATGGTTCAAAAAAATTTTTTTTGGCCTGTCCAGAATGTCGCTTTTTCGGCATGATCGGAGTCATCGTTTTTAGGGACAAAGTAGAAATCTGCAATTTTTTGTGAAAATGGTTTTAAAATGTTTTTTTTAGGGCTGTCCAGAATGTCGATAGTTCGGCATGACCGGGGTCACTGTTTTTGTGTCAAAAAATGAAAAAAAGAATTCTGAGCTTTTTTTGAAAATTGTTCTAAAATGCTTTTTTTTTAGGCCTGTCCAAAATGTCGCTTTTTCGGCATGATCGGAGTCATCGTTTTTAGGGACAAAATAGAAATCTGCAATTTTTTGTGAAAATGGTTTTAAAATGTTTTTTTTAGGCCTGTCCAGAATGTCGATAGTTCGGTATGACCGGGGTCACTGTTTTTGTGTCAAAAAATGAAGAAAAAAAAATCAGCCATTTTTGCTGAAAATGTTTTTAAAAATTTTTTTTAGGCCTGTCCAGAATGTCGCTTTTTCGGCATGATCGGAGTCATCGTTTTTAGGGACAAAATAGAAATCTGCAATTTTTTGTGAAAATGGTTTTAAAATGTTTTTTTTAGGCCTGTCCAGAATGTCGATAGTTCGGCATGACCGGGGTCACTTTTTTTGTGTCACGAAAATGAGAAAAAAATATCTGCAATTTTTTGTGAAAATGGTTCAAAAAATTTTTTTTAGGCCTGTCCAGAATGTCGCTTTTTCGGCATGATCGGAGTCACCGTTTTTAGGGACAAAATCGAATTCTGCAATTTTTTGTGAAAATGGTTTTAAAATGTTTTTTTTAGGCCTGTCCAGAATGTCGATAGTTCGGTATGACCGGGGTCACTGTTTTTGTGTCAAAAAATGAAGAAAAAAAAATCAGCAATTTTTGGTGAAAATGTTTTTAAAAAAATTTTTTAGGCCTGTCCAGAATGTCGCTTTTTCGGCATGATCGGAGTCAACGTTTTTAGGGACAAAATCGAATTCTGCAATTTTTTGTGAAAATGGTTTTAAAATGTTTTTTTTAGGCCTGTCCAGAATGTCGATAGTTCGGTATGACCGGGGTCACTGTTTTTGTGTCAAAAAATGAAGAAAAAAAAATCAGCCATTTTTGGTGAAAATGTTTTTAAAAAATTTTTTTAGGCCTGTCCAGAATGTCGCTTTTTCGGCATGATCGGAGTCAACGTTTTTAGGGACAAAATAGAAATCTGCAATTTTTTGTGAAAATGGTTTTAAAATGTTTTTTTTAGGCCTGTCCAGAATGTCGATAGTTCGGTATGACCGGGGTCACTGTTTTTGTGTCAAAAAATGAAGAAAAAAAAATCAGCAATTTTTGGTGAAAATGTTTTTTTTTTAAAATTTTAGGCCTGTCCAGAATGTCACTTTTTCGGCATGATCGGAGTCATCGTTTTTAGGGACAAAATAGAAATCTGCAATTTTTTGTGAAAATGGTTTTAAAATGTTTTTTTAGGCCTGTCCAGAATGTCGATAGTTCGGCATGACCGGGGTCACTGTTTTTGTGTCACGAAAATGAAAAAAAAATATCTGCAATTTTTTGTGAAAATGGTTCTAAAAAATTTTTTTAGGCCTGTCCAGAATGTCGCTTTTTCGGCATGATCGGAGTCATCATTTTTAGGGACAAAATAGAAATCTGCAATTTTTTGTGAAAATGGTTTTAAAATGTTTTTTTTAGGCCTGTCCAGAATGTCGATAGTTCGGCATGACCGGTGTCACTGTTTTTGTGTCAAAAAATGAAAAAAAGAATTCTGAGCTTTTTTTGAAAATGGTTCTAAAATGCTTTTTTTTTAGGCCTGTCCAAAATGTCGCTTTTTCGGCATGATCGGAGTCATCGTTTTTAGGGACAAAATAGAAATCTGCAATTTTTTGTGAAAATGGTTTTAAAATGTTTTTTTTAGGCCTGTCCAGAATGTCGATAGTTCGGTATGACCGGGGTCACTGTTTTTGTGTCAAAAAATGAAGAAAAAAAAATCCGCCATTTTTGGTGAAAATGTTTTTAAAAAATTTTTTTAGGCCTGTCCAGAATGTCGCTTTTTCGGCATGATCGGAGTCAACGTTTTTAGGGACAAAATAGAAATCTGCAATTTTTTGTGAAAATGGTTTTAAAATGTTTTTTTAGGCATGTCCAGAATGTCGATAGGTCGGTATGACCGGGGTCACTGTTTTTGTGTCAAAAAATGAAGAAAAAAAAATCTGCCATTTTTGGTGAAAATGGTTTTTAAACATTTTTTTAGGCCTGTCCAGAATGTCGATAGTTCGGCATGACCGGGGTCACTGTTTTTGTGTCAAAAAATGAAAAAAAGAATTCTGAGCTTTTTTTTTGAAAATGGTTCTAAAATGCTTTTTTTTAGGCCTGTCCAAAATGTCGCTAGTTCGGCATGATCGGAGTCATCGTTTTTGGTGACAAAAATAGAAATCTACAATTTCTTGTGAAAATGGTTTTAAAATGTTTTTTTTTAGGCCTGTCCAGAATGTCGATAGTTCGGCATGACCGGGGTCACTGTTTTTGTGTCAAAAAATGAAAAAAAGAATTCTGAGCTTTTTTTGAAAATGGTTCTAAAATGCTTTTTTTTTAGGCCTGTCCAAAATGTCGCTTTTTCGGCATGATCGGAGTCATCGTTTTTAGGGACAAAATAGAAATCTGCAATTTTTGGTGAAAATGGTTTTAAAATGTTTTTTTTAGGCCTGTCCAGAATGTCGATAGTTCGGCATGACCGGGGTCACTTTTTTTGTGTCACGAAAATGAGAAAAAAATATCTGCAATTTTTTGTGAAAATGGTTCAAAAAATTTTTTTTAGGCCTGTCCAGAATGTCGCTTTTTCGGCATGATCGGAGTCATCGTTTTTAGGGACAAAATCGAATTCTGCAATTTTTTGTGAAAATGGTTTTAAAATGTTTTTTTTAGGCCTGTCCAGAATGTCGATAGTTCGGTATGACCGGGGTCACTGTTTTTGTGTCAAAAAATGAAGAAAAAAAAATCAGCCATTTTTGGTGAAAATGTTTTTAAAAATTTTTTTTAGGCCTGTCCAGAATGTCGCTTTTTCGGCATGATCGGAGTCAACGTTTTTAGGGACAAAATCGAATTCTGCAATTTTTTGTGAAAATGGTTTTAAAATGTTTTTTTTAGGCCTGTCCAGAATGTCGATAGTTCGGTATGACCGGGGTCACTGTTTTTGTGTCAAAAAATGAAGAAAAAAAAATCAGCCATTTTTGGTGAAAATGTTTTTAAAAAATTTTTTTAGGCCTGTCCAGAATGTCGCTTTTTCGGCATGATCGGAGTCAACGTTTTTAGGGACAAAATAGAAATCTGCAATTTTTTGTGAAAATGGTTTTAAAATGTTTTTTTTAGGCCTGTCCAGAATGTCGATAGTTCGGTATGACCGGGGTCACTGTTTTTGTGTCAAAAAATGAAGAAAAAAAAATCAGCAATTTTTGGTGAAAATGTTTTTTTTTTAAAATTTTAGGCCTGTCCAGAATGTCACTTTTTCGGCATGATCGGAGTCATCGTTTTTAGGGACAAAATAGAAATCTGCAATTTTTTGTGAAAATGGTTTTAAAATGTTTTTTTAGGCCTGTCCAGAATGTCGATAGTTCGGCATGACCGGGGTCACTGTTTTTGTGTCACGAAAATGAAAAAAAAATATCTGCAATTTTTTGTGAAAATGGTTCTAAAAAATTTTTTTAGGCCTGTCCAGAATGTCGCTTTTTCGGCATGATCGGAGTCATCATTTTTAGGGACAAAATAGAAATCTGCAATTTTTTGTGAAAATGGTTTTAAAATGTTTTTTTTAGGCCTGTCCAGAATGTCGATAGTTCGGCATGACCGGTGTCACTGTTTTTGTGTCAAAAAATGAAAAAAAGAATTCTGAGCTTTTTTTGAAAATGGTTCTAAAATGCTTTTTTTTTAGGCCTGTCCAAAATGTCGCTTTTTCGGCATGATCGGAGTCATCGTTTTTAGGGACAAAATAGAAATCTGCAATTTTTTGTGAAAATGGTTTTAAAATGTTTTTTTTAGGCCTGTCCAGAATGTCGATAGTTCGGTATGACCGGGGTCACTGTTTTTGTGTCAAAAAATGAAGAAAAAAAAATCCGCCATTTTTGGTGAAAATGTTTTTAAATTTTTTTTTTAGGCCTGTCCAGAATGTCGCTTTTTCGGCATGATCGGAGTCAACGTTTTTAGGGACAAAATAGAAATCTGCAATTTTTTGTGAAAATGGTTTTAAAATGTTTTTTTTAGGCCTGTCCAGAATGTCGATAGTTCGGCATGACCGGGGTCACTGTTTTTGTGTCACGAAAATGAAGAAAAAAAAATCAGCAATTTTTGGTGAAAATGTTTTTTTTTTTTAATTTTAGGCCTGTCCAGAATGTCGCTTTTTCGGCATGATCGGAGTCATCGTTTTTAGGGACAAAATAGAAATCTGCAATTTTTTGTGAAAATGGTTTTAAAATGTTTTTTTAGGCCTGTCCAGAATGTCGATAGTTCGGCATGACCGGGGTCACTGTTTTTGTGTCACGAAAATGAAAAAAAAATATCTGCAATTTTTTGTGAAAATGGTTCAAAAAAATTTTTTTTGGCCTGTCCAGAATGTCGCTTTTTCGGCATGATCGGAGTCATCGTTTTTAGGGACAAAGTAGAAATCTGCAATTTTTTGTGAAAATGGTTTTAAAATGTTTTTTTTAGGGCTGTCCAGAATGTCGATAGTTCGGCATGACCGGGGTCACTGTTTTTGTGTCAAAAAATGAAAAAAAGAATTCTGAGCTTTTTTTGAAAATTGTTCTAAAATGCTTTTTTTTTAGGCCTGTCCAAAATGTCGCTTTTTCGGCATGATCGGAGTCATCGTTTTTAGGGACAAAATAGAAATCTGCAATTTTTTGTGAAAATGGTTTTAAAATGTTTTTTTTAGGCCTGTCCAGAATGTCGATAGTTCGGTATGACCGGGGTCACTGTTTTTGTGTCAAAAAATGAAGAAAAAAAAATCAGCCATTTTTGCTGAAAATGTTTTTAAAAAATTTTTTTAGGCCTGTCCAGAATGTCGCTTTTTCGGCATGATCGGAGTCAACGTTTTTAGGGACAAAATAGAAATCTGCAATTTTTGGTGAAAATGGTTTTAAAATGTTTTTTTTAGGCCTGTCCAGAATGTCGATAGTTCGGTATGACCGGGGTCACTGTTTTTGTGTCAAAAAATGAAGAAAAAAAAATCAGCCATTTTTGGTGAAAATGTTTAAAAAAAAATTTTTTAGGCCTGTCCAGAATGTCGCTTTTTCGGCATGATCGGAGTCAACGTTTTTAGGGACAAAATAGAAATCTGCAATTTTTTGTGAAAATGGTTTTAAAATGTTTTTTTAGGCATGTCCAGAATGTCGATAGGTCGGTATGACCGGGGTCACTGTTTTTGTGTCAAAAAATGAAGAAAAAAAAATCTGCCATTTTTGGTGAAAATGGTTTTTAAACATTTTTTTAGGCCTGTCCAGAATGTCGATAGTTCGGCATGACCGGGGTCACTGTTTTTGTGTCAAAAAATGAAAAAAAGAATTCTGAGCTTTTTTTTTGAAAATGGTTCTAAAATGCTTTTTTTTTAGGCCTGTCCAAAATGTCCCTAGTTCGGCATGATCGGAGTCATCGTTTTTGGTGACAAAAATAGAAATCTACAATTTTTTGTGAAAATGGTTTTAAAATGTTTTTTTTTGGCCTGTCCAGAATGTCGATAGTTCGGCATGACCGGGGTCACTGTTTTTGTGTCACGAAAATGAGAAAAAAATATCTGCAATTTTTTGTGAAAATGGTTCTAAAAAATTTTTTTAGGCCTGTCCAGAATGTCGCTTTTTCGGCATGATCGGAGTCATCGTTTTTAGGGACAAAATAGAAATCTGCAATTTTTTGTGAAAATGGTTTTAAAATGTTTTTTTTAGGCCTGTCCAGAATGTCGATAGTTCGGCATGACCGGGGTCACTGTTTTTGTGTCAAAAAATGAAAAAAAGAATTCTGAGCTTTTTTTGAAAATGGTTCTAAAATGCTTTTTTTTTAGGCCTGTCCAGAATGTCGCTTTTTCGGCATGATCGGAGTCATCGTTTTTAGGGACAAAATAGAAATCTGCAATTTTTTGTGAAAATGGTTTTAAAATGTTTTTTTTAGACCTGTCCAGAATGTCGATAGTTCGGCATGACCGGGGTCACTGTTTTTGTGTCAAAAAATGAAAAAAAGAATTCTGAGCTTTTTTTGAAAATGGTTCTAAAATGCTTTTTTTTTAGGCCTGTCCAGAATGTCGCTTTTTCGGCATGATCGGAGTCATCGTTTTTAGGGACAAAATAGAAATCTGCAATTTTTTGTGAAAATGGTTTTAAAATGTTTTTTTTAGACCTGTCCAGAATGTCGATAGTTCGGCATGACCGGGGTCACTGTTTTTGTGTCAAAAAATGAAAAAAAGAATTCTGAGCTTTTTTTGAAAATGGTTCTAAAATGCTTTTTTTTTAGGCCTGTCCAAAATGTCGCTTTTTCGGCATGATCGGAGTCATCGTTTTTAGGGACAAAATAGAAATCTGCAATTTTTTGTGAAAATGGTTTTAAAATGTTTTTTTTAGGCCTGTCCAGAATGTCGATAGTTCGGCATGACCGGGGTCACTTTTTTTGTGTCACGAAAATGAGAAAAAAATATCTGCAATTTTTTGTGAAAATGATTCAAAAATTTTTTTTTAGGCCTGTCCAGAATGTCGCTTTTTCGGCATGATCGGAGTCATCGTTTTTAGGGACAAAATCGAATTCTGCAATTTTTTGTGAAAATGGTTTTAAAATGTTTTTTTTAGGCCTGTCCAGAATGTCGATAGTTCGGTATGACCGGGGTCACTGTTTTTGTGTCAAAAAATGAAGAAAAAAAAATCAGCCATTTTTGGTGAAAATGTTTTTAAAAATTTTTTTTAGGCCTGTCCAGAATGTCGCTTTTTCGGCATGATCGGAGTCAACGTTTTTAGGGACAAAATAGAAATCTGCAATTTTTTGTGAAAATGGTTTTAAAATGTTTTTTTTAGGCCTGTCCAGAATGTCGATAGTTCGGTATGACCGGGGTCACTGTTTTTGTGTCAAAAAATGAAGAAAAAAAAATCAGCAATTTTTGGTGAAAATGTTTTTTTTTTTTAATTTTAGGCCTGTCCAGAATGTCACTTTTTCGGCATGATCGGAGTCAACGTTTTTAGGGACAAAATAGAAATCTGCAATTTTTGGTGAAAATGGTTTTAAAATGTTTTTTTTAGGCCTGTCCAGAATGTCGATAGTTCGGCATGACCGGGGTCACTGTTTTTGTGTCAAAAAATGAAAAAAAGAATTCTGAGCTTTTTTTGAAAATGGTTCTAAAATGCTTTTTTTTTAGGCCTGTACAAAATGTCGCTTTTTCGGCATGATCGGAGTCATCGTTTTTAGGGACAAAATAGAAATCTGCAATTTTTTGTGAAAATGGTTTTAAAATGTTTTTTTTAGGCCTGTCCAGAATGTCGATAGTTCGGTATGACCGGGGTCACTGTTTTTGTGTCAAAAAATGAAGAAAAAAAAATCAGCCATTTTTGGTGAAAATGTTTTTAAAAATTTTTTTTAGGCCTGTCCAGAATGTCGCTTTTTCGGCATGATCGGAGTCAACGTTTTTAGGGACAAAATAGAAATCTGCAATTTTTTGTGAAAATGGTTTTAAAATGTTTTTTTTAGGCCTGTCCAGAATGTCGATGGTTCGGCATGACCGGGGTCACTGTTTTTGTGTCACGAAAATGAAGAAAAAAAAATCAGCAATTTTTGGTGAAAATGTTTTTTTTTTTTTTTTTTAGGCCTGTCCAGAATGTCGCTTTTTCGGCATGATCGGAGTCATCGTTTTTAGGGACAAAATCGAATTCTGCAATTTTTTGTGAAAATGGTTTTAAAATGTTTTTTTTAGGCCTGTCCAGAATGTCGATAGTTCGGTATGACCGGGGTCACTGTTTTTGTGTCAAAAAATGAAGAAAAAAAAATCAGCCATTTTTGGTGAAAATGTTTTAAAAAAAATTTTTTAGGCCTGTCCAGAATGTCGCTTTTTCGGCATGATCGGAGTCAACGTTTTTAGGGACAAAATAGAAATCTGCAATTTTTTGTGAAAATGGTTTTAAAATGTTTTTTTAGGCCTGTCCAGAATGTCGATAGTTCGGCATGACCGGGGTCACTGTTTTTGTGTCACGAAAATGAAGAAAAAAAAATCAGCAATTTTTGGTGAAAATGTATTTTTTTAAAAATTTTAGGCCTGTCCAGAATGTCACTTTTTCGGCATGATCGGAGTCATCGTTTTTAGGGACAAAATAGAAATCTGCAATTTTTTGTGAAAATGGTTTTAAAATGTTTTTTTAGGCCTGTCCAGAATGTCGATAGTTCGGCATGACCGGGGTCACTGTTTTTGTGTCACGAAAATGAAAAAAAAATATCTGCAATTTTTTGTGAAAATGGTTCTAAAAAATTTTTTTAGGCCTGTCCAGAATGTCGCTTTTTCGGCATGATCGGAGTCATCGTTTTTAGGGACAAAATAGAAATCTGCAATTTTTTGTGAAAATGGTTTTAAAATGTTTTTTTTAGGCCTGTCCAGAATGTCGATAGTTCGGCATGACCGGGGTCACTATTTTTGTGTCAAAAAATGAAAAAAAGAATTCTGAGCTTTTTTTGAAAATGGTTCTAAAATGCTTTTTTTTTAGGCCTGTCCAAAATGTCGCTTTTTCGGCATGATCGGAGTCATCGTTTTTAGGGACAAAATAGAAATCTGCAATTTTTTGTGAAAATGGTTTTAAAATGTTTTTTTTAGGCCTGTCCAGAATGTCGATAGTTCGGTATGACCGGGGTCACTGTTTTTGTGTCAAAAAATGAAGAAAAAAAAATCAGCCATTTTTGGTGAAAATGTTTTAAAAAAAATTTTTTAGGCCTGTCCAGAATGTCGCTTTTTCGGCATGATCGGAGTCAACGTTTTTAGGGACAAAATAGAAATCTGCAATTTTTTGTGAAAATGGTTTTAAAATGTTTTTTTTAGGCCTGTCCAGAATGTCGATAGTTCGGTATGACCGGGGTCACTGTTTTTGTGTAAAAAAATGAAGAAAAAAAAATCAGCCATTTTTGGTGAAAATGTTTTTTAAATTTTTTTTTAGGCCTGTCCAGAATGTCGCTTTTTCGGCATGATCGGAGTCAACGTTTTTAGGGACAAAATAGAAATCTGCAATTTTTTGTGAAAATGGTTTTAAAATGTTTTTTTTTAGGCCTGTCCAGAATGTCGATAGTTCGGTATGACCGGGGTCACTGTTTTTGTGTCAAAAAATGAAGAAAAAAAAATCAGCCATTTTTGGTGAAAATGTTTTTAAAAAAAATTTTTAGGCCTGTCCAGAATGTCGCTTTTTCGGCATGATCGGAGTCAACGTTTTTAGGGACAAAATAGAAATCTGCAATTTTTTGTGAAAATGGTTTTAAAATGTTTTTTTAGGCCTGTCCAGAATGTCGATAGTTCGGCATGACCGGGGTCACTGTTTTTGTGTCACGAAAATGAAGAAAAAAAAATCAGCAATTTTTGGTGAAAATGTTTTTTTTTTTAAATTTTAGGCCTGTCCAGAATGTCGCTTTTTCGGCATGATCGGAGTCATCGTTTTTAGGGACAAAATGGAAATCTGCAATTTTTTGTGAAAATGGTTTTAAAATGGTTTTTTAGGCCTGTCCAGAATGTCGATAGTTCGGCATGACCGGGGTCACTGTTTTTGTGTCACGAAAATGAAAAAAAAATATCTGCAATTTTTTGTGAAAATGGTTCTAAAAAATTTTTTTAGGCCTGTCCAGAATGTCGCTTTTTCGGCATGATCGGAGTCATCGTTTTTAGGGACAAAATAGAAATCTGCAATTTTTTGTGAAAATGGTTTTAAAATGTTTTTTTTTAGGCCTGTCCAGAATGTCGATAGTTCGGCATGACCGGGGTCACTGTTTTTGTGTCAAAATATGAAAAAAAGAATTCTGAGCTTTTTTTTTGAAAATGGTTCTAAAATGCTTTTTTTTTAGGCCTGTCCAAAATGTCGCTAGTTCAGCATGATCGGAGTCATCGTTTTTGGTGACAAAAATAGAAATCTACAATTTTTTGTGAAAATGGTTTTAAAATGTTTTTTTTAGGCCTGTCCAGAATGTCGATAGTTCGGCATGACCGGGGTCACTGTTTTTGTGTCACGAAAATGAGAAAAAAATATCTGCAATTTTTTGTGAAAATGGTTATAAAAATTTTTTTTAGGCCTGTCCAGAATGTCGCTTTTTCGGCATGATCGGAGTCATCGTTTTTAGGGACAAAATCGAAATCTGCAATTTTTTGTGAAAATGGTTTTAAAATGTTTTTTTAGGCCTGTCCAGAATGTCGATAGTTCGGCATGACCGGGGTCACTGTTTTTGTGTCACGAAAATGAGAAAAAAATATCTGCAATTTTTTGTGAAAATGGTTCTACATTTTTTTTTTTGGCCTGTCCAGAATGTCGCTTTTTCAGCATGATCGGAGTCATCGTTTTTAGGGACAAAATAGAAATCTGCAATTTTTTGTGAAAATGGTTTTAAAATGTTTTTTTAGGCATGTCCAGAATGTCGATAGGTCGGTATGACCGGGGTCACTGTTTTTGTGTCAAAAAATGAAGAAAAAAAAATCTGCCATTTTTGGTGAAAATGGTTTTTAAACATTTTTTTAGGCCTGTCCAGAATGTCGATAGTTCGGCATGACCGGGGTCACTGTTTTTGTGTCAAAAAATGAAAAAAAGAATTCTGAGCTTTTTTTTTGAAAATGGTTCTAAAATGCTTTTTTTTAGGCCTGTCCAAAATGTCGCTAGTTCGGCATGATCGGAGTCATCGTTTTTGGTGACAAAAATAGAAATCTACAATTTCTTGTGAAAATGGTTTTAAAATGTTTTTTTTTAGGCCTGTCCAGAATGTCGATAGTTCGGCATGACCGGGGTCACTGTTTTTGTGTCAAAAAATGAAAAAAAGAATTCTGAGCTTTTTTTGAAAATGGTTCTAAAATGCTTTTTTTTTAGGCCTGTCCAAAATGTCGCTTTTTCGGCATGATCGGAGTCATCGTTTTTAGGGACAAAATAGAAATCTGCAATTTTTTGTGAAAATGGTTTTAAAATGTTTTTTTTAGGCCTGTCCAGAATGTCGATAGTTCGGCATGACCGGGGTCACTTTTTTTGTGTCACGAAAATGAGAAAAAAATATCTGCAATTTTTTGTGAAAATGGTTCAAAAAATTTTTTTTAGGCCTGTCCAGAATGTCGCTTTTTCGGCATGATCGGAGTCATCGTTTTTAGGGACAAAATCGAATTCTGCAATTTTTTGTGAAAATGGTTTTAAAATGTTTTTTTTAGGCCTGTCCAGAATGTCGATAGTTCGGTATGACCGGGGTCACTGTTTTTGTGTCAAAAAATGAAGAAAAAAAAATCAGCAATTTTTGGTGAAAATGTTTTTAAAAAAATTTTTTAGGCCTGTCCAGAATGTCGCTTTTTCGGCATGATCGGAGTCAACGTTTTTAGGGACAAAATCGAATTCTGCAATTTTTTGTGAAAATGGTTTTAAAATGTTTTTTTTAGGCCTGTCCAGAATGTCGATAGTTCGGTATGACCGGGGTCACTGTTTTTGTGTCAAAAAATGAAGAAAAAAAAATCAGCCATTTTTGGTGAAAATGTTTTTAAAAAATTTTTTTAGGCCTGTCCAGAATGTCGCTTTTTCGGCATGATCGGAGTCAACGTTTTTAGGGACAAAATAGAAATCTGCAATTTTTTGTGAAAATGGTTTTAAAATGTTTTTTTTAGGCCTGTCCAGAATGTCGATAGTTCGGTATGACCGGGGTCACTGTTTTTGTGTCAAAAAATGAAGAAAAAAAAATCAGCAATTTTTGGTGAAAATGTTTTTTTTTTTAAATTTTAGGCCTGTCCAGAATGTCACTTTTTCGGCATGATCGGAGTCATCGTTTTTAGGGACAAAATAGAAATCTGCAATTTTTTGTGAAAATGGTTTTAAAATGTTTTTTTAGGCCTGTCCAGAATGTCGATAGTTCGGCATGACCGGGGTCACTGTTTTTGTGTCACGAAAATGAAAAAAAAATATCTGCAATTTTTTGTGAAAATGGTTCTAAAAAATTTTTTTAGGCCTGTCCAGAATGTCGCTTTTTCGGCATGATCGGAGTCATCATTTTTAGGGACAAAATAGAAATCTGCAATTTTTTGTGAAAATGGTTTTAAAATGTTTTTTTTAGGCCTGTCCAGAATGTCGATAGTTCGGCATGACCGGTGTCACTGTTTTTGTGTCAAAAAATGAAAAAAAGAATTCTGAGCTTTTTTTGAAAATGGTTCTAAAATGCTTTTTTTTTAGGCCTGTCCAAAATGTCGCTTTTTCGGCATGATCGGAGTCATCGTTTTTAGGGACAAAATAGAAATCTGCAATTTTTTGTGAAAATGGTTTTAAAATGTTTTTTTTAGGCCTGTCCAGAATGTCGATAGTTCGGTATGACCGGGGTCACTGTTTTTGTGTCAAAAAATGAAGAAAAAAAAATCCGCCATTTTTGGTGAAAATGTTTTTAAAAAATTTTTTTAGGCCTGTCCAGAATGTCGCTTTTTCGGCATGATCGGAGTCAACGTTTTTAGGGACAAAATAGAAATCTGCAATTTTTTGTGAAAATGGTTTTAAAATGTTTTTTTTAGGCCTGTCCAGAATGTCGATAGTTCGGCATGACCGGGGTCACTGTTTTTGTGTCACGAAAATGAAGAAAAAAAAATCAGCAATTTTTGGTGAAAATGTTTTTTTTTTTTAATTTTAGGCCTGTCCAGAATGTCGCTTTTTCGGCATGATCGGAGTCATCGTTTTTAGGGACAAAATAGAAATCTGCAATTTTTTGTGAAAATGGTTTTAAAATGTTTTTTTAGGCCTGTCCAGAATGTCGATAGTTCGGCATGACCGGGGTCACTGTTTTTGTGTCACGAAAATGAAAAAAAAATATCTGCAATTTTTTGTGAAAATGGTTCAAAAAAATTTTTTTTGGCCTGTCCAGAATGTCGCTTTTTCGGCATGATCGGAGTCATCGTTTTTAGGGACAAAGTAGAAATCTGCAATTTTTTGTGAAAATGGTTTTAAAATGTTTTTTTTAGGGCTGTCCAGAATGTCGATAGTTCGGCATGACCGGGGTCACTGTTTTTGTGTCAAAAAATGAAAAAAAGAATTCTGAGCTTTTTTTGAAAATTGTTCTAAAATGCTTTTTTTTTAGGCCTGTCCAAAATGTCGCTTTTTCGGCATGATCGGAGTCATCGTTTTTAGGGACAAAATAGAAATCTGCAATTTTTTGTGAAAATGGTTTTAAAATGTTTTTTTTAGGCCTGTCCAGAATGTCGATAGTTCGGTATGACCGGGGTCACTGTTTTTGTGTCAAAAAATGAAGAAAAAAAAATCAGCCATTTTTGCTGAAAATGTTTTTAAAAATTTTTTTTAGGCCTGTCCAGAATGTCGCTTTTTCGGCATGATCGGAGTCATCGTTTTTAGGGACAAAATAGAAATCTGCAATTTTTTGTGAAAATGGTTTTAAAATGTTTTTTTTAGGCCTGTCCAGAATGTCGATAGTTCGGCATGACCGGGGTCACTTTTTTTGTGTCACGAAAATGAGAAAAAAATATCTGCAATTTTTTGTGAAAATGGTTCAAAAAATTTTTTTTAGGCCTGTCCAGAATGTCGCTTTTTCGGCATGATCGGAGTCACCGTTTTTAGGGACAAAATCGAATTCTGCAATTTTTTGTGAAAATGGTTTTAAAATGTTTTTTTTAGGCCTGTCCAGAATGTCGATAGTTCGGTATGACCGGGGTCACTGTTTTTGTGTCAAAAAATGAAGAAAAAAAAATCAGCAATTTTTGGTGAAAATGTTTTTAAAAAAATTTTTTAGGCCTGTCCAGAATGTCGCTTTTTCGGCATGATCGGAGTCAACGTTTTTAGGGACAAAATCGAATTCTGCAATTTTTTGTGAAAATGGTTTTAAAATGTTTTTTTTAGGCCTGTCCAGAATGTCGATAGTTCGGTATGACCGGGGTCACTGTTTTTGTGTCAAAAAATGAAGAAAAAAAAATCAGCCATTTTTGGTGAAAATGTTTTTAAAAAATTTTTTTAGGCCTGTCCAGAATGTCGCTTTTTCGGCATGATCGGAGTCAACGTTTTTAGGGACAAAATAGAAATCTGCAATTTTTTGTGAAAATGGTTTTAAAATGTTTTTTTTAGGCCTGTCCAGAATGTCGATAGTTCGGTATGACCGGGGTCACTGTTTTTGTGTCAAAAAATGAAGAAAAAAAAATCAGCAATTTTTGGTGAAAATGTTTTTTTTTTAAAATTTTAGGCCTGTCCAGAATGTCACTTTTTCGGCATGATCGGAGTCATCGTTTTTAGGGACAAAATAGAAATCTGCAATTTTTTGTGAAAATGGTTTTAAAATGTTTTTTTAGGCCTGTCCAGAATGTCGATAGTTCGGCATGACCGGGGTCACTGTTTTTGTGTCACGAAAATGAAAAAAAAATATCTGCAATTTTTTGTGAAAATGGTTCTAAAAAATTTTTTTAGGCCTGTCCAGAATGTCGCTTTTTCGGCATGATCGGAGTCATCATTTTTAGGGACAAAATAGAAATCTGCAATTTTTTGTGAAAATGGTTTTAAAATGTTTTTTTTAGGCCTGTCCAGAATGTCGATAGTTCGGCATGACCGGTGTCACTGTTTTTGTGTCAAAAAATGAAAAAAAGAATTCTGAGCTTTTTTTGAAAATGGTTCTAAAATGCTTTTTTTTTAGGCCTGTCCAAAATGTCGCTTTTTCGGCATGATCGGAGTCATCGTTTTTAGGGACAAAATAGAAATCTGCAATTTTTTGTGAAAATGGTTTTAAAATGTTTTTTTTAGGCCTGTCCAGAATGTCGATAGTTCGGTATGACCGGGGTCACTGTTTTTGTGTCAAAAAATGAAGAAAAAAAAATCCGCCATTTTTGGTGAAAATGTTTTTAAAAAATTTTTTTAGGCCTGTCCAGAATGTCGCTTTTTCGGCATGATCGGAGTCAACGTTTTTAGGGACAAAATAGAAATCTGCAATTTTTTGTGAAAATGGTTTTAAAATGTTTTTTTAGGCATGTCCAGAATGTCGATAGGTCGGTATGACCGGGGTCACTGTTTTTGTGTCAAAAAATGAAGAAAAAAAAATCTGCCATTTTTGGTGAAAATGGTTTTTAAACATTTTTTTAGGCCTGTCCAGAATGTCGATAGTTCGGCATGACCGGGGTCACTGTTTTTGTGTCAAAAAATGAAAAAAAGAATTCTGAGCTTTTTTTTTGAAAATGGTTCTAAAATGCTTTTTTTTAGGCCTGTCCAAAATGTCGCTAGTTCGGCATGATCGGAGTCATCGTTTTTGGTGACAAAAATAGAAATCTACAATTTCTTGTGAAAATGGTTTTAAAATGTTTTTTTTTAGGCCTGTCCAGAATGTCGATAGTTCGGCATGACCGGGGTCACTGTTTTTGTGTCAAAAAATGAAAAAAAGAATTCTGAGCTTTTTTTGAAAATGGTTCTAAAATGCTTTTTTTTTAGGCCTGTCCAAAATGTCGCTTTTTCGGCATGATCGGAGTCATCGTTTTTAGGGACAAAATAGAAATCTGCAATTTTTGGTGAAAATGGTTTTAAAATGTTTTTTTTAGGCCTGTCCAGAATGTCGATAGTTCGGCATGACCGGGGTCACTTTTTTTGTGTCACGAAAATGAGAAAAAAATATCTGCAATTTTTTGTGAAAATGGTTCAAAAAATTTTTTTTAGGCCTGTCCAGAATGTCGCTTTTTCGGCATGATCGGAGTCATCGTTTTTAGGGACAAAATCGAATTCTGCAATTTTTTGTGAAAATGGTTTTAAAATGTTTTTTTTAGGCCTGTCCAGAATGTCGATAGTTCGGTATGACCGGGGTCACTGTTTTTGTGTCAAAAAATGAAGAAAAAAAAATCAGCCATTTTTGGTGAAAATGTTTTTAAAAATTTTTTTTAGGCCTGTCCAGAATGTCGCTTTTTCGGCATGATCGGAGTCAACGTTTTTAGGGACAAAATCGAATTCTGCAATTTTTTGTGAAAATGGTTTTAAAATGTTTTTTTTAGGCCTGTCCAGAATGTCGATAGTTCGGTATGACCGGGGTCACTGTTTTTGTGTCAAAAAATGAAGAAAAAAAAATCAGCCATTTTTGGTGAAAATGTTTTTAAAAAATTTTTTTAGGCCTGTCCAGAATGTCGCTTTTTCGGCATGATCGGAGTCAACGTTTTTAGGGACAAAATAGAAATCTGCAATTTTTTGTGAAAATGGTTTTAAAATGTTTTTTTTAGGCCTGTCCAGAATGTCGATAGTTCGGTATGACCGGGGTCACTGTTTTTGTGTCAAAAAATGAAGAAAAAAAAATCAGCAATTTTTGGTGAAAATGTTTTTTTTTTTAAATTTTAGGCCTGTCCAGAATGTCACTTTTTCGGCATGATCGGAGTCATCGTTTTTAGGGACAAAATAGAAATCTGCAATTTTTTGTGAAAATGGTTTTAAAATGTTTTTTTAGGCCTGTCCAGAATGTCGATAGTTCGGCATGACCGGGGTCACTGTTTTTGTGTCACGAAAATGAAAAAAAAATATCTGCAATTTTTTGTGAAAATGGTTCTAAAAAATTTTTTTAGGCCTGTCCAGAATGTCGCTTTTTCGGCATGATCGGAGTCATCATTTTTAGGGACAAAATAGAAATCTGCAATTTTTTGTGAAAATGGTTTTAAAATGTTTTTTTTAGGCCTGTCCAGAATGTCGATAGTTCGGCATGACCGGTGTCACTGTTTTTGTGTCAAAAAATGAAAAAAAGAATTCTGAGCTTTTTTTGAAAATGGTTCTAAAATGCTTTTTTTTTAGGCCTGTCCAAAATGTCGCTTTTTCGGCATGATCGGAGTCATCGTTTTTAGGGACAAAATAGAAATCTGCAATTTTTTGTGAAAATGGTTTTAAAATGTTTTTTTTAGGCCTGTCCAGAATGTCGATAGTTCGGTATGACCGGGGTCACTGTTTTTGTGTCAAAAAATGAAGAAAAAAAAATCCGCCATTTTTGGTGAAAATGTTTTTAAATTTTTTTTTTAGGCCTGTCCAGAATGTCGCTTTTTCGGCATGATCGGAGTCAACGTTTTTAGGGACAAAATAGAAATCTGCAATTTTTTGTGAAAATGGTTTTAAAATGTTTTTTTTAGGCCTGTCCAGAATGTCGATAGTTCGGCATGACCGGGGTCACTGTTTTTGTGTCACGAAAATGAAGAAAAAAAAATCAGCAATTTTTGGTGAAAATGTTTTTTTTTTTTAATTTTAGGCCTGTCCAGAATGTCGCTTTTTCGGCATGATCGGAGTCATCGTTTTTAGGGACAAAATAGAAATCTGCAATTTTTTGTGAAAATGGTTTTAAAATGTTTTTTTAGGCCTGTCCAGAATGTCGATAGTTCGGCATGACCGGGGTCACTGTTTTTGTGTCACGAAAATGAAAAAAAAATATCTGCAATTTTTTGTGAAAATGGTTCAAAAAAATTTTTTTTGGCCTGTCCAGAATGTCGCTTTTTCGGCATGATCGGAGTCATCGTTTTTAGGGACAAAGTAGAAATCTGCAATTTTTTGTGAAAATGGTTTTAAAATGTTTTTTTTAGGGCTGTCCAGAATGTCGATAGTTCGGCATGACCGGGGTCACTGTTTTTGTGTCAAAAAATGAAAAAAAGAATTCTGAGCTTTTTTTGAAAATTGTTCTAAAATGCTTTTTTTTTAGGCCTGTCCAAAATGTCGCTTTTTCGGCATGATCGGAGTCATCGTTTTTAGGGACAAAATAGAAATCTGCAATTTTTTGTGAAAATGGTTTTAAAATGTTTTTTTTAGGCCTGTCCAGAATGTCGATAGTTCGGTATGACCGGGGTCACTGTTTTTGTGTCAAAAAATGAAGAAAAAAAAATCAGCCATTTTTGCTGAAAATGTTTTTAAAAATTTTTTTTAGGCCTGTCCAGAATGTCGCTTTTTCGGCATGATCGGAGTCAACGTTTTTAGGGACAAAATAGAAATCTGCAATTTTTGGTGAAAATGGTTTTAAAATGTTTTTTTTAGGCCTGTCCAGAATGTCGATAGTTCGGTATGACCGGGGTCACTGTTTTTGTGTCAAAAAATGAAGAAAAAAAAATCAGCCATTTTTGGTGAAAATGTTTAAAAAAAAATTTTTTAGGCCTGTCCAGAATGTCGCTTTTTCGGCATGATCGGAGTCAACGTTTTTAGGGACAAAATAGAAATCTGCAATTTTTTGTGAAAATGGTTTTAAAATGTTTTTTTAGGCATGTCCAGAATGTCGATAGGTCGGTATGACCGGGGTCACTGTTTTTGTGTCAAAAAATGAAGAAAAAAAAATCTGCCATTTTTGGTGAAAATGGTTTTTAAACATTTTTTTAGGCCTGTCCAGAATGTCGATAGTTCGGCATGACCGGGGTCACTGTTTTTGTGTCAAAAAATGAAAAAAAGAATTCTGAGCTTTTTTTTTGAAAATGGTTCTAAAATGCTTTTTTTTTAGGCCTGTCCAAAATGTCCCTAGTTCGGCATGATCGGAGTCATCGTTTTTGGTGACAAAAATAGAAATCTACAATTTTTTGTGAAAATGGTTTTAAAATGTTTTTTTTTGGCCTGTCCAGAATGTCGATAGTTCGGCATGACCGGGGTCACTGTTTTTGTGTCACGAAAATGAGAAAAAAATATCTGCAATTTTTTGTGAAAATGGTTCTAAAAAATTTTTTTAGGCCTGTCCAGAATGTCGCTTTTTCGGCATGATCGGAGTCATCGTTTTTAGGGACAAAATAGAAATCTGCAATTTTTTGTGAAAATGGTTTTAAAATGTTTTTTTTAGGCCTGTCCAGAATGTCGATAGTTCGGCATGACCGGGGTCACTGTTTTTGTGTCAAAAAATGAAAAAAAGAATTCTGAGCTTTTTTTGAAAATGGTTCTAAAATGCTTTTTTTTTAGGCCTGTCCAGAATGTCGCTTTTTCGGCATGATCGGAGTCATCGTTTTTAGGGACAAAATAGAAATCTGCAATTTTTTGTGAAAATGGTTTTAAAATGTTTTTTTTAGACCTGTCCAGAATGTCGATAGTTCGGCATGACCGGGGTCACTGTTTTTGTGTCAAAAAATGAAAAAAAGAATTCTGAGCTTTTTTTGAAAATGGTTCTAAAATGCTTTTTTTTTAGGCCTGTCCAGAATGTCGCTTTTTCGGCATGATCGGAGTCATCGTTTTTAGGGACAAAATAGAAATCTGCAATTTTTTGTGAAAATGGTTTTAAAATGTTTTTTTTAGACCTGTCCAGAATGTCGATAGTTCGGCATGACCGGGGTCACTGTTTTTGTGTCAAAAAATGAAAAAAAGAATTCTGAGCTTTTTTTGAAAATGGTTCTAAAATGCTTTTTTTTTAGGCCTGTCCAAAATGTCGCTTTTTCGGCATGATCGGAGTCATCGTTTTTAGGGACAAAATAGAAATCTGCAATTTTTTGTGAAAATGGTTTTAAAATGTTTTTTTTAGGCCTGTCCAGAATGTCGATAGTTCGGCATGACCGGGGTCACTTTTTTTGTGTCACGAAAATGAGAAAAAAATATCTGCAATTTTTTGTGAAAATGATTCAAAAATTTTTTTTTAGGCCTGTCCAGAATGTCGCTTTTTCGGCATGATCGGAGTCATCGTTTTTAGGGACAAAATCGAATTCTGCAATTTTTTGTGAAAATGGTTTTAAAATGTTTTTTTTAGGCCTGTCCAGAATGTCGATAGTTCGGTATGACCGGGGTCACTGTTTTTGTGTCAAAAAATGAAGAAAAAAAAATCAGCCATTTTTGGTGAAAATGTTTTTAAAAAATTTTTTTAGGCCTGTCCAGAATGTCGCTTTTTCGGCATGATCGGAGTCAACGTTTTTAGGGACAAAATAGAAATCTGCAATTTTTTGTGAAAATGGTTTTAAAATGTTTTTTTTAGGCCTGTCCAGAATGTCGATAGTTCGGTATGACCGGGGTCACTGTTTTTGTGTCAAAAAATGAAGAAAAAAAAATCAGCAATTTTTGGTGAAAATGTTTTTTTTTTTAAATTTTAGGCCTGTCCAGAATGTCACTTTTTCGGCATGATCGGAGTCAACGTTTTTAGGGACAAAATAGAAATCTGCAATTTTTGGTGAAAATGGTTTTAAAATGTTTTTTTTAGGCCTGTCCAGAATGTCGATAGTTCGGCATGACCGGGGTCACTGTTTTTGTGTCACGAAAATGAGAAAAAAATATCTGCAATTTTTTGTGAAAATGGTTCTACATTTTTTTTTTTGGCCTGTCCAGAATGTCGCTTTTTCAGCATGATCGGAGTCATCGTTTTTAGGGACAAAATAGAAATCTGCAATTTTTTGTGAAAATGGTTTTAAAATGTTTTTTTAGGCATGTCCAGAATGTCGATAGGTCGGTATGACCGGGGTCACTGTTTTTGTGTCAAAAAATGAAGAAAAAAAAATCTGCCATTTTTGGTGAAAATGGTTTTTAAACATTTTTTTAGGCCTGTCCAGAATGTCGATAGTTCGGCATGACCGGGGTCACTGTTTTTGTGTCAAAAAATGAAAAAAAGAATTCTGAGCTTTTTTTTTGAAAATGGTTCTAAAATGCTTTTTTTTAGGCCTGTCCAAAATGTCGCTAGTTCGGCATGATCGGAGTCATCGTTTTTGGTGACAAAAATAGAAATCTACAATTTCTTGTGAAAATGGTTTTAAAATGTTTTTTTTTAGGCCTGTCCAGAATGTCGATAGTTCGGCATGACCGGGGTCACTGTTTTTGTGTCAAAAAATGAAAAAAAGAATTCTGAGCTTTTTTTGAAAATGGTTCTAAAATGCTTTTTTTTTAGGCCTGTCCAAAATGTCGCTTTTTCGGCATGATCGGAGTCATCGTTTTTAGGGACAAAATAGAAATCTGCAATTTTTTGTGAAAATGGTTTTAAAATGTTTTTTTTAGGCCTGTCCAGAATGTCGATAGTTCGGTATGACCGGGGTCACTGTTTTTGTGTCAAAAAATGAAGAAAAAAAAATCAGCCATTTTTGGTGAAAATGTTTTTAAAAAAATTTTTTAGGCCTGTCCAGAATGTCGCTTTTTCGGCATGATCGGAGTCAACGTTTTTAGGGACAAAATCGAATTCTGCAATTTTTTGTGAAAATGGTTTTAAAATGTTTTTTTTAGGCCTGTCCAGAATGTCGATAGTTCGGTATGACCGGGGTCACTGTTTTTGTGTCAAAAAATGAAGAAAAAAAAATCAGCCATTTTTGGTGAAAATGTTTTTAAAAATTTTTTTTAGGCCTGTCCAGAATGTCGCTTTTTCGGCATGATCAGAGTCAACGTTTTTAGGGACAAAATAGAAATCTGCAATTTTTTGTGAAAATGGTTTTAAAATGTTTTTTTTAGGCCTGTCCAGAATGTCGATAGTTCGGTATGACCGGGGTCACTGTTTTTGTGTCAAAAAATGAAGAAAAAAAAATCAGCAATTTTTGGTGAAAATGTTTTTTTTTTTAAATTTTAGGCCTGTCCAGAATGTCACTTTTTCGGCATGATCGGAGTCATCGTTTTTAGGGACAAAATAGAAATCTGCAATTTTTTGTGAAAATGGTTTTAAAATGTTTTTTTAGGCCTGTCCAGAATGTCGATAGTTCGGCATGACCGGGGTCACTGTTTTTGTGTCACGAAAATGAAAAAAAAATATCTGCAATTTTTTGTGAAAATGGTTCTAAAAAATTTTTTTAGGCCTGTCCAGAATGTCGCTTTTTCGGCATGATCGGAGTCATCATTTTTAGGGACAAAATAGAAATCTGCAATTTTTTGTGAAAATGGTTTTAAAATGTTTTTTTTAGGCCTGTCCAGAATGTCGATAGTTCGGCATGACCGGTGTCACTGTTTTTGTGTCAAAAAATGAAAAAAAGAATTCTGAGCTTTTTTTGAAAATGGTTCTAAAATGCTTTTTTTTTAGGCCTGTCCAAAATGTCGCTTTTTCGGCATGATCGGAGTCATCGTTTTTAGGGACAAAATAGAAATCTGCAATTTTTTGTGAAAATGGTTTTAAAATGTTTTTTTTAGGCCTGTCCAGAATGTCGATAGTTCGGTATGACCGGGGTCACTGTTTTTGTGTCAAAAAATGAAGAAAAAAAAATCCGCCATTTTTGGTGAAAATGTTTTTAAATTTTTTTTTTAGGCCTGTCCAGAATGTCGCTTTTTCGGCATGATCGGAGTCAACGTTTTTAGGGACAAAATAGAAATCTGCAATTTTTTGTGAAAATGGTTTTAAAATGTTTTTTTTAGGCCTGTCCAGAATGTCGATAGTTCGGCATGACCGGGGTCACTGTTTTTGTGTCACGAAAATGAAGAAAAAAAAATCAGCAATTTTTGGTGAAAATGTTTTTTTTTTTTAATTTTAGGCCTGTCCAGAATGTCGCTTTTTCGGCATGATCGGAGTCATCGTTTTTAGGGACAAAATAGAAATCTGCAATTTTTTGTGAAAATGGTTTTAAAATGTTTTTTTAGGCCTGTCCAGAATGTCGATAGTTCGGCATGACCGGGGTCACTGTTTTTGTGTCACGAAAATGAAAAAAAAATATCTGCAATTTTTTGTGAAAATGGTTCAAAAAAATTTTTTTGGGCCTGTCCAGAATGTCGCTTTTTCGGCATGATCGGAGTCATCGTTTTTAGGGACAAAGTAGAAATCTGCAATTTTTTGTGAAAATGGTTTTAAAATGTTTTTTTTAGGGCTGTCCAGAATGTCGATAGTTCGGCATGACCGGGGTCACTGTTTTTGTGTCAAAAAATGAAAAAAAGAATTCTGAGCTTTTTTTGAAAATTGTTCTAAAATGCTTTTTTTTTAGGCCTGTCCAAAATGTCGCTTTTTCGGCATGATCGGAGTCATCGTTTTTAGGGACAAAATAGAAATCTGCAATTTTTTGTGAAAATGGTTTTAAAATGTTTTTTTTAGGCCTGTCCAGAATGTCGATAGTTCGGTATGACCGGGGTCACTGTTTTTGTGTCAAAAAATGAAGAAAAAAAAATCAGCCATTTTTGCTGAAAATGTTTTTAAAAATTTTTTTTAGGCCTGTCCAGAATGTCGCTTTTTCGGCATGATCGGAGTCAACGTTTTTAGGGACAAAATAGAAATCTGCAATTTTTGGTGAAAATGGTTTTAAAATGTTTTTTTTAGGCCTGTCCAGAATGTCGATAGTTCGGTATGACCGGGGTCACTGTTTTTGTGTCAAAAAATGAAGAAAAAAAAATCAGCCATTTTTGGTGAAAATGTTTAAAAAAAAAATTTTTAGGCCTGTCCAGAATGTCGCTTTTTCGGCATGATCGGAGTCAACGTTTTTAGGGACAAAATAGAAATCTGCAATTTTTTGTGAAAATGGTTTTAAAATGTTTTTTTAGGCATGTCCAGAATGTCGATAGGTCGGTATGACCGGGGTCACTGTTTTTGTGTCAAAAAATGAAGAAAAAAAAATCTGCCATTTTTGGTGAAAATGGTTTTTAAACATTTTTTTAGGCCTGTCCAGAATGTCGATAGTTCGGCATGACCGGGGTCACTGTTTTTGTGTCAAAAAATGAAAAAAAGAATTCTGAGCTTTTTTTTTGAAAATGGTTCTAAAATGCTTTTTTTTTAGGCCTGTCCAAAATGTCCCTAGTTCGGCATGATCGGAGTCATCGTTTTTGGTGACAAAAATAGAAATCTACAATTTTTTGTGAAAATGGTTTTAAAATGTTTTTTTTTGGCCTGTCCAGAATGTCGATAGTTCGGCATGACCGGGGTCACTGTTTTTGTGTCACGAAAATGAGAAAAAAATATCTGCAATTTTTTGTGAAAATGGTTCTAAAAATTTTTTTTAGGCCTGTCCAGAATGTCGCTTTTTCGGCATGATCGGAGTCATCGTTTTTAGGGACAAAATAGAAATCTGCAATTTTTTGTGAAAATGGTTTTAAAATGTTTTTTTTAGGCCTGTCCAGAATGTCGATAGTTCGGCATGACCGGGGTCACTGTTTTTGTGTCAAAAAATGAAAAAAAGAATTCTGAGCTTTTTTTGAAAATGGTTCTAAAATGCTTTTTTTTTAGGCCTGTCCAGAATGTCGCTTTTTCGGCATGATCGGAGTCATCGTTTTTAGGGACAAAATAGAAATCTGCAATTTTTTGTGAAAATGGTTTTAAAATGTTTTTTTTAGACCTGTCCAGAATGTCGATAGTTCGGCATGACCGGGGTCACTGTTTTTGTGTCAAAAAATGAAAAAAAGAATTCTGAGCTTTTTTTGAAAATGGTTCTAAAATGCTTTTTTTTTAGGCCTGTCCAGAATGTCGCTTTTTCGGCATGATCGGAGTCATCGTTTTTAGGGACAAAATAGAAATCTGCAATTTTTTGTGAAAATGGTTTTAAAATGTTTTTTTTAGACCTGTCCAGAATGTCGATAGTTCGGCATGACCGGGGTCACTGTTTTTGTGTCAAAAAATGAAAAAAAGAATTCTGAGCTTTTTTTGAAAATGGTTCTAAAATGCTTTTTTTTTAGGCCTGTCCAAAATGTCGCTTTTTCGGCATGATCGGAGTCATCGTTTTTAGGGACAAAATAGAAATCTGCAATTTTTTGTGAAAATGGTTTTAAAATGTTTTTTTTAGGCCTGTCCAGAATGTCGATAGTTCGGCATGACCGGGGTCACTTTTTTTGTGTCACGAAAATGAGAAAAAAATATCTGCAATTTTTTGTGAAAATGATTCAAAAAAATTTTTTTAGGCCTGTCCAGAATGTCGCTTTTTCGGCATGATCGGAGTCATCGTTTTTAGGGACAAAATCGAATTCTGCAATTTTTTGTGAAAATGGTTTTAAAATGTTTTTTTTAGGCCTGTCCAGAATGTCGATAGTTCGGTATGACCGGGGTCACTGTTTTTGTGTCAAAAAATGAAGAAAAAAAAATCAGCCATTTTTGGTGAAAATGTTTTTAAAAAAATTTTTTAGGCCTGTCCAGAATGTCGCTTTTTCGGCATGATCGGAGTCAACGTTTTTAGGGACAAAATAGAAATCTGCAATTTTTTGTGAAAATGGTTTTAAAATGTTTTTTTTAGGCCTGTCCAGAATGTCGATAGTTCGGTATGACCGGGGTCACTGTTTTTGTGTCAAAAAATGAAGAAAAAAAAATCAGCCATTTTTGGTGAAAATGTTTTTAAAAAAAAATTTTAGGCCTGTCCAGAATGTCGCTTTTTCGGCATGATCGGAGTCAACGTTTTTAGGGACAAAATAGAAATCTGCAATTTTTTGTGAAAATGGTTTTAAAATGTTTTTTTAGGCCTGTCCAGAATGTCGATAGTTCGGCATGACCGGGGTCACTGTTTTTGTGTCACGAAAATGAAGAAAAAAAAATCAGCAATTTTTGGTGAAAATGTTTTTTTTTTAAAAATTTTAGGCCTGTCCAGAATGTCACTTTTTCGGCATGATCGGAGTCATCGTTTTTAGGGACAAAATAGAAATCTGCAATTTTTTGTGAAAATGGTTTTAAAATGTTTTTTTAGGCCTGTCCAGAATGTCGATAGTTCGGCATGACCGGGGTCACTGTTTTTGTGTCACGAAAATGAAAAAAAAATATCTGCAATTTTTTGTGAAAATGGTTCTAAAAATTTTTTTTAGGCCTGTCCAGAATGTCGCTTTTTCGGCATGATCGGAGTCATCGTTTTTAGGGACAAAATAGAAATCTGCAATTTTTTGTGAAAATGGTTTTAACCTCTTGAGCATCTGATCCCGTTAGCGGGATCAAAATCCAGCGAAAAATCATATCGCCAATTAGCATTAAAAAATTATCATAATTTTTTACAAAAATTAAAAATATTTTTTTTTTTTTTTTATAGATACACCTCTCCTGAATCGACCCACGTCGTCCGATTTCAAAAAGGTTTTACAGGAAAAGCAAATCATTAGATTATATTAGATGAGTCCATCGTAAAAAGCAGCTTCATAGCCATTTTCCGACCAACCACTTCCATCACATATTATCAATAAACAGCTAAATGTAGCACTAACCTTTTACAAACTTCATCAGATGGCACCCCTAGGACATCATGTTATACAATGCATGCATTCTTTTGTTCAATAAAGGTCATATTTATATATAAAAACAGCATTTTACATCTCTGTCTGACGTTGACTACCTAATTTCCCCTCAAAAGCGTCCCGGTAAACAATGCTACGTTTCAATAAATTGCTATACTATAACGATTTTTTAAATGTATATTGTCAATCTAACATTTATAGATGAATATCTCTTGAGAACACCCGTCATACCAGATTTTAAATTAACTTTACTGGGTAATCACACTTTGCGATAAAAGGAGATGCGATACTCAGAAAATCAGCTAATATACAGTGCTCGGCGCCATCTTGGATGCAACAGTATGAACCATATCATCTTCAATAATATTGTCAATAATCGCCTACCTTTAGTTGTCTTCATCAGAAAGCATCCCAGGTCCACAACAGATGTATTTTCGGTCAAAAAGTCCATACTTCACGTTCCATTAGCCTGATGTTGGTAGCGCGTCCTATGGCTCTCTCCAAACGCAGCTCTGCACTTCATACTGAAAGCAATCCTCGCGCATGTAGGTTCGTTCAAACATGTCAAACGTTGTATAAAATAAATGTTCAGGGCCACTAACACCAAGAGAGCCAATAAGATTCGAGGGGGATGCATTCATTGCCTTTAAAACCGTTTCCAAAGGTGGGGGCAGACATGGCCGCCGGCGTCATAATGGTGATGGCCCATCCCCTGTGACCAATTTCAAACTCCTGTCATTCACTGAGTTTTGACTCTATAAGGCTCAAACCACTGTGAAAGGACTGGCGACATCTAGTGGAAGCAATAGGAAGTGCCAAAATATTCCTAAACCCCTGTATTTTTCAATGGGATAGGTTAGAACTCAATACAACACATCAGGTATCCACTTCCTGTCAGAAAATGTCTCAGGGTTTTGCCTGCCAAATGAGTTCTGTTATACTCACAGACACCATTCAAACAGTTTTAGAAACTTTAGAGTGTTTTCTATCCATATATAATAAGTATATGCATGCCCTATCTTCTGAGTTTGATTAGTAGGCCGTTGAAAATGGGAACGATTTTTTTTCAAAATGCGCTGTGGCGCCCCCTATCCTAGGGTATCCTCAAGAGGTTAAAATGTTTTTTTTAGGCCTGTCCAGAATGTCGATAGTTCGGTATGACCGGGGTCACTGTTTTTGTGTCAAAAAATGAAGAAAAAAAAATCAGCCATTTTTGGTGAAAATGTTTTTAAAATTTTTTTTTAGGCCTGTCCAGAATGTCGCTTTTTCGGCATGATCGGAGTCAACGTTTTTAGGGACAAAATAGAAATCTGCAATTTTTTGTGAAAATGGTTTTAAAATGTTTTTTTTAGGCCTGTCCAGAATGTCGATAGTTCGGCATGACCGGGGTCACTGTTTTTGTGTCACGAAAATGAAGAAAAAAAAATCAGCAATTTTTGGTGAAAATGTTTTTTTTTTTTAATTTTAGGCCTGTCCAGAATGTCGCTTTTTCGGCATGATCGGAGTCATCGTTTTTAGGGACAAAATAGAAATCTGCAATTTTTTGTGAAAATGGTTTTAAAATGTTTTTTTAGGCCTGTCCAGAATGTCGATAGTTCGGCATGACCGGGGTCACTGTTTTTGTGTCACGAAAATGAAGAAAAAAAAATCAGCAATTTTTGGTGAAAATGTTTTTTTTTTTAAAATTTTAGGCCTGTCCAGAATGTCACTTTTTCGGCATGATCGGAGTCATCGTTTTTAGGGACAAAATAGAAATCTGCAATTTTTTGTGAAAATGGTTTTAAAATGTTTTTTTAGGCCTGTCCAGAATGTCGATAGTTCGGCATGACCGGGGTCACTGTTTTTGTGTCACGAAAATGAAAAAAAAATATCTGCAATTTTTTGTGAAAATGGTTCTAAAAATTTTTTTTAGGCCTGTCCAGAATGTCGCTTTTTCGGCATGATCGGAGTCATCGTTTTTAGGGACAAAATAGAAATCTGCAATTTTTTGTGAAAATGGTTTTAAAATGTTTTTTTTAGGCCTGTCCAGAATGTCGATAGTTCGGTATGACCGGGGTCACTGTTTTTGTGTCAAAAAATGAAGAAAAAAAAATCAGCCATTTTTGGTGAAAATGTTTTTAAAATTTTTTTTTAGGCCTGTCCAGAATGTCGCTTTTTCGGCATGATCGGAGTCAACGTTTTTAGGGACAAAATAGAAATCTGCAATTTTTTGTGAAAATGGTTTTAAAATGTTTTTTTTAGGCCTGTCCAGAATGTCGATAGTTCGGCATGACCGGGGTCACTGTTTTTGTGTCACGAAAATGAAGAAAAAAAAATCAGCAATTTTTGGTGAAAATGTTTTTTTTTTTAAATTTTAGGCCTGTCCAGAATGTCGCTTTTTCGGCATGATCGGAGTCATCGTTTTTAGGGACAAAATAGAAATCTGCAATTTTTTGTGAAAATGGTTTTAAAATGTTTTTTTAGGCCTGTCCAGAATGTCGATAGTTCGGCATGACCGGGGTCACTGTTTTTGTGTCACGAAAATGAAAAAAAAATATCAGCAATTTTTTGTGAAAATGGTTCTAAAAAATTTTTTTAGGCCTGTCCAGAATGTCGCTTTTTCGGCATGATCGGAGTCATCGTTTTTAGGGACAAAATAGAAATCTGCAATTTTTTGTGAAAATGGTTTTAAAATGTTTTTTTTAGGCCTGTCCAGAATGTCGATAGTTCGGCATGACCGGGGTCACTGTTTTTGTGTCAAAAAATGAAAAAAAGAATTCTGAGCTTTTTTTGAAAATTGTTCTAAAATGCTTTTTTTTTAGGCCTGTCCAAAATGTCGCTTTTTCGGCATGATCGGAGTCATCGTTTTTAGGGACAAAATAGAAATCTGCAATTTTTTGTGAAAATGGTTTTAAAATGTTTTTTTTAGGCCTGTCCAGAATGTCGATAGTTCGGTATGACCGGGGTCACTGTTTTTGTGTCAAAAAATGAAGAAAAAAAAATCTGCCATTTTTGCTGAAAATGTTTTTAAAAAATGTTTTTAGGCCTGTCCAGAATGTCGCTTTTTCGGCATGATCGGAGTCAACGTTTTTAGGGACAAAATAGAAATCTGCAATTTTTTGTGAAAATGGTTTTAAAATGTTTTTTTAGGCATGTCCAGAATGTCGATAGGTCGGTATGACCGGGGTCACTGTTTTTGTGTCAAAAAATGAAGAAAAAAAAATCTGCCATTTTTGGTGAAAATGGTTTTTAAACATTTTTTTAGGCCTGTCCAGAATGTCGATAGTTCGGCATGACCGGGGTCACTGTTTTTGTGTCAAAAAATGAAAAAAAGAATTCTGAGCTTTTTTTTTGAAAATGGTTCTAAAATGCTTTTTTTTTAGGCCTGTCCAAAATGTCGCTAGTTCGGCATGATCGGAGTCATCGTTTTTGGTGACAAAAATAGAAATCTACAATTTTTTGTGAAAATGGTTTTAAAATGTTTTTTTTAGGCCTGTCCAGAATGTCGATAGTTCGGTATGACCGGGGTCACTGTTTTTGTGTCAAAAAATGAAGAAAAAAAAATCAGCCATTTTTGGTGAAAATGTTTTTTAAAAAAACATTTTAGGCCTGTCCAGAATGTCGCTTTTTCGGCATGATCGGAGTCAACGTTTTTAGGGACAAAATAGAAATCTGCAATTTTTTGTGAAAATGGTTTTAAAATGTTTTTTTTAGGCCTGTCCAGAATGTCGATAGTTCGGCATGACCGGGGTCACTGTTTTTGTGTCACGAAAATGAGAAAAAAATATCTGCAATTTTTTGTGAAAATGGTTCTACATTTTTTTTTTTGGCCTGTCCAGAATGTCGCTTTTTCAGCATGATCGGAGTCATCGTTTTTAGGGACAAAATAGAAATCTGCAATTTTTTGTGAAAATGGTTTTAAAATGTTTTTTTAGGCATGTCCAGAATGTCGATAGGTCGGTATGACCGGGGTCACTGTTTTTGTGTCAAAAAATGAAGAAAAAAAAATCTGCCATTTTTGGTGAAAATGGTTTTTAAACATTTTTTTAGGCCTGTCCAGAATGTCGATAGTTCGGCATGAGCGGGGTCACTGTTTTTGTGTCAAAAAATGAAAAAAAGAATTCTGAGCTTTTTTTTTGAAAATGGTTCTAAAATGCTTTTTTTTTAGGCCTGTCCAAAATGTCGCTAGTTCGGCATGATCGGAGTCATCGTTTTTGGTGACAAAAATAGAAATCTACAATTTTTTGTGAAAATGGTTTTAAAATGTTTTTTTTAGGCCTGTCCAGAATGTCGATAGTTCGGCATGACCGGGGTCACTGTTTTTGTGTCACGAAAATGAGAAAAAAATATCTGCAATTTTTTGTGAAAATGGTTATAAAAATTTTTTTTAGGCCTGTCCAGAATGTCGCTTTTTCGGCATGATCGGAGTCATCGTTTTTAGGGACAAAATCGAAATCTGCAATTTTTTGTGAAAATGGTTTTAAAATGTTTTTTTAGGCCTGTCCAGAATGTCGATAGTTCGGCATGACCGGGGTCACTGTTTTTGTGTCACGAAAATGAAAAAAAAATATCTGCAATTTTTTGTGAAAATGGTTCTAAAATTTTTTTTTAGGCCTGTCCAGAATGTCGCTTTTTCGGCATGATCGGAGTCATCGTTTTTAGGGACAAAATAGAAATCTGCAATTTTTTGTGAAAATGGTTTTAAAATGTTTTTTTAGGCCTGTCCAGAATGTCGATAGTTCGGCATGACCGGGGTCATTGTTTTTGTGTCACGAAAATGAAAAAAAAATATCTGCAATTTTTTGTGAAAATGGTTCTAAAAAATTTTTTTAGGCCTGTCCAGAATGTCGCTTTTTCGGCATGATCGGAGTCATCGTTTTTAGGGACAAAATAGAAATCTGCAATTTTTTGTGAAAATGGTTTTAAAATGTTTTTTTTAGGCCTGTCCAGAATGTCGATAGTTCGGCATGACCGGGGTCACTGTTTTTGTGTCAAAAAATGAAAAAAAGAATTCTGAGCTTTTTTTTTGAAAATGGTTCTAAAATGCTTTTTTTTTAGGCCTGTCCAGAATGTCGCTTTTTCGGCATGATCGGAGTCAACGTTTTTAGGGACAAAATAGAAATCTGCAATTTTTGGTGAAAATGGTTTTAAAATGTTTTTTTTAGGCCTGTCCAGAATGTCGATAGTTCGGTATGACCGGGGTCACTGTTTTTGTGTCAAAAAATGAAGAAAAAAAAATCAGCCATTTTTGGTGAAAATGTTTTTAAAAAATTTTTTTAGGCCTGTCCAGAATGTCGCTTTTTCGGCATGATCGGAGTCAACGTTTTTAGGGACAAAATAGAAATCTGCAATTTTTTGTGAAAATGGTTTTAAAATGTTTTTTTTTAGGCCTGTCCAGAATGTCGATAGTTCGGTATGACCGGGGTCACTGTTTTTGTGTCAAAAAATGAAGAAAAAAAAATCAGCCATTTTTGGTGAAAATGTTTTTAAAATTTTTTTTTAGGCCTGTCCAGAATGTCGCTTTTTCGGCATGATCGGAGTCAACGTTTTTAGGGACAAAATAGAAATCTGCAATTTTTTGTGAAAATGGTTTTAAAATGTTTTTTTTAGGCCTGTCCAGAATGTCGATAGTTCGGTATGACCGGGGTCACTGTTTTTGTGTCAAAAAATGAAGAAAAAAAAATCTGCCATTTTTGGTGAAAATGTTTTAAAAAAAATTTTTTAGGCCTGTCCAGAATGTCGCTTTTTCGGCATGATCGGAGTCAACGTTTTTAGGGACAAAATAGAAATCTGCAATTTTTTGTGAAAATGGTTTTAAAATGTTTTTTTAGGCCTGTCCAGAATGTCGATAGTTCGGCATGACCGGGGTCACTGTTTTTGTGTCACGAAAATGAAGAAAAAAAAATCTGCAATTTTTGGTGAAAATGTTTTTTTTTTTAAATTTTAGGCCTGTCCAGAATGTCGCTTTTTCGGCATGATCGGAGTCATCGTTTTTAGGGACAAAATAGAAATCTGCAATTTTTTGTGAAAATGGTTTTAAAATGTTTTTTTTAGGCCTGTCCAGAATGTCGATAGTTCGGCATGACCGGGGTCACTGTTTTTGTGTCAAAAAATGAAAAAAAGAATTCTGAGCTTTTTTTTTGAAAATGGTTCTAAAATGCTTTTTTTTTAGGCCTGTCCAGAATGTCGCTTTTTCGGCATGATCGGAGTCAACGTTTTTAGGGACAAAATAGAAATCTGCAATTTTTGGTGAAAATGGTTTTAAAATGTTTTTTTTAGGCCTGTCCAGAATGTCGATAGTTCGGTATGACCGGGGTCACTGTTTTTGTGTCAAAAAATGAAGAAAAAAAAATCAGCCATTTTTGGTGAAAATGTTTTTAAAAAATTTTTTTAGGCCTGTCCAGAATGTCGCTTTTTCGGCATGATCGGAGTCAACGTTTTTAGGGACAAAATAGAAATCTGCAATTTTTTGTGAAAATGGTTTTAAAATGTTTTTTTTTAGGCCTGTCCAGAATGTCGATAGTTCGGTATGACCGGGGTCACTGTTTTTGTGTCAAAAAATGAAGAAAAAAAAATCAGCCATTTTTGGTGAAAATGTTTTTTAAATTTTTTTTTAGGCCTGTCCAGAATGTCGCTTTTTCGGCATGATCGGAGTCAACGTTTTTAGGGACAAAATAGAAATCTGCAATTTTTTGTGAAAATGGTTTTAAAATGTTTTTTTTAGGCCTGTCCAGAATGTCGATAGTTCGGTATGACCGGGGTCACTGTTTTTGTGTCAAAAAATGAAGAAAAAAAAATCTGCCATTTTTGGTGAAAATGTTTTAAAAAAATTTTTTTAGGCCTGTCCAGAATGTCGCTTTTTCGGCATGATCGGAGTCAACGTTTTTAGGGACAAAATAGAAATCTGCAATTTTTTGTGAAAATGGTTTTAAAATGTTTTTTTAGGCCTGTCCAGAATGTCGATAGTTCGGCATGACCGGGGTCACTGTTTTTGTGTCACGAAAATGAAGAAAAAAAAATCTGCAATTTTTGGTGAAAATGTTTTTTTTTTAAAATTTTAGGCCTGTCCAGAATGTCGCTTTTTCGGCATGATCGGAGTCATCGTTTTTAGGGACAAAATAGAAATCTGCAATTTTTTGTGAAAATGTTTTTAAAATGTTTTTTTAGGCCTGTCCAGAATGTCGATAGTTCGGTATGACCGGGGTCACTGTTTTTGTGTCAAAAAATGAAGAAAAAAAAATCAGCAATTTTTTGTGAAAATGGTTCTAAAAATTTTTTTTAGGCCTGTCCAGAATGTCGCTTTTTCGGCATGATCGGAGTCATCGTTTTTAGGGACAAAATAGAAATCTGCAATTTTTTGTGAAAATGTTTTTAAAATGTTTTTTTAGGCCTGTCCAGAATGTCGATAGTTCGGTATGACCGGGGTCACTGTTTTTGTGTCAAAAAATGAAGAAAAAAAAATCAGCAATTTTTTGTGAAAATGGTTCTAAAAAATTTTTTTAGGCCTGTCCAGAATGTCGCTTTTTCGGCATGATCGGAGTCATCGTTTTTAGGGACAAAATAGAAATCTGCAATTTTTTGTGAAAATGGTTTTAAAATGTTTTTTTTAGGCCTGTCCAGAATGTCGATAGTTCGGTATGACCGGGGTCACTGTTTTTGTGTCAAAAAATGAAGAAAAAAAAATCAGCAATTTTTGGTGAAAATGGTTTTTAAATTTTTTTTTAGGCCTGTCCAGAATGTCGATAGTTCGGCATGACCGGGGTCACTGTTTTTGTGTCAAAATATGAAAAAAATAATTCTGAGCTTTTTTTTTGAAAATGGTTCTAAAATGCTTTTTTTTTAGGCCTGTCCAAAATGTCGCTAGTTCAGCATGATCGGAGTCATCGTTTTTGGTGACAAAAATAGAAATCTACAATTTTTTGTGAAAATGGTTTTAAAATGTTTTTTTTAGGCCTGTCCAGAATGTCGATAGTTCGGCATGACCGGGGTCACTGTTTTTGTGTCACGAAAATGAGAAAAAAATATCTGCAATTTTTTGTGAAAATGGTTCTAAAAATTTTTTTTAGGCCTGTCCAGAATGTCGCTTTTTCGGCATGATCGGAGTCATCGTTTTTAGGGACAAAATCGAAATCTGCAATTTTTTGTGAAAATGGTTTTAAAATGTTTTTTTAGGCCTGTCCAGAATGTCGCTTTTTCGGCATGATCGGAGTCATCGTTTTTAGGGACAAAATAGAAATCTGCAATTTTTTGTGAAAATGGTTTTAAAATGTTTTTTTTAGGCCTGTCCAGAATGTCGATAGTTCGGCATGACCGGGGTCACTGTTTTTGTGTCAAAAAATGAAAAAAAGAATTCTGAGCTTTTTTTGAAAATGGTTCTAAAATGCTTTTTTTTTAGGCCTGTCCAAAATGTCGCTTTTTCGGCATGATCGGCGTCATCGTTTTTAGGGACAAAATAGAAATCTGCAATTTTTTGTGAAAATGGTTTTAAAATGTTTTTTTTAGGCCTGTCCAGAATGTCGATAGTTCGGTATGACCGGGGTCACTGTTTTTGTGTCAAAAAATGAAGAAAAAAAAAGAAGCAATTTTTGGTGAAAATGGTTTTTTAAAAAAAAATTTAGGCCTGTCCAGAATGTCGCTTTTTCGGCATGATCGGAGTCATCGTTTTTAGGGACAAAATAGAAATCTGCAATTTTTTGTGAAAATGGTTTTAAAATATTTTTTTAGGCCTGTCCAGAATGTCGATAGTTCGGCATGACCGGGGTCACTGTTTTTGTGTCACGAAAATGAAAAAAAAATATCTGCAATTTTTTGTGAAAATGGTTCTAAAAAATTTTTTTAGGCCTGTCCAGAATGTCGCTTTTTCGCATGATCGGAGTCATCGTTTTTAGGGACAAAATAGAAATCTGCAATTTTTTGTGAAAATGGTTTTAAAATGTTTTTTTTAGGCCTGTCCAGAATGTCGATAGTTCGGCATGACCGGGGTCACTGTTTTTGTGTCAAAATATGAAAAAAAGAATTCTGAGCTTTTTTTTTGAAAATGGTTCTAAAATGCTTTTTTTTTAGGCCTGTCCAAAATGTCGCTAGTTCAGCATGATCGGAGTCATCGTTTTTGGTGACAAAAATAGAAATCTACAATTTTTTGTGAAAATGGTTTTAAAATGTTTTTTTTAGGCCTGTCCAGAATGTCAATAGTTCGGCATGACCGGGGTCACTGTTTTTGTGTCACGAAAATGAGAAAAAAATATCTGCAATTTTTTGTGAAAATGGTTATAAAATTTTTTTTTAGGCCTGTCCAGAATGTCGCTTTTTCGGCATGATCGGAGTCATCGTTTTTAGGGACAAAATCGAAATCTGCAATTTTTTGTGAAAATGGTTTTAAAATGTTTTTTTAGGCCTGTCCAGAATGTCGATAGTTCGGCATGACCGGGGTCACTGTTTTTGTGTCACGAAAATGAAAAAAAAATATCTGCAATTTTTTGTGAAAATGGTTCTAAAATTTTTTTTTAGGCCTGTCCAGAATGTCGCTTTTTCGGCATGATCGGAGTCATCGTTTTTAGGGACAAAATAGAAATCTGCAATTTTTTGTGAAAATGGTTTTAAAATGTTTTTTTAGGCCTGTCCAGAATGTCGATAGTTCGGCATGACCGGGGTCATTGTTTTTGTGTCACGAAAATGAAAAAAAAATATCTGCAATTTTTTGTGAAAATGGTTCTAAAAATTTTTTTTAGGCCTGTCCAGAATGTCGCTTTTTCGGCATGATCGGAGTCATCGTTTTTAGGGACAAAATAGAAATCTGCAATTTTTGGTGAAAATGGTTTTAAAATGTTTTTTTTAGGCCTGTCCAGAATGTCGCTAGTTTGGCATGACCGGGGTCACTGTTTTTGTGTCACGAAAATGAAGAAAAAAAAATCAGCAATTTTTGGTGAAAATGGTTTTAAAAATTTTTTTTAGACCTGTCCAGAATGTCGCTTTTTCAGCATGATCGGAGTCAGCGTTTTTAGGGACGAAATAGAAATCTGCAATTTTTGGTGAAAATGGTTTTAAAATGTTTTTTTTAGGCCTGTCCAGAATGTCGATAGTTCGGCATGACCGGGGTCACTGTTTTTGTGTCACGAAAATGAGAAAAAAATATCTGCAATTTTTTGTGAAAATGGTTCTACATTTTTTTTTTAGGCCTGTCCAGAATGTCGCTTTTTCGGCATGATCGGAGTCATCGTTTTTAGGGACAAAATAGAAATCTGCAATTTTTTGTGAAAATGGTTTTAAAATGTTTTTTTAGGCCTGTCCAGAATGTCGATAGTTCGGCATGACCGGGGTCACTGTTTTTGTGTCAAAAAATGAAAAAAAGAATTCTGAGCTTTTTTTTTAAAAATGGTTCTAAAATGCTTTTTTTTTAGGCCTGTCCATAATGTCGCTAGTTCGGCATGATCGGAGTCATCGTTTTTGGTGACAAAAATAGAAATCTACAATTTTTTGTGTCAAAAAATGAAAAAAAGAATTCTGAGCTTTTTTTTGAAAATGGTTCTAAAATGCTTTTTTTTTAGGCTTGTCCAAAATGTCGCTAGTTCGGCATGATCGGAGTCATCGTTTTTGGTGACAAAAATAGAAATCTACAATTTTTTGTGAAAATGGTTTTAAAATGTTTTTTTTAGGCCTGTCCAGAATGACGATAGTTCGGCATGATCGGAGTCATCGTTTTTGGTGACAAAAATAGAAATCTACAATTTTTTGTGAAAATGGTTCTAAAATTTTTTTTTAGGCCTGTCCAGAATGTCGCTAGTTCGGCATAACCGGGGTCACTGTTTTTGTGTCACGAAAATGAAGAAAAAAAAATCAGCAATTTTTGGTGAAAATGGTTTTTAATTTTTTTTTTAGGCCTGTCCAGAATGTCGCTTTTTCGGCATGATCGGAGTCATCGTTTTTAGGGACAAAATAGAAATCTGCAATTTTTTGTGAAAATGGTTTTAAAATGTTTTTTTAGGCCTGTCCAGAATGTCGATAGGTCGGTATGACCGGGGTCACTGTTTTTGTGTCAAAAAATGAAGAAAAAAAATCAGCCATTTTTGGTGAAAATGGTTTTTAAATTTTTTTTTAGGCCTGTCCAGAATGTCGATAGTTCGGCATGACCGGGGTCACTGATTTTGTGTCACGAAAATGAGAAAAAAATATCTGCAATTTTTTGTGAAAATGGTTCTATATTTTTTTTTTAGGCCTGTCCAGAATGTCGCTTTTTCGGCATGATCGGAGTCATCGTTTTTGGTGACAAAAATAGAAATCTACAATTTTTTGTGAAAATGGTTTTAAAATGTGTTTTTTAGGCCTGTCCAGAATGTCGATAGTTCGGCATGACCGGGGTCATTGTTTTTGTGTCACGAAAATGAAAAAAAAATATCTGCAATTTTTTGTGAAAATGGTTCTAAAAAATTTTTTTAGGCCTGTCCAGAATGTCGCTTTTTCGGCATGATCGGAGTCATCGTTTTTAGGGACAAAATAGAAATCTGCAATTTTTTGTGAAAATGGTTTTAAAATGTTTTTTTTAGGCCTGTCCAGAATGTCGCTAGTTTGGCATGACCGGGGTCACTGTTTTTGTGTCACGAAAATGAAGAAAAAAAAATCAGCAATTTTTGGTGAAAATGGTTTTAAAAATTTTTTTTAGACCTGTCCAGAATGTCGCTTTTTCAGCATGATCGGAGTCAGCGTTTTTAGGGACGAAATAGAAATCTGCAATTTTTGGTGAAAATGGTTTTAAAATGTTTTTTTTAGGCCTGTCCAGAATGTCGATAGTTCGGCATGACCGGGGTCACTGTTTTTGTGTCACGAAAATGAGAAAAAAATATCTGCAATTTTTTGTGAAAATGGTTCTACATTTTTTTTTTAGGCCTGTCCAGAATGTCGCTTTTTCGGCATGATCGGAGTCATCGTTTTTAGGGACAAAATAGAAATCTGCAATTTTTTGTGAAAATGGTTTTAAAATGTTTTTTTAGGCCTGTCCAGAATGTCGATAGTTCGGCATGACCGGGGTCACTGTTTTTGTGTCAAAAAATGAAAAAAAGAATTCTGAGCTTTTTTTTTAAAAATGGTTCTAAAATGCTTTTTTTTTAGGCCTGTCCATAATGTCGCTAGTTCGGCATGATCGGAGTCATCGTTTTTGGTGACAAAAATAGAAATCTACAATTTTTTGTGTCAAAAAATGAAAAAAAGAATTCTGAGCTTTTTTTTGAAAATGGTTCTAAAATGCTTTTTTTTTAGGCTTGTCCAAAATGTCGCTAGTTCGGCATGATCGGAGTCATCGTTTTTGGTGACAAAAATAGAAATCTACAATTTTTTGTGAAAATGGTTTTAAAATGTTTTTTTTAGGCCTGTCCAGAATGACGATAGTTCGGCATGATCGGAGTCATCGTTTTTGGTGACAAAAATAGAAATCTACAATTTTTTGTGAAAATGGTTCTAAAAATTTTTTTTAGGCCTGTCCAGAATGTCGCTAGTTCGGCATAACCGGGGTCACTGTTTTTGTGTCACGAAAATGAAGAAAAAAAAATCAGCAATTTTTGGTGAAAATGGTTTTTAATTTTTTTTTTAGGCCTGTCCAGAATGTCGCTTTTTCAGCATGATCGGAGTCATCGTTTTTAGGGACAAAATAGAAATCTGCAATTTTTTGTGAAAATGGTTTTAAAATGTTTTTTTAGGCCTGTCCAGAATGTCGATAGGTCGGTATGACCGGGGTCACTGTTTTTGTGTCAAAAAATGAAGAAAAAAAATCAGCCATTTTTGGTGAAAATGGTTTTTAAATTTTTTTTTAGGCCTGTCCAGAATGTCGATAGTTCGGCATGACCGGGGTCACTGATTTTGTGTCACGAAAATGAGAAAAAAATATCTGCAATTTTTTGTGAAAATGGTTCTATATTTTTTTTTTAGGCCTGTCCAGAATGTCGCTTTTTCGGCATGATCGGAGTCATCGTTTTTAGGGACAAAATAGAAATCTGCAATTTTTTGTGAAAATGGTTTTAAAATGTTTTTTTAGGCCTGTCCAGAATGACGATAGTTCGGCATGATCGGAGTCATCGTTTTTGGTGACAAAAATAGAAATCTACAATTTTTTGTGAAAATGGTTTTAAAATGTGTTTTTTAGGCCTGTCCAGAATGTCGATAGTTCGGCATGACCGGGGTCACTGTTTTTGTGTCAAAAAATATAAAAAAGAATTCTGAGCTTTTTTTTTGAAAATGGTTCTAAAATGCATTTTTTTTTAGGCCTGTCCAGAATGTCGATAGTTCGGCATGACCGGGGTCACTGTTTTTGTGTCACGAAAATGAGAAAAAAATATCTGCAATTTTTTGTGAAAATGGTTCTAAAAATTTTTTTTAGGCCTGTCCAGAATGTCGCTTTTTCGGCATGATCGGAGTCATCGTTTTTAGGGACAAAATCGAAATCTGCAATTTTTTGTGAAAATGGTTTTAAAATGTTTTTTTAGGCCTGTCCAGAATGTCGCTTTTTCGGCATGATCGGAGTCATCGTTTTTAGGGACAAAATAGAAATCTGCAATTTTTTGTGAAAATGGTTTTAAAATGTTTTTTTTAGGCCTGTCCAGAATGTCGATAGTTCGGCATGACCGGGGTCACTGTTTTTGTGTCAAAAAATGAAAAAAAGAATTCTGAGCTTTTTTTGAAAATGGTTCTAAAATGCTTTTTTTTTAGGCCTGTCCAAAATGTCGCTTTTTCGGCATGATCGGCGTCATCGTTTTTAGGGACAAAATAGAAATCTGCAATTTTTTGTGAAAATGGTTTTAAAATGTTTTTTTTAGGCCTGTCCAGAATGTCGATAGTTCGGTATGACCGGGGTCACTGTTTTTGTGTCAAAAAATGAAGAAAAAAAATCAGCCATTTTTGGTGAAAATGGTTTTTAAATTTTTTTTTAGGCCTGTCCAGAATGTCGATAGTTCGGCATGACCGGGGTCACTGATTTTGTGTCACGAAAATGAGAAAAAAATATCTGCAATTTTTTGTGAAAATGGTTCTATATTTTTTTTTTAGGCCTGTCCAGAATGTCGCTTTTTCGGCATGATCGGAGTCATCGTTTTTGGTGACAAAAATAGAAATCTACAATTTTTTGTGAAAATGGTTTTAAAATGTGTTTTTTAGGCCTGTCCAGAATGTCGATAGTTCGGCATGACCGGGGTCATTGTTTTTGTGTCACGAAAATGAAAAAAAAATATCTGCAATTTTTTGTGAAAATGGTTCTAAAAAATTTTTTTAGGCCTGTCCAGAATGTCGCTTTTTCGGCATGATCGGAGTCATCGTTTTTAGGGACAAAATAGAAATCTGCAATTTTTTGTGAAAATGGTTTTAAAATGTTTTTTTTAGGCCTGTCCAGAATGTCGCTAGTTTGGCATGACCGGGGTCACTGTTTTTGTGTCACGAAAATGAAGAAAAAAAAATCAGCAATTTTTGGTGAAAATGGTTTTAAAAATTTTTTTTAGACCTGTCCAGAATGTCGCTTTTTCAGCATGATCGGAGTCAGCGTTTTTAGGGACGAAATAGAAATCTGCAATTTTTGGTGAAAATGGTTTTAAAATGTTTTTTTTAGGCCTGTCCAGAATGTCGATAGTTCGGCATGACCGGGGTCACTGTTTTTGTGTCACGAAAATGAGAAAAAAATATCTGCAATTTTTTGTGAAAATGGTTCTACATTTTTTTTTTAGGCCTGTCCAGAATGTCGCTTTTTCGGCATGATCGGAGTCATCGTTTTTAGGGACAAAATAGAAATCTGCAATTTTTTGTGAAAATGGTTTTAAAATGTTTTTTTAGGCCTGTCCAGAATGTCGATAGTTCGGCATGACCGGGGTCACTGTTTTTGTGTCAAAAAATGAAAAAAAGAATTCTGAGCTTTTTTTTTAAAAATGGTTCTAAAATGCTTTTTTTTTAGGCCTGTCCATAATGTCGCTAGTTCGGCATGATCGGAGTCATCGTTTTTGGTGACAAAAATAGAAATCTACAATTTTTTGTGTCAAAAAATGAAAAAAAGAATTCTGAGCTTTTTTTTGAAAATGGTTCTAAAATGCTTTTTTTTTAGGCTTGTCCAAAATGTCGCTAGTTCGGCATGATCGGAGTCATCGTTTTTGGTGACAAAAATAGAAATCTACAATTTTTTGTGAAAATGGTTTTAAAATGTTTTTTTTAGGCCTGTCCAGAATGACGATAGTTCGGCATGATCGGAGTCATCGTTTTTGGTGACAAAAATAGAAATCTACAATTTTTTGTGAAAATGGTTCTAAAAATTTTTTTTAGGCCTGTCCAGAATGTCGCTAGTTCGGCATAACCGGGGTCACTGTTTTTGTGTCACGAAAATGAAGAAAAAAAAATCAGCAATTTTTGGTGAAAATGGTTTTTAATTTTTTTTTTAGGCCTGTCCAGAATGTCGCTTTTTCAGCATGATCGGAGTCATCGTTTTTAGGGACAAAATAGAAATCTGCAATTTTTTGTGAAAATGGTTTTAAAATGTTTTTTTAGGCCTGTCCAGAATGTCGATAGGTCGGTATGACCGGGGTCACTGTTTTTGTGTCAAAAAATGAAGAAAAAAAATCAGCCATTTTTGGTGAAAATGGTTTTTAAATTTTTTTTTAGGCCTGTCCAGAATGTCGATAGTTCGGCATGACCGGGGTCACTGATTTTGTGTCACGAAAATGAGAAAAAAATATCTGCAATTTTTTGTGAAAATGGTTCTATATTTTTTTTTTAGGCCTGTCCAGAATGTCGCTTTTTCGGCATGATCGGAGTCATCGTTTTTAGGGACAAAATAGAAATCTGCAATTTTTTGTGAAAATGGTTTTAAAATGTTTTTTTAGGCCTGTCCAGAATGACGATAGTTCGGCATGATCGGAGTCATCGTTTTTGGTGACAAAAATAGAAATCTACAATTTTTTGTGAAAATGGTTTTAAAATGTGTTTTTTAGGCCTGTCCAGAATGTCGATAGTTCGGCATGACCGGGGTCACTGTTTTTGTGTCAAAAAATATAAAAAAGAATTCTGAGCTTTTTTTTTGAAAATGGTTCTAAAATGCATTTTTTTTTAGGCCTGTCCAGAATGTCGATAGTTCGGCATGACCGGGGTCACTGTTTTTGTGTCACGAAAATGAGAAAAAAATATCTGCAATTTTTTGTGAAAATGGTTCTAAAAATTTTTTTTAGGCCTGTCCAGAATGTCGCTTTTTCGGCATGATCGGAGTCATCGTTTTTAGGGACAAAATCGAAATCTGCAATTTTTTGTGAAAATGGTTTTAAAATGTTTTTTTAGGCCTGTCCAGAATGTCGCTTTTTCGGCATGATCGGAGTCATCGTTTTTAGGGACAAAATAGAAATCTGCAATTTTTTGTGAAAATGGTTTTAAAATGTTTTTTTTAGGCCTGTCCAGAATGTCGATAGTTCGGCATGACCGGGGTCACTGTTTTTGTGTCAAAAAATGAAAAAAAGAATTCTGAGCTTTTTTTGAAAATGGTTCTAAAATGCTTTTTTTTTAGGCCTGTCCAAAATGTCGCTTTTTCGGCATGATCGGCGTCATCGTTTTTAGGGACAAAATAGAAATCTGCAATTTTTTGTGAAAATGGTTTTAAAATGTTTTTTTTAGGCCTGTCCAGAATGTCGATAGTTCGGTATGACCGGGGTCACTGTTTTTGTGTCAAAAAATGAAGAAAAAAAAAGAAGCAATTTTTGGTGAAAATGGTTTTTTAAAAAAAAATTTAGGCCTGTCCAGAATGTCGCTTTTTCGGCATGATCGGAGTCATCGTTTTTAGGGACAAAATAGAAATCTGCAATTTTTTGTGAAAATGGTTTTAAAATATTTTTTTAGGCCTGTCCAGAATGTCGATAGTTCGGCATGACCGGGGTCACTGTTTTTGTGTCACGAAAATGAAAAAAAAATATCTGCAATTTTTTGTGAAAATGGTTCTAAAAAATTTTTTTAGGCCTGTCCAGAATGTCGCTTTTTCGCATGATCGGAGTCATCGTTTTTAGGGACAAAATAGAAATCTGCAATTTTTTGTGAAAATGGTTTTAAAATGTTTTTTTTAGGCCTGTCCAGAATGTCGATAGTTCGGCATGACCGGGGTCACTGTTTTTGTGTCAAAATATGAAAAAAAGAATTCTGAGCTTTTTTTTTGAAAATGGTTCTAAAATGCTTTTTTTTTAGGCCTGTCCAAAATGTCGCTAGTTCAGCATGATCGGAGTCATCGTTTTTGGTGACAAAAATAGAAATCTACAATTTTTTGTGAAAATGGTTTTAAAATGTTTTTTTTAGGCCTGTCCAGAATGTCAATAGTTCGGCATGACCGGGGTCACTGTTTTTGTGTCACGAAAATGAGAAAAAAATATCTGCAATTTTTTGTGAAAATGGTTATAAAAATTTTTTTTAGGCCTGTCCAGAATGTCGCTTTTTCGGCATGATCGGAGTCATCGTTTTTAGGGACAAAATCGAAATCTGCAATTTTTTGTGAAAATGGTTTTAAAATGTTTTTTTAGGCCTGTCCAGAATGTCGATAGTTCGGCATGACCGGGGTCACTGTTTTTGTGTCACGAAAATGAAAAAAAAATATCTGCAATTTTTTGTGAAAATGGTTCTAAAATTTTTTTTTAGGCCTGTCCAGAATGTCGCTTTTTCGGCATGATCGGAGTCATCGTTTTTAGGGACAAAATAGAAATCTGCAATTTTTTGTGAAAATGGTTTTAAAATGTTTTTTTAGGCCTGTCCAGAATGTCGATAGTTCGGCATGACCGGGGTCATTGTTTTTGTGTCACGAAAATGAAAAAAAAATATCTGCAATTTTTTGTGAAAATGGTTCTAAAAAATTTTTTTAGGCCTGTCCAGAATGTCGCTTTTTCGGCATGATCGGAGTCATCGTTTTTAGGGACAAAATAGAAATCTGCAATTTTTTGTGAAAATGGTTTTAAAATGTTTTTTTTAGGCCTGTCCAGAATGTCGCTAGTTTGGCATGACCGGGGTCACTGTTTTTGTGTCACGAAAATGAAGAAAAAAAAATCAGCAATTTTTGGTGAAAATGGTTTTAAAAATTTTTTTTAGACCTGTCCAGAATGTCGCTTTTTCAGCATGATCGGAGTCAGCGTTTTTAGGGACGAAATAGAAATCTGCAATTTTTGGTGAAAATGGTTTTAAAATGTTTTTTTTAGGCCTGTCCAGAATGTCGATAGTTCGGCATGACCGGGGTCACTGTTTTTGTGTCACGAAAATGAGAAAAAAATATCTGCAATTTTTTGTGAAAATGGTTCTACATTTTTTTTTTAGGCCTGTCCAGAATGTCGCTTTTTCGGCATGATCGGAGTCATCGTTTTTAGGGACAAAATAGAAATCTGCAATTTTTTGTGAAAATGGTTTTAAAATGTTTTTTTAGGCCTGTCCAGAATGTCGATAGTTCGGCATGACCGGGGTCACTGTTTTTGTGTCAAAAAATGAAAAAAAGAATTCTGAGCTTTTTTTTTAAAAATGGTTCTAAAATGCTTTTTTTTTAGGCCTGTCCAGAATGTCGCTTTTTCGGCATGATCGGAGTCATCGTTTTTAGGGACAAAATAGAAATCTGCAATTTTTTGTGAAAATGGTTTTAAAATGTTTTTTTAGGCCTGTCCAGAATGTCGATAGGTCGGTATGACCGGGGTCACTGTTTTTGTGTCAAAAAATGAAGAAAAAAAATCAGCCATTTTTGGTGAAAATGGTTTTTAAATTTTTTTTTAGGCCTGTCCAGAATGTCGATAGTTCGGCATGACCGGGGTCACTGATTTTGTGTCACGAAAATGAGAAAAAAATATCTGCAATTTTTTGTGAAAATGGTTCTATATTTTTTTTTTAGGCCTGTCCAGAATGTCGCTTTTTCGGCATGATCGGAGTCATCGTTTTTGGTGACAAAAATAGAAATCTACAATTTTTTGTGAAAATGGTTTTAAAATGTGTTTTTTAGGCCTGTCCAGAATGTCGATAGTTCGGCATGACCGGGGTCATTGTTTTTGTGTCACGAAAATGAAAAAAAAATATCTGCAATTTTTTGTGAAAATGGTTCTAAAAAATTTTTTTAGGCCTGTCCAGAATGTCGCTTTTTCGGCATGATCGGAGTCATCGTTTTTAGGGACAAAATAGAAATCTGCAATTTTTTGTGAAAATGGTTTTAAAATGTTTTTTTTAGGCCTGTCCAGAATGTCGCTAGTTTGGCATGACCGGGGTCACTGTTTTTGTGTCACGAAAATGAAGAAAAAAAAATCAGCAATTTTTGGTGAAAATGGTTTTAAAATTTTTTTTTAGACCTGTCCAGAATGTCGCTTTTTCAGCATGATCGGAGTCAGCGTTTTTAGGGACGAAATAGAAATCTGCAATTTTTGGTGAAAATGGTTTTAAAATGTTTTTTTTAGGCCTGTCCAGAATGTCGATAGTTCGGCATGACCGGGGTCACTGTTTTTGTGTCACGAAAATGAGAAAAAAATATCTGCAATTTTTTGTGAAAATGGTTCTACATTTTTTTTTTAGGCCTGTCCAGAATGTCGCTTTTTCGGCATGATCGGAGTCATCGTTTTTAGGGACAAAATAGAAATCTGCAATTTTTTGTGAAAATGGTTTTAAAATGTTTTTTTAGGCCTGTCCAGAATGTCGATAGTTCGGCATGACCGGGGTCACTGTTTTTGTGTCAAAAAATGAAAAAAAGAATTCTGAGCTTTTTTTTTAAAAATGGTTCTAAAATGCTTTTTTTTTAGGCCTGTCCATAATGTCGCTAGTTCGGCATGATCGGAGTCATCGTTTTTGGTGACAAAAATAGAAATCTACAATTTTTTGTGTCAAAAAATGAAAAAAAGAATTCTGAGCTTTTTTTTGAAAATGGTTCTAAAATGCTTTTTTTTTAGGCTTGTCCAAAATGTCGCTAGTTCGGCATGATCGGAGTCATCGTTTTTGGTGACAAAAATAGAAATCTACAATTTTTTGTGAAAATGGTTTTAAAATGTTTTTTTTAGGCCTGTCCAGAATGACGATAGTTCGGCATGATCGGAGTCATCGTTTTTGGTGACAAAAATAGAAATCTACAATTTTTTGTGAAAATGGTTCTAAAAATTTTTTTTAGGCCTGTCCAGAATGTCGCTAGTTCGGCATAACCGGGGTCACTGTTTTTGTGTCACGAAAATGAAGAAAAAAAAATCAGCAATTTTTGGTGAAAATGGTTTTTAATTTTTTTTTAGGCCTGTCCAGAATGTCGCTTTTTCGGCATGATCGGAGTCATCGTTTTTAGGGACAAAATAGAAATCTGCAATTTTTTGTGAAAATGGTTTTAAAATGTTTTTTTAGGCCTGTCCAGAATGTCGATAGGTCGGTATGACCGGGGTCACTGTTTTTGTGTCAAAAAATGAAGAAAAAAAATCAGCCATTTTTGGTGAAAATGGTTTTTAAATTTTTTTTTAGGCCTGTCCAGAATGTCGATAGTTCGGCATGACCGGGGTCACTGATTTTGTGTCACGAAAATGAGAAAAAAATATCTGCAATTTTTTGTGAAAATGGTTCTATATTTTTTTTTTAGGCCTGTCCAGAATGTCGCTTTTTCGGCATGATCGGAGTCATCGTTTTTAGGGACAAAATAGAAATCTGCAATTTTTTGTGAAAATGGTTTTAAAATGTTTTTTTAGGCCTGTCCAGAATGACGATAGTTCGGCATGATCGGAGTCATCGTTTTTGGTGACAAAAATAGAAATCTACAATTTTTTGTGAAAATGGTTTTAAAATGTGTTTTTTAGGCCTGTCCAGAATGTCGATAGTTCGGCATGACCGGGGTCACTGTTTTTGTGTCAAAAAATATAAAAAAGAATTCTGAGCTTTTTTTTTGAAAATGGTTCTAAAATGCATTTTTTTTTAGGCCTGTCCAGAATGTCGCTTTTTCGGCATGATCGGAGTCATCGTTTTTAGGGACAAAATAGAAATCTGCAATTTTTTGTGAAAATGGTTTTAAAATGTTTTTTTAGGCCTGTCCAGAATGTCGATAGTTCGGCATGACCGGGGTCACTGTTTTTGTGTCACGAAAATGAAAAAAAAATATCTGCAATTTTTGGTGAAAATGGTTCTAAAAAATTTTTTTAGGCCTGTCCAGAATGTCGCTTTTTCGGCATGATCGGAGTCATCGTTTTTAGGGACAAAATAGAAATCTGCAATTTTTTGTGAAAATGGTTTTAAAATGTTTTTTTTAGGCCTGTCCAGAATGTCGCTAGTTCGGCATAACCGGGGTGACTGTTTTTGTGTCACGAAAATGAAGAAAAAAAAATCAGCCATTTTTGGTGAAAATGGTTTTTAAATTTTTTTTTAGGCCTGTCCAGAATGTCGCTTTTTCGGCATGATCGGAGTCATCGTTTTTAGGGACAAAATAGAAATCTGCAATTTTTTGTGAAAATGGTTTTAAAATGTTTTTTAGGCCTGTCCAGAATGTCGATAGTTCGGCATGACCGGGGTAACTGTTTTTGTGTCACGAAAATGAAAAAAAAATATCTGCAATTTTTTGTGAAAATGGTTGAAAAAATTTTTTTTAGGCCTGTCCAGAATGACGCTTTTTCGGCATGATCGGAGTCATCGTTTTTAGGGACAAAATAGAAATCTGCAATTTTTTGTGAAAATGGTTTTAAAATGTTTTTTTTAGGCCTGTCCATAATGTCGATAGTTCGGTATGACCGGGGTCACTGTTTTTGTGTCAAAAAATGAAGAAAAAAAAATCAGCCATTTTTGGTGAAAATGGTTTTTACATTTTTTTTTAGGCCTGTCCAGAATGTCGCTTTTTCGGCATGATCGGAGTCATCGTTTTTAGGGACAAAATAGAAATCTGCAATTTTTGTGAAAATGGTTTTAAAATGTTTTTTTAGGCCTGTCCAGAATGTCGCTTTTTCGGCATGATCGGAGTCATCGTTTTTAGGGACAAAATAGAAATCTGCAATTTTTTGTGAAAATGGTTTTAAAATGTTTTTTTTAGGCCTGTCCAGAATGTCGATAGTTCGGCATGACCGGGGTCACAGTTTTTGTGTCACGAAAATGAGAAAAAAATATCTGCAATTTTTTGTGAAAATGGTTCAAAAAATTTTTTTTAGGCCTGTCCAGAATGACGCTTTTTCGGCATGATCGGAGTCATCGTTTTTAGGGACAAAATAGAAATCTGCAATTTTTTGTGAAAATGGTTTTAAAATGTTTTTTTTAGGCCTGTCCATAATGTCGATAGTTCGGTATGACCGGGGTCACTGTTTTTGTGTCACGAAAATGAAAAAAAAATATCAGCAATTTTTTGTGAAAATGGTTCTAAAATTTTTTTTTAGGCCTGTCCAGAATGTCGCTTTTTCGGCATGATCGGAGTCATCGTTTTTAGGGACAAAATCGAAATCTGCAAATTTTTGTGAAAATGGTTTTAAAATGTTTTTTTTAGGCCTGTCCCGAATGTCGATAGTTCGGCATGATCGGAGTCATCGTTTTTGGTGACAAAAATAGAAATCTCCAATTTTTTGTGAAAATGGTTTTAAAATGTTTTTTTTAGGCCTGTCCAGAATGTCGATAGTTCGGCATGACCGGGGTCACTGTTTTTGTGTCACGAAAATGAGAAAAAAATATCTGCAATTTTTTGTGAAAATGGTTCAAAAAAATTTTTTTAGGCCTGTCCAGAATGTCGCTTTTTCGGCATGATCGGAGTCATCGTTTTTAGGGACAAAATAGAAATCTGCAATTTTTTGTGAAAATGGCTTTAAAATGTTTTTTTTAGGCCTGTCCAGAATGTCGATAGTTCGGTATGACCGGGGTCACTGTTTTTGTGTCAAAAAATGAAGAAAAAAAATCAGCCATTTTTGGTGAAAATGGTTTTTAAATTTTTTTTTAGGCCTTTCCAGAATGTCGCTTTTTCGGCATGATCGGCGTCATCGTTTTTAGGGACAAAATAGAAATCTGCAATTTTTTGTGAAAATGGTTTTAAAATGTTTTTTTTAGGCCTGTCCAGAATGTCGATAGTTCGGCATGACCGGTCACTGTTTTTGTGTCAAAAAATGAGAAAAAAATATCTGCAATTTTTTGTGAAAATGGTTTTAAAATGTTTTTTTTAGGCCTGTCCAGAATGTCGATAGTTCGGTATGACCGGGGTCACTGTTTTTGTGTCAAAAAATGAAGAAAAAAAATCAGCCATTTTTGGTGAAAATGGTTTTTAAATTTTTTTTTAGGCCTTTCCAGAATGTCGCTTTTTCGGCATGATCGGCGTCATCGTTTTTAGGGACAAAATCGAAATCTGCAAATTTTTGTGAAAATGGTTTTAAAATGTTTTTTTAGGCCTGTCCAGAATGTCGATAGTTCGGCATGATCGGAGTCATCGTTTTTGGTGACAAAAATAGAAATCTACAATTTTTTGTGAAAATGGTTATAAAATGTTTTTTTTAGGCCTGTCCAGAATGTCGATAGTTCGGCATGACCGGGGTCACTGTTTTTGTGTCACGAAAATGAGAAAAAAATATCTGCAATTTTTTGTGAAAATGGTTCAAAAATTTTTTTTTAGGCCTGTCCAGAATGTCGCTTTTTCGGCATGATCGGAGTCATCGTTTTTAGGGACAAAATAGAAATCTGCAATTTTTTGTGAAAATGGTTTTAAAATGTTTTTTTTAGGCCTGTCCAGAATGTCGATAGTTCGGTATGACCGGGGTCACTGTTTTTGTGTCAAAAAATGAAGAAAAAAAATCAGCCATTTTTGGTGAAAATGGTTTTTAAAAATTTTTTTAGGCCTTTCCAGAATGTCGCTTTTTCGGCATGATCGGCGTCATCGTTTTTAGGGACAAAATAGAAATCTGCAATTTTTTGTGAAAATGGTTTTAAAATGTTTTTTTAGGCCTGTCCAGAATGTCGATAGTTCGGCATGACCGGGGTCACTGTTTTTGTGTCACGAAAATGAAAAAATAATATCTGCAATTTTTTGTGAAAATGGTTCTAAAATTTTTTTTGGGGCCTGTCCAGAATGTCGCTTTTTCGGCATGATCGGAGTCATCGTTTTTAGGGACAAAATAGAAATCTGCAATTTTTTGTGAAAATGGTTTTAAAATGTTTTTTTTTAGGCCTGTCCAGAATGTCGATAGTTCGGCATGACCGGTCACTGTTTTTGTGTCAAAAAATGAGAAAAAAATATCTGCAATTTTTTGTGAAAATGGTTCTAAAATTTTTTTTGGGGCCTGTCCAGAATGTCGCTTTTTCGGCATGATCGGAGTCATCGTTTTTAGGGACAAAATAGAAATCTGCAATTTTTTGTGAAAATGGTTTTAAAATGTTTTTTTTTAGGCCTGTCCAGAATGTCGATAGTTCGGCATGACCGGTCACTGTTTTTGTGTCAAAAAATGAGAAAAAAATATCTGCAATTTTTTGTGAAAATGGTTTTAAAATGTTTTTTTTAGGCCTGTCCATAATGTCGATAGTTCGGCATGACCAGGGTCACTGTTTTTGTGTCACGAAAATGAAAAAAAAATATCTGCAATTTTTTCTGAAAATGGTTCTAAAATTTTTTTTTAGGCCTGTCCAGAATGTCGCTTTTTCGGCATGATCGGAGTCATCGTTTTTAGGGACAAAATAGAAATCTGCAATTTTTTGTGAAAATGGTTTTAAAATGTTTTTTAGGCCTGTCCAGAATGTCGATAGTTCGGCATGACCGGGGTAACTGTTTTTGTGTCACGAAAATGAAAAAAAAATATCTGCAATTTTTTGTGAAAATGGTTCAAAAAATTTTTTTTAGGCCTGTCCAGAATGACGCTTTTTCGGCATGATCGGAGTCATCATTTTTAGGGACAAAAATCGAAATCTAAAATTTTTTGTGAAAATGGTTTTAAAATGTTTTTTTTAGGCCTGTCCAGAATGTCGATAGTTCGGCATGACCGGGGTCACTGTTTTTGTGTCACGAAAATGAGAAAAAAATATCTACAATTTTTTGTGAAAATGGTTCAAAATTTTTTTTTTAGGCCTGTCCAGAATGCCGCTTTTTCGGCATGATCGGCGTCATCGTTTTTAGGGACAAAATCGAAATCTGCAAATTTTTGTGAAAATGGTTTTAAAATGTTTTTTTAGGCCTGTCCAGAATGTCGATAGTTCGGCATGATCGGAGTCATCGTTTTTGGTGACAAAAATAGAAATCTGCAATTTTTTGTGAAAATGGTTTTAAAATGTTTTTTTAGGCCTGTCCAGAATGTCGATAGGTCGGTATGACCGGGGTCACTGTTTTTGTGTCAAAAAATGAAGAAAAAAAATCAGCCATTTTTGGTGAAAATGGTTTTTAAATTTTTTTTTAGGCCTGTCCAGAATGTCGATAGTTCGGCATGACCGGGGTCACTGATTTTGTGTCACGAAAATGAGAAAAAAATATCTGCAATTTTTTGTGAAAATGGTTCTATATTTTTTTTTTAGGCCTGTCCAGAATGTCGCTTTTTCGGCATGATCGGAGTCATCGTTTTTAGGGACAAAATAGAAATCTGCAATTTTTTGTGAAAATGGTTTTAAAATGTTTTTTTAGGCCTGTCCAGAATGACGATAGTTCGGCATGATCGGAGTCATCGTTTTTGGTGACAAAAATAGAAATCTACAATTTTTTGTGAAAATGGTTTTAAAATGTGTTTTTTAGGCCTGTCCAGAATGTCGATAGTTCGGCATGACCGGGGTCACTGTTTTTGTGTCAAAAAATATAAAAAAGAATTCTGAGCTTTTTTTTTGAAAATGGTTCTAAAATGCATTTTTTTTTAGGCCTGTCCAGAATGTCGCTTTTTCGGCATGATCGGAGTCATCGTTTTTAGGGACAAAATAGAAATCTGCAATTTTTTGTGAAAATGGTTTTAAAATGTTTTTTTAGGCCTGTCCAGAATGTCGATAGTTCGGCATGACCGGGGTCACTGTTTTTGTGTCACGAAAATGAAAAAAAAATATCTGCAATTTTTGGTGAAAATGGTTCTAAAAATTTTTTTTAGGCCTGTCCAGAATGTCGCTTTTTCGGCATGATCGGAGTCATCGTTTTTAGGGACAAAATAGAAATCTGCAATTTTTTGAGAAAATGGTTTTAAAATGTTTTTTTTAGGCCTGTCCATAATGTCGATAGTTCGGTATGACCGGGGTCACTGTTTTTGTGTCAAAAAATGAAGAAAAAAAAATCAGCCATTTTTGGTGAAAATGGTTTTTACATTTTTTTTTAGGCCTGTCCAGAATGTCGCTTTTTCGGCATGATCGGAGTCATCGTTTTTAGGGACAAAATAGAAATCTGCAATTTTTTGTGAAAATGGTTTTTACATTTTTTTTTAGGCCTGTCCAGAATGTCGCTTTTTCGGCATGATCGGAGTCATCGTTTTTAGGGACAAAATAGAAATCTGCAATTTTTGGTGAAAATGGTTTTTAAAATTTTTTTTAGGCCTGTCCAGAATGTCGCTTTTTCGGCATGATCGGAGTCATTGTTTTTAGGGACAAAATAGAAATCTGCAATTTTTTGTGAAAATGGTTTTAAAATGTTTTTTAGGCCTGTCCAGAATGTCGATAGTTCGGCATGACCGGGGTTACAGTTTTTGTGTCACGAAAATGAGAAAAAAATATCTGCAATTTCTTGTGAAAATGGTTCTACATTTTTTTTTTAGGCCTGTCCAGAATGTCGCTTTTTCGGCATGATCGGAGTCATCGTTTTTAGGGACAAAATAGAAATCTGGAATTTTTTGTGAAAATGGTTTTAAAATGTTTTTTTAGGCATGTCCAGAATGACACTTTTTCGGCATGATCGGAGTCAACGTTTTTAGGGACAAAATAGAAATCTGCAATTTTTTGTGAAAAACGTTTTAAAATGTGTTTTTTAGGCCTGTCCAGAATGTCGATAGTTCGGCATGACCGGTGTCACTGTTTTTGTGTCAAAAAATGAAAAAAATAATTCTGAGCTTTTTTTTTGAAAATGGTTTTAAAATGTTTTTTTTAGGCCTGTCCAGAATGTCGCTAGTTCGGCATAACCGGGGTGACTGTTTTTGTGTCACGAAAATGAAGAAAAAAAAATCAGCCATTTTTGGTGAAAATGGTTTTTAAATTTTTTTTTAGGCCTGTCCAGAATGTCGCTTTTTCGGCATGATCGGAGTCATCGTTTTTAGGGACAAAATAGAAATCTGCAATTTTTTGTGAAAATGGTTTTAAAATGTTTTTTAGGCCTGTCCAGAATGTCGATAGTTCGGCATGACCGGGGTAACTGTTTTTGTGTCACGAAAATGAAAAAAAAATATCTGCAATTTTTTGTGAAAATGGTTGAAAAATTTTTTTTTAGGCCTGTCCAGAATGACGCTTTTTCGGCATGATCGGAGTCATCGTTTTTAGGGACAAAATAGAAATCTGCAATTTTTTGTGAAAATGGTTTTAAAATGTTTTTTTTAGGCCTGTCCATAATGTCGATAGTTCGGTATGACCGGGGTCACTGTTTTTGTGTCAAAAAATGAAGAAAAAAAAATCAGCCATTTTTGGTGAAAATGGTTTTTACATTTTTTTTTAGGCCTGTCCAGAATGTCGCTTTTTCGGCATGATCGGAGTCATCGTTTTTAGGGACAAAATAGAAATCTGCAATTTTTTGTGAAAATGGTTTTAAAATGTTTTTTTAGGCCTGTCCAGAATGTCGCTTTTTCGGCATGATCGGAGTCATCGTTTTTAGGGACAAAATAGAAATCTGCAATTTTTTGTGAAAATGGTTTTAAAATGTTTTTTTTAGGCCTGTCCAGAATGTCGATAGTTCGGCATGACCGGGGTCACAGTTTTTGTGTCACGAAAATGAGAAAAAAATATCTGCAATTTTTTGTGAAAATGGTTCAAAAAATTTTTTTAGGCCTGTCCAGAATGACGCTTTTTCGGCATGATCGGAGTCATCGTTTTTAGGGACAAAATAGAAATCTGCAATTTTTTGTGAAAATGGTTTTAAAATGTTTTTTTTAGGCCTGTCCATAATGTCGATAGTTCGGTATGACCGGGGTCACTGTTTTTGTGTCACGAAAATGAAAAAAAAATATCAGCAATTTTTTGTGAAAATGGTTCTAAAATTTTTTTTTAGGCCTGTCCAGAATGTCGCTTTTTCGGCATGATCGGAGTCATCGTTTTTAGGGACAAAATCGAAATCTGCAAATTTTTGTGAAAATGGTTTTAAAATGTTTTTTTTAGGCCTGTCCCGAATGTCGATAGTTCGGCATGATCGGAGTCATCGTTTTTGGTGACAAAAATAGAAATCTCCAATTTTTTGTGAAAATGGTTTTAAAATGTTTTTTTTAGGCCTGTCCAGAATGTCGATAGTTCGGCATGACCGGGGTCACTGTTTTTGTGTCACGAAAATGAGAAAAAAATATCTGCAATTTTTTGTGAAAATGGTTCAAAAAAATTTTTTTAGGCCTGTCCAGAATGTCGCTTTTTCGGCATGATCGGAGTCATCGTTTTTAGGGACAAAATAGAAATCTGCAATTTTTTGTGAAAATGGCTTTAAAATGTTTTTTTTAGGCCTGTCCAGAATGTCGATAGTTCGGTATGACCGGGGTCACTGTTTTTGTGTCAAAAAATGAAGAAAAAAAATCAGCCATTTTTGGTGAAAATGGTTTTTAAATTTTTTTTTAGGCCTTTCCAGAATGTCGCTTTTTCGGCATGATCGGAGTCATCGTTTTTAGGGACAAAATAGAAATCTGCAATTTTTTGTGAAAATGGTTTTAAAATGTTTTTTTTAGGCCTGTCCAGAATGTCGATAGTTCGGCATGACCGGTCACTGTTTTTGTGTCAAAAAATGAGAAAAAAATATCTGCAATTTTTTGTGAAAATGGTTTTAAAATGTTTTTTTTAGGCCTGTCCAGAATGTCGATAGTTCGGTATGACCGGGGTCACTGTTTTTGTGTCAAAAAATGAAGAAAAAAAATCAGCCATTTTTGGTGAAAATGGTTTTTAAATTTTTTTTTAGGCCTTTCCAGAATGTCGCTTTTTCGGCATGATCGGCGTCATCGTTTTTAGGGACAAAATCGAAATCTGCAAATTTTTGTGAAAATGGTTATAAAATGTTTTTTTTAGGCCTGTCCAGAATGTCGATAGTTCGGCATGACCGGGGTCACTGTTTTTGTGTCACGAAAATGAGAAAAAAATATCTGCAATTTTTTGTGAAAATGGTTCAAAAATTTTTTTTTAGGCCTGTCCAGAATGTCGCTTTTTCGGCATGATCGGAGTCATCGTTTTTAGGGACAAAATAGAAATCTGCAATTTTTTGTGAAAATGGTTTTAAAATGTTTTTTTTAGGCCTGTCCAGAATGTCGATAGTTCGGTATGACCGGGGTCACTGTTTTTGTGTCAAAAAATGAAGAAAAAAAATCAGCCATTTTTGGTGAAAATGGTTTTTAAATTTTTTTTTAGGCCTTTCCAGAATGTCGCTTTTTCGGCATGATCGGCGTCATCGTTTTTAGGGACAAAATAGAAATCTGCAATTTTTTGTGAAAATGGTTTTAAAATGTTTTTTTTTAGGCCTGTCCAGAATGTCGATAGTTCGGCATGACCGGTCACTGTTTTTGTGTCAAAAAATGAGAAAAAAATATCTGCAATTTTTTGTGAAAATGGTTCTAAAATTTTTTTTGGGGCCTGTCCAGAATGTCGCTTTTTCGGCATGATCGGAGTCATCGTTTTTAGGGACAAAATAGAAATCTGCAATTTTTTGTGAAAATGGTTTTAAAATGTTTTTTTTTAGGCCTGTCCAGAATGTCGATAGTTCGGCATGACCGGTCACTGTTTTTGTGTCAAAAAATGAGAAAAAAATATCTGCAATTTTTTGTGAAAATGGTTTTAAAATGTTTTTTTTAGGCCTGTCCATAATGTCGATAGTTCGGCATGACCAGGGTCACTGTTTTTGTGTCACGAAAATGAAAAAAAAATATCTGCAATTTTTTCTGAAAATGGTTCTAAAATTTTTTTTTAGGCCTGTCCAGAATGTCGCTTTTTCGGCATGATCGGAGTCATCGTTTTTAGGGACAAAATAGAAATCTGCAATTTTTTGTGAAAATGGTTTTAAAATGTTTTTTAGGCCTGTCCAGAATGTCGATAGTTCGGCATGACCGGGGTAACTGTTTTTGTGTCACGAAAATGAAAAAAAAATATCTGCAATTTTTTGTGAAAATGGTTCAAAAAATTTTTTTTAGGCCTGTCCAGAATGACGCTTTTTCGGCATGATCGGAGTCATCATTTTTAGGGACAAAAATCGAAATCTAAAATTTTTTGTGAAAATGGTTTTAAAATGTTTTTTTTAGGCCTGTCCAGAATGTCGATAGTTCGGCATGACCAGGGTCACTGTTTTTGTGTCACGAAAATGAGAAAAAAATATCTACAATTTTTTGTGAAAATGGTTCAAAATTTTTTTTTTAGGCCTGTCCAGAATGCCGCTTTTTCGGCATGATCGGCGTCATCGTTTTTAGGGACAAAATCGAAATCTGCAAATTTTTGTGAAAATGGTTTTAAAATGTTTTTTTAGGCCTGTCCAGAATGTCGATAGTTCGGCATGATCGGAGTCATCGTTTTTGGTGACAAAAATAGAAATCTACAATTTTTTGTGAAAATGGTTTTAAAATGTTTTTTTTAGGCCTGTCCAGAATGTCGATAGTTCGGCATGACCGGGGTCACTGTTTTTGTGTCACGAAAATGAGAAAAAAATATCTGCAATTTTTTGTGAAAATGGTTCAAAAAAATTTTTTTAGGCCTGTCCAGAATGTCGCTTTTTCGGCATGATCGGAGTCATCGTTTTTAGGGACAAAATAGAAATCTGCAATTTTTTGTGAAAATGGTTTTAAAATGTTTTTTTTAGGCCTGTCCAGAATGTCGATAGTTCGGTATGACCGGGGTCACTGTTTTTGTGTCAAAAAATGAAGAAAAAAAATCAGCCATTTTTGGTGAAAATGGTTTTTAAATTTTTTTTTAGGCCTGTCCAGAATGTCGCTTTTTCGGCATGATCGGAGTCATCGTTTTTAGGGACAAAATAGAAATCTGCAATTTTTTGTGAAAATGGTTTTAAAATGTTTTTTTTAGGCCTGTCCAGAATGTCGATAGTTCGGCATGACCAGTCACTGTTTTTGTGTCAAAAAATGAGAAAAAAATATCTGCAATTTTTTGTGAAAATGGTTTTAAAATGTTTTTTTTTAGGCCTGTCCATAATGTCGATAGTTCGGCATGACCAGGGTCACTGTTTTTGTGTCACGAAAATGAAAAAAAAATATCTGCAATTTTTTGTGAAAATGGTTCTAAAATTTTTTTTTAGGCCTGTCCAGAATGTCGCTTTTTCGGCATGATCGGAGTCATCGTTTTTAGGGACAAAATAGAAATCTGCAATTTTTTGTGAAAAAGGTTTTAAAATGTTTTTTTAGGCCTGTCAAGAATGTCGATAGTTCGGCATGACCGGGGTCACTGTTTTTGTGTCACGAAAATGAAAAAAAATATCTGCAATTTTTTGTGAAAATGGATTTAAAATGTTTTTTTTAGGCCTGTCCAGAATGTCGCTAGTTCGGCATGACCGGGGTCACTGTTTTTGTGTCACGAAAATGAAAAAAAAAATCAGCAATTTTTGGTGAAAATGGTTTTAAAAATTTTTTTTGGGCCTGTCCAGAATGTCGCTTTTTCGGAATGACCGGATCATCGTTTTTAGGGACAAAATAGAAATCTGCAATTTTTTGTGAAAATGGTTTTAAAATGTTTTTTTTAGGCCTGTCCAGAATGTCGCTTTTTCGGCATGACCGGGGTCACTGTTTTTGTGTCACGAAAATGAAAAAAAATATCTGCAATTTTTTGTGAAAATGGATTTAAAATGTTTTTTTTAGGCCTGTCCAGAATGTCGCTAGTTCGGCATGACCGGGGTCACTGTTTTTGTGTCACGAAAATGAAAAAAAAAATCAGCAATTTTTGGTGAAAATGGTTTTAAAAATTTTTTTTGGGCCTGTCCAGAATGTCGCTTTTTCGGAATGACCGGATCATCGTTTTTAGGGACAAAATAGAAATCTGCAATTTTTTGTGAAAATGGTTTTAAAATGTTTTTTTTAGGCCTGTCCAGAATGTCGCTTTTTCGGCATGACCGGGGTCACTGTTTTTGTGTCACGAAAATGAAAAAAAAAAAACAGCAATTTTTGGTGAAAATGGTTTAAAAAAAAAAAATTTAGGCCTGTCCAGAATGTCGCTTTTTCGGCATGATCGGAGTCATCGTTTTTAGGGACAAAATAGAAATCTGCAATTTTTGGTTGTAATGGTTTTAAAATGTTTTTTAGGCCTGTCCAGAATGTCGCTAGTTCGGCATGACCGGGGTCACTGTTTTTGTGTCACGAAAATGAAAAAAAAAAATCTGCCATTTTTTGTGAAAATGGTTTTACATTTTTTTTTTTGGCCTGTCCAGAATGTCGCTTTTTCGGCATGATCGGAGTCATTGTTTTTAGGGACAAAATAGAAATCTGCAATTTTTTGTGAAAATGGTTTTAAAATGTTTTTTTAGGCCTGTCCAGAATGTCGCTAGTTCGGCATGACCGGGGTCACTGTTTTTGTGTAACGAAAATGAAAAAAAACATCAGCAAATTTTTGTGAAAATGGATTTAAAATGTTTTTTTTAGGCCTGTACAGAATGTCGCTAGTTCGGCATGACCGGGGTCACTGTTTTTGTGTCACGAAAATGAGAAAAAAAAAATCAGCAATTTTTGGTGAAAATGGTTTTAAAAAATTTTTTTAGGCCTGTCCAGAATGTCGCTTTTTCGGCAATATCGGAGTCATCGTTTTTAGGGACAAAATAGAAATCTGCAATTTTTGGTGAAAATGGTTTTAAAATGTTTTTTAGGCCTGTCCAGAATGTCGATAGTTCGATATGACCGGGGTCACTGTTTTTGTGTCACGAAAATGAAAAAAAAATATCTGCAATTTTTTGTGAAAATGGTTCCAAAAAATTTTTTTAGGCCTGTCCAGAATGTCGCTTTTACGGCATGATCGGAGTCAACGTTTTTAGGGACAAAATTCGAAATCTGCAATTTTTTGTGAAAATGGTTTTAAAATGTTTTTTTTAGGCCTTTACAGAATGTTGATAGTTCAGCATGGCCGGGGTCACTGTTTTTGTGTAAAAAAATTAAAAAAAGAATGCTGAGGATTTTTTGTGAAAATGGTTCTAAAAAATTTTTTTAGGCCTGTCCAGAATGTCGCTTTTTCGGCATGATCGGAGTCATCGTTTTTAGGGACAAAATAGAAATCTGCAATTTTTTGTGAAAATGGTTTTAAAATGTTTTTTTTAGGCCTGTCCAGAATGTCGATAGTTCGGCATGACCGGGGTCACTGTTTTTGTGTCAAAAAATGAAAAAAGAATTCTGAGCTTTTTTTTTTGAAAATGGTTCTAAAATGCTTTTTTTTTAGGCTTGTCCAAAATGTCGCTAGTTCGGCATGATCGGAGTATTCGTTTTTGGTGACAAAAATAGAAATCTACAATTTTTTGTGAAAATGGTTTTAAAATGTTTTTTTTAGGCCTGTCCAGAATGTCGCTAGTTTGGCATGACCGGGGTCACTGTTTTTGTGTCACGAAAATGAAGAAAAAAAAATCTGCAATTTTTGGTGAAAATGGTTTTAAAAAATTTTTTTAGACCTGTCCAGAATGTCGCTTTTTCAGCATGATCGGAGTCATCGTTTTTAGGGACAAAATAGAAATCTGCAATTTTTGGTGAAAATGGTTTTAAAATGTTTTTTTTAGGCCTGTCCAGAATGTCGATAGTTCGGCATGACCGGGGTCACTGTTTTTGTGTCAAAAAATGAAAAAAAGAATTCTGAGCTTTTTTTGAAAATGGTTCTAAAATGCTTTTTTTTTAGGCCTGTCCAAAATGTCGCTTTTTCGGCATGATCGGAGTCATCGTTTTTAGGGACAAAATAGAAATCTGCAATTTTTTGTGAAAATGGTTTTAAAATGTTTTTTTAGGCATGTCCAGAATGTCGATAGGTCGGTATGACCGGGGTCACTGTTTTTGTGTCAAAAAATGAAGAAAAAAAAATCTGCCATTTTTGGTGAAAATGGTTTTTAAACATTTTTTTAGGCCTGTCCAGAATGTCGATAGTTCGGCATGACCGGGGTCACTGTTTTTGTGTCAAAAAATGAAAAAAAGAATTCTGAGCTTTTTTTTTGAAAATGGTTCTAAAATGCTTTTTTTTTAGGCCTGTCCAAAATGTCGCTAGTTCGGCATGATCGGAGTCATCGTTTTTGGTGACAAAAATAGAAATCTATAATTTTTTGTGAAAATGGTTTTAAAATGTTTTTTTTTAGGCCTGTCCAGAATGTCGATAGTTCGGCATGACCGGTCACTGTTTTTGTGTCAAAAAATGAGAAAAAAATATCTGCAATTTTTTGTGAAAATGGTTTTAAAATGTTTTTTTTAGGCCTGTCCATAATGTCGATAGTTCGGCATGACCAGGGTCACTGTTTTTGTGTCACGAAAATGAAAAAAAAATATCTGCAATTTTTTCTGAAAATGGTTCTAAAATTTTTTTTTAGGCCTGTCCAGAATGTCGCTTTTTCGGCATGATCGGAGTCATCGTTTTTAGGGACAAAATAGAAATCTGCAATTTTTTGTGAAAATGGTTTTAAAATGTTTTTTAGGCCTGTCCAGAATGTCGATAGTTCGGCATGACCGGGGTAACTGTTTTTGTGTCACGAAAATGAAAAAAAAATATCTGCAATTTTTTGTGAAAATGGTTCAAAAAATTTTTTTTAGGCCTGTCCAGAATGACGCTTTTTCGGCATGATCGGAGTCATCATTTTTAGGGACAAAAATCGAAATCTAAAATTTTTTGTGAAAATGGTTTTAAAATGTTTTTTTTAGGCCTGTCCAGAATGTCGATAGTTCGGCATGACCGGGGTCACTGTTTTTGTGTCACGAAAATGAGAAAAAAATATCTACAATTTTTTGTGAAAATGGTTCAAAATTTTTTTTTTAGGCCTGTCCAGAATGCCGCTTTTTCGGCATGATCGGCGTCATCGTTTTTAGGGACAAAATCGAAATCTGCAAATTTTTGTGAAAATGGTTTTAAAATGTTTTTTTAGGCCTGTCCAGAATGTCGATAGTTCGGCATGATCGGAGTCATCGTTTTTGGTGACAAAAATAGAAATCTACAATTTTTTGTGAAAATGGTTTTAAAATGTTTTTTTTAGGCCTGTCCAGAATGTCGATAGTTCGGCATGACCGGGGTCACTGTTTTTGTGTCACGAAAATGAGAAAAAAATATCTGCAATTTTTTGTGAAAATGGTTCAAAAAAATTTTTTTAGGCCTGTCCAGAATGTCGCTTTTTCGGCATGATCGGAGTCATCGTTTTTAGGGACAAAATAGAAATCTGCAATTTTTTGTGAAAATGGTTTTAAAATGTTTTTTTTAGGCCTGTCCAGAATGTCGATAGTTCGGTATGACCGGGGTCACTGTTTTTGTGTCAAAAAATGAAGAAAAAAAATCAGCCATTTTTGGTGAAAATGGTTTTTAAATTTTTTTTTAGGCCTGTCCAGAATGTCGCTTTTTCGGCATGATCGGAGTCATCGTTTTTAGGGACAAAATAGAAATCTGCAATTTTTTGTGAAAATGGTTTTAAAATGTTTTTTTTAGGCCTGTCCAGAATGTCGATAGTTCGGCATGACCAGTCACTGTTTTTGTGTCAAAAAATGAGAAAAAAATATCTGCAATTTTTTGTGAAAATGGTTTTAAAATGTTTTTTTTTAGGCCTGTCCATAATGTCGATAGTTCGGCATGACCAGGGTCACTGTTTTTGTGTCACGAAAATGAAAAAAAAATATCTGCAATTTTTTGTGAAAATGGTTCTAAAATTTTTTTTTAGGCCTGTCCAGAATGTCGCTTTTTCGGCATGATCGGAGTCATCGTTTTTAGGGACAAAATAGAAATCTGCAATTTTTTGTGAAAAAGGTTTTAAAATGTTTTTTTAGGCCTGTCAAGAATGTCGATAGTTCGGCATGACCGGGGTCACTGTTTTTGTGTCACGAAAATGAAAAAAAATATCTGCAATTTTTTGTGAAAATGGATTTAAAATGTTTTTTTTAGGCCTGTCCAGAATGTCGCTAGTTCGGCATGACCGGGGTCACTGTTTTTGTGTCACGAAAATGAAAAAAAAAATCAGCAATTTTTGGTGAAAATGGTTTTAAAAATTTTTTTTGGGCCTGTCCAGAATGTCGCTTTTTCGGAATGACCGGATCATCGTTTTTAGGGACAAAATAGAAATCTGCAATTTTTTGTGAAAATGGTTTTAAAATGTTTTTTTTAGGCCTGTCCAGAATGTCGCTTTTTCGGCATGACCGGGGTCACTGTTTTTGTGTCACGAAAATGAAAAAAAATATCTGCAATTTTTTGTGAAAATGGATTTAAAATGTTTTTTTTAGGCCTGTCCAGAATGTCGCTAGTTCGGCATGACCGGGGTCACTGTTTTTGTGTCACGAAAATGAAAAAAAAAATCAGCAATTTTTGGTGAAAATGGTTTTAAAAATTTTTTTTGGGCCTGTCCAGAATGTCGCTTTTTCGGAATGACCGGATCATCGTTTTTAGGGACAAAATAGAAATCTGCAATTTTTTGTGAAAATGGTTTTAAAATGTTTTTTTTAGGCCTGTCCAGAATGTCGCTTTTTCGGCATGACCGGGGTCACTGTTTTTGTGTCACGAAAATGAAAAAAAAAAAACAGCAATTTTTGGTGAAAATGGTTTAAAAAAAAAAAATTTAGGCCTGTCCAGAATGTCGCTTTTTCGGCATGATCGGAGTCATCGTTTTTAGGGACAAAATAGAAATCTGCAATTTTTGGTTGTAATGGTTTTAAAATGTTTTTTAGGCCTGTCCAGAATGTCGCTAGTTCGGCATGACCGGGGTCACTGTTTTTGTGTCACGAAAATGAAAAAAAAAAATCTGCCATTTTTTGTGAAAATGGTTTTACATTTTTTTTTTTGGCCTGTCCAGAATGTCGCTTTTTCGGCATGATCGGAGTCATTGTTTTTAGGGACAAAATAGAAATCTGCAATTTTTTGTGAAAATGGTTTTAAAATGTTTTTTTAGGCCTGTCCAGAATGTCGCTAGTTCGGCATGACCGGGGTCACTGTTTTTGTGTAACGAAAATGAAAAAAAACATCAGCAAATTTTTGTGAAAATGGATTTAAAATGTTTTTTTTAGGCCTGTACAGAATGTCGCTAGTTCGGCATGACCGGGGTCACTGTTTTTGTGTCACGAAAATGAGAAAAAAAAAATCAGCAATTTTTGGTGAAAATGGTTTTAAAAAAATTTTTTAGGCCTGTCCAGAATGTCGCTTTTTCGGCAATATCGGAGTCATCGTTTTTAGGGACAAAATAGAAATCTGCAATTTTTGGTGAAAATGGTTTTAAAATGTTTTTTAGGCCTGTCCAGAATGTCGATAGTTCGATATGACCGGGGTCACTGTTTTTGTGTCACGAAAATGAAAAAAAAATATCTGCAATTTTTTGTGAAAATGGTTCCAAAAATTTTTTTTAGGCCTGTCCAGAATGTCGCTTTTTCGGCATGATCGGAGTCAACGTTTTTAGGGACAAAATTCGAAATCTGCAATTTTTGGTGAAAATGGTTTTAAAATGTTTTTTTTAGGCCTTTACAGAATGTTGATAGTTCAGCATGGCCGGGGTCACTGTTTTTGTGTAAAAAAATGAAAAAAAGAATGCTGAGGATTTTTTGTGAAAATGGTTCTAAAAAATTTTTTTAGGCCTGTCCAGAATGTCGCTTTTTCGGCATGATCGGAGTCATCGTTTTTAGGGACAAAATAGAAATCTGCAATTTTTTGTGAAAATGGTTTTAAAATGTTTTTTTTAGGCCTGTCCAGAATGTCGATAGTTCGGCATGACCGGGGTCACTGTTTTTGTGTCAAAAAATGAAAAAAGAATTCTGAGCTTTTTTTTTTGAAAATGGTTCTAAAATGCTTTTTTTTTAGGCTTGTCCAAAATGTCGCTAGTTCGGCATGATCGGAGTATTCGTTTTTGGTGACAAAAATAGAAATCTACAATTTTTTGTGAAAATGGTTTTAAAATGTTTTTTTTAGGCCTGTCCAGAATGTCGCTAGTTTGGCATGACCGGGGTCACTGTTTTTGTGTCACGAAAATGAAGAAAAAAAAATCTGCAATTTTTGGTGAAAATGGTTTTAAAAATTTTTTTTAGACCTGTCCAGAATGTCGCTTTTTCAGCATGATCGGAGTCATCGTTTTTAGGGACAAAATAGAAATCTGCAATTTTTGGTGAAAATGGTTTTAAAATGTTTTTTTTAGGCCTGTCCAGAATGTCGATAGTTCGGCATGACCGGGGTCACTGTTTTTGTGTCAAAAAATGAAAAAAAGAATTCTGAGCTTTTTTTGAAAATGGTTCTAAAATGCTTTTTTTTTAGGCCTGTCCAAAATGTCGCTTTTTCGGCATGATCGGAGTCATCGTTTTTAGGGACAAAATAGAAATCTGCAATTTTTTGTGAAAATGGTTTTAAAATGTTTTTTTAGGCATGTCCAGAATGTCGATAGGTCGGTATGACCGGGGTCACTGTTTTTGTGTCAAAAAATGAAGAAAAAAAAATCTGCCATTTTTGGTGAAAATGGTTTTTAAACATTTTTTTAGGCCTGTCCAGAATGTCGATAGTTCGGCATGACCGGGGTCACTGTTTTTGTGTCAAAAAATGAAAAAAAGAATTCTGAGCTTTTTTTTTGAAAATGGTTCTAAAATGCTTTTTTTTTAGGCCTGTCCAAAATGTCGCTAGTTCGGCATGATCGGAGTCATCGTTTTTGGTGACAAAAATAGAAATCTATAATTTTTTGTGAAAATGGTTTTAAAATGTTTTTTTTTAGGCCTGTCCAGAATGTCGATAGTTCGGCATGACCGGGGTCACTGTTTTTGTGTCACGAAAATGAGAAAAAAATATCTGCAATTTTTTGTGAAAATGGTTCTAAAAAATTTTTTTAGGCCTGTCCAGAATGTCGCTTTTTCGGCATGATCGGAGTCATCGTTTTTAGGGACAAAATAGAAATCTGCAATTTTTTGTGAAAATGGTTTTAAAATGTTTTTTTTAGGCCTGTCCAGAATGTCGATAGTTCGGCATGACCGGGGTCACTGTTTTTGTGTCAAAAAATGAAAAAAAGAATTCTGAGCTTTTTTTTTTGAAAATGGTTCTAAAATGCTTTTTTTTTAGGCTTGTCCAAAATGTCGCTAGTTCGGCATGATCGGAGTATTCGTTTTTGGTGACAAAAATAGAAATCTACAATTTTTTGTGAAAATGGTTTTAAAATGTTTTTTTTAGGCCTGTCCAGAATGTCGCTAGTTTGGCATGACCGGGGTCACTGTTTTTGTGTCACGAAAATGAAGAAAAAAAAATCAGCAATTTTTGGTGAAAATGGTTTTAAAAATTTTTTTTAGACCTGTCCAGAATGTCGCTTTTTCAGCATGATCGGAGTCATCGTTTTTAGGGACAAAATAGAAATCTGCAATTTTTGGTGAAAATGGTTTTAAAATGTTTTTTTTAGGCCTGTCCAGAATGTCGATAGTTCGGTATGACCGGGGTCACTGTTTTTGTGTCAAAAAATGAAGAAAAAAAAATCTGCCATTTTTGGTGAAAATGGTTTTTAAACATTTTTTTAGGCCTGTCCAGAATGTCGATAGTTCGGCATGACCGGGGTCACTGTTTTTGTGTCAAAAAATGAAAAAAAGAATTCTGAGCTTTTTTTTTGAAAATGGTTCTAAAATGCTTTTTTTTTAGGCCTGTCCAAAATGTCGCTAGTTCGGCATGATCGGAGTCATCGTTTTTGGTGACAAAAATAGAAATCTATAATTTTTTGTGAAAATGGTTTTAAAATGTTTTTTTTTAGGCCTGTCCAGAATGTCGATAGTTCGGCATGACCGGGGTCACTGTTTTTGTGTCACGAAAATGAGAAAAAAATATCTGCAATTTTTTGTGAAAATGGTTCTAAAAAATTTTTTTAGGCCTGTCCAGAATGTCGCTTTTTCGGCATGATCGGAGTCATCGTTTTTAGGGACAAAATAGAAATCTGCAATTTTTTGTGAAAATGGTTTTAAAATGTTTTTTTTAGGCCTGTCCAGAATGTCGATAGTTCGGCATGACCGGGGTCACTGTTTTTGTGTCAAAAAATGAAAAAAAGAATTCTGAGCTTTTTTTTTTTGAAAATGGTTCTAAAATGCTTTTTTTTTAGGCTTGTCCAAAATGTCGCTAGTTCGGCATGATCGGAGTATTCGTTTTTGGTGACAAAAATAGAAATCTACAATTTTTTGTGAAAATGGTTTTAAAATGTTTTTTTTAGGCCTGTCCAGAATGTCGCTAGTTTGGCATGACCGGGGTCACTGTTTTTGTGTCACGAAAATGAAGAAAAAAAAATCAGCAATTTTTGGTGAAAATGGTTTTAAAAATTTTTTTTAGACCTGTCCAGAATGTCGCTTTTTCAGCATGATCGGAGTCATCGTTTTTAGGGACAAAATAGAAATCTGCAATTTTTGGTGAAAATGGTTTTAAAATGTTTTTTTTAGGCCTGTCCAGAATGTCGATAGTTCGGCATGACCGGGGTCACTGTTTTTGTGTCAAAAAATGAAAAAAAGAATTCTGAGCTTTTTTTGAAAATGGTTCTAAAATGCTTTTTTTTTAGGCCTGTCCAAAATGTCGCTTTTTCGGCATGATCGGAGTCATCGTTTTTAGGGACAAAATAGAAATCTGCAATTTTTTGTGAAAATGGTTTTAAAATGTTTTTTTTAGGCCTGTCCAGAATGTCGATAGTTCGGTATGACCGGGGTCACTGTTTTTGTGTCAAAAAATGAAGAAAAAAAAATCTGCCATTTTTGGTGAAAATGGTTTTTAAACATTTTTTTAGGCCTGTCCAGAATGTCGATAGTTCGGCATGACCGGGGTCACTGTTTTTGTGTCAAAAAATGAAAAAAAGAATTCTGAGCTTTTTTTTTGAAAATGGTTCTAAAATGCTTTTTTTTTAGGCCTGTCCAAAATGTCGCTAGTTCGGCATGATCGGAGTCATCGTTTTTGGTGACAAAAATAGAAATCTACAATTTTTTGTGAAAATGGTTTTAAAATGTTTTTTTTTAGGCCTGTCCAGAATGTCGATAGTTCGGCATGACCGGGGTCACTGTTTTTGTGTCACGAAAATGAGAAAAAAATATCTGCAATTTTTTGTGAAAATGGTTCTAAAAAATTTTTTTAGGCCTGTCCAGAATGTCGCTTTTTCGGCATGATCGGAGTCATCGTTTTTAGGGACAAAATAGAAATCTGCAATTTTTTGTGAAAATGGTTTTAAAATGGTTTTTTTAGGCCTGTCCAGAATGTCGATAGTTCGGCATGACCGGGGTCACTGTTTTTGTGTCAAAAAATGAAAAAAAGAATTCTGAGCTTTTTTTTTTGAAAATGGTTCTAAAATGCTTTTTTTTTAGGCCTGTCCAAAATGTCGCTAGTTCGGCATGATCGGAGTATTCGTTTTTGGTGACAAAAATAGAAATCTACAATTTTTTGTGAAAATGGTTTTAAAATGTTTTTTTTAGGCCTGTCCAGAATGTCGCTAGTTTGGCATGACCGGGGTCACTGTTTTTGTGTCACGAAAATGAAGAAAAAAAAATCAGCAATTTTTGGTGAAAATGGTTTTAAAAATTTTTTTTAGACCTGTCCAGAATGTCGCTTTTTCAGCATGATCAGAGTCATCGTTTTTAGGGACAAAATAGAAATCTGCAATTTTTGGTGAAAATGGTTTTAAAATGTTTTTTTTAGGCCTGTCCAGAATGTCGATAGTTCGGCATGACCGGGGTCACTGTTTTTGTGTCAAAAAATGAAAAAAAGAATTCTGAGCTTTTTTTGAAAATGTTTCTAAAATGCTTTTTTTTTAGGCCTGTCCAGAATGTCGCTTTTTCGGCATGATCGGAGTCAACGTTTTTAGGGACAAAATAGAAATCTGCAATTTTTGGTGAAAATGGTTTTAAAATGTTTTTTTTTAGGCCTGTCCAGAATGTCGATAGTTCGGTATGACCGGGGTCACTGTTTTTGTGTCAAAAAATGAAGAAAAAAAAATCAGCCATTTTTGGTGAAAATGTTTTTAAAAAAATTTTTTAGGCCTGTCCAGAATGTCGCTTTTTCGGCATGATCGGAGTCAACGTTTTTAGGGACAAAATAGAAATCTGCAATTTTTTGTGAAAATGGTTTTAAAATGTTTTTTTTAGGCCTGTCCAGAATGTCGATAGTTCGGTATGACCGGGGTCACTGTTTTTGTGTCAAAAAATGAAGAAAAAAAAATCAGCCATTTTTGGTGAAAATGTTTTTTTTTTAAATTTTTAGGCCTGTCCAGAATGTCGCTTTTTCGGCATGATCGGAGTCAACGTTTTTAGGGACAAAATAGAAATCTGCAATTTTTTGTGAAAATGGTTTTAAAATGTTTTTTTAGGCCTGTCCAGAATGTCGATAGTTCGGCATGACCGGGGTCACTGTTTTTGTGTCACGAAAATGAAGAAAAAAAAATCAGCAATTTTTGGTGAAAATGTTTTTTTTTTTAAAATTTAGGCCTGTCCAGAATGTCGCTTTTTCGGCATGATCGGAGTCATCGTTTTTAGGGACAAAATAGAAATCTGCAATTTTTTGTGAAAATGGTTTTAAAATGTTTTTTTTAGGCCTGTCCAGAATGTCGATAGTTCGGCATGACGGGGGTCACTGTTTTTGTGTCAAAAAATGAAAAAAAGAATTCTGAGCTTTTTTTTTGAAAATGGTTCTAAAATGCTTTTTTTTTAGGCCTGTCCAAAATGTCGCTTTTTCGGCATGATCGGAGTCAACGTTTTTAGGGACAAAATAGAAATCTGCAATTTTTGGTGAAAATGGTTTTAAAATGTTTTTTTTTAGGCCTGTCCAGAATGTCGATAGTTCGGTATGACCGGGGTCACTGTTTTTGTGTCAAAAAATGAAGAAAAAAAAATCAGCCATTTTTGGTGAAAATGTTTTTAAAAAATTTTTTTAGGCCTGTCCAGAATGTCGCTTTTTCGGCATGATCGGAGTCAACGTTTTTAGGGACAAAATAGAAATCTGCAATTTTTTGTGAAAATGGTTTTAAAATGTTTTTTTTAGGCCTGTCCAGAATGTCGATAGTTCGGTATGACCGGGGTCACTGTTTTTGTGTCAAAAAATGAAGAAAAAAAAATCTGCCATTTTTGGTGAAAATGTTTTTTTTTTTAATTTTTAGGCCTGTCCAGAATGTCGCTTTTTCGGCATGATCGGAGTCAACGTTTTTAGGGACAAAATAGAAATCTGCAATTTTTTGTGAAAATGGTTTTAAAATGTTTTTTTAGGCCTGTCCAGAATGTCGATAGTTCGGCATGACCGGGGTCACTGTTTTTGTGTCACGAAAATGAAGAAAAAAAAATCAGCAATTTTTGGTGAAAATGTTTTTTTTTTTTAAATTTAGGCCTGTCCAGAATGTCGCTTTTTCGGCATGATCGGAGTCATCGTTTTTAGGGACAAAATAGAAATCTGCAATTTTTTGTGAAAATGGTTTTAAAATGTTTTTTTTAGGCCTGTCCAGAATGTCGATAGTTCGGCATGACCGGGGTCACTGTTTTTGTGTCAAAATATGAAAAAAAGAATTCTGAGCTTTTTTTTTGAAAATGGTTCTAAAATGCTTTTTTTTTAGGCCTGTCCAAAATGTCGCTAGTTCAGCATGATCGGAGTCATCGTTTTTGGTGACAAAAATAGAAATCTGCAATTTTTTGTGAAAATGGTTTTAAAATGTTTTTTTTAGGCCTGTCCAGAATGTCGATAGTTCGGCATGACCGGGGTCACTGTTTTTGTGTCACGAAAATGAGAAAAAAATATCTGCAATTTTTTGTGAAAATGTTTTTAAAAAAAATTTTTAGGCCTGTCCAGAATGTCGCTTTTTCGGCATGATCGGAGTCAACGTTTTTAGGGACAAAATAGAAATCTGCAATTTTTGGTGAAAATGGTTTTAAAATGTTTTTTTTTAGGCCTGTCCAGAATGTCGATAGTTCGGTATGACCGGGGTCACTGTTTTTGTGTCAAAAAATGAAGAAAAAAAAATCAGCCATTTTTGGTGAAAATGTTTTTAAAAAATTTTTTTAGGCCTGTCCAGAATGTCGCTTTTTCGGCATGATCGGAGTCAACGTTTTTAGGGACAAAATAGAAATCTGCAATTTTATGTGAAAATGGTTTTAAAATGTTTTTTTTAGGCCTGTCCAGAATGTCGATAGTTCGGTATGACCGGGGTCACTGTTTTTGTGTCAAAAAATGAAGAAAAAAAAATCAGCCATTTTTGGTGAAAATGTTTTTTTTTTTAATTTTTAGGCCTGTCCAGAATGTCGCTTTTTCGGCATGATCGGAGTCAACGTTTTTAGGGACAAAATAGAAATCTGCAATTTTTTGTGAAAATGGTTTTAAAATGTTTTTTTAGGCCTGTCCAGAATGTCGATAGTTCGGCATGACCGGGGTCACTGTTTTTGTGTCACGAAAATGAAGAAAAAAAAATCAGCAATTTTTGGTGAAAATGTTTTTTTTTTTAAAATTTAGGCCTGTCCAGAATGTCGCTTTTTCGGCATGATCGGAGTCATCGTTTTTAGGGACAAAATAGAAATCTTCAATTTTTTGTGAAAATGGTTTTAAAATGTTTTTTTTAGGCCTGTCCAGAATGTCGATAGTTCGGCATGACCGGGGTCACTGTTTTTGTGTCAAAATATGAAAAAAAGAATTCTGAGCTTTTTTTTTGAAAATGGTTCTAAAATGCTTTTTTTTTAGGCCTGTCCAAAATGTCGCTTTTTCGGCATGATCGGAGTCATCGTTTTTAGGGACAAAATAGAAATCTGCAATTTTTTGTGAAAATGGTTTTAAAATGTTTTTTTAGGCATGTCCAGAATGTCGATAGGTCGGTATGACCGGGGTCACTGTTTTTGTGTCAAAAAATGAAGAAAAAAAAATCTGCCATTTTTGGTGAAAATGGTTTTTAAACATTTTTTTAGGCCTGTCCAGAATGTCGATAGTTCGGCATGACCGGGGTCACTGTTTTTGTGTCAAAAAATGAAAAAAAGAATTCTGAGCTTTTTTTTTGAAAATGGTTCTAAAATGCTTTTTTTTTAGGCCTGTCCAAAATGTCGCTAGTTCGGCATGATCGGAGTCATCGTTTTTGGTGACAAAAATAGAAATCTATAATTTTTTGTGAAAATGGTTTTAAAATGTTTTTTTTTAGGCCTGTCCAGAATGTCGATAGTTCGGCATGACCGGGGTCACTGTTTTTGTGTCACGAAAATGAGAAAAAAATATCTGCAATTTTTTGTGAAAATGGTTCTAAAAAATTTTTTTAGGCCTGTCCAGAATGTCGCTTTTTCGGCATGATCGGAGTCATCGTTTTTAGGGACAAAATAGAAATCTGCAATTTTTTGTGAAAATGGTTTTAAAATGTTTTTTTTAGGCCTGTCCAGAATGTCGATAGTTCGGCATGACCGGGGTCACTGTTTTTGTGTCAAAAAATGAAAAAAAGAATTCTGAGCTTTTTTTTTTGAAAATGGTTCTAAAATGCTTTTTTTTTAGGCTTGTCCAAAATGTCGCTAGTTCGGCATGATCGGAGTATTCGTTTTTGGTGACAAAAATAGAAATCTACAATTTTTTGTGAAAATGGTTTTAAAATGTTTTTTTTAGGCCTGTCCAGAATGTCGCTAGTTTGGCATGACCGGGGTCACTGTTTTTGTGTCACGAAAATGAAGAAAAAAAAATCAGCAATTTTTGGTGAAAATGGTTTTAAAAAATTTTTTTAGACCTGTCCAGAATGTCGCTTTTTCAGCATGATCGGAGTCATCGTTTTTAGGGACAAAATAGAAATCTGCAATTTTTGGTGAAAATGGTTTTAAAATGTTTTTTTTAGGCCTGTCCAGAATGTCGATAGTTCGGCATGACCGGGGTCACTGTTTTTGTGTCAAAAAATGAAAAAAAGAATTCTGAGCTTTTTTTGAAAATGGTTCTAAAATGCTTTTTTTTTAGGCCTGTCCAAAATGTCGCTTTTTCGGCATGATCGGAGTCATCGTTTTTAGGGACAAAATAGAAATCTGCAATTTTTTGTGAAAATGGTTTTAAAATGTTTTTTTTAGGCCTGTCCAGAATGTCGATAGTTCGGCATGACCGGGGTCACTGTTTTTGTGTCACGAAAATGAGAAAAAAATATCTGCAATTTTTTGTGAAAATGGTTCTAAAAAATTTTTTTAGGCCTGTCCAGAATGTCGCTTTTTCGGCATGATCGGAGTCATCGTTTTTAGGGACAAAATAGAAATCTGCAATTTTTTGTGAAAATGGTTTTAAAATGTTTTTTTTAGGCCTGTCCAGAATGTCGATAGTTCGGCATGACCGGGGTCACTGTTTTTGTGTCAAAAAATGAAAAAAAGAATTCTGAGCTTTTTTTTTTGAAAATGGTTCTAAAATGCTTTTTTTTTAGGCTTGTCCAAAATGTCGCTAGTTCGGCATGATCGGAGTATTCGTTTTTGGTGACAAAAATAGAAATCTACAATTTTTTGTGAAAATGGTTTTAAAATGTTTTTTTTAGGCCTGTCCAGAATGTCGCTAGTTTGGCATGACCGGGGTCACTGTTTTTGTGTCACGAAAATGAAGGAAAAAAAATCAGCAATTTTTGGTGAAAATGGTTTTAAAAATTTTTTTTAGACCTGTCCAGAATGTCGCTTTTTCAGCATGATCGGAGTCATCGTTTTTAGGGACAAAATAGAAATCTGCAATTTTTGGTGAAAATGGTTTTAAAATGTTTTTTTTAGGCCTGTCCAGAATGTCGATAGTTCGGCATGACCGGGGTCACTGTTTTTGTGTCAAAAAATGAAAAAAAGAATTCTGAGCTTTTTTTGAAAATGGTTCTAAAATGCTTTTTTTTTAGGCCTGTCCAAAATGTCGCTTTTTCGGCATGATCGGAGTCATCGTTTTTAGGGACAAAATAGAAATCTGCAATTTTTTGTGAAAATGGTTTTAAAATGTTTTTTTTAGGCCTGTCCAGAATGTCGATAGTTCGGTATGACCGGGGTCACTGTTTTTGTGTCAAAAAATGAAGAAAAAAAAATCTGCCATTTTTGGTGAAAATGGTTTTTAAACATTTTTTTAGGCCTGTCCAGAATGTCGATAGTTCGGCATGACCGGGGTCACTGTTTTTGTGTCAAAAAATGAAAAAAAGAATTCTGAGCTTTTTTTTTGAAAATGGTTCTAAAATGCTTTTTTTTTAGGCCTGTCCAAAATGTCGCTAGTTCGGCATGATCGGAGTCATCGTTTTTGGTGACAAAAATAGAAATCTACAATTTTTTGTGAAAATGGTTTTAAAATGTTTTTTTTTAGGCCTGTCCAGAATGTCGATAGTTCGGCATGACCGGGGTCACTGTTTTTGTGTCACGAAAATGAGAAAAAAATATCTGCAATTTTTTGTGAAAATGGTTCTAAAAAATTTTTTTAGGCCTGTCCAGAATGTCGCTTTTTCGGCATGATCGGAGTCATCGTTTTTAGGGACAAAATAGAAATCTGCAATTTTTTGTGAAAATGGTTTTAAAATGGTTTTTTTAGGCCTGTCCAGAATGTCGATAGTTCGGCATGACCGGGGTCACTGTTTTTGTGTCAAAAAATGAAAAAAAGAATTCTGAGCTTTTTTTTTTGAAAATGGTTCTAAAATGCTTTTTTTTTAGGCCTGTCCAAAATGTCGCTAGTTCGGCATGATCGGAGTATTCGTTTTTGGTGACAAAAATAGAAATCTACAATTTTTTGTGAAAATGGTTTTAAAATGTTTTTTTTAGGCCTGTCCAGAATGTCGCTAGTTTGGCATGACCGGGGTCACTGTTTTTGTGTCACGAAAATGAAGAAAAAAAAATCAGCAATTTTTGGTGAAAATGGTTTTAAAAATTTTTTTTAGACCTGTCCAGAATGTCGCTTTTTCAGCATGATCAGAGTCATCGTTTTTAGGGACAAAATAGAAATCTGCAATTTTTGGTGAAAATGGTTTTAAAATGTTTTTTTTAGGCCTGTCCAGAATGTCGATAGTTCGGCATGACCGGGGTCACTGTTTTTGTGTCAAAAAATGAAAAAAAGAATTCTGAGCTTTTTTTGAAAATGTTTCTAAAATGCTTTTTTTTTAGGCCTGTCCAGAATGTCGCTTTTTCGGCATGATCGGAGTCAACGTTTTTAGGGACAAAATAGAAATCTGCAATTTTTGGTGAAAATGGTTTTAAAATGTTTTTTTTTAGGCCTGTCCAGAATGTCGATAGTTCGGTATGACCGGGGTCACTGTTTTTGTGTCAAAAAATGAAGAAAAAAAAATCAGCCATTTTTGGTGAAAATGTTTTAAAAAATTTTTTTAGGCCTGTCCAGAATGTCGCTTTTTCGGCATGATCGGAGTCAACGTTTTTAGGGACAAAATAGAAATCTGCAATTTTTTGTGAAAATGGTTTTAAAATGTTTTTTTTAGGCCTGTCCAGAATGTCGATAGTTCGGTATGACCGGGGTCACTGTTTTTGTGTCAAAAAATGAAGAAAAAAAAATCAGCCATTTTTGGTGAAAATGTTTTTTTTTTTAATTTTTAGGCCTGTCCAGAATGTCGCTTTTTCGGCATGATCGGAGTCAACGTTTTTAGGGACAAAATAGAAATCTGCAATTTTTTGTGAAAATGGTTTTAAAATGTTTTTTTAGGCCTGTCCAGAATGTCGATAGTTCGGCATGACCGGGGTCACTGTTTTTGTGTCACGAAAATGAAGAAAAAAAAATCAGCAATTTTTGGTGAAAATGTTTTTTTTTTTAAAATTTAGGCCTGTCCAGAATGTCGCTTTTTCGGCATGATCGGAGTCATCGTTTTTAGGGACAAAATAGAAATCTGCAATTTTTTGTGAAAATGGTTTTAAAATGTTTTTTTTAGGCCTGTCCAGAATGTCGATAGTTCGGCATGACGGGGGTCACTGTTTTTGTGTCAAAAAATGAAAAAAAGAATTCTGAGCTTTTTTTTTGAAAATGGTTCTAAAATGCTTTTTTTTTAGGCCTGTCCAAAATGTCGCTTTTTCGGCATGATCGGAGTCAACGTTTTTAGGGACAAAATAGAAATCTGCAATTTTTGGTGAAAATGGTTTTAAAATGTTTTTTTTTAGGCCTGTCCAGAATGTCGATAGTTCGGTATGACCGGGGTCACTGTTTTTGTGTCAAAAAATGAAGAAAAAAAAATCAGCCATTTTTGGTGAAAATGTTTTTAAAAAAATTTTTTAGGCCTGTCCAGAATGTCGCTTTTTCGGCATGATCGGAGTCAACGTTTTTAGGGACAAAATAGAAATCTGCAATTTTTTGTGAAAATGGTTTTAAAATGTTTTTTTTAGGCCTGTCCAGAATGTCGATAGTTCGGTATGACCGGGGTCACTGTTTTTGTGTCAAAAAATGAAGAAAAAAAAATCTGCCATTTTTGGTGAAAATGTTTTTTTTTTTAATTTTTAGGCCTGTCCAGAATGTCGCTTTTTCGGCATGATCGGAGTCAACGTTTTTAGGGACAAAATAGAAATCTGCAATTTTTTGTGAAAATGGTTTTAAAATGTTTTTTTAGGCCTGTCCAGAATGTCGATAGTTCGGCATGACCGGGGTCACTGTTTTTGTGTCACGAAAATGAAGAAAAAAAAATCAGCAATTTTTGGTGAAAATGTTTTTTTTTTTTAAATTTAGGCCTGTCCAGAATGTCGCTTTTTCGGCATGATCGGAGTCATCGTTTTTAGGGACAAAATAGAAATCTGCAATTTTTTGTGAAAATGGTTTTAAAATGTTTTTTTTAGGCCTGTCCAGAATGTCGATAGTTCGGCATGACGGGGGTCACTGTTTTTGTGTCAAAAAATGAAAAAAAGAATTCTGAGCTTTTTTTTTGAAAATGGTTCTAAAATGCTTTTTTTTTAGGCCTGTCCAAAATGTCGCTTTTTCGGCATGATCGGAGTCAACGTTTTTAGGGACAAAATAGAAATCTGCAATTTTTGGTGAAAATGGTTTTAAAATGTTTTTTTTTAGGCCTGTCCAGAATGTCGATAGTTCGGTATGACCGGGGTCACTGTTTTTGTGTCAAAAAATGAAGAAAAAAAAATCTGCCATTTTTGGTGAAAATGTTTTTTTTTTTAATTTTTAGGCCTGTCCAGAATGTCGCTTTTTCGGCATGATCGGAGTCAACGTTTTTAGGGACAAAATAGAAATCTGCAATTTTTTGTGAAAATGGTTTTAAAATGTTTTTTTAGGCCTGTCCAGAATGTCGATAGTTCGGCATGACCGGGGTCACTGTTTTTGTGTCACGAAAATGAAGAAAAAAAAATCAGCAATTTTTGGTGAAAATGTTTTTTTTTTTTAAATTTAGGCCTGTCCAGAATGTCGCTTTTTCGGCATGATCGGAGTCATCGTTTTTAGGGACAAAATAGAAATCTGCAATTTTTTGTGAAAATGGTTTTAAAATGTTTTTTTTAGGCCTGTCCAGAATGTCGATAGTTCGGCATGACCGGGGTCACTGTTTTTGTGTCAAAATATGAAAAAAAGAATTCTGAGCTTTTTTTTTGAAAATGGTTCTAAAATGCTTTT